>NC_060141.1:105035266-106301099 GCF_021461385.2 Schistocerca piceifrons | reverse complement strand
TAGATTTAAAATTGGGCTTCACGTTGTAGACGAAGTAAAGAAATTCCACTGCCGTTGAAAAAAAAAGGTACATTGGGCGAATCAGGGATGAGGTAACAAATTGTCCTGTATATGCAAAGAGTGCATTTCTCCTGAGACGTAACGTAATTTTAAGTATAGGCCTTATTTTGAATTTACTAGAATGTTCACCTGGAGCATTGCACTGTGTGGAAGTGAATCATGGAATTTAGGAGATCTGTGAAAGAGGAGAACTGAAGGAGGTGTGGTGTTACCGAAGGATACTGTGATTTAACTGAATGGGATGAGGAGGTTCTCTTCAGATAGGCGACAAATAAAATACACGGTCCAGGCATATTAATGTGTTCGACGTCAACATGCAATAACCACCCACAGGCAGCAGGTGGCGGCACCAGCAAGAGAGAGTAAATAAAGCCTATCGGGGACATAGCAGTCTTTGTCGTAATGAGAAAACGGAGTGATTGATCTGACGTCCAAACGGGCATGATCATTGGTTTTCGGATCAATGGTAGAAGCATTTCCGAAATGGCTAAGTTTTTAAACTGTTTTCGAGCCGCCGTGGTTAAAGTATACCGTTCATGGCTAAATGGCGCTATCCAAAAGCGGCGCCGATGCAACTGTGGTGCACCATGGGCCATAAGGCGGACGGCGGCTGCGGTGATGAGTACGGGTTAATAGAAGTGCTACTGCTGAGCAACTATCCGCCCAGATGAGCCAAGGGCTACCAACAGCGTCTCAACAAAGGTCCAACGAACACTGCTGCATGTGGGGCACCGCTGCAGGCGTCTGGTTCATGCACCCATGCTGACTGCTCACCATTGGCGACGAAGCCTCGAATTTGCACGACAGTCTCGCAACTGGACGTCCACTGGATGCCGACAGGTAGCTTTTTCAGATGAATCGCGTTTTATGCTCTATGGAACAGATGGCCGCTGCATCGTCGGAATCACCCAGGCCGGAGGAGGGAGTCTTATGGTACAGGGAATGTTTTCGTGGTATTCTCTAGCTCATCTCGCCATTCTGGAAAGAACAAAGGATCAATGCAAGTCTTCATCTGTCGTTGAGGACTATTTCGGTTCCTACATGCAGTTTGTTTTTCCTCGACACGATGGTATTTACCAGGAAGACAATGCAAAGTGTCACACAGCTTGCTGTGTACGTGCGTGGTTCGAAGAGTGCCAGGAAGCGCATTCCAGGATGGCCACCAAACTCCCTGGATTTAAAGCTAGTCGAGAATCTGTGAGACTACCGCCATCGGGCTGGTCGCGCCGAAGCTCCTCAACCAAAGAAACCTGGCGCAGCTGGACACGGCAATGCGCCACATCCTTGTTGATGCCTTTCAGGAACTCACTGTTCTCTTCTTAAACATTTCGCAGTGGTCCTCACTACAAATGGAGGTTTTTCAGGCTTTTGACAGGTGGCCATATCTATGTAACTCCACAGTTATATTCGAAACACTAAACGAGGGGACAGGTTGATAGGAAATGTGGTAGGAGATATAAGAAACACCTTTCATGATAGCAGAGCAAGTCATAGAGGACATAGCCTGGAAGGGTAAGCAGAGATTAGAATATATCTTTGAAATAATCTAGCAGGTTGGGTTAACTGCTATTCTGAGGTCGAAGAGGCTCGTCCAAGGGAGGACGTTATGATGGGCAATACCAAACCCAGACAGGAGACGTCCACACTTTTCTCCTCTGAAAGGAAAGAATTAAAAGAAAGATATCATTGAGGGAAAGTGACGACATAAAAGAAAGCTATTGTTGAATCTTACGAGAATAAGGAGGCACTGAGCCATTTTCATTTCAACAGTATGTTATGAATCTACATTATTGTCCATCAAAATTGCTACACCAAGATGAAATGCAGATGATATACGGGTATTCATTGGACAAATATATTATACTAGAACTGACATGTGATTACATTTTCACGCAATTTGGATGCATAGATCCTGAGAAATCAGTACCCAGAACAACCACCTCAGTCCCCAGAACAACCACCTCTGGCCGTAATAACGGCCTTGATACGCCTGGGCATTAGGCCAAACAGAGCTTGGATGGCGTGTACAGGTACAGCAGCTCATGCAGCTTCAACACGATACCATAGTTCATCAAGAGTAGTGACTGGCGTATTGTGACGAACCAGTTGCTCGTCCACGATTGACCACTCGTTTTCAATTGGTGAGAGATCTGGAGAATGTGCTGGCCAGGGCAGCAATCGAACAGTTTCTGTATCCAGAAAGGCCCGTACAGGACCTGCGACATGGGGTCGTGCATTATCCTGCTGAAATGTAGGGTTTCGCAGGGATCGAATGAAGGGTAGAGCCACGGGTCGTAACACATATGAAATGTAACGTCCACTGTTCAAAGTGCCGTCAATGCGAACAAGAGGTGACCGAGACGTATAACCAATGCCACCCCATACCATCAAGCTGAGTGATACGCCAGTATGGCGGTGACGAATACACGCTTACAATGTGCGTTCACCGCCATGTCGCCAAACACGAATGCGGCCATCATGATGCTGTAAACAGAACCTGGATTCATCCGAAAAAACTAAGTTTTGCCATTCGTGCACCCAGGTTCGTCGTTGAGTACGGCATCGCAGGAGCTCTCCTGTCTGTGATGCAGCGTCAATAACTGCAGCCATGGTCTCCGAGCTGATAGTCCATGCTTCTGCAAACGTCGTCGAACTGTTCGTGCAGGTTGTTGTTGTCTTGCAAACGAGACGTGGCTGCTCGATCCGTTGCACCCATGCGGAGAAGATGCCTGTCATCTCGACTGCTAGTGATACGAGGCGGTTGGGATCCAGCACGGCGTTCCGTATTACCCTCCTGAACCCGCCGATTCCATATCTTCTAACAGTCATTGGATCTCGACCAACGCGAGCAGTAATGTCGCGATACGATAAACCGCAATCGCGATAGGCTACAATCCGACCTTTATCACAGTCGAAAACGTGATGGTACGCATTTCTCCTCCTTACACGAGGCATCACAACAACGTTTCACCAGGCAACGCCTGTCAACTGCTGCTTGTGTGTGAGAAATCGGTTAGAAACTTTCCTCATGTCAGCACGTTGTAGGTGTCGCCACCGGCGCCAACCTAATGTGAATGCTCTGCAAATCTAATCATATGCATATCACAGCATCTTCTTCCTGTCGCTTAAATTTCGCGTCTGTAGCACGTCATCTTCGTGTAGTAGCAATTTTAATGGTCAGTAGTGTACTAGTACCTGACAAATCTTACGTTACATACATCCTACTGAATAGTAGTTGCTTGCCTGTATTTTCCCTGTGGGTTCAGATTATATTACTTTTGAAGTGTTCTGCGCTTATCTTCATATCAGCTTGAAGGTGATATAGTTCCAAATGGTAAGTAGTTCTTTTGCGTTACCGACATTTTCGATCACGTTCCTCGGTAGCTGCGCGTCAGAACTTTTATTTTTACGTTCCCTATCTGTGACGGTATCTGGCTTTTACATTATGCTCGTCGCGTGACTTCTCTGGCGATTTCAGTGCGATTATTGTCCGAGTCAGCTTCGCGTAATTTAAGTCTCTAATAGCGAAATGCCATTACAGTGAAACTTATCTACATCTGCTGCGTACTTCGTGGAAGGAAGCGGCGTTATGAATGGTATTACTCTTTCTTTTTTAAAATTTGTATTCTGCAATTGATGACATCGCTAATTTCCTTTACGTATTAAGTCTATGTTCCCCCCCACCCCCACCCCCTACATAGTTCCTTACTTGAACAGGAAGGGGTTGGAATTCTTATTTCACTTCATCAATCACATCTTTCAGCGTAAGCCCTTTTGCAATAAAAAATATTGAATGCCACGAACCATCTGTGTGGCTGCCGCTCTTAATACACTTAGCTTTTAGAGAACAGAACCGTGTATTACAGAAACAGCACTTCTCCTCATCTTGACACTGTATGAATTATTCACATTTTCGTGGTTACAATGTCAACAGTTTGACGTACTGTAGAAATAACACATCTACCATACATCTCTGACCTGTAGACAGGACGTAAAATTTCCTTTTAGTTCAAAAACATCTCTATTCCTGGAGAGGTACTGTTTGTGCTCTAAATGCTTGCGTGAGAAGTGTTTCGTCTGTTCGGTACATGGGGAGCCACCAGCAACCCTTTGAATATTTGACTGTAGATGGCGTCTGACAATGAGGAAACTGTTTCTTTCGCAGTGGCAACAACGTAAAAAGAGAGTTAAAATATCAAATACAAACGAGAAAATGTGACGAAAGCAAGAGCAAAGGATTCGGAATACATCAACTATGCTTCTACGATCGTCATACAGAAGACAATTAGAGATGGGTGCAAGTGAGTATGCTGAATTTTTTCTACCATTGTGATTCTGGAAAACGTTTACTTTTGAAAATAATGCTTCATCGTGGCGTTAACTGTTCCATTATTGGTTCCTTACAGGGCGAAAGGAAATGTTACAGAGTTCTGTCGGAGGGTATCGTAGAGAGGTATTCACAAACTTTTATAGCAAAGAAACGATGGACGAACAAGATCCGCATTTGCAAGCGCTATTTGCGGTGGTACAAGTTGAGAGGATACATTCACATGGAACGGAAGATAATAAACCACGTGCATGCAATTTTACGTACTATGTAACATGAAGTTCTGGAAGACACCAGGTACGCACCAAAGCAGTTCAAAATGTAGTAATGTGACAAAAGCACGCATTCACCGAGTGACATCTCGTTTACTGTCTGGAAATTCTCCAAAGGACATGAAGGGTAAAATACGTCACCAAGTGCAACACCAGGGTATCTATGCGCATTAGTCGAGGAGCACATACGCTCATATCAAACAAAGAGGGATGCTACAAGAGATGTGGAATATTTGACTGATAAGCTCAGTATCAAAATAATGCATGAAATGTTCATGGATAAGTATCCTGAACAACACATTTACAGTTGGCTGTAGCGCAGTATTTTTAAAGAGGAGTTTTGTTTGTAATTTAGGAGTGCACAAACTGATATCTTCTGCACTTGTGAGGACCTTAAGTGGAAAAGTCCATCGTTGAATGAGTGTGCGATACATGTAACAGCAGCTTAGTACACGTCTTTAGTCCATAAGTGGAGAGGAAAAGGTTTACAAGAAAATTAGAATCTTTGTGTAATGCCTGTAAAGAAGACAATGAAGTTGCTGTAATTGTGTTGATTAAGTTGCTGTAGTATGTGTTGACTGTATTACATATCTGAAACTGGCAGTGATTCCCCCATTAAAATACTTTCTGTAGTGGTAACTCGCCATTGATGTCTTAAATATCCACAGCTTTACGGACAATGCTGCTAAATTTTACTTATGTCCTGATGGGGAGGCTAAGAAATGCCCGAACGAAGTTTGCGCTTTTATCTTGGATTACATTACCAGGGAGTTGCCAAATTCTACTAAGTACGTACACTTATTTTCCTAAGGCTGTCCACGTCTGATAAAAATAGTGCTGTCGTTAGATTCCTCCAAACCCTCATTACTACTGGAAGATTTCAATATGTACACCATTATTTTCCCACACTGGTACATTCTCTGGTGCCACCTAATTGTGATTTTGGTGTTATCAATAGGAAAATTCGGAAATCTGACAGAATCTACCCACTGGGAGAGTATGTACGAGCTTAATCCCAAAAGTAAGGTTTCCTATTTTCTTATAAGTACAGAACTCTGTGTGGCAGTTGGTCACACTGTTATGAAGAGTGCTTCACGCGCTGTGTGTAAACATGCGCACGCCGCGCGCTGAGGCGCTCAGTCTTGGCTTGGCAGCCGTTGAGAATGTAGCTCCGGTTGGATGTTACCGCCAAGTGCGAACTGCGCGCATTTATTCGGTTTTTGAACGCAAAGGGCACTGCGCCGATTGAAATCCATCACACATTGACGGAAGTGTATGGTGAGTCGTGCATGGATGTCAAAAATGTTCGTAAGTGGTGTAGAGAGTTTGCAGCTGGTCGGACAGAAATTCACAACGAACAAAGGAGCGGGAGACCGTGAATTTCTGAGGAGACAGTGTTGAAGGTTGAACAAAGCATGCGTGAAAATCGGCGGATCACGTTGGCTCCTGAGTTTTCCCGAAGCACTGCTCACAGAATTTTAACGGAAGCATTGAACTACGGGAAGGTGTGGGAAAGATGGGTGCCACGCATGCTGACTGAGGACCACATGCGGCAACAAGCTGATGTTTCCCACGCATTTCTTCACCTCCTTGCGGCCTAACAGGACAAATTTCTGGACTCAAATGTCACGGGTGACGAAACCTGGGCATACGACATTACATCTGAGACCAAGCAACAATCGCGCCAGTGGCGGCATCCTTCTTCAGCATGGCGGCGAGCTGGTATGACATGGGCATACAAAAGCTGTCACAGCGTCTACAAAAATGCATCGACAGAAATGCTGATTATGTCGACAAATAGCTAAATGCTCAAGACGTAAACTGATGCAAACCATTGTAGAAATAAACAGGTCTATATACTTTGGGATTACCCTCGTAGAATTAGAAGTAGCTTCGGGTAAGACCAAGCAGTCTGCTGTTGAAATCGTACAAACAACAGACATCTTTAATTTTCACAATTGGTGGCAAAAATAATTAAAGGAATCAGTGAAAGAGTCAAAAAAGATGATAAAGTAATATTACACGTCAGTGAATTTATGAAGTTTCAGTATGAATATGGTCGTGTCATAGGTAAGAATTTCGTTGATTGACTAGTTGTCCACAATTTTAACCTGTTGCTTTCTGCACTCAACAATGCATTGCTGTCATGTGCTCCTGTTTATCCACAGGGCTACGTGGAAGTAAATAAGGATAAACTAGCTGATATACTTGCAGACGCACATACCAACAGAGCGTCGTAACTTTTGTGATGAACTACTAGCTACATTCTTCTGAAGAGTTGGTGACTTATTATGTTGATAAAGCTCCATACATAGATGTAACAAATTCTTACGCTCACATTCTTTACTGAATTTCTAACAATTTTCGTGCTTTATAGTGTAACAGAAACGTAATAAAATTAGTACCTTTTATTTCAAATATCTTGTACTGAATGGAAAAATGTGGGTCATACACAATATTAACTTCTTCTGTTACTATGAAACCCTGGCACAGGATAGGAATTTACAAATTTCTGTGGTAAGATGTAAGGTTTCTAAATTCATTAAAGGTTATTAAAACCGATTTACTGCTTCCTTTCTAAGCTATTACCTTTTATTTATACAACAGCACCTCTCCACCACTTTTACAATTTATGTAACCGTTTTGGTCTGATGTTATCGCACAAGACGTCAAGATATTTGCACTCACTTGTCAATGGTGAACCGAAAACAAATTCATAGCTCTCCACACTGGATTATCCATTACAGAATTCTTTTTTCGTTTCCTGTAAAATGTGACTGAGTGGGGAAGTGTTGTTTCAGAAATAAATGATTCAAGTAGATAAACTAGTGTCTCAGCAAGAGAAATACGTTTCTCACAACAGAAATGTTGTTCTTGACTGAAGTCGCTGAAAAATCGAAGCCATTGGTAGAATGAAACAGGGAATGAAATTTAAGTATGTAAATTGATGAAGCAATAGTAATTAAGTCAGAGGCGAACACAGACATAAGCACACGCTGAAACCTAGTTAACCTATTTACATCAAAACTGGTGATGAAAAACCTGTCTCTGATTTTAGCTGTTTTGAAAGTTAGGATTAACAGTGAACATTTTGGTTAGTGTTTTTACAGTTTTAGCAGGTGATTGATCATCTTACTCCTACTCAATACCGAGCTACGTATCACTATTCAAGTAATGATAAGGTATAGTGATTAGTAAACGTAGTCGAAATTTTTCGAAAATGAGGGATTCGTGACTGAAATGATTTTTATTCATTTGGACAATCGAAACGGTCATATTATGTGACTAGCTTGTGGTTTTTGCCGTGTAATATACAATATGTTTGCAATCATGAATTCTCTGCTACTTAGTGCATAACAGATTATTTCGGTATATAATGTATAGTGTAACAAATTCTTATATGGTTACCAAAATCCTTCAGTGTAACAAGTGGGCGCTCTCTCGCGCAACTTTCGTATACTAAGAGCCTATTCAGCAACAGTCTCAGTCAAACAAAACGATGCTCTTACACACACACACACACACACACACACACACACACACTGAGCTGAATGCCATTCTCAGGAGTACAGTACGTTACGAAAGTAGAAGTTTTAATACGGTGGACGTTAATTTTCATCAACTGTCCCAGATTTCCACGTACCACGTTCTCATTTTCTGTGCCACCGAAAACACCGATGGACTGCATGTTATGAAACAATATTTCTTCTCAGCTAAAAATAATATTTCCAGCAGAAAACGCATGGCGGATGGCCGTCGGTAATATGAACCTGAAATAACAGAATTTCAATTATATTTAGGTCATGTACAGTATTTCCGATGAGACAGATCGCTAACGTTGTATTCGTGTTCCACAATATTAGGGCTGAATTATCTAATTACCCTGACATTAAACGTATTTCATGCACCGTATCATATACATGTCACCGTCCTCTCACCAGCTCTGAGTGAGTTTATAAAGTCTGATGCTGAACGAATGGTATAAAAATTGATGCGCTAGTGTAAAATACAGGACGCACTGACATTATTTATTGACACATAGTCAGCACGGATTCAGGAAATATTGTTCGTGTGAAACACAACTAGCTCTTTATACTCATGAAGAAATGGGTGCTATCCTCCAGAAATGTCAGTTTGATTCTGTTTTTAGATTTCCAGAGGGTTTTCGAGACCATTGTTCACAAGCGTCTTCTGCCCAAACTGCTTGCCTTTCTTGTCAGAAAGGTCACAGCTCGCAGTAATAAAAGGAAAGTCATCGAGTAACACAGAAGTAGTATCCGGCGTTCCCCAAGGAAGTGTTGTAGGCCCTCTATAGTTCGTGATCTACACTCCTGGAAATTGAAATAAGAACACCGTGAATTCATTGTCCCAGGAAGGGGAAACTTTATTGACACATTCCTGGGGTCAGATACATCACATGATCACACTGACAGAACCACAGGCACATAGACACAGGCAACAGAGCATGCACAATGTCGGCACTAGTACAGTGTATATCCACCTTTCGCAGCAATGCAGGCTGCTATTCTCCCATGGAGACGATCGTAGAGATGCTGGATGTAGTCCTGTGGAACGGCTTGCCATGCCATTTCCACCTGGCGCCTCAGTTGGACCAGCGTTCGTGCTGGACGTGCAGACCGCGTGAGACGACGCTTCATCCAGTCCCAAACATGCTCAATGGGGGACAGATCCGGAGATCTTGCTGGCCAGGGTAGTTGACTTACACCTTCTAGAGCACGTTGGGTGGCACGGGATACATGCGGACGTGCATTGTCCTGTTGGAACAGCAAGTTCCCTTGCCGGTCTAGGAATGGTAGAACGGTGGGTTCGATGACGGTTTGGATGTACCGTGCACTATTCAGTGTCCCCTCGACGATCACCAGTGGTGTACGGCCAGTGTAGGAGATCGCTCCCCACACCATGATGCCGGGTGTTGGCCCTGTGTGCCTCGGTCGTATGCAGTCCTGATTGTGGCGCTCACCTCCACGGCGCCAAACACGCATACGACCATCATTGGCACCAAGGCAGAAGCGACTCTCATCCCTGAAGACGACACGTCTCCATTCGTCCCTCCATTCACGCCTGTCGCGACACCACTGGAGGCGGGCTGCACGATGTTGGAGCGTGAGCGGAAGACGGCCTAACGGTGTGCGGGACCGTAGCCCAGCTTCATGGAGACGGTTGCGAATGGTCCTCGCCGATACCCCAGGAGCAACAGTGTCCCTAATTTGCTGGGAAGTGGCAGTGCGGTCCCCTACGGCACTGCGTAGGATCCTACGGTCTTGGCGTGCATCCGTGCGTCGCTGCGGTCCGGTCCCAGGTCGACGGGCACGTGCACCTTCCGCCGACCACTGGCGACAACATCGATGTACTGTGGAGACCTCACGCCCCACGTGTTGAGCAATTCGGCGGTACGTCCACCCGGCCTCCCGCATGCCCACTACACGCCCTCGCTCAAAGTCCGTCAACTGCACATACGGTTCACGTCCACGCTGTCGCGGCATGCTACCAGTGTTAAAGACTGCGATGGAGCTCCGTATGCCACGGCAAACTGGCTGACACTGACGGCGGCGGTGCACAAATGCTGCGCAGCTATCGCCATTCTACGGCCAACACCGCGGTTCCTGGTGTGTCCGCTGTGCCGTGCGTGTGATCATTGCTTGTACAGCCCTCTCGCAGTGTCCGGAGCAAGTATGGTGGGTCTGACACACCGGTGTCAATGTGTTCTTTTTTCCATTTCCAGGAGTGTATATTAACGACATAGGAGACACTCTGAGTAGCCCTCTTATACTGTTTGCAGATGATGCTGTAATTTACCGTCTTGTAAAGTCATCAGATGGCCGAAACGACTTGCAAAATGATTTAGGTAAAATATCTGTATGTTGCGAAAAGTGGCAACTGACTCTGAATAAAGACATGGGTGAGTTATTCGCATGATTACTAAAGGAAATCAGGTAAATTTCGTTTACGCGATAAGTCACACAAATCTGAAGTATGTAAATTCAAGTAAACACTTAGAGATGACAATTACAAATAACCTAAATTTGATCGATCACATAGATAATGTTATGGGTAGAGCAAGCCAAAGACTACGATTCATTGGCAGAACACTTACAAGGTGCAACATGCCTAATAAAGAGACTGCGTATACCACGCTTGTCCGTCCTATCCTGGAGTGTTGTTGTGTGGCGTGGGATCCGCATGAGATGGGACTGACGTATGACATTGAAAAAGTTCAAAGAAGGGCAGCTAGTTTTGTATTATCGTGAAATAGTGGAGATAGTGCCGCAGACATGATACGTGAACTGGCTCAAAAATGGCTGTGAGCACTAGGGGACTTAACTTCTCAGGTCATCAGTCCCCTAGAACTTAGAACTACTTAAACCTAACTAACGTAAGGACATCACACACATACATGCCCGAGGCAGGATTCGAACCTGCGACGGTAGCGGTCGCCCGGTTCCAGACTGTAGCATCTAGAACCGCTCGGCCACTCCGGCCGGCACGTGAACTGGAGTGACAATCATTAAAACAAAGACGTTTTTCACTGCGACGGGATCTTCGCATTACATTTCTATCACCAGTTTTCTCCTCCAACTGCGATAACATTCTATTGGCACCTACCTACATAGGTAGAAATGATCGTAATCACAAAATAAGAGAAATGAGGGAACGCACAGAAAAATTAAAGTCTTTGTTTTCCCCGCTCGCAGTTCGAGAGTGAAACGGTAGAGAGACCGCTTGAAGGTGGTTCCTTGAACCCTCTGACGGGCTCTTTATTGTGAATAGCAGACTAATCACGTAGATGTAGACGTAGATCTAGATTACGACGATTTCAGTGCAGTAATGTGTTCCACATCTACATCTACATTTAAACTCCGCAGGCCACCCAACGGTGTGTGGCGGAGGGCACTTTAGGTGCCACTGTCATTACCTCCCTTTCCTGTTCCAGTCGCGTATTGTTCACGGGAAGAACGACTGTCTGAAAGCCTCCGTGCGCGCTCTAATCTCTCTAATTTTACATTCGTGATCTCCTCGGGAGGTATAAGTAGGGGGAAGCAATATATTCGATACCTCATCCAGAAACGCACCCTCTCGAAACCTGGCGAGCAAGCTACACCGCGATGCAGAGCGCCTCTCTTGCAGAGTCTGCCACTTGAGTTTGTTAAACATCTCCGTAACGCTATCACGGTTACCAAATAACCCTGTGACGAAACGCGCCGCTCTTCTTTGGATCTTCTCTATCTCCTCCGTCAACCCGATCTGGTACGGATCCCACACTGATAAGCAATACTCAAGTATAGGTCGAACGAGTGTTTTGTAAGCCACCTCCTTTGTTGATGGACTACATTTTCTAAGGACTCTCCCAATGAATCTCAACCTGGTACCCGCCTTACCAACAATTAATTTTATATGATCATTCCACTTCAAATTGTTCCGCACGCATACTCCCAGATATTTTACAGAAGTAACTGCTACCAGTGTTTGTTCCGCTATCATATAATCATACAATAAAGGATCCTTCTTTCTATGTATTCGCAATACATTACATTTGTCTATGTTAAGGACAAAGTATTCGTTGTAAATAAGCGTTATTGCAGTTGTATTACATGTTTAATACCTTATAAATAAATAAATAAACTTTTTTATTTTAAATTCAGTGTTTTAGCATTTGTAAAATGACTTTCATATAGTGTTCATTAAAAAATGACGATCACTCCACTTGCGACTTGTGGAATGGTACATTAGCCTATTTGTTTTAGTTGTAAATATTTGCGTGTATTGTTGTTTTTCTGACATGTTCCACATCCTGGAGGACCTCCTCACTACGGATCAATTGGAATGAAAGTAAATCTAATCTAATCTAATCTAATCAATCCCACAACGAACGTCATCTATATGTAGCTAATCAGATGTGGACGTGAAGTGTGAATGCTTGAATGTAGAAGACTTCTAATAAACTCAATACTCGCTTTCCTGTAGCTTCTGTTCTGCTTATTGGAACTTTTAGCTGAAATGCAAGTGTTAGTTTTGGAGCACAGGCCCTGCAAAACTCCAGAAAATTAATTAGTTTGTGAGTGACATTTGGCGTAGAACATCTGAACTATAACATGTTGATGTGAAACGAGTCTGTCGAACAATGTTTCTATCTCATTCAAATCATATCACTGCAAGCTGGTCATTTATTGGTATATAATTAAGTACATAATATATTCAGAAATTCCTGTGCGATACAGAAAGAGTGGTAAAGGAGAAACTGCTTTCATCTGACTACCAGGCACTTGTACTGTCTATAAGACACTATTTTCCTTTCTGTTTTGCCCAACGAGAGACCACGTGGCCATTTCAATTGTTTCTCAATTTCCTTTTCTTTGCCTCCAAAACAATTTCATGTTTCATCTTAACCCTTTTTCCAGACCACTCTACCCTTCACACCCTCTTGTTACTTGGACTGTAGGTAATGTGGAAATAGCAACATATTTTGAAGCACATGCACCCTATGTCCTCCATTAATTGTTGGGTATACATCAATCACTGTGATATTGCTGTAGTTTTCGCCCTTTACGACTCTCTAATACCATGGAGGTTATTCCCGAATTTCTTAACACATGTCCTGTCATCTTGTCCCTTATTCTTGTCAGTGTTTCCCATATGTTCCTTTCTTCACATGTTCTGCAGAGAACCTCCTCATTTATTATCTTAACGTAAGCAAAATAACCAAGTCTTTGAAGAAGTGAAGGAATTCTGCTTTCGCGTTCACTAAGAAATTCCCAATTTTGATGTTACGTCTACCTTAACCTCATTTCTGTCATTACTTACGTCTCTCTTTGGTATACTCTCAGTCTGTATCTAAGTAATCTGTTGAACTGATTCTGGGGGGCTTGTAGTTGATCCCCAACTACACCGAAAACAGCAATGCCATCTTCTTCTTCTTCTTCCTGGTTTCTAAAGGTCTCGAAGCCTGCAAATGCTTCCATCTTACTGTGTTTACTGCCAATTTTTTTTTGCCCATCCCGTAGCATGCTATTTCAATTTCATTTACCCATGTAATCTTGGGTCTCCACCCTCGACTAGACTCGCCTAATTAGTTCCCCATGAATATTGTGGAAACCACTTGATCCTCTTCTTTTCTCATCAGGTGGCCTGCCCGTTGAAGCCTTCTGGAATTTATCATGATCATTATTGTTGCGTATTACGATAGAATGTAGATTTCTGTGTCGTGTCTGCTCTTCGAGCTCTGCGATGTATTATAATAGAATGCACCAAAGATCTTCCCACAACTTTTGTTACCAAACCATCGTAACTGGTGTTCTTCCATTTTAGTTATGCTTCGTGTTTCTGCTCCATAGGTTAGGACTGGTCTGATGATTGTGTTATATAGCTTCATTTCTGTTTTCCTTGTCAATTGTTTAGACCCTTGGACCTTTGGTTGGGGTAGTATGCTCTGTTAAATTTGCAGTCTCATTTTAACTTCTATGTGTTCCTGATTTTTCGTTTATCATTGCAGCCAGAATTTTGAACGTTTCCTGTTTATGTTTGTCGATTGTATTCGTGTATTCTGTTTTATATTCGTTCAGTTTTAGGCCAAGTTTGGATGCCTATTCTGCGAGCTCCACAAATGTCAAATATGTTTCACTTTTTGCAGTGAGCACTATATTAATTGCGTACCCCAAAAACTTAACTTTATTTCTTTGGAGGATTCCAGCAGGTTCTAGCTTAAGTTTCCTCACAGCTCTCTCCAGGGCTAAATTTTTGAAGCGATTAGGTTTTATTCCATTTAGCAAAACCCTGTTTATATCGATAATGTTGTGTTTCACCCTGAATTTCAAACCGACTCTTGAATATTTCCCTTATGTAACTGATTACTTCTTGAATGTAAGAAATTGAGCGCCACTATTAATCTCAGCATTGTTTTCTTCGGTTCATATCTCCCGCTCTTGTTTCTAGTACATATTGTACCGGGTGATCAGAGAGTCAGTATAAATTTGAAAACTTAATAAACCACGGAATAATGTAGATAGAGAGGTAAAAATTGACACGCATGCTTGGAATGACATGAGGTTCTAATAGAACCGAAAAAAGAAACAAAGTATTGCTAGACGGGTGAAAGATCTCTTGAGCGCGTCGTTTGCTGATGATCGTGTGCTCAGCCGCCACTTTCGTCATGCTGGGCCTCCCAGGTCCCCAGACCTCAGTACGTGCGATTATCGGCTTTGTGGTTACCTGAAGTCGCAAGTGTATCGTAATCGACCGAGATCTCTAGGGATACCGAAAGACAACATTCGACGCCAATGCCTCACCATAACTCCGGACATGCTTTACAGTACTCTTCACAACATTATTCCTCGACTACAGCTATTGTTGAGGAATGATGGTGGACATATTGAGCATTTCTTGTAAAGAACATCATCTTTGCTTTGTCTTACTTTGTGATGCTAATTATAGCTATTCTGATCAGACGATGCGCCATTTGTCGGACATTTTTGAACGTTTGTATTTTTTTGGTTCTAATAAAACCCCATGTCATTCCAAGCATGTGTGTCAGTTTGTATCTCTCTATCTACATTATTCCGTGATTTATTCGGTTTTCAAATTTATACTGACTTTTTGATCACCCGATATTTCCACCCCTTTCCATATGGCTTACGTTGACTGTATGCCAATGCCAAGTAAAGTACTTGGTTAACTTTCCATCACTGCAATAGATTTTAGGTATAATGTCCCGCATTATACTCAAAACAAGTCTCCGTCTCTGACATCAGTATTTCTGCCGTCCGTCACATACGCATTTTCTTTGCCCACAGCAAATAGTGTGTGTCTGTATTCATGTGAGGCTCATACTGAAATATTATTTGAGGAAGTAGACGCCAAAGCCCCTCCGTTCATTTTGCGGGGTCTTGAAGTGACGGCGAAGTCTACCGACGAAGCTACCTTGGCAGCCACGAGTGCCCTCCGAAATGGGACTTCAGCCACCCTTCACCGTTGGGTGCAATACCGCGGCGTGCGCGTGACGTAACTGCCCTATCAGTCGCCATCAGCGCCCGTTACGGCGCCCTTCTCCCAAACTGGATGGTCTCGACCGGCCTTCGCCGAGGTGCCAGTAGGCCACTACCGTATGACGAGCTACCGGCTGTGACGCCAAACGACAAACACCTCGATGGCCAGTGGGATGTAAGTCTCGAAGACTGTAAGGAATGCTGATTCCCGTTCGAAAAGAACAGAGCCGGTTAATATTCATTGATGCAAATGTAACTTGAATTTTGGTTTGGCCAGCACAGTTGTTTTTATTTTTAGGGATCCGTATCTCAATCGGTTGAAACGGAACCCTTATAGGATCACGTTGTTGTACGTCCATCTGTCTTTGTGGCTGCCGCCTAGTGTGGCCGAGCGATTCTAGGCGCTTCAATCCGGAACCGCGCGACTGCTACGGTTGCAGGTTCGAATCCTGCCTCGAGCATGGATGTGTGTGATGTCCTTAGGTTAGTTAAGTTGAAGTAGTTCTAAGTTCTAGGGGACTGATGACCACGGATGTTAAGTCCCGTACTGCTCAGAGCCGTTTGAATAATTAATTTTTTTTTTTCTGTATGGATGGATAACTGTAAAAAACACGTTTTCTCAAGAACGGGTCGACGTGTCATGATGAAATTCTGTCACATACTAAAGTCTACGGTCCCTTGACGATACAAGAAACTGTAGCTTCTAAGTCAATGAAGTCTAAGATACGGCCATTTGTGTAACATATTTTGATACTCGCAAACTCAATCATCAAAACCTATAGGATACTTCTAGCTGAACTAGAATTATGAAATTTGGCAAGGGACGAAGTTTCACACTACAAGTAAAGGAAAAAATAAAAAAAAACTGATAATTTGTAATTACATCACCCAAAAATCACCTCCTTAGTCATTTGTTAACCGACACCAAACCCGAAATTGAAACAGTCAGCAGTTCTGTATTACGGCAGACTGGACTGCAATGGTAAAAGTCAAACATGGCACTAGGAATGTTTTTATTGCTGATATGACGCGTTTCGTACTATGTCTCTCATCAGATATCCAGGAGCAATTACCACACGAAGAAGTGGCGTTTCAAGTTGTATGGGAAACAAATATTCGCAGGCTAGTCAAACATCACGCAAGGAATAACTTTATTATTCGTATGACGCATTTGAAAATTTAGCCATCATCGCATATCCAGGAACGATTACTGCACGTAGATTTGGCGTTTCACGTCGTACGTGAAACAAACATTCGCAGACTTGTCTTCGAATACTTATTTGAGATGCAGCTTGAAACACCATACCCACGTTCAGTAATCTCTCCTGGATATCTGAGGATCCATAAGTTCCGATACATGTCATACGATGTGTGACTTTCGTGACCCAGTCAGCCTGAATGAGGAACTACTGATTATTATTATAATGGTCAGCAACCTCCTGCATGACATTGTGTCACATTTGTAGCATTGAAATTAAAATATTCTGGAACATATTGGAATCCTCGTGACCGATATCTTGCCTGTATCAATGTCAATAACAAGGCATAAATGGTCGAGATTCTCGATTCCAGAAAATTTTGAACAGTCTATCTACATAATAAAGTTTGTGCGAACCCTCAGTTTGCAAATCCTACTATCAGGAGAAAGAAAACTGGCACTCTACGGATCGGAGCGTGGAATGTCAGATTCTTAATCGGGCAGGTAGGTTAGAAAATTTAAAAAAGGAAATGGATAGGCTAAAGTTAGATATAGTGGGAATTAGTGATGTTCGGTGGTAGGAGGAACATGAATACAGGGTTATACATACAAAATCAAATAGGGGTAATGCAGGAGTAGGTTTAATAATGAATAAAAAAATAGGAGTGCGGGACAAGCTACTACAAACAGCATAGTGAACGGATTATAGTGGCCAAGATAGACACGAAGCCCATGCCTACTAAAGTATTACAAGTTTATATGCCAACTAGCTCTGCAGATGACGAAGAAATTGAAGAAATGTATGATAGGATAAAAGAAATTATTCTGGTAGTGAAGGGAGACGAAAATGTAATAGTCATGGGTGACTGGAATTCTACAGTAGGATAAGGGAGAGAAGAAAACATAATAGGTGAATATGGATTGGGACTAAGAAATGAAAGAGGAAGCCGTCTGGTAGAATTTTGCACAGAGCATAACTTAATCATAGCTAACACTTGGTTCAAGAATCATAAAGAAGGTTGTATACATGGAAGAATCCTGGAGATACTAAAAGGTATCAGATAGATTATATAATGGTAAGACAGAGATTCAGGAACCAGGTTTTAAATTGTAGGACATTTCCAGGGCCGATGTGGACTCTGACCACAATCTATTGGTTATGAACTGTAGATTAAAACTGAAGAAACAGCTAAAAGGTGGATATTTCAGGAGATGGGACCTGGATAAACTGAGTAAACCAGAGCTTGTACAGAGCTTCAGGGACAACATAAGGGAACAATTGACAAGAATGGGAGAAAGAAATACAGTAGAAGATGATTGGGTAGCTCTGAGGGATGAAGTAGTGAAGGACGCAGAGGATCAAGTAGGTAAATAGACGAGGGCTAGTAGAAATCCTTGGGTAACAGAAGAAATACTGAATTTAATTGATGAAAGGAGAAAATAGAAAAATGCAGTAAATGAAGCAGGAAAAAGGAATACAAACGTCTCAAAAATGAGATCGACAGGAAGTGCAAAATGGCTAAGCAGGCATGGCTAGAGGACAAATGTAAGGATATAGAGGCTTATCTCACAAGGGGTAAGATAGATACAGCCTACAGGAAAATTAAAGAGACCTTTGGAGAAAAGAGAGCCACTTGTATGAATATCAAGAGCTCAGATGGAAACCCAGTTCTAAGCAAAGAGGGGAAAGCAGAAAGGTGGAAGGAGTATATAGGGGGTCTATACAAGGGCGATGTACTTGAGGACAGTATTATGGAAATGGAAGCGGATGTAGATGAAGATGAAATGGGAGATACGATACTGCGTGAAGATTTTGACAGAGCACTGAAAGACCTGAGCCGAAACAGGGTCCCGGGAGTAGACAACATTCCATTAGAACTACTGACGGCCTTGGGAGAGCCAGTCCTGACAAAACTCTACCATCTGGTGAGCAAGATGTATGAGACAGGCGAAATACCCTCAGACTTCAAGAAGAACATAATAATTCCAATGCCAAAGAAAGCAGGTGTTGACAGATGTGAAAATTACCGAACTATCAGTTTAATAAGTCACAGCTGCAAAATACTAACGCGAATTAATTACAAACGAATGGAAAAACTGGTAGAAGCCGACCTCGGGGAAGATCAGTTTGAATTCCGTAGAAATGTTGGAACACGTGAGGCAATACTGACCTTACGACTTATCTTAGAAGAAAGATTAAGGAAAGGCAAACCGACGTTTCTAGCATTTGTAGACTTAAAGAAAGCTTTTGACAATGTTGACTGGAATACCCTCTTTCAAATTCTGAAGGTGGCATGGGTAAAATACAGGGAGCGAGAGGCTATTTACAATTTGTACAGAAACCAGATGACAGTTATAAGAGTCGAGAGGCATGAAAGGGAAGCTGTGGTTGGGAAGGGAGTGAGACAGGATTGTAGCCTCTCCCCGATGTTATTCAATATGTATATTGAGCAAGCAGTGAAGCAAACAAAAGAAAAATTCGGAGTCGGTATTAAAATCCACGGAGAAGAAATAAAAAATTTGAGGTTCGCCGATGACATTGTAATTCTGTCAGAGACAGCAAAGGACTTGGAAGAGCGGTTGAACGGAATTGACAGTGTCTTGAAAGAAGGATATTAGATGAAGATCAACAAAAGCAAAACGAGGATAATGGAATGTCTCCGAATTAAGTCTGGTGATGCTGAGGGAATTAGATTAGGAAATGGGACACTTAAAGTAGTAAAGGAGTTTTGCTATTTGGGGAGCAAAGTAATTGAATATGGTCGAAGTAGAGAGGATATAAAATGTAGATTGGCAATGGCAAGGAAAGCGTTTCTGAAGAAGAGAAATTTGTTAACATCGAGTATAGATTTAAGTGTCAGGAAGTCTTTTCTGGAAGTATTTGTATGGAGTGTAGCCGTGTAGGGAAGTGAAACATGGACGATAAATAGTTTGGACAAGAAGAGAATAGAAGCTTTCGAAATGTGGTGCTACAGAAGAATGTTGAAGATTAGGTGGGTAGATCACATAACTAATGAGGAGGTATTGAATAGGATTGGGGAGAAGAGAAGTTTGTGTCACAACTTGACTAGAAGAAGGGCTCGTTTGGTAGGACATGTCCTGAGGCATCAAAGGATCACCAATTTAGCATTGGAGGGCAGCGTGGAGGGTAAAAATCGTAGAGGGAGACCAAGAGATGAATACACTAAGCAGATTCAGAAGGATGTAGGTTGCAGTAGGTACTGGGAGATGAAGGAGCTGGCACAGGATAGATTAGCATCGAGAGCTGCATCATACCAGTCTCAGGACTGAAGACCACAACAACAACAACAACTTGCACATGGTCAACTTCTACAAATTTGTTATTCATAGAATTGGTTATATGCGTCAGCATAACAATGACACTTAAGAATACTAGAATCACTAGAATCATTATATTGTTCTTTTCGGTCAGAGAGGCTCAGCACGTTCTGGTCTTCGAGTTATTGTTTAACAAAGAACTTAGAGGTCAACATCTGTGCATGAAGTTCTGCTCTAGCCACAACTCCCTTTTGAACGCCGCAGCGCTATGCTAGGTCTGGTCGTATATGAGGTGGCACGCCCGTTACTTCGACCTGAACTAAATGTCCTAACCGTTGCAGGGCGCCATCAGTTTATCATGGAGTACTGGCCATGATGTACTCTAGTATCTTCTTTATTAGTATTGCCGATAGGAAACAAGTGGTAAACCCCACTCGTTTTGATTTGCAGTGAGAGACTTAACAATTTAGGCACTGAGCCACACATCATCTGAGATCCAAAGCAAGAATCCTCAAGGAGTGTTGTCCATCTATTGTTAGAAAGATTGTTGAGTATTGGTCGTCGTCTGGTTTCCACAACAAATAAGATTCGTAAAGGAAAAAAAGGGAAGGTATGAAGATCAACCCTTTTCGTCAATATTAAATACCGAAGCACGGCGGAAAGGCTTATTAAATTCCACTGGCAGACGCCACAAGACAAGAGTTGCGCTTCACGTTGTGGTTTACCATTCAAAGTGCGAGACTGTTTCATTCTAGAAGACTTAGTCGAAATATTGGTTCCTTGCATAAGAATCATTCAACGACCATGACGGTAAGATTAATGAT
Organism: Schistocerca piceifrons; assembly: GCF_021461385.2. Classification (NCBI taxonomy): domain Eukaryota; kingdom Metazoa; phylum Arthropoda; class Insecta; order Orthoptera; family Acrididae; genus Schistocerca; species Schistocerca piceifrons. The sequence continues at coordinate 106,280,142 of NC_060141.1, read as the reverse complement.
ACGGTAGCTCAAATTGAAAACAGTCATACTTCCCAAGCACCAGGAATGGAGATAGTTACAAGCGCACAAAGTATTTACGCCACAAAACGTTATAAGGCTTGCATATTATAGATGTAGAAGGTAGATTGCGATATTAGTGTCCTACGGCATAAATTTTTTGTTATTTGAATGTCAAATGTTGATGGAACAAAACTGAAGAGTATGAATTATATGTGTACACATGAAGTAATCTTGTAAACGAAGTATTTTGGAATAAGGACGTAACAGTGGGAAATGAACATTTCAGGTGGTATGAGCTTCTGAGTAAACTGTGACAGTGATGGCTTATTGCACTAAAAAAAAATGTCGTGTGACTAGGGCCTCCCGTCGGGTAGACTGTTCGCCAGGTGCAAGTCTTTCTATTTGACGCCACTTCGGCGACTTGCCCGTCGATGGGGATGAAATAATGATGATTAGGACAACACAACCCCAGTCCGCAAGCGAAGAAAATCTCAGACCCAGCCGGGAATCGTATCCGGTTCCTTAGGATTGAAAGTCTGTCGCGCTGACCACATATTTTTTTTTTTTTTTTTTTTTTTTTTTTTTTTTTTTTTTTTTTTTTGAGGCCAACCAGCTATCTGACCGAACACGCTGAGCTACCGTGCCAGCTGACCACTCAGCTACCGGGGCGGACATTTCACTACAAACAACTGCCGACTATTTCTACTGTGATGGATCTATCTTGAAACACAATGCATTTTAGCTGGTGATGCATCTGTTGTTTAGTTTATCAATATCTACATTTGACGACTGGTTGTCAAAAGCAGAGCATTATTTGTTACGGTAACTTGCAGTTCCCTAACTCAATGCTCGGAAAATCGAATGTACTTACGTCCAGTCTTCCGAGAAAGGTTTTCTAGAGATTCCTCTTCGTCATCAGGTGAATACCGGAACTGCTAATCCCCTTCCGAAGATTAATCTGCCACGAGTAATGAGTGTGATGGGCAATCATCTATTAGGCACACTATGAATGTAGTGCTGTGGACATGTTGTGAATGTGGGTCTCACTATCCTCTGTGCCCTCGCTGGCTCAGATGCCGGCACGGTAGCTCAGCGTGTTCGGTCAGAGAGCTCGTTGGCCTCTGTAATAAAAAACTGAGTGGAAGGATGAACAAATGAACTTGAACGGATGTCACGTGACGCCCGCAACGACCAAACACAACGAGAACAACGAACAAAATGAAAAAAAAATTCGATAGAACGTCTGCCATGTAAGTAGGAGATCCTGGGTTCGAGTCCCAGTTGGGGTACAAATTTTCAACATGTCCCCAATGATGTATATCAACGAATGTTTGCAGTTACGGTGTCGATTTAATTATTATTTCGTTTCCAAATTGAGTTCTCAGCCCCATCGAACAAAAAAAGTTTCGCAACAGGTCTCATGGAACGAACTTCAGAGTAGAAAAACTTTCGAGGAAGAGGTTCGGTCTCACAGAATTTCTAGTACTGTGGACTTCGAGAGGATCGCGTTATTTGGAAGATGATTCATAACAAGTGTCAGCCGGAAATACAGTTTTTCAAGATTACTGCTTAGACTACTGATTAAGCAGAAATTACACTGATATTAGAAACACAAGCCCAAGGAATGGCGCCAAATAAGAGCCTGACAAAGAGGAAAGGGAGAAGGAAGGAAAGGAAACTTCATGAGATGGGTGGGGGGTGGGTGGGGGGGAGGAAGGTACTTAATGTTATTACAGAGATTTAGTAATCGAGTAAAATTTAGTAATAACTTGGCTGTTTGGGCATAATTATCAGTATGACGTTCAGCTTTCTCTGGCCTGGATGCATTCACTTTTGTCTGTTGGAAAAGGTGTCATAAAGTCGTTGTTTCCTCTCCTGAATCAAGCTGAGCAACAACAATTGTACCTGGTCCTTGATACCCGGGATAGTGCCACAGGATTCAGTTGTCGCCCGAGATGCTCCTGCACATGTTCTACTAGGGGCGTATCTTGAGAGCTTGCTGTCCACTTCAGCCTCACGCAGACAGTTCATGGAGACACGTGCTGTGTGTGGACGGGCAAAGTTCTGTTACAAAATAACAACATGATACTGTCGCACGAAAGGTAAGTCTTGAGAACGCACGACGTACGTGACGTACTGCTGTGCTGTCTTCAGCTCCCTCAATCACAAACAGCCGTGATCTGAAGGCGTAGCCGATGGCTCCCACGCACGATACCAGCAGAAACACCACTGGGCGTCTCGAAAACATTGTAAGAATGGGACTTTTTTTCCACGTACTGCCATATTCGCCGCTGACGGTAATCGACGTTAGTGCAGAACCGCGTTTATCGCTGAGCACAGTGAGACACCATTCATCAACGGTCCATGCTAACCAGCCACGATACCATTCCAAGCACAGCCGTAGCCTAAGCAATGGACGGTGAAGGAGTTACCGTGTGCTTGGTTCACAATATGTGGTGAACCAACTTGTTGTGGTCAGGCGTCATCGACCGGAACGTTGACGAAGAATATGACTGCCGTCACGTTCCAACATCGGGCCACTGTCGCGGCCCCAACAATCTGAATATGGTACGATTCGACCAACAGGCGAAACGTGAGGCCACTTTCAAAACTGGACCAGGTGCTTATAATGCTGACTCACACTATTATGCTGCATCTCCACGTTCTTCTCAGTGATCACTTAACATCTGCCGCTGTTCACACCCCTTGTTTCCAGGTCTGGTATGGACTAAAAAGGGAGTGAATAGGGTTAGATGGTGAGCACTTTAAACACCATTGTTCGTTCTACCTGTGACACAGAATTGTAACTCTAATCATGCAGAAACCCATCGATGACATGTATGTGTGTAAAGCTACGTCGACATTCGACCAAATCGTCTGGTTGCTCCACTTTTTTTGTCGGGCAGTGTGATTTAGAACCCTTAGTTACATGTTATTAATTATTCTGCTCTACGTTGCATAGCCTAACTTGTTACTGTTCGTGTTGCTCATGTCACAGTCTTCTTTTAAACGAGACGGTGCTTTCATCTGCAAAAATCTTTGCAGTGGTGAAAATCTAATCATCACGCTCGTCTCAGGTCGCAAAAAACGATACTCCGTCAATTTGTGGGCTAAAATTCTTTGTGGCCAATTTACAGGACCTTTATTTGTTGCTGTCGCTATGGATGATTAGCGTAATTTGTTATTAAACAGAGATACACTGTCACTCTCGCTGGAGACTGTTCTCTTGTCCGTGAGATGACATTTTTACACCAGGAGGACGCTCCAGCTCAGTTTCGTATTAACATCTGTGCTGGGCTAAATTCTTCTGTGGCAGGAGTTAAGCAGTAGTGTTACTTTTACAGTCCTTTCACCTGCTCAGTTGTAGCTACCCCGGCCGCGGTGGCCGAGGGGTTCTAGCCGCTTCAGTCCGGAACCGCGCGGCTGCTACGGTAGCAGGTTCGAATCCTGCCTCGGGCATAGATGTGTGTGATTTCCTTAGGTTCGTTAGGTTTAAGTAGTTCTAAGTTCTAGGGGACTGATGACTTCCGATGTTACGTCCCATTTTTTAGCTACGACAACCATGCTATAACTGACCGGTCATTCACTTCCGAAAATATGTAATATCGTAATGTATTGCGTTTTGACGCCGAAGAACATAGTGATCTGTCACAAAACATTTTACGACCAGCTGACAATGAGAATTGATTTCAGCCTTCATTAAACGCTTTCTAAATCAATTTCTTTTTAAAGAAAAGGGGCTTCATGTTGAACTCTCTAGATCGAAAGCTATGGCAACTGCTTCGAAATATTTATCGTTATCTTGTAAAAATTTGAGTTTAGTATCGTGTAACATTAATAACATTTGCGCGCTTTCTTCTTGCTGGTACAAATTTCAAGACAATAGCCTGACTGACGTTCTCCGTAGTGCAAACAGAGTGCGAAGACAAGACAGGCTATGAAAGGTGGTTAAGTTCATTGAGAAAGTAATTTCTGGAAGGCATCGACCCACGTGGACTTCCAGCGTCACGCCGAAGGCGCTATTGTTCTTACCCTGCCACGCGCGACTTTCGTGCAGTCTCCCCTTACGGCAAACAAAACTGTCTTTATACGTAAAAACCAACAGCTAACCAACTCCGTGCGAGGGTAAGTCTCCATTGTAATCCCGTGATAAATGATTCAGCCAATAATAATAGCAAAACATCAATGAATCTTTTCAACGGAAAACTTGAAGCAAGCTTTCTGTGCGTAGGAGGACGGTGGTCTTTGTTACATTGTTCGCTCGCTACAACGTCTCATAACAAAGGACTGGCCCATGGGAAATTATTTATGACCATCATATTAAACGTTATTCAGCTGCGAAAATATGAGACTTGCAAATATATCTCTCCTTGATACACTGCATTCACAGACTAATAATGTTGATGGTTAAAACCATTATCGAGGAGAACTGCTGCGTAATATGTCTTGTGAATTAGTATAACTTGATATAACTTTTTTTGGTGTAGCATGCTATTTAGTATATGATCTACTTTATTTGTGTCAGCTAATTAGAGAATAGAAAAACTTTGTTCCTCCAACAATTATTACGAACCAAGGTGCACTCCTTAATCTATAGTGTAGCACAACTCAGAAGTAGTTAGAAGGGAAATAGTTCCTATACTCACAAATATTGACATTAATATCGTTGAAATTGACACCATATGGAAGCATTTTCTTTTTGACATTTCTCAGTGCTAAAGTTTGCAAACTATCCGCAGCAGTCGAGGAGATACTGAGTTCACCGAAATTGCCGTATGAATGGTTAAAAGTTACAGCAATAAGCGAAACAAGACGTACATAACCCTCAGAAGATTCAGGCTTCAGTGCGGAGACTAACGAATAATTTACCAAGTATTATCAAGACACTGCAATGCGAGGAAACAAAAGTTTGTGTTGTGAAAGGTGTAAGGTTGGACCACCACTGGTGCCTAGCTTTTACATAGAGAAAACAGTAAAGAAAGCGAATGGAAAGTTCAGGAGAGGAAGAGACTTTGACTGATAACATGTAGTAATGCTAAGATCTGCAGTATTTAGTCGCACATGGTAGGATCACTCAAAGGGACATCACACTGGGCATGGATAAACAGAGCAAAGGCAGAATGAAGACTTGCTCAGTACCAGAACTAGGAAAAACACAGTGCTGGAAGAAACAAAAAAATTCTCCTAGCGAAGAAAACAAGATTACTCGTTGTACACAAAGCAACTAAGGTAGCAGAAGTGGATTGGCCAAGACGAAGAAAGTTTTCTTCAACTGAAGAACCACCTGGTATCATGCACTGATACTGATAGTATATGTCTGTAGCACAGGACTGCATTCGAAAGAAGTGTGGACCTTCACAAACTCAGGTATGAGGAAACTTAAATTTTTCTGGTGTGCTTCTATTGAAACGTCCGCTTGAATAATTATGAATGACAGTGCTGCAGAAACTCTTACGTTATTTGATACTGAAACGGCTGAGCAAAACTAAACGTACTCACACAGTTTTCTCTTTACTTACTCTGATCATCGCTAAACTGACTCACAATATTTTTAGCGCAACGCAATCTGACTTTCAATAATCCCTACAAAAGAATGGCCCTGACTAACAATAACCTACACCTTTCATGAATCACTTACCTCATAAAAATCTTCGTTACTTGAACTACTGCAATACAGCGAGCGCCAATACTGCCAGCTAAATAAAAGATTCTAACTACTGAAGGCACTAACTACTGATATGCATAGTTAGCAAATGAAAGATTTTGATAGAGAACAAACAATGTATTTACCTTAATAGTGTTCAAAAGTCATCATGTATATATCTATCAATTCATGACATCCATCTTTACAAATTTCCTTTTTTCTGGCGGACACAAGTCCAGATCGTCCGCTTAAAGCTCCGGCATCTTTGTCCCCACATCCACCACTGCTGGCGGCTCACCTCCAACTGCCCAACGCTACGCGCTGTTCACATCCAACTGCCCAACACTACACAAGTGAATATTCCAACAATGAGTCAAACTAGCCACAGACTGCACGCAGGACAGTGAGCGATTTTCATACAGAGCGCTACGTGGCGTTACCAACTTAAGAACGTAGACAGCCTACCTACACTACCAAGGAATGTTAAGAATTAAGTAGAGAGATACAATACTAAACGAAGAACTACTAAGAAGCAAACGTAAGTCTACGGACGACCCTTGCCGGAAGAAAGGATAGCTTAATGGGATACGTGTATGAAAGTGTTTGCTGCGTGTCAATATGATTAGATCTTCTCGTATTCCTTAACGCGCCAATTCAATATGCATCCGCTACGTTTATGAAGGTGTATACTCTGACGTCGTCATATGCCCAATTCTAACTTCATCAGAAGATGGAGGGAGAGTAAATGCCTTCCGAAACGTAGCGGACACAGTACGCGTTGGCGCGGTTTGAAATCGTAATTTTATCACAAGTGAATGTGATTTCTGCTGAAATATCTAGGAATGGTTAACATGTTGCTAGAAGAAGCATTAGTGAGACAAAATGTGACTAGCATATGCAGAACAGGTTGTAGACTTTGGTCGGTGTGAGATGTGAGACGATTGGCATAAGGTAGGTAAAAAAGTGGAGGATACCATCAAATCAACTGCAGTACTTCTGACTTAAGAGAAAAGAAGATTTTAGAAATGTTGCATATGTTAAAGTGGTCGGTTAGCTTCTTATGTCGAGAACAGTTAAGTAGTTGACGAGCGTGTCACAGCTCCCTCTTTGATTCAACACTCGGTGTGTCGACGTACATTATCTGTATCCAGACATGGATGTTATCTTTTGATAGATGTTTATCAAGAACAGTATAACTCGTCTTTATGGTTTCTTTCCTCATTAAATCTGGATAAACCTTACTTGCTAATTAGCAGTATTCCTTCTTTTTCATGTAGAATTGCTTACACTACCGGACACAAGTGTATTACTATTGCAAACTGAAACCACCAGATCCTCGAACAATGACAGCTGTTTGTTTTTCTTCTTTGTAGCACTCTTATCGGCCGCAACTTCGTAGCAATCTGAAGCGCATGTTGGTAAATGCTAATGTATTTTCATAAAGCAATAACGGCACTGGATATAGATGTTTGATGCAAACGAGAAGGCGTAATCTGCGACTATGTACTTGTATACTTACCGGATTGAAGACTAATATTTGATCAACAGGTCGTGTGTGCTGGTGTATTCAAACGATGTACATTAAGCACACGTCTGCAAACGCAAACATAAAGCCAGCCGAACAGACTCGTTGCAAATGCATTAAATGATTAGGTGTATAATTCAGTAGTGTAACTTTGTCAGTTTATATTTTTAAAAATTCTTATACGTTCGTAACAGGTATGGACTGATATACAAAAGGAAGATCTTAAAGAACGTAGTTATTCATCAAAATCTTTTATGACTATTAATGTTATGATAACTGTAACGTCAATGATAATACAACTAAAAACGACGTGTGGTTTGAGTCGACTGAGATGAGGCATTTGTGTATTCTGAAGTGACACTAACGTAAAATACAGCGCCTGATGAAAGAAAGTCAAATAACCAGAATACAAGGTGCTCTATCAATGTGACTTAGTACGAGTTCACACCATAAGCAGGTATATAAGTGAACAGACTTTCAGTTCTCTGTGACATGTGGAGTGGTCACCAGAATTCATTAGTGTCAATCGTGTTTAATGTTGTTACCAGGCCTTGTAGAGTGTATAAAAGGCGTGAACAGCGTTGAGTCATCTCTATGAAGACCCCATGTAATCGTGTGAGACAGCGTAATCATTACGTGACAGTGCTGTTCTCCTCATTGTTTTGGTACAACGAATGTCAGATGGATGTCTCAGCCACTCAGTGTACCTCAAGCCAACACACACACCCACTGATTTATATCTCAGCGCCCAGAGTTTCCACCATTCACTCCGTAAGAGGGCAGCTCTAAATACACTGGTACATGGGACAAAAATTTTTTCTTATGAGGACCGCTTGGATTCCGAAATTAATCATCGGAAGTATGTGTTCCAAAAGAACGGCAGTGTGTCACATATCAACAGTATGCACCTAGACATCCAGTTCACTGTCGAGACAAAGAAAGAGGGAAGTTTTCCATTTTTAGGTGTTTTCTTACAACGAATGTCAGACGGACGTCTCAGCCACTCAGTGTTCCACAAGCCCACACACACACATTGATTTATATCTCAGCACCCAGAGTTTTTTACCATTCACTCCATAAGAGGGCAGGTATAAATATGCTGGTACACAGAGCAAAAACTGTTTCTTATGACGACCGTTTGGATTCTGAAATTAATCATATGAAATTTGTGTTCCGAAAGAATGGCTACGGGTCACATGACATGAAGTCACCGTTCTCCAAGAAGAGGGAACATGATTCTTGTACAGGGCAACCAATTTCATTCCTTCCCTTCTGCGGTGCTACAACCTGCAAAATAGACTCCTTGGAAGACGAGATATCACATCTATTTTCCTACCTCCTAAAAAGAGAAAGATGTTATTCCCTGTTAAGGACAGTCTTGGACTCAGGATTACTTGGATTTGCCGGGGTGGCCGAGCGGTTCTAGGCGCTACGGTCTGGAACCGCGCGGCCGCTACGGTCACAGGTTCGAATCCTGCCTCGGCCATGGATGTGTGTGATGTTTTTAGGTTAGTTAGGTTTAAGTAGTTCTAAGTCTTAGGGCACTGATGACCTCACAAGTTAAGTCCCATAGTGCTCAAAGCCATTTGAATCTTTTTTCTTTTTTCCAACATCCCTTGTGAGTGCAGAATCAGTTACATCGGTCAGTCTATCCTCACCTTTCCGACAGCTGTGCACAACAACGACCACATATTAAAAATCGAGAATTGGAGAAATCTACAATTGCTGAGCACAGTCTCACCAACATACATAAAATAATGTTTGATGAAGCAAAAGTTTTGTCCCTGGCTCCTATGTACTGGGACTCTGTAATTAAACAGGGTGTAGAAATGAGAATGTGTGAGAAAGTCTTTAACTGTAATAGCGGATATAATCTTAGCGACGCATGGAAACGAGCTCTCGGTGCAGAGAAGAGCCAGAATATTCGTCGCAAAGTTTACATTCCGACGGGAGTGGTGGCGCCATCAGTGCAGACGCTGGCGCCATCTGCCATAGCATGGCGTAACTACCGACCACTCAGAAGCCGCCATTGGGCTATGCAAGGCCACAACAGCAGCAGTTTTGACAGGCTGTTTGACGAAGACGATGAAAACAGTTGTGAGAAGCTCGAGGTTTTACCTTGAACTGATGCGGCAAGAAGTCTGAGAAAGTTTTATACAACAGTACCGTCGCGTCAGTGTATACAGATTAGACGGGCGTTCTGGTTTGTCAGGGGCCCGATGTCGGACTGCGTGGGAACACGGCAGCATATATATTCGTCAATGTTTAGGTCGATCACGTCTGGCCACTACCAGGGAGAATCGCCGAATTGTGCTGTACACTAGTCGCAGCTGCTTCGTATCTGCGCCTGCCATCCAAGAACATTTAGTGAACACGCAGCAACGTTTTGTGTTATCTCGTACCATTGTTTGGAGACTAGCACCGCTAGACTAGGAAGTTAACCTCCCATGCTTAGGATTCAGTTGACACAACACAGGTGCCTATGCTTGTGACAGGGAAGCAAGGATGGCTGATCAACAGAGTGGCCATGTGTTCAGCTAGGAATCACGGTTATGCCGTATTGAGGACGACCACCGTCAGCGTGTGTAGCAGCGACTTGCGAATGCGCCTTATTCCTCCAGTGTTCTGGAAACGCACATTGGTGTAACCCCTAACGTCATGGTATGACATCAGGTCACATCTGGTTGTGGTTGAGGAAACTCTAAGGACACAATGATACGGCATGGAGACATGCATCCTGAGTTGTTACCTCTCGTGAGACAATATAGTGGTGTCATATTTCAACAGGACAACGCTCGTCCAGACATGTTGTGTGTCTCTACGAACTTTCAGCATGCTTCCGCGCTCCTGTGGCCACAAGATCACTTGACCTGTCTTCAATGGAAAATAGTGAGACCAGCTCGAAAGTAAAATCAGTCCTAGAGCCCGTATAAAGGATTTTAAGGACGAGTTACAACAGTTGTGGGTCATCTCGGATCTGTAGAGGAAACAATGGCATTTTGACACCTTTCCTAGCGAATCAGCACATCCATCCAGGTCTGAGGGGGTGCAAACATCATAATGAGAAGTGGAAACATCCTGCCCAGTTCTTTGTAAATTTGACTCCACTTTGTAATCACTGAAATAACGTCACGTACCCTCTCAACGCGTTAATTTTCATTTTGTTTCCTATTTCCCTTCTAGGTGCTACACTTTTCTTTTGTCAGGCAGTATAATGGTCACATTTTAAAGTTGTATGACAGAGCTTATATATTCTAAAAGTAACAAGGAAGTAGGTTTCTTATGTTCCATGGGCCGCTGTTATTTTTGACCAATAAATATTTTCAGAGTACTGAAAATTTGTGAACGACCAGAATGAATTAAGCCCAGATCTTTTTATCCGAAGCAGCCACCTAAGTCCTACGTTCTCTGAACATTATTTCCAGAGGTCCTCCCACGCAGTATTTCGAAATAGCACCAGTAAGGATACAGAGACAGTGGAGGACCGCGACCTAGTCTGTACCAGACAACATATATGAAATGATTTTTCATGTTACTTTTACTGAATATGCCTAGTAAAAAAGGACAGCAAATAACATGGTAATGATGTTCATTAAAAGGTAACGTAAGCAGGTGTAAGCAATCAAGTATAGAAGAAAACTCCTCTTGCAATTCACCGTAGGCACTGTCCATTGCTGACAAAAGATCATACATATAGAGCGAGCAACCTTTCCCAAAATATTTACCAGCACTTAACAGATCAACTAGTGAGCATGCGGAGTGGAAGACTGGGTTGTCACCAAATAATAACTCTACCTACAAGACAATGCCTGCAAACAAACTTTTGTAAATTAGAACTTCAAGCAATTTAAATAAATCCTTAACAACTTAGAAATGGAAAAGATTTGGAACTGCTTCACAAGCTCTATCTTACAACAGATCTGCTTCAAAAAAGTCAGCTAAGTTTTGAAAGAAGTATCTTGTGATAAAGACCGAAGGCCACTTCTACAACCACGCGAAGTGGCTGCGCGGTTAGAGGCTCCTTGTCACGGATTACGCGGCCACTTCCGCCGGAAGTTGGAGTACTCCCTCAGGCGTTGGTGTGTGTGTCGTTCTTAGCATAAATTAGTTTCAGTTAGTTTAAGTAGTGTGTAAGCCTAGGGACCTATGACCTCAGCAGTTTGGTCCCTCAGGAATACCCAAACATTTTATAGTTTTCCGCCAGCCGTGGTGGCCGTGCGGTTCTAGGCGCTGCAGTTCGGAACCGCGGGACTGCTACGGTCGCAGGTTCGAATCCTGCCTCGGGCATGGATGTTTGTGATGTCCTTAGGTTAGTTAGGTTTATGTAGTTCTAAGTTCTAGGGGACTGATGACCTAAGTGTGCTCAGAGCCGTTTGAACCATTTTTTGATAATTTGCCAATTCCACAAGTAGTGATAATGAAGCCATAAAACCATCGAGCCATGCCAAATCTATAACTGTCATGACTCAGAAAAACAAGTTGGGTGAGCAATCTCACTCGTAAATTTTAACAGAATTAGTCACTAACACACATACTTTGATAATTCAGCTCATCTGAAAAGAAATAGGCTGGCATAGCTAACACATGAATGTTGCATGGCAAGTTCTGATTCGTAAAGGCAGTGAACCGAATTGAACGTGTGTCAGCTCTCGGTTTTTAGCATCCAGCAGCGCTATGACGATGTTTCCTCAGATTGTAAGCACTGATCTTGAATACAAAGAATCTGTAAACCCGTGAAAGAAAATATAAATCCTGAACTCTGCTTTTGCTTAACAGTCTAGTATTATGCGAGATCTATACAGTCAATTGAGGTAAGTTTGTACCACTTTTATCCCTAGTTTTTGGGATTACTGGATACAAAATAAGTAACACAACAAACATTGTAAAATTTACATCTTTAGTTACTGAGTGGTTGGGAAAGTAAAATTGTATACTAACCATGTCCTATTAAAGTAAAATTTCTATTTTAAAATTGGTACGAAGTTACATTGTCATGTAGGGTAACTTTAGACCAGTCTTAGAAAACAAAATAGTATTTTCCCTATGTCTAATGTTTTCGATAAATTTAGATCAAGCCAGAAGGATATCAGATGTTAATAAGAAGTAAAAACAAACAGTCTTAATTCAGCATTGCAAGTTTACTTTGAAATATCAAGATATATCTGACCGTGTTCAACTTACATCACTGTCTCCAGAAGTTCTCCTCATGGCCAATGTAATTACAGCATAATCACAAGCCTGAGAGCTTTTAAGAAGGTGGAAAGACAACTGAAATGCTAACTAGAAATTAGAGAATTAATAAAACTGTTACCTTTAGTGTAAAATAATGCACGTAGACGGAGCTGCAGCCATTTGAAACAAAAGTAGTAAGTGATACAAAGATACCCTGACTGATAAAGAGGTACCCTGACAGACAGTATGCACAATAAGTAACAAACAGCAAGCATCGACATAAAAAGGACCAGCAACCCAATAGTATGAAAAGAAACGTTGCTCATTAGTAATATCCTGTGATATTGGAGTAGAGTATATCATTTCCAATATGGTCTGGTCTAAGGATTTGTTGATTGTGGAGCGAGGCCACAAGCGTCAGAAAGAGGGCGGCCGCACGTAGTGACATGATCTAGTGCATTAATACAGAGAGTGACAAGGTACATATCGAAATACATTTGAAATGAATAAATTCATAAGCAATTATATTGTAACTGAACACAAATAAATGATTTTACAAACCTGTATGGGCACTAAAACCTAAAAGATTAAGATTCAGGACAAGCAATTGAAGAATTGTGTTCATATCTAGTGGTTTTGAACAAATCAAAAACTGCTTTATACTTCAGGAAGCGGTAAAAACATGAAATTTACAGCACGACGAAATGAAAAGATAGTTTACGGTGCTGTAATCAGCTTCCATACAACTAATACAAGCAAGCTATAAGTTCCCAATTTAATACGCCTAAGCGAACTACCCCATTCCAGTTAAGCGATGCCATTATACAGTTACCACTTTAACTAAGTTTCATCAAGCCAAGTAAATTGAAATCGTTATTCATTGCAGAATCTTCACTACAGCATGCCCTTATCCACTGGATAAAGGCAGTCTTCTATCCAAACGTGGCGTCACCGACGAGCAACAAACAGAACCCGGAACAGAACATAGACTAGAATGGCGAAAACTGTTTCAAACAAGGACCTCGGGGTCTGCTACACGCAAACAACTCCCATTCCACAAAAACAATCTGACAGCAAAAAGATATAACATGTCTTGCGAGATGATGGAGAACGGTAAAGGTGTCACAGTGAGGTAAGGCAAGCTGGTTCGGATGGCCCAAAGCAAGTAAAAATTGCCCATTCTACATGGGCTCTAAAATCGCTACCGTGAGGTCTACGAGCACTTGTTTAGCAGAATAGATGTGTTTCACTGCACCCAATGGAAACAAGTGCTCTTAGGTTTTAAGGTAAGCACCCCAGAGCTCATGTTTCATGACCATTATTTTCCTCCCTGTATAATGAGAAAAAATGAGTCGAATGAACTTACAGTTTTAAGCTGAGTGCAGCGAGCTGTTCTGGATCCAAGAGGTTAAAGAGTCACGGTTGTGTTAAACCAATCATCAGACAAGTTGATAATGGGGCAGTTAGGGGATTCAAATTGGGAATAAACATAATGGGCTTATCAGGCACGTCATATGCGTTACAACCTAAGGAAGGCTATCAAAAATCTGTTTCGGGACTGAGGGATTGTGACAATACTAATTTATTCCTGGAACATCGTCCTCCGTTGAGAACAATGTCGCAGCTAAAAATTAAAATCTGTCTGTCAATAGTGATACATGCGTTGTTTGTGTGTGTAAGCCTACGTGTTATCGAACCGCGTGAAGCATTACAACGTGCCCCAGTATACGAGTGTTTCATTCTCTATCCCAAGAAGTGGGCCGGGCTGTTAGAGATCTAGCTAAAGTTGGCCACTGTTTCTATGTTTCGATACAGTGAATCGATACGTGGAACTGTTTCAGTGTTTCGAAACGGCTATGTTTCACTGTTTCGAAACAGTGGCGTCTCGGATACCGGGACCAGATTCCCAGATTCGATCTCTTGCCAGACACAGAAACTGTATCGCTGTTTCAGTCCACTTATGTTTGGAACGGACTGATTGTATTGAAACAGTGACTTCTCATTCCGCTCTATCTCGGACGAGATTCGGGCACGGTACAGATACTGAAACACATGAAACACTTTCAAGTGTGTCGAAATCTTTTTGACACACAACAGCACGAAACAAGATTTCCGAAAATAAAGCTTCGTTTCTAATTGACTGCTTTATTCCGAAATGGCGTAATATCTGCTTTATAAGCACGAACAAACAATAAAATAACGCTCACTATTCGCATTCAAAGTAATAAAAGTGCGAAAAACATTCAGTCAAATTACACATCTCTTATAAAATACACGTGCTGCAACTATAATCGAGCTTGATAAATATATGAAGACACCACTGATACACTGATCACAAGATCCATTGCTACGGTGGAAAGAAAATCATATGTTGTTTCCTACGCTGTTTGAAATAATGAAACGACGTCTTTGGGTTATGGCTACCTCTGTTACACGTGAGCGCATATTTTGAAAGCAGGGGCAAACAATAACAGGCAGACGACCCCGTCTTTCAAGCTAAAAAGTATTAAAAATGATATTTCTGAACTACAACTTAGAATAGGTACAGTAGATCAACTCAGAAATGAAACAGTAAAATCTCAGATGATTTTCTTCTTCGCTAGCCAATGTGCACGGAATTTGTATTTGACTGTATTTTGTTTAGTCCACTAAATCTTACGTGTAGCTATCTTACAAGAACATTTTTCTCAGATTTGTTGCACGCAGAAGACACGTTTTTGCTCACCATTGAGTGAGTTTAATTTTTTTGAGTATTTTTATTTACTTACGTGTTTGAGAGTGTTTCAGAATAATTATCTGGTTTATGTATGTATATGCTTGTGTGTTGTAAATGTGCTATGTTTGGTTATTACACAATATAGGCATCTTAATACTTGTGTGTCATAGATAATTCTCAGGCAAATCTACAACAGTACTTTGATATTTTTACTTTTGGCTTTCAGATACTGTGATAAAAATTGTATTTCAACAGCAACTTCATTTTGTCTCTGATTTCCTGGGGAAGTTTGTGATAAACTGATAATATATCTGCTTGCTGCCAGTGCTTGAGGGCACTCCATATACCTGTACATCGAACAAACTTCCTTAACAAGAATTGTAAGTGATGTAGAGCCAGATCTGCCACGATACCGGTGTCACAAAGGCATTACACTGTATGAATTGCTTCAAATTTTAGTCTGGATTTTATACTTCAAGGAAACGTACCGGAAACAATGGAAAATTTAACTGTGAGTAAGGGAAGTGTGAGTGGCACACTCATAAATGATAATTCAGTGTTTCGCTTCCCAGAATGCTATCTCAATAAATTATATCTCATGATGATATGCCTTTTCAAGAGCACATACAGATCATCACTCATGAAACCTATCAAAATTTGGCACTACAACACAGGGAAACGAATTTGGCAAAATCTGTTACGTCATAACATACAACCAATTGGAAAATATGGAAGTCACATGACATGAAAGCAGCGCATTTGCTGCAGGAAATACGAAACTGCCAAGACACCTAAGTGAAATTCTCATACTTTCTGCGATATGATTGGCGCTCTCGCACCTCATTTGTGATTATATGACAATATTTATACAGTAGAGAATATGATATAATGTGTAGACCTATACAATTACGAAACAGAAACTGTTTCACTGTTTCGAAACAGCGCCTCGAAAAATTATATTGTACTGTCTCATTTGTCTCGAAACAGTCGTATGTTTCAGTTCGCCCATGTCTAGATCTAGCCTTACAATGGTCGCCGTTTCACAAAACAAGTTTCCAGGCAAGTCGACAGCTGATTCCAACTGGAGTGAGGTAGAGCATCAGTATACTCGTTACCACAATGAAATATTTTTCTGAAATTTTCGATCAGATCCTGTGTGCGTATTCAATACTGATAATATCAAATGAAATCGGTAAAAGATTTGCCTGCGAGAGGCGTTATTTGCGTACAGCACTGAAACAGTTAATGAATGTAAAACGAGAAAGCAAAGTGGTATGTGCTACAGTTTGTATCAGAGAACTACCATAACTTTCCATGGTGACACAAGAGACTTTATGAAAGAATAGGATATTTAATGAAGAAATGCGATTTTCGCCTCATTTGGGGTCCATAATCGTTTTTCATGTCAGTTTTGTAGAATATGTTACTAAAGTTAACACAGTAATGTTATTAATGAATTTCAACATAATTAAGTTATTGGTTAATCAAAATTGGCTACAAAGTCCTTAGCGATGGGCCCATTGGATAAGAAGTTCTCTAATAGCTTGGAACAAAATCTCATCCATCGTCGACGGCAGGGGATAAGTCTAACAGACGTGAAACTGGTGAAGTACCCACTGTTACGGCAGAGGACTAAATCTGATTGGTTTCATTGCGCCATTATATCACGGGATTGCACGAATTCCTTTGCGTAAGATAAAAAGTAAATAAGATTTTATAGATGTCTCCCTTTTTTCTAGTTCCAGAGTCGAGGGACAGCCCTTCTGCTTTTGCTGTCACGCGACCAAATACTTTAATCTGTGAACCAAACTGCTGGTGTTAACACTAAGTGGGAAGTACAGTTAGAAAAATAAGAGCCATTCTGATGACTAGACATGTTGCCAATGTCATAGCTATATGACGTGAAGTTATCGATAGTGGAAATTCCTGAACAACCAGTGAGATAACATTAACGGTGTCCTCTGTGTTTTGACAAGGGAGAGAGCAGGAGTCCACGCAATATTTAAGCAAAAACCGCCATCTCTATTTACAAGGTTTTTTGGTAATCGAATATCAGCTGCCTCCTTATTAACACTGCCCCAATAGCTGAAAGTGCATGCCAGAATCCCGTGTTTTTTATATTCCATGGGGTGACCGGTACCAAGAAAATGTTCTGCAATAGCCGATCCGTTCGGCTGTTGTAAGCGTTTTTTACGCTCAGCACACCGGTCCTCCATGGTCCAGATACTCTGGCTAATATATAACATGCCACAACAATAAGGAATACGATTGACACCTACCCTACACAAACCAAGATCACCCTTAACGGAACCTGACTCTAATCGAGAAGCGTGGTCGAAAAACACACTTTACGTCAGTTTTTAACAAAATACGACCACTCTTGTTCGAAATGATCCCTGCGTAAGGTAAAAAGGCCGCAGACTTTGGTGCCAATTCGGTACTGTCATCACTCCCGGTCCACGGTTGGCCGATAGCGCAACGCACGTCTCATCTGTCTTTCACAGTATCCATTCTGACGAAAGATGACATCTAGATGGACTAACTCAGCTGACAAATGGCTCTGAGCACTATGCAACTTAACTTTAGAGGTCATCAGTCGCCTAGAACTTAGAACTAATTAAACCTAACTAACCTAAGGACATCACACACATTCATGCCCGAGGCAGGATTCGAACCTGCGACCGTAGCGATCGCTCGGTTCCAGACTTTAGCACCTAGAACCGCACGGCCACTCCGGCCGGCGTTTGATATGACATGGGTCCTGCGAACCAAGGTACAAAGTACCCTTCACGCTAAACCGGATTATGAGAACTATCAGCCTTTAGATAACGGCGATTGCGAATATGTTTCATATAAATAGTATGTCCCACGTACCATCAACCAAGTACCATCAACCTTCTTCCTGGCCAACATATCGTGAATATTTGGGTAAACTGAGTTCAAGTGCTCCAAAAAGTCGTTCAAATTCTCGCTGCCTTGAAGCCAAACAGCAAAAGTATCGTCTATCGATCCGGAAAAAAAAAGCAACGCAGGTTTTAAAGCTGCCGACTTCAAGGCAGGTTTCTCGAAGCCTTCCATAAACAAATTTTCAATAACAGGCGACAACGGGCTTTCCATTGCAGTTCCATCTGTATGCTCATAATACTACATAAAAAATAAGTGGAAGTCAACACATGTCGAAATAGGTCCGTTAATTCAACTACAAACCTAACCCCAACTAAAGGTACCGACTCAGACAGAGGAACACGATTGAAGAGAGAGACCAAATTAAAATTACTAGCGTATCAGAATCGTTCAAACACATTCCCTCAAATCAATGTGTGGAGCTCATCAAAGTAGCAAGGTGTCTTCCTGTACAGTATATCAGAGCACCAATGTTACTCACAACATGACGGACAGGAACAGCTTCTCTGTGGATCGTAATAATAAGAATTTCGCCATATACCTGGAAAAAAAGGGAGCCAATGGTGTGTAATTGTGAAAAGAACTGGAAGCTTCCTCTCTGGAACACGGAATTGTATTTCACAAGTAAGTTAGTCTTCCAACGAAGTTTATTTGCATACAAAAGCTATAAAATGAATATTTTTGGATGTTTTAAATTAGTTGTGTCATCCAGTGAAGAACTTTTCACAGGTGATGCTGTTCTGTTCATACGAAAAATTAATTCTAGCGAAGAATTTTATTTCCAGTCTGATTTCTAAAAATCGTAAAACAGCAGACTGTAGTCTGCAGTAATGTTTCTGATAATTAATGACATCTGCGTAGCTAGCTACGTCGGTAATGGTACTCTTTGGATGCTATTGCTCATTATTTTCCAAAGCGCTTTCGTTATTCGCCAGTAAGAGCGTAAAAAGTTACAGAACATACTTCATTATCAGTTTCATATAACCGGGTTTAAAAATGAGACACCGTATTTGGAAAATGGTTACGCTCTTGTAGGTGAGACAAGGAAGTTATCTTCAAAAGACGTATAATTTCTCGTATGTCTCAGTGTATACAGCAATGCGACCCTCTATGAACTGTCATCAACATAAAATGTAACTTAGTATTGGGATACAAGAAGACGATGTTTAAGCTTTTACTGCATGCTCACTTTTCAGTAAGCCCTGAAGCATTCTCCCATAAATTATCCAAGAAGATGCCGAACTGAGGGGTCGAATGTGACATTTATGAAACAATTACTCCATAACATAATGTTAGCCTTATTTAATGGTTCTCGCTACGAAAGTTCTCTGTAACGTGAAAAGAAGAGTTGACCCTAACTGTATGAAAAACTGCTACATTACAGTGATAATATTATTTATTAATTTTAAGAGTTCCTCTCCACTGAAATGGAAGGATGTCGTAAAGAGTTTTCATATATCCAGTCCTTAAGACTTCACCACATGAATGTCGAGGTGCTACGCGCGTTTTTTGCTGCGTTACGGAGATATTACAATAATGTGTTCATTTTAAACCGTCAACTAGTTGATAGCGTGTTTTTAGCGCCTGAAAGCACTTACCATCGCGATTTGAGCCTTCTGACGTCCCGCCTCGTATTTAGTATTACCAATGACATCTCGTTATTCAGCTACTTATTCGTGTGCAAAAATTATACAGTACTCTACCGTAAATGTATGTGATGTCAAAACAAGATAAGAAATGTGTTAGTCATGTTCTTCATGGAAAAGCGCAGGGTGTAACCAGTTCTTTAAAATTAGACATCCGATGATATGAGATAAAACTGAGATGACCCTAAACTGAAATGTGCTGCCGTCCTTGGGTTCCTTATAACTTACATAGACCGAAAACGAACGCAAATAGACAGAGAGGTGGAACAGCAAACACTGACAACGCTTTATCTTTCACGGCAAACACAAACGCAAAACACTCGATAAAACAACACACAATGACCGGAAACTTTCTGGACAACTTCAGACAGAGGTGACCTTTCCCCGCTAGCGTCGGGAACCCACGCAAGGGATAAATATTGAAAGCAGTGGTGAAAGTTGTCTGATGTGATAGATGGAGCGCGCTTCACATAACAGAATTAGAGAAAATCGTTTCCGATCGCATGGAAGAATTGTTGCTTATTTTAGTTTCATTTCCGTAGTATGTGTTAGTAGACCAACAAATGCTACCGTATTCCAGATTTTAATCTTTCGTGCTACAGAATACTTTAGCGCCTGGCATCCGTTTCTTCATTTATTTTTTATTTTTTAAACGGTGGTGGTTTGTCTACGCAACGAAAGGTACAACGTTTCTTTTTTACTTTTCTTTGTTGCGCCTTTTTGCTTCCCATTACTTCATCTGCCCGCCCCCCTCCCCGATTCATTGCACGTACAAATCCAGCCGCGCGAGATCTGGACTCAATATGACAAAAGGGAAGTATGCCCCTGGTCTTTCAAAGTCGGAAAACCAAGAAAAATAGAAAACCACTTGCTTCAAAAAATGTTTCAGCAAGAGAAATCCATTCATTACCTAATGTTGGAAGATTTTACTTCAGTCTCCTGTACTGAATGTTTTGTCGTTTCTTAGATTACACTGGTTGGACAATATGGCGGGTGAGTGATATCTAGCAAAGTAGACAGGGAGATAAGCGAACCGCGCCGTTCCTTCTTGTCAGCAAACTCGGACCAACCATTAAAAAATAAATAAATAATTCTGAAAGCAAAGCACTTGATAATGGATTAAAAACGAGAATTTTTGAAGTAGACAGCCATTAGTAATGGTTCATACCCGTGATCAATCATTGATTATTTGGGAAAGAAGAAGAGTTCCTGACCGAGCAAGCGCAACCACGCAGAGGTGAGAGTTATTTGAATATGACATTCCACAAGTCATTATCCTATGCATTAATGTACTTTTAACACAAGATCTACATTTAATTCTACTTCAAAAGAAAGTGAATATCGCGGTTATTTTACGCTCTTCTGGGTGATTTACCTTACTACGGAAAGGAGAGTCGAAAATTGTGCACGGAAATCCCACCCGAAGGTGCTTGTATTAATAAATTCCAAATTGATATTCAACACACAACGGCCACGGAACACTTCAGTTCGTATCAATTCGCCTCGAATCCTCGATTTTGCTAGGGGTACTTGCAAAAATAATTTGCCTCCAATCGATTACATTAAATTTTTAATCTGAACTAAGACTTATTGGTGAAGTTTCTCATCTCGCGGAGTATTTCTCCGTGCTGCAGGGGCTATGGGCCATGCAAATCCTATGACAAAAGCCATTATTACTTCCAAAAGTTCGTCTTCCGTGATGAATTTAAATTGTCATCTCACGAAGCGATGGTAATTTCTGATATTTGCAATCGCTGTGGATGTCAAAGCATGGTTCTGCTCCTCTTCTGAATCCAAGAACTGTATATATTTATCCTAGTAGTCTTTCAAAACTTTAGGAATATCGAGTTGTTGGTCATGATACCTCTCATATGGCTTCACGGAATCTGGAAAATAATTTGTAGCAACTGTCTCCTTTGCTGTCGCCTTGTCGGTCTTTGATCTTAATTTGTTGTATGAATGAAAGACGAAAATACTGAATGCTTTGTGTAGAAATGAAAATTATTAAACGAAAATATTTGAAAAGGTTCTAGTAGGGGTGCATAAAATCCCAGATATTATTAAAAAAATGACTGAAAGCTAATTTATATATCCCAGATAATGTTAATACTAGTTATATTCGATTAGCTACGGCAGCATGAAAGTAAGATCCAGCCCATTAAAATCTCACTTATTTTTCCTCGTCAGTTGCACATTTTAATTAAATTAGATGTTTCGATCACTCAGGATCATCTTCAGATCTAAAACAAAGTAGCACTACATATGTGCCATCCAATATTTTACAATAATTAGAAAAGACAAGAATTGTACATAAACACAGAATTTACCTAAGCAGTAGCGTCAGACACCCGTCTTCTCTACTTACTTTGTTATAGATCTGAAGATGATTCAGAGTGATCGAAACATGTAATCTAATTAAAAACGTACAACTGCGACGGAACAGCAAACGAGAATTATGTAAACAGTTGTTGAATCTCTCAAGATGATTAGGCCGACTACAGTGAATTATCAGAAAGGCTGATGGTGGGTCAGCTGAGGGTCCAGAGTGGGTTCAAATGGTTCAAATGGCTCTGAGCACTATGTGACTTAACTTCTGATGTCATCAATCCCCTAGAACTTAGAACTACTTAAACCTAACTAACCTAAGGACAACACACACATCCATGCCCGAGGCAGGATTCGGACCTGCTACCGTAGCGGTCGCGCGGCTCCACACTGTAGCGCCTAGAAGCGCTCGGCCACTCCGGCCGGCACCAGAGTGGGATTAAATGGAGAGGACATCCCGCTTAAGGCTACCAAAGGCCTTGTTCGGAACCGTGAGACTGAATCCATTTAATGTATATATGAAGCATCATCTTTCGTTGAGAGCGTTGTCCCACCTAACCATTAGCACAAGCCGTTGTCTCAACTAACACTGTGCGCCTGTATTAATGGTTAGGTGGGACAGCATTCTCAACGGCGGATGATGTTTCAGGTATACATTAAATGGCTTCAATACAATTGCTTTGACCAAGCACTTTAAAAGGCTTAAGTGGCAGATCGTCCCCATTTACACCCAATTTGGGTCTCCAACTCTCATATCAAAGTAATGTCAAAGATAATAATATATTGAATTTTGTAAATTATTCTGACGTGAAACGAGTCACACGCATACAGAACTCAAATAATTTATGAATATAAAACGTGAATGGAAAGAGATGCTTGCTCATTATGTATGAGAGAACTGACATACGTGTTCAAGGAGTAACAAGAGGCTTCACCAAAGCATAAAGTTTTTCAAGAAAAAATGTGACTTTCGCATCGTTGTTCGTGTCAGTTTTTTAGATTATGTTACTAAAGTTCACACAGAAATTAATGATGAGGATGAATGTAAACTCTCTTTTAACATGCCGCGTCAAATTCGGATGACTATCTCCACCGTCGTCGGCAGAAGCTGAATCTGGCAGTCATAAAATGGTGAGGTTCCACTGTTACGTCAGAGAACGAAATATGGTGGCTGGTTTGCGTCATTATGATATCAAGGGAATGGTGCTTAATGAATTGGTTTTAGATAAACAATATGTTATATAAGATTTTATAGATTTCTTCTTTCTTTCTAATTGGTTTTAGATAAACAATATGTTGTATAAGATTTTATTGATTTCTTCTTTCTTTCTAATTCCAGGGCCAAATGATATCCCTTCCGCTTTTCGTATCGTGCCCAAATATAATTTGAACAATGAAACCAAACTGCTGTCATTAACAGGAAGTGACATATCAAACTTGAGAAATAAGAGCCATTGTAATGGTTAGATACGGTGTGAATGTCAGTTACATTGCATGTCACAGTAAGCAACGACATTGCTTCAAATTGGGTCTGTTTGTAACGGTCTCAGGGCCAGAATATTCCATTGGATTTCACAAGACTTGCAACTGATGATCCATTCTCTGTGGCCACACTGTAAAGCTTATAGCAAACTCCAGTTGTGAGATAGCTTTCGTTGGAGATCGTACTGCTTCTGTCACGTTTTACTAGCGTTTATTACAACGATGCGTTTAGGAAGCACGCCATGATCATCAGGAGTATTTCAGAAACATGTACCTCAGCATTGAGGGTTTTGGTACGTAACTTCAGTTGCACGTCAACCAAACAAACCTACTATAAATTCGCTCCCTATTAAACTGAAGTTAAATTCTTATGACTGAATCACGTCTAGTTACGTGAATAGAAACTTTTGGGCAAGAGAAGTCGCTTCCCCAGAATTTTAACACAGATATCTCCCACACTCATGTATAAATTTAATTCTAATTTTAATTCTCAAGTCTATTAAACAGAACGGTTAGAAAGTTACAGTTCATAATCATAGTCATTCGGTCCCTCGATGCCGAAGTCAGCCGCTGGAATAAAATTTCTGGGTTCTGCAGATTTCCGGCGATCGTCAGCTCTGAAAACTCTTAAAATAATCACAGGCATAATCATACACCGTGGGGAAGCCGTCATGGATGCTACGACGTAATCACTTTGCAGCAAGGGGAATCAGTGTCCAAGACGTATTAATTTCGATAAAAATACAGAAATTAATCTCTAGAAATAGAGCATAAACGACCGTGGTGCGGGCTTTACAGATTTCACAGGTTACAAAGTTCCCTACGATAAACGACACAGCGAATAATGTTCCGAGCCAAATACAAGAGAGAAGTTAAAATAACCAAAGAATTCAACGTACCTTTTCCATTCATGAAATTATGTTTTTCCATAAATGGTCTTCGTAGCTACATGTCAGGATACATCGTACTCTGGCATGAGATGAAATATTATCATAATTAATCAAATTACATTCCGTATTCAAAATTTTAGATTCCAACAATGCCACTGATTACAGTTCAATGCCGCTAATTAGTGTTCCCACATGATCATACTCTCCGCAGTTGCTAAATCGGTAGTAAGTAAGCTCATAACACACTTGATGTTCCACATCCTATCCACAGAGTTTTTATGTCACGTGTCACAGATAATATCTTTCTGTATCGCAGTTTAATCCATATAGATCACTTGAGCAGTTACGCATAAGCATTTGCGCTAGAAGAGAAAACGTGGCTGAGTAAAGGTGATACTACACTACTCACTAATGTAGATGAAACTGAAATACAGCTGATGATAGCACCGCGGTACCGGAAAGCTTTGTGCAAATACATACTAGTAAAAAAGCAGTTTCTCTTTTGAACTACTGCAGTATAATTTATTTCTTATATGTTAGATAGTGACCAGTAAAAAAAAAAACCATTAGCCTTTGTTTGCCATTGAGTAACTACGTTAGTTCACCTTAATGAAATGTGATCCAACGAGCAACTCTGTATGTTTCGCAACCATGTAAGTTCCTTGATATGCCTGTTCGTTATCCTTTAAACTCGTAAGATTTTATTTCTTAATTCAAAGACGTGCATCCCTGTTGGCACATACAACACTACTTAGTTTATTCCGATGCATGCTCCATTACACTCATGAAGTCATGTTCAAGAGCATTGCGAACATCTATCTTCTAGTCCTGTATGTCCGTAATTTTTTTTCGGTTCTCCACTTCCCACAGAAAATGTTTGTAGGTGTGAGGTCAGGTGACTTTGACGGCAAGCGAATCGAAGCATCTCGTCCAGTACACCTATCCGAAAACAATTCACCCAGAAAGCGCTGTCTAAGCAGATAGCGCTTGTTCCTACTGGAATATCAAGTTAGGTTGCAAGTGTACCAGTTGTGTACCGCAACCTCGCTGAAAAAGAATGTACCAGTGTTGCAATAGTACATAAATCGCGACCACAAACTTACCATAAGACTGCCTCCTTCCATTTCACGTGGCCATCCTCTCACATCCGACGTTATGAAGACTCAACTTGCCGAATTCATGAATAGTTGACTAATCGGAGATAATTATTTTCTTAGTAGTCTTTTTTTTGAGACAATTGACTAGTTTATCATTGTCTACGTAAGGTCATAACGATTACCACAAGACTCTGCACATTGTTCATCATGACAGTTCCAATTTTCTGGTCGCTGTGAGCACTGATTATATCAGACTCTATGCAAACTCATGCCGTATCTTGTCCACGTCGAAGGCTGAGTTCAAAGGACGTATCGCTTGCTGTTTATGGAGAATACTCCATATTTCACTAAATAAGGTGTGCCCAGTCCGAAAAGACCGAAGAGACTGTGGTTCCTTCTAAATTGCGTTTGAAAGTTTCGTCGCACTTGGGTATGGCACTTCCTCTCTATGGATCAATTTACACTCTGATAAGGAACCCTTATAGCGCGAAGTTGCAAGTTCAGACTTTACTAAGGCTCATTTGAAAGTGTTAACAGTTATGACAGGGATAATATTAACCGATAATGACTCACCATGTACATCACGAGGGCAACAGAAAATGAATGCCTTGAGGTGCAGAGATGAACGTTCTGTGGGATGTACGTGTTGCACTTCACAAAACAGCAGAAATCTTCAAAACAAACTTTTAATCTCCACGACGAACACCGAATGAAGAATGGCGCGCCACAGTGAGCACAAAGGTTCGCACAATCAAGATCGGGGACGAACTCCGTGGGAGTCACAATCCATGCACGACGCTGAGCTTGGTACCCGCTCTTAAAGAATTCGTACAGAATCGTGTTGGTGAACGGGCTGAAGAGATGTAATAGAATGTGATGGCATGCAACTGATTGCTAAACTGTGGAGCTTATTGTGAAACTGGCTATCGTTTAAGGATCAGATGCAGATAGTGCGACATCATGTTTTACAAGCACGGTAAAAAACATCCAGAGACTGAATTTGTTTAGTGGTTCCAGGTGGTGTAAACTGCAATGTCACTTTTCAGGAGGAACAGTTTATACTAAAGGAGCATGATTTTTATACGCATACCAGGAAAGAAGCAAAAGTAAGCTATTTTGACCAGATATTTGCAATAAACTTGTGCTGTAGTTGTAGTTCTCTTACGCTCATTTTCCCACTCTTGCTTGCTGTCATGTAAATATTCCCTATTGCCATTGCAAGATTACGCACACGAGAAAGAATCGTAGATGGCAGGGCAAACGTATGGGACATAGCTCCTCCAACTTCTCGCAGCAAAGTAAATAACTTCCAGCCACTTTACTATCCAAATCAACAGTCGGCATAATCTTACTGTTGCCGTCCGTTTCGGTGCTAGTGCGGTCATCTGTCCTTTCTCACTCTGCGAAACTCTGCCTGTTCCTTCTGACGAAATATCGAATTTGGTTACTGTTGTAGCTATAATACAATGTCTGTGTTGTCTATCGTTGCCATTGTTCTGCTTTGTGTCAACACCACTAGCGCTGTAGCACTGTCGTGAGTTACACATCGACTAAGCTGTTCAACTGCGCTGCCTATCTCACGCTGTGCATACCATTGGATACCTCCAGTGCTGCGTCCTGTTGCTATTAGTAGCCAGTATTGTGGTTGCATGGCAGACAGTACGTGGAGCGTGGAATGCTTAAACATCACTGGCCTTTCGCGACCTCCCATGCAAGGGATTCCTTGTGAGGTTTCTTGTTTGGCGTCCACATTTTTCATCAGATCTGCTCTATCTGGAAAACAGAAAAATACAAAACGTAGGATTTACCTTTTCACTTGCTGAAAACTATAATTTCAAAATGAATGAAGTGTGTAGTTGTAAAAATTATAGACACCCTACAATATAACAGGGTAGTCCATTGATAGCGACCGGGCCAAATATCTCACGAAATAAACAGCAAACGAAGAAACTACAAAGAACGAAACTTGTCTAGCTTGAAGGGGGATATCAGATGGCGCTGTGGTTGGCCCGCTAGATGGCGATGCCATTGGTCAAACGGAAATCAACTGCGTTTTTTTTTTTAAATAGGAACCCCCATTCTTTTATTACAAATTCGTGCAGTACGTAAAGAAATATGAATGTTTTAGTTGGACCACTTTTTTCGCTTTGTGATAAAAGACGCTGTAATAGCCGCAAACGTGTTAGCCCGTGGTCTCACGTAACACTTCGACAGTGCGGACGGTATTTGCTTCGTGATACATTACCCGTGTTAAAAAGGACCGTTTACCAATTGCGGAAAGGGTCGATATCGTGTTGATGTATGGCTATTGTGATCAAAATGCCCAACGGGCGTGTGCTATGTATGCTGCTCGGTATCCTGGACGACATCATCCAAGTGTCCTTACCGTTCGCCGGATAGTTACGTTATTTAAGGAAACAGGAAGCGTTCAGCCGCATGTGAAACCTCAGTAACGACTTGCAACAAATGATGATGCCGAAGTAGGTGTTGTAGCTGTTGTCGCGGCTAATCCGCACATCAGTAGAAGACAAATTCCGCGAGAATCGGGAATCTCAAAAACGTCGGTGTTGAGAATGCTACACCAACATCGATTGCACCCATACCATATTTCTATGCACCAGGAATTGCATGGCGGCGTCTTTGAACGTCGTGTACATTTCTGCCACTGGGCACAAGAGAAACTACGGGACGATGACATATTTTTAGCACGCGTTCTATTTAGCGACGAAACGTTATTCACCCACAGCGGTAACGTAATCCGGCATAATATGCACTATTGGGCAATGGGAAGTCCACGATGGCTGCTACAAGTGGAACATCAGCGACCTTGGCGGGTTAGCGTATGGTACGGCATTATAGGAGGAAGGACAATTGGCCCCATTTTATAGATGGCAGTCTAAATGGTGCAATGTATGCTGATTTCCTACTTAATGTTCTACCGATGTTAGTACAAGATGTTTCATTGCATGACAGAATGGCGATGTACCTCCAACATGATGGATGTCTGGCACATAGCTCGCATGTGGTTGAAGCGGTATTGAATACAATATTTCATGACAGGTAGATTGATCGTCGAAGCACCATACCTTGGCCCGCACATTCACCGGATATGACGTCCCCGGATTTCTTTCTGTGGGGAAAGTTGAAGGATATTTGCTATCGTGATCCTCCCACCATGTCTGACAATGTGCGTCAGCGCATTGACAATGCATGTCCGAACATTATGGAAGGCGAACTATTCGCTGTTCAGAGGAATGTCGTTATATGTATTGCCAAATACAATGAGGTTGACGAACTTCATTTTGAGAATTTATTGCATTAATGTGGTATTTACAGGTAATCACCCTGTAAAAGCATGCGTTCTCAGAAATGATAAGTTCACAAAGGTACGTGTGTCGCACTGGGACAACCGGAATAAATGAAACTCCCTGGCAGATTAAAACTGTGTGCCCAACCGAGACTCGAACTCGGGACCTTTGCCTTTCGCGGGCAAGTGCTCTACCAACTGAGCTACCGAAGCACGACTCACGCCCGGTACTCACAGCTTTTCTTCTGCCTGTACCTCGTCTCCTACCTTCCAAACTTTACGGAAGCTCTCCTGCGAACCATGCAGAACTAGCACTCCTGAAAGAAAGGATATTGCGGAGACATGGCTTAGCCACAGCCTGGGGGATGTTTCCAGAATGAGATTTTCACTCTGCAGCGGAGAGTGCGCTGATATGAAACTTCGTGGCAGATTAAAACTGTGTGCCCGACCGAGACTCGAACTCGGGACCTTTGCCTTTCGCGCGCAAGTGCTCTACCAACTGAGCTACCGAAGCACGACTCACGCCCGGTACTCACAGCTTTTCTTCTGCCAGTACCTCGTCTCCTACCTTCCAAACTTTACGGAAGCTCTCCTGCGAACCATGCAGAACTAGCACTCCTGAAAGAAAGGATATTGCGGAGACATGGCTTAGCCACAGCCTGGGGGATGTTTCCAGAATGAGATTTTCACTCTGCAGCGGAGAGTGCGCTGATATGAAACTTCCTGGCAGATTAAAACTGTGTGCCCGACCGAGACTCGAACTCGGGACCTTTGCCTTTCGCGGGCAAGTGCTCTACCAACTGAGCTACCGAAGCACGACTCACGCCCGGTACTCACAGCTTTTCTTCTGCCAGTACCTCGTCTCCTACCTTCCAAACTTTACGGAAGCTCTCCTGCGAACCATGCAGAACTAGCACTCCTGAAAGAAAGGATATTGCGGAGACATGGCTTAGCCACAGCCTGGGGGATGTTTCCAGAATGAGATTTTCACTCTGCAGCGGAGAGTGCGCTGATATGAAACTTCCTGGCAGATTAAAACTGTGTGCCCGACCGAGACTCGAACTCGGGACCTTTGCCTTTCGCGGGCAAGTGCTCTACCAACTGAGCTACCGAAGCACGACTCATGCCCGGTACTCACAGCTTTTCTTCTGCCAGTACCTCGTCTCCTACCTTCCAAACTTTACAGAAGCTCTCCTGCGAACCATCCAGAACTTCTGCAGAGCTTCCGTAAAGTTTGGAAGGTAGGAGACGAGGTACTGGCAGAAGAAAAGCTGTGAGTACCGGGCGTGAGTCGTGCTTCGGTAGCTCAGTTGGTAGAGCACTTGCCCGCGAAAGGCAAAGGTCCCGAGTTCGAGTCTCAGTCGGGCACACAGTTTTAATCTGCCAGGAAGTTTCATATCAGCGCACACTCCGCTGCAGAGTGAAAATCTCATTCTGGAACCGGAATAAATGTTCAAACGTACCTGCGTTCTGTATTTTAATTTAAGAAACCTACCTGTTACCAACTGTTCGTCTAAAATTGTGAGCCATGTGTTTGTGACTATTGCAGCGCATCTATCACAAAGCGAAAAAAGTGGTCCAACTAAAACATTCATATTTCTTTTCGTACTACAGGAATATGTTATAAATAATGGGGTTTCCTATTTTTAAGAAAACCGCAGCTGATATCCGTTTGACCTATGGCAGCGCCATCTAGCGGACCAACCATAGCGCCATCTGGTTTCCCCCTTCAAGCTAGACAAGTTTGGTTCTTTGTAGTTTTTTCGTTTGACGCTTACTTCGTGAGATATTTGGCCGGGTCACGATCAATGGACCAGCATGTATATAGAACGTTTAATACTGACTTTTCCATATCCTTTTGTGTAACTCAATGTTTACTTTCCTTAGAAGAACCTCAGCCGGAGTGGCTGAGCGGTTCTAGGCGCTACAGTATGGAACTGCGCGACTGCTACGGTCGCAGGTTCGAATTCTGCCTCGGGCATGGATGAGTGTGATGTGCTTAGGATAGTTATGTTTAAGTAGTTCTAAGTTATAGGAGACTGATGACCATTGCAGTTAAGTCCCATACTGCTCAGAGCCATTTTAACCTTAGAAGAACACGGTGCTGTCCACAAATCCATCCGCACTTAACTTGTCGATTCTATATTTAATGACCAAACTAGCACCACCCTACCGTTACTAACTTCGCTTTCTGCTTCCTTTTTTGCAGTTCCGCTGATTGACGTGACGGTGGTGGCCGGCGAGTCTGCACGCCTGCCGTGCAACATATCCACCAGCGACATCGGCGACACGGTGCTACTCGTGTTGTGGTACCGCGAGGACCTCGGCACACCAATCTACAGGTAGCTAACGTTTCCTCCGTTGTTATATGGACTAACCGCATACTGCACTTCTTCCCACTGATTTAGATATAACACTCTATCATACACTCCTGGAAATGGAAAAAAGAACACATTGACACCGGTGTGTCAGACCCACCATACTTGCTCCGGACACTGCGAGAGGGCTGTACAAGCAATGATCACACGCACGGCACAGCGGACACACCAGGAACCGCGGTGTTGGCCGTCGAATGGCGCTAGCTGCGCAGCATTTGTGCACCGCCGCCGTCAGTGTCAGCCAGTTTGCCGTGGCATACGGAGCTCCATCGCAGTCTTTAACACTGGTAGCATGCCGCGACAGCGTGGACGTGAACCGTATGTGCAGTTGATGGACTTTGAGCGAGGGCGTATAGTGGGCATGCGGGAGGCCGGGTGGACGTACCGCCGAATTGCTCAACACGTGGGGCGTGAGGTCTCCACAGTACATCGATGTTGTCGCCAGTGGTCGGCGGAAGGTGCACGTGCCCGTCGACCTGGGACCGGACCGCAGCGACGCACGGATGCACGCCAAGATCGTAGGATCCTACGCAGTGCCGTAGGGGACCGCACCGCCACTTCCCAGCAAATTAGGGACACTGTTGCTCCTGGGGTATCGGCGAGGACCATTCGCAACCGTCTCCATGAAGCTGGGCTACGGTCCCGCACACCGTTAGGCCGTCTTCTGCTCACGCCCCAACATCGTGCAGCCGGCCTCCAGTGGTGTCGCGACAGGCGTGAATGGAGGGACGAATGGAGACGTGTCGTCTTCAGCGATGAGAGTCGCTTCTGCCTTGGTGCCAATGATGGTCGTATGCGTGTTTGGCGCCGTGCAGGTGAGCGCCACAATCAGGACTGCAGACGACCGAGGCACACAGGGCCAACACCCGGCATCATGGTGTGGGGAGCGATCTCCTACACTGGCCGTACACCACTGGTGATCGTCGAGGGGACACTGAATAGTGCACGGTACATCCAAACCGTCATCGAATCCATCGTTCTACCATTCCTAGACCGGCAAGGGAACTTGCTGTTCCAACAGGACAATGCACGTCCGCATGTATCCCGTGCCACCCAACGTGCTCTAGAAGGTGTAAGTCAACTACCCTGGCCAGCAAGATGTCCGGATCTGTCCCACATTGAGCATGTTTGGGACTGGATGAAGCGTCGTCTCGCGCGGTCTGCACGTCCAGCACGAACGCTGGTCCAACTGAGGCGCCAGGTGGAAATGGCATGGCAAGCCGTTCCACAGGACTACATCCAGCATCTCTACGATCGTCTCCATGGGAGAATAGCAGCCTGCATTGCTGCGAAAGGTGGATATACACTGTACTAGTGCCGACATTGTGCATGCTCTGTTGCCTGTGTCTATGTGCCTGTGGTTCTGTCAGTGTGATCATGTGATGTATCTGACCCCAGGAATGTGTCAATAAAGTTTCCCCTTCCTGGGACAATGAATTCACGGTGTTCTTATTTCAATTTCCAGGAGTGTATATTCGCCCCTATACACACGTTAAAAAAAGTTTTGCATCACCCCAGTTCCCAGAACTCATGAAGATAGAGGTTGGCTGTGGGTACTGTATCGTAGACACAGTCCCTTTGACCAGAGATGTCACTAAACCTGCCCACATACGTAAACAACCATGTTTTAGATGTATTAGCAGCGCCTATTAGACGGAGGGGATAAGACAACCGATCCGTTCCAGCTATTCCACTAGGTAGGAGGTACACGGCTTGTGTGGTCTGTAGTTCAACAATGCCTAGAAGGTCACTACTGCGATTCGAACGCGTCCGCAATGTTACTTTGTCCAGGAAGGACTCTCAACAAGGCGATGTTGGTCGTTCGTGGAGGAGATACAGAGAGACAGGAACTGTCGATGATACGCCTCGCCCAGGCCGCCCAAGGGTAACTACTGCAGTGGATGACCGCTACCTACGGATTATAGCTCCGAGGAACCGTAACAGCCACGCCACCATGTTCAATAATGTATTTCGTGCAGCCACAGGACGTCTTATTACGACTCAAATTGTGCACAACAGGCTGCATGATGCACAACTTCACTCCCGATGTCCATGGCGAGATCCATTTTGGCAACCACGACACCATGTAGCGCTGTACATATGGGCCCAACAGCATGCCGAATGAACCGCTCAGAATTGGCATCACGTTCTCTTCAGCGATGAGTGTCGCATACACCTTCAACCAGACAATCGTCGGAGACGTGTTTGGAGGCATATTGGTCAGGCTGAACTCCTTAGACACACTGTCCAGCGAGGGCAGCAAGGCGGAGGTACCCTGACATTTTGGGGTGGCCTTATGTGGGGCCAACTACGCTACCGGTGGTCATGAAAGGCGGCGTAACGGCTGTACGATACGTGAATGCAATCCTCCGACCGATAGTGCAACCATGTCGGCAGCATATTGGCGAGGCATTCGTCTTCGTGGACGACAATTTGTGCCCCCATCGCGCACGTCTTGTAAATCACATCCGTTGGGATAACGACATCGCTCGACTCGAGTGGCCAACATGTTCTCCAGACATGAACCCTATCGAATACGCCTGGGATAGATTGAAAAGGGCTGTTTATGGACGGCGTGACCAACCAACCATTCTGAGGGATCGACGCCGAATCGTCGTTGAGGAGTGGGACAATCTGAACAAACAGTGCCTTGATGAACTTGTGGATAGTATGCCACTACGAATACAAGCATGTATTAATGCTAGAGGAAGTGCTACTGGGTATTAGAGGTAACGGTGTGTACAGCAGTGTGGACCACCACCTCTGAAGGTCTCGCTGTATGGCGGTAGAACATGCAATGTGTGGTTGCCATGAGCAATAAAAAGGGCGGAAATGATATTTATATTGATCTCTATTCCAATTTTCTGTACAGCTTCAGGAACTCTCGGAACAGAGGGAATGCAAAACTTTTTTGATGTGCGGATTTACAATTCCAAAGCTTACTTTACCCATAGCACTAACATTTCATCGAAAATCCAGTTTGGAAACTAGATTTTTATCTTCAGACGGAGAGCTCTTAATCGTACAGCGTAGACTTACACACCTGGTATTTGTATCGTTAGTAGGAAATCAATGAGCTTTGTGGGACGTGGACGATAAACAGGCATTCTGGAATATTGGGGCGTAGCAACAGTCATTCTGGAACACACGAGGATGGACGCTCTGACCATGGATTTCCACCTGTCCCCTTTTAAACCGTGTCCCCTAATAAGCCACATCGCTGCACGGAGTGGCCGCGTGGTTTGAGGCGCCATGTCACGGATTGCGCGGCCCCTCTCTCCGGAGGTTCGAGTCCCGTCTCTAGCATGGGTATGTGTGTTGTTCTTAGCATAAGTTAGTTTATGTAATGTGTAAGTCTAGGGACCGATGACCACAGCAGTTTGGTCCCTTAGGTAATCACACAGATTTGAATGAGCCACCCCTCTTACTGCCCCAAACCACATCACCTGCTCCATCCGCACAAAACCATTCCTGACCCACAAATCTACCACACCCCATTCCTAAGCCAGGCCCCTTTCTTGGTGAAAAGGACAGAGATTTTCTAAGCGAGTAAAACAGCTCAGTATTTAGATGCTATATCAGATGATCCACTCACATCTCTCAACTCCTTAAGTCATGCCACCTAGAGAGATGACGCAATGGCTAGAAACGTGCCCTCGCACTTGAGAGGACGATGGTTACGTGATTTCCCAAATTCGCTCCAGGCAAACGCCAGGATGGTTTCTTTTAAAGGGCCTGGATGACTTCCTTTCCTATCATTGAACCAGTCGGGGCTTATATTCCGCTTCTAATGATCTCACTGTTGACGGAATGTTAAAACGTAATCATACTTCCTTTTTTTGATATCATGCCTCTTCCCAGTTCCTTGCAAATAAGCCAATCAGAGAGGTCCTGTGGCAAGGAGACACGAGAATGACATCATTGTCGCCCAGTGGTGTTTGCGACTCCATAGTGTCTGCTCAAGTTGGATATATCCGCAACTTCTTCAATATTAGTTCATTTTCTCCTACCCCGGAACCTGAAAAGCTATGAGCAGTTTAAAGACAATATTATTAGCTTCTTTTGATGGATTTTCGGTTCTTATCGTAGTTATTGAGATCACTGTGTGACTACTCTGTAAACAGTAATTCTGAGAACACTGGGAACATTTCTTTTCAAGAACAGCGTTTTTTTATCTATTATTATTTTTTTCCGTGGAGTCGTAACTCATGCTCCGTTTACCGCCACCGCTTATCATAATGCCGGCCAGGGTGGCCGAGCGGTTCTAGGCTACAGTCCGGAATCACGCGTCCGGTCACAGACTCGAATCCTGCCTCGGGCAAGGATGTGTGTGATGTCCTTAGGTTAGTTAGGTTTAAGTAGTTCTAAGTTCTAGGGGACCAATGACCTCATATGTTAAGTCTCATAATGCTCAGAGCCATTTGAACCATTTGAACCTATCATCATGGCATGCGGTCTGAAGATGGTGTAAAGCAGACCGAAACTGGTAGCCAAAGGAAACAAGAAAGTTTTTGTGTGTGCAATTTAGTTTGTAAACCCCCGCGGTGTTTCTAACATATGGCTCGTGTATGTATGGTTGCCTAATGTGGTCTCCACAGCGAAAATCTCACGCCTATGTACAATTAAGACGACCTTGTCGTCGACAACCTATACCTATGGATTTCCATAAACGAAATATCGTGTTGTGCTTTTCCTTCACTTCAGTCTAGAGCATCAAACGAATGACTGCTTTTGGGATGTTAATAGATTGAATCACAACGTGGATACCGTAAGTTATTCAGTGTAAAAAACATGCAGAGTTCAAAAATTGTTTAAATACGAAATACACAGTATCGGATTCTACCTACAAGTAATTTCGAGGTTGGCAGAATAAATTTTTGAATTTCTTTTGATCACATCCCCCGTTATTAGTTGGCCACAAAATCGGCTGATACTGCTTAGCGATGAGAAACAGAAAAACGTGGCCCTGACTGGCTCAGTGGACACGCAAATGGAACTCAACACATTGATTGGCTGTTTCCCTATCCACCGAACCGGAGTGCCCATAACACCTATCGAAATACAGACAGCAGTTACACTCCACCGATGATCTGCTCACTGGGGCACTGAGCCCTGTGCAAATGACGTATGTTGCATACATGCAATTCTCCGAGTGGATGCTATATGCTGTCCGCAGACTCCTAGCGCTGAAATTCCCAGACTACATGACAGATTCCTGTTCATTTCGAACTTAAAAAAAAAAAAAAATGGTTCAAATGGCTCTGAGCACTATGGGACTCAACTGCTTAGGTCATAAGTCCCCTAGAACTTCGAACTACTTAAACCTAACTAACCTAAGGACATCACACACATCCATGCCCGAGGCCGGATTCGAACCTGCGACCGTAGCGGTCGCGCGGTTCCAGACTGTAGCTCCTAGAACCGCTCGGCCACCCGGCCGGCATTTCGAACTTCTTCTTAGCACTAACTTTATTTGGTATTTTAGTTATGTCTCACACCTGTTGAAAGTTTCTGCATTAGTTTTTTATAGGGCACTGCTTAAATACTTCATTCACGAAAAATCTTCCTCACTCTTTTCGTACAGTTTTCCATTATACTGAATTATCCTTTAAACATTAGAGACTATTTTCCTTTTCTACCTGCATCAAACGAACTCTCTCCTCCCGCCTGTCGCCATGTGTTTCTTCACATAAACTCCACTCGCGCGCTGTGCATCGAGTCAACTACAGTGAAAACCATTACGCTCTCTTCTGAAAACAAATTTTAAAAATTGATTCTCCACATCGACCTAACTGCGTGAAATGAGGGTGTAATCGAAGTCACCCTGAATGGAATATCTTAACCTTACACTGTCTTTCAAATACGCAGGTTGCCTTCATGACCTCACTTCCAACGAAGAATTTGTCATGTTAAAGGTACTTTTATGTTCGTGCCTCATTATATCTCCCTACGTGACGTACGTCGTCCAAATGGTTCATACATTACAGAACACTGAACGCATGTTTTCAACGCACAGAATGACCTCTAATTTTGATGGAAACACAGCTTTCTTTATATTTATTGATTTAAAGGTCGATTGATGTAAGGGTACAGTGTCTTAAAGGCATCGTATGTCTCCAACATCTTCATTGTCTTTTGTCAATTCTTATGACACTCCAAATGAACAAATTTATGAACCTGTCGTACTCTATTTACAATTTTCTACTCTAGTTACAAATTTTAGGCGTGTACTCTCTACCTTGAATTACTCCACAATGATATTGTGCTGGCTCACTTGGTGGATCGTAAGTGATTTACCAGTTTTTATCCCTTCAAGCCCGACTGCATGCGCGTGAGCAATGCGACGCACTCGCACAGGTCCGTAGTATGCAGAGAAGAACTTAAGACAAATCTCTTACATGACTGTTTCCTGGTGAATTTCTAAAAGTGCCAACTTGTCCCGGCCCTGGTACCTTATGGCTCATTAACCTATATCTAGGATTTGGGTTCAGTGAGTTTATAACTGCCTTCTCGACCTCCCATTTGCAACAGCTCAAGGTAATCTGAACCCGTCGTAGCTTGTTCCTCACGTCGATTACTTTACCTGTTGAGGGTGCGACTTTGAACTTTACCTTCGGAGTAGAGGAAGTGTGGCTCTGCTCCATGGATTGCATTTTTTCCCGGTTTGAAGTGATGAATGCACATTCCATCGCCCGTAAAGATGCTGGAGAATAATCGTCTTGATCAATCATGTAACGCGTGAACCCAGCAGGTACATACCGTTGAGTATGCGAACTGGACGTTGCAAGAGTTATAACCGTGTGCGACCGGCCAACACGAGGGACAGGCACCACACGACATTTTAATTTCCACTGTCTGTAATTATTCAAATAAATTCATAAAACTTTGTCAGCATAACAAGGAAGGACTCAGGATTCACATTCAACGCTGTGGAAGTTCAAAAACATAACACAATAAAATTTGTTTACATGTGAAAATACATTATATTTTCACTTACTATTGGCTGCATTTGTTGCTATAGGTTCACTTTTCTTCATGAGTAAGAGAGATTCCTCGATGAAATTTGGACAGCATACGAACCATACTTAAAGGCATATGAAACATTGTAACTTATTTAGTGTATGAAAAAATGAATGAGCTGTTGCATCTTTCACATCATGTTTAGGAAAAACTCAAATTTTATAGTTAACTATCTCAATTTTTACCACAGTTTTCAACAGATTTGGAAAATTCTAGAGTTTCATACACCTGTAAGTTGAGTTTGTACGCTGTGTAAAATTCATCGAATAATCTCTTTTACTTATGAAGAAATGTGTACCTATAACGACAAATGCAACCAATAGTAAAGGAAAATATGATGAAATTCCACATGTAGAAAAAATTTACTTTGTTAGGTTTTTGAACTTCCACTGCTATGAGAGTGAATCCTGAATCCTTCCTGGTCATACTAACAGAGTTTTGTGATTTTATTTGTAAAAGTATACACAGTGGAAGCTAAAATGTTCTGTGGTGCCTCTTCTGCTCCAAACCGGCCCGTTTGGCGTGCTAACCCCCTTAACTTACATTGTATCATGGGAATAACACTTGGGGAAGACAAAAGGTATTAGAAGTGATCTATCATACATTGCTTATCGTGAAAACCAGTTACTCAGTAGCACATAAGTACGATTTTTCGACCGTGTATGAGATGAAGTCGAAGACATGAATTTGCTGCTCAAAAGAAAAACAAAATTATTTAGTA
Source organism: Schistocerca piceifrons (assembly GCF_021461385.2). Taxonomy (NCBI): domain Eukaryota; kingdom Metazoa; phylum Arthropoda; class Insecta; order Orthoptera; family Acrididae; genus Schistocerca; species Schistocerca piceifrons. The sequence continues at coordinate 106,241,315 of NC_060141.1, read as the reverse complement.
GGTCATGATAATAAGCGTCTGAATAACCACGTTTTGTAGTACCACGCTATTAGCCGTGCAGGAAGAGCCTCAGTGTGGCTCTGGAAGATGCCGACATGTATGTGGAGCCATGTCGACGCCAGTGACTTGGCTGCGCTAGTATTCTCGTTTGAGGATCCATTGCGCAATCAGCCCTAACGAGGTGGTCCCCTAAATTCTCGAGGGAGTTTGAAACTGGAGAGTTTGTTGGCTGGTGAAGTACGTAAAACTTATCCTGGTGGTCTTCGAACTACGCACGTCCACTGCAAGCTGTGTGGCATGTTGCTCTGCCCTGCTGATAGATGCCGTCATGCCAAGGGAAGGTGCATACTTGTGTTGATCCATTGTGCTTTCCAGAGTGACGAAATGACTCAGGTAATCCCACGAAAGCATTGCACAGACCACAGCACTCCCTCCTCCGGCCTGGATACTTTCAGCATTGTTGCAGGGTCTTTGCTTCCAGAAGATTCACGTGGTACATGCCAAGTCCGCGCGTGCGCATCACCCCCCCCCCCCCCCTCCACCCTCATACACTGGCGCTGTTCATGTACCCTTTAATGATAGTGGTGTCAATTGCTGTCTGCGAGCTGTTCCTGCACACTGACGTCGAATGTAGGCAGCGGTCACCTTAATGTGACTGGACCATCTATTTCCCTTAAAATACAAACTGTTCTTTGGAGCTATTGGCGGATAGTGTGTCCTTGCCTGACTATGGCCATTGAAGTAACTACTAATACCGATTCCCACAGTTTAATGAGGACTATGTAAGTTCGAATTTCTTAGGTATCAAATAATTACACATATGAAAGAAGCTATACGCCTGAAAAAATCCTAGGGTGGGTTGAGGACTGGGCCATAGACCTCTAGATTTACAGTCATCTTCTTGGCCACTTTGGAAACAAGCTTAGAAAAATGTAATTCAAGTACTATATTGCGGTTTATTCCAATATATTCCATGCAAATTATTAGGCCTATGAATCGAAAGTCCAGTAACTGTTCACGATACTTCTCAGTGGAATAATTGTGGTTCAATGTATTTGGATTCCTATCGTTAATAATGTTTTCATCCCAGGCATCACTGAATTATTGCTTGAAAATTATTTTCTAAGCTTAAATGAAGCAAATTGTAGTTAAACACCGAAATCTTCGTTTTAAGTACCAAGAAACCAGTATTACTGGTTAATTGAGATGGACGACATTATACTATTGCAACATGTATCTGCATTGTTGTAGCCTACAGTTGACTGCACTCAAAGTTGTGTTTTCTTCTCTGCACTATGTGCATAGCCTGCGGGCAAAACAGTTACAACCTGATACCTGAAAAGACGCTGTTGGATGAAACGAAAATTCTACTGTAAATTATTTGTAAGAAACAGCCTATTACCGAAAGCACTGACAATAATAATTTGAATTTATTGCAATGGGATGATTCTTTTCGGTTGTCAAACTTTCCCTACCGAAAATTACTGAAGCCGTTATTTTACTATTTGAAAATTAAATAGATATAAGTTGTCTTAGAATTGCATCACGAGCTTTGGTTTTAGGTCGATATAATATGAAGTAGTTAATCTGATATGTTTTCCTTTTGCTAACTTCAGTAATCACGTTAAATCAGCGGCTGAGTTTGGAAACGTATTGTTGAGGAAGTCCTAGGGGTAAAGCGTAAACAAACTGTCAGACAGCACTGCTATAAAGGCCACAATGATTTGCGGCTGAAGTTTCTATGTGGGACAATGGAACTACAGAAGGGATTGAAGATGTCCTACAACTCAGGCGGTGCGGTAGAGGTAAAATATTCAGAAACTCAGTTAACTTGGACACTGATGGCAGCATAGAAAACAGTTGTAGAAGTCATTGGAAACTCACACACTTTATGTTCCACATTTTTCGTTCGTTGTAAAGAACTGGATTATCACTCAAAAAATTATGTTCGTCTTGACCACTGTATTTATTACGGTACTCTTAAGCTGCCTTATGCGTTTCGGCATGCGCCATTCTCAAATGCTCTATAAGAGAAATAAATGAAAGCGTATCAGCTAAAATACATTGGTAAATGAAACGTACTTCACACAAACGAAACTATTAAGCAGTGAGTGAAAAGCATTGTTAAAATACATGAATTGCACGTGGTAAAAAAAGGAGGGAGGTAGAATTCACTAAAATATCCGTAACATATTCTTAGGTAAAACTAAACTGAATTTTTCAAATGTGGATGCAGAGTATCCTGTATACATTACATTACATATGAGAGCAAACTGACTCACTATAAACATCTAAATTTAGATGAATAAGACTACCAAACGGCAGTACTATACGGCATTAATGAAAAGTTGATGTTTTAAAACATAGAAGTAGTGCTACAATTAATTGATGTAAACGACAAGTAACATTCTGTTATATCTGTTAAGTGAAAACATCCATCTGGTGAAAGGAGACTGGCGAAAATTATCGCAGTAAGATCATGTCAATGTACAAGAATGTTATTAAAATAAGCAAACATCTCACTGTTCAATAGAATATTATACTAAAGCAAATGCGCAATTTATCATCAATTGATGTATACATAAAAAGGTTAAAATCGATATATTGGTACTCCAAAAACAAAATACACGATGTTCTACGAAAAATTGACAGGAAGCATACTTGTGGTATGCAACAGTTTTAAAGAGATTAACATACAGTGTATAAAACAGACTGCAAAATGCATAAAACGTAATGTCTGTAAGAAACGGAATACACAAGATTAGTGTGTATTTAATATACAACTCAAATTAAATAGTAAAAACTAACATCTGCCAATTCTTATCATCGTGCACAATCTGCAGCTTGCTATATGGATGTTCTGAACTGCGCTACACTGTGAATGTACTTCCAAAAATCTAGAAGTGTTGTGTAACGGTCTTCCTCTTAGAATCAACAATACATGACATATCAATAAATAAAATCAGGATACACCACCTTCCCCTTGTTTGTAAGAAGCTGTGTATACTGGGTAATAAATAATGATGTCGTTGTCTTACAGCAAACCAACTCTTCAAAATATGGTTGTTGTACATCATATTAATTATGAGGTACAATAACAAAAGCATGTTCGCTGCCATATAATAAATGAACCATGAAAAACGTGCAGTTAAATCGCTGTAATGATCTGTAGGTGCTTTCAACAGTATTGCAGTATTATGACAAATCATTGATATATAACTATAAATTGTTCACTCTCACCTGAAAGATGAAATATATTACGATGAAAAGCAACTATATTCTCACGAAAGCAAATCTATGAGTACTTAGTGGGGTTACAGAACGAATCTTTGCAGTAACTTTATTGAGCATATATAATGGATGGTGAAGAAAAAACTATACAAAAAATACATTTTTTGTATTGAATTAATCGAACAAACGAAAAATACTGTAAATGAGAGTTATGTAAGGATATAGTGGATGCAGTCGCCATCTCTCTGTCTCCAGTAACTTCTTGTAGCATCGGCTATAAATATTCCGAGAACTAGTTAAACAAAACATAGTGGAGTTACACAACAAATCTTTGCAGTAACGATGCCGAGTTGATATAATGAATAAAAAGATGAAAAGCCACAACAGTTATTTTGGTATGAATTAATCAAACCAACGAATAATTATATTAGGTACAATAACCATATTTCGAGGGTTACTTTGCCGTAAGACAACGACTAGATTACGTTTCATGTGATATGGACAACTATTCAAATAAAAAATAATAACAAAAGAGAGCTCCTCTGTGACACCTTCCATGCTTATATGTCATAGCACATTGTCACTGTCCCTTACTTCTTGTGTCCTGCTTTTACATACTGCCACCTCAGTTTTTATGTGTTGCTGGTCCTATCATGAATGGGATATTTTTACACTAATTCACTAGATTTTTAGCGGACGCTCACAATGTACTGTAGCTCACATCATTCAAGTACTATTTGCACATTGTGCATGAAAACAAGATTTGGCAGCTGTTGATTCTTACTGTTTGGTTTGAGCTGTACATTAAATAAGAACTGTCTTTACATGTATTACATTTCGTACTTAATTTCATACACTGATGCATATCTCTGCAACACGTTTACATACCAAATTTACTTCCTGTCATTTGGCGTGTAACTATGTAAATTTGTTTTATCTTATGGTTGGGATACCAATATACCGATTTAATTTTTTATGTATCTATTAATTTATATTAAATTATGCATTTGCTGTAATATATTATTTTATTTGACAGCGAGGTGTTCATTTATTTTAATAATATTCTTATACAATGACGCCATCTTGTGTTGATAATTTTCACCAGTCTCCTTACACTTGATGGATATTTGTTGTAAAATAAACTGGGTCATGTAATAAATATAACAGAATGTTATTTGTCATTTAAAACTACATTATATCAACCAATTGTATCAGTACTTCTGTATTTAAAAACATAAAATTTTCGTTAACCCAGTACTGCCATCTTCTGCTCTTCTTCACTGAATACTTCAATTTTTACAGTGAGTCGGTACGCATTCAGATGTTAAGTAACGTTGACCACAAAATTTGTAACAATATTTGACAAATTTAGTTTCGTTTTACCTAAGTACATGTTGTGAGTACCACCTCTCTTCGTTTTTTACGATGCATTTAATCGAAGTTTTTCACTAAATGCTTGTGTCTTCCGTCTGTACGAAGTACATCTTATGTATCAATGTGTTTTCGCTGATACACTTCCATGTATTTCTTCAGAATTTGAGAATGGCGAAAGCCCGATACGCGTAATGGAATATAAGATTAATATATGAAGACTAACACCAGTTTTTAAGTCCATTAAAGAACGTCCGAAAAATCTCTAAAGAATTTATACATTTTGCTGCTGAACTTGATCATCGCAACAGTAGGTATTTCAGACACTACAGGATGGAAAAAAATACTCTGTGAGGAACATACACATCACATCAGTATTTATTTAACTTATCCTCCAGTTTTCTGTGTTCCAGATGTAAAAAGTAGATCTCTTTAATTAACTAAATATGCTGAACACGGTCTGCTGAGAGGGTCTAAACAAGGGCGATGTACTTGACAATATTATGGAACTGGAAGAGGATGTAGATGAAGATGAAATGGGAGATATGATACCCCGTGAAGAGTTTGACAGAGCACTGAAGACCTGAGTCGAAACAAGGCCCCGGGAGTAGACAACATTCCATTAGAACTATTGACAGCCTTGGGAGAGCCAGTCCTGACAAACCTCTACCATCTGGTGAGCAAAATGTATGAGACAGGCGAAATACCCTCAGACTTCAAGAAGAATATAATAATTCCAATCCCAAAGAAAGCAGGCGTTGACATATGTCAAAATTACCGAACTATCAGTTTAATAAGTCACGGCTGCAAAATACTAACGCGAATTCTTTACGGACGAATGGAAAAACTGGTAGAAGCCGACCTTGGGGAAGCTCAGATTGGATTCCGTAGAAACATGGGAACACGTGAGGCAATACTGACCCTACCGCCTCTTTTAGAGGCTAGATTAAGAAAAGGCAAAGCTACGTTTCTAGATTTTGTAGACTTAGAGAAAGCTTTTGACAATGTTGACTGGAACACTCTATTTCAAATTCTGAAGGTGGCAGGAGTATAATACTGGGAGCGAAAGGCTATTTACAATTTGTACAGAAATCGGATGGCAGTTATAAGAGTCGAGGGACATGAAAGGGAAGCAGTGGTTGGGAAGGGAGTGAGACAGGGTTGTAGCCTCTCCCCGATGTTGTTCAATCTGTATATTGAGCAAGCAGTAAAGGAAACAAAAGAAAAATTCGGAGTAGGTATTAAAATCCACGGAGAAGAAATAAAAACGTTAAGGTTCGCCGATGACATTGTAATTCTGTCAGAGACAGCAAAGGACTTGGAAGAGCAGTTGAACGGAATGGACAGTGTCTTGAAAAGAAGATATAAGATGAACATCAACAAAAGCAAAATGAGGATAACGGAATGTAGGAATTAAGTCGGGTGATGCTGTGGGAATTAGATTAGGAAATGAGACACTTAAAGTAATAAAGGAGTTTTGCTATTTGGGGAGCAAAATAACTGATGATGGTCGAAGTAGAGAGGATACAAAATGTAGATTGGCAATGGCAAGGAAAGCGTTTCTGAAGAAGAGAAATTTGTTAACATCCAGTATAGATTTAATTGTCAAGAAGTCGTTTCTGAAAGTATATGTATGGAGTTGTGCTATGTATGGAAGTGAAACATGGACGATAACTAGTTTGGACCAGAAGAGAGCCCGCATATCGTGGTCGTGCGGTAGCGTTCTCGTTTCCCACGCCCGGGTTCCCGGGTTCGATTCCCGGCGGGGTCAGGGATTTTCTCTGCTTCGTGATGGCTGGGTGTTGTGTGCTGTCCTTAGGTTAGTTAGGTTTAAGTAGTTCTAAGTTCTAGGGGATTGATGACCTAAGATGTTAAGTCCCATAGAGCTCAGAGTCATTTGAACCATTTTTTTTGAACCAGAAGAGAATAGAAGCTTTCGAAATGTGGTGCTACAGAAGAATGCTGAAGACTAGATGGGTGGATCACATAGCTAATAAGGAGGTACTGAATAGGATTGGGGAGAAGAGGAGTTTGTGGCAGAACTTGACTAGAAGGAGGGATCGGTTGGTAGGACACGTTCTGAGGCACCAAAGGATCACAAATTTAGCATTGGAGGGCATCGTGGAGGGTAAAAATCGTAGAGGGAGACCAAGAGATGAATAGACTAAGCAGATTCAGAAGAATGTAGGCTGCAGTACGTACTGGGAGATGAAGTAGCTTACCCAGGATAGAGTAGCATGGAGAGCTGCATCAAATCAGTTGGTTGGTTGGTTGGTTGGTTTGGGGAAGGAGACCAGACAGCGTGGTCATCGGTCTCATCGGAATAGGGAAGGATGGGAAAGGAAGTCGGCCGTGCCCTTTCAGAGGAACCATCCCAGCATTTGCCTGGAGTGATTTAGGGAAATCACGGAAAACCTAAATCAGGATGGCCGGACGCGGGATTGAACCGTCGTCCTTCCGAATGCGAGTCCAGTGTCTAACCACTGCGCCACCTCGTTCGGTGCATCAAATCAGTCTCAGGACGGAAGACCACAACAACAACATGCTGAACAGTGTTAGTAACATACTGTATACCTTCCTCTTTATCTTTTTCAGTGTGCTAGAGGTACAACCGCAGATATTGTGACCACTGGTACCTTTATAAGTACGCACTTTAATAGGTTGGTCATTCTTTTCCGCAGCTAATCGTGTTCCCACAAACAGGTCTTGTAATTTACTACCTGAAATTTTTGTAACGATGGTCACACCTGTCAGTACAGCCTAACCGTTTTGCACCCACATACCCATATTTCAACAACTGATCTGCTGTCCAGGGTAAAATAAGCATTAATAGCTTGCTCTATCGACATGTACTTGGAGGTATTAACCAGTCTAAAAGCGTAGTGTCCGAATTATTAGTCCGCAAATGAAGTCACCAATAAAAGTATTTACACCTAGACCTGTATGATTTGATGTTATGAGGTGATTAAATGTTAGTGCAGAAATAAATCAGGACATCATTTTTTCCAGTTAATTAATCAATTTCGTTATGCATTTTATAGGAAAGATTTAGGGTATGCTTCTGTGTTGCACGTTTTTTGTGGTGAGTCAGGACTATTTTGATGTCCTACGCTTAGTCTGTCAATCAGGTTTTTGTGAATGAAAATTGTTTCTCTTTCAAGTGGCCTTATTGCTTTTGAGTGCTTTAGGATGTTGATACCAATAAGGTGTAACAATGTTTATGTGCTATAAAGGTATTATTTGTGTGTACACTGTTGCTGCATTATGGTGTAGAACGTGGGTTTAAAATACGTTCGTTTGCTGTGGGAAGATGTGATGTGGGTGTACGCCACCAATGGTTTGCGCTTTGATTTTCTTTCGTTTAATTACTAGTTCCTGATTCAAGTTTTGTTACTGTTGAATCTCGTGTCGAGGTGCTTGGTTTTCTGTCTAGGATCCTCAGGTTTTCAGTTTGAAATCAGGTTCTCTCACTGTTATTCACAACAGCACCGGTACTTCCTTTCCCATCTTTAGGCCATCTATACTCGCTGATTCTACCACAATCCTCACTGCTTCCAACATATTGGCATCTGGCTCTGCCGAACCCGAGAGATCATGAGCACATGCCAATGAATGCTTCCATTCAGGTCGACACCTTTCTTGTGACTATCAGTTTTTCGGACGATTTACCCAAGACTAACGTCCGGAAAAATGTCTGAGATGGAACCACTTGTCGCAAACCTTTGTATGTGCTAAACACAGCGGATATCTGACACCCTCAACTTCGTTCTTGTCTCTGTTGTGTCCGTTCTCACTATGCCCTTCAATTTCTTTGATACACAATATTCCCTGAGAATGTAGTACAGGATGAGACTGCCATGCTTATGACAACCGAAAATTAAATCGTCTTGTGCGGCTGCTATTTCCTTTCCTCTACGTACCCATTTTAGGGCCGTTTTCAATTTGTTGCTAAAGGCAACTAACGGCGCTACTAAGGTTTCTGCCTCGCGGTTGCTTCTGTTATTCGGCACCTACTGGCGATTGGGCGATTAGTTGCGCCACTATTCGCCGAACTGAGATGCACGCGTTTACGCCAAGCAACTAACGTATACTCCCAGACACACAACCCTAAAGTAACCTATGTGCTATACTACAGTGTACATGAACAGTTATATTTATATAAATATGAAATATCACGTGTTTTAACAAATATTAGTGCACCACGTTTGGTTTAATAACATGGATATTCTAATACTGCGTGGTTATCCAAATGGGTACCAAAAGAAATCCGATAAATTTTGGGTATACGATAAATCGCACAAATCTAAGGGCTGTCAATTCGACTAAATACCTAGGAAGTACAATTACGAGCAACTTAAATTGTAAACACCACATTGATAATATTGTGGGGAAGGCGAAACAAAGACAGCGCTACACTTATCCGCCCTCTGCTGGAATATTGCTGCGTGCTATGGGATCCTTACCAGGTGGGATTGACGGAAGACATCGAAAAAGTGCAAAGAGGGGCAGCTCGTTTCGTGTTATCGCTCAATAGGGGTGAGAGTGTCACTGATATGATACCCGAGTTGGGGTGGCACTCACTGAAACAGAGGCGGTTTCTTTGCGGCGCGGTCTATTTACGAAATTTCCATCACCAACTTCCTCTAGCGAATGTGAAATATTTCACTGAACTGTGGATAAAGCCCGACCAACAGTCATTACATACATTGATCAAAAATGATAGTGCATTGAGAATGGCTAGTTTCTACCTGAAACCTAGATCTGCCAATAAAAAATTTATAGAGGGCGACTGATAGCTGAAATCTATTATTTACAATACGAAAATATTTTTTTTACACCCACCTACGTAGGTACAAATGATCATCATAATAAGATAAGAGAAATCAGAGCTCGAATGGAAAGATTTAGGTGTCCCTTGTTCGCACGCGCCATTCGAGAGTGGAATGGTAGACAAATAGTATGATCATGGTTCGATGAACCCTCTGCCAGTGGCTTAAGTGTGTTTTGTAGAGTAACCATGTAGGGGTACATGTAGATATAGATACTTCGTCGGTAATTTGACTTTACCTGCGTACCGCACTCCTAATTACGGATGTTAGCAGACACTAGTAAGTAATTATCCCAATATATCATTGCAGAAGCTATACTGTGAGAAATTAAGTAATGACTGCGGCGTTACTACAGTGGCCGAAAAAATTTTAGTTTCCTGAGAAACACGCAGTTGTAAGTTTGTTTCCTCTATGTTTCCTTTTATGCAGCAAACCTCTCTTTAGAGACTGAAAGATAGCTGCAAAATTATCTGACGTCTGCAGTTATGTCATAAAATAGTGTACACTGAGGTGACAAATGGTATGGGATACCGCCTAGTATCGTGTCGGTCCCGGCGTAGTGCAGCAACTCAACGTGACATGGGTTCTAAATAATCGTTGGAAGTCCCCTGTGGAATTACTGGGCCATGTTGCCTCTATACCTTTCCATAACTGTGACAGCGTTTCCGGTTCAGGATTTTGTGCACAAACTAACTTCTCGATTATGTCTCATAAATGTTAGACTGAATTTATATGGGGCGATCTGGGTGATCAGATCTATCGCTTGAACTGTTCAGAATGTTCACGTTCTTCAAGCTAATCGCGAACAATTGTGGCCTGGTGACATGGCACATTGTCTTGCACATAAATTTCATTCTCGTTTGGGAACATGAAGTCCATGAATCGCTGTAAATTTTCTCCAAGTAGTCGAAAGTGACCATTCCAGATAATGACTCAGTATATCAATATAAACACAGCCAGCACCATTTTGGAGCCATTACTACTTTGCATAGTACCTTGTTGACAAGTAACGGTTTTCCAGGAGTCTGGAGTCCAGCCGATATGGTCACGAACCCAGGAAAGGTGCTCCAGGTGATGTGCTGTTACCAAAGGCACTCGCATGGATCGTCTGCTGCCATAGCCATTTAAGTCATATTTCTACACACATCCTTAACGGATACGTTGTTCTTATGTCGCACAGTGATTTCTGCTGTTGTTTCTAACGGTGTTGCTTGTCTGTTAGCACTGACCACTCCGTCGCGCGGAGTGGCCGTGCGATTAGAGGCGCCATGTCACTAATTGCGCTACCCTCCTGCCGGAGGTTCGAGTCCTCCCCCGTGCATGGGTGTGTGTGTTGTTCTTAGCATAAGTTAGTTTAAGTAGTGTGTAAGTCTAGGGACCGATGACCTCAGCAGTTTGGTCCCTCAGGAATTCACACACACACTGACCATCCACGCAAATGCTGGTGCTCTTGGTCGTTAAGTGGAGTCCACCGGCCACTGCGTTGTCCGTCGTGAGAGCTAATGCCTGAAATTTAGTATTCTCGGCACACTCTCTACACTTTTGATTCCTCGAATATATAACTACCTAACGATTTTCGAAATGGAGTGTTCCATGCGTCTATCTTCATCCATCAGTCGGCGTTCAGAGTCTGTTAATTCCCGTTATGCGACTGTAATCATGTCGGAAACTTTTTCATATAAATCACTTGAATACAAATGACAGCTCCGCCAACGCATTACCCTATAATACTTCGTATTCGTTATACGACATCTGTACATGTGCATATCGTCCTCCCACGACTTTTGTCACATTGTACACTGAAGCGCCAAAGAATCTTGTAGAGGCATGCGTATTGAAATACAGATATATGTAAACAGGCACAATACGGCGATGCGGTCGGCAACGACTACATAAGACAGCTAGTGTCTGGCGCAGTCATTGTATCGGTTACTGCAGGTACAATGACAAGTTATCAAGATGTAAGTGAGACTGAGCGTGGTGTTATAGTCGGCGCTCGAGCGACGGATCACAGCATCGCCGATGCAGCGATGAAGTGGAGATTTTCCCATAAATGCATTTCACGACTGTACCGTGAAACATCAAATATCCGACATCGCTGCGGCCGGAAAAAGATCCTGCAAGAACAGGACCAACGAGGACTGAAGACAATCATTCAACGTTACAGAAGTGAGACCAATACGCGAATATCTGTAGATTTCAGTGCTGTGCCATCAACAAGTGTCAGTGTGTGGCCGGCCGGTGTGGCCGTGCGGTTCTAGGCACTTTAGTCTGGAACTTCGTGACCGCTACGGTCGCAGGTTCGAATCCTGCCTCGGGCATGGATGTGTGTGATGTCCTTAGGTTAGCTAGGTTTAAGTAGTTCTAAGTTCTAGGGGACTGATGACCATCGATGTTGAGTCCCATAGTGCTCAGAGCCATGTGAACCATTTTTAGTCAGTGTGCGAATCGTTCGACGAAACATCATCGATATGGGCATTCGGAGCCGAAGGCCCAATCGGGTACCCGCAGGCTGCGCGACACAAAGTTTTACGCCTCGCCTGGACCCGTCAACACCGAAATTGTACTATTGATCACTGGAGACATGTTGCCTGGTCGGACGAGTCTCGTTTCAGATTACATCGAGCATATGGAAGTGTACGGGTCGTGTGCAGTTGGAGTTATGCATGGCCCCAGATACGTCTGGATACGACTCCGACAGGTGACACGTACGTAAGCATCCTGTCTGATCACCTGCGTACATTCATGTCCATTGAGCACTCCGACGGACTTGAATGATTCCAGCAGGATAATGCGACACGCCACGCGGCCAGAATTGCTACAGAGTGGCTTCAGGAACACTCTCCTAAGTTTAAACACTTCCGCTGGCCACCAAATTCTCTAGACATGAACATTATTCATCATATTAGGGATACCTTGCAACGTGCTGTTCAGAGATGTCCAATCCCTCGTACTCTTAAGGGTTTATGGACAGCCCTGCAAGATTAATGGTGTCAATTCCCTCCAGCACTACTCTAGACATTAGAGTCCATGCCACGTCGCGTTGCGGTACTTCTGCATGCTCGCGGTTACCCTACTCAGTATTAGGCAGGTGTACCAGTTTCTTCGGCTCTTCAGATCGAACATAATGCCCTTTCAGTCAGGTAACATACATAGGATGTTTTCACACTTAACTAACCTCCGTTTCTTTTATATTTTATAGAAGTGAAGGAAGGAAAAGTTCTTCATAAGATGCCAATTCCAAACTTGTAGTTTCCTGATGACTGACCATTTTTGCTGCATATCTGATCATGGTCATTATAGACCGAGACCGGCAGTCTGTTAATAAAAAGTTTGTGACCATAGACGTAAATTAAACTTATTGTATGTACAGGTCACTGTTCTATTCGCGACAATGTCGCAGCTTGTGTGACATCCGATCATTAGGAAGTTGTGCCAATAGCTGACGTGTTAATTAAGTTTTCTATAGCTAGCACCGCCACTAGTGACGTTACAAACAGGACGACGAGGTGCACGCGACTACTTGCGCTCTAAATGTTTGGCACGTCCTGTACTATTTCATGCAACAGTTCCGTGTTTTTCCCGGAAAAGCAAGTACGCATCTAAACGACCTCTAAGTTGTCTGTCGCTAAGTTGCCGGGAATTTGTTGTTCGGCTTACGTTAGAACCAGGTGCCTCTATGAGCCGATGTCTCCGAGAGGACAGTGATATGATTTAGTGATGAGTATGGATTAACTTATACTAAATAGTACATAATTTTATTCTCTACATCCACTTCTTATCTTCTGACTGAGTTTTAGATGGCTGATTACAGGCAGCAGTGAACACGGAAGGATGTTTTGTTTGTTTACATCCCTGATATGCACTGAAATCCGTGATACAGTACTGTAGCACGCCGCTAGAGGAGCCAAAACTAGAAAATAACGCAGCTTTCCTCCGCTTTACCGCCACGCCGCATCATTCTGGCCGGCCGCGGTGGCCTCGCGGTTAAGGCGCTCAGTCCGGAACCGCGCGACTGCTACGGTCGCAGGTTCGAATCCTGCCTCGGGCATGGATGTGTGTGATGTCCTTAGGTTAGTTAGGTTTAAGTAGTTCTAAGTTCTAGAGGACTGATGACCTCAGAAGTTAAGTCCCATAGTGCTCAAAGCCATCATTCTGTTTCGGTGCTTCTAATGGTTTACTACAATATTGTGGCGTGAAAATTTCAGTGCGTAACAGGATTGCAGGCACCTCTCAGTAAATAAACCAAAAATTAATTATGTAACTTTATTTCTTCGAGACGATAATTGAAAGTTTATGACCGCCCTCGTACGTACGTCTATCAGAGGAACGCCGCCAAAAATCAACTGCGAACGTTGTCTGCAACGAGTCGAGCGCCGTGTAACGTGGTTAACTGATCAATCCGAGATTCGAATCAAGTGCGGTCTCCATTGACATAAAGTCAGCAAGCCAAATCCACAACGATGGCTTTGAAAACAGCATCCCTTCAAGGATTATCGCCGTTAAGACCGATCACCAGTTCGAACCCGTTAGAAAGACTGAGGGAGTAGACAGAAGTTCGTCGCAAACTGTGCAGTTCATTAGCTTGAATAGAATCACAGGAAAGTTTTGCAGTGAATTTAACATTTTGGGCCAAGTTGCGCAGTCCACTCTATCTGTTTAACCATTATGGGAAGCCAATGGAAATTACCGCATATACATATCCCGCTAAAGGCAGAGTAGGATTCTGATAAGGCTGAAGCACCTCTGAGACGACTGTATACAAGTACCCAACTCGCAGTTGCAGTTGCTGGTCCCTCGGCAGTGCAGCCAACTTCGCCATAGCTGATAGTGCACCACGGCGCGCGTCCATCTGCCACTGGTTCCGGGGAGAAGTATTTGCAGCCCTGCTGCTCCCCAGCTGTGCTGCTCCGTTTCTCCTGTTCGGCATTCCCGCCGCCCCAATTACTCCATTCCGTGAAGTTTCCGCCTCCGCCTCGGGTTCCGTATCACATTTCGGCCTCAGTTTAAACTCGGAAATCGATGAATGGAGGTTGAAACCTTCTAATTTAAATGCCGCTCTGAAAGCCCCGGCCCCGACCGTGTGCAACACAAAAAGGGAATGAGTTGTAATTCAATTCGATCGTCGAGAGCCTCGTGTTATTCACGGCCTGGATTTGTGTGCGCCGGCTGTTGAATTAATTCCAATTACCGGGCCATTTCTCGCATATGTTCGGTATCGTTTTACCAGCAGGCTCTGTGCTTCGTTATCAAGCACTTGAAAGCAGAAAACAGTGGAGGTAATGCCAATGATAAGGGTAGGTTTCACGATCCGTTCTTTGATCAATCAACAACTGTCATGTGTATCGGGCAAAGACGCTCACGGCTTAGTAAATAGAGCAGTGCAGTCATGTGTAACATTCCATTCCTGTGTGATAAAGACAGAAGATACGTGTAGTCACTTTCACACATTACCAAACGTACTACACATATAATTTAAACTAATTAGTTACAAGGATTTGCTGAGTGAATTTCCGAGCATCAAAACATGTGACATAAATGGCCATAGCCTTTGAATGTTTTGAATTAGAAGCTGAAATGTCTTACACCCCCAAGTGACTGCGGACCTCAGGATGTTACATACCTTCCGTCTTGATGAGTCAGGCAGACAGCCAGACACATCAACAAATCGATCCTATAAGCAGTCAGCTTTTTATCGAATGAAATACGGAAACCTAAATGCAACATAAAATTACAATGGCCCGTAGAATCTTTTCATCTTCTTCGATCGATTTCGTATTTACGAAATACGTTCGTGTTTGGCCGACATATTAATCGCAACGTCTTGGTACAGTGAGGGACATGGGGGAAGGACGCATGGTATTTAACATTCGTTCGATGGAAAGGACTGTAAGTGTAGCATACTAACTAGTGTTACCAACTCGGGCTGGAGAAAATTATTGCCCCGTTCAAAGGAATCACCTACATGAAGCTGAAGATGTAGAGCCATAGAAAATAAATAAGGGTAGTGGGAAGCGTAATGCAGTACTTAAAGGGAGATGAAAATCTAATAGTTATTGGGGACAGGAATGCAATTGTAGGGGAAGGAGTAGAAGAGAATATTATAGGAGAATGTGGGTTTGGGGCAAGGAATGAGAGAGGAGAGAGCCTAATTGATTTCTGTAATAAATTTCAGCCAGTAACAGCGAATACATTGTTCAAGAATCACAAGAGAAGGAGTTATACTTGGAAAAGTCCTGGTGATAGGGGAAGAGTTCAGTTAGATTACATCATGGTCAGACAGAGATTCCGAAATCGGATACTAGATTTAAAGCGTAGCCAGGAGCAGATACAGACTTAGATCACAATATAGTAATGATGAAGAGTAGGCTGACGTTAAAGATATTAGTCAGGAAAAATCAATACGTAAAGAAATAGGTTACGGAAGTACTAAGGAATGACGAGATACGCTTGAAGTCCTTTAAGGCTCAGGAACAGCTCAGTAGGTGGTACAGCTGAAGAGGAATTGACATCTCTAAAAAGGGCCATTGGAGATGTTGGAAAGAAAGACACAGGTACAATGAAGGTAATTGCGAATAAACCATGAGTAACAGGAGAAAAACTTTAGTTGATCGATCAAAGTAGAAATACAAAAATGTTGCAGGGAACTCAGGAGAACAGAAATACTAGTCGCCGTGAAATGAAATAAATAAGAAGTGGAGGGAAGCTAAGACGAAATGGCTGCATGAAAAACGTGAAGAAATCGAAAAGGAAAGGTTGTGGAAAGGACAGACTCATCATAAAGGAAAGTTAAATCAGCATTCAGTGACGTTGAAAGCAAGGGTGGTAACATTAAGAGTGCAACGGGAATTCCACTGTTAAATCCTGAGGAGAGAGCGGATTGGTGAAAGAATACACTGGAAGCCTCTATGAGGGGGAAGATTTGTCTGATGTGATAGAAGAAGAAACAGGAGTCGATTCAGAAGAGATACTGGATCCAACATTACAATCAGAATTTAAAAGAGCTTTGGAGGACTTAAGATCAAATAAGTCAAAAGGGATAGATAACATTCCATCAGAATTTCTAAAATTATTGGCGGAATTGGCAACAAAACGACTATTAACGATGGTATGTAGAATGTATGAGTCTAGTGACATACCATCTGACTTTCGGAAAGGTATCATTCACACAGTTCCAAAGACTGCAAGAGCTGACCAGTGCAAGAATTATCGCAAAATCAGCTTAACAGCTCACGCTTTAGAAAACAAAGGCAAGAGGAGGTAATTCTGACAATGCGGTTGATAACGGAAGCAAGACTGAAGAAAAGTGAAGAAATTTTCGTAGGATGTGTTGGCCTGGAAAAAGCGTTCGACAGTGTAAAATAGTGTAATATATTTGAAATTCTGAGAGAAATATGGGTAAGCTGTATGGAGAGACGTGTAATATACAATATGTACAGAGACAAGAGTGAATAATAAGACTGGACGACCAAGAACGAAGTGCTCGGATTGAAAAGGGTGTAAGACAGGAATGTAGTCTTTCTCCCTCACTGCTCAATCTGCACATCGAAGGATCAATGGTGGGAATAAAAGAAAGGCTCAGAAGTGGAATTAAAATTCAAAGTGAAAGGGTATTAATGGTACGATTCGCTGATGACATTGCTATCCTGAGTGAAAGTGAGGAAGAATTACATAATCTGCTGAATGGAATGAACAATCTAATGAGTAAAGTATATGGGTTGAGAGTAAATCGCAGAAAGAAGAAAGAAATAATAAGTAGTAGAAATGAGAACAGCGAGAAACTTAACACCAGGTTTGATGGTTACGAAGTAGATAAAGTTAATGAATTCTGCTACCTAGAGGCTCAAGCCAGTAAGACAACTGATGACTGATCGAGCAAGGAGTACATTAAAAGCAGACTAGCAATGGCACAAAGGGAATTCCTGGCCAAGCAAAGTCTGCTAGTATTAAACATAGGCCTTAATTTGAGGAAGAAGTTTCTGAGAATGTACGTCTGGAGTACAGCATTTTATGATTGTGAAAGATGGATTGTGTGAGAACCGGAATAGAAGACAATCGAAGCATTTGAGATGTGGTGCCAAAGACGAATTTTGAAAGTTAGTTGGACTGGATAAGGTAAGGAATGAGCAGATTCTGCGCAGAATCGGAAAGGAACATGTGAAAAACATTGACAATGGGAAGGGACAGGGTGATAGGACATCTATTAAGACATCAGGGACTGATTTCCATGGTACTAGAGGGAGATGTAAAAGGCAAAAACTGTAGAGGAAGACAGAGATTGGAATAGATCCAGCAAATAATAGACGATAGCTTGCAAGTGCTACTCTGAGGTGAAGAGTTTGGCACAGGAGGCAACCGGTCAGAAGGCTGATGAACCAAACAAAAAAGCTGGACGTTTGACGTCTGAACAGGGGCAAGTAAGTTTGTTTCCTATTACTTGTCGTGTCAGCTTTTCCTAAGCTCGCTGTGTCATGAGCACGGATTGCCACGGCTCGTTAGATTTTCAGTTTGTGAGTATACAAGTGCCGGAGTTACTTCACTCTAGGTCAGACCGCGCTTGAAGTTCCATGCGCTCGACCACCGACCAGTGTCGCAAACTTCCGACTTCTCCTAGTGTTTAGTCGTAACGTCAACAACACCGTCCACTTCATTTACCTGATTACCACATCTGCCTGGCTGGCCTTTACTCCGTGGCAGCAGTAGGAATAAGACTATGAAAATTCAAAATTCGCGCGTGTAGCTTTTATTCTGGGCGCAGCAATTGTGATGTAACCAGCCCTATCACTGAACTGTTGACAATAACTTTCTCTGCACTACACTTTCCGAGGCATAAAGAATACTACTCCCGTTATACCATTTTCTGCTGGTGTTAATATTACCCTACCGGCTTCTGATCAGAAATATTTTTCGTTCCATTTCAATTCTGTGACCCCTATTATATCTGGACTGAACCGGGCGAAGTGGTGCAGTGATTGGCAGATTGGACTTGCATTCAGGAGGAAGACGGTTGAAACCCGTATCGGACAATTCAGATTTAGGTTTTCAGTGATCTCCCTAAAACTGCATGAAATGCTGGAAGGGTTCCTTGAAAAGGCACGGTCGATTTCCTTCCCCATCCTTGACACAATTCGAGCTTGTGCTCCGTCTCTGTTGACCTCGATGTCGACGGAACGTTAAACTCCATTTCCTTCTTTCCTTCCATATCTGGATTCTGCCCTTACATTTCCCATTTCAAATTTTCTAGCTTCCCTATGCCATTACAACGTTTAAACTCTTCAGATTACCCTTTCATCGTCATTACATCTTTTTTTCATGATTGCCTTTTCCTCGGCTGTTCCCTTCGGGTGATCCGAATGGGGGACTAATTAGGATCTTTTTACCAATAGAGAAATCATTAAGACTGTTTTTCAGCCACAGGCCACATGTCATGTAGGTAAGTATTATGAGTCCATTGCCCTCTGCATCCTCATGCCATTGATAATTGCTGAATATTCCGTCTTTTCGGTACAGTGTCACATCCGAATGGTATGAGGTTGCACTGATATTCTACCCAATCCTCCACCCTCTGTACATGGCCGTTGGTAGAACTAGGGTGACGCCGGCCGCGGTGGCCGTGCGGTTCTGGCGCTGCACTCCGGAACCGCGGGACTGTTACGGTCGCAGGTTCGAATCCTGCCTCGGGCATGGATGTGTGTGATGTCCTTAGGTTAGTTAGGTTTACGTAGTTCTAAGTTCTGGGGGACTTATGACCTAAGATGTTCAGTCCCACAGTGCTCAGAGCCATTTTAGAACTAGGGTGACACTTTAAGCCTGATGCCTTCGGCCGTCATTCTCGATGATTTTTATTCAAAATTTATGCAATTGTTAGTGTACAACCCGTGACTCAGTACCTTTTCATTACTAGTCAAAGACGCTACCCCTAGACAATGGATGTACAAGCTCATGGTGGACAATATCAGGTATAGAAACGGGCCTTATCCTTTTGAAAGGAGCCTTTGCTGCGTGCGCTTTAAGCTGTTTCAAGACCAAGGACAACGTAAATATTCACATCAGGTGCTTAACTTCTGAGTGGTAGTCCACTGCCTAAGCCGCAGCTACCTGGTTCAGTGCCAGGCGTGGTATTTATTACCTTGTCACATGGAAATTTAGCTTTTCCTTGTCCTCACCATGTCCCTTGTCAAGGGAGATAATCATATACTTTAAAAGTGATGTAGACGACACCGTGTTCTAGCATGTCCATAAAACATATTATCGCCCTGCTCACCACTTAATAGACGTTCATAGGATAGTGGATCAGATGAATGAACAGAAGAAGCTGGTTTTAAAGCAGTTGTTACTTACGGAAGGCTCTGTGATAAATAGCAACTGTTGATTTTCCAGATAGGTCATCATTATACGCGAACACAATATGCGGTCCATAATTATACAACGAATCAACGTCAGTGAGATGGGTGTAAGTTTAGAGCGTGTCTTGCTACCTTGCTTTTATATTGGGACAAACTCGGCTTTCACTCTCACGTGACTTGCTCCTTAGTTCCAGCAAACTACTGCAAACTGCTGTAAGAAGAGTAACTATTTCTTACACAATTTCAGTGTGGAGTCTAATGACTTCCTCATTACGTCATTTGGTCCATCGTCTACCGAATTATTTCAGCTGTTTTCAATTCCGCATTCAGTATTTCAGGGACTATAACGTTCTGACAGCCGCACCATATATTTTGCAACACGTGTAGAGAAAACTGGAGACACTGTCTATAATCCTGTGGTACATATTTCTTTTTGGTGGAGAACAACAGTTGTATTTCGTTCGGGATGTAAACCTAAAAAGGGAGCAGTGAAAAGTGTACCACTTACCGCTTTTGTTTCTTTTTGAACTAACGGACAAATTAGGTGTAAAATCTTATATGTGTGCACTGCAAATAACAGACATAAGTATGTGATCTGTACATCACAATTTACCATTCTGTCGGTTACAATTATATTTTACTCAAGTGTGTTAACATGACTGTGTAGTGTAATTAGTCAAGCTCTTTGATGTAATCTACTCTTAGTTCCGAATTCCTAAGCTACTAGCGCGAAGAAAAGTTCGAGTAACATTCGAGGGAATATGGCAGTTTGATGACAATGTTGTTGAAACTGCAGTTTCGGAGCAAGACGCTTCATTATATCGATCTCGTTTGGTGAATAGCTGAACGCTTGATACTCCTCAAAGATTTAGGGTTATGAATCCATTTCGTTTAATATCACTGCGATGTTTGCTCCATGATAATAGCAATTCAGTAGCGTCTTACTCCAGTGATTTTGGATATATGTTCGGTATATGCCTATAAAAGAGTGCCAATGGACTCGAAGATCCTGGAACTATTTGCAGTAGTTTGTCGACAGTCGCGAATCAACTACAAATAACATTAATACTTGATGATATAAAAGACTGCTTGGCAGCTTCTTTTAATTCATGTTTCCTTTTTCAATTTTACTTTTGAAATATTCTCTAGGTATTTTTCTTTCCTATTTTGAGAGGGGTATCAACAGTTTATTTCTTTTAAATGTTTAAAAGTTTTAAACTTTTCACCTAGTTTAAAATGAAAATTTACGTTAGCGAAAGTAGGAAAGGCTAAAATTCCTACTGCTGGAACTTACATCTTCATTGGACTCAGTGTTATTAACATATTATCATTAGCACGCCGTGATTCACAATCGCTAACACTGCCTTAATCCTAATTGTCGCTATCTTAATGTGACTCAAACTACATTCATTTACTGCTTCCAACTTAAATGTCAGCACGTCTTATGACGACTGCGAATTACGTCGTATTTGCTTTCTGTGTCTCTTCCAAATGTAACGCTCATCTGTGATCTCCTCCAGTCAGCTTGAATATAACGACCACCCACTCGATATCCAGTTGACGCAAGTACGGCGGGCGCGAGCGTACACAAACACACACACACACACACACACACACACATACATACATACACATACAACCACGCATACACACACAGATACAGCTAGTAGTGCTATTTATGCAAATGCTAGCCGAATACCCGTGTTACAGGCACGCGATGTATATTCACAGGTTTCTGTTGATTACCGGGAGTAGACACGTCATTTCTGGCTTAGCTTCGACCACATGCGATAGCAGTCAGGTCAGTAAATCACATGAAACGTACCATTATCGTCATCAACATCAGACCGCTATAACATGGATTTGTGCCTATTCGATGGTCAATTTTCTGGAGACAGGAGGTACATGTCGAGCACGATGTGAAAGGTATCATGAATGACAAATATCTGTCTTCGTGAATATTCCTCCATACAAATATTATGTCAACATATGCATTTATAACGTATTCCTGAAGAAGGCAGCAGCCTTTTCAGTAGTTGCAGGGGCAACAGTCTGGACGATTGACTGATCTGGCCTTGTAACACTAACCAAAACGGCCTTGCTGTTGTGGTACTGCGAACGGCTGAAAGCAAGGGGAAATTACAGCCGTAATTTTTCCCGAGGGCATGCAGCTTTACTGTATGGTTAAATGATGATGGCGTCCTCTTGGGTAAAATATTCCGGAGGTAAAATAGTCCCCCATTCGGATCTCCGGGGGGGGGACTACTCAGGACGACGGCGTTATCAGGAGAAAGAAAACTGCCGTTCTGCGGATCGGAGCGTGGAATGTCAGATCCCTGAATCGGGCAGGTAGGTTAGAAAATTTAAAAAGGGAAAAGGATAGGTTAAAGTTAGATATAGTGGGAATTAGTGAAGTTAGGTGGCAGGAGGAACAAGACTTCTGATCACGTGAATACAAAATCAAATAGGGGTGATGCAGGACTAGGTTCAATAATGAATAAAAAAATAGGAGTGCGGGTAAACTACTACAAACAGCATAGTGAGCGTATTATAGTGGCCAAGATAGACACGAAGCCCATGCCTACTACAGTAGTACAAGTTTATATGCCAACTAGCTCTGCAGATGACGAAGAAACTGAATAAATGTATGATGAGATAAAAGATATTATTCAGGTAGTGAAGGGAGACGAAAATTTAATAGTCATGGGTGACTGGAATTCGACAGTAGGAAAAGGGAGAGAAGGAAACATAATAGGTGAATATGGATTGGGGCTGAGAAATGAAAGAGGAAGCTGTCTAGTAGAATTATGCTCAGAGCATAACTTAATCATAGCTAACGCTTGGTTCAAGAATCATAAAAGAAGGTTGTATACATGGAAGAATCCTGGATATACTAAAAGGTATCAGATAGATTATATAATGGTAAGACAGAGATTTAGGAACCAGGTTTTAAATTGTAGGACATTTGCAGGGGCAGATGTGGACTCTGACCACAATCTATTGGTTATGAACTGTAGATTAAAACTGAAGAAATTGCAAAAAGGTGGAAATTTCAGGAGATGGGACCTGGATAAAATGACTAAACCAGAGATTGTACAGAGCTTCAGGGAGAGCATAAGGGAACAATTGACAGGAATGGGGGAAAGAAATAAAGTAGATGACGAATGGGTAGCTCTGAGGGATGAAGTAGTGAAGGCAGCAGAGGCTGAAGTAGGTAAAAAGACGAGGGCTAGTAGAAATCCTTGGGTAACAGAAGAAATATTGAATTTAATTGATGAAAGTAGAAAATATAAAAAAGCAGTAAATGAAGCAGGCAAAAAGGAATACAAAAGTCTCAAAAATGAGATCGACAGGAAGTGCAAAATGGCTAAGCAGGCACGACTAGAGGACAAATGTAAGGATGTAGAGATTTATCTCACTAGGGGTAAGATAGATACAGCCTACAGGAAAATTAAAGAGACCTTTGGAGAAGAGAGAGCCATTTGTAAGAATATCAAGAGCTCAGATGGAAACCCAGTTCTAAGCAAGGACGGGAAAGTAGAAAGGTGGAAGGAGTATATAGAGGGTCTATACAAGGGCGATGTACTTGAGGACAATATTATGGAAATGGAAGAGGATGTAGATGAAGATGAAATGGGAGATACGATACTGCGTGAAGAGTTTGACAGATCACTGATAGACCTGAGTCGAAACAAGGCCCCGGGAGTAGACAACATTCCATTAGAATTACTAAGAGCCTTGCGAGAGCCAGTCCTGACAAAACTCTACCATCTGGTGAGCAAGATGTACGAGACAGGCGAAATACCCTCAGACTTCAAGAAGAATATAATATTTCCAATCCCAAAGAAAGCAGGTGTTGCCAGATGTGAAAATTACCGAACTATCAGTTTAATAAGTCACAGCTGCGAAATACTTACGCGAATTATTTACAGACGAATGGAAAAACTGGTAGAAGCCGACCTCGGGGAAGATCAGTTTCGATTCCGTAGAAATGTTGGAACACGTGAGACAATACTGACCTTACGACTTATCTTAGAAGGAAGATTAAGGAAAGGCAAACCTACGTTTCTAGCATTTGTTGACTTAGAGAAAGCTTTTGACAATGTTGACTGGAATACTCTCTTTCAAATTCTAAAGGTGGCAGGGGTAAAATACAGGGAGCGAAAGGCTATTTACAATTTGTACAGATACCTGATGGCAGTTATAAGAGTCAAGGGACATGAAAGGGAAGCAGCGGTCGGAAAGGAGTGAGACAGGGTTGTAGCCTCACCCCGATGTTTTTCAATCTGTATATTGAGCAAGCAGTGAAGGAACGAAAAGAAAAGTTTGGAGTAGGTATTATAATCCAGGGAGAAGAAATAAAAACTTTAAGGTTCGCCGATGACATTGTAATTCTGTCAGAGACAGCAAAGGACTTGGAAGAGCAGTTGAACGGAATGGACAGTGTCTTGAAAGGAGGATATAAGATGAACATCAACAAAATCAAAACGAGGATAATGGAATGTAGTCGAATTAAGTCGGGTGATGCTGAGGGAATTAGATTAGGAAATGAGACACTTAAAGTAGTAAAGAAGTTTTGCTATTTGGGGAGCAAAATAACTGATGATGGTCGAAGTAGAGAGGATATAAAATGTAGATTGGCAAGGGCCAGGAAAGCGTTTCTGAATAAGAGAAATTTGTTAACATCGAGTATAGATTTAAGTGTCAGGAAGTCGTTTCTGAAAGTATTTGTATGGAGTGTAGCCATGCATGGGAGTGAAACGTGGACAATAAATAGTTTGGACAAGAAGCGAATAGAAGCTTTCGAAATGTGGTGCTACAGAAGAATGTTGAAGATTAGGTGGGTAGATCACGTAACTAATGAGGAGGTATTGAATAGGATTGGGGAGAAGAGAGGTTTGTGGCACTACTTGACTAGAAGAAGGGATCGGTTGGTAGGACATGTCCTGAGGCATCAAGGGATCACAAATTTATCATTGGAGGGCAGTGTGGAGGGTAAAAATCGTAGAGGGAGACCAAGAGATGAACACACTAAGCTGATTCAGAAGGATGTAGGTTGCAGTAGGTACTGGGAGATGAAGGAGCTTGCACAGGATAGAGTAGCATGGACAGCTGCATCAAACCAGTCTCAGGACTGAAGACCACAACAAGAACAACGTATGACCCTGTGTTCAATGTTGGTGGCGTACACGATGAGATGCAGTAACGTGTTTCTGACACATTATTTCCTGTGGTTAGTGATCGATAAATGGTCTCCGTTGATGCTTCCTGTAGTAGAGGAAAATGAATATAGCCCGATATTAGGCGTGGAATTTCCCAACGAGCAAGCTTTACTCAAGACCCGAGTTCGCAGACTCATCGATCGAAGAGATGTTAATCGTCATTGGAGAAAAGCACAATTAACACCCATCTACAGAACAGGATGCACATTTTATAAATATGTACCGTACTATCATCAAGTTTCCGTCACACCAACTTACAGCAGAATCCTAGAAAGCATTCAGAGTAAAACACGGTTACCTACTTGAAACAAAGTCATATTCTCCGTAGAATTAAGCACGGATTCTGAAAGAAACTATCATGTAAATGCAACCTGTACAATGCATAATTTGCACACAAAAGAAAATATTCCTCATACATCTGAGAATGTACTGCAAACTTGTATTCCTCACACTGAACATGTCTCGCACCATAGTAAATTTTAAAAAATGGTACCGATAAAATATGAGCATAAAAAGTTGCTTTAGCTAGGTACACTCATTCTGCAAATACGTGCATTTGGAGGGTGATAGTTATTGATCTATGTGAAATAAAATCGTGATAACTTCTGAACGGTTTGTGTTAGGACGTTCAAACTGCACGGTTGGCCGTGTGATATGATGGGAATTAGAATGTGCAGGATGGTTTGGTTTAGCGGCGAAGCCAACTTTAAACTGGATGGGTTCATCAATAAGCAAAACTGGCGCATTTGACGACTAAGAATCCGCATTTCATGATCGAGAAGTCTCTTCACCCTCAATGGGTGACTATGTAGTGTGCAGTGTCCAGTCACGGAATAATCGGTGCGATATTCATTGACAACAAGTTGGCTACCGAACGGTACCGGAAGGTTTTGTAAGATAATTTCATCCCCATTGTCCAAAGTGACCCTGACTTCGACATGATGTGGTTCATACAAGACGGAGCTCCCCCATCGAAGCTGTAGAGTGCTTGATGTTTTGGAGGAGCACGGCGACCGCATTCTGGCTCTGGAATACTCAGATACCACTGGCGCGGTATACAGCAACAACCCCAAAACCATCGCTGAGCTGAAAACAGCCAGTCAGGGAGTCATCGGCAGCATCGATGTTACGACACTTCAACGGGTCATGCAAAATTTCGCTATTCGTTTGCGCCACATCATCGTCATCGCAGCCATATCGAACACATCGTAACCTAAATCCGAATATCTGTAGTGACGTTTACATGCCACATAAAGTGTCTGCACGCCGTAGTCTGTAAATAATTTACGTTTTTTTCATATAGTATAGTTGTCACCCTTTATCTCTCTCATAGTTAATCTGGTGTGAAACGTTCCCTTGGGGGTTCCACCGGGGGCCGAACCGCACAATAATCCTGAAAGAGTGGTTCGGTGTGGGGTGGAGGAGGGTTGAAGTGGACTACGGTAGTCGTCGTGGGGCTGTGGACCACTGCGGCTGCCGCGGGGACGAAGCCTCTCCGTCGTTTCTAGGCCCCTGGTCAACATATAATACAATACAATACGTAACTAGGACGTTTGGTTTAATCATAACCTACAACCTACGTAAAACATGGTACGTACTTAGAAATTCAGCACAGATAAAAAGGAATTGTCAATTAAAAACTATTTCAGTCAGATTTGAAGACTTTCTTTATCTGCTAGCAGCTTCAGTTCACGAGGAAAGCGCTGAAATTTTTCTGTCTCCGCATACTTTGCTCCTTTTTGTGCAAGAACAAAGTTGCGGATAGTGGAGTCTAATTTAGTTCCTAATGTTATATTTCAAAAGGCCAGTATTATTCTCAGGCTGTGTTTGATTCTTCACTTGAGAGTAAATGTACTGTCAACCTCTTTTAATTTCCTACCTGATGTTCGACGATTGACACCAGATATTATTCTCACAGCATGCTTACGTCCAATGAATACTTTGTGATCATATGTGGAGTATCCCCAAAATTTTTTTCCACATTTTGTCAGTGACAGTACATTTTCAGAAGAAGGAGCATTTCTATTTCTTTCATTACCAGCAACACCAATTATATGTCATAAAATGTTGCTGATCTCAAGCGGTTGAGATGATTTGCTGCTGTTATGGTCTTCATTTCAAAGACTGGTTTGTGCAGCTCTCCATCCTATTCTATCTTGCCCAAGCCTCTTCATCTCTGAATAACTGCTCAACCTACTTCCTTTTGAACCTGCTTACTGTATTCGTATCTTGGTCTCCTTGTACAATTTTTACCCTCCGGACATTCCTCCAATACGAGCTGACGATTCCTTGATGCCTCAGAATGTGCCCTATCAATCGATTTCTTCAAGTAGAGTTGTGCTAAAAATTTATTTTCTCCCCATTTCTGTTTGATTCCACCATCTAATCTTCAGCATTCTATCGTCACACCATATTTCGAAAGCTTCTATTCTCTTTTTGTCTGAACTGCTCATCGTCCACGTTTGTCTTCCGTACGTGGCTACACTCCAGAAAACACTTCCTAACACTTCAACCTAAGTTCGATAATGGAAAATATCCCATCTCGGCTCCATTTATTTCATCTTATCTATCTATAATATTGCCTCCAAGACAGATTCAGTGATATAGCTCATCTGTACATTTATTCCACATTCAGCTATCCCTTGTTTGCTTAGTAGTCTACTTATGCATCTGAGGTGATATTGATACATCTGCTTCTCTTTCCTCCAGAGGTCTCATGAGAGGTACCCGATGTTGGCTCTTACATTTTATCAGCGCCAATTCTTTTCTCTTACAGTGGCTATAATATTTATTTTACAACTAACTTGTTAGCGCTAGTGGCTCACCGACATATAAACTGGCGAAACACTCGGCCTCTCCACTCCAGCCGCACGTGGGGAAGATTGACACGTACATAAAG
The DNA here is from genome assembly GCF_021461385.2 of Schistocerca piceifrons. Classification (NCBI taxonomy): domain Eukaryota; kingdom Metazoa; phylum Arthropoda; class Insecta; order Orthoptera; family Acrididae; genus Schistocerca; species Schistocerca piceifrons. The sequence goes on along the minus strand of NC_060141.1, from coordinate 106,213,417 downwards.
GACTCAGGATATTTCACTGAGAAGCTGAAGAAACTAAAACTTGGACCAAACGACATCCTGGTCGGCTTTGACGTTTCTTTATGAGTCTCTGGAGCACATCGGCTATATTTTCCCGCAAGATGTCACCAAGCTCTTCCGTGCGTGTGACACCACGAGCTATTTAACGCCGGATGGCAACTTACACGGGCAGCTGGTAGGCGTAACCATGTGTAGCACTCTTAGATCAGTGGTGGCCAACTACTTCATGAAACTTTCCGAAGCAGAGGCGTTGGAGTTGGCACCTTGTAAACGTAAGGTGTCGTACAGATACGTCGATCATATCTTCGTTGCGTGGAGACACGGTGAGGAACAGATTTGTGACTTCCTAAGACCCTTGAATACCCTGTATGCCAACATAAAATTTACAGTGCAAGTAAAAAAGAACAAACTATTACCCTTTATGGATGCGCTGGTCAGAAGGGATGATGGAAACCTAGGACACAGCAGGTATCGAAAACCCACACACAAGGACCGACACCCGCCTAAGCTGTCAAATTACTGCCCGAGCCAGAAAGGAGGCATGATGAATACGCTCGTAACGCGGGCAAGGTGAATGTGGGAGCCGCAGCACATCACATGCGATATGCTATCTCTGGAAAGCGTTCGGAGGAGCCATGGGTACGGTACTCCAGCAGTTACATAAGAAGTGTCACAGAGTCAAAAACTAGGCGAAGTGACACAGCCGAAAAAGAAATGTCTGGTACGGCCATTCTACCATACACTCCCAGAGTGACAGACATAATCGGCCGTATACTGTGCAAACACGGCGTAAAGACTATTTATAAACCGACAAAGAAGATCAAAGAATGTATCAGATCGTCAGATGAGGAAAGGGGTCCACTTGTAGTGTCGGGAATATACCACATGCTATGTATATACGAAAATGTTTATGTTGAAACGACTGGACGATCAATCAACACCAGAATCACAGAGCATAAGCGCAATTGCAGGTTGCGTCAGGTGGAGAAATCGGCCGTGGCAGATCACACGCTGTGTTAGACCGACCGCATACTAAAATTCTCCGACACGGAAGTTCTTGCTGTAGAGAAGAGCTGTTATACCAGTTTGTTCAAAGAAGATATACAAATACACAGACATGAGAACAGCTTCAACAGGACAAATGAAAGCCTCAGGATGGACGGGGCCTGGATTCCCGTGCTGCAGCGAGCGAAAGTTGTGGTAGCAAGGGGAGAACCGCACTGGAAATGAGCACGGAAAAACCCTTGGACTTTGGTACGCCAGGAACATATAATCTGCAGCCACGAGCTCGATTCCAGTCCACCACTGGCAATGGAAGGTGAAGCTTTGACAATGCCAGTCATTCGTGCTGGCGAAACGTCAGAGAAAATCATAAAACAAACGTCGGCCGAGGAACCCGAGACAGAAGCCAACAGGCAGTTTGTCAACAATCGGCCACGGAAACATTAATAAACAGTTTTGTTCATGAACTCTTTGGTTATGCACTGGATCGGAAAGCTGGCCTTTTGTTATCCGCTGGACTTCAGCCACTCACGCGTACTGGTGATAGATTTTGCCAAGTGATTTATGTACGAAACGAAGTCAGCCATAATAGGAGCACTGATTTCACTAGGGTGTCGGATCCGGAAACTACATGCTGATGGAGCACGATATCCTGACGCAATTAACTTTGCCTGATGTAGGGCTATGGCGTTGCATAATTTGTATGACGACCAGGATTACTGGTTAGGCAATTCCAAGTAATTTAATTGTGCTGAATTGGAGTTTATCTACGTCGTAAGTTTGTAGCAGTCCGCGCGTTGGTGTTCAAATGATTGAAATGGCTCTAAGCTCGCTGGGACTTGCCTGCTGAGGTCATCAGTCCCCTAGAACTTAGAACTACTTAAACCTAACTAACCTAAGGACACCACACACATCCATGTCCGAGACGGATTCGAACCTGCGTCCGTAGCGGTCACGCGATTCCAGACTGTAGCGCCTAGAACCGCTCGGCTACACCGGCCGGCGCGCGTTGGTGTACTCTTAATTCGTATTCGTTTGCAGTACTATAAGATGAGAGAGCGCCGAACATTGAAAAGGTACGTATGACACCATTTCTGAGTTCATTTCGTTGTATTTTGTATTCAGGTCCTACGTACTAAATTTTATTAGAAGGAGGAGGGCAGTTCGCTAAAATGATAACGTATTGTTATTTCGAGAACTGAAGATTCAGAAAGAATGTGCACACAAATCACATTGTAAAATTACGGTCGGTGTTGATGTTCGGAGAAGAAATATAGTCCTAATACCCCTTTCTGTCACTTAAAGATGGACCATTTCCTTTATCCATGTTTTCCTTAAATGCATTACACATAGAGCTCCGCCTTCTTTTCCGGGTAAGGTATACGAATGCAGTCCACAAAGGAGTTATTCTGTTTAAGTTAACACACTACGAATCAAGGCTCGTAAAAGATGAATTTTGGCCCATTACCTCTTAACGGTAGTTAGTAATGTCAGCGGACGTGCGTTGCTGCTGGTATCAGGCTGTTACACGTGGTAACACTGCTCCTCGAAATCTTCTTTTAAGCATGAGAAATGTGCAAGGGGTATGAAGTAGTTCTCATTCGGATCCTTCGCTATTACACTTGCTGTGAATAGGTGATTACATACCTGGAGAAGCACGCATGATGCATTGCGGATCACTCCAGGCATGAAGCTAACAGAAATTAGTAGCACCTGTTGCTTCCATGAATCTGTTTACTTACACATTTGATTCTATACTGAGACACGCAGACTGATCACTTCCTGTTGCGCTCATTTATATAAAAGTCTGCGCCGTCTACTACTTTTGAAACATTTTACAAATTAGATTCTTTCATAGGAATCATAATTCTCTTTTGGCTTATCATTATAAATCAGGGCTTGCACTTCAGTACCTCTGAGGACGACTGATGCTTACCCAAATATATGCATCTTTCACCCTTTAATTTTCCTGTAGGTGGTGTCTATTTATCATCTTTACTCTAAAGAGAAATGTAAACTTTAAATGTTTTTGCCGATAAAATCAGGGAAATCAGAGCTCGTACGGAAAGGTAAGGGTGTTCATTTCTTCCGCTCGCTATACGAGATTGGAATAATAGAGGAATGTGAAGGTGGTTCGATGAACCCTGTGCCACGCACTTAAATGTGATTTGCAGAGTATCCGTGTAGATGTAGATGATAGGAAGCCGGTAATATTTTTACATTATCCGTCTGGTTCTCAAAAGCAAATTATACCACTATTAAAATTGAAACATAATCTAAATATCTGTTACAGGTTGAATGAACAGATCTTACTTTCAAAATTAGCTCCATCATAAAGCGTCGACACTAAATATCAAATAGTCGAATTGCGTTTCATGAGGAATTGCTCAACATGCAGTCACTTTGTTTAGTGGGAAACGGAAATTATCAAAAAGATAATTCAACGTAAGCGGTGAATTGCGACGAATAATTTGTTGTCAGATACAAAGATATAATAGCTCATCTACTGAACGCTTCAGAAGACGTTCGACAGCCAAATTAAAATTCAGTCACGTACACTCCGTGGCCAATGTATTAGACGCACTACAGTTTTTAAGCAAATTTAGATTTATGTCTAATGAAATTTCTTTTTCTTTTAATACATAAATGGTGATGAAATGATTGTGTGTAGTCTACTTCATAATTAAAATGATATAACAAATAAATAAAACGTAGTATTTGTTGAAAATATTTTATTTCAATAATTACAACAAAAATTAAAATACTGTGAAAGTGAAAACAGTTTTAATAACTTGTTGAGACACCTTTTGCAGGTATGAGAGCCTTAATACGACATGGCATGCTGTCGATGCAGGCCTGTACTGAGTCCTGCCTTTGTGAATGATGATATCACACATGGATGATCTTCTCTAAGAGCTGTGTTTTTGTTGTGATGACATCTTTTGCCACCTCTATCTTCATTAGTTCCAATAAATTTTCTATGGGTTTCACGTCTGGACTATTACCTGGCCAGTCTAACAGCGCGATATTTTGTTCCTTCAGAAATGATTTAACTGACCTGACTGTGTGATAGGGAGTTCCAGCCGGCTGGTGTGGCCGAGTGGTTCTAGGCGCTTCAGTCTGGAACCGCGCGACCGCTACGGTCGCAGGTTCGAATCCTGCCTCGGGCATGGATGAGTGTGATGGCCTAAGGTTAGTTAGGTTTAAGTAGTTCTAAGTTCTGGGGGACTGATGACTTCAGCTGTTAAGTCCCATAGTGCTCAGAGCCATTTGAACCATAGGCAGTTCTATCCTGCAGAAAAATAAATGGTTCCGCATTCGTGAACCATTCTCTGAGCTGCGGTATTAACTGTTTTTGTAGGACTTCCTTGTACTGGTCTTGCATCATTATGCCTTTAACCACGTAAAGACGTCCTGTACCCTTGCCACAGATAACAGACTAAATCATCACTTTAGTTGCGTGTTTTACGGTCTGAATAATTCAATGGGATTAAATTTTTCTCCTGTTCGACGGTGCACGTACTGAGATTTGTTAGTTAAAATTTCAAACGTGCTTTCATTGCTGAAGCTTACCTGTAAACATCAAGAAAGATATTCAATACACAATGAATAAATGTACATAGGTTAAATCATGTCGTAAATAATAATTTTAATGTTAAATTATCGATCTGCAGATGTCCACACCCTTATCACACCAGTGTTTAGCCCACTTCAGACGCTTTGCTTTCATCGTGGCTGTTAACTATGGTTTTCTACCGACTCAACAGGCCTTGAAATCAATATCCCTCAACTTTCGGCAAACAGTGCGTTCAGATACCTTCACATTAGCCTTTCCAGTTGAAATTTTATCTGTTCCGTTGTTGCAAATCTGTTTTCTAGGCCTACTTTTTTTTGAGAAATCTTTCTAACCTTTGGGTAACAATTCGTTTTATTCCATATTTATTCTTCCTTCCAGGGCTCAGTTCTTCACCTGAATCAATTTGCTTCTTTATGCGCCTCAAGCTAGCTTCTGACATTTCCAAACTTGGTGAAATTTCCCGGTTGGAAAACGTTTTCGTATTAACGTGGGCTTTAACCTCAGGTTTTTTACGTGGTGAAATGTCCCCTCTTTTACCCATTTTTAAAGGTCACAGTTAGTAATATATGACTGTTAAACTTTCAGTTGTGATGTCGATATTACGAAATTGATAATCAAAGGGAACAAAGTATTACACCAGTTACACACGTGAACGCTACTGAACAGGACATTTCCTGTACTCTGTACTCTGCACATTGATACCTACAATAAGTCAATAATCCAGTGTCACGTAGCAACAATAGATACAAAATTCAACAATGTAATAAGTGGCCAGAATAACTATCATAAGTTTTCCGGTTAATCGCATTAAATATAGTACTCAGACACGTAATTATTACAAATAACATTAAAAAATGGCAGTGCGTCTAATAATCCGGCCAGTCAACTGCATCTTAGTCTGACATAGAATTCAAAGTGTTAATATTGTTGCTCGTATTCGCAAGTCCGAATTCAGACGCCACGGATGACAAAGTCGTGACAAGGTCGCGCTACTTCACAGAGCGCGACTGCTACGGTCGCAGGTTCGAATCCTGCTTTGGGCATGGATGTGTGTGATGTCCTTAGGTTGGTTAGGTTTAAGTGGTTCTAAGTTCTAGGGGACTAACCTAACCTAACCTAACCTAACCTAACCTAACCTAAATACGAAAGAGGGTTACAGGGTCATTTTCGTACCATCCGCTACTTCGTCTTTCTTGTAGAATAGGCGTTCACCATGCGGAAACGACGAGGTCATAAGCTTGGCCTCTATCAGACACATTTGCTTCCTATTGTTATGTGTGGTACGATACTTTTCGTAACAAGTTAAAGACGAGCTCAGACTACACTGCTATGGTTTGCTTCCCATTATTAATTCCAGGACAATTATTTCATCATATTGTTATAATAAAACATTTAGAAATTTTACTAGATAATCACGTCAGATCCCGACAACAGACAACGTACGTGGACATTAACACTTTTCCGTTATAATAAGATTTTTCTACAGTCTTAAATTGGTGCTAGGAATTAATTATTTCTGTATTAGCACGTTGAAATTTTGAATCGGTTAAGGAGGCGTTCTCAGAAGATGTAATTTTTGGCGCACTGCCCATTTAAGGATAGGATCTGGTGTCGGGAAGCGAATATAACTTTTCAGTTTCTTACACACATATCGTAATGCAGGCTTTCTGGGCGAATTTCACTGACAAAACCTTTCTCAACTTTTCAGCCGAATCGTGGCGTCATGTCGTTGCAGCGTTTCGACGTGTTTGCTACTCGAAAACTTCAGAAGAAGATACTCGGACCCACTCGCCCCCCTTCCCCCACTTGCCTCAAGCGCGGGCGGGTGGAGGCGAACCCAACGCTGGTCCCGACATCTGTTGTGGAAAAAAGCGATTATTCCATCCGTTGGGGCCTCGGCAGAGGAGTGTGAGGTGCAGCGGCTGAAGAGGATCTATTCAGACACGAAGCCGACATTTCGCCTAAAAATCAGGAGTCGGAAACTCGTCGGAAAGTTGCGACAACACGACGCCATGACTCGGCGGATAACCCGAGAAGATGCCAACAATTTTTCTGCCGGTCATCCTGTTCTTTTTCATTAGTAAATTATCTTCCATATAATGGTCCCTGGAACCCCAAATAGTCACAGATATAAATAACAAAAATGTTCAAATGTGTGTGCAACCTTATGGGACTTAACTGCTAAGGTCATCAGTCCCTAAGCTTACACACGACTTAACCTAAATTATCCTAAGGACAAACACACACACCCATGCCCGAGGGAGGACTCGAACCTTCGCCAGGACCAGCCGCACAGTCCACAACTGCAGCCCTTAGACCGCTTTTTTTTCGCGCTGACCACTTTTTTTTTAATTGGTATTCTATTTGGATACAAAATTAGGCAGTTCACAAACACTAAATGAAATGCATCCTCCGCAAAAAAAAAAAAAAAAAAAAAAAAAAAAAGAAAAAAAAAACCATAGTAAAACAAATTTAAAGGAACAGGAATGTTGTTTTATTTATTTATTTATTTATTTATTTTCAATAAAGATCACTCTGTTAAAAGGAATATGTAGATCATTTCATAGTATAGTATGTGCATTACATATTGAGTGGTGAGAGAAGCGTGAGGTTCATTATCAACTGTCAAATGTGCACACCGACTGCACCTGGCACATCCCAACTGCGTGGGGGGTCGAGGAAGACTGCCTGAAGATAGTTGGAAAAAGTTTTCCGATAGTGTGACTATCTATGAACCTCATTGTGGGCTTGCTGCAAGAAATACCAAAAATCAAGTCGCGACTTGGCAGCATCCCCATAGAGGTACGCGATCGTCCAACCTTTGATCCAGATGATCGACTGTGATTTAGTCGCCGGAAAGTATTCACACTCCGGATGTAAGAAGGAAGCAGGTGTAATATGTTGCCAGGTCACACGGAGGTAGCAAGCCACCATCTGTCATCCTAGGAACTATACGTCCTCCACCGCGATACAAGTTAAGCGGTGATGGTGGTCATCCACTTGGCGACATTTCGGACATAGTGGGGTGTCCACTAGTCCTATTGCATGGTGCCGTTGGTTGGTGTTGAACTTGCCACAGGCGACAGAGAACCACAGTGCCCGAACGAAGATAGGAAGGAATTTTTGGTGCACATGTCTCCAAATCTTCGGCCAATGCAACCTGAGGTGTTTGAGTTCAATGACATTACGACTTATCCGTTGTAGCAACCAAACATAAAAATCCTTCGCGCATGGCGGTCTCGTGCGCGGAAGCTCTTCTTTTTTTTTTTTTCGTTCGTTGCATCTGCTCGGGGCGGACGTCGTAAGACATCCGTGTAGGTTCGTTGTTGATCTATTAACTCAGTTTTTTTATTACAGAGGGCAGCTAACCCTCTGACCGAACAGGCTGAGCTACCGTGCCGGCAACCGCTCGGCTAATCCCACGCGGCTATAAATAACATTGTTCTTTAAACAGCTACCGTGGTGGTCGTGACGACTTGAAAATGAGACCGTAAGAAGAACTACCTTCATCCTTGCGTACTGGTCGTGTAGAACTTTTACAAAATAGGAGCGAAGAGACGGCCACAGGTTTATTTTAATCTACTGGAGGCCATCGTGGACATGCTGAAACAACTGAACTGCGAGACCGTTTAACATAGACGCCAGCTATGCCCCGAAAAGCCTATTTACAAAGTTCCAATAAGCGGTATTAATTGCGGATACCAGGAATGACAAATTACTGCATGCACAGAGGCATTCCGAATTTCTTCGCGCACATCGTACACCAGAAAAAAGGTGTGAAAATATGTTACGTACTATAATGCTATACATTTCTTACAGTTTTTCAGAGTAAACATGTAGAAATGTTGTTTGCAAAGTATAATCAGTCAACGCTGCAGTATGAATTTCACTCTGTTTCCGGTTCCCGCTACGTAACCATCTTTAGACGGCAGCACGCCGCATCAATTCAATAAGTATTGTTGTTGCTATTGTTTTTGTGCTATCGGCGGTGAAGGCAACTGATTAACGGTGACTGGGCAAATACAGTACCAAGAACGGCGTTAATTGCCTAGTGGGGAACACACAGAGTCTGAGAAACTGATTTTATATTACTGGTAGGAGCTCTTATTGGGATAACTGAGCAAAAGGAGATATAAATGATTTAATCGAAATTCAAAAATTCACCGCTCTGGCACAGAATGAATAGCGAAAGATTGATAGGTTCTCAGCACGGCCGACGAAGCGAGGGAGCCCGCGCCTTGTTTGTGGATTCGTGTCAGGGTATAAATTTCTTCTCGCCGCCTTTGGGAGCCTGGCTCTTTTTAATAAAGTCTAAAATACGGGAATACAAGGAAAGCGTTTCCCGGCTGTTCTGCCTCCCCGAGGGAAGTTGCTCGCCGTCGAGGCATTATCCGCATGAAACTTTAAAGGACACAACTCTCAAGTTGCAGCCGCGCCGCGGCGCGCGTCGATCCGTGGGGAACGTGAGGAAGGGGGGGGGGGGGGTGGGAGGGGGAGAACCGTCGCCTTCTTTTTACCCGTTTGCTGAAGTTTATTCATGTTATCGCCGTGTTTTGAAGGAGATAACTAGAAGTTGTCGCGGGGTGTGTCACATAAATCATACGCCTTTGCCAACACCAGATGAGCATGTGAGGATAATATTCTGTTAATACGCAACAAACTCTGTGATTTACTAAAGCCACGCGAACTTGAGTTTATCACGGATTTCAGTTGCTCATTACTGACACTGGGAAAAAGGGACTCGTTTGTGTACTACATGAACTGATTAAGATACATGCTGTAGGAGAAACAATTAACTCTAGAATATGTTAAAATACGTTATTCCTTCAAACTCAAAGAAAGAAAACAAAAAGTCTCGTAGTTGAAGCATCCGATCGAGGTAACAACAAGTGCTTTACAGTCAGAGAATAGTCAAGCCATTTACTTGACAACTAATTCAGTTGCAAAGCCTTGTAATTTCTGGGGAATATATTTAAGAGCAACACAGGGAATCTCATGGATAGATATAATTCCAATATACTAAGCCTCATATATGGACAACATCGGGTATAGATGCAAATCGAAAGATGAGTCAAATGAGGGCTAGTAATATTTCTTTTAAAATACCGTATTTTACGCACATGTGGCATATCTAATCAGCTCTTTAATGTAATTATGCTGGTTGATGGTGTTGAGACAGCAACCAGCCACAAATTTAAGTTCCTTTGTTAAAAAGGTACCATTACCGATTTCGAATCATTACGATTTATAGTCAGACGGCTTTTATGCTTTCATTACAATATGTGCTGCGTTTTTTACTGATTAGTTATCGTGAAATGTCGGTTTTGAGTACTTGTTTCCATAGTTTTCATCCAGCGGATAACGTTTGCGGTTTTCGCCGAAATCACATCATTGTGCACATAAACTTGCATAATTGAGCACTTCAGATTTGTCACTGAATGCATTTCCACCACATTTCTATCATTGAACACGTAAATTTGTATCACTGAGCGCTTCAGGTTAGTCACAGAAGAGACTTCTAACATGCACCGCATGTTTTGATACATACTATGTATCTATGTATGTGGTGGAAATGCAATCAGTGACAAATCTGAAGTGCTCAATTATGAAAATTTATGTGTGCAATGATGTGAATGCGCCGAAAACTACAAACGTTATCTACTGGACGAAAACTATGAAAACAAGTACTCCAAACCGACATTTCACGATAACTAATCAGTAAAAAAACGAGCACATATTGTAATGAAAGCAGAAAACCCGTCTGACGATGAATCGTAATGATTCGAAACCGGTAACGGTACCTTTTGAATAAAGGAACTCAAAATAAATTTGTGGCTGATTGCCGTCTCAACACCATCAACATTTGTCTTCAAATAACAGCCACGGTCTCCAACCATGTCATCGTATGGAAAAATCGAATTATGCTGGTGCATCGGTACCATAAGTGGAGCAAAGATCTGTAATCAGTACCACATGACCTCCCTCCTACGGGCAAATTGGAACATATTAGGAAGTTGGCGATGGAAGAGAAGGATTTCTGATTGACAGGGCGCAGCGTTCTTCTGCATGAAGAATCATTCACAGACTCTAAAGTAACATCAAGGGAGAATAAAAGGACCCACGCTGTTCATGTTATGACATAAACGACAGTATTACTTCCAATCTCAGGCGCTGCACACGCAAAGATCTACTAGGATATCCCGCCCCACAAAGATTGCAATAACTAACATCATCAGGCTGAAAAAACAAGCCACTAGCTCTTAATCTAGAGAAATGTAAAGCTGGGTGCTTAAGGGTAATTTAAAAGCAGCGCTGAATATGTGAGTCACCTCTGAAAGCAATCGTGTCGTACAAATATTCGCCGGTACCAACGTGTAGCGGTATTACGTGGAGTGACCACATCGACATAAAACAAATCACAAATAAGACGCAAATGGAGTAATGTACTCCGACGGGAAGATATTTAAAGTTCTCGTCTAACAGAAATCGGGAATCCCTACTAATTAAAACCATACCCCATTAGCTACTTTTCCTACTGAAAGATGCCACTGGGCTATAGCTAAACGCAATCAGTGCCTCTGATCTGAATCGAATTAACCCATTAGACATGCATGATGCCCCACTACCGCTCACATGTATTCAGTACACGTGTGCAATAGATACAGAAGGGGAAGGCAGGCCATGACAAGTGAGTCGTGCTTATGGTTATTGTTCAAGTTAATAGTAATGCTAGGGAGCAAGGTGTTTATCTCTAAATAGTGAACTGAAACAGCGGTAATGTAGACCATCGTTTATTACAATATATTCCACAGAACAATGAGCACATGATAAACAAGCTTTACTGATAACTGCCTCACAGAGTAGAGACGTGTGGAAATCGTAACATGAAAGCGGTATAACTAAACAGTTACTAGAAACAGAGTGGGAATGTCCATGGTTGTGGGGATGTCTGTTAACTAACTCATGAGGTCAGGCAAGTAAATGAAGTACGCAGATTCCCATAGTAAATGACTGCGCCGTTCATATGGGATTAGGTAAATGCAAGCAGCAAGCAAAATAACTGATTCCTAGTTAGGCCATCGACTGCTAGAACGTGATTTAAAACGAGCTCCGCCATGACGGCTTCAAATGGTTCAAGTGGCTCTGAGCACTATGCGACTTAACTTCTGAGGTCATCAGTTGCCTAGAACTTAGAACAACTTCAATCTAACTAACCTAAGGACATCACACACATCCATGCCCGTGGCAGGATTCCAACCTGCGAACGTAGCGGTCGCTCGGCTCCAGACTGTAGCGCCTAGAACCGCACGGCCACTCCGGCCGGCCCGCCATGACGCTTTAACTGAAAACGCTCCTACTATTCATCACTCGCGTCTCGCATCGATTTGCTGCCAGAAATTACTAACTTTGAGAGGCGATACCTGAGCGTCTACACTGCAAATACTGCCCATCGTTGGCACTGTGAGTGAATTTCTCGCCTCAACCGCACGAAACTGTTGAGGCTGGGCTCCAGCCAACAGCACCGTACTGTTTCGCGTCCTGCTATGCGCCACGACCGAGAATATTGTTCAGCTTCCCTCCCTGAGCGAGAGTACTTTACGCTCTGTCGAAAGACCACTAAAAGTTACTGTTTGTCCAATCAGAGACAATGTTAGACAAGCCCCCAGGCAGGCGCAACTTACACTACTGGACATTAGAATTGCTACACCACGAAGAAGACGTGCTACAGACGCGAAATTTAACCGACAGGAAGAAGATGCTGTGATATGCAAATGATTAGCTTTTCAGAGCATTCACACAAGATTGGCGCCGGTGACGACTCCTACAACGTGCTGACATGAGGAAAGTTTCCAACCGATTTCTCATACACAAACTGCAGTCGACGCCGTTGCCTGGTGGAACGTTGTTGTGATGCCTCGTGTAAGGAGGAGAAATGCGTACCATCAGGTTTCCGACTTTGATAAAGGTTGGATTGTAGCCTATCGCCATTTCGGTTCATCGTATTGAGACATTGCTCTTCGCGTTGGTCGAGATCCGATTACTGTTAGCAGAATATGGAATCGGTGGATTCAGGGGGGTAAAACGGAACGCCGTGCTGGATCCCAACGGCCTCGTATCACTAGCAGTCGAGATGACAGGCACCTTATCCGCATGGCTGTAACAGATCGTGCAGCCACGTCTCGATCCCTAAGTCAACAGATGGGGATGTTTGCAAGAAAACAACCATCTGTACGAACAGTTCGACGACGTTTGCAGTAGCATGGACTATCAGTTCGGAACCCATGGCTGTGTTTACCCTTGACGCTTCATCACAGGCAGGAGTGTCTGCGATGGTGTACTAAACGACGAACCTGGGTGCACAAATCTCAAAACGTCATTTTTTCGGATGAATCCAGTTACTGTTTACAGCATCATGATGTTCTCATCCGTGTTTGGTGACATTGCTGTGAACGCACATTGGAAGTGTGTATTCGTCATCGCCATACTGGCGGATCACCCGGCGTGATGATATGGGGTGCCATTGGTTACACGTCTCGGTCCCTCTTCTTTGGCATTGACGGCACTTTGAACAGTGGACGTTACATTTCAGATGAGTTACGACCCGTGGCTCTACCCGTCATTCGATCCCTGCTATACCCTACATTTCAGCAGGATAATGTGCGACCGCATGTTGCAGGTCTTTTACGGGCCTTTCTGGATACAGAAATTGTTCGTCTGCTGCCCTGGCCAGCACATTTTCCAGATCTCTCACCAATTGAAAACGTCTGGTCAATGGTGGCCGAGCAACTGGGTCGTCACAATACGCCAGTCACTACTCTTGATGAACTGTGGTATCGTGTTGAAGCTTGATGGGCAGCTGTACCTGTACACGCCATCCAAGCTCTGTTTCACTCAATGCCCAGGCGTATCAAGGCCGTTATTACGGCCAGAAGTGGTTGTTCTGGGTGCTGATTTCTCAGGATCTGTGCACCCAAATTGCGTGAAAATGTAATCACATGTCAGTTCTAGTATAATATATTTGTTCAATGAATACCCGTTTATCATCTGCATTTCTTCTTTCTGTAGCAATTTTAGTGGCCAGTAGTGTAGAAAACTTTTCCCTTCTCTTCCGGAAAGTTTATTACTTGAGTCTGTCTCTTAAATTTTCAGTTTAAACTGGTTTGCAAGAATTCTGTCATAGAGCTGCGAAAACTGTGGAAGTCCTGGCAAGTGTGAGAACTCTAGCTTCCACCCCCATGGAACTACGCTAGTGCTGCTACTTTGGCTAATTTTTAATCCATCGTCCAATCCATACGTGCGCTATTTCCCGCCTTACAGTCTCGGGTCAGTTAACTCCCAGTATCGGGGCCAAGATGGAGGGAGTGAAATTAAAGAGCGGGCGTAACATGAGAGGTAGCGCTCCACATGCTCCGCTAGGTTTTATCTGCAGTGCAAGCTATTGCCCAGAATTTTCAGAAACGTCCTTGCGATTTGCTGGGCCGGGCCGATTGCCGATACGGTTCTATTCCAAGTGAGCCAAACAGAACGCGATTTCTCTGCTACGGACTCTGCCCTGCGGAATTATGAAGAATCTCTTGACATTGTCCGTGTGTGGCACCACATTTGACAGGAACGGTGGTGGTGGTGGGGGGGGGGGGGGGTGGGTGGGGGGGAGGTAGGCGAGTGGCCCGTGTCTGCCAAAAGTGTTCTGTATCGGGAGATGAGGGAGGGTGGACCATGCATCCTATTGGCGACTCGCTTGTCAGAGGATCCATGTCAGGTAGAGTCCTGTCTCCATACTTTCCACTCCTTGATAGCTCTGCTGCCAGCAGCCGGCCGAGTGCCGCATGGACACCTAGAAAAACACTAATTAGCCCCATGTGCAAACCAATGTGCAGTTAGTGGAATATATTTTGCTCGAGGGAAATTGTGTCCTCTGCAGTCATCACTGTGTGAGACTCATTTGCCAATGAAAATCCACATTGTATTAACACGAGAAGAAAAAAGGTCTCTCTATCTCTCGATTCAGTAGCTCTTACTTTCGACAAACATGAAACGGACAGACTGGCTGTAGCCTGACACATTTCATTACGAATTTTTCGAGTATCTAGATTCAGGGACTGGAAGCTGTGTTAGCTCCCATGGCAAGTAGCAGTGTTCGGTGGAAGTTTCATGTCGCGCAGTAAGGTAATGTACGCAAATACGGTTCACAATATTTATAGACGTAATTAAATATTTTCTTTGAAAAATACTATTCTGATTTAAAAGGTATTAACCTCTCAGTACGGAATAGCTGCTGTTTTCTACAGATGGTGCGACAGCTTCATTTTCCTAAGTAGCAGCCGTATTTCAAATTTACATGGTTAAATTTATCTCGCACAAGCACGATTACCACTGAACAGTACACTCATGGTTCTTTGTTAATACAGCATAGAGAGTAACTTTCCGTGATTTACTTGTGTTTTGTTAATGTAAGCCTTAACTGTGTCGTACAAATGAACGCTTCCATCTATTTGGCATCTAATCAAACTGTATGAGCGGATGAATAAATCAACAATTGATTTACCAGCTACTCTCACACTTTTGTGTACAAGAGACATTTCATGCAAAAGCGTTATACAGCACATACTTGTGCATAGTTCAGATAGACGACACTAATATCAGATTGGTGCTACTGGCAACAAGGGACGTACACGAAGAGGGATTGAGGGAATTATCACAAGCTTCTTTGACTGGTGTCAGAGCGTTGCAGACCTTGAGAAGTCTTAAATGAAAGACAGTCAAACACAGATACCGCACATGTAGCGTTAACCAACAGTAAGACGATGCAAGTGAGTCCGGAAAACAAACCCTTAGCGCTCGAATACAGGATTAGTAGTGTGGTGTCACCGCCAGACACCACACTTGCTAGGTGGTAGCCTTTAAATCGGCCGCGGTCCGTTAGTATACGTCGGACCCGCGTGTCGCACTATCAGTGATTGCAGACCGAGCGCCGCCACACGGCAGGTCTAGAGAGACTTCCTAGCACTCGCCCCAGTTGTACAGCCGACTTTGCTAGCGATGGTTCACTGACAAATTACGCTCTCATTTGCCGAGACGATAGTTAGCATAGCCTTCAGCTACGTCATTTGCTACGACCTAGGAAGGCGCCATTACCAGTCACTATTGATGCTGTAAAACATTTACCGTCACGAGCGATGTTCACCAATTATGGATTAAAGTTAAGTATTCCAGAAGCTACGTACTATTTTTGCTACTATAAAGACCTTGTCCTGTTCCAGACCTCACGCCATCCTGCGTGAGCTTAAACGCGTGCCCTCCGGCCTCCCGTCCTAGTGGATTGGCTGTCTTGCCAGTCCACAAAAAGTAGTGTGTTGCTTAATGCAGTCACATGGATTAAATATCTGAGATTAAAGTTGCAAAGCGATATGAAATGAAATGAGTATGTAGGGATAGTAGTACGATAGGTGAATGGTCGACTTCGGCTTTTTGGGAGAATTTGAGGAAAGTGTGATTCATCTACATACGAGACCACATGTAGGACACTAGTGCGACTCATTCTTGAGTACTTCTCCAGTGTCTGGGATCCGTATCAATTCAGATTGAAGGAAGACTTCGAAGCAATTCAGAGATGGGCTGCCGGATTTGTTACCGGTAGGTTCAAACAACACGTGCGTAAAACGGCGATCCTTCAGGAACTAAAATTCCCTGGAGGGACACTGTGGAGAAAACCTAGAAAACAGAACGATACCGCTGCAGCCAACGTACATTACACATATGAATCACTAAGTTAAGAAAGAGAAATCAGAGCTCCTACAGAGGTACATAGACAGGCGTTTTTCCCTCGCTCTATCTGCTAGTGGAACACGAGAGGAAACCACCAGTAGTCGTACAGGGTACCATCCACTTAGCACGTACGTCAGCTTGCGGACCATGTATGTAGACGTAGAACAGGAATAATCAAGAACCGTCATTCAGAAAGAGGCTAAAACGATTCCTTAGTTCTAATGCAT
Source organism: Schistocerca piceifrons (assembly GCF_021461385.2). Lineage (NCBI taxonomy): Eukaryota > Metazoa > Arthropoda > Insecta > Orthoptera > Acrididae > Schistocerca > Schistocerca piceifrons. The sequence goes on along the minus strand of NC_060141.1, from coordinate 106,196,827 downwards.
AAAATTCCGTAGAAACTGGGCACGTTGGATTAGGAAAATAACAGCTAATATAGAGACGTACAAGCAATCATGCTTCCCAAGTTCTTTTCATGAATCGAGTTATATGCAATATTATCGGACAATGAACATAAACAAGAACTTCCCACCATGCACTTCATAGTGTTTTGCAGATTATCCACGTTATTTGTAGTACGCCTCAATTCTCGTTGGGGAAAAAGAGTAGGGAGTGTGCCAAACCCTCGAACCTTCCCCCTCTTTCACTTCTTCGGGTACTTCATGAAGACCAATGCATTTTTGAATAGCCACACGCCATACCAAAAGAAGTATGTCACAGGTGTACATCTTCATGAGAAGTTGAAATGAAAGAAGTGCATTACTGAGCTTCTCGAACAATCAACTTCAGCTACCTTTGCTCTTCGTGTATTGGCTAATCTTGGAAAGAAACGAATTGACCTCCCGACATATTTTGTATATTTCCGCTCAATACTGTCTTATGGAATGATTTTTGGGGATAACTCAACACTTAGAAGGAAAGTATTTAGTGCCAAAAAATAAGCAGTGGTACCTAGTAAAGGAACTAAGCATTTTAACTGCGCTAACACAGTACATACACTATGTAATCAAAAGTATCCGGACACCTGACTGAAAATGATTTACAAGTTCGTGGCGTCCTCCATCGTCAATGCTGGAATTCAATATGGTGTTGTCCCACACTTGGTCTTTATGATAGCTTCCACTCTCGCAGGTATACGTTCAATCAGGTTCTGGAAGGTTTCTTGGGATATGGTAGGCCATTCTTCAATGAGTGCTGCACTGAGTAGAGGTATCGATGTCGGTCGGTGAGGCCTGACACAGAATTAACGTTCCAAAACATCCCAAAGGTGTTCTATAGGATTCAGGTCAGGACTCTGAGTAGGCCAGTCCATTACTGGGATGTCAATGTCGTGTAACCACTCTGCCACAGGCCGTGTGTTATGAACAGGTGGTCGATCGTATTGAAAGATGCAGTCGCCATCCCCTAATTGCTCTTCAACAGTGGCTGGAAGAAGCTGCTTAAAACTTCAGTGTAGGGCTGTGCTGTGACAGTGACACTCAAAACAACTCCATGAAAGACACGACCACCACAGCATATCACCACCGTCTCCGAATTTTACTGCTGGCACTGCACAAGCTGGCAGAAGACGTTCACTGGGCGTTCGCCGTACCCACACCCTGCCATCGGATCGCCACATTGTATACCGTGATTCGCAACTACACACAACGGTTTCCCACTGTTCAGTCGTCCAGTGTTTACGCTCCTTACACCAAGCGAGGCGTCGTTTGGCATTTACCGGCGTGATTTGTGGCTTATGAACAGCCGCTCGACCGTGAAATCCAAGTTTTCTCACCTCCCGCCTAACGGTCATAGTACTTGCAGTGGATCCTGATGCAGTTTGGAATTCCTGTGTGATCGTTTGGATAGATGTCAGCCTGTTACACATTACGACCCCTCTTCAAATACTAGCGGCCTCTGACAGTCAACAGACTAGGTCACCCTGTACGCTTTTGTGCTGTACATGTCCCTTCGCGTGACTATTAGCAGAATGTGGAATCGGTGAGTTCAGGAAGGTAATAAGGAAAGCCATGCTGGATCCTAACGGTCTCGTATCACTAGCCGTCGAGATGATAGGCATCTTATCTGCATGGCTGTAACGGATCGTGCAGCCACGTCTCGATCCCAGAGTCAACAGATGGGGACGTTTGCAAGACAACAACCATCTGCATGAACAGTTCGACGACGTTTGCAGCAGCATGGATTATCAGCTCGGAGACCATGGCTGCGGTTACCCTCGACGCTACATCACAGACAGGGGCGCCTGCGATGGTGTACTCAACGACGAACCTGGTTGCACGAATGGCAAAACGTCATTTTTTCGGATGAATCCAGGTTTTGTTAACAGCATCACGATGGTTGCATCAACATTTGGCAACATCGGTTGGTTCAGAAGGGTAGTACGGAACCTGGGTGCACGAACGGCAAAACGTCATTCTTTCGGATGAATACAGGTTCTGTTTAGAGCATCATGATGGTCGCCTCCGTGTTTGCGACATCGCAGTGAACGCACGTTGGAAGCGTGTATTCGTCATCGCCATACTGGCGTATAACCCGGTCTGATGGTATGGGATGCCATTGGTTACACATCTCGGTCACCTCTTGTTTGCACTGACGGCAATTTGAACAGTGGACGTTTTATTTCACATGTGTTACGACCCGGGGCTCTACCCCTGTGAAGCCCTACATTTCAGCAGGATACTGCACGACCGCATGTTGCAGGTCCTGTACGGGCCTTTCTGGATACAGAAAATGTTCGACTGCTGCCCTGGCCAGCATATTCTCCAGATCTCTCACCAATTGAAAACGTCTGGTCTATGGTGGCCGAGCAACTGGCTCGTCACAATACGCCAGTCATTACTCTTGATGAACTGTGGTATCGTGTTGAAGCTGCATGGGCAGTTGTATCTGTGCACACCATCCAAGCTCTGTTTGACTCAATGCCCAGGCGTATCAAGGCTTTATTACGGGCAGAAGTGGTTGTTCTGGATTCTGATTTCTCAGGATCTATGCACCCAAATTGCGTGAATATGAAATCACATGTCAGTTCTAGTATAATATATTTGTCCAATGTATACCCTTTTATCATCTATATCTCATCTTGGTGTAGCAATTTTAATGGCCAGTAGTGTATGATTATTGTGTCCAGACGGCTCAGTGGTTAGACCCTCTGCCTCGTAAGCACGAGGTCCGGGTTCGAATCCCAATGTGTCAGAGATTTTCAACTATCCCACTGACTTCAATCAATGCCCGCTCTCAGCCAAGGTCTCTATTACCTATGTGTCTTTATCGTATATCTTGTGCCATGTCAACTTTCGTTATTGTTATATGACAACTCGCCTGTAGAGATTCTTATGTTGCATTTCTCTCTCAGCAATCGTTGTCGACAATCCGCAATATACAGAAAATCGTGTTGAGTTACGGTGTATCACAGTATGCGAAAAAGTGATCTGCACGATTTGCTAGGCCTTGTAATTAATAGCCGGCCGTTGTGGCCGTGCGGTTCTAGGCGCTTCAGTCCGTAACCGCACGCCTGCTACGGTCGCAGATTCGAATCCTGCCTCGGGCACGAATGTGTGTGGTGTCCTTTTGCTAGTTAGGTTTAAGTCGTTTCTAAGTCTAGGGGCTGATGATCTCAGATGTTTAGTCCTATAGTGCTTAGAGCCATTTGAACCATTTTGTAATTAACAATGCGAAGTTTACAGATTGTGCACTTCACTTACTTATCGGTTCTTGATTTGAAATAATGTACAGCTATTATTTGACATTGATACTGATTGCCTCGGAACCGATCATAGTAACAAACAAACATAGTAAAATAAAAAAAAAACTTGGTTGTGAAATGATGTCGGTAATTCGCGTTGTAGTGTTCTTCTATACACAACTTACACGTTTTTGTTGTTGACATTTGGCGTCTTCCTCTTCTAAGCTTACTCGATGGTGGGTCAATTAACGTGAACCAGCGGAATAAAGCTCGTATCGGAGCACAAGAAAGACTGACTGAAAAGTTAAGCACCAGCTGCATCAATTTGCCTTCCTCAACACCTGTACAAATTTGTCTTGGAGACATATTCGCTCTTTTCTTAACATGCAATTCACCTCAAACTCCATCAAGGTCCCCGAACTGTAAGTGGCTCATACCCGCTATTTCATCCACGTAAGTCGTTCATACCCATCCTGTCTTCGTTGCCCTTTCTCTCTTTCATTTAGCCCAAATCATTGTCATTATCTCTTGTGTCTCTCAGTCACTCTCTCGCACGTTTCAACCACAGTTGCCTTCGCATTGTTCTACTACTATAGTCTCGTCCCTGTGTCACTGACTCCATCTTGCTCTCTCTTACTGCTAATATGAATTCCTTCCTTCCCACTGCTACTGTTTCTTCTCACTATCTCTCTCTCTCTCTCTCTCTCTCTCTCCCTCTCTCTTTCTTTCTCTCTCTCTTTGTCTTTGTCATTTTCATATACTCTGTGTCTGTGTCTCTCACCTCTTGCATGTTCTCTTTTTATTTATTCCTCTCCCACCACCACCACCCCTCTCGCGACAATGTGTCCTTCATTCTTTTCTGGTACTCTTGTGACACTGTCAACCATGTTTAACTGCGACTGCGTCCTTTTGTTTCTCTCACGGTATCATTGTCCCCTTCACCCTTTCAATAGCACAACCATAGTCTACCATCATCCAGTATTTACTACATTTCCGTCTCTTTTGCCACTGCCACTGTCTTCTCTCTTAGCATAAAAAGCGCTAATATGTTCACATCCTAAAACAGAGTTTATTATATTTATTTCAAGGTCACTTATTTATAAAACCACTTCCGAATGGTATTTCTTGACGGAAGCCAGGAGAGCATTATCCTGTCGCTGTAATTCACCAGCTTACTGCCAAGCAGGGCGCTCTGGGCGTGGTAGGGTTGCTGCGTGCGTGATTAGCGGAGAGTCAAGGACGAAATGCGGGGGCTGAGAGAGGAACAAGGGCGTGAGGGCTGGCGGCAGGGGGCACTCGCAGCCCACCGCGGGGGCGACGCGCAGCGGAACCGCCTCAAGAGCGTGGGGGGCGACGCGGCGGCTCCCTGCCACACCTCGTTCTCCGTCACGACTAAGCAGGCAGCCAAAATCCTGTTACCCACGATTTCGAAGCTACAGTAGCCTGACACTCGTAACACATCTGCATTCTGAAATACACACAGTGGATTAAAAATTAGTCCCCTAAAGACCAGTCGATGCTAACACTGTGTAATAACGACCCAACCAGGAGAACTGCATCATTTCTGTGGGAGAAAGGGTGTATCGTCAGGAGTCCCCAGTGAAGTGTGATAGGACCGCTATGGATCTCTGTCTACGTCAATGATTTGGCGGACGAAGTGGGCCGCATTCTGCGGTAGTTTGCTGATGATGCTGTAGTATACGGTAAGGTGTCGAAGTAGAGTGACTATAAGAAGGTGCAAGACGGTTTAGACAAAATTTCTACACTACTGGCCATTAAAATTGCTACACCAATAAGAAATGGAGATGATAAACGGGTATACATTGGACAGATACATTATACTAGAACAGACATGTTATTACATTTTCACGCAATTTGGTTGCATAGATCCTGAGAAATCAGTACCCAGAACAACCACCTCTGGCCGTAATAACGGCCTTGATACGCCTGGGCATTGGGTCAAACAGAGCTTGGATGGCGTGTACAGATAAAGCTGCCCATGCAGCTTCTACACGATACCACAGTTCATCAAGAGTAGTGACTGGCGTATTGTGACGAGCCAGTTGCTCGGCCACCACTGAACAGACGTTTTCAGTTGGTGAGAGATCAGGAGAATGAGCTGGCCAGGGCAGCAGTCAAACATTTTCTGTATCCAGAAAGGCCCGTACAGGACATGCAACATGCGGTCGTGCATTATCTTACTGAAATGTAAGGTTTCGCAGGGATCGAATGAAGCGTCGTAACACATCTGAAATGTAACGTCCAGTGTTCAAAGTGCCGTCAATGTGAACAAGAGGTGACCGAGACGTGTAACCAATGGCACCCCATACCATCACGCCGGGTGATACGCCAGTATGGCGATGACGAATACGCGGTTTCAATGTGCGTTCACCGCTATGTTGCCAAACACGGATGCGACCATTATGATGCTGTAAACACAACCTGGATTCATCCGAAAAAATGACGTTTTGCCATCGTGCACCCAGGTTCGTCGCTGAGTACACCATCGCAGGCGCTCCTGTCTGTGATGCAGCGTCAATGATAACCGCAGCCATGGTCTCCGAGCTGATAGTCCAGCTGCTGCAAAAGTCGTCGAACTGTTCGTGCAGATAGTTGTCTTGCAAACGTCCCCATTTGTTGACTCAGGGATGGAGACGTGGCTGCACGATCCGTTACAGCCATGCGGATAAGATGTCTATCATCTCGACTGCTAGTGATACGAGGCCGTTGGGATCCAGCACGGCATTCCGTATTACCCTCCTGAACCCACCGATTCCATATTCTGCTAACAGTCATTGGATCTCGACCAGCGCGAGCAGCAATGTCGCGATACAATTAACCGCAATCGCGATAGGCTACAATCCGACCTTTATCAAAGTCGGAAACGTGACGGTACGCATCTCTCCTCCTTACACGAGGCATCACAACAACGTTTTACTAGGCAACGCTGGTGAACTGCTGTTTGTGTATGAGAAATCGGTGGGAAAGTTTCCTCATGTCAGCACGTTGTAGGTGTCGCCAGCGGCGCCAACCTTGTGTGAATGCTGTGAAAAGCTAATCATTTGCATATCACAGCATCTTCTTCCTTTCGGTTAAATTTCGCGTCTGTAGCACGTCATCTTCGTGGTGTAGCAATTTTAATGGCCAGTAGTGTAGTTGGTGTGATGGATGGAAGGTACCTCTAAATGTGGAAAAATGTAAGGTAATGAGGATTAACAGGCAGATCAAACATGTAATGTTCGGATACAGTATAACTAGTATCCTGCTTGAAACAGTCAAGTTGTTTAAATATCTCAGCGTAAAACTGCAAAGCGATATGAAATGGAACTATCATGTGAGGACAGTGGTAGGGAAGACGAATGGTCTACTTCGGCTGATTGCGAGAATTTTAGGACAGATTGGTTCACCTGTTCAGGAGACCGCATATTGGACGCTGGTGGGACCTATTCTTGAGTACTGCTCGAGTGTTTGGGATCCGTACAGATCGGACTGGAGAAGAAAAGACATCGAAGGAATTCAGAGCGAGGCTGCTAGATTTGTTACCAGTAGATTCTGACAACACGTGAGTGTTACGGAGATGCTTCGGCAACTCAACTTGGAATCACTGGAGCAAAGGCGACGTTCTTTCCGAGGAAGCTATGGAGAAACTGTAGAGAACCCTTAATTGAAGCTGACTGCTGAACGATTCTATGGCCGCCATCATACGCTGCACGTAAGTACCACGACAGATACGAGAATTTAGGTGTTTTACGGAGGCATGTAGATAGTCCTTTTGCCCTGACTCTTTTCGCAAGTGGAACAGGAAGGGAAATGACTAGTAGTGGTACAACGTACCCTTCGCCGTGTTGCATACGGTAGCTTTCGGAGTGTTTATGTAGATGCCAATGTCAAACCGGTAATACAAGTGTACAGCCCTGTGAACACGACGTGCGTCAGTTTTTCAGAAGGAAGGGGCTCACCATGTAGATGTAGAAGAAAGGGCAAGAACTGGTCACCGGTTGAAATAAATATCCTTGTTCATGTTCACAGTAATCGGAATGAGTGGGCCCTGGTAATGATACGAAAAGCCTCCCAAAGACCTAACAGACACACCAGCGATCTAAATTACGCAGTCTACACGCTAAGAGGTACCCTGAGCATTGCATTCTCTTAACAAACTTTGTTATTAGTCTACACACTTGCTGTGGAGTGGAATGGTGGGCCCAAGGGGGTAACAAAAACTGTTCAGACAAAAACATCCTTTATTATTTGACCAAACTTGTAGAAACATGTGACAAGACATCAATCCACTGCAACTTAGGTGACAGTGACGAATTATTGCAAGAAAATCTTACTATAGTTGTTGGATTATTTCTCATAAATGGTCGAAACTTCTAGTTGAAATTCAAAATTATTTATAGCTGCTAAGTTAATGAAATAATAAATGTAAAAGCAAATCTAAATCTTCTTAAGAAGCCGCAGTGACCATGCAGTCAGGTAGGACGCCGAAGCCACTAACCAGGGAAACAACGGCCGAATGGCGCGGAAAGGCAAGTTAACAGCGGGCCAGAACAGAGAGAGCACAAGCGAAAACCATAAAAAACCAAAACTAAAGTTAAACCACACAATTACAGGCCGATTAACAGACAAAACGATACATCGTTAGCAGGACGCCCAGAGAGGGGCGTGATAGTAAAATGGTCAACCTCAAGTGACAACGGTTAGTCCTACAGGGGGCCTTTTAGGATTTCTCGGAAACCACAATAAAACCGAATTGAGTATTAATACACAATAGGTTCAAGAGGTCATTTCATAAAACGCCAGTGAGTGAGAAGCTTAAAAATCGTACAAATGGCTCTGAGCACTATGTGACTTAACATCTGAGCTCATCACCGTAGCGGTCGCGCGGTTCCAGACTGAAGCTGCTAGAACCGATCGGCCACAATGGCCGGCTAGTGATAAGCTTAAATAAGCGACCTAAACATTTCGCCAACTAGTATCATGATTATAATTACAGATTGGGTGAATTTCGTGGGAACTGTTACTACTAATTAGGTCCTACTTTACTGACAACCATGAACCCGTGATATAACAAACCGCCAGATAACTTAATCTATAAGCATAATTAAAGCTACTGGTACGATTATCAAGGAAAGATCTTAAATTTCAAGACACTTAAAGATAACCCACAATAATACGGACGTTACGGGCAGTACCGCAACACTAATTAAACCAGCAGAATATTAAATTTAAACTCACAAATTCACTCGGTGACAGTACAATTAACAGTACGCACAGACAGCCATTGACCTGTTCTGACATAACGCCTTGCGACCCAGCACACAATACATCTACAATTTAGAGATTGCAAAATTCACGTAAAACGTCAAAGTTTTAAGTCACTGAGACAGTGTTCAGATAACACCATAACACCTACGTGACAAGGCACCAACAGTCCATATATATATATATATATATATATATATATATATATATATATATATATATATATAGGGTGAGTCACCTAGCATTACCGCTGGATATATTTCGTAAACCACATCAAATACTGACGAATCGATTCCACAGACCGAACGTGAGGAGAGGGGCTAGTGTAACTGGTTAATACAAACCATAAAAAAATGCACGGAAGTATGTTTTTTAACACAAACCTACGTTTTTTTTAAATGGAACTCCGTTAGTTTTGTTAGCACATCTGAACATATAAACGAATACGTAATCAGTGCCGTTTGTTGCATTGTAAAATGTTAATTACATCCGGAGATATTGCCACCTAAAGTTGACGCTTGAGTACCACTCCTCCGCTGTTCGATCGTGTGTATCGGAGAGCTCGAATTACGTAGGGATCCAAAGGGAACGGTGATGGACCTTAAGTACAGAAGAGACTGCAACAGCACATTACGTCCACATGCTAACACCTTTGGGTTATTTTGGAGCGCCGTCTTTGTGCCAAGCCTCACCAACCGACACCAGTACCTCTCCTCAGAGCAGGTCTCATGTGCTGCCATTTCCCAAGAAACCTTCCAGCACCTGATTCAACGTATACTTGCGAGAGTGGAAGCTGTCATGAAGGCTAAGTGTGGGCCAACACCATATTGAATTCCAGTATTACCGATGGAGGGCGCAATGAACTTATAAGTCATTTTGAGCCAGGTGTCCGGATACTTTTGATCATATATATATATATATATATATATATATATATATATATATTATATGACATTCACAACCGTTTGGCCGGCCGGAGTGGCCGTGCGGTTCTGGGCGCTACAGTCTGGAGCCGAGCGACCGCTACGGTCGCAGTTTCGAATCCTGCCTCGAACATGGATGTGTGTGATGTCCTTAGGTTAGTTAGGTTTAATTAGTTCTAAGTTCTAGGCGACTGATGACCTCAGAAGTTAAGTCGCATGGTGCTCAGAGCCATTTGAACCACAACCGTTTTCATGTGAGTTGTCGTTTCACCGTACTGGACTTGTTATTGCCACGGAAGGTTATGAATGGAGTTAATTTTCGCCAGTTGCATACGATTCTGCTCGTCGCACATGAAAACTGTTGTGGGTGGTGGGTTACGTTGGGGGCCTGAAGATGACACCATGTGGTGTCGAAACTGGTAGTATGTTTTAAAAAGAATAAACGACGTTTGATTCCGACTGCAGTCCCAGTTGGTGGATTACCAGAGAATGACAGAAAGGAGATTTCCTGTTTTCTTGTGGCTGTGACCACACAACAAACGAAGTTTCTCGATCTGTTGTGGTATCACCGCGGACTGGTCAGTGTGCCTGAAAGGAATAGTTTACGACTCGTAATATAAGAGCCGTGATCGTAAGAATATTCTAAATGACTGCAACCGAAGACGAGGTTCTATTTTTGTTAATGACACTCGACAGGGATTGTTGCTGTGCTACCTCTCGATTGTCGGTACTACTGTCATGTGACCATCTTAGCCCTGGAGTGCCTCTGCACTTCGGGAGTTCGTAGATAGCCTTCAACCAGTAAGGAGTTGGATGAAGCACAGCGGGATGAAGGAGGTAGCCACGGAGAGCTGTGCTGTTAGTTGGACGAACTGTGATCCTGTTGGCACAGGGAGGTGTTTTACATTGCCAGCGGGGTTGCATGCAAGGAACGCTACGGCGATTGAATCGCGTCTGCAGTTCGTGCCTGCCGGGTTAGGTCTCGTGAAATGAGGGACAACCTGAGACGTGGATTTGGGCCCATCCCCTACCACCAGATGCCAGCATCCACTTCCTGTTGTTTATATATATCGAAACTGGTATGAACGGCGTTAGATTCAAATACAGTGGCTGGTTCTGTCATCATTATTCAAGTACTTTCTGTCACGTTTACACGTCACTCCATCCTAATTTGCTGATTCCATACAATAGGTTGAAACTAACACCACTTCGCTGTGATGGCTTAAGACAGCCGTAAAGGGTCATATGGTTCAAATGGCTCTGAGCACTATGGGACTGAACATCTGAGGTCATCAGTCCCCTAGAACTTAGAAGTACTTAAACCTAACTAACCTAAGGACATCACACACATCCATACCCGAGGCAGGATTCGAACCTGCGACCGTAGCGGTCGCGCGGTTCCAGACTGAAGCGCCTACAACCGCTCGGCCACCCCGGTCGGCAAAGGGTCATAAGGCAGTCTGGTACCAGTCGTACAACAGTTCGACAGCTCCAAAACGAACAGTGCGCTCGTTTTAAGGTCGGTGATCTTGGACTCAGCCAACGGTCTTACTGCAGTGGTTAAGACTGTTTCCCTCTAGATGACCGAATTTAAGTGCTGTTCGGCCTAGACAGGACTTGGATGGGTGACTGGCCGGGCCAGCCGAGCGTTGTTGATAAGCGGGGTACTCTCAGTCCTTGTCAGGCTACTTGAGGAGCTACGTGATTGAGAAGTAGCAACTCAGGTCACGAAAGGTGACAACGGCTGTGCGAGTGGCGTGCTAACCACAATCTCCTCTATATCCAAATCCAATGACGCCGGTAGGCTGAATATGAGAAGGCGGTCGGTCGGTACCCATAGACATCCCGAGGCCTGATGGGACGGAGTTTAGTTTTCAACCTTGATTTCAATAGAACATGTACATCATAATTCCTTTTCGGTGATAACCGATTTCTGTCCTCTTGACTTTTATTGCTCATTGGCAAGTCTGTTGGGCTCCAATGAAATACAGTGATCGACAGTCCATCACTTCTTCTCTATTTCTATTGTTCTAGTTTTGTGGGGTCTTTTATCGTGTAGAGGTGAAGTTTTACTGTACCGAAGTTTGTTTCTTATGGTGACAACGAATATATGAGCTCCTGAAATTCGCATATTTATCACTTGGGAAACGAAAACATGCCACACAGACATCGTGTGATAGTCCAAGAAGGTCAAAATCAGTTTTGTCAACGTGATAAAACACTCATTCAAACATAATCTTGACGAGTAACGCCTTCGGGAAACATCATTTCTCTGCCTGTGCTGCCTTCCAAAGAGCGCATTTTAGCCACAGTCACGTGAGTACATCTATCGATCTATACATGACAATAACGACACAACTTCTAGCTCTTTTACATACTGTTAATTTAGTCTGACACTCAATGGACTGTCTGATTTTCTGACGTACAAAGACATGGAGTCTCTCAAAGAATAGCCGTTCTACTCGAGCGAATACCGTTTTAATCAGACATTCATCGAGTGGGGTTGGCAAAAGAATAGTGGTGTTGAAAATACACAAAATAGTAAGATCTATCATAAAATTAAACGAAAAATAGTCGAGAAAAGTTTCGTCAAGCATGTCAAACTATAACATTTGATATGCCTTTGTTGTGAAGAAGTACTATGCGATGTTATTTCGGACATGCCAGCATGTTCGGTGGCTCATAGCATCATTCTTCTTGACAACATAGGCACTGCAAAATCGTTAAAAGGGAGAGTGTTACCTACTTAATATTCAATGTGTTCTACAAGAAGTGTTTAAGTGTTGCCGTTAATCGTGCACTGATAGCCAAAGCGGTTAAGACGAATGCCCGCGTAAAGAGGGAAATCAGTGTTGGAGTCCGGGTCCGGCACAAGTTTTCATTGTCTCCATTCCATTATGCTGCTGATGGTTGTCCGTACTCGCTACTGCGAGTAAATTTCATGATAACGTTTAAGCTGGACAGTATTAGTCTGGAATCATACTTCATCTTGAAAAAAATGTGTGAAAACTAACACAAGTACTGGTATCGATGTTTTAATTAATGATCATTAATGAATGTAACACATTCGCATCCTCCTTTCATTAAGAGTTTTTCTATGTCGACAAGTTGCCGACTGCGCAAAATTTCGTTGTGCCGTGCTTTCTTATCAGGCTTCGTGGAATTGGTAAATAGGTGATGTCTCTCACATGGTATTAACTCACTTAATAGCCGAAAGAGCATGTTAGATCAGAACCAACATCTGACGTGTGAAGATAAAGGCTAGGGATTCAAAGAGATTTTACTAGCTATCATACGTCAATGGATTGCTTAAATGTTACGAGAGGTGGGATCATGAGCACTACATTACGCACCTTGATAGTATTTAATATTTTATATATGAATATTTGGCTTCTGGCGTCTGTCTAGAGATTTATTTTCCACATTTTTTTAACCGAAAATGGTCGAGAAAAAGATATGTAGCATTACTTATTCAACGCACTAGTACATGTTCACAGAGTTTGTTGTCACCGTGACGTCATTTCCCAAACGACTGTAGTCCACAACGCTCACCATCACCCACCCTATTTGACTCCAAGCTACAAGTTAAAGGCAATCGTAAAATGCGTTTTAGACAGGTACGTGCCGAGTAAAACTGTGAGGGACGGGAAAAACCCACCGTGGTACAACAACAAAGTTAGGAAACATCTGCGAAACCAAAGAGAGCTCCACTCCAAGTTTAAACGCAGCCAAAACCTCTCAGACAAACAGAAGCTATACGATGTCAAAGTTAGCGTAAGGAGGGCTATGCGTGAAGCGTTCAGTGAATTCGAAAGTAAAATTCTATGTACCGACTTGACAGAAAATCCTAGGAAGTTCTGGTCTTACGTAAAATCAGTAAGTGGCTCGAAACAGCATATCCAGACACTACGGGATGAAGATGGCATTGAAACAGAGGATGACACGCGTAAAGCTGAAATACTAAACACCTTTTTCCAAAGCTGTTTGCCGGCCGCGGTGGTCTCGCGGTTCTAGGCGCTCAGTCCGGAACCGCGGGACTGCTACGGTCGCAGGTTCGAATCCTGCCTCGGGCATGGATGTGTGTGATGTTCTTAGGTTGGTTAGGTTTAAGTAGTTCTAAGATCTAGGGGACTGATGACCACAGATGTTAAGTCCCATAGTGCTCAGAGCCAGCCAGCCAAAGCTGTTTCCCAGAGCAAGACCGCACTGCAGTTCCTTCTCTAAATCCTCGCACAAACGAAAAAATGGCTGACATCGAAATAAGTGTCCAAGGAATAGAAATGCAACTGGAATGACTCAATAGAGGAAAGTCCACTGGACCTGACGGGATACCAATTCGATTCTACACAGAGTACGCGAAAGAACTTGCCCCCCTTCTAACAGCCGTGTACCGCAAGTCTCTAGAGGAACGGAGGGTTCCAAATGATTGGAAAAGAGCACAGATAGTCCCAGTCTTCAAGAAGGGTCGTCGAGCAGATGCGCAAAACTATAGACCTATATCTCTGACGTCGATCTGTTGTAGAATTTTAGAACATGTTTTTTGCTCGAGTATGATGACGTTTTTGGAAACCCAGAATCTACTATGTAGGAATCAACATGGATTCCGGAAACAGCGATCGTGTGAGACCCAACTCGCTTTATTTGTTCATGAGACCCAGAAAATATTAGATACAGGCTCCCAGGTAGATGCTATTTTTCTTGACTTCCGGAAGGCGTTCGATACAGTTCCGCACTGTCGCCAGATAAACAAAGTAAGAGCCTACGGAATATCAGACCAGCTGTGTGGCTGGATTGAAGAGTTTTTAGCAAACAGAACACAGCATGTTGTTATCAATGGAGAGACGTCTACAGACGTTAAAGTAACCTCTGGCGTGCCACAGGGGAGTGTTATGGGACCATTGCTTTTCACAATATATATAAATGACCTAGTAGATAGTGTCGGAAGTTCCATGCGGCTTTTCGCGGATGATGCTGTAGTATACAGAGAAGTTGCAGCATTAGAAAATTGTAGCGAAATGCAGGAAGATCTGCAGCGGATAGGCACTTGGTGCAGGGAGTGGCAACTGACCCTTAACATAGACAAATGTAATGTATTGCGAATACATAGAAAGAAGGATCCTTTATTGTATGATTATATGATAGCGGAACAAACACTGGTAGCAGTTACTTCTGTAAAATATCTGGGAGTGTGCGTGCGGAACGATTTGAAGTGGAATGATCATATAAAATTAATTGTTGGTAAGGCGGGTACCAGGTTGAGATTCATTGGGAGAGTGCTTAGAAAATGTAGTCCATCAACAATGGAGGTGGCTTACAAAACACTCGTTCGACCTATACTTGAGTATTGCTCATCAGTGTGGGATCCGTACGAGATCGGTCTGACGGAGGAGATACAGAAGACCCAAAGAAGAGCGGCGCGTTTCGTCACAGGGTTATTTGGTAACCGTGATAGTGTTACGGATATGTTTAATAAACTCAAGTGGCAGACTCTGCAAGAGAGGCGCTCTGCATCGCGGTGTAGCTTGCTCGCCAGGTTTCGAGAGGGTGCGTTTCTGAATGAGGTATCGAATATATTGCTTCCCCCTACTTATACCTCCCGAGGAGATTTCGAATGTAAAATTAGAGAGATTAGAGCGCGCACGGAGGCTTTCAGACAGTCGTTCTCCCGCGAACCATACGCGACTGGAACGGGAAAGGGAGGTAATGACAGTGGCACGTAAAGTGCCCTCCGCCACACACCGTTGGGTGGCTTGCGGAGTATAAATGTAGATGTAGATGTAGATGAGGTTCAATCTTCATTGTTAAATGGCTATCCGGCCTCCTGGACACCAGTCGCAGATTGCCTGTCTAACTTTCCGGGGCCACAAAACTTTGATTTTCAGTATTTAATATCATTATTGACAAAAATAAAAATACTTTCACTATCCACTTACTAAGAGATATAGTCATGTTATATAAAAATAAAGCATTATAGTTGAAAAGTGTGTATATGCTTAGAAGTAACGTTACCTACGGAGCATAAATGTACCAGATTATTTTCATCCAGTATTTGAGAATAAAAGCACTTAACGCCTTCCAAACAAACTTTAAACGTACTTTCAAATCTTTTCAAAACTTTGTCTCGTGGATGATCTCCACAAAATAACGCGAGGGAAAAAGTTTTTCGCTTACTAGATATATCCCTGTTCATGCAGTAAAACATCAGCATCAGGAAGGTTGTTTTAATCCGTTACTTGTTTGTCACTAACTACAATCGCAACTGATGTTTTCCGGAAACGTGTGCATATGCTACTGAATGTAACTGCAAAGTTGGACCAATGTACGACGCGCATTCAGGGGGTATGACGAAATATTCATTGAGAAACATGATTAATTGCTTTTCTCGGTACAGAATGGAAATTACCTGTATTTGACTTATCTATATCGTGATCAAACCAAAAATGAACAATATGACACCAAACACTATTTGCCAGAACAGTCTAACATCAACATGTAAAAGGGTAATAATTTTTTTCTGTTCACCAGTTTTCATTTTCACTTTTTCAATGGTCTCTTGTGGATGTTGAGAGTCACACACTCATGAGCAAGAAAGGCGCCTCCAAAGAAATCATAGGTAGCAGAAGAAATACTTCAACTGATCGACGAAAGAAGAATTACAAAAATGATCGTGTAAAGACGGGAGTACAGCAATATAAAACACTTATTAATGAAATACATAGGCAGGAAAGGACGGGCATTCAAGGAGAAACGTGAAGAAATAAACAAAGAAATGATGGTCGAAAGGATTGACTCAGCATACAGAAAAGTCAAAACAGCCTTTGGTGAAATTAAAAGAAAGTGTGCTAACGTTAAGAGTACAATGGGAATTTCATTCTGGTACGCGGAGGAGAGAGCGGATAGGTGGAATGAATAATTTGTTCTGATGTTATAGAAGATGAAATTAGAGTCGATATGGAATTGATAGGGGTGCTCGTATTACAGGCGGAATTTACGAGAGTTATGTATGACATGAGATCAAATAAGGCTGAAGGGGTAAATATCATTCGATTTCAACTTCTAAAATTATTGGTGGGGAGCGTCAACTATACAACTATTCAAGTTGATGTGTAGAAACTATGAGACTGGCGACGTGCCATGAGGCCTTCGGAAAAATATCATCCACGCAATTTCAAAGATAGCAAGGGCAGTTAGGTGCAGAAACAACTGCGGAACCAGTTAACACTTCATGCATCCAAGACCTTAATTTGAGGAAGACGTTTCTGAGACTACCCGTATGTAGCGCAGTATTATACGCTAACTGCCTAGTGAATCACGGGCTTTGGTAAAATCCGAAGAGAAGAGAATCGAAGCGTTTGTGATGTGCTGCTGCAGAAGGATGTTGAAATTCAGGTAGACCGACAAGTAACGAGAAGTTTCTTCACAGAATCCGCGAAGCAAGGAACAAATGGAAAACACTGACAGGAAGAAGGGTCACAATGATCAGACATTTAATGAGGCGTCAGGGGATTATCTCTATGGCACTAGACGGAAAACACGTTGGTCTTAGTTATTTCAAATAATAATAGCATGATAGACTGTTGAGGGCATTTGTCATATTCTTTAATAATGATTTAATTTCAAAAAGCTTTTCCTCACTATTTTACCCCCATAGTGACTGAATTTTTAAATACGCTGAAACACGTTTTTTTCTTCCTTTCTTTATTTTCTGTCTGAGAAATGAAGTACCAATTTTACATGAAACTCGAGAAAACCTATACAGAGACTCACCACACGATTCAGGGAGGCTAATGTGATCGGTGCTTAAGCAGTACTTGCTGTTACGAGTGGTTCACACGGTTTAGAAGTGGCCGGACGGAAGTCAAGGATAACTCTCGTTGAGGACGCCCTCTGGCGTCTACCAAAGACGGTCACGTCAGGGACGTCAACGTAATTGTTCGTGCCAATCGAAGACAAGACTGTCCGAGAGCTAGTGACGCCTGGAAGAGAGTGTGAGAAGGAAACAGCCTGAAATGTGGCGAGACAATTCAACGGTCTGACATTACAATAACGCACCTGCACATTCATCCGAGTTGGTGTGTGGCTATTCCATAAAAACGAAATCACTGAGCAGCCTCATCCCACGTTCTCTCCAGGCCTGGCCCCTGCAGACTTTTTTTCATTTCCCCGTTGGAACGACGAAGATTTGGTACGGTTGCCGAGCTACAGACCGCCGCGTGCACACACTTTATTCAACATCTAACTACAGATATTCAGATTTAGGTAATGACATGTTCGATATGCCTGACATCATTGGCGATGAGGTGGTGCAAATAGCGAAATTCTGCATGACCCGCTGAAGTGTCGGAATATCGATGATGTCGATGACTTCCTGAATAGTCCGCCCCCGGTAGCTGAGTGGTCAATGTGACAAAATGTGAATCCTAAGGGCCCAGGTTCGATTCCCGGCTGGGTCGGAGATTTTCTCCGCTCGGGGATTGGGTGTTGTGTTGTCCTAATCATCATCATTTCATCCTCATCGACGCGCAAGTCGCCGAAGTGGCGTCAAATCGGAAGAGTTGCACCGGCGAACGGTCTACCCGGCGGGAGGCCCTAGTCACACGAAACAAACTTCCTGAATAGCCCTGAAATAGCTTTGGGGTTATTGCCGTACAACTTCTCTTTAATACAGCCCCATAAGAAGGAGTCGCATCCGGAGAATATGGTGGAAAATGCAGCCCCAAAACAGTGGCGGTGCTCCTCCCGGGTGCCAGATACTCTCCTGCTTCCATGGGGTCGAGCTCCGCCTTGCATGAACCACATCTTGTCGAGATCGGGGTCACTTAGGATAACGGGGATAAAATCATCTTCCAAAACCTCCACGTACCGTTCGATAGTCACCGTGCCAATTAAGGAAAGTCGCACCGATTATTCCGTCACTGGACACTGCACACCCCACAGTCATCCGTTGAGGCTGAAGAGACTTCTCGATCTCGAAATGCGGATACTCAGTCCCACAAGTGCGCCGGTTTTGCGTATTGACGAACCCATGAAAATGAAAGTAGGCCTAGTCGCTAAACCAAACCATACGTCTTCCCATAATGCCCCGCGGCCAGAAGATGAGTTTGAACGTCCTAATGCAAACCGTTCAGACGTTATGACGATTTTATTTCATATAGAGTGAAAAATATTTAAACCGACAAGCTCTGAGAGGTTGTTGGGGACATCAAAACAAATATTTTTCCCTAATGTAATTTTTTTCCTATGAGGATTGTTTAAACTGGTGGAGGCCGTATTACGCTCTTCGCTTGTTAGACGCCGTATTACGCTCTTCAGTTGTAGGGAGTTGCTGTCCATCAGTGTAGTAGTGCATTGTCTCTGTTTACTAGTGGAGCGATACACTAATGGAGTGAGTACATTGATATGCTTCGTACGTACCACGTAGCGCACCACAACGGACGAGCTGCACAGCGGGCTTATTACAACAATATCCTAATCGCCGTATCCCGCATCATACGACCTTTGCTGCTGTGTACCAATGTCTGCGTGAGACCGGGTCATTTAGCAAATTACCTCGACAGGGACGCCG
Organism: Schistocerca piceifrons; assembly: GCF_021461385.2. Classification (NCBI taxonomy): domain Eukaryota; kingdom Metazoa; phylum Arthropoda; class Insecta; order Orthoptera; family Acrididae; genus Schistocerca; species Schistocerca piceifrons. The sequence continues at coordinate 106,177,778 of NC_060141.1, read as the reverse complement.
TCGCATGGTAAGAACGCTGCAATTTGAGGAAGCTGTCTTGGAGCATGTGGAGCGGGATCCTTCAATCAGCACTCGTGCAATTGCTAGTACCATGGGGACTAATCAGACGAATGTAAGAACAGTCCCTCGAGAGCAATTGTTACGTCCATTTCACTTACAGCGTGTCCACTACCTGGAACCAGTTGATATCCACATAGAGCACAGTTTTCACATCGGTACCTGGAACAGTGTGAAATGCATCCTACATTTCCATTCTCTGTGTTGTTAACCGATGAAAAACGTTCGTGCGTGAAGGAGTCTTCAACATGCACAGTTCGCATGTTTATAGTGAGGATAACCCAAATGCCGCAGTTACTAGCGCTCACCAAGTGCAGTTCTTCGTTAATGTGTTAGTCGGTTTTGTCTAACTTTAAAATTTCCTCTTTTCTATTAAAATTGTAATGATGTTTGTGAATCTCTATTGCTTGTCTATACATGCGCGCATGATAATAGGATGTTCATACTAGAACGCTTGTCTCATTAAATTAAATTTCGTGGTTCCCATCGCAAAAAACATGATCAGCTACGGCCGACTTTTCTATGTGTCCTAAGCGACAGTATCTTTTATGTTCGGCTAAGCGGGTGTTTGCACTTCTTTTCCTCTTTTCGTTTTTTCAATATGTGCTTGTGAACAGCTGCATGGATTTTGTATACTCCAGGTGTTGCTAGGGGGTGTCGGGAGTCTTTTGCAGTTCTTAAATATTCCTTAATCTTCTTGGTGGGTCTGAATCGCTCAAAAGAGGAGAGGCCGCTGGACCTGATGAGATACCAGTTCGATTTTATACAGAGTACGCGAAGGAACTTGCCCCCCTTCTTGCAACGGTGTACCGTAGGTCTCTAGAAGAGCGTAGCGTTCCAAAGGATTGGAAAAGGGCACAGGTCATCCCCGTTTTCAAGAAGGGACGTCAAACAGATGTGCAGAACTATAGACCTATATCTCTAACGTCTATCAGTTGTAAAATTTTGGAACACGTATTATGTTCGAGTATAATGACTTTCCTGGAGACCAGAAATCTACTCTGTACGAATCAGCATGGGTTTCGAAAAAGACGATCGTGTGAAACCCAGTTCGCGCTATTCGTCCACGAGACTCAGAGGGCCATAGACACGAGTTCCCAGGTAGATTCCGTGTTTCTTGATTTCCGCAAGGCGTTCGATACAGTTCCTCATAGTCGTTTAATGAACAAAGTAAGAGCATGTGGACTATCAGACCAATTGTGTGATTGGATTGAGGAGTTCCTAGATAACAGAACGCAGCGTGTCTTTCTCAATGGAGAGAAGTCTTCCGAAGTAACATTAATTTCAGGTGAGCCGCAGGGGAGTGTCGTAGGACCGTCGCTGTTCACAATATACATAAATGACCTTGTGGATAACATCGGAAGTTCACCGAGGCTTTTTGCGGATGATGCTGTGGTATATCGAGAGGGTGTAACAATGGAAAATTGTACTGATATGCAGGAGGATCTGCAACGAATTGACGCATGGTGCAGGGAATTACAGTTGAATCTCAATGTAGAAAAGTGTAATGTGCTGCGAATACATAGAAAGAAAGATCGTTTATCATTTAGCTACAATATAGCAGGTCAGCAACTGGAAACCGTTAATTCCGTGAATTATCTGGGAGTATTCATTAGGAGTGATTTAGAATGGAATGATCATATAACGTTGATCGTCAGTAAAGCGGATGCCAGACTGAGATTCATTGGAAGAATCCTAAGGAAATGCAATCTGAAGACAAAGGAAGTAGGCTACAGTACGCTTGTTCGCCCTCTGCTTCAACACTGCTCAGCAATGTGGGATCCGTGCCAGATGGGGTTGATAGAAGAGATAGAGAATATCCAACGGACAGCAGCGCGCTTCGTTACAGGATCATTTAGTAATCGCGAAAGCGTTACGGAGATGATAGATAAACTCTAGTGAAAGACTGCAGGAGAGACGCTCAGTAGCTCGTTCCGGGCTTTTGTTGAAGTTTCGAGAACATACCTTCACCGAGGAGTCAAGCAGTATATTGCTCCCTCCTACGTATATCTCGCAAAGGGACCATGTGGATAAAATCAAAGAGATTAGAGCCCACACAGAGGCATACCGACAATCCTTCTTTCCACGAACAATACGAGACTGGAATAGAAGGGAGAACCGATAGAGGTACTCAAGGCACCCTCCGCCACACACCGTCAGGTGGCTTGCAGAGTATGGATGTAGATGTAGAAGATTGTTTCGATCCCATACTTGGCGAGAACTTTCCCGATGCGGCCCTTGACTTTATTAATGAACGGTAGGTAAACTTTTCGAGTAGGTGACCGTTGTTGGTCTTGACTTCTGGCTTCTTTTCTTCTTTGATGGAGGGCTCGATCAAAATTTATACTTCGACCACGGACTGTCAGCCAGGAACTTTCAACGGAAGACAACACCGGCCATGAAAGCGTACATCGTATAATTGGGTGATTATTATTTCGGTAACTGAAACTGAACGAATTGGTCTTGTCCTGTAATCCTGCTGGCTAGTACCGATACAACGAGGAGTAATCTGTGCACAGTGACTTCACGCAGCCGGCCGAAGTGGCCGAGCGGTTCTAGGCGCTACGGTCTGGAACTACGTGACCGCTACGGTCGCAGGTCCGAATCCTGCCTCGGGCATTGATGTGTGTGATGTCCTTAGGTTAGTTAGGTCTAAGTAGTTCTAAGTTCTTGGGGACTGATGACCACAGCAGTTAAGTCCCTTAGTGCTCAGAGTCATTTGAACCATTTGACCTCACGCAAAGTGGCGAAGCCCAGTGTGTGTGCTAAGAGGCCGCGCCCCGCTTTCTCTGTCGGCAGCGTGGACGCCCGGGAGCGCGACTTCTCGCAGGCGGAGCTGTGGTCGGACGAGCGCGAGCTGGGCCGGCGAGCCTACTTTGTTCGCTCCGGGCAGACGGCGGCGCTGGCGCTGGACCAGACGCTGCCGCGCGACCAGGCCACCTACCGCTGCCGCGTCGACTTCCGCATCGCGCAGACACGCAACACGCGCGTCAACCTCACCGTCATCGGTGAGTACTGCCCTCTCATTCCTCACTTACTGCATGTCCGCCAATGAACAGGTAAGAAGAGATCGTTACCTCTATGTTCTTCATACAGGGACAGTGAAAGACGATTTTTTTTTTTTTTCATTTCGACCGGTGAAACCAGATACAAATTGTCATACATTTAGCTTCAAAAATGTCTTCACAGTTAAATATTATCATATAATATTTTACCAACTATTTTCCCCCGAAAGGGCTGAATTTCCAATAACAGTGAAATACAAATTATCACAGACTTGGCTTCAAAAAGGTTTGCATAATGAAATATTTCCATAAAAGCTTTAGTCCGCTACTTCGTCCCCATGATGGTTGATCTTTCCAAAAACAAAAAAAGTTTTTTTTATTTCTCAACCAGAAATAAAATTCAAATTTTGAGAGATTTTGCTTTAAAAATAATTTCAAAATGAAATATTTGTTATAACGTTTCATCCCCTACTTCACCTAATTGGGAGTTGAATTTCCATAAACAGTTAAACACGTATTTTTTTTATTTGTATCTAAGAAGGCAAATACCAGTTTCGTAGGTGTAGCTTTAAAAAAAACCTTGGTAGTTCTTCAAAAAATCTATTCTTAAACTGTGCCCTCTATAAGTTTCAATTTTCTATCCTTAGTGGTTTGGGCTGCTCGATGATGTGTCAGAGTGACTGAATCAGTCAACCGGGACATTGGGTTTTATATCTAGAGATTATGTTCTCTGGCGCTCTGTTGTTGGCATTCCTTTCGTTGTTTTGATTCTGTAACACAGTCATCGTAATCGCTTAAGACTTCTGCAAGATCTTTTTGAAAAATACCGGTAACAACGCACGCTCTCGCAAAGAATAAATCACGTGGGGTATACCATGTCGAAATGTGAGGAATTGTATTGTATACAAATACAGCATATGAAATCTAGGTATCGTAATCTGCTTGTGTATGACATATGTAACGTGTCAATGTTTCTTTAAGGGTTCTGTGACTCCTTTTAAGTGATCCATTGGTTTCAAGATGGTACGCTGTCCTCTGAATTTTATCATTATGTCATAATGTGCAAAGCCTTTACACTGCGTCACTGACCAAGCTACTCCCCATAGCACTTTGCAATACTCAGGGTAATCCAAATCTTAATTCTGTGACACTGGACTCGCATTCGGGAGGACGACGGTTCAATCCCGCGTCCGGCCATCCTGATTTAGGTTTTCCGTGATTTCCCTAAATCACTCCAGGCAAATGCCGGGATGGTTCCTCTGAAAGGGCACGGCCGACTGAAAGGAAAACGTAGCGCGTTCACGCTTGGCGGTAACCACTTTGCTAACAATGGTAATTGTATGTAAGCCGGACAATAAAAGGTATCCGATAGGTCCGTGGTTCGGTTTCGTCACATAAGAGGTCTTTTCTTCTTTTCTTTCTTTTTTCCTCCAACGCCAGTGATTTAGCAGTTGTACGCAGTTCTATGGTGAACCTGAACGTTGCAGTTTCTCTCGGTAGCGCTGAGCGTCGGTTGTATCAGCATTTCTTCTCACACCACGTGGAGTAGCCGAGCGGTCTATGGCGCCTTGTCACGGTCCGTACGGCTCCCCACGTGAGAGGTTCGAGTCCTCCCTCGGACGTCGGTGTGTGTGTTGTCCTTAGCGTAACTTAAGTCAGATGACATGAGCAGTTTGGTCCCATAAGACCTTACCAGAAATTTCCAAATTTACCCTCATACGTCTCCACCCACCACAAAGACCTAGTTTGTCATTTATATTTTTTCTCACAATATTCAGCAACATATTTTGAAAAATGCCGATGCGAATAAATAGCACACTAGTTGCGTTAAAACTGTTTATGGGACACAATTGGTGCGCCATTTCTTCACATTGGGAACATTGGATATCTTGATATTCCATTCACAAAGACCTCCCCCCTCCCGCTTCCAGTGCAATAGGACTTCTTCTTTTCCGCCACATATGCTTGCTTCACACGTCTAAGAGAACGATTGGACCTGATGGAAGCTCCAAAAGTACTGAGACTCCTTCACACAGTGAATGTAAAATTACGTTCTACTACAGTTTCAAAAGAACTTCTATTATTTACCGGAAAAATATATTATGAAATAAAAATATCGTCTCTCGGTTTCGCCATAATCTTAAAGATATATTGCCGTTTTAACAACAACCCTAGCTTACACTCCATGGACGCTGACGTTCCAGCTGATGAGGCAACTGGGGATTTTCAACAGACGAATAGTGCATGTCTCAGAGGTTTATCGGGCCATGATTGGTATGGCTTCTTCACTAAACAAGGTAAGTGATCCATCTGGAGTATCCTGTACAGAAGGTAGCACGAGTCTTATAATCGTTTCCATGCGGGATTGAACTTATGACGATGGACAACGATAGGACACTTGCGTGACTAATGACGCCACATTCACGTGCGATTGTGCGGGAGCTAAGTGCAACAATAACAGCAAGAAAATTAATTTCCTCCCTCTTTTGTCTCCGTTTATTTCCTTGTGTTACGTTGTCTATGTGTTGCAGTATAACAGTCATGTAACTGGTTGAAGAGATTGATAAATAATTTACGTATGTTTGCAGGGAGAGATCTCCAGTCGCCAAATAATTATTAAAATTCATGGTGAAACATTCAACCGTCATTTATTTTGCTCAATTCGCTACCAGTTTCGGTCAATGACAATTATCGTACTTATCTGTCGAAGTGGACTTTCTTCTTGGCAAAAATTTTCGAACACAGTTATTATTGTGAGATATTTTTTACGTACTGGTGTGGGCTTAAATAGCAAATTACTTTTCTTCAGATTACGGTATACCATTCCAGCCGTGTATGCCAGCTAAGTATCATAATGGTCATTTACCGAAAGTAGTAGCGAAATGTTCAAAATAAATGACAGCTGAAGGTTTCACCATGAATTTTAGCAATGATAAATAACTTTCGAGATGGATGACGTCTATTGGGATATATTGCCACATACACCGTGCAAGAACTAACTGCATTCTTCCTACACTTCCATACACCATTAGCATGTCGGTTGTTTCCGCATTGATAAATCTCATCGTCCATTCAGTACCTACTGCTTGGACTGCCACACACAAATTGACTAGCAAGTCGCAGTGTACTGAAGGAACACACAAGACCATTGTAAGCAAACATAACAACGTCGTAACTAACAACTAAGCACGTTGAAAGGCACAAACAAGTGTCAGTGTGGAAACTTTGCAAAGTACGATATCTCATAATCGACTCTCACTAGAATCCTGCAACAAACACCACTGTCATTATAATTTACACTAATTTTGCTCTATTAATATCAATAAGCATTGTTTCATTCAAAACAGGGTATGTTTGCACAAAAAATACACTTTCATTGAATTATTACAATCTGTTGATCAGCTAAATATAAGAGTCGCTGACTACCAATCGGTGCTGGGAAAACCACCCATGAATAGGACTTTCCACTTCTGCAATATTTGCGGTGCCAGTTTTGAGTGATTTAGCCTGTGCATTTCCTTCACTATGTACAAAAGTCTGCTAACGCTTAGATAAGTTTTTGATTCCCAAATGTACAAATTGCATGGTTTTGAAGCAAAGAATTTGTCGAGTAATGCTCGGAGCCCTTTTTCATTCGGAAAGGAAGACCCTCAAAGGTTGTTCGATAGAGAGCGGTAAAGGTAAGAATCTGAGGGCGCAAGATCAGTTGATATGCGCCTGCTGTTACTCCTGTGTTGAACTCAAAGAAAAGGATATTTCGGAAGCGTTCCGACTTCTCCACTTTGCACACTTTTTCTACGTCCCCAGTCCCACCCACCATCTCCAAACAACAAAATTACAAAATATAAGCTCAAACAGCAACAGTGAATTACAATTAAAAAAGACCAATCGATAAATAAACACATAACAACTGGAATACCAACGTGCAAAACCAAAACGTTAGGAACATGCACCAACCTAATATTTAATAATTTTATTTAGCTATCAGTTTCGAGGTCGCTATGCACGAAACTAATTAAGTCATCTCGTCGTTGACACCGTAACTGGTAGATAACCAAAATTATTAATTAAAATTTCAGCTGTTCGTATCTATCTTCTTCAAGTATTCAATCAGCGTATGTAATACGCTATCTTGGGGTACACACACGTGAGAAATTCAATTTACAGCCACACGTTAAGCGCCAAAAACATACAAAGCAGAAAAAATACTGCTTAAACTGGTGAAGTGAAACTCAAAGCAGTACAGACTTCCTCTTCCAGCTATACGGACATACAACTGTGCGCTCTTCGAATCAGTACTCAGCATCGCAGAAAGCACGTGGCTAAGGAACTGTAACTGGTCACAAACGAAGTATTAGAAAGGCGAGAGCAGAGGCCATGAGGCACATTCGGCTCACCTCACAGAATGTACTGTCTGTGGAATGAAATACCACGATCAAATACAGAGCTGCAAGGTGCTGGTTAAAGATGGGAAGACTAGATAAGATAAGCACAATAACTGGTGTACCGATAGAGACGACACGTTGCCTTAACAGCTGGCGTTTGGATACATAGCAAGGTGAGTGGGGTGTAAGTGATATGAGACATAGACTGTACGACTTCCTGCCTGACATAAGCGAGCGGTTGAGAATGAAGCATACCAATCCCAGCCGCGGAATAGCACATTTCTTAACTGGACACGGATTTTATTACTCGCACTTAAACCACTTGAGTCTGAGACTGACATCCACATGCATATATGGGGAAGACGTTTCCCCAGAACACGCTTTCTTCTTCTGCGGACAATTCGCAAACGATAGACATACCCTACACTTAGACTATACCCCGAAACAGAAATATACACTCCTGGAAATTGAAATAAGAACACCGTGAATTCATTGTCCCAGGAAGGGGAAACTTTATTGACACATTCCTGGGGTCAGATACATCACATGATCACACTGACAGAACCACATGCACATAGACACAGGCAACAGAGCATGCACAATGTCGGCACTAGTACAGTGTATATCCACCTTTCGCAGCAATGCAGGCTGCTATTCTCCCATGGAGACGATCGTAGAGATGCTGGATGTAGTCCTGTGGAACGGCTTGCCATGCCATTTCCACCTGGCGCCTCAGTTGAACCAGCGTTCGTGCTGGACGTGCAGACCGCGTGAGACGACGCTTCATCCAGTCCCAAACATGCTCAATGGGGGACAGATCCGGAGATCTTGCTGGCCAGGGTAGTTGACTTACACCATCTAGAGCACGTTGGGTGGCACGGGATACATGCGGACGTGCATTGTCCTGTTGGAACAGCTAGTTCCCTTGCCGGTCTAGGAATGGTAGAACGATGGGTTCGATGACGGTTTGGATGTACCGTGCACTATTCAGTGTCCCCTCGACCATCACCAGTGGTGTACGGCCAGTGTAGGAGATCGCTGCCCACGCCATGATGCCGGGTGTTGGCCCTGTGTGCCTCGGTCGTATGCAGTCCTGATTGTGGCGCTCACCTGCACGGCGCCAAACACGCATACGACCATCATTGGCACCAAGGCAGAAGCGACTCTCATCGCTGAAGACGACACGTCTCCATTCGTCCATCCATTCACGCCTGTCGCGACACCACTGGAGGCGTGCTGCACGATGTTGGGGCGTGAGCGGAAGACGGCCTAACGGTGTGCGGGACCGTAGCCCAGCTTCATGGAGACGGTTGCGAATGGTCCTCGCCGATACCCCAGGAGCAACAGTGTCCCTAATTTGCTGGGAAGTGGCGGTGCGGTCCCCTATGGCACTGCGTAGGATCCTACGGTCTTGTCGTGCATCCGTGCGTCGCTGCGGTCCGGTCCCAGGTCGACGGGCACGTGCACCTTCCGCTGACCACTGACGACAACATCGATGTACTGTGGAGACCTCACGTCCCACGTGTTGAGCAATTCGGTGGTACGTCCACCCGGCCTCCCGCATGCCCACTATGCGCCCTCGCTCAAAGTCCGTCAACTACACATACGGTTCACGTCCACGCTGTCGCGGCATGCTACCAGTGTTAAAGACTGCGATGGAGCTCCGTATGTCACGGCAAACTGGCTGACACTGACGGCGGCGGTGCACAAATGCTGCGCAGCTAGCGCCATTCGACGGCCAACACCGCGATTCCTGGTGTGTCCGCTGTGCCGTGCGTGTGATCATTGCTTGTACAGCCCTCTCGCAGTGTCCGGAGCAAGTATGGTGGGTCTGACACACCGGTGTCAATGTGTTCTTTTTTCCATTTCCAGGAGTGTATGTATACGAAGTATCTGAGAAAAGTAAAGAGACTGACACAGCTATAAGCGATCTGGCAACGCCGTGTTGCTTTACTTGTGTAGACCGGTGTGTTCATCCCTTCCAGATGGTTAATCCGAGTATAAGCTCCGTAAAGCCTTCATGTGGTTTCTGAGTGCGTCGTCAGTGAAGTTGTGTTTTTGTTGTGTGTTGCGAAAATGCAACAGTGGAATATAGTTCAGAGCCTTGCGCTATGAAACTTGGCGAATCCACGATTGTGAACTCTGAAAAGTTGAAAAAGGCCTGTGGGGAACATTGCTTATCAAGAGCGCAAGTTTTTCGCTCTTATAAATTATTCTGTCAGGAACACCTTCACCTTCAAAAACCGACGACACGTTGGACGAGTGCGTGCTCTCGTGGGATTGTCCCTACAGGAAAAATTTGTCAAACAAGTGTTTTACAAAGATGTTCCTGGAATTCTCATGAAAAGGATGAATCGAGTGAGACCGGATATTGCAGGTTAGTGGATGCTGCGTCATAAAAACGCTCCATGTCACACGGGGGCTTTCATCACGAAATTTTTGACCTCAAAAGACTTTCCTGTTGTTCCGCAAAATCCCTCTTCATTTGATCTGAGTCCTTATGACATTTTTCTTTCCCCGAAATTGAAAACTGTTTTAAAAGAACTTCAATTTATGTCTCTGGATAACATTCAAGAGAATGTGCCTGACATGTTAGGGCTCTGGTAGCTGAAGCCTTTCAACGCTACTATCAAGACCATAACAATAACTACGTCTGCTCCGTCTGTGTATATCTGACAATGGGAATTACTTCTAAGGGACGATATTGCTGTTTGAAAAAAATTAAAATTAGATAAAAAAATCTGTCTGACTACTTTTCTTACACATCTCATACACAGCAGTAAGAGACCAAGAACAGTGGGCACAACTGAATTCATTAACAGACAGTACTGACATTAACAGACAGTAACGACATACCAGACATGCCTGTATGCAGTGACAGCGGCAACAGTGACACTGAAGAGGATGAAGGTGAGCTGTAGCAGTAAATAAGGCACCAACGATTATGAAGCAGGCATACCGTACCAAAATGCACTGAAAAAGTAAACCTATTACTCAAATATTGAGAGTTACGATAGCAGAGTAAATATAGTGTAAGGTGCAGGCAATCTAACCGAGAATGTGTCCACTGTTGTACATGGATGAATACCTAGTGTTAATGCATAGGATCAGGAATAATGTATCTCTATTACTAACTATAGACTATTATTAATTATAAATAAACTATTATAAATTTCCTTTACTTCAGGTCACAAATTTTTTGTCATCAGACTACCGGTTTCGGTCTGTAATGACCATCTTCAGATATGTGCATTTGTTTGCTTTCAATATGAAGAGGCAGATCTGTCTTAGATAAACATGTCCTAATGTACTGGAGCCGTGTTGGCATTGTCAGATGTCAAACACAAAATCGGCACCATTTGACGATGCCACTATGGCTCCTGTATATAAGAACTTCTGTTTTATAAAACAGATATGCCTCGTCGTATATAAAGCGCACAAATGCACGTATATGAAGATGGTCATTATACACCGAAACCGGCAGTCTGATGAGAAAAAAATTGTGACCATAAACGTGAAGTAAAAGAATTTTATATTATATTCGGGTCACCGTTCAGTTCGCGAACATGTCGCAGTATCGCAGCTTGTGACGAACTGTTTTGTTGTGATTGGCGGTTGACATCTTGACGAAACTATTTAAACGTTCTCACCGCCAGTCACACTCAGTGATGGCAGTAACAAATCTCTACTCTATCCTATTTCTACATTCTTCCTAAAAAATCTAAATTTTATTTGTATTTCACCCTTAAATTATTTATTTTATAAAAGATGTACTAGATGTACTTATTCCCCGTCAAATATTGCAAATAAAAACAAAACAGAAAAATAGAAATAAAAATGTGTCAAATGAAAGCTGTAATACGTAAGACGTGTCTTAAAGTATCAGGTTAAAATGTGTCTAAATTTTCAATAAATAAATAAATGTCTAGAAATGAACTGGTAAGAAACGAACAGTGACATTATGTACTTCGTAGAGGACATCACGGCCAAACATTTCTTTAAAAAAGGCGGCAGTTTTCTTCTTATGCTTTTATGGTTATTTGGACCTCTTCTTTATTACGCAAATATCATCGGCTTCATAATCCACGTGCTCAGCAGTTGCTCTATCAGGATTAGATTTAAAGAAGGATACCTGGACCATCCTTAGGTGAATTAGGGTATCCCATGCAAAATGCAACGCCATCTTTAGTAAGTGGGGCGTATGCGACTGTCCGGTTAGTCATTGTCGAGTGGTGACCAAACTATGGAAGACATTCAAGAAACATCAGGGCGACGAAAGTGGCAATGTATTCACACTTGATGGTTTACAAATTTTACTGTTCGGTGCACTCAAATGCGGAAAACATGCAAAAATATAACGTCAACCAAAGAATGATCCTGAGGACAGACTAACTATTTTGGAGATCTATTCATGTATCTGCCAATGTTTTCCAAATAAAAAGTAATAAAAACTTAAATAGGAAATGAAATAAAAACAAAATCTTATGATGATACTGAGGTCGAAACAGGAATTTTAGAAAATTTGAATCTTCAGGGTATGGACGATATAATTAATCGCAGGCTATTTGAATAGGTAGATGTGGAGATTTCTGTAGCATTCAACACGATTGACGGCTTTGAAAGGGAAGCCAGCCATGTATAAACACACAGTGGGACAATGTGTCGGAGGCGCCCTATGGCGCGAGAGGCGATAGCGCGGTAATGTTCCCCGGCACAGAACAGGATATTGCGGGACAGCATTAGAAAGATTTAGCATATTAAGTAAAAGGTTAACAAATAGTAAAAATGACAACTGGGCAGGGTATTGGTGGCGTATCGCAATCGTCACAAAGCAAGCAGTACGTTACCTTGTCAGATTCTTAAACTGCTGCCCAAGAGTTTCGAATGAAAGAAAGATCGCTTAAACAAATTGCTTAACAATTGTGACAATGATTTTGAGTTGGTAGAGCCTATTTAACATACAGTATTACTGAAATTCGTTAGGGCTAGAATCACATGTTCAGCTAGAAGTGAACTCCTTGCAAGATACCTGTCAGACTCCTGGCCTACTATTCGATCTATTCTGGTTGACATTTATGAATGCCGACGCACCATTGACTTTCATGGTCGTAAAACGTATACTGGTAGACAAGAACCTACGGAAGCCATAGTCCAGTCGGGATCCCGGGTCGCCGCGCGGGCTCAGCCGAGCTGTCTAAGTCCTTAGGATAATTTAGGTTAAGTAGTGTGTAAGCCTAGGGACTGATGGCCTTAGCAGTTAGGTCTCATAAGATTTCAAACAAATTTGAACATTTTTGGATCCCGGGTCGTCGAAATATGCTGCAGTATCATTTCAATGAAGCCTTTAATACAGTCATGGACATCTCTGATATTTCTGACAGTAACGCTCTGACAGGCAAATTGAGTAGAGCAGTCTTCATACAGGGGCTGTATGATGACCGAATTGAAATAATAAATATATCAAGAGGAGAAACTGTAACGCTTCCTGAAGCCATCGGTTTAGCTGCTGCAGAAGAAAGTGCCTTAACTTTCGGTAAAGAAACGCCTATGGGGTGTAGTGAAAGTACTTGTCAGCAGTAAAGAAAACCGCACTGAAAATGTTACAGCTATGACACAGGAGGACAAATATCGAAAACGGCCAAACAGAAAACTACGTAAGGACATTTGGCCAATGCAAAAACTGAAATTGCGAAAAGAATTGCTGGATGAGGGAAACGTCTCAAGAGCAAACGTGATGAAGCCGACACGGTGCCTGCTGTACAATCTACCTCGGCATGCTGCAACTTGTGAAAATGCGAAATCAAGAAAGTGATTTACCTGCAATCGACGAGGACTTTATGCCAAATTGTGTCCCAATCGGACTTGGTTAGAGAAAACGCTTCGGTATCAGGGAAGCTAAAGGTAGATGTAATGGTACAGTCACATTACACCTCACCAGGTATCATATTAACAGTAGACTGTGCAGATGAGAACGAATCTATCTAATTAATCTGTAAACCTGCTGAAGGAAATCCCATGAAATTTTTGACATATTTTTTTGGTACTCAGGTGAGTATTATAACGGAAGATATTTGTTGGGAAACAGTTAAGTGTTACCCGAGAGAAAGTATTAGGATCTGCATGATAGCCAAAACGATAACTGAGACAGAGGGCCAAATAAACCTCGAAGTACGAGTGGGTTATATTTTAAACGTGGTAAATGTGTTTCAGTTACTGATGGTACAGGTAGATCTGCCATTTAGTGACCTGTTACGTCGAGAGTTTATGATTCAAAATAACGTTGGAGTAGATCACGCAACGAAAAGTGCGAGGATACGTATTAGGTTGAGAACGACGAAAGAAAGACCGATCTAGCAGAGAGCATAGCCACAATGTTTTACTTCAGAAGTGTCTGCAGTTTCTTCGAAAGAAATCGCAGAAAAGAAGAGGGTTATGGTGGGATCCTTAAACTCGAAAATTGTAAGATCAAACACAGTGAAAACTTGTTCGAAAGCTGATGATTGATCGAATGGGGCTCGATATCATCATGTGCCACATGGCAGATCACCGTTAAGTCGACCACAAAAAAAGAGAGAGAGAAAGAGAGAGAAAGAGAGAGAAGATGCCGGGCCGAAAGACAGAAAGACGATCTAATAAGATTGAGACCTTTTCGCTGGCTGCAAGTACCTTGAGAAGAGAGTGAACAACGTCAGCACCGGTTCGTGTACTCTTTTTCAACTAAACAGGGAAACAGTTCGACAGTTGATGCGATCAGAGAGATGATAAATGGAAATAAAATAAAACAGCAAATGAAGAATACATAAAAACTGGCCCAAAGGAAGAAAGAATTTTGCAGTTCAATGTAGATGTAAAGGAAGTGTCGGAAGCTGTCGTCTCAACGCAAAAAATGCAGCGAGGTTTGCATGCAGCTGAAGCAGTAGTTTAAAGTAATCATCTCCAACTGTTTAATAAGTGTGCTAAATACAACCAAAAGTTAATTGGAGGCCATATAGGATATTACAAGCACAAGAGGGACTGTTGCAAAAGGGAACTGATAAAACCTTAACAGATGACATCGTAGTCCTCAGTAATGGTGCATGGAACTTCTCCCTAATGCTAATCCAGAAGGAAACTGACATAAGTAGGAAGGAGAAGAGGAGAATAATAGCAGATTACACGAAATTAAATCATATTTCTCTCAACAGACGAAATATTAGACATATAACACAAAGAAAAGTTTTTTTCAACCCATGACTTAGCAAAGGGATACCATCAGGTACTCTCAGATGAAGACAAACGTATGCCAATGGGATTAAAAACAACCCCCCGAACGTTTCAAAAATTATTGAACTGCATATTAACAGCGTTACTGGAGAAAAGGGTTTTTATATATTTAGATAACGTAATAGTGTTTGTACCCTCTCTTGAAAAACACAACAGCCGGTTGGATGAAGTGTTCTGACATCTTGTCGTCATGATCCTAAATTAGGAGTAGATAAATGCCTTGATGGCGCAACGATTGAAGCCTGATGCAAAGAAAGTGAAAGCAGTAACGAACACTCTCAACCAAAGACTACCACCTAATTGAACGCTTTCTTAGCTTAACGGGATATTACTGGCATTTATCACTAACTTCAGCAAAGATGATTAATCACTATGTGAATTGTTAAAGAATTAAATACGTTACAGTTGCAATACTGAACAGGACAACACATTTCAACGATTAAAAATATCTTAAAACCTCCAGTCTTACAATACCGAGATTCTGAAACAGATATACAGGACATAAAATCCCGTCTGTAGCCTGCGATCATTTTTATGTTAATATTTGGCAACCAGTGCTGTAAAATCGCATTAAAGTCATGAGATGTTCAATTGGCTCTTTTGTTAGAACATGTTACGCGTGTCGGGATTACACCGATCTTCAGACATCACAAACTTCAACTTCTTCATAACCATCCAGGCGCGCAGGCGTACTTTCTTTGAGTTCTAATAAAAGGGTCAATTGAACATCTCATGACTTTATTGCGATTGTACAGCATTGGTTGCCTATTATTAAGATTTTGAAACAGAGTATGTAGTCACAACAGGTGCTAGTCAGAGCGCAGTTGGGATTGTACTAAGTCAAGATAAGATATACAAGGACTTAACAGTGGAGAATGCATCTAGAACTCTGATTAAATGTGAACAGTAACACACCACAACTGAACGAGATATGTTAACTATATCTTGGGCAATAAAATATTTCAGACTATCTGTTTGGCAGAAAGTTTCTGTGTACACTATAAACCACTAATGAGTATTAGTTGCATACCTGACCCGTTATCACTATTAATGAATTTTACCCAACATCAGAGGACTATGATTGTTAGATCTTCTACAAGAATGGGAAAACAAGTGACATATACTCTGTCAAAGATACAGGACAGCTACGAGTAGCGATCATCACCTATTAATGACAACACAGGTGATGCCTTTTCTGGTAAACAAGACAGGGAGGAGAAATGAAACGAGCCTGTTCGCCAGAGAGGACACAGTGATGCAACAAGACACAACTGAGTGGAACCCAGCAACTAAGTTGGACGTCGAGGATAAGTTAGCCATGTTAAAACAGTACCATAATTCACCAATAACAAGACGCCAGGGAATAGGCAACACTTGCGAGAGGATCAAAAGGTATTAATGTGGGGAGATATGAAAGCCAACACTGCAGATTATACCTTTGTAATTGCGAAAGTTGTTAGAAAAATAAGCTGACGAGAAGACATACGAAGATGCTCTTAGGAATAACCACATTGCCACAACAGGTTTTTGAGTGGTGTGATATACATATCGTCAGCTCAATGAATTAGATGCAGCAGAGCAATAAATATACGAGGTGCGACAATAAAGTATTGAGACTGATTTTCTTTGTAAGACGTGGCAACCCTGCAGGTTTGCATAGGCACAATATCTTTGACCTTGGTCTATAAGCTGCTTCTAGTCCAAGCGGCACATCGGTGCAACTGCTCAGTCGTGAGCTGTGCTGCAGTAAGTTAACACGTGTTTGTGTCTCTCGTCACGGATATGGAACCGCATAATATTGCGCAACGGTATGCCATTTCTTTTTGCGTTAAACTGGGTGAAAAACTTACGGTAAGCTTCAAAAGGCTTTTGGAGAGGAGGTTATGTCAAGAGCTCATGTTTGTCGTTGGCATAAAATGTTTAGTGAAGGCAGAACGAATGTTGTAGATGAAGACCGCAGTGGACGACCATCAACCTCACGGACGGATGTCAACTTGGCCAAGGTGCGAGAACTCATACGATTTGATCGAAGATTATCTGTGAAAATGATTGCAGAACAAGTGATCAATCGAGAAACGGTTCGTCTCATAATAACTGAAGATCTTGGTATGAGAAAGATTTGTGCAAAAATGTTCCCCAAAAATCTCACACCACGACAGCGAGAAACACGGAAAAATGAGGCAACCGATCTGTTAGAGCAAACGGAAATAAATCCAGAATTGTTGAGCCGTCTTATGACTGGTGATGAAAGTTGGTTATTTCAGTAAGATCCAGAGACAAAACGCCAAAGTTCGCAATGGTGCTCACAGGGATCACACAGACCAACAACAGTTCACATGTCAAAGTCAAAAGTGAAATGCGTGCTTGTGTGCTTCTTTGATTCCAAGGGAATTGTTCATAAAGAGTGGTTGCCTCCTGGACAAACAGTTAACCAATATTACTACAAAGAAATTTTAGAAAGACTTTGTAAAAGAGTTCTTCATATCTGTGCCAGCATTGCTGATAAATGGTGTCTGCATCACGATGATGCGCCATCCCATACCGCTCTGTCCATACAGCAATTTTTAACCTCAAAACAAATTTCAGTGCTACCACAGCCACCTTATTCACCAGATATCGCTCCGTGTGACTTTTTTCTATTTCCTAGAGTCAAAACGACGGTCAAGGGACACCATTTTCAAACACAAGATGTCCAGAAAGCTGTGAAGAAGGTCTTGGAGGATATTACAGAAGATGAGTTCCATAAATATTAACATCAATGGCAGAAGCGCTGGAAAAAGGAGACAACACTAAACTTGACTAAAACGGTAAGGAGAATTTTTTTCACATCAGTCTCATTACTTTATTGTCGCACCTCGTATTTTAACTTTCCAAGATGCACAAACAGTACTTGTTTGTCGTTGAACCTATTGAAATGCAAGATGCAGACTTAGAATCAAGTGTAAGTGTAAAAAAAAATTGTAAAAGTTTGTAATGTCCTTAATAATGCCATGTGATATGAGGAGTAACTTGGTCAGTGACGCAATGAAAGGGTACGCAGATTATTACAAAACTCATAGCGACGTAACAGAAATATTGAGACATTACGTAAATCATACACAAGTTGATTGGGAAACCTGGATCCCATATGCAGCATTTGTGTTCAATACAATACCGCACAATTCGACAGGATGCATCCCCCCCCCTTCCCCATGACCATGAATTTTTCTATGGGAGATGGAGGGATGTTCATGGTTTTTTCCTAAAAGATCCCACAGAAGTCTTACACAGTTAGGATGATTAACGAATGCAATGTTCACATCATAGTTGCAGAGAACACATGCCTAAACAGTCGATACCACTTCGATCACGTCCGCATTGTTACTTGGTGCCAGGAAGGGGTCTAAGCAAGTGAGGTGTCTAGGCGTCTCGGGGTGTGCCAAAGCGATATTGTTTGGACATGGAGGAGATACAGAGAGACAGAAACTGTCGATGACATGCCCCGCTGATGCCGCCCACGGGCTACTACTGCATTGGATGACCGCTACCTACGGATTGTGGCTCGGAGGAACCTTTACAGCAACGCCACCATGTTGAATATTGCTTTTCGTCAGCCATAGGACGTCGTGTTGCGACTCAAACTGTGAGCAATAAGCTGCATGATGCGCAAGTTCACTCCCGTCGTCCACGAGGAGATCCATCTTTGCAACCACGACACTACGCAGCACGGTACAGATGTGGCCAACAACATGCCGAATGGACCGCTCATGATTCGCATCGCGTTCTCTTCACAGATGAGGGTGCATATGCCTTCAACCAGACAATCGTCGGAGACGTGTTGGGAGGCCACCCGGCAAGGAGGAATGCCTTAGGCACACTGCCCAGCAAGTGCCACAAGGTGGATGTTCTCTGCTGTTTTGGGGTGACATTATGTGAGGCCGACGTACACCGCTGTGGTCATGGAAGGCGCCGTAAACGGCTGCACGATACGTGAATGTCATCCTCCGACCGATAGTGCAACCATATCGGCAGCATATTGCCGAGGCAATTCGTATACCCATCGTGCACATCTCGTGAATGACTTCCTTCAGGATAACGACATCGCTCGACTAGAGTAACCAGCGTGTTCCCCAGACATGAAGAACACGCCTGGGATGGACTGAAAATTACTGTTTGTAGACGACGTGACCCACCAACGACTGTGAGGTATCTATGCCGTATCGCCGTTGAGGAGTGGGACAATCGGGACCAACAGTGCCTTGGTGAACTTCTGGATAGTGTGCCATGACGAATACAGGCATGCATCAACGCAAAAGAACGTGTTACTGGGTATTAGAGGTACCGGTGTGTACAGCAATCTGGACCACCATATCTTAAGGTCTCGCTGTATGGTGGTACAACATGCAATGTGTGGTGTTCATGAGCAATAAAAATGGTGCAAATGATGTCTATGTTGATCTATAGTCCAATTTTCTGTACAGGTTCTGGAACTCTTGGAACCGAGGTGATGCAAAACTTTTTCTTGTGTGTACATCGCTCTGCATGACATACTGATTATGACCAGCAGCTTTTAGACCATTAATGTGTCTTACTTCATGTTCTATAGATAATTTTAAGGTAAATTCAGCTATATTTTCCTTCTCTTTATCTACATGATGCCAACGGTCTTAACGCAGTGGTAACGCCGATTCCTGTCAGATCACCGAAGCTAAGCGCTGTCGGGATGGGCTAGCCCTTGGATGGGTGACCGTCCGGTCAGCCAGCGCTGTTGACAATCTGGGTGCACTGAGTCCTTGTGAGTCAAACTGAGGAGCTACTTGGATTGAGAAGTAGCGGCTCCGGTCTCGGAAACTAATGTACTGCCGGGAGAGCGGTGTGACGACCACATGCCCCTTCATATCCGAATCCTGTGACGCCTGTGGACTGAGGATGACACGGCGAACGGTCGGTACTTCTGGGCCTTCATGGGCTATTCGAGTGGAGTTTTTACTATACTAATTAATGCATTATGTAGCATATGTAGTTGCTCTAAATGTTGTACAGACTGTTTCAAGTTCTTGATTTAGAACAATGCGGATGATGATGTTTGGTTTGTGGAACGCTAACTGCGCTGTTATCAGCGCCCGTACAAAGTGCAAGTCTCACACATTCCAATCCAGCCAGTTGCACGAATTATGACGAAACTATGAGAAATACACAAACATCCAGTCCGCAAGCGGAGAAAAACCCCCAAGCCGTACGGGAATCTAACCCGGGACCCCGTGATCCAGAGGCAGCAACGCTAGTCACTAGATGCGGAATAGAATGATGCTTGTAACGGTTATATAGTGTGACAACTCAGTACACTGATTTAACATACACTCCTGGAAATGGAAAAAAGAACACATTGACACCGGTGTGTCAGACCCACCATACTTGCTCCGGACACTGCGAGAGGGCTGTACAAGCAATGATCACACGCACGGCACAGCGGTCACACCAGGAACCACGGTGTTGGCCGTCGAATGGCGCTAGCTGCGCAGCATTTGTGCACCGCCGCCGTCAGTGTCAGCCAGTTTGCCGTGGCATACGGAGCTCCGTCGCAGTCTTTAACACTGGTAGCATGCCGCGACAGCGTGGACGTGAACCGTATGTGCAGTTGACGGACTTTGAGCGAGGGCGTATAGTGGGCATGCGGGAGGCCGGGTGGACGTAGCGCCGAATTGCTCAACACGTGGGGCGTGAGGTCTCCACAGTACATCGATGTTGTCGTCAGTGGTCGGCGGAAGGTGCACGTGCCCGTCGACCTGGGACCGGACCGCAGCGACGCACGGATGCACGCCAAGACCGTAGGATCCTACGCAGTGCCGTAGGGGACCGCACCGCCACTTCCCAGCAAATTAGGGACACTGTTGCTCCTGGGGTTTCGGCGAGGACCATTCGCAACCGTCTCCATGAAGCTGGGCTACGGTCCCGCACACCGTTAGGCCGTCTTCCGCTCACGCCCCAACATCGTGCAGTCCGCCTCCAGTGGTGTCGCGACAGGCGTGAATGGAGGGACGAATGGAGACGTGTCGTCTTCAGCGATGAGAGTCGCTTCTGCCTTGGTGCCAATGATGGCCGTATGCGTGTTTGGCGCCGTGCAGGTGAGCGCCACAATCAGGACTGCATACGACCGAGGCACACAGGGCCAACACCCGGCATCATGGTGTGGGGAGCGATCTCCTACACTGGCCGTACACCACTGGTGATTGTCGAGGGGACACTGAATAGTGCACGGTACATCCAAACCGTCATCGAACCCATCGTTCTACCATTCCTAGACCGGCAAGGGAACTTGCTGTTCCAACAGGACAATGCCCGTCCGCATGTATCCCGTGCCACCCAACGTGCTCTAGAAGGTGTAAGTCAACTACCCTGGCCAGCAAGATCTCCGGATCTGTCCCCCATTGAGCATGTTTGGGACTGGATGAAGCGTCGTCTCACGCGGTCTGCACGTCCAGCACGAACGCTGGTCCAACTGAGGCGCCAGGTGGAAATGGCATGGAAAGTCGTTCCACAGGACTACATCCAGCATCTCTACGATCGTCTCCATGGGAGAATAGCAGCCTGCATTGCTGCGAAAGGTGGATATACAATGTACTAGTGCCGACATTGTGCATGCTCTGTGTCTATGTGCCTGTGGTTCTGTCAGTGTGATCATGTGATGTATCTGACCCCAGGAATGTGTCAATAAAGTTTCCCCTTCCTGGGACAATGAATTCACGGTGTTCTTATTTCAATTTCCAGGAGTGTAAATAAGATACCGGCCTACTCGGACAGGTGTAGAGAGTCCTGCGTTAGCTCTTGAAGGAGAATTAGTGCCAATGCGGCATGGATCAAAACGTATTGATGTGGTTTTAACTAAAACGAACTAGATAGCCAATTAAGAATGAGGCAGAGGAAAGAACATCGCGTATAAAACCATACAGTGACAAAAGAGGCAATTTAAACGTCATTGTAGATACACATAGTGAAGTTAATGAATAATTTTGCAATGAACACACAGTGTGTTGTTGGGCGATCACTCTGTTGTAGAAATAATTCAAAAGCCAAGATCACTTAAATACTATTTACTGGATGACCGGTTTCAACAAATTAAAGGTCCCATCATCAGATCTGAAAGTAGATTAATATTTATAAACCATTTGGATATAACGGTACATGATGCAGACCAGCTGATATAAAATCATTGTCACAAAAAATAAAAAAAACAACTGCTATCATGATCATTCTTTTCCATAAGATATGTTTAGAGGGTTTATACAAGGGCGATGTCCATGAGGACAATATTATGTAAATGGAAGAGGATGTAGATGAAGACGAAACGGGATATAAGATACTGCGTGAAGAGTTTGACAGAGCACTGAAAGACCTGAGTCGAAACAAGGCCCCGGGAGTAGACAACATTCCATCAGAACTACTGATGACCTTGGGAGAGCCAGTCATGACAAAACTCTACCATCTGGTGAGCAAGATGTATGAGACAGGCGAAATACCCACAGACTTCAAGAAGAATATAATAATTCCAATCCCAAAGAAAGCAGGTGTTGACAGATGTGAAAATTACCGAACTATCAGTTTAATAAGTCACAGCTGCAAAATACTAACGCGAATTCTTTATAGACGAATGGAAAAACTGGTAGAAGCGGACCTCGGGGAAGATCAGTTTGGATTCCGTAGAAATGTTGGAACACGTGAGGCAATACTAACCTTACGACTTATCTTAGAAGAAAGATTAAGAAAAGGCAAACCTACGTTTCTAGCATTTGTATAGAGAAAGCTTTTGCCAACGTTAACTGGAATACTCTCTTTCAAATTCTGAAGGTGGGAGGGGTAAAATACAGGGAGCGAAAGGCTATTTACAATTTGTACTGAAAGCAGATGGCAGTCATAAGAGTCGAGGGGCATGAAAGGGAAGCAGTGGTTGGGAAAGGAGTGAGACAGGGTTGTAGCCTGTCCCCGATGTTATTCAATCTGTATATTGAGCAAGCAGTAAAGGAAACAAAGGAAAAATTCGGACTAGGTATTAAAATTCATGGAGAAGAATTAAAAACTTTGAGGTTCGCCGATGACATTGTAATTCTGCCAGAGACAGCAAAGGACTTGGAAGAGCAGTTGAACGGAATGGACAGTGTCATGAAAGGAGGATATAAGACGAACATCAACAAAAGCAAAACGAGGATAATGGAATGTAGTCAAATTAAATCGGGTGATGCTGAGGGGATTAGATTAGGAAATGAGACACTTAAAGTAGTAAAGGAGTTTTGCTATTTAGGGAGTAAAATAACTGATGATGGTCGAAGTAGAGAGGATATAAAATGTAGACTGGCAATGGCAAGGAAATCGCGTCTGAAGAAGAGAAATTTGTTAACATCGAGTATAGATTTAAGTGTCAGGATGTCGTTTCTGAAAGTATTTGTATGGAGTGTAGCCATGTATGGAAGTGAAACATGGACGACAACCAGTTTGGACAAGAAGAGAATAGAAGCTTTCGAAATGTGGTGCTACAGAAGAATGCTGAAGATAAGGTGGGTAGATCACGTAACTAATGAGGAGTTATTGAATAGGATTGGGGAGAAGAGAAGTTTGTGGCACAACTTGACTAGAAGAAGGGATCGGTTGGTAGGACATGTTTTGAGGCATCAAGGGATCACAAATTTAGCATTGGAGGGCAGCGTGGAGGGTAAAAATCGTAGAGGGAGACCAAGAGATGAATACAATAAGCAGATTCAGAAGGATGTAGGTTGCAGTAGGTACTGGGAGATGAAGAAGCTTGCACAGGATAGAGTAGCATGGAGAGCTGCATCAAACCAGTCTCAGGACTGAAGACCACAACAACAACAAATGGTTCAAATGGCTCTGAGCACTATGGGACTTAACTGCTGAGGTCATCAGTCCCCTAGAACTTAGAACTACTTAAACCTAACGACATCACACACATCCATGCCCGAGGCAGGATTCGAACCTGCGACCGTAGTGGTCGCGCGGTTCCAGACCGTGGCGCCTAGAACCGCTCGGCCACATAGGCCGGCCAACAACAACAACAAGACATGTAATACCGAAGTCACAAGGTAAAACTATTTGGTGCAAGGCCGCTGCTCGACTAACAACGGTTGGCATCACACAGCCCTATTCCGCGCCGGTTTACCTGCTGCGATTCTAGTGATTTACAACCGGCCGCTAGATAACGCTGTCCAAGCAGTGCACACACAGTCCCACAGTATAACCGCTCATTACTACTACAATACAACTTCACTATTACTGCTAATCAAATATTCATGCAAAGAACGCTTTCGCAAACACTTACTGTACATACTATACATGCAATGTTTACTATACGTACTGTGCATAGTATTTGATTAGCTGATTGTAGCATTAGCAGATGTCCCCCTCGAAAATAATCAACTTTGGATTCTACACATTTTTTCGTGTGAAGCTTTTACACCCTGTATAGCCACTTTCGAGCATTTGACCTCTTGTTCAAGGTGACATCCGATAATGGAGTATTAAGACGGAACTAATTCTGTAATGAAGAAGAGGGCTAAATGAACAGAGCCCAAGTGATTCATTTACAGACGCTAATGTATGAAACTGTTTCATTTATTCCACTACGGTTTACACAACTGACTACAAGGACTCTCAGAGCTTGAAGAGACCTCGTGCTGTTGGTAACACTGAGCATGAGCGATTCTCCATCTCGGGCAGCACATTCGCAAGCACCGTCAATACCACCAGGCCTCCTGAAATGGAAGTATATTCAATTAACATCTGCTTCTCCTTCGCATTACTGTTCACAAACCGGAACAGACTAATGCATGTGCAAGGGACGTACAGGATTCCGATTTATTGAAGCTACGCCTGTAGGCCGTATATTTAGTAATTGATTTTACACACGGTAACATAAAACAGCTAAATCCCGCTACGGAAACAGCAATAGACGACACAACTATGCAACGTCGAACCATTTACTTGTATTCATTGTCCATCATCGTTGATAGTTTCTGGGATCATGGATCAAAACCCTGTGGGAAAGGATATTGGACAGTGATAAATGACAAGCTGCTTGTATTCATAAAACTGATGGTGTATTACAAAATTGCTTAAGGGATAGGACAGACGCAAAAACATACACGAGCTCAGAAAGGAGAGATGGATCACGTTAAATGAGTAGGGAATTAAAGACAAAGATCATCTTCATTGGTTTGAGGGAATGATCTTCTGGGATGAATCTACGATCAGACTCTCAGTTTATGATTCCAGTGAGATTGAACAAGAGTGGAAGGCTCATCATCCCAAACTGCAATAAGTTCCAGGGAGCTGCTGTA
Organism: Schistocerca piceifrons; assembly: GCF_021461385.2. Classification (NCBI taxonomy): domain Eukaryota; kingdom Metazoa; phylum Arthropoda; class Insecta; order Orthoptera; family Acrididae; genus Schistocerca; species Schistocerca piceifrons. Next base: position 106,152,743 of record NC_060141.1, on the reverse strand, counting down.
TACCATCAGTATTTGGTTCGATCGACTCGTAGGCCTGAAGTCTTTCAAATCATGTAGATTACAGTGAAATTACAGTGGACAATGACCACGTGACGTCGGCAAGAACAAGCATAGAAATCACTCAGCATTGGTTTTAAGGCAAACGGAATTGTTGATGTGGCACATACTTTTATCTGATGATCATGCAAAAAAAACTTCTACAGAATTACCCACCAGTATCATATAAACCACGCAGTTTATTAAAGGGGCGTGCAATAAATTGTAATCATGCTTCTCTGTTCCATTCGAAAGAAATGGATCTTTACATCTAAAATTAAAAAGTAGAACTTATCACTTCATACTTGATACTAACGGGCCTCAAAGTAACCGAACTTATAAAATCTCAGCCCCAATTATTAGCGAACACCACATTCCATAAGAAACTCTGGTACTCACAGCTGCCTGTCTCCGAGTGTCACTGACGCCGACTTCCCTGTCAGTTCCTTATGGAGTGGAGGTAACTGGCCAATCGATAGCGTCTGTTCAACAGCGTGGGCCGCTGAACCAACCAATGCTGCAGAAAAAGCGCGGGTGGCGAGTCCTCCTAGGCTCACTCCGAACAACAAAGATTCCAGAAAACTCTAGAAACATCTGCGCAGAATTCTACAGAGCCTGTGAAAACCACGGGAAGGCCGGCCTCTGCCGTTGAGACTTCTTATGCCAAACAGACATAAAGAAAGACCCACGAACGTTCTCCACGCTCCCAAAGAAAGAAAGAACAGGAATTTCTCTAGCTTGTGGTCATATTCCAATGTGCTTGTCGCCTGTAGGTGACTGGGCTGAGTTTTGGTATACAACAAGGACTGGAGCTACTGATCAATATAACAGAACTGAAAATAAAATAAGATCAGTTGTCCAAACATCGGTACGAATCTGCCTTACAGAAAACACTACCTATCAGTAATAATTCCGGGAAAAGCTAAATTAATGAAAGAGATGTGAAAATAAGACTCCTTTCACTACTACTACTCTAACCTGGTCAAGCAGATCTGAAACACTAGGCTCAGGAGTGCCATGTAATTGCTGTTTCAAAACCAGCAGAGAAATAATTTCACTGTGATCAGGTACTGTGTCTACAACGTGGGTTATCTGCATTCAGTCCGATTGTCCATTAATAGCCACTTGATCACTCTCGTCAGACAAGTGTTTCTGAGCTGACAGTGAAAATTTTGTATGATGACTTTTGTTTCCGGGAAGGCTACATTTGATTGTTGCAAGGTGACTAGGCACAACAGCAGGGTTTGGGCAGCTTAAACTCTGCATGTTGGCCGACAAAGAAGGTGAATGGGTGGTGCTGCCCTCTGAAGTATGACGTCGTTGGAGTATTGGTCTTTCATGAACTCGTTGAAGCTGCGACAGTGTACGTGGATATGCGCCACAGTTACCAGCGGGAACACCTCCACTGACGTCAGGTGCTCTTCTGCTGCGCCACATCGAGATATCTGAATTGACAAAGACCGACCGACAGTTTTGCCATCGTTTTCAACGGTGTTGGCCAAATTGAAAAACTTTTTAGGGCAGGGAGGGGCTGTGGAACAACAAGTCTACGGCATTCATGTGGCATTATGATGGCAATGGGACTGGTCACATTACTGATTCTTAAAAATGTATGGCCAAAATAGCCCGCGTCTTGAACGGCGCGAAAGTCGAGGTCAGATTAAACTCTGTTAGATCTTATTATCAGGTAAGTAAATACCTAGGTCTTCAGTCTCTCGTCCATAATTAGCTCTCCATAGAGTCATATTAGTCAATGCTGAAGGTTTCATGCGTAGAACAAACTATATTAAGGTACGTTAGTTGCATTAAAATCACAGCTTTTATAAAGGATAAATCATAATCTGCTAAGAGCTTTTTAACGTTCGTACTTTCATCACTCACTTATGCCATAAGAAACTTTTCGTTATCAGCCAGGTTCATTCTTGGACAGACTATCATTTGCTTGATTACTTTATTCTGTACTAATCTGATGCTGTTCTGTTAAAATAGTTAATTCATGATAATAAATAATTCAATCCATTATAAATTTGATTATTCATTCTCCTTAAATAGCAAAGAACACTGCTAAATGTCTGTGTTGCTACGATTCACATGGCTGAAAGTATACATACAAACCATTATCTTGGTAAAGCAGTGATTTGTTTGAGAAGTATATACTCTAGATGTAACAAAACACGGATATGTAACACATTAGAAAAATATTCTAAGTGTTATTAGTTCTTCGAAGAGTCGTTAATACTGTTGCACCAGTAACGAGAGTTAGTGCCTGATACTAATATGTAAAGGTGTAGGGAGTACACACCAACATGTTATGGATGTTCTGAAATGAATATTTCTCTCTGCAGCTAAGTGTGACCTCTGTAGAGATTTACTGGCGGGTTAAAACTGTATTTCGTGTCGAGACTTTTTACCCGAATCCTTGACTATCTGCAAGAGTCCTCGTTCTAACTAAGAAGTCCATAAAGAACTCACGGCGCACTGTTAATTCTCAAAACCACACTAGGCTGTGACGAAGTCATTTCTTTGCGCTGTCCTTTTCTCCGGGATTTCTAGTTCAGCAAGGTAAGCACTAGAGCATTTGCGGAATTTGGAAAGTAGGCCAGACAAACTAGCTCACCTGAAGCTATGATGGCGGGTCTTCGGTCGTGCCTGGACATTCCAGTCTGTAAGAGAGTTGTTCGCGTTAAGACAAGGTTCCGACTTCGACTCCAGATACGAAATACTATTTTCATCGGTCAAGAAGTTTAATTTGGGACGTTATTATTTGCCTAAACGAGTCTAGAACCCCACCTAAGAGCCACATGCAGTCTGGTCGATATACCAGACCAACGATGAATAATCCGTCGCTTGGATTCGCTCCAGGTTTGGCACACCTCCCAGCGTCGTAAGCTTGCGGGCTACACGTTAAGTTATACGAGCAGGTCTAATGGTAAACCGATTACTCGATATATTTATCTCTGTGGATTTAGCGGTTAATTCCATGTAGATAAGGATTAACTGCGAGATAAATTTTCTTGTACTTTTACGTCAACGACGAACGTCTTTTACCAATGTATGCGTATGGGGCCTCAATAGTTCTGACTGTACAGAAATAACGGGTTATTTTCCTGGAATAATGAATATCGCATGGTCAACTTGTTCATGGGCTGATAGCGCGAAATCGAATAGTGCACTTCGATAAATTGTTGCCGCTCAGAACAACTGCCGAATGCATTTAATAGGTGATTAAGGTGAGCAATACTACGCATTTCAGTTATTTTTTTTTTCTTCTTCAGGCCAACCGAGCAAACTATTTCCTAACCAGAACCGGTGTATCAGTTAAGTGGACGGCCAAATGTGACTTGTTTGTTGTGTCTTCAGATGCTCTGCACGAAAATTATTATATTTAAAAAGAACAAAAGTACGCCCTTTTCTTAAAGATTTTCGCTTCAGTTCGGAACCACGCGGCTGCTATGGTCGCAGGTTCGAATCCTGCCTATGGTATGGATGTGTGTGATGTCGTTATGTTAGTTAGGTTTAAGTAGTTCTAAGTCTAGGGGACAGATGACCTCAAGTCCCATAGTGCTTTGATCCATTTGAAGCATTTTTAAAGATTTTCGCTTAACATATTGCTTTGCGTACAAAAAATTTTAATCTACAATTTATCATCAGCTTGTCTTTTTTCTAAGAGTTTCTAATTTTCTTTTACTAAATTTGAACGATTGTTTCATTGTGATTCTAAATAGCAGCTTGATAAAGCTGCTTATCTTCTCGTAAACTGTCTTAATTTTATTGTAATTCAAATTTTAGTGTGCTTTCATTCTCAGTTAGGAAGTCTGATGTGATACTTCTTCTGCCTAACGACTTGACATTTGGTGCACTTTATACCGTACATTGTTCCGTAACAAATTCAGCTAGTATTTACAGATTCCTGATAAATCTGTAAGAAGCGTTGTGAGGACGGCTCAGTAACAGGAGCTCTTATGGCTTTATAATAACCCGAGCAACGTGACTTCCAAGTCTAGATAGATGGGCTGATGAAAGCTTGCTGTTTCAAGATGTAGGCTTTGGCGAATTGAAGTGCAAAGCGTGATGTTTTTCTGCTTGAGGAGTATGTTCCCTGCTGCCATTTGTCGCCCATTTTGGACGTTTACAGAACGAGTGTAAGGTCATGAAAACAGGTGTTGAGTTGACGTCAGGATTTTGATAAAAGCAGAATCCATGTGCAAGAAGAGAATAGGACGAGCGACCAAGCGTGTCCACCACAGATGGCAACGTGTGCCGTGTCGAAGGGTTGATTGAGACCGATCGTACAGTGCAACGGACTATCGGAAATTGTGATACTGTGATTTCACTGCGTGCCGCGGCACTTCTCAGATTACCACGAAGCCGAACGAACACTGTTGTGTCTCCAGCACTTAATGAGGTAGCCAGTGGAGGGAGTTCCAAAACCAGCAGCGCATCGTCACAGAAAACGAAACGTAGCTATAGTATATCACACCGCAGACGAAAAAGCAGCCGGCCGCGGTGGTATCGCGGTTAAGGCGCTCAGTCCGGAACCGGGCGACTGCTACGGTCGCAGGTTCGAATCCTGCCTCGGGCATGGATGTGTGTGATGTCCTTAGGTTAGTTAGGTTTAAGTAGTTCTAAGTTCTAGGGGACTGATGACCACAGAAGTTAAGTCCCATAGTGCTCAGAGCCATTTGAACGAAAAAGAACTAATGTCCACCCCCCCCCCCCCCCACGCCCCACAACAAGTTCAAAACAATGAAATCAACAAAGAAACATATGACCACACTCTTTTGGCTTACTAAAGATGTGGTGCCGGTCGATTTCTTCACTCACAGAGAGATCGTGAACGCAGTGTTGCCCTGAAATGGTAGCCAAAAGTGATTTGGACGAAACGACTGGGGCTATTTTTGCAAGATGGGGTGGTGTTGCACGACTGAACGCCATCACATACGGTTTACTGCAAGAAAGGTTACAGTTCGTAGTAACTGACGGAATGCCATAGAGTGAAACAAAATTAATACTTGGCGTTCCCCTGGGAAGTGTTATAGACCCTCTGCTGTTCCTGTTCTACATAAACGATTTTTAAAAAATCTGAGCATTCCTCTTGGATTGTTTGCAGATGATGGTGTCATTTACCATCTTGTAGAGCCATCAGAAAATCAAAATCAATTGCAAAATGATACAGACAAGATATCTGTATGGTATGAAGGGTGGCGATACACATGAACACTAAAGGGAATCCGCTAAGTTTCGTTCACACAAGTCTGAACGATGTAAATTCAGCTAAATACTTGGAGATTACAGTTAGAGTAAGAACGATCGCATAGACAATGATGTGGGGAAATCCAACCAAAGACTGCGATTTATTGGCAGAATGTGCAAAAGGTCTACCAAAGACCCGCCTTACACTGCGCTTCTGCTGCCTCTGCTGGAATACTGCTGTGCTGTTTGGAACCCGCATTAAATGGGACTGACAAAAGACATCCAGAAAGTTTAAAGAAGGGCAGCTCGTTTTGTACTACAGCGAAACAGGGGACAGAGTGCCACGTATATTGATATACGAATGGGTTGACAGTCTCTAAAACAAAGGCGGTTTTGTTTGCAACAGGTTTTTCACATGAAATTTCAATCACCAGCTTCATAATTACAGGGAAAAAATATATTTTGGCGTATATAGGGAGAAATGATCATCATATGAAGTAGGAGAAAAAGAGCTCGCATGGAAACATTTAAGTAAGTGTTCGTTTGAGAGCGGAACGATAGAGAAATAGCTTGTAGGTGGTTCGATGAACCTTTTGGCAGGCACTTACCTGTGATTTGCAGAGCAGTCATGTAGATGTAGGAACATACACCAAGCAAGTGATATTAATCTCTATGTTACGTTAAAGAAACACGTAGGGGGCCGCTACACCAGAATCGACGTGAATTTTCACGAGGCTGTTTACGAATAACCGTCCCCTAGATCTTTAACCTGATTTCCTTTATGCCGGTCTCAAAAGATTGCTTTGTCGATGGAACAAAGACTTAGATACTCGCGGTGACTGTGTGTGCACTTCGTATGTATTGGCAGTAGAGAAGCAGTAACTGATATCCCCTGCTATACCTGCAGAAATAGACAGACAGTTTAATTTGTGGAAAGGAGCCAAAATGAGTGGCTGTCAGTTGCACTCGAACATACCACTTTATTTATTTGACAAACATTACGAGAGTAAGGGGCAACGGTTCCCGTCAGATCACCGAAGTTAAGCGCTGTCAGCGTGGACGGCACTTGGATGGGTCGCCATCCGGGCCGCCAAGTGCTGTTGCCATTTTTCGGGGTGCACTCAGCCTCGTGATGCCAATTGAGGAGCTACTCGATCGAATAGTAGCGGCTCCCGTCACAGATAACCATCATAACGACCGGGAGAGCGGTGTACTGAACACACGCCTCACCTATCCGCATTCTCAGCTGAGGATGACACGGCGGTCGGATGGTCCACCTCTGGCCTGAAGACGGAGTGCTGCTGCTGCTACAAGAGTAAGGAAAACATTAAAATCAGAGCAAGCCAAATGTTAATTTTAGAGCTTAATTACCGGCTAAACGCGTCATTCAGTCTCACGCCTCAAGGGCCAAACAACTTTAATTTAAAAGTGGCTCAAGGCCAACAACTTAAGGCTCAAAACCGGAATTTGAATTTTAAAAGGCAGAAGGCCTCATCTTGAACCATTTCTCTAAATTAGGATGTATGGCCAAACAATCTCACACTCTAAGCGCAAAGCAACTTTAACTTAAAATCGGCTGAAGGCCAATAACTTAAGGCTCAAAACAGGAATTGGAATTTTACAAGGCAGAAGGCCTCATCCTAAAATTTCGTTAAATCAGGCTGAAGGCCCAAACAATCTCATACCTTAAGAGCAAAACAACTTTAATTTAAAACCGGCTAGAAGCCACAGATAAACAAACAACAAGGACAAATAAGAAAAGGCAGCACATCAAACGGCGCTCAGAAGTTTCCAAGTGTCTGCCTGGAATTCAAACACTAATGCTCGCTTTGGTGAGACAGGCAGTCGGCCCAACAATTCTCAATCCGACGGAAACCCAACCGACAGACAGTCAACGGACCAGGTGACAGGATAACTTCCACTCCACCCGACCAGCACACAACAGGGAGTTCAATGGAACAACGCAGAAGGTATCGGCTCCCACAACGAATTACACATCCAGTTGTCAAACTACACGCCGTGCTCGACAGCCACAACACGACGAGGAAAATAAACTGCTTGAATTTACGTCAACGGCCATGGAAGTTAACTGGAACGTTAACAGCCACAGGGCAGAAGATTCCACTGGTGCGCTTCAATTAAAAAATAATCAAGTTAAACTCCACAGGAGGGTGGCTAGAATTTCGCCAACTTGAAAACACACATTGCTGCTAGTGGGAATATCCCAGCAGCCCACAACTAAATTCAAACCACACAGTGTGACCTGTTCGGGCTGGCTGGTAGATGAGATGAAGACTCAACTTCCGTGTCCGGGATCGGTGAGCCACGGACCTCATAGCCATGGGAACAGCCCCTCACACTCCGACCGCGCGTGGACGCCGCCAGCGGCCCCCGCCAGACATACACCTCGGAGACTTCCTCGCTGCTTTACGCCAACCAACCAACTGTTCGCAAACGACACAGCCGGATACTATAAGCGCGAGACAAAAGGTAGTACATGGGTGCGAATATCAATACATGCTGCTGCTGCGACTCTCGGAGACAGAGGGTAACAGCATAATCGTGATAACTGCGGGAAACTAATCACAGAATAACAACCAAGGTTTAATGCAAAGCATAACAGAAGGCAGCCATGGCTCAGTAACAACAGAATGGATCCCAAACTCTGTAATAAGGAACTTCAACTTGTAACCTTGTAACATATCTATCAGCGTGATTTCAACCTGTCTTAAGCTGTCCAAGTCGATTGTACGTAATGTGATTTTGAGATAGAAACACGAAGCGACGACCGCAGCTAAAACTAGGTCAGTCACACCTCGGAGTATTGAGGGACACAGAAAGTCGAGCATTGTGGAAGGTAGTTTTGTAGTAGCAAAAGTCGCATGAAATCAGTGGAAGGAATCATGCGTGTGTTCCAGAGTACCACCAGCAGCTCAGCTAGTACAGTGACTGAGTATAGCTAGTTAATGAGTGAAGTACAATACTCTAGCAGCGCATCATATGTTCCAAATTATTGTAGTTGATGCTAAGCGACGGTTGTGTGAAGAACGACGCAACTGGGCAGTCGACGACTAGAAGTGAGTGATTAGGAGTGATGAATCACGCTACTCAATGTGGCAGTCGGATGGAAGGTTCTGGGTTTGACGAATGCCTCGAGATCGTTACCATCGCGTGTTGTGCCTACAGTGATGAGCGAGGAGGTGGTGGTGCGGTATAAATTACGTGTCCCTTTAGAAGTCAGATCTGGAAGCTGGATATCTCTGGAGATATTGAAGCCAGAAGACAGCTTGTCGGTCGTATTATCTTGAATGAGATTTTCACCCTGCAGCGGAGTGTGCGCTGATGTGAAACTTCCTGGCAGATTAAAACTGTATACCGGACGGAGACTCGAACTCGGGACCTTTGCCTTTCGCGGGCAAGTTCTGTACCATCTGAGCTACCCAAACACGACTCACGACCGTCATCACAGCTTTAATTCTGCCAGTATCTCGTCTCCTATCTTGCAGTAGAGTTTCTGTGAAGTTTGGAAGGAGGTACAGGCAGAATTGAAGCCTTGGGATCTTCTGCGGCGGAAGCTGCTACGCTGTCAGTTCGAACCTGTGATTGTGCTTTTTGCGGGACGCTAGAAGCCAAGATCTGTAATACTGGCAACGATGGTAGGCGACACTTCTCATTAATGTATCGTGTTTGGTTATTATTCAAAGATTCCCACATTTTCGCTCGCTGTCTCTTACAACACTCGACATAGCTTTCAAAATTGTACTGTAACTTTTCCATCCAACTTCCGAAATGTGATACACATGTCCGGCTCTCCTGTACGCACTAGACAGTGAGTATTACGTATTCAAAACTAAGTTACGCCCAATATTATAGTACAAAATGTCCGGGTCAGAAGAACACCCGAAACAGAGTGACTAGTACATATTCACATCTACCTAACGCACGATACTGAGATACATGTCCGACCCTCCACAGCGCCCGAAAGAGAGGTACGTGTGTCCGGCTCTACAGAACGCCAGTAACAGATTCACTAACACAGCCGAAGTACCTCCTCTCCTGGGAGCGCCAAAGCGACCGGAAGGTGTCCTAAGCACTTCGGTTGCAGTATCCTTACTCTTATATGTCTCAAAACTAGTGAAATTTAAGAAAAAAAAAACGACAGACTCGTAGGGTAACCATGAGGGACTGTTATACTAATTGGGTTAAATACAATGAAAAGTATATAAGCAATTAATAAGATAAGTTAGGAGTCTTGGCTCCTAGCACCCGAACGTGCTGACCAATCAGAAGCAAGCTCAGTACAACTTGCGGACTCTCCCATCTGTTGCTTTTAGCAAACAAAACACTGGCGGCAACAGCCAGGGATATCACAGCGGGGGGGGGGGGGGGGGGGGGACACTGTTTTTCGAGGTCAGGGTGTGGCCTCCTTCCTGTGCATAAGTCACCGGTGAATGCGCAAGGCTACGAACAAATTTTACAGCATCGCATACTGCGAATAGTAGGGGGACAGTATGATGGAGGCGATGGTTCTTTTTATTGGTATTACAGTGCACCCTGTCATAAAGCAGCATTAATGACACAACGCTTTTTGTGAACAATATCTTATGTGAAGTGAACTAGCTTGGCCAAAGTGACGACTTGAACCCAAGGGGCACCCTTCGGATAAGTTAGGACGCTGACTTCACACCAGACCCGAGCGTCCGACATCACTACCCCTTCTGGTTTTCGCTCTTACAGAACAACGGGCTGCCATTCATCCCTGTCAGACATCTCACTAAAAGTGTCCTTCATAAGGACGAAGGGTGGACACCCCTCCCCAACCAATTAATGTCCACTGGTATGCGTTAGAGTACTTCTGATCAGAGGTGTAGAAGAAAGGTTCAAATGGTTCAAATGGCTCTGAGCATTATGCGACTTAACTTCTTAGGTCATCAGTAACCTAGAACTTAGAACTAATTAAACCTAACTAACCTAAGGACATCACACACATCCATGCCCGAGACAGGATTCGAACCAGTGACCGTAGCAGCAGCGCGGTTCCAGACTGTAGCGCCTAGAACCGCTCGGTCGCAACGGCCGTTGGTGTTTTGTCAACTCGGTTACATCACAACAGTGACAACTGACGTTTACCCAGCGTTAACGGTTGTTTTACTCTATTTCGGAAGCCAGTTAAAAGTGAATAATCTTTCTTCCGCAGTACGTTTGTATACGTGAAACACATTTCATCTTGATTTCTGCATTGTGTAAGTTTTATTCACAAGCTATCATCTAGTAACAAATAAACACACAGTCATGCGTTGCACGAAATTTTAATGTATGTGCTACCACATCTACGTCATCGCCCGTCACACATTGCATTCATGCGCTCTTTACAGTAACGAAAGTGTATTTTTATATCAACAGCGAATATATTGGTATGTATCAGCTATCTTTTATTATTATTTTTCTGTTTAATTATGGAAAATATTACATATTTCTGGGAGAATTTCGACTCAATTAATCTGTACGCACAATTACAAAAATAAGACAAAACTTGGTTTTTCTGTTCTAACACGTTACTGATTTCAGTAATTCAGTACTCAGCATGCAAACGCAACATAAGGTATAGGTCATACTATGAAAGTGGGTATTATTGCACATGTGTGAAGAGCCAGTTAATAAATTGGTAAGAAGAAAAAGTCGATAATGTGTCTTCCAGTAAACTAATTGGCAAGCACTCTATAGGCCGCGTAAAAGTGAAATTATGGGATTTTTAGGCCAATATTTCATTAAATTAGTCAATAGAAACAAAGTATTCAATCAAAGTAAATTCGTCGTATACATACACTGTAAATCAGCCAGCCAACAAAATCTACAGCTCCATGACGAAGAAAATGTTGCTCGCATAGTTGTACACAAATGGATCGGTGCTTCAGCGTCAAAAATCGGACCCAAAGGTTCGAGGATCCGTTCTCAGTCAGTTCTAAAATTTGCTTCTGTCACATATTGCTCACTTTCTCTTCGGGAGAACGATTCAAATCAGTATGGTACTCCAAAGCGGCTTCAAATTGAGGGCAGACAGCTTCATATTTGTTGTGTAAATTCCAGTGTATTGTAGCAAAGATGATGTTTTAACGTGATAAATGTTATTTTTTTTGTGTTCAATGTGAAACTCAAGTCTCGGTCTCCAATTTTTACTCCGCACACTTCCTTCCTATATCAAACTGGGAATTATTTGATATCTAAGGTCGTGTCCTATCAACGGATCCCTTTATTTAGACGATTTGCACCACAAGTTTATTTTTTGTCCATTTCGGTTCAGCATCTCCTGATCAGTTACTCGATTTCCCCATGTGGTTCTCAACACCACCTGTAGCAAAATTTTTGGAAGGCCTATATTCTCTTTGTCTGAAATGCTTGTTGTCGACTTTTCACTTCCGTATTTTTAGGTTTATGTCAACTGGATTCGGTGCACATTGTTTTGAAGTGATGATGTCTTCTGCATTTAAAATGGCTCTGAGCACTATGGGATTTAATTTCTGAGGTCATAAGTCCCCTAGAACTTAGAATTACTTAAACCTAACTAACCGAAGGACATCACACATATCCATGCCCGAGGCAGGATTCGAACCTGCGACCGTCACGGTAGCGCGGTTCCGGAGTGTAGCGCCTAGAACTGCTCGACCACTCCGGCCGGCTTCATTTAAAAGCCTTCTATATTACGAATATAAAATCAGTATACTGTACCTACGTTTGTGAAGATTGTCGGTTATGTTATGGGACTCGATGATCGTTTCATATGATTTGATAACGGAGACGTTACGGAAAAAAACAGCAATATATATATATATATATATATATATATATATATATATATATATATATATATATATCAATGTGCGTTACTAATAAAGAATTCCCGAAGTTTGACTGACGGCAATGTTGTCTGTAAGAAAGTAGGGAAAGCAAATTATGAGCCATGAGAAACGCAGAAGTTGAGGTTGGAGCAACACGAGGCAGAAGGCGTGAGAGGATACCGAGACGAAACGATGGAATTTGGAATAAGGATATTCTCATATACAGCCGTCGCGATAGCGAACGATACAAATTTGTCTAATGGTGAACGACGTTTAGGAACGGCCATAAATCAGTGAACGCAGATGATCACAAGCGATTATTTTTTGTAGTAGTGCCTTAAAAACATAATGATGATGATAATTATGAAGAACTCAATTTCACGACATACCTCAAATAAGTCTTCGTGGCCCATAGAAGATGTTGGAAGTTACGTATAAGTAAAAAACAAATTAACCAATTCTCTAGCCTGTTGTCAAAGAATGTCTGGTTCACTCATAATAATTCCAGAAACACAAATACAAAACCTTTGACCTAAAGTTATTCCCTGTGAGGTAGCCCACTACGTTGAAGACGCTGCAGAAAACTTCCAGCTCGATCCTCATATTAAAAAGACCACTAAGAAGATACTGGAATATATTGATTATTGATTAAGAACCATCAGAAGATGGAACTGCTAGCGGTTGCTTTACTTAAGGCGAGATAAGTACAGCACTGAAGGAGCTCAAAGTGAAGGAAGGTGCATAAAATGATGTAATTTATTTATATCGAGAAAAACTCGTGGCCTGGAAACTAGCAAACTGTTTACATAATTACAGTCGAATATTGTTATGTCACGCATGCATATTCGAAGTAACATTGCACTGTGCTTCTTACTAACACAGGCACAGCTATTTCGTATTCGTATTTGAAATAGGTCAAACATAGCAATTTTAAAACTAGGAAAATCTATCAGTGAGACATCTGCTATCGTCCCATCGCGTTTCGCACTGTATCTTATAAACTACCACAGACGTTAATGTACGACAGAATGCAGCAAATATTGACTACATATTAGCTCCGGAGCAGCTTTAATTCAAATGACACCGAAATTGTTGTCCGGAAGCCTTACTTCATTTGTTAACCCTTCTTCCAAACAGTTCAGAAAATTTACGTCGCTTTTGTAGTCTACGTTACTGTGTTGTTAGACGGACTACTGCTTTTCGCACACTGCAGCACACGCTGGGCAGAGTTCACGGATTTTATTTCTTCTTACCTACGTGATCAATGTAGTGTCCAAGTGTCTTCTCAGTTAGTCATGAAGTTCTTAAAATGCCCATACGCAGAAACAAATATTAGGATATAGAAATGACAGCAAATGGTCAAAGACGTTGGCACTGATTTTATGTTTTCTTCTTTGAACGGATTCCTTTTTGTGAGAATTTATTGTAAGCAAAGGACTTACCTTCAGTCTTAACAAGGCGATACGAATATCACATGTTATTTTTAGGCAAGTGAAAAATTATTACTGGCGCTTATATGGATCAGTGCCTGTTGAAAGCTTACGATGGAACACTTCTGTGTTCCGAGATAAGAACCCACGGCTACAGTTCTCTTCCGGTTCTACTGGCGTCTTGCAGCTGTCAGAGGAGAAGTACCTCCACTTCATTCTCGCAGCTGACGGAGTTCCAACATCCCACTGGTCCTCTCCGAGGCGGAAATCCCCGTCTGAAGCCAAATTGTCTCAATCTGGTTAATGAGCGTATCCCTCTGGCTCTCAATTGAAGAACGGAGTCTGCAACTAAATCATAATTGCCGGGAATAATTGTAAGAAAATAAACTTAACATTTCACGAACTCTGACGTTTAATTATTCAAGTTTCTTCTCCATTACTTCTTTCTTTCGTAAGAAGAGCTGGTTTAAATAACGTAAAATGCTCAGCTTTCTGACTAAATTACTGGCATGAGATCAGAGAAAGAGAGAGATTTTCCAGCTGCGATAAACATTTATTATCTCTTACAGTTGTGAGAAATGATTAATGTCTGTGACGGCACTTAATTGCAGCTATAAAACACCACAAAGGGCCTTGGTTGATCTCAGCACATTTGCTTAAAGTTCGGCAGTTTTCTTCCTATGAAACACTAATCAATATTATGTAAAGCTCCAGGGTTCAGTGAGTTCTTGTGAATTTGCTTAATGTTCGACAAAACACAAGGAGCGTGGGGTACAATTCTCATGTGCCTAGCGGTGTGGTGACATATTTTAGTGTTTTCGCCCCTCCCTCGTCATCAAATAGACTTTTGTCCCACACCATTGGTTAAAACAAATCCAGTTAATCAGGCAGAGCTTGCTAAAGTACACCTTTGCGTTAGCAGCCCACCAGAGGCAGTTCATATGAATCCAGATGGTGGAATACACAATCGTTAAAACGCTTTTTGGAAGAAAGGTGGAAGCTTTTAATTGCTGATCAATAGAGTACATGCCAGACGGATACATTTCAAACCTCTCTGCAGTATTTCGGTGTGTATTTGTGATAATGTTGACCGTGATTCATCTTTTAGAAATAGACTTTGATATTGGCTGCACCTTTTCATACTATACACATTAGCTGTTACTTTGGGTCGACAGCGATGTTTTTAGATACTGAGTACGAGCTCTGATTTGCGATTAGATTGGTAGCGAGTTTTTTGGAAACTGAGTAAAATAGAAATGTAGACGCCTGTGAAGAAAACGTTACCGACAGGATCATGAACCCTACCTTTTTGCACCAATTACTTCATATATTTGGAAGCACCCAGAGTAACGTAAGTGCTTGAAAATTCTTGTTCGAAGGGTTCCCAGTTTCGTTTCTTAGAATTTCTGTTTAGAATCGCTATGATTGCTTGTCAATAAACCGATAGAGAACAAACTTATAAAACAGCCAAAGACTCAAAAAGTCGTTTATCTCTCATACATGACGTTAATCAGAATACTTAGCCAGCAGCCGAACTGAAGACACAGGCATATACGAAATGCCGTAGGTATTAAAAAACTCACTCACATTATGTCGTTGAACGGAGTGTCATGTTTTTCTATTAGTAGGGAGAAAAGTGAAGTCTTAAAATATTTTACAGTAGGATTTTGCATGTGCACACTGTCTAGCATTGATGTATAAATACAAAAGCAGAGGGTCAAAAATTCCTCGGGTGGATAGGAGATGCATTGAAGCACTACAGTGATAATTCTTGGTGACAGCTGAAGTCCTAGGAGACATGGAAAATACTTGGTTGTGGCCAACTAATGGATTTTTGAAAAAGCCACCAGATGGCTTTATTGGGAAAGCGCAGGAACAAACCATCTGAACGGATGTTTATGTCACTTTCACAGAGTCATCAGTGAAAGACCCGACGTGCAAACAGCTGAGCTACTGCAAAGATTTCATATTTACAGATTGCCAACAGAGGAACTACATTGTGATACAAATTACATATTCTGTTACAGTTGATATCGAGTGATGTTCTTCAAATGAGTCGTTGGTAGTCGTAAGGCTTCGCCTTGACAAGCCGTTTAGCTCCACGTAGTTCCAACGGTGGAATATATCAACTCATTTGCAACTCTTGTCAGGCCCACAACATAGGACAAACAAGCAGAAATTTCCGAACGAGATACACAGAGCACATGAGAGCTCTAAGAAGTGACAGCACACATTCAACTTTTGCAGAACATCTAATGAACAAAATCCATAACCCCACTAATATCGAAAACGATCTACGCATAATGAGAAACAGACAACCGACAACTAACAATAGAAGAAAATTACCACATACAAAAGGCTATAGTCGAAGAGAAAAATGTAATAAATGAAAACACAACACTCTGCAACAACACACTCTTTACCGCTCTGAAGACAACTGACCAAGGACACAGAACAGAAAGCAGACACATGCAAAAGAACCACTTCCCCATCACACACAGAGACATAACTAATGAACAGAAGTCGTAGTAATTCGCGCTACAGTTTCTCATAGCCTTTCTCGCCTCTTCCGATACGCCTCTCGCAACACACGCGAACAGCAAAATGGTGTAATTTTCTGGACCAGAAACAAAGTGCAAAAGATTTGTTTTTCTGTGTAAATAGCAGCCACGTACCATCCAACGAATGTGAGTACACGAATAGCTCAACAGCTAAATGCACACCAAAATAACTGGTTTCCACAACACTACCACAACTCCAAATATATACTGCTGACATACGAAGTTCACCTTTGAGTATTTGTTTACTAGCAGCCGCTCACATGGTTGCAGATGACACGATGTTCGCTAGGTAAAAAGACGGCAACCAACAAAAGAGCACAGAAAATATGTCACAAATAGCGCCAATAATTGCTTAAGACATGCTGTAGCATACAATAAATAAGGTAATATGAAAGTATCATTGTAAAACTATATTTCAAAAGACGATTTGTAAAAATGTAATAATGTTTTACTGTGTTTGTACAACCATACCATTTTCTGCATGTTTTAGACTAAAAAAAACCCACTGATATATGGTGATATTTGTCGCCGAAACTAGTTTGGTATAATAAAGAAATTAACGAATAACAAGGTGTTTTGCATCAAGGCGGACTCAATTTGTGATATTACTGTGTTATTTATACACGCAGATGTATGCAGAGAATATAGTGGTTTTCCATGTGGGTTTTACAGGTGTTTGACAATGACAAGTAGTCGAAATTAAC
Source organism: Schistocerca piceifrons (assembly GCF_021461385.2). Classification (NCBI taxonomy): domain Eukaryota; kingdom Metazoa; phylum Arthropoda; class Insecta; order Orthoptera; family Acrididae; genus Schistocerca; species Schistocerca piceifrons. The sequence goes on along the minus strand of NC_060141.1, from coordinate 106,135,983 downwards.
TAACCGCACGATTAAATAACCATAACATTGCAGCCTACTACGGACCACGTTAACGTTTATTACGAACGTATCAGTTAGGACAGTGCGACGAGATTTAGCCTTAATGGGCTATGGCAGCAGGCGTCCGACACAAGTGCTAACAGCGCGACATCGTCTGCAGCACATCTTCTCGGTTCGTGCCCAAATCGGTTGGACCCTAGCCGACTGGAAAACTGTGACCTGGTCATATGAGTCAGAAATTCAGGTAGTAAGAGCAGATGCTAGAGTTAGATGGTCAGATGAGTCAGAAATTCACGTCGTAAGTGCTGATGGTAGGGTTCGAATGTGGCGCGGACCCCACAACGTCATGGATCTACCTTGTCAATAAGGCACGGTGCGAACTGGTGGTGGCTCCACAATGATGTGGGCTGCGTTTAAACGGAATGAACTTCGTCCTTTGGTCCAACTGAATGGATCATCGGAGACAATTCGCAGCTAACTATGGACTTCATGTTCCCAAAGGACGATCGAATTCTTATGGATCACAATGCGTCAAGTGGTCGAGCCACAACTGTTCGCGACTGGTTTGAGAACATTGTGGACAATTGGAGAGCCCGCCATGAACACCATCGAACACCGATGAGACGTAATCGAGAGGTTAGTTCGTGCACAAAATCCTACCCCGGTAACATTTTTGTAATTAACTATGCTTATAGAGACATCGCGGCTCAGTATTACTGCGTGGGACGTCTAACGACTTGTTGAATCCATTGCAAGGCGAGTTACTGCTGCTGCGTCGGGAAAATTAAGAGCAATCCGGTAAGTTTTCTCACCTCAGTGTAAGTTAGACGAATTATCGATTGATATAGGGACAGCGTGGCTCAGTATTACTGCATGGGAAGTCCAACGAATTCGACAAAAAGGCTGTTAGGAAAGACACTGGCGTCGGTCGTCCGCTGTCATAGCCCACTAACCCCAAATCTGGTTTCGTAAATGTAAGCTCTGTAAAAGGACGTCCTCTAAACTTTGACCTCATGATTATCAGCACACAAGAACGAAATAGCGTCACCCATCCCAATGACGACATAGCAGGCTCTGGTCCGAACGACGTGCTTTTGGAGTGGCACACACTCCGCTGTTGGTTACTGTGACATCGGTCCTCCTGACGCCACTCGGCATGGACCACTCCGTAATGGCACCTATGTAGGGGTTGTGGGTGTGAAGAGATGCCATAGGTGGTGGAGAACAAGTGGAAACAGTGTGGACATAAAGGTATACTCCACTACTTTTTCCGGTCAGGTCTTCAGTTCACAGGGTAGGCGGAAGAACGTGCTAACTCACAAGACCATATTTTGCTTTATTACATGTTTTATGTTTAATTAAATTCAAATACAAGATCACAAAAACGGAAACACAGAGGAGTCTCTACAGCAGACAACATTTGGTAGCGATATGTGTGGAAATACTTTTTTCCAGCATATGATGCATTCAAATACATAACAGATAAAGAGGTCATACTGACCCATAATAGAGGGGTAGCAGTTTCTTCTGCAGGCTTCTTCTTTTATGCCAGAATCCGCCCGGCGGATTAACGACGAGGGCCGGCGTGCCAGCCAGCCTCGATGTGGTTTTTAGGCGGTTTTCCACATCCAGTTAGGTGAATACTGGGCTGGTCCCCACGTTCAGCCTCAGTTACACGACTCGCAGACATCTGAACACGTTCGCACTATCCTATGAATTACAAGGGCATTACAGAAAGTAAAGATACAATTGCTCACAGTCCTTAAATAGAACATTTATTTAGGAAACGTCAGTTACATCTTATTAACTGGATTGTTTGTTATTTTTCGACATAATCAGCACTGTTATCCAAACATTTGTTAATTTGGTGCACAAGCTTTTGCATCCCACAGTCATAGAAGGTTGCCACCTGTTGTTGGAACCACATATCAGCTTCATCTTTGATCTCTTCATCGTCGTGGAATGATTTTCACCAAGACGTGACTTCAGGTAACGGAAGACATGGAAGCCGGTGGGCGCAAGGTCCAGGCTGTATGGCGGATGGTCCAATACGTCCCTTTTGAATTGTTTGAGTAGTGATTTGGTTACGAGCGCTGTGTGAGGCCGAGCGTTATCATGAAGCAAGCGGACTCCACTTGTCAGCATTCCCCTGCGTTTGTTTCTAATTGCCCTTCGAAGACGTTTCAAAGTCTGGCAATATGCAGCAGCATTAATTGTCGTCCCAGGAGACATAAGTTCCAACAGAAGAATGCCTGGTCTGTCCCAAAAAACAGAAGCCATGATTTTCTTCGCTGAAATCGACGTTTTGCATTTCTTGGCTTTTGGTGAATTCGAATGGCGCCATTGCATTGATTGTTGCTTGGATTCAGGTGTATGGTGATAAACTCACGTCTCATCACCTGTCACAATATGATCAAGGAACTCATCACCTTTTTCAGCATAGCGTGTGAGGAAGTCGAGTGCAAAGCCCATCCCTTTCTTTTTGTGTGCTTCCGCTAACAGTTTTGGAAACCAGCGCACACCCAATTTCCTATCCCCTAACTTGACAGTGGCAACGTCATAAAGAGTCCGGTATGATCTGAAGCATTTCTTTCAATGTGAGACGTCTATTCGCACGAATAGCTTCCTCCGTTCTCCGAAGAAGGGCATCAGAGATCACATATGGCTGACCTGTTCTTTGTTCGTCATTAACATCGGTCCTACCTTCAGAGAAATGACGACACCATTTTGTTACATTTTGTCGATTCATAATGTTCCCATAAACAGAAACAATTTCTGTGTGAATATCCGCTGGTCGCTGACCTTTTGCATGAAGAAAACGTATGATGGAGCGCACTTCGCATTTGGCGGGATTCTGAATCGGCGCAGCCATTTTAAACACGACCTACTCCCACCAGAAGCAACGTTCAACTGCCGAACGACCGCGAGGAGAAAGCCAATGGTTCAAGGTTAACACCAGTGTTGCCTACTTGCTCGCCAAAACTCTTCTGTTCCTCTGGCGTACGGTGCATCTTTACTTTCCCAAATACCCTCGCCGGCCGTGGTAGCCGAGCGGTTCTAGGCGCTACAGTCTGGAGCCGCGCGACCGCTACGGTCGCAGGTTCGAATCCTGCCTCGGGCATGGATGTGTGTGATGTCCTTAGATTAGTTAGGTATAAGTAGTTCTAGGTTCTAGGGGACTGATGACCTCAGAAGTTACGTCCCATAGTGCTCAGAGCCATTTGAACCAAATACCCTCGTACACTAGGCGCCGACAGCAGGGGGTACAGTAATCCCATCCCGGGTGGTACGGGGTGGCGACACGAAGGGCATCCGGCCACCCCTTTCCACTCAACTTGCCAAATCTGTTCCTAACAATGCCGACCTTGCGTCAGCGTGGGACATGGCACCAGTGAAAGTAAGAAAAGAGGAAAGAAAGTGATATCACACGATATTTGAATATGTTACTTTCGGGCTCGAAACTAACGAATCCGCAGTGCTACATTTGAGCCTGCGCAAGTAAATTCTTGCCGGACCTTAGAGAAAACCTCAGCCCCCTAGAAATTTGGCTAAAGCAACCCCAAAAATGGCTGCGCATGCCGGGGATGCGCGCTCTTTCTTTATTGTCCCCGGACAGCACGCGAGGGAGGGTTAAAAGGCTCTATTCATCTCTCTAGTCGAGCGCACAGCGGAATATTAATTACCGGCGACGGGAGCAGCAGCGGAGCGGTAATAATCCGTCAGAGGGCGCCCAGCGGCGGCGGCGGCGGCGGCGGCGTCGGCTTCGGCGCCGGCCCAGCGCGCGGCGGCGCCGTGAATAATGGCATTCGGAGGCGCGCCGACGCCGCGCCGCCCCCAGAATGCCAATTCTGGCCGCGCACCGCCGCCAGATAAGCGATAAGGGGCGTGGACCGCAATTACTGGCGTCTCCGTAACCTCACTTGTTAGTGTAATTGTGGGGGTGCCGGCGTGATTAATGGAGCGCGAGCAGGCCATTGTCTTCGCGAAAAACGGCCAGCGGGCGGGCGGGCGTGCGGTCGCGTGCGCCGCTACCTTAAAGAGGGCAGCCGTCGACGAGGCGGGGCGAGGCTCGGAAGCGATCGCCTGTCGTTCCGCTGAAGCGATCCCTGCTGGATGATCAGAGACTTGACTCGGAGAGTCTGAGCAGGAGAGACGGATGGCGACTGCCGGGTTTGGCTAAATTGTACCTATTCTGCTATAATTACGTCATTAAAGCACTTTAGATTATCTTTCTAGTATTCGGTACCTCAATCGGTAAATGTCGTTGTCCGGCTGTGCGTTTGCCTGTCTGTTAAGATCACTTTCCCTCACCAACTTGCAGGTGTATCAGGTTCAGATTTAGCTCACATACTTAAGGGGGGACGTTGATGAAAAACACACACTGTTTCAAAAATGCACCAGATCTACTGTTTCGGAGATATGGCAATGAAATTTTGTACCACGCTTTACATGAAACTAACATTTACACTACTGGCCATTAAAATTGCTACACCAAGAACAAATGCAGATGATAAACTGGTGTTCATTGGACAAATATATTATACTAGACCTGAGATGTAATTACATTTTCACGCAATTTAGGTGCATAGATCCTGAGAAATCAGTACCCAGAACAACCACCTCTGGCCGTAATAAGGGCCTTGATACGCCTAGGCATGAGTCAAACTGAGCTTGGATGGCGTGCACAGGTACAGCTGCCCATGCAGTTTCAACACGATACAACAGTTCATCAAGAGTAGTGACTGGCGTATTGTGACGAGCCAGTGGCACGGCCACCATTGACCAGACGTTTTCAATTGGTAGGATATCTGAAAAATGTGCTGACCAGGGCAGAAGTCGAACATTTTCTCTATCGAGAGAGGCCCGTACAGGACCTGCAACGTTCGGTCGTGCATTATCCTGCTGAAATGTAACGCCCACTGTTCAAAGGGCCCTCAATGCGAACAACAGGTGACCGAGACGTGTAACAAATGGCACCCCATACCATCACGCCGGGAGATACGCCACTATGGGGATGACGAATAAACGCTTCCAATGTGCATTCACCGCGAGATCGCCAAACACGGATGCGACCATCATGACGCTGTAAACAGAACCTTGATTCATGCGAAAAAATGACGTTTTGCCATTAGTGCACCCAGATCCGTCTTGGAGTACACCATCGCAGGTGCTCCTGCCTGTGATGAAGTGTCAAGGGTTACCACAGCCATGGTCTCCGAGCTGACAGTCCATGCTGCTGCAAACGTCGTCGACCTGTTCGTGCAGATGGTTGTTGTCTTGCAAACGTCCCCATCTGTTGACTCAGGGATCGAGACATGGCTTCACGATCCGTTACAGCCATGCGGATAAAATGCTTGTCATCTCGGCTTCTAGTGATACGAGGCCGTTGGGATCCAGCACGGTGTTCCGTATTACCCTCCTGAAGCCACCGATTCAAATGGATCTGAGCACTATGCGACTTAACTTCTGAGGTCGTCAGTCGCCTAGACCTTAGAAATAATTAAAGCTAACTAACCTAAGGACATCACACACATCCATGCCCGAGGCAGGATTCGAACCTGCGACCGTAGCGGTCACGCGGTTCCAGACTGAAGCGCCTTTAACCGCACGGCCACACCGGCCGGCGCCACAGATTCCATATTGTGCTAACAGTCATTGGATCTCGACAAATGTGAGCAGCAATGTCTCTATACGATAACCCGCAATCGCGATAGGCTACAGTCCGGCCTTTATCAAAGTCGGAAACGTGATGGTACGCATATCTCCTCCTTACACGAGGCATCACAACAACGTTTCACCAGGCAACGCTGGTCAACTGCTGTTTGTGTATGAGAAATCGGTTGGAAACTTTCCTCATGTCAGCATGTTGCAGGTGTCGCCACCGGCGCCAACCTTGAGTGAATGCTCTGAAAAGCTAATTATTTGTGTATCACTGCATCTTCTTCCTGTCGGTTAAATTTCGCCTCTGTAGCACGTCATCTTCCTGCTGTAGCAATTTTAATGACCAGTAATCCTTCGATTACATACATTCAACTTTTTTAATGAAATTGGGTGTTTTACTTTCAAAAAATAATCTATGTTCCTTTTTCTCAGAAAGTATTCAACAGATTTCTACAAAACTTTCTGTGTTTCATCTCTTTATATGTTGTAAGCCTCTCTCATGAAGCTTTTGGAATAGTGCAAATAGGCGAATTTTCAAATATTTTTAATTATAATTTTTACAAGTACATTGCTACATTCATCCAATGTTAAAATTACTTTGCCCCATATCTCAGCTTGCAATCAGAATTTCCAAATTTTCTCTTGAGACAACGTTTATTAGGTTTATAAAAATTTGTGTACAATACTTCATAATTATAGCATTCATAGAATCTGAGAAAAAACAAACTTTTCAGGATTCGCTATTTAAAGTTCAACCTAACTTTTTTCCTTGTGTCACATCTTCAGAAGGCACCACATTTGTACTCTGGGTCTTGTTTCCCTTCAAGGCTTCTCTTCTGGTTTCTCGTTGTCTGTCTTCTTTCCTTTACTAGGTGTTCAACTGCTTTTCAACTGCAGAGATGCGCTGTAAATCTATTTTTCTCAGGATGTCTTAGGAGCAAAATTTCCTACCTTGAAGCCCATTCTTTCTAATACCTTCACCCTCCCATCATTAAATACAATAACTGCATCATAAGTTGCAATTCTGACAACTGCAGGAGATGCAAATGTGCTTTTAGGGCATCGTTTACATACGAGCGAATTTAGAGACTCATTTGGATTTTGGGTTTTGCCATGAACACACTTTTTGAGAAGTGCAGGATCGGTTAAAGGTGATCTATAAAACCAAAGTGTATGTGTCACGGCCTTCTAGATGTATACCGCACACGTTTGGTTGAAACTAATGCATAGAATCGTTCGTTGTTCACTGAGCTGGTATTGAAGTAATGCTTCAAAACGTGGGCGTGGCAGGGAGGCCGCGTGTCATTTTTAATTAATTTTCAGGCACCTCGGGTGCGATTTCAACATTGAAACTTTGGGAACTTATTGTCCATGAGTTGTACTAACAAATAGAAAATAAATCGAAAATTGACATTTTTGGTCAATTTCATTAGCATCCCTCCCCTAAGAGTACTGTGCCTGGACTGTGCAATGCGATTTATGTCATATATTTTGAAATTCGCAAAATCACTCATTAAAACTTATAAGATACTTCCCATTGACCTGGGATCATGAAATTTGGCAAAAAAAACGAGGATTCACAGCACAAACATAGGAAAAAAATCTGAAAATTGTTGATTCGTAATTGTATCAAATGAAAAGTCTTTTAGTTTCGATTGTTATTTGTCTGACTATACTTCTTTATCACAGGAATGGGTAGACGTATCAACTTGAAATTTATACTAGGCCTGTGATCCCTTGTCGATGCGCCGGCCTTGGTGGCCGTGCGGTTCTAGGTGCTTCAGTCCGGAACCGCGAGACTGCTACGGTCGCAGGTTCGAATCCTGCCTTGGGCATGGATGTGTGTGATGTCCTTACGTTAGTTACGTTTAAGTAGTTCTAAGTTCTAGGGGACTGATGACCTCAGATGTTAAGTCTCATAGTGCTCAGAGCCATTTTTGAACCTTGCTGATGTAAAAAATTGAAGCTTTTAAGTCAACAGAAATCTAAGTTACTGTCATTTATGCCACTTAATTTATTCCAGAAAATTTACTGTTTCACTGGTTTGCTGTCACCATTGTTTATCTCACGCGGGGATCTTGAGAATAAGAGAAGATATTAGCACCTTGTTGCAACCGATAGCTTTTATCGAAGTCATCATTCTAGAATACACAACCATGTGACCTTATGGATTTGGGACATCCTATGGACGTGAAAACGGAACGGTGACATGAATAGGCATCTGAACTGTCTGCGGAAAGTAAAAAGAATTCAATAGGAAGGAAAATCGATAATATTGGTACCCTCCGCCATGCACTGCACAGCGGCTTACGGAGTATATGTGTAGATGTAGGTATAATATTTTCCACTCCATAAAATAATTTCCTTTCGTTAACTTCATTTGTCAATACTGTCTCAATACCCTCTTTGAATGACACTGGTGACTAAGCTTAGCACCAACGTACGGCTTTCAGTAATTTAGCCTCACCACTTCTGTATGTGATAGCTGTTTGGTTTATATACAGTCCATATACTGTTTATGTGTCTCTGAAATCTAGAACAGCATGAGACATGATCTTCATTAACATATCCAATTTCACGTTATCAAAAGCATTCTGGCTATGCACCTAATCTTAATCTGCACTCTGTTAGCACACCTTATGGTTTATGGCAGAGAGTACTTTCTATACTGCTGTCAAATACCGTGTTCTTTTTCCGGTTGCGAATAATGAGTGGAAAGAACGACTGCTGGTAAGCCTCTGACTTATCCTATCATATAGTTTCATCAGATAAACATATGAGGAAAAGATATATTAGGTAACTTTTGTAAGCTGAGCTCCATCCGAACATCGCTCACCCGGCCGCTGTCAGCTTTCGTGACCAAATGAGGTACTCATCAGTCAAGCAGCTGCTCACTCAAGGGCTGAGTGCACCCTGATTCCCAACAGCACTCGGCAGATCTGAACGGTGATCCATCCAAATTCTAGCCAAACCCGTAAGTGCTTCGGCGATCTGAATAAAACCTGTGTTACCAATATGGATACGCCGTTGGAATATAAAGACCCATCAGAATGCAATAATTATTTAATGCCAAGAATGTAATGCATACCAGCAACAGTGATTAATAGTGGTTAATTATCACAATTTACGTTTTTATTCAAAAGTGTATGGTATACGTGCATACGAAGCTACTTCGGAAGCACATTCGGTTGAGCTACTGCTGCTTGATGACGTAGCCAGACGCAGTGACCACCCCCAGCGGAATTCTCAGAAAGACATGACAGCGGAGGAACAGGTGACTGACACTCGGCTGCCCAGATTTTGCTCCGAGACGCCGCAATTGGACGCCTGGTGCCCCACAGTCAAGACAGATATGATGACCTGTGTCGTAAGGCCTCCAGCAGTGACTGTTTTTATATCTCAAAGATGGGAACTGGAGGAATAATGTTTTTACCAAAGTCTTGGAATACAGAAAGCAACGGCCTTGCCGCAGTGAATACACCGGATCCCGTCAGGTCACCGAAGTTAAGCGCTGTCGGCGTGGCCGGCACTTGGATGGGTGACCATCCGGGCCGCCATGCACTCTTGCCATTTATCGGGGTGCACTTAGTCTCATGATGCCAATTCAGGAGCTATTCGACCGAATAGTGGCGGCTCCGGTCACAGAAAACCATCGTAACGACCGGGAGAGCGGTGTGCTAACCAGACGCCCCTCCCAACCGTATTCTCAATAGAGGATGACATGGCGGTCGGATGGTCCCGATGGGCCTGAGGACGGAGTGCTTGGAATACACTGTTGTGAACAAAATGTAGACAGCTGTGTTTCTTTGGAATACATAGCATGCCGTAGATAACATCTATAAAATGGAGTGAGTCTGCAATTTGAGACATTTGTAGATGCCAAACGCTGGTTACACAAAAACTAAATAGTTATGCTACACAAGAACTGCCAGAATTGGGTAATGTAAATAAGCTGGAAGTTAGAGAGTAAAATTCGACCGTATTGCTGAGGTCCGATTTTATAAACCACACAAAGGTATAGAAAGAGAGTGCAGTGCCTTTTGTTAACAAGAAATGGTAGAAAGCTCGGTACTGGTTAATCTCCCGAAGCAAAGCTGAGGGAAGCCTTCGAAGTAATCTTATTACTAGTTAGTGCTCGGAATATCCATAGCCCACCCATTCTGAGCAAAGTAAAGAATACAAAATGCAGAAATACGAGTCTTCCCTTTTAACAATCAGTCAGCACAAAATCACTTCACCTCTGGAAGTCTTGGCCTCTGGGACTCTTCACATGTGGGAGTTTTCACATCTGGGAGTTTTCATCTCTGGGTATCTTCACTACTGGCAACATTCACCATCAGACTTTTCCTCCACCAGCTGTCGTCGCCGTCAGGGTTTATCTCTAAACAAATGAGCTGAGGGTCTTAATGCACCACAGCGCGCTAGTGGTGTTCATTTTTGGTGTTGTTCCCACTTCTGGTGGTACATGTAAAGGATGCGAACAACGGAATATGTTGGATGATCACTACGAAGGACACAGAGGTGCCGTGTGCTCGTGTGAGACAGCGTTATGAGCCATACTTGGAGTTCCTGATCCATACGTCGTTTACACCACAACATGAATAGAGGCATTTGGAGTGGTGCTGTGACTATGAAGCTTGGACTATGACGAACGGCGTTGCACTGTGTTCAGTGATGCATTATTGTTCTTCACTACTCCGGATGACCATCGTTGGACAGCAGTGTGGCAACATGAAGGGAAGTCCAATTCTTGCAACATTTTGAAAATCCACAGCGGTGTTATTCCCGATTTCAAGCCCTCGAGTATGACCAGGTTACGAATGGTAGGGACTGGGGGAATCCTGACGGCACAAAGCTACGCCATCAAGTATGACCAGGTCATAATCCGTAGTGATTGAGGGAATTATTGTAGCTCGAAGGTACGTCACGAATGAACTGTGTTGTTATGCACTAAATGTCATGGGGCAGTATCGGAGCGCCAAGGTCAGTGCGATTCGACACATAGCACGTGTGTCTGTGAACTGTATGCGTTACGTTGGGGTATTCTTTCGGCCAACAGCATCCCCAGATTTGTCCCTGAAGAACTTTTGTGCGAGTGGAATTCAACCCTGTCCCAGTGTTAGTGTAAAGGATATAAGGGACCAAAGTTGTGTGCCGGATTGCCCCAGAAGAGCATAGAACAGCTTTATGACACCAGTCCCAACCATTCAGTGCTTGCATGGAAGAGTGGAAAAAACGTCATACTGAGAAGTGGGCTGATATTGCCAGTTCGATAGAACTTGTAATTACAGCAATAAAATCACATTGCCTTTCAATCCAGGGAGTTCATTTTGATTTCTCCGACGATACAGGTGCTTCACCTTTTTGTCAGTCAGAGCGTGTGGCGAACACTACTAGCCGATCTTAAGGTTTTCCTGGGGTACTCCCGAAGTTGCTTTTGCATCTGAAAAGTTCTCTCGTTAAGAACGACGTGAATTGTGGAAAGAAGGTTGTCCCCTGAAATTGCTGTCGCTCGGCCTGCAAACATGTTCGAGACAGCTTCCGTATGGACCAGACCACAGAAAGATAAAGCAATGTGGCACAAAGTGTTGTGCGCCATCGCCCTCGCCTCGCCAGGTCGCCGTGGCGCCCGTGGTGAGACAGTCTGGGTGCTACGTCAGCCCGCGGCAGGTAGTGGATGGGACCTCAGCGTCCCCGGAGCCGTCCTTCAGCATCGGTACCGCCGCCGCCGGCACCGGCGCCGCCGTGCGCCGCTGTGCACAGGGCTATTAATTACGGCCGCGAGCGGCGGCAATAAAGCACGCCGGAGTCGTCAGAGGCGCGCCCGCGCCCGTATACTCGCACCAACATGACTAACGGCTGCCTGCGAGCTACCAGGCCATCTGCGAGATGAGCGCTTCCTGGATTCCTGGCAAGCACTGCGGACTAAGAAAAGAAGTACATAGTCATTTAGCCTTCACGTCTGTCTGACTGGTGATTAAGCGCCACATTACGTGGATGTCTGGCACTTGCCTTTTCTCTACTGTCTCAGAAAGGATCATCAGTGGTCTGTGGCGTTGGGAATGCAGGGGGCGGCGTATGTTATCTTTAATCAGAGAGGTTCCCAATAATTAATAATAAGAACGTAGGCTTCCGCGGTCGGTATCATAGTGATTAAAATTCTTCTGGGTATTATGCCGCACCGGCCTGTGTGCCCGTGCGGTTCTAGGCGCTTCAGTCTGGAACCGCGTGACCGCTACTGTCGCAGGTTCGAATCCTGCCTCGAGCGTGGATGTGTGTGATGTCCTTAGGTTAGTTAGGTTTAAGTAGTTCCAAGTTCTGGGAGACTGATGACCTCAGAAGTTAAGTCCCATAGTGCTCAGAGCCATTTGAACCATTTACTATGCCACGTTATTGCTAAAAACTAACAACAATAATAAACAAAAACCGACGTTTCGGCAGAATTGCAACGGCCTTCCTCAGGGCACGACTGGTTTTGCGTGGGGATAGGTGCTTCTATTTATTACAGACTATCGATGTCTGACGTCACTGTTGTAGAACTTTTAATTGGCCCTCTAATATGATAGGCTAGTCATGACGTAAGAGAAGATGGAAGGAGACGAACAGTTAGATGGAGTAGCAATGGATTCCCCGCTCTCCCCTGTAACTGCGGACATCTTGATGGAAGCCTTTGAGCAAACGGCCCTAGCTTCTGCTCCGTTACGTCCCAGTTGTTGGCTACGGTATGTGGACGACACATTCGTTATCTAGCCTCGCGGTGAAGCGCAATTGGGAAACTTCCTCCAGCGCTTAAGTAGCATGCACAAAAATATGAAGTTGACACATAAGACTGAAAACAATGGTACCTTGCGGTTTCTGGATGTGGAAGTATACAGAGCTGCCGAAGGCAAACTGGGACAAAAAGTGTGCAGGGAAACGACGCTCAGTAATCGGTACCTGCACGTGGAGAGCCACCACCATCCAGCTCAAACGTATTCTGTCCTGCATGCGTTAACTGCCTGAGCCTACCGGATAAGCGATGAAAATAACATCAAAGAAGAATTAAACAAGGTACAACACACGTCTCGTGCCAACGGCTATGATGAAAGCATCGTAAGAAAGCTAGCTAAAACCAAAGGGAGCAGAACACGAGAAGAAGGCAAAGAAGACAAGCTTCCACTGGTACACTTTCCATACGTAAAAGGCGTCAATGAACGGCTAGGCAACGTCCTCCGCCGAGGAGGTTTCAAACCGATTTTTCGAAGCAGTCACAGGATCCACGAAATCATAGGTTCCACCAAGGATGTAGACAGCAATCTTAACACTGCAGGTGTTTACAAACTACGGTGTGAGTGCGGAGCTGCCTACATAGGAGCAACAGGGAGACCTGTCAGCTTACGAGTAGCAGAACACGAACGCTATGTACGATTGCAGCAACATAATAAATCGGCGATAGAGGAACACCACCGTGACTGTGGAAAACCTATCAGGTTCCAGGAAGCCCGAGTACTGGCGAAAGAATCGTGGAATCGAGGACGCAAAATACGGGAGGTGACCGAAATTATTAACCAGCCTGACAACATCAACAGAGAAGATGGCTACAAACTCTTTGCGTCCTGGCTGCCGGCCATCCTAGTCCAACGGGCCGCGAGCGGTCGCGGCGCAGAAGCTACACGGGACACGGACGTATCTGCACAAACAGCTGTAGAGCAACTGTCAGTCCACTTCCGCGCACACCAGGAGGAAAACTGGCCGACCAGGAGCCGAACGCTGATTCGCGGGCAGCTACCAACCGTTGACGACATGGACATCCACGAATAGCCTCTTTCCATCCATATTCCCTTACGTCATGACTAGCCAATCATATTAGAGGGCCAATTAAAAGTTTTACAACAGTGACGTCAGACATCGATAGTCAGTAATAAATAGAAGCGCCTATCCCCATGCAAAACCAGTCGTGCCCTGAGGAAGGCCGTTGCAATTCGGCCGAAACGTCGGTTTTAGATTATTATTGTTGTTAGTTTATAGCAATGACGCGGCATAATACCCAGAAGAATTTTAATCACTAATTAGTAATAATATGATATTTGTTAAATATGAAGAAATACTGAACTTAAATGATGCATCCCTTGTGAAATGTCCAGCACAATTAGACGTTTGAAATTATTACAAGTCCTCTAAAATATTAAAGTCCATTCACAGTGCCTCTGAGCGACGCCTACATAGGGTCCTGAGCTGGCCTACGATGCCTACGAGTCTCGGAGACGACAACGAACACCGAAGGTCTATAGCTGGACACCGTACATGACTCGGCTCACTGAGGAGAACTATCCACCGCGGCTCAGTGCTCCAGTATTTAACGAGGCATCGACCAGCTGTTACCCACACACACGATGCCCGTGGGTTGGCAGGCCTCGGTATACTTCCTACTGCCAACCCGTACAGCTGCTGGACTACGAGTGTTTCAAGCGCGGCTAGTCGATTGCGGTGCAGTACTCCTTGGAGTGGTGAGTACCGTCACCACATGTGATGTACCTACACTTATATCTGTATGTACAGGGTGATTCAAGAAAACGTTTGCAAACCGACATGGCACATCCAGACGTACAAGAAGCATCAGTAATCACAGAAGAATTTAAACAGATGTAAAATCCACAAGACTGGCTATCTTTTGCAGAGGCTCGAAATTTAGGGCCGGACTTCAATGTGAGATGCCTATAACAGTTTCCACAACGAAACGTTGTCTCTAAGCCCGGCAGAAAATAGAAAGAGATTCTGGTCGTATGTGAAGTACGTTACCGCCAAGAAACTATCAATGCCTTCTCTAAGCGATAGCATTGGGGATACTACCGGAGACAGTGCTTCGAAGGCAGAGTTACTAAACACAGCCATCCGAAATGCCTTCACAAAAGAAGACGAAGTAAATATTCCAGAATTGGAATCAAGCACAGCTGCCAACATGAGTGTCGTAGAAGTAAATATATTCGGAGTAGTGAAGCAACTTAAATCACTTAATAAAAGCAAGTCTTCTGGTCCAGACTGTATACCTATTAGGTTCCTTTCGGAGTATGCTGATGCATTAGCTCCCTACTTAACAATTATAAAAAACCGTTCGCTCGACGAAAGATCCGTACCCAAATACAGGAAAGTTGCACAGGTCACACCAATATACAAGAAAGTTAGTAGGAGTAATGCACTAAATTACAGGCCCATTTCGTTAACGTCCATATGTTTTCGAACTTAATGAATTACCTCGAAGGAAACGGTCTATTGACACACAGTCAACATGGTTTTACAAAACATCGTTCCTGTGAAACACAACTAGCACTTTATTCACAATAGATGTTGAGTGCTATTGACAAGGGATTTCAGGTCGACTCCGTATTTCTGGATTTCCGGAAGGCTTTTGACACTGTAGCACACAAGCGGCTCGTAGTGAAGGTTCAAATGGCTCTGAGCACTATGGGACTTAACTTTTGAGGTTATTAGTCCCCTAGAAATTAGAACTACTTAAACCTAACTAACCTAAGGACATCACACACATCCATTTCCGAGGCAGGATTCGAACCTGCGACCGTAGCGGCCGCGCGGTTCCAGACTGTAGTGCCTAGAACCGCTCGGCCACTCTGGCCGGCGGCTCGTAGTGAAATTGCGTGCTTATGGAATATCGTCTCAGTTACTTGACTGGATTTGTGATTTCCTGTCAGAGAAGTCACAGTTCGTAGTAAATGGCGGAAAGTCATCGAGTAAAACAGAAGTGACTTCTGGCGTTCCCCAAGGTAGTGTTATAGGCCCTTTGCTGTCCCTTATCTATATAAACGATTTGGGAGCCAATCTGAGCAGCCGTCTTCGGTTCTTTGCAGATGACACTGTCGTTCATCGACTAATTAAGTCATCAGAAGACCAAAACAAACTGCAAAACGATTTAGGAAATATATCTGAATGGTGCGATAAGTGGCAGTTGACCCTAAATAACGAAAAGTGTGATGTCATCCACATGAGTGCTAAGAGAAACTCGTTAAACTACGGTTACACTATGAATCAGTCTAATCTAAAAGCCGTAAATTCAACTAAATACCTAGGAGTTACAATAAAGAACAACTTGAATTGGAAGGAACACATAGTAAATGTTGTGGGGAAGGCTAACCAAAGACTGCGTTCTATTGGGAGGACACTTAGAAAATGTAACAGACCTACTTAGTAGACTGCCTACACTATGCTTGTCCGTCCTCTTTTAGAATACTGCTGCGCGGTGTGGGATCCTTACCAGACAGGACTGACGGACTACATCGAAAAAGTTTAAAGAAAGGCAGCACGTTTTCTATTATCGCGAAATATGGGAAAGAGCGTCACAGAAATGATACGCGATTCGGGCTGGAATCATTACAAGAAAGACGTTTTTGGTTCCGATGGAATTTTCTCACGAAATACAAATCACCAACTTTCACCTCCGAATGAGAAAATATTTTGTTGACACCGACCTACATAGGGAGGAACGATAACCAAGTTAAAGTAAGGTAAATCATAGCTCGTACGGAAAAATACAGGTGTTCATTCATTCCACGCGCTATACGAGATTGGAATAATAGAGAAATGTGAAGGTGGTTCGATGAACCCTCTGCCAGGTACTGAAATGTGATTTTCAGAGTATCCATATAGATGTAGATGTAGATGAAGAACCGGGAGTCGCAAACGCCACGAGACGGTGTTACGGTCACGAGAGGGCAGTTTCTCGGTGGCGTTTTTGATTTTGATGTGCATTCTCCCAAACTGACTCGATGGTCACACAAATCTCGTATTCCTGCGAGGGGTTCTATCGGACATGCCGAATGATATTCCCAAGCCTGTTCGTCGCCGCATTCGATTTCAGCACTACAGACCCCTCGCACATTCCAGCAGACATGTGAGGGCACATTGCCAGGCAACTTTACCCGACAGCATCTTTGGTCGCGATGGGCCAGTTTCATGGTCACCACCATCACCCTCTGGGGGTCTCTGAAGGGCCTTGTCCATGAAACACTTGTTACACCGCCGGAGGCCTACTGGGCGGCATTGTTGTTCAGATATCTCTTAAAAGAATGCGCCGTTCAGCACAGCGTGGTGGTCAGGCGTGCTTAAATGCACCTGGAAAAAACTTTGAGCATCTCCGGTAGTGGGCGTCCATTTGTGTCATGTGACTAAATAACTGCAACGCCATTTAGTAGCCCCGAATGGCCTTTGCTACACTTGATTCCTATGCGATCACCGATCCTTACTGTACGTCCGATTTGGCATGGCGGTTTGTGAAGCTATTTTTGAATCTCCCTGTATAGTCTGTAAACCACTATGCAATACATGGCAGGGGGTGTCCAGCATTCTAACTTACGTAAGGTTTCATCCTTTTCCAACAGCATATGGAGAGCGGGATGCGTTAGACTGACCTTGTCTTCCCGCTCCCTTTACAATATGTAGGAGACTGAAGCATAGGCACGACGGTAGGTATCTCAACTTTGGTTCTGTCCTTCTTTAAGATGACAGGACAGCTTAGTACGCTCGCTATCCACAAGACGGCACAGTTCTCATCGCCCATGATACACAAAATTGTGTGTTTCACTCTACAGTAGCAAGTTATTTATTTACCTGGCTACCGATTTCGGCACACAGTACTATCTTCAGGCGATATCCTGGCACGCTCTCGTCGCATTGGCTCCCTAATACCTTTGACACATCTACTTCAGAAGTTAGTGTGATGACTGCGTGTCAGTGGATGACCTCAAGATGGTACTGTGTTCCGGAACGGGTAGCCTATCGGCCAAATAAATAAATTTCGACTATATACTAAAACACATATTTTTCCAGTATTGCATTGGTCTCTCATGTCTCAGCGTTGCCACATCAATTCGCTTTGCGGTGCTGCGAATCACTCGTGCGTGCTCCACTCTTCATTTGATGCCGGACTTTTTGTAGTTTCCACATCAGCAGTTTTTTTTTTACAAGTATTTAGTTTTTACATGTTGCACGACTGCCCTTGTTCGGCCTTACAGGCCATTTTCAAGTGCAGTAAGTTTAGATGTAGTATACATTTATTTTGCAATCAAGTGGCGGACACAGCATGTCATACCACTTTCTTTATGGAGGGTACCACAGACGTATATTTGTTAAAGGACGCTTTCAAGTTTTCCACCTCGACTGTTTTCTCACCACTCTAGAACAGACGTCCTCTAATAAATTTTTTATGTGAGTTCAAAGTGTACCAGGAGCTGAAATCCGCAGAAGACTTCCATCATAATACAGGTGCAATGTTTTACCAAGGGGACGTTTCGCTAGTGGTCTGAACAATTCACAAGCGACTGAAGAAACGCGAAAGACGAGGACATACCAGGATGTGTAGCCGTATCAACTACTGATGCTAAAAGTGAGCAAGTCTGCGACCTATATTTGAGGAACTAGGTGGGTGACAAATGCATATTAGCGGTAATTCTGCATATGTCATCATACGTAACAGGTGAAAGGTGACTATATAAAGCAACGTTCATTTTTGACGGTCTGATATAGCTAATTGTCCTCATTAGCAACACGGATGACTTTTCTGTGTCTGCTCACGTGCTAGGAGAATACACAGTTTACGGATGTTATTTTGTTGTGTGTCAAACAGGATGTTGTTGTTTGACACATCCTGCCTCGAAATTCGCTGCAAACTATGAATCTGTATGTGCATACCGTTAATAATTAATTTACAGCAAACCGCTACAGTTGTACTAATTATTTACTCGAAGCACGATCGGTTTCAGGATTTTAAAATCCCATCTTGAAATGTATGAAATTACTGTATTACACACAATGTGCCGTCGGGCCTGTCAGTGCAAGAGCTCATGTAACTGCCTCTTGACGGGAGCTGTCCGCCACCGGGCAGCTGCATGGTAGGAACGCCAACTACTACAAATTATTGTACCATTGTTGTAACGCCAACTGCAACTCACTATTGTACTGTTGTAGTAACGCCAATTAGTACTCACTATTGTATTACTGTAATAGTTGGCGTTTCTACTGTGAGGCTGTCCCGAGGGAAGGCAGGTATTGCCAACGTGGAGCTGTTGCACTGACGGTCATACACCTGAAGATGGGATTTTAAAATCCCGAAACCGGTCGTGGTTGAATAAATAATTAGTACAAGTGAAGTGAATATGTGCAAATGAATTATCATGCCTCTCAGTTGCAGCTGTCGTATGTACCTGATCTTGTGCATACGGTTAAATACACCGGATATGGAAGCACACACGTTCTTGTATATTCTGCGCTATATACACTACTGACTATTAAAATTGCTACACACGAAGATGACATGCTACAGACGCGAAATTTAACCGACAGGAAGACGATGCTGTGATATGCAAATGATTAGCTTTTCAGAGCATTAACACAAGGATGACGCCGGTGGCTACACCCACAGCCTGCTGACATGAGGAACGTTTCCAACCGATTTCTCATACACAGACAGCAGTTGACCGGCATTACCTGGTGAAACGTTGTTGTGATGCCTCGTGTAAGCAGGAGAAATGCGTACCATCACGTTTCCGACTTTGATAAGGGTCGGAACGTAGTCTGTCGCGATTGCGGTTTATCGTATCGCAACATTGCTGCTCGCGTTGGTCGAGATCCAATGACTGTTAACAGAATATCGAATCGGTGGGTTCAGGAGGCTAATACGGAACGCCACGCTGGATCCCAACGGCCTCGTATCACTAGCAGTCGAGATGACAGGCATCTTATCCGCATGGCTGTAACGGATCGTGCAGCCATGTCTCGATCACTGAGTCAACAATTGGGGACGTTTGCAAGACAACAACCATCTGCACGAACAGTTCGACGACGTTAGCAGCAGCATGGACTATCAGCTGGCAGACCATGGCTGCGGTTACCCTTGACGCCGCATCACAGACAGGAGCGCCTGCGGTGGTGTACTCAACGACGAACATGGGTGCACGAATGGCAAAACGTCATTTTTTCGGATGAATCCAGGTTCTGTGTACAGCATCATGATGGTCGCATCCGTGTTTGGCGACATCGCGGTGAACGCACACTGGAAGCGTGTGTTCGTCATCGCCATACTGGCGTATCACCCAGCGTGATAGTATGGAGTGCCATTGGTTACACTTCTCGGTCACCTCTTGTTCCCATTGACGGCACTTTGAGCAGTAAACGTTACATTTCAGATATGTTACGACCCGTGGCTCTACTCTTCATTCGATACCTGCGGAACCCTACATTTCAGCAGGATAATACACGACCGCATGTTGCAGGTGCTGTACGTGCCTTTCTGGATGCAGAAAATGTTTGACTGCTGTCCTGGCCAACACGTTCTCCAGATCTCTCACCAACAGAAAACGTCTGGTCAATGGTGGCCGAGCAACTGGCTCGTCACAATATGCCACTCACTACTCTTGATGAGCTGTGGTATCGTGTTGAAACTGCATGGGCCCCTGTACCTGTATATGCCATCCAAGCTCTGTTTGACCCAATGCCCAGGCGTATCAAGGCCGTTACTACGGCCAGAGGTGGTTGTTCTGGGTACTGATTCCTCAGGATCTATGCACCCAAGTTGTGTGAAAATACAATCACATGTCAGTTCTAGTATAATATATTCGTCCAATGAAAACCCGCTTGTCATCTGCATTTCTTATTGGTGTAGCAATTTTAATGGCCAGTAGTGTAATACAGAAAATTTACTGCATTCCCCAGAGAGCTCTACCAAAGCACTTACTTTTAGCCAAAGCATTATGCCCGTTTTTTTCTCCGCAACGTTACCAATGATAACCAACTCCACTCCCCTAGTGAAAAACCTGATCGTCACAGCTGCCTGTTATTGACTAGCTCTTTCTGAGTGCTTGACTTGTCTGACCCGGTGCAAATAAGGTCACCTCCCACTTCTGTTATCGAGCGTTGTTCACCTTTAAAAAAGGGCGGTGGAGTACGTCCTATAGTACGTACACTTCATGCCTAGATAAGGCCGCAGCATTAATTATGAACTAACTCCCTTTTCTGTCTGGGAACCACGGCAGCTGCGCGAGTACAATAGACACACAGTGACGTATAGATGTGTGTGTCTGTCATCGAGACACGCTCGGGTAGCCGAAGCTGTTTAGGACGACCACTCACGTAAAGTCGCCTTTTTCTTAACTTTGCTCAGAAAAAAATGGTTCAAATGGCTCTGAGCACTATGGGACTTAACATCTGAGGTCATCAGTCCCCTAAAACTTAGAACTACGAGTGTCACTCCAAAAGAAATGCTCACAGTTTTTTTTTTCCAAATCCATCTCTTATTCTACATGTTTGAAAGTTTTACAGTGTGTAGATACATCCATTAGCGCCAATATTTTCATTTCTTCACATAATTTCCATCCCTCTCAACTGCCTTATGCCATGTTGGAGCCAGCGCCTGTGTACCCACACGGTAAAATTCTGGACCAACCTGTTGGAGCCACTGTTTGGCAGTGTGCACAAGAGAGTCATCATCTTCAAACCTTGTTCCACGAAGAGAGTCTTTCATTTTCACAAAGAGATGATAGTCACATGAAGCCAGGTCAGGAATGTAAGGCGGGTATTTCAGTGTTGTCCATCGGAGTTTTGTGATCGCTTCCATGGTTTTTTGACTGACATGTGGCCCAGCGTTGTCGTGCAACAGCAAAAATCCTGCTTTCGCCGATGTGGTCGAACACGACTCAGTCGAGGTTGAAGTTTCTTCAGTGTCGTCACATATGCAAGAATTTATGGTGGTTCCACTTTGCATGATGTCCACAAGCAAGAGTCCTTCGGAATCGAAAAACACCGTAGGCACAACTTTTCCAGCAGAAGGTGTGATTTTGAATATTTTTGTTCTTGGGTGAATTTGCATGATGGCACTCCATTGATTGCCTCTTCGTCTCTGGTGAAAAATGATGGAGCTATGCTTCATCACCTGTCGCAATTCTTCCAAGAAATTCATCTCCACCATTCGTGTACTGTTCCAAAAGTTCGCTACATATCGTTTTTCTTCTTTCTTTGTGAGCCACTGTCAGCATCCTGGGAACCCACCTGGCACAAACCTTTTCTAACGCCAACACTTTCAGTATTCTGCAAACACTTCCTTCTCGTATCCCAACGTAGCGTGACAATTCGTTCACTGTGATGCACCTGTCAGCAGTCACCAATTCGTTAAATCTCTGCACATTATCTGGAATGTGTGCAGTACGAGGCCTGCCGCTACGAGGATACTCCTCAATATTGTCGTGCCCGCTTTCATCACGTAACCTGCTTGCCCACCGATTAACTGTAATGCGATAGGCAGCAACATCTCCATACACCTTTTTCAACTTCTTGTGGATGATTCCCACTGTCTCGTTTCCACAGCACAGGAATTCTATCACAGCACGTTGATTCTGACGAAGTCAAGTGTAGCAGCCATCCTGAAGACATGCTGTGACGGCGCCACTCACGGGAACAGGTTGAACTAAGTTTGAAAACAAGCGAGAAGGATGTATCTACACACTGTAAATCTTTAATATATGCAGAATGAAAACAGTATTTTTACAAGAACAGTGTGCTTTCATTTTGGAGTGACCCTCGTACTTAAACCTAACTAACCTATAGACATCACACACATCCATGCCCGAGGCAGGATTCGAACCTGCGACCTTAGCAGTCACGCGGTTTCAGACTGAAGTGCCTAGAACCGATCGGCCAAATCGGCCGGCTGTTAACTTTGCATCGAACTTAAGAAAAAATGCCCTCATAAGGATAGATACGGTCGCCATGCGCGCTACCCTTCAGCTCTTAAGTGTCGATATTAAAATCGTCAGAAATAGGTAGAATAAAGTTGGGACAAGTGTACGACACCACGTCGTGTTGAAGTACTACGTAACCGTAGACGGTAATGAACGGAGGAAATCCTTCCAATTTGTGCAAACGCTGCAGCAACAGGTTTATTGCGAGACGTTAGCTCTGTTAGGCCCGAAAGTGCTCTGAATCACGTAAGGCATCCGTCACATTTCGTGCTTGAGCTGAGTAAACACAGAGCCTTATGAGGTTACGTCCCTAACGAGACTGTGCGTCGCTCAGTTTGACGACAGCAGAATCTGTCGCTTCACCGTATTCTGCATTCCTTTCATAGTAAGTATATCTTTTCGTAGATTACAACATAAAGCTAAAATGATTTTTTGAATGATTAAGTAGGAGAACATAATAAGAAATGCACTGCAGTGTTTCATCTTTCTTTTCGTTTATATCGTCATTGTCAACCTAGTGTCCTCTATAGCAATGAAAGGAAAAGACAAAATGTTCGTATGGAGTATAGCATTACTTAAAACGAAGTTTGACACAGTGTCACTGAATCTGATTTGTGCCAAGCGCCTGGAAATATAAGAAACCAAAAAAAAGACGTGAGTTACTTGTTGAAATCTTGCCTGGCTACAGTTAAACACAGGTAACTAAGGTAACTGCGAAAACGGTGGTGTACCGAAAACTGGACAAGACGTAAGTTGTCGCCATATATTCAGGCACGACCAAAAACTTTGTTATTAACGTCGTGCGTTTCACTTAATGATCTGCCCCTGTAGCAAAGTTCAGTCATCGCAGCTTATATCAACGTCTCTTGATTCAGAAGTGTTCTAATCCTACTAATCGAAGTAATTTTCTGGTCAGGAATTGACCAGGTGAAGAGACCAGAACGAGTGCTACGTCCTGTCTTAGACCGTAAACATACCTCAACCACTGCACCAGATGATGTTTGTTAACCGTCCGTCAGATCAGAGGTAAAAATTGGGCAACTCGGTTCCTGCTACTGAGACGAGAACGCTACGTGCAAGAAATGGATTTTTCCCTCTCTCATGCTTTGACTTCCGTAGATATTTCCAACACAGTACTAGATTGGAGAAGGACACTGTACTACTATTCTTAGCACATTATTCGTCTTGCAAACTAAAAAACTTGAGGCATTATGTTTAACACAGCGATAAAATTGTTTGAACTTCCATTAAGTCCTGTAATGGTTGGCTCTGAGCACTATGCGACTCAACTTCTGAGGTCATCAGTCGCTTAGAACTTAGAACTAATTAAACCTAACTAACCTAAGGACATCACACACATCCATTCCCGAGGCAGGATTCGAATCTGCCACCGGAGCGGTCGCTCAGCTCCAGACTGTAGCGCATAGAACCGCACGGCCACTCCGGCCGGCGTCCTGTGACGACTACGAAACTTAGGCAGGAGCTGACGACCGGGCAGAGTAGCCTACTTGATGAAGCCGCTATGTTTAGCGGATTGCTCCAGGTTCGGTCACGACTACGAAACTTAGGCAGGAGCTGACGACCGGGCAGAGTAGCCTACTTGATGAAGCCGCTATGTTTAGCGGATTGCTCCAGGTTCGGTCACTTGACGTAAAATAGGATGCCATTGGAATCAAAACGTAACTCCCCATTGTTCTGAATCGGAGAAGGTTGAAGAAGATACCAGAGTTGAAGTAAACTATGAAGTATACTTTAATTATCGTACTAGTTACTGAAATAAGATTCCGGCGTCGGCTAGTTTCCAGTGCCATTTTAACCTTATTTGCGAACTACGACGTTTTTGCTTTTTAGCCACTTTCAAGCAAACGTTGAACCTCTTAACTATATACGTCTTGCTTAACAGATGTATAATTTCATGGACAAACTGTGGTTGGCGGGTCTTGAGAGCCGTAGCCAATTACAGTGCAAACAGTTGCACAGAATTCAGCGCTCCCTCACAATAGTAAATGGGCTTAATTAACCGGTTAAACATTTGCTTGAGAATGAATTCACCGCCTAAACGTAGTACACAAAATAAAAATAAAATGGAACTAAAAAGCAGCTGATCCAGTAAATGTGGACCTTGTTGTAACTAAATAATTAGTTCTGTACAAACACAGCACAATTACACAACATAGCAAAGAGGTAAACTGACAACAGATATTGCTTTGTAGCAGTCAAGCGTTCCAATTTCAAACGCATCAGAAAGGCTCCAATTATCATTTACCCTTTCACTGAGATTGTGGTCTTTTCTGCGCTACCCACTCAGCGATGAATAGGATGATTTAAAACTTATTTGAGGTTGACTCCTAGAACATTAGATTCAGGAAAGAAGTATCATTTTGTGTTCCTGACATACTGCTCGTGTAACTGTTATTGACCCACTTCAACGTGAAGCATTGGTACAATACCTAAAGACATTGTCGGAGTTTGGGGTAGTCGAAAAGGACATATATGATTCTACATGCTGGCGTTGTTCTCAGACAGATGAAATCTCCAAACAAGGTTACGTGGACATGGGGCAACTGCATTGATGTTTTTTGGCAATGTACAATGTGTTTGGTAGTTTTTGTAGAGCTACGGGGACGTATCGACACAACGCTCATGGCCTGCTTGTGGTGGTGGGAAGTTCCTAAGGGACCAAATTGCTAAGGTCATCGGTGCTAGGCCTACACACAATCTAACTTAAACTAACTTATGGTAAGGCGAAAACACGCAAACCCATGCCCGAGGGAGGACTCGAACCTCTGATAGGGGGAGCCGCTCGAACCGTATCAAGGCGCCTGAGACCGCGAAACTACCCCGCGCCGCGCTATCCACATATACCCGTAAGATAATTTGCCAAACACTTGTCCAGTATGATAGAGCACAAAAACTCAAAATCCCAAAGACCGAGTGTTCTAATGGACTGCAGTCTAAGTTTCTAAGAAAGTGATAAAAATTAACTTGTTATGCTAGAGGAACCGCCTTCTGTTCAGGTTGCTACAATTCCACCAAATTTGATAGGTTTTCAAAGCAAATCCTTCAATACCAATCAAGATTCTCTTAATCAGTATGTCGAAAAAGAGAAAAACATTCTGCATTTAGTTGGTGTTCCTCGAGGAATGGTCAGTGTGCAAGGACATGACAGGTGCGATTATTGGAAGTTATCAGGTCCAGTAAACATGGGCTCTAACTTGCATACCTTCGGAGCTATGAGGACTTGTTCATCTTCACTACTGTGAATCGCAATGGACATTCCGTCGTTTCCAAATGCAGTGTTAGGTCAGTCACTAAAATAGTGCATTAGACACACTGTATCACGCCAATATTCTTAGTTGAGAATGTTGATGTGATAGAATGTATCTAATGAACAAGGAGGTTTCAGTGATAGTTGACCCATCTCTTTGATCACTCAGCCGTATTTTCCTGGTGTTCTGATGTACTACTTAACATCTTTCATCATATCATTTCTCTGGTTAATACAAGGTCTTAGAACTGGTGACTTATTTGATTTTGACTTCCTGAATCTTTTTTAATCCATTTCGGCCACACTTGTCTTTTATGATTTATTTGTCCAGGCATTGAAAGACCTGGACATCATTTTACGAAACAAACATATATTTTTAACGCCATTGTAGGAAAGACGCCAAACGGACTGATGAAAAAACCTGGTGACGGGTTCGTAGAAACTGGTAGTGAATGAAAGTTTCTTCCATCAGCATCTTTTGTCTTCCAATAAATCAGCATCGTCACCATCACATTCATTATTGTCGGCGACACTAGAATATTGCCTAAGGTCAGTAACTTCTCAGTCCGACCATTTCTCCCCGCGACCAGCGTTACCTGTTGTGAATTGGCAGGAGCCAATTCACGGGGTTTGGAGGAAGCCGAGAGGCACGCGTTTGAGCTCACGCAGGCTGGCGTGAGGTCTGGATCAGGTAAAGTAATTATACTATCAAGACAAGTACGTAGCTTCAGGAATACTTAACTTTAATCCATAATTGGTGAACATCGGTCTGACTGTACATGCATCACAAGATAATTAGGAATTGACAATGGCGCCTCGCTAGGCCGTAGCAAATGACGTAGCTGAAGGCTATGCTAACTATCGTCTCGGCTAATGAGAGCGTAATTGTCAGTGAACCATCACTAGCAAAGTCGGCTGTACAACTGGGCGAGTGCTAGGAAGTCTCTCTAGACCTACCGTGTGGCGGCGCTCGGTCTGCAATCACTGATAGTGGCGACACGCGGGTCCGACGCATACTAGCGGACCGCGGCCGATTTAAAGGCTACCACCTAGCAAGTGTGGTGTTTGGCGGTGACGCCACATTACCTTCACCATCATGATTGGAAATCTTAAACGGCGTGATTTAAAGACTTTAGATATTCTCGAGCAAGTCGTTAGAGCGTTGATGATACTGTCATGAAAGAGCAGGAAGCTAATAACCGTCTGCCTTTTCCATGCATTCATTAAATGACTTGAGGCCAAAGCTAGTATGATTTTTTTCCAAAAGGTCCTGCAGATTCCTCGTCCAGTTATGGTCCGCTGGGAACTAATGCTTTATCTATAATTCCTCGACATCGTCCGTACTTTTCGCTCTTCTCAATTGTCGGTATACCATTTAAGAAATAAAAAGAGCCAGACAAGCTATCCAAATATTATTTCATTAGCAGCCCTACACGGCACATTTAACTCTGCGCCTCGCCCCAAACTGTGATTTTCAGCATCGTCTTGTGGTAATGGAAAGGGCTAAGGACGGACTGAGAGCCTTAAACGACGTCGACATGCGAGCTGTTTAAAGGCTTCCACGCTGAGACCGAAGGAAAGAGCCAAGTTAGCCCCAGCGTCCGTCAGCAGCTAAGTAGGGCAAAGCGCTTTTAAAGGGGAACACTGCTGTTCCAGCACAACGCTTGTCTTCCTCTGATTCAATTACTACTCTACGGGGAAACAACTAGCTCCTCCACAAAGACATTCCTGCAAAGTTCAGATATTTGTCTTCTTGACGTCTCCCAAAGTCACAGAATGAAACATCGCGAAGCACCACAGTTATCAGGAACAGAACAAAACCGACGCCGCTTCCTTTCTTCTCTGAAGTGCCGGAAGCACTGCAACGATTTTTGTTGCACGGATATTTAATGGATTTCAAATTTTAAAATTTTCGTTCCCACACCATTGCCTGCAGTTGAAGTTGGCCTACCCTTTATGTAGCTTTATTTATCGTGCAATTTCCGTTTTAAAGTCATTTTCAAATGATTGTGTAGCATAGCCCGTCACAATGGACATTGGACAGGAGTCATAAAATCTCACAACGGCAAAATTTTTGAGGGTTGCTCCCTCATTACAATTACAAATATTCCAAGTGTATCTTGAACAGCAATGATGTAGCACATTAATTAGGAGTGTAAAACATGTGCCTTTGTTAATTCGTGTATGTGAAGATGGACGACATTGTCCCTTAAAATAGATTTAAAACCTCTAATTCTTCCGTCCCAAGGTTACTCTTGGTTAGCAGACGTACACCGCAGCTGGGTGTTGCCTTCAAATTGACCTCCGTTGTAACACCAATGCTACAACTGCAATCCGCCCTGCTAACATAAGAGTGGGAAACGAAGAACCTTAAGTTTTAGAGCTGGCCGGCCAGTGTGGCCACGCGGTTAAGGGCGCTTCAGTCTGGAACCGCGCGACCGCTACGGTCGCAGGTTCGAATCCTGCCTCGGGCATGGATGTGTGTGATGTCCTTAGGTTAGTTAGGTTTAAGTAGTTCTAAGTTCTAGGGGACTGATGACCTTAGACGTTAAGTCCCATAGTGCTCAGAGCCATTTGAACCATTTTTTTAGAGCTGTATTTCCAATAGTAGCTTTACAGCGCAGGAAGAGCGTAGGTACTCCATATTTTCTGTCAGAGATTAATAATGAACAAAAATTTTCAGATCTCCTGCTCTGTTCATCTTGACATTACGTACCCCATTCGGTCCATTTTCGTCCACGTCAGATGCTGCGACCGATGATCCACGGTGTGCTAGCTGTTCGCAATCTAATTCCAGTCCTCAAATCAAGCATTTTCTATTTGCTCGTATATTTGTATTCGCCAACTGATAGTACGCAGTTGTATCGTCCGCTATAATGAAAGTTTATCCTTCTGCACACATCTTTTATTTATATTTGCCTCCACTACTTTCTATGTCATCTAGAAGTTACAGCGCAGCAGCGCAGTAAAATTGTAGTGCTGTAGGTTATGAATGTGGATGCTGCTATGAGGTTCATTGTAAGTTTTTTCTACGGATGTGCGTTTCCGCTATTTCTGCTATTTCAGTGAGAGAGGCTCCTGGGTTCCACCATAGGTCATAGATATATTGAGATTGCATCGTAAAAAAAAGAAAACAACCGGTCAAGAGATCACTGGAAGTCGCAGAGATTAATTAAGTCCTTCATGTGGTGAAAATGGATGTCTTAAATGGGGCAAAGTTCACAGACATCGAAAGGAGGATGCCATATCAAACTAGTAACGATATGACTTAGTGTGTGACGTAACCACTCATTTTGTTAGTTTTTTCATAGATCTTGAATTATGTTGGTGACTTCTTATGGTATGCAACAGACTGTGTCATATATTTAAAATTTCATGTATATTATCAGCGAAGATATGGGATGCAACAAGACAGTTTTAAATTACTTAGTCACAGAAATAAACACACACACACACACACACACACACACACACACACACACACACACACGAGATATTATTTATGCATTTAAATATTTCTCTGAGTAAGGATTCGCCAACAACAAGTCATGCCACATTACTTTCCTATCCCTATATACGTGTCATTGAAGTTTCTGCTAGAACCTACATACTAATTTTAATAAGAACGACAGCTGCTTAGTTAGGTGCATTTATTACGTCACAATCGGTTTCGTTCAATGAACGTCATCAGGTTGTAAGCCATCACTGTATGTTTCTCTATGAAATACCGACTAGAATTACCTCTCATTCTACAAAAAGTCTATGTATTACTAAAACTATGTATCCACAAACTGTTATACAACTTAAACTCGTAACGTAACTTTTGAGCAAACACAACCTAATTTTAACTGAACTCTAATGTGTCCGAATAAAATTTGTCTTTATATTAAATGCGTAACTTAAGTAAAACAATTATCTGGATCTAATGAAAATTTCCAATTACCTCGCGTCTTGACAACACTGTTGCACACTTCTCGAAAGCACAACGGCAAGCAAGCGGCGGCTACTCTAGATTCTATTTGTAAATAAATATTCAAAATATTGCATACCACGTGGTGCATTGTGGTACTACGTAAAGATAAAACTTCTTTAAGCAGTGCAATGGGGAGAGTAAGTGTTCCTACGAAATGATATTCCAAGCAACGATTTTAGAATGAAGTATGTATTCAAAGAGAGATTAAAATTTCGCGTGATCTTCTCATATAAAACTGGTCTGAACAATCCTATGCTTAACAAAATGAAAAATGACTTTTAAAGTGTACAATAGTAACCAAGAATTTCTATAAAAATCAAACAGCTTAATCGGTTGATATGTTAATGCTTGATTCATGAAAATGTGGTGGTTTTTTGTCGGCTCTGAGCAAGTTAATTAGTTGACGATAATAAACTAACAAGTTAGATGCCCAGTGCTGGATTCTTACCTCAGGTTTCTTGTGCTCAAAAAGTAATAACGTTATTCAAAATTTATATCGTTTTCGCCTTCCAGTTTCTTTATGCAACAGATACAGTCGCAACTCAACGCCGTAGTACTGAATAAGTTCATCACCTACGACAACTGAGAATGTAGCAGACCGCGCAGAGGCAACGACTGTACAACAATAAGACCCAAAATGGCTTCACAGTAACGTAACTTGCTCTCTCTCTGACGTGCACATCGATAACATACAAAAGTCAAAGTGACATGATCACTGCACAAGGTGACAATTAAAACTCATTGGCCCTTACGATGACTGTCATCGAATTTTCAGAGTCACCTGATGTTTACTGAACAAAACCGACTGTGACGTCATAAAGGGCCTAAATAAATCTGTCGTGATTCTTATTAACATAAATATATGACGGATATGGACAAAAAGGATCAAGACTAAAACCTTTATACTTTACTCTTATCCGTGACGTAATAAGCTATAATTGTTGAATGGGCAACATCCTTTTTATTTCTGTAATCAGTCATTGGCGATAACCTTCGCCTAATGAGATAGTCATAAATACCCCTAATTGCCTAAGAAAGCGTCAAAAGAGTTTTTGAAAAATGTACGACATACGTTATTCTGCTCTTGCTTTTAATTATTCCCAGCATCTACTTGCAGGATTGTACTACAGTATTATGCCAAACAATAGTAATGAATAGAAAGGAATTTGTTGACTCTTTCGTCATCCATTTGAGACATCACATGCAGAACTACAGTTGGTAAACAGAGTTCGGTAATATTTCATGACCGAATGTATTTATCATTAATACAAGCATTCATAGATCATGAACTTGGTGCTTTAAATATTGCACCACAAGCAGGCAATATTCTGACGGAAGAATCCAGCAGCGTCGTGCCTAATCCATGTTGAATGTTTAATTGTTTGCTTACTATTTCATACTAATATACTCTCCTGTTCAATAGCAACTGCATGCTGCATTACAGTCCATTAGAACTTTGATTTCATCACGTAGTGTTCGGCTTGTGCCAAGGCAAAATTTTTGGATTTTGGATTTAAGACAGTAGCAGCTCTGTATTGTCTCTTATTAGCTTCTAGCCAACTGAAAGAAAATAATCACATTATATGTAAACTGCTTCTATTGTTTGAATATCTATCCAACCGCTGTTTAAAAGAAATATAAAGAGAAATCTCGTACTATACTTTCCAGAGAAACAAGTAAGGAAGACCGGTGTTTAAATGTTCTGTCGATGCCGAAATCGTTACACATGGTTTTTGTTTTTAAGAGGAAAACTCTGCTATTTAAACCAACTCAGCACCACTTGCTGCTGTGGTCAATTACTTCCTATCCCGCACTTGCATTGGAAACTTCATGTAAAGTTTTCTACGAGATGTCATAAGAGGGAAGAAAGAGATCTTCGACTCACAGCCGGCCGTGGTGGTCTCGCGGTTCTAGGCGCGCAGTCCGGAACCGTGCGACTGCTGCGGTCGCAGGTTCGAATCCTGCCTCGGGCATGGATGTGTGTGATGTCCTTAGGTTAGTTAGTTTTAAGTAGTTCTAAGTTCTAGGGGACTGATGACCACAGCAGTTGAGTCCCATAGTGCTCAGAGCCATTTGAACCATTTTTTTTTCGACTCACAATCAGGCGCAGAACACAGATCTGTAAAGAAGGCAGAATCACGCAGCATTCTGAGACATCATTCTCCATCCAGGTGTGGAACTGTTCTCCGGACTCTTCTTTTTAAAAATGGAGGAATTCGAGCGAAGTCACCACCAGTGTAAAACTTTGGAGCGGAGGTGTTGGCTTATCACGGTGATTCTGGTGGAGGTTCTAATGAAAGTGACGAGTATGAGGTTTGAAGTTTTTCCTGTCAGAAAGATTCGTTAGGGGATGCGCACAGTTACGGGGAACAGTATCATTTCTCTTGGAACTTGAGGAATTCAAAACAGTTTTGATAAGTTAACATCATCATCAGATTCGTTTGTTGCCTTAAACTTGTAATCAAAACAAAATTAATGTCCGAAATTTGCACCCTCACAATGTATAAAGACATAATTCGCTGCTAGTCTCGGATGGCTCCTTATGTAGGGTCACCGTCATCACATGAGAGTATCATGAAACATGCTGTAAGTATGATGAAGGTGCGCCTAAGTTATGCGTCATATGTGTTTATGACTGTATCATCATATTTTTATATCTCTTGAGAGTGTTAGTCTTAGCCGCAAGTTTTACGTTTTTCTGTGCACTAGTTTAAGGAAACAGACGAATCTGATTATGATCTTATTGATCGAAGCCAGTCATTAGACAAAATAAAGATTAGCAAACAGACCTTTTGGGATTCCTCAAGTTCGTAAACATTTGGTCGCTCTGTTCTGCAGTGTGGTCATGACGGTCTTCACCTTTCCCTTGGATTGCTTCTTCGATGAAAATATTTTACAAACATCACTGTGTCATGTGTATATATCTGAACTACAAGGCAAAAACCTGTAAGCCATGAGTCGGTGCTAGTCCTCCGTGAAAGCAATTTCATGATCATATGATGTTATACGGAGGAGTAAGTTTTTATCTCCACAGATTACACAGAAAGCAATTGTGTGAGCACGACAACGAATTGCCAGTCCAGATATTGCTACATCCCTACACCTATACTACGCCTATACTTCGCCAGCCATCTTGTTGTGTGAACTCATTAGTCCCACTATCACCTCCCCGTTCTCTGACCAAGTCACGTGTTCAAATGGCTCTGAGCACTATGGGACTTAACTTCCGAGGTCATCAGTCTCCTAGAACTTAGAACTACTTAAACCTAACTAACCTAAGGACATCAGACACATCCATGCCCGAGGCAGGATTCGAACCTGCGACCATAGCGGTCGCGCGGTTCCAGATGTAGCGCCTAGAACCGCTCGGCCACGCCGGCCGGCCCGTCACGTGTGGTGGGTGGCCTGAACGGTTATAGTTGCACCTCCGTACGAGCTTTAATTATCTGATTTCAATATTATTAATTCCTGACATAATCAGGAGATGGAGGCAAGTAGTCTAAACATTTCAGTAAGTAATAATTTTTTTTCATAAAATAACTTAACAGTCAAGACCGGAAATAAAAACACATTAAATCATTAAGTTCGAGTGTTTAGACAACTATCTTCAGATGTGGAATAATAAGCGTAACAGAATACTGCTTTAAGGTAACTTACTGAACGGATTGCAGGAAAATGTTTTGTAAAGTACACCAGTTGTGCTATGGTTGGACATAAAGAACACACCTCGTATGTCGCGATCGCAGTACAGACACTTCTATTATTTCCAAGATAACCGATTTCAACAGTCTTACTCTGTCATTATCTGATCTACGGAGTGAACGTGAAGATAATGAGGGCTGGGAGGGGGGAGAGAGACTACAAATTGTATTGTATATAGTAGGTGAAATGAATTATTAATTTCATCTGTCACATAAAATACAGATTTCACGTACCTCATAGAACGTGTTTTGAAAGTGGCATATTATATTACTTGAGGTCAATGATCAAAAGACACTCCACACATTTACAAATCTTGATAAAAAATGCACCTTTGATAAAATACACATTGCTGATAACATCCATGCGTATTGGTGTTGGACATGACTCTCCCAATCCTGCCGCACGGTACTACGCTACAGGCGGAGTGTTAACATAAAAGGCGGCACGTCCGTTACAAAGTTACATATCTCGCCAGTGGGCGGCATAAGTAGTACACACTCAATGATCATATGCTGATGTTACAAGCGGTGTACGAGAAATAACAGTGAATTATTGAGAATTCATAAAAATATTCTACATAGAGTCAAATAAATAAATCACTGACACACCAATTACACAGTCAAACATGATATCAAGTGGCAACATGAGCCTAGGACGCAACATCTGCAGATCGCAGTGCTTCCTCGTATAAGGGTGTATGACAATAAAATGTTGGGTATACCAGTGAGATAAAGCAGTGAGCCATCAAGATCTACGGAAATTAATAACCGACATTGAGATTTTAATCAGGGATGCTTTTACAGTATTTTCCCCGCTCTTCTGTTATTGTGTCTCGATGTTACATTTTGGAGTTCGTTCGTCACATGTGTCCGCGCCTCATTCCTTCTGCTTCGGCCCGCTCATGCAAGTAGACGTAGGGGAACAACCTGCTTACCTGTGGAGAGATGGCACCTCACCCATTTCGTAGCACTGTCTGCTTCTTATCTCATTTATTGTTTGTACATTTATTGCTTTACTTTGTACTTGACTTTGAATATTATACCGCTTACAAATTGTCAATATGTACGCGGCACGTATTATACAGGGTGAGTCACTAACTATTGCCGTCTTGAATACCTACGTAAGTATGATAGTAGCTGAAACGCTTGTGGGGCAAATGTTGCATGGTAGAAATGGGGTCATAACATAACGTTGGTTTTTATTTGCTAGGTGAGGGCGCGTCAGAGATATGAAAGTCAACCTTTGTTTTTAAAAAAAATAGGGTGCTATAGTTTGGTACTTATTTTCTGATAGCGGCTATCGACACGAATCCAATGGGTGTAACAGTAAGGTCTTTGAAGGTCAACGAAGGTCAAAAAGGTGGCAAGAATGTCCATTTACAGAAGGTGTTCGTGGTGATGACGAATGGTATCAAGCCAGTGGTGCAATCTTCTTATCATGGATTGAGTGGTATTCCCTATCACTGCGACATTTATCGAAGCACATGCTCTGACGGTTCTGTCTCATATATCGTCTAAATATTAAATATTCGCCGAATACGGCGAATCCATCAAACGTGGCTTTGACATGTAAACACCATTCGAGGGTTTCGCAATACAATACAAATAGGATCGGTAAGACTAGTATCGTCGAATCAAGCTAATTGAAGAACATGTCGATATGCTGCTCATTTACGGAGAATGCAGACGAAATTCAGTGAGAGCTAGAGACTTATACGCTGAAAGATATCCACAACGTACTCACTCTACACTTCGTACATCCAAATATGTGTATGATAATTTGAGAACAACTGGATCTTTAACTCATCGGAAACACATCGGAACCAAGTTACTAACAGGAAAACGAAAATTGACAATCTTGCCACTGTGGTTCGAGATCCTCGTGTCAGTTCGCATAAAATCGCAAAGGAATCTGGCATGAGCCAGAGTAGTGGTGTTCGTGTTCTGCACCGCCATAAATATCGTCCTTACCATATCAGTCTCCACCAAATTGGTACGGGTTGTATGCGTTGCATTGAATTCTGCCGATGTGCTCAACTTCAAAATCAGAGGGATGACACATTTATTAATTTGACCTTATTTACTGACGAGACTACTTTCACGAACGATGGAAATGATAATTGGCATAACACACGTTATTGGGCAACTGAAAATCTATGTTGGCTGCTGCAAGTTGCACACCAAAAACCGTGGTGGGTGAATGCATGGTGTGGGATTATGGAGGACAGATTTATAGGTTCCTATTTCATTGGAGGAAATCTTAATGGTAGGAAGTACACCACATTTCTGGTAGAAACATTAGGTACGTTATTGGAAAAAATACCTTTAAGAAGAAGGAACAGAATGTGGTACCAACGCGATGGGTGTCTGGGACATTTTTCGCTGATGGCTAGAAATGAGTTGCAGAGACAATTCCCAAATCGTTGGATTGGACGCGGAGGAGATGTATCGTGGCCGGCTCGTTCGTCAGTCTTGACGTAAATAGATTGTTTATAAAGACGTTCCAACTACATCTGAAGATAAGCGAGAGAGAATTGTCAGAGCATGTGCTTCGATAAGTGAAGATGTCATAGAGAATACCACTCAATCCATGACAACAAGATTGCAGCACTGCATTGATACCAATGGTCATCACTTCGAACACCTTCAGTAAATGGACGTTCATGCTACATTTGTGACCTTCGTTGACCTGCACAGACCTTACTGTTACACATCACTGGATTCGTCTCGATAGCCGCTATCAGAAAATAAGTTCCAAACTATAGCATCCCATTTTAAAAATAAGTTGCCATTCGTATCTCTGATGCGACCCCACTTAGCAACAAAGAACCAAAGTCATATTATGGCCCCCGTTGTCCCATGCAACTTTCGTAACACAGACTTTCCAGCTTCTGTCATCCTTTCGGAGTTATTCTAGGTGGTAATAGTTAGTGACTCACCCTGTATTTGGTTGTATACTGCATGTACTTTTAGGCCTGATTATTAAGATTCTGATATCAGATGTTAAGAAGATAAGTATTTATTTATAATTCTTTTTGTATTTAAAATTTCCATCACTTTCACATCTTTGTTGTTCACTACCATTTGTTTCACTCCGTGTTCTCGAGAGCCGCCTACCGGCTTGTGTGCCTCCTTTCGTGGACCTACGCGAACACTCACAGCTGTCGCTTCACCTCCATCTTTGAATGGTTCCCTTACTACTGGATCTACATGCATAGTTGTACATAGTATTTCTGTGGTTGACAAGCTTATTCTGTAACGATGTTGTACACTAATAATGTACGTTTTAATAATGGTTTATTTCTTTGCTATTTATCTTATATACTAACAAGTCTGATCGTTACAGTTTTTAAATAAATCAATTATTAATTTTCTTAGCACTTGACTTTTTACTGCTTTATCTCATAAGTATAGCCAACATTTTATTGAGATAGACTTCAATATGAGAAAGCAGTGAGATGTGCAGACGTTGTGTCCTATCGTATACTAACAGCAGATTACGCTTGATTTATTTACAATATTCTGTACAGAATATTTTCCTACAGTCCGTTCAGTCTCTCTCACCTTCAAGCAGTTATGTGTTTTGATCATTAATCCTGACTTGAAAATGTATGTATGAGCAGCCGAACCTAGGCGTCATGTGTTTTTGTATGCGATCTTAACCATTAAAGATTTTGTGATTTTTTTTAAACTGTTAGAAAATCATCGAATTTCTTTGTTAGGGTCCCATCGATGAATGTATGTGTAAGACGTTTAATGGCGCGCTATTCATCTTGGTGCTAAGGTACTTTTATAACTGAAGTTTTCCATTAGGAATGGCATGTTGTATTCTGTTTGCTAGGATCTGTTCTACCCAGTTACAAAGCTTGGTTCACGTACCGTACGCTTTAAGACTACTGTTCATTAAGCGACAATGCGCAACTTCAAACTCTTTCCGGCCTAAACCGGCCTCAGAGTAAAAAAGAAAAAGGATAGTAAGTCTCGAATCTAGGCCACACCATCGCGTTTGCTCACTAAGCAACTGTGAGAATTTGCAGCGAAATCCTTCCGTATGTCAAGAAATACCAACCTGAGCCCTATTATCAACGACCCTTTCGATATGGGCGAATAATCTGCGTTTCACAGAATCAAGAGGTAAGAGTACAAAAGCACTTAACGCAGGCCAACAGAAACCACTTGTCGATTTAGATCACGCTGATTAGCTAAGTCTGTCCTGAATCGCTTCCCTAAACACCGTCCCTCCGGCTGGTGGACAGCTGGCACTGTCCAGTGCGTCTGCTTCTATTACACACACCGGTCTGCCTCGCCACCAGAGGATTGCCCCTCATCGACCTCTGGTTTGCGTGTGTGTCCGTCTATATCTGCGACAATCGTACTGGGAAGTCCTCCGCTGGCAGTCGATGCCACTGTCGTGACCAGTGCTGCGCAGAAAATTGGCGCAAACTACTACTCTTATATGCCAGAGTAATGTTCGTGGCTGAAAGACGGTTAAATAGCTGCCACCTCTTCCTATCAGAAATCTCTACTGGTAAGTGTCAGGGTGCTCTCACGGAACGGTTTAGATATCATACGAAGGGCGTTCCGTAAGTGATACGACACAAATTTTTCTCTGAAAGCAGACTGGTTTTATTCGGGATTCCAGTACACCACATTATTCCCCTCTCTTTTGTCTACAAAACCCTATTTTCCAACATAATCTCCGTTCATCGCGACAATCTTATGGCATCTTACTGCGAAGGGCTGTGTGACCGTATAGTACCACTCTACTGGTCGACATCGGAACCAAGGACTTCCAGCATCAGTAACCTGCCCATCGTCCACGTACTGATTGTTGTGGAGTGCATCCTTCAGTGGGTGAAACAAATTGAAGTCGGACGGCGCAAGATCCGGGCTGTGGGGTGGATGAGAATGAACAGTGAAATCAAATTTTGTTAGCTCCTCCAGGGTGCGCAGAACGAAAGAGACCTTTAGATCAGGAGTGAGGTGTCCGTTTCTGATCCGACGACCACCTCAATGGGAGTGTCCCCCATGTTCATTGTAAGAGTCACAGCTGTGTGCTGCCGGCCCGCACACGGGAGATGTTTGCGCGATCTTGTTGCGAAGATGGCAGATATCTCACCCAACGACTCAACGTGCTTTTGTTCACTGCCAGGTCCCCGTAGACATTCTGAAATCGCTATGAAAATCGGCGATGCTCTGGTTTTCCGCTAAAATTAACCCACACGCTTCATCCTTTTAAATAAATTATAATTCTATGGTGGCACGGGCAGTGTTGCAAAATGGTTCAAGTCATACCTCGCTAACAGCAAACAAAGGGTGTCAGAGCAAGGGACTAGTGAATTAAGTGATCATTCACCATCAGAATGGGAAGAAATTACATGTGGTGTCCCACAAGGATCCATGTTAGGGCCATTGCTTTTTCTTGTGTGCATTAATGATCTCTCATCAGTTACACTGCAGAAGCAGAGTTCGTTTTCTTGCAGATGACACAAGTATTGAAATAAATAGTATGTCGAGTGTAGTTCTAGAAAGATCTGCTAATGATAATATCATGGATATTAATAATAGGTTTAAGGCCAACGCACTGAGATTAAACTTCGAAAAGACTCACTATATGCAATTCAGAACCTGTAAGAGGTTTCCAACCAGCATATACATAAAGTATGAAACAGATAGAAGAGGCTGACAGTCTTAAATTCCTGGGATTACAACTTGATAATAAATTCAGTTGGGAGGAGCACACCACAGAACTGCATAAACGCCTTAACAAATCTGTATTTGCAATTCGAGTGTTAGCAGACATAGACGATATAAAAATGAAAAAGCTTGCATACT
Organism: Schistocerca piceifrons; assembly: GCF_021461385.2. Taxonomy (NCBI): domain Eukaryota; kingdom Metazoa; phylum Arthropoda; class Insecta; order Orthoptera; family Acrididae; genus Schistocerca; species Schistocerca piceifrons. Next base: position 106,096,827 of record NC_060141.1, on the reverse strand, counting down.
TTGCCTACTTTCATTCCATAATGTCATATGGTATAATAATTGGGGGTAACTCTTCAAGTCAAACTTATGTTTTCAGAGTCCAAAAGCGTGTAATACGTATTATTTGTGGAGTAAATTCACGGACGCCCTGTAGAAACCTCTTCAAAGAGGAGATAAGGAATTATGAAGGAAAGATAAGGAATTAGGAAAATTTATTAAGAATGATAATATACAGTAACATCTCCTTGTACAACAATATATTTCGATAAAGTACCACTTATTTTACACCAAAGATTAACTCTTTCATTGGTATTAATCTTTCTTCTGTTCCTGGTATACAATAAAAAAGGCTTGTCTGTAGTTACAATAGCAGTACCATAATCTCTGCTTCCAACAACACCAATCGAAAATGTTTTATAACAGATAATATCCCTGTCGTAGTAAGCCTCCAATCCTTGCAAAGGCTTTTCACTTCCTCTCACCAAAGCAAGTGTCATCCATGAATTGCCTGGAACAACTTCATTTGTGGTACAGGAGAACGTAATTTTACAGCCAACAAATGTTATTGGACCAGACAGTATCTCCTGTTGCGAGACAGGGCTTGGTGTCTCATCAAAACTGAAAACAGTTTTATAAACTGGCATTCTGCTCCTCCTAGTGTATCTCCTACGACGGTACGGCATGGCTGTGTGCTGCGTGCTGCTGCCTGCAGTCGACTGATGCAGAAACAGGAAGCGCGCCGAGCGCTCCATTCACGAGCGTCTTATCACTACGTCACTTCCGCTGATAAACTTTGATTTTTGCCCGACGCGGCCCTAGTAATACTAGGGGCCGCGTCTCGCTGCCTGCCTCGGTAAACGGCTAAGTCCCGCTCAAGGCGGGTGACCTTGAGCGGGACTTAGCCGTTTACCGAGGCAGGCAGCGAGACGCGGCCCCTAGTATTACTAGGGCCGCGTCGGCCAAAAATCAAAGTTTATCAGCTGAAGTGACGTAGTGATAAGACGCTCGTGAATGGAGCGCTCGGCGCGCTTCCTGTTTCTGCATCAGTCGACTGCAGGCAGCAGCACGCAGCACACAGCCATGCCGTACCGTCGTAGGAGATACACTAGGAGGAGCAGACTACTGCCTCTCAGTATATTTACTCCTTAAAGAATTTTGTCCTAAATAATATATCTCTTTTTCCAACCATCAGCCCAGTTCATACATACAATACCAGGAACAAAAATGATCTGCACAAGGACTTAAAAGTACTTACTTTTGTTAAAAAATGGGTCCACTATTCAGGAACACTCATCTTCAATCATTTGCCAGCAAATATAAAAAATTTAGTTACAAATAAAGATCAATTTAAAACGAGCCTGAAAGACTTACTAGTGGCCAACCCCTTCTATTCCATTGGCGAATTTTTTAATAGAAACAAATGATGTATATGCACATATTATTAGTATTGTTATTTCAGCTTTAAAAAATTTACATGTTCCACATTCACGAGGATCTCCTCAGCACGGATGTATGGAACGAAAAACCAATCTCGAAACTACGGAGGTTGAAGCAGGAATATTCCACGGTCGTCCATGAGAAATTCCTCATCTCTCAGTCGAAACCGGCAGAGAAAAAAAAAAGTAGCAATACTTATTGAACGTCTCTCGTAATCTAACTGCATATGTACAGCGGTGTGTAGTGATAAGGACAACAGTAGTTTTGCGCATTAATGTCATTACCAAGTAACATAGTCCTACGGAACTTCGATCATTCATAGAAAGAATTACTGGAGTAGACTACAGAAGGTGAAGGGAAAAGGAAAGTATTATTCAGTGAGATGAACAGAAACGACACTTTTATTTACAGGCAGTCGTTACACTGATGTCACCGCGATTACTTATGGTCCACTGTACATTACGAAAGGCGCGACACGGTTCTTAGTAGGGTGAGTGATCACTACGGACGCCAATGCATACTCTACATTGCGCTGCCTTGCTTGACAAAACACTGGCGACGATTACTTGTAGTACGGCGCTCCATTCCTGCACCTACGTTGTTCGATAAGGTCGAGCATTGTCATCAACAATGAAGTCAGAGCCGCCTGAAAAGAAGCTCATCGAGAAGGAATACAAAGACAGAGTAACGTTGACTACTGTATGTACCTTGTCAGTGATCTAGAGATCAGTACGCCCACACAACATTACGCGTCCCCGCACCAAATCACTTGACCACCGAAACAATCATGTTCGACAATGCAGGAAGCTACGGTGCGGGGCAGCATAATGTTGCATGAGTCTAATGACCTCCCAACATATGAACAACGTTATTGTTGCGCTGTACTCCATCACTGAGCATCGTTTTAGGGTTGTATTCGGCCCTGACTTTATTTTTATGGATGAAACGAAAGGATATTCGGTGAATGGTTTTGTCTGCCCGTTTCTGCAGTTTAAATCCCATCTATGCGCGGAGAGAAGTCCTGCAGCACATACACCCATACTAGGGTGACCAAATTATTTTCGGTGAAAACCGGGACACATTCACCCAGGTGCCAATGGACACCTCATTTCACATGTACCCAGGTTTCTTAATTTTAAATATTAATGTTTTGTTGATACATTTTGTTAACCCGATTGTTATAACTAATAAGAGGATACAAAAGATTGATATAATCTAGATTATCTGTATAATTAATGACATTTAATAAACGTATACAGTAATAAAGAAATGTATTACGATTTTACAAAATTTTACAGCCATTCAACTTTTAATCAATTAATATTAACATGAGCTTTAATATTGCTGAGCACTTCGTAGATGCAATTGACTGTCCTTGAAGAGAAGCGTATTTTTCACTGCCTCCAGCCTTCTTGATCATGTCTTTGTTCTTTGAGACACAGTGATAAACCTCGGCACAATCCATTTTGTAGGATCTGCAGGATTGCTTCAAGAGAGTCCACCTCCATTCTGTTTCTTCCATCAGTCCACTGGGTATTCAGGAACGAAAATATTCTTTCCACATTGGCATTATGGGCTGGGATTGCAAACAAATACCTCGCAATTATTACCAACTCAGAGTAATGCTGAAGACAGTCACAGCTTTTAAAAAAACTCATCCACTTCTCATGACATTCCAATGGTGTTTTTTTTTTTCATCATTCCACTTGTGAAGACTTTCTTCAACAAAATTTGTCAGTATGCCGAACTGATCAAAGAGAATGGAATCATCGATTTCAATCTCTTTTCCCTTCAAATAAGAAACAGTCTCTTCAACACTTTCCCATTTTGGCACTCTCTTCAGTAACATCCAATCAAACACCGTCGATGAGGGTAAATATGAGAAAAAACTATTGCAGTTTGTCTGACAAAACATCAACTACTGCACTGTTCTGACAATCAGTGTGTGAGTAAGTGGCCGGAGACGGTTTCATAGCTCTGTTACAATAATACAACTTACTACTTGTTGGCTCAAAGTAAATTATTGCCTGAGTGTATCAATACTGATACTGTGATTACTAGTATGGGACAATGGAGATTTTGGACAAATATGCTAAAATATATTAATTTCTTGTGTTTTATTTCCTTTAATATAGCGAAATCCCAAAAATTTTAGAAAGTTTCACGAAATTTATTTAAAAACTAAATTCCGGGACTTTTGAGCGTCCCGAAAAAAATTTTCGGGACACCGGAACACAGGATTGAAAACCGGGACAATTCCGGTTTTCCGGGACGTTTCGTCACCCTAACCTATACCAATGGCCATCCAGCAACTGTCAGCCATGCTGGAGCAGGAATGGAACTTCTTGCAAACTTTGCGACCAGCATGGAAGCACATTGAGGAAAACCCTTGCCGTCCGTAGTGTTCACACAGTCAGTTAAGAACCATGTCCTGCTTTTTATAACGTAGACGGGACCATCACGAACTGCTGTCACTTTATTGTAGTTATTGTCTTTCAAAAATAGTGTCGTTTCTCTTCGTCTAAATGGGTATTACTTTCAGCTACCTTCTGTACTATAATGTATCAATTCTTTCTGTGTATGGTCCAACTTCATCGAGCCGTGTTACGTAGCAGCGACACATCATGCGGAAGTTATTTTGACTTTGCACACCAGTGTATCTGTGCGGTCATTGTCCATCATCTCATCGTAAACGTGTATTTTTTTCGCTTCATTTAACTGAAAACTGCAACTACTCATATTTTGTTGACTACATTACAGAATAAGAAATTGCGTGAATAAGAGAATCCCAAGAGCAGTGAACGCCATAGACAAATGGCCGTATAGGGCTATCTGTGTGGGATTTAGTTTTCCATAGTCACATTTTATATGTTGTATTGCCAATCTTGCGGTACATAAAAATCCATCTCGCTCACAGGCAACTAATGCTATAACTATCAGAGGTTTGTCGACTTTCAAAAGTACAATTCAGAGCAGTCAGAGATTAGGGCCTCTGAGGACACTGTCTGAAATAAAAAGGGAGTTCCGAAACCATTATTAGATATATTATGCCCCTACACTATGTGATCAAAAATATCCGGACACCCCCAAAAACATACATTTTTCATATTAGGTGAAATGTTCCGCCACCTACTGCCAGATACTCCTTATTAGCTACCTCAGTAGTCAATAGACATTGCGAGACAGCAGAATTTGGCTCTCTGCAGAACTCACGGACTTCGAATGCGGCCAGGTGAATGTGTGACACTTTTGTCATACTTCTGTACGCGAGATTTCCACACTCCTAAACATCCCTAGGGCCACTGCTTCCGATGTGACACTGAAGTGGAAACGTGAAGGGACAATTACAGCACAAAAGTGTACAGGCCGACTTCATCTGTTGACTGACAGAGACCGCCGACAGTTGACGAGGGCCGTAATGTGTAGCAGGCAAACATCTATTCAGACCATCGCACAGGAATTCCAAACTGCATCAGGGTCCGCTACAAGTATTATTACAGTTTGGCGGGAGGTGAGAAAACTAGCATTTCATGGTCGAGCGGCTGCTCATAAGCCACACATCACGCTGTTAATTGCCAAACGACGTCTCGCTTGGTTTAAGGAGCGTAAACATTACACGGTAAAACAGTGGAAAAACGTTATGTGTCGCGATGAATCACGATACACAATGTGGCGATCCGGTGGCAGGGTGTGGGTATGGCGAATGCCAGATGAATGTCATCTGCTAGCGTGTGTAGTGCAAACAATAAAATTCGGAGGCGGTGGTGTTATGGTGTGGTCGTGTTTTTCTTGGAGGGAACTTGCACCCCTTGTTGTTTTGCGTGGCACTATCTCAGCAGAAGGCTACTTTAATGTTTTAAAAACCTTCTTGCTTCCCACTGTTGAAGAGCATTCCAGGGATGGCGACTACATATTTCAACACGATCGCGCACCTGTTCATTATGTATGGTCTCTGGCGGAGTAGTTACACGACAACAACATCCCTGTAATGGACTAACCTGCACGGAGACCTGTCCTGAATCCTACAGAACATCTTTGGGATGTTTTGGAACGCCGAATTCGTGCCAGGCCTCACCGACCGACATCGATACCTCTCCTCAGTGCAGCACTCGGTGAAGAAATGGCTGCCATTCCCCAAGAAACCTTCTAGCAATTGATTGAACGTATGCGTGCGAGAGTGGTAGCTGTCATTAAGGGTAAGGGTGGGCCAACACCATACTGAATTCCCGCTTTACCGATGTAGGGTGCCACGAACTTCTAAGTCATTTCCATGCATGTGTCCGGACACTTGGAGAAATAGCATTTTTGGTGACATCACCGCTTGTATTGTCAGTGTCCTTTCACTGAGACAGCACATCCGGCCGGTGTGGCCGTGCGGTTCTAGGCGTTCAATCCGGAACCGCGTGACCGCTACTGTCGAAGGTTCGAATCCTGCCTCGGGCATAGATGTGTGTGATGTCCTTAGGTTTGTTAGGTTTAAGTAGTTCTAAGTTCTATAGGAGATGACCTCAGAAGTTTAGTCCCATAGTGCTCAGAGCCATTTGAACCATTTGAGACAGCACTGTGAAATTGTGGCTCTCGAAGGCAATGCTCAGGAATGGTCGCTGATTGCCACACACGAACACATATTTACTGCAGATATCCTTCATTATGACAGACCTCCTTGTTTGCTGCCATCATTGGAAGTGACACCATTGTTGCAGACATCACATCTGCATGTGCGTCATGTAACTTTTTTATGCCCTGGCAGATCCAAGTTACTTGGTACTTGACAGACAAATAATACTTATCATAACAACCTTACGATAATTTTTATATGTGTCTGTAAACATAAATATAATTAGTTAAGTAAGTAACTGCACATGCAGTTTACATGAATAAAAGTTTGTAAATTGTTTCATATGAAACAGAAATATATTAACAACAATCTAACATTATTGTACATAAAACACATATATGTGGCATTATGAGAACTGTTTGATTACAGATTAAGATATGGGCTTATGAGGCTTTTTAAGGTAAACATATGAAGTAAAAATCAATTATTAAGTAATTCTGCACAGGCAGTGTTTGCTTATAATATAAAAATCAGACGAAGTGTACTGCATTGTACTGTGTTATACACAAAATGACACAAAAAAATTATATTGCCTAAGAAATGCTTTACATATTGCAGTGTCATAAACAAAATCACACAAAAAATATTATACTGCAGAACAAATGCTTTGTATGTATGGACATAGGATATGCTGCTTGAAGCAGTTAGATGCAAGAATGCTAAAAAAAATATTGTTCTGCATGGGCATAATTTGGTGCACTTTGATTAAAAATCTTAACAATGACATATACCAAAGTTTTACATAAGTAACCTCAATGTGTTAATAATCATATATTGAGCAATATCATACTATTCTAGCCATTATTTGTGTGGTCAGAAGTGCACTTTTGTTGGGTAATGAGGGTACTACCCTATCATCACCCTAACTACCACAAAACACACAGGAATCTATACTACATATAAACTGGATCCATGTCTCTACCGGACATGGACTGAAGGAAATGGGATTGGGATAGTTAGCTTTTCATTGTTGTATTCACTATGGCATACTGTTCAATATATGTTTTCTCTCGTCTTTTCATCTAAAAAAATTGATTAGCCTTTATACTAACCGTAATATAAGTGTTACAATTCTTTCTTCTCACGGATATTATCACCTCCTGTTGATTGGAAAAATTGTTATTGCAGTGGGGTGGTGGAACATTTATTGTCGTCATTTTGGTTTCTAAAGGAAGAAATTCGTTAGTGTCAAAGCAAACAAGTAATAAGTATTCTTCTTCCTGGAGTGGCTGCGACGTTCAATTTCCTTTGACACATGCAAAAAGATTATCACAGGAAACATTTTTTAAGTTTTTTTAAGTAACCCTTTGTGGTTCGCTTGCTTTCATTTTATTATGATTTACTTCCATCTCTGGTCCTTTCGTTTCTTGTTTTACTATTATCTGAAAATATTTACTTGTCACCATGAAAAACTATATGAGACAAACCTGAATGTTACCTTGTTACACGATTTTAGATTTAACTTTCTCCATAATTAGCATTGTTGACATTTCCGCTTTTTTTTTTCTTTCAAGCTGTGCCCTGAGCTGTTTCTGTGAGACTCCATTGAACCCTCAGAAAAGTTTCCTTAACCTACAATAATCACAAAAATGACGATTTGTTAATAATATAATAATCGAAGTGTCTTCCACAGACCTTCTTACAAAATATTTAGTGCTGGAGGCATGTAAAATGGATCCTCAAGGCATCTTATCTTCATTTACAAAAATTAATATGGAGGACTTCCTTTTAATCCTCTTTTATTACTTAACACTAATCCTTTTCTGGGAGTGGTGTCATTTTGTTATTTTAATTTTGCTTTCCGCATCTGTTCCTACTGGCAGCTCATACACTTAATATGTGTTATTGTGTTGATAAATGTTATCAACTTCTGGAGTGTTCTGAAAACTAACATTATGATTTAGAAAAGGAAGTTTCTATTCTAGGGTGTGTACGAGGACAAGGAAAACAAAATTCCCGGATTTTTCCCGGATTTCACGGTTAAAAATACATTTTCTCCAAGGTGGAAATACACTTTTTCCATGGTAAGTGACAGTATACTTTATCTCGGAACTGTAAAAGTTATCAATCCTGGGATTGGCTATGGTTTTATACACTGGCGTAGGATTTCTCGACACTTTAGAAAACGAAACTCAAGGGAAAAATAAAATAAAACACGTTTTGGAAAGATGTTTGATGTGCAGCAACATGTACGCTGTATATTTTCGTATTACGAAGGTATAAACGCGAACTACACCAAACACCTCATGTTACTTTTTGAAGCACTGAAATCGAGATTGCGATTGGCTTTTGAAAGCCAGTCACAGCTCAAGACACGTGATCTCGCCATACAATAACAGCAGTTTTTCGGAGTATACGACACATAATGTAGTCAGCCAATAGCAACATCAGTGCTAAGTAGTGTGAGCACACAAATAGGAAAAGTGAACGGTTTAAATTAATATATATAGTGTTGCTACAATAAAAGCCAAGCTTTCACATATAATATTGGTCTCGAACGTTAGTGGGGATGTAGAACCACTGGCTCAACCCCCAATAATATCGCTGCCCTACCGCAGCGAGAACAACTGTCTTTGCCTGATCAGTTCTCTGTAGTAAGCGCTCTATGCTACACGCATTGTGTATACGCTGCAAGAATACGAGTATTGATATTAAGTGACGGGAGAGCGACTGATTATTTATAGTCGTAACTACCACGCTCGCTCTCCAATACGTATAGATTAATAAGCTGCAAGAGAAGCTAAGCTTGCACATATAATGTTGACCTTTTTTCCGTGTTTACACTTTAAGATACATCACATAAATGTGTCAGTAAAATGTTTAATAACGACACAAATGTCTGATCTTCTGGGCCCGAAATTTTTCTAAATGGCTCATCCTCAAAGAGATGATTTTTAAATGAGAGTCAAACGCTCTGTGATATAAGAAATTCATCGTACATTCTCGCACATAGTTCATCTTTCGTAAAAGGGAATTTACTTTGAAAGTAACACGACGACACTAGGTTGCAGGCAACTGCGATACCGGCCACTGCGCACCGACTAAAATAACTTAATTGCGCCGCAAGGCGATTAATGCTTGACTGTCAGAAAGGTGGAAATAAAATAAGATCTGAAACTAGTCACATTTTAGCTCTCCGTAATTATGTGAATGTTTTTGCAGCAAAAACACTCAACGTAAATAGGGGTGATGAGGAGACTACCCACCTCCCCACTACAACTCAGACTACTCTGAGCATATTCCCCGGATCTACGATATTTCCGAAGCCCTCTGCCCCCGAAGAGTTTGAGATAGGACGCCAAAAATTAAAAAAAAATCGATTTCAAAAAATATTCATTTTGTAGCGCAAAGCTTTCTGAACATTCTGATAAATAAAACATATATGTTCGAGGAAATGTAAGACATGTTATTTGGTCTTCAGTGTGCCAAAGTGCAGTGTCACGCCTCCTAACACCGCATTCTTCTATCGCACATCAGTGTATTTCGATCTGTGGAATTCAAACGTGCATTTTATTTTTATTTTATTTTTATTTTTAATTTTTAATTTATTTATTTATTTTGGTAATGGATACCATCAAACAATATCCACGACAGTGGAAATTAAAATGTCCCGCGGTCAATGGCGTTAATTTTCGTTTCTAAAGTGTGCCCTTTAGGGAAAAATGTTCAAGCAGTGTTTTGTTCAGTTCATTCATAATTGTTTTATTTTCTGTTTGCAACGTATTAATCTGCGCAACCTGAGTTTGTAAGTCTGTTTGCGACGTCGTGAATTGAGCGTGCAGGTCTGTTTGCGACATATTAATCTGCGCGATTTGAGTTTGCAGGCCTTCTGTCATTGTTTGTATGTCCTTCTTAGTCTCGGTAAACACGGTTTGTGCCTATTCTTGGAATTTTGTAACCATGATTTGTTGGGACTTTTGCATATCTTGTTGGAACTTGTTAAACATGGCTTCTAGCTGTGTTTGCAAAGAGTCTTTCGTACTAAATTGAACATCCGTGTAATGTGGAGCCCTCTGATGTGCTGCTTGTACCTCAAAAACTTACAGAACCTGAATTAACTGTCTCTGAAAAGATTCATCATGATGTGTCACTGTACAGTGATGCTTCACTATCTGTTAATTCGGCAGTGGTATCAGCATTGCCGCTGAGTTCATCCGTTGCATTGTTTAACCCTTGTAACAAGGCTCGTTATCTGTGCAAACACTGTCCGCTTCAACTTCTGAATGCTGGGAATGTTCTGGAGAGTTAATCTCGTCATTAGTGGTTTCTGCATTTGGAAGTTCACTGAGGTCCCTAATGCGACTAGAGAATCTCGTGTTATGAGCGATCGCTAGTAACAATCATAAAAGTAAGACAGAAAATAAATTGTCTGCCACTTTACATCAGTAATCTCCAGGCAAAAGTGACGTTCCTAACTCGTAGTCCTCGATAATGAGTCGTTAAATATGTCACACGCAATTCATATAACAAATACAGATAGACAATAATTTACAATTATTGCTGAGAAAGAAAGTGCATATATAATTAGTAACAAGGTAGCGCAGCTGTAACCACTTTGTCTGCAATGTTGATATGACTGCCTTTTTATAATCTCCAATGATGTCGTCTAGCAATAGAGTTCGCCATATGTAATGTATATGCAACAAATTCGCAGCAGCAGTGGGTAAAATTTACTTTTACTAAGAATGAACTGAGTAAAGAAGAGTTGGTCTGGGTCCTGTTAATTACTACATAACTTATAAAAAAGGATTTTTTAAATTAAGTCTATTTAAAAACTACAGAAATCATCATTACGTAGTATTAATAATGGCGAAATGCCTCATAACGACTGTATAAGTATCAACAATGGCTGAGTGCCAGATTAACAATTACTTCAGTTTAAAAGTTACATTAGCATTTAATAATCACAGCATATTTATGAATGGGATGTGGAGAATAATTACTATTATTTGGACAGTAAGGAGGCTTCTTTAACTGACAGTCTATCACGAGCCTAACCCTGCAATTGCTTTAGCAGTTTGCTTGCGAATTTTACCCAGAATTCCATCTTCAAGCGTAGTTAAGCCATCTAAACCTCTCCTGGCTACATGAATGAAATCAGCCTTAAGTGTGGTGAGATCTGCCATCACCGACGTGAGGGCAGCGTGACACGTTTTCTGTCTCGGAGTTCTCGATCGACACTACTACTTCCACTCTCGCAGACAGACATCGTCTCACAAAAATGCTTAGAATCGCACTCCCATGCATCGACCTCAGATTATTACTATCGATATCTGAGGCCTTATTTAATTCCAATCTCACACAAAGCAAAGAATACGTTAAGTTGGCTATATTGTTTTCAATGTAATGGAGGGTTCTGACACACTCTTTACACAACAGAGATAAGCAGACAAATTAGGAGAAAAATATGATTTGGAAGTGCACACTTCATAACAAATATCAATGGCCATCCCCCAAATCTTATAATTCAAAACATCACACAAAACTGTTTTGGATACCATTAAGAAAAGACAACAAGCAATAGAGAAGAAAGGATACCAATGTAAAATAGAATACATAAAATGGAAAGCGCATTCCATATCGAATAAACATGTTTAACAAAAGGTCATTTTGCTGGAACACAAAACTAAGCCACCGTCTAAAACACAGTGTGTAGCAGAAACTATCAACTAACAAGACTTTGGAATCTTGAAAAATTGGAAAAGTTGGAACAATAATTCTAAGGATAATCTGTGACCCAGAAGCAATAGTGAAATTGAGTACAAATTAAGGTCACAGTGTTCTAATTGAGTATGATAGCGTTAACTAATGTAATGAGGAAGAGATTGTTTTATGGACGCATAAACTGATTGGTTAATAACAGATTAACCAGGCACATCTTCAGCTTACTAAACAGGTACAAATTCGAACCCATATAGTTTACTGAAATTGATACAGACATTAAAAAAACACAGGAATTACATTGGATCCTGTGGAAATAACAGATAAAAAAATATTTTGTAGGGAAATGATACGAAAGGTAGGATTACAGGAAAGAAAAGGTCAGCAAAAGGATGGAAATCGAAACACGAAGGAAAACAACGAACCTCTCAAACCATGAAGGAAGTCGGCGAGACCAACGAAAATTAAACACAAAGAAGCAAAATCAAAGTATATTTACCGTACCCTCCAAAAACGATTATTCGAATAAATAAATAGTAAATAATTGTCACCAACAGTTCTCAGATGGATAAGCTTCCTGTCATTTCCGTCATTCATCTGTTTTGGATCAACTAGCCTCTAGCGGAATTTTCGACTTCACGTCCTCTTAATTACGTCGTCCTGTCCCAACACATATATAATATCAAATACATCCAAAATTTACAAATACTGAAGCCTACGTCTTGACAGTTGATGGCAATCAGAATTTCTTGTCGGTAGATTCCACCACATAATTTTTTTTTTTAAATTGGTGAGCTGCATTCTAGTTGCAGTAGGACGTCTGCACTTGTATTGGATATTCATGGTTTTCAAGCGGCTGTTGTACATCTGCGGAAATAAAACCAGTGATTTCCGTAGACGTAATTGCTTTTCGCTTAAGAGCCCAACATGGAATGTAATAACTGTCAAATTCTCGAGTCTAAGTTAAAATTAGTCCGTAATCACGACCAAAGCCTTACATCACAGAGAAAGTCATTCGGCATCTGCTAGCGAAGGAACGCACCGAGAGCTACAGAGATATTCGTGGACGGTTCATCCATGGCTCCCCATTCAGTAAATTTCATCTGCAAACCACGTCTGCCTTGAATCGCCTCTGATTATGTTGCAGATAGTATTCGTTGTGCTCTTCCGCTTTCGAGCTTGAGACAGAAACTATCAATTCTACATATTTGACGACTCATTTTAAGCAGAATTATAATTTCCACCCTTCTTTCGAATCTGTTGTAACCCAATGGCTAGTAAAATTTATGACATTTTTACCGTTATAACAGTTCTACCTCTAAATTTCTTCTTATGTAGAACGCGAGTCTGTAACTGCGAAACTGAGATCCTAGAAGCGACAATAATAATCATAATAATAATAGTAAGCCACAGTAATAATAATAATAATAATAGCTATCGTTATTACTATCATTGTCATTGTTTTTATTACCCCATTTATGATCTCAAATTTCATATCTGCAGACTGCAGGTATACACACGAAAAAATATAGATGTCAAAGTGTCTGTAAAGTGTAAAGATCTCAGGTGAGATTTTCATTGTACTATCGCCTTCGCAATGGGTTCGTGCAGCTTACTGACGAAGATGGGGTTGTTATCACATCCAAAAATGACCAGTTCGGTTATGTATTCGAAACAGTTTAAGTTGTTCTTTTACTGTGTCAGTCAGCTCTCAAGGAACAGGGTAGCGTAGGTCATGTATGTGATTTTCTTAATTTCTATGATATTACTCATGCTTCTTCAAAGAGGCCGTGCTCAAAAGTAATGCCTCCGAATTTCTTACGAGAGAACTCCTTGGCTTTTAAAATGAAACAAGCGTTATTAACATTTTACAGCTTTATTCTTCATCTCTAAATACCTACTTCTCAACATACTCGGCCTGGCGATGAACACATGTTTCCGTACGTGACATCAGGTTGTTGATACTTTAACTGTTGACTGCGTGACTGTGTTGACGGTGTCACAACCTCACCTCTGTTTGTATCGCTTTAACACTATAAAAGGAATTCCTCGAAGATGTTCTTTAAGTTTTGGAAACAGATGAAAATCAAACGAGCCCACTTAGCAATGTATCGAGCATGATCGATGAGGGTGATGGTTGCAGATGTTTTACTTGTGCTCCTATGGTATGTCACTGTCATACTGAACATGATGTTACACTAAGTGTGGACCAACTGTTCGAATTCGAAAATCGACTACCTCACCCTCTTTCTCAAGCACCAACATAGTTACGTTGCAAATGACCATGTTACACGCTACAGTTCGGATCCCTGTATCGGCAGAGCACTGCGGAAAGGTAGACCTGAAGAATAAACTTGTAAAATATTAATAACTTTCGGTTTTATTTGAAAAGCTTCAAGAGTTTTCACATAAAAATTCGGAGGCATTACTTTTTAGTACTCGCTCGTTTTTAGTCTTTCGCATCCACGAAAATATTATGGTTCACGATCTAATTCGTCTTCTATGAATACTGCTTATCTCATTTTGTAAGATAGTTGCTCTGCCATATCTTATACATGATCCTTTACTTCCGGTCTATGTTTCTGCATTCTGGCATTTAGAGAGTATTTATTCGCATCTGTGCATCTCGACTGCTCTCGTTCCAAAGTCATGGTTGAACATGTTGATTACAGAATGAATTTTTCACTCTACAAAGAAGTGTGCGGTGACATGAAACTTAGTGGAAGATTAGAATTGTGTACCTGACCGAGACTCGAACTTGGAAGCTGTAGTGAACCATCCATCCTTCTCTGTCCGACGGTAATTAGTTTATCCCAGAATAATAGATGGAGGTAATCTTTTTAGTGGAACTTCTTCACCGAAGCTCAGGTTCGATATAAGAAGAGGGACTAATAATTAAAAGTTATTCAGGAACACCAGATAGCATGGAATACATAGCACATCATAAATTCTATTATCATGTTTCTCCAATACATTTCTACTGTTACAAAATGAAGACATAGGTATTTAATGCAATAATGAATGTGGATATCAGTAGACCTAATTACTTGAGTTCTATTTCTTATACCTTATTGAGAACATGTCTAAAAGTACCCGGCCATCCTCTAGGTTTGTAGCAATATCTGAGCATAAATAGTAGATGGTATACGTTCGCATGGGAAATAATCTTGTATAATAGAAAACAAAGTGCCTTTTTCAATACTTTCCGTCGTACCAAAGGTTTCTCCAATTAATCTATCAAGCAGCAGGGAATGCTACACGGAAACTTAAATTACTTTACCTGATTTTTATCTGTGGCCATCAGGCAACTCACCAGCAAATGCAAAAGTTGTCAAAACTTTAGCGCTCTAAGCTAGGACGAACGGCAGGAGACTTCCTTACTCTATAAATATGTTTGGCGTCATTCAGTGCTACTTGCTTCACAATGATTTAGGAGTTATTCCTTTTTTGCTTCAGTTATTCATAGACTAGAAGCTTTTCTTCGTCCATAATAAATTACTTACACCTCCACATTCAGTAAGTATTACGGGAAACCGTAAAGACTGTAGAAGTGGCTTCCACTCTCATAAGACATTTAATCCACAGATGTAAGTTACAAAATTACTTTTCCTGAAGTTAAGACATTAATAAATCGTGTCTCACTTTATATAAAATGTGTCTGAGTTAAACAGTTTTTATTGTATATGTTGCTCCAAATATTTACTATATTCCTACAGTTTGTATTCTGTAATTCTGCATTATCCATTTCATAGATTGAGTGGAGAGCGATATTCACAGCTACTGTTAATATTTTGTTCATATAGATTTACCTTACAGATGTCTGGGCAAAACATTTGCAGTTCTGAAATTTTGGTTTCATTTCTATGTGAATTATGGTGTGTTCAAGTAACCATTGTCAATAGGCAACTAGGTCGTCGGGTGGAACAGATAAGTTGTTGTCCCCTCAGCCAAGGGTGTGGTTGAATGGTATACTTTTGGACTCAGCAAAAGGGAGGGTACTGCTACAGTTTATCTCGCCATCTCTCATCGGATATTCACGAACAGGGAAACAATCAAATAAACGGTCATTCATAAACGTGAAAATGTTACTTCATGAGGTAAGAAACAGATTAACATTTAACAGCTTATCAAGCGTAGAGATATTGTGTGTTCGATGTACTGTATTTCTGAATCATGAGTTGAAATTATGAAGTTTCGAGGAAAGTGAACTATACGCAACATTAACATATTAACTTTACACCTAATTGTTTTTCTTTCTGCTACAGCACCGTCCTTCCCTTGTCTGGCCTTACTATGGACTCCAAGTGTTACGGCCTTGGTATTCTCGAATCGGTGCACCGTTTAGCGTCTTAGCAGTTACCGTATTTCTTTTCACCACAACTGCCTGGGCCGTTATTTATATCGGTTCACCCACAGTATCACATTTCATAGAGCGCCGTTCTTGCACAGAGAGTACCATCTTCCACTGACGTACACTTAACGTTCGCTTCAGGAACCAGTTCTTCTGCGCAAGCACGTATCAGAGGTCCCCATCCTCTACGATAACACTTCTAGTTCAAATCTTCTGTCCTATATTCATCGCTTTACCATTCCCATAGTGTGTTTATCTTAGAATATTTAACTCATGTTCAAGTCATTTCACAGCTCAGTAATTATTCACATTAATGTTCTGATTGATTTATATCGCATGAGCGTAATATGATTTTCTTAGACCACTTTCTTGATACTACCATTATCACATATCAAACTACGCATGGAACAAAAATTCTATATTTACAAAATTTAATACGAATTGAAAATTACCTTAATATGTTTCTTAAACGTTCTATGCTCCTCTGAATCATGTTCCAAATAAACACCCTTGTCTTTTCGTTAAACCATGTGCACTGACGTTGACATTTATGAGAACATTTGCTATCACTTATACCTTTTTCATACCAGGTAATTTTGTATGAAGTTACCTTTACTCGACAACAGGACTTCTAAGCCAATTGTAAAAAACATCCACTATGCTCTACCTTACTTTTGAGGCCTGATCTAAGCCTCACAATTTCTCTGTTCCATTAACGTGTTCTGTGTAGTAAGAAAGAGTACTGGCATGTTCGCTTAACCCAATCTATACACATGATTACTTCTCCCCTTTGCAAAGATACTACTGGATGTCTTACACCTTCTACTGAGAAGTTCTTTCTTAGTTCACATACAGTAAATTTTTGAACAATAAAAATTGGCATAATTTTAAAATACCAAAATATCACTTGTCTTAATCTGCGTATTCCTCACTAAAACTGACCTATCGCGAAGTTACATGCTTTGATTATTTTCACGTAGTTCCTTAATTGTTCACACTTCATCTTTACAATAACACTTTTGTAGATTGTTCTCATAATGCCAATACGTGTATGTTTCTTTAACGTCCACACCCTTGTTTCGATTTATACACATCTGACATTTATTCACGCGTGCCTTCTCTTCCATTATTAGTATAACAATATCGTTTTCCCACATTCATTCCTTACCACTAAGGTTTCCTTAACTAATTTTACTATACATGTTTATAAATACCAACAAACACACGTCCAGCTATAGCTTTATTACATTAAAGAATTAGAAGGAACTTCTTTAGATCATTATGCGCATACAGACCTTTTATTCTGTGGATTTCTGGGCATACTAAAAGGTATGTTTCTTCATGAGGAGTATCACAGATTACATACGGTCCGGTATGTGGAATTAGCCATTTTTTTTATTCTTCTCTCTAATCAGTGAGGATTTGGTGTGGTTATAGAGTGGACGTCCTCGCCCTATCTTTCCCACATCTCCTGACAGCAATTCAGCCTTTGGTATTTTAGACAGGGGATTCATATACTCATTCTTTTTTTGCTTTTCCAAATAATAAATAATTTGGAGCACATCATGTTGAAGTACGTGTTATTTTGTTAAATATTTTCTCAAATGGTTTTAGGTAATTAGTTTGTGTATTCGAACAATAAGTTAAAATATACTGATTAAATTCCCTAAATACCCTTTCCGTAGGACAAGCTTCCAGACGGAGACACGATATCGGTACATGTGTTTTCTTCATCTCTTACGGTTACCCAACAAGCACTTGTAAAATTCTTTTCATTGATATAAAATTTTTTACAGGCTTCACAATATCGGAAGATAGTTATCGATAAGTCTCCTTGGAGAACTTGTAGCCTTTCTAGTACATATAGTTTGAGATGGTTTGAGATGTTTAACATTTCCTGTATAGCTACTACGAGTATATTTGTCCCTCCACCCCCTTGAATGAGGAAGCAGTCCACAACATCAGCTGCAGCTGCTTGCTATGATTTGTTTATAATGACTGTATGTAACACACTTTTTGACCCTTTATTAGAAGGTTATGCCTTGTGACAAAGCATGTTTATTCATTAAAACTCCGTTGGTACTCCTGAGTCATACAGACACATAATTTACTCGTATATGCTTTTGTGCATTACGGCGAATGAATAGTACATGATTGTGCATTACATGATGTGGTTCTAAATTTTTTCTTCAATCATCAATCAACTGTTTCTTTGTCTCTCATCAGCGTGGATCTACATCCTCTAAGCATGTTATATCCTTCCATTGCACGTGTATAGATAGTATGTCCTATACACATTGTCCTGAAATAATAAAATCTTAAGATTTATTACTTTCTTCTCTCATTCAGGTATATCGTTTAAATCTTCCAGCAAGTGTGATAGTGATTAGCCATGACATTACATTCGTCTTGAACGTGTATGACTTTAGATTCATGCTGTTGAAACGCAAATGACCACCTTGCTATCCTAGCATGCAGTAACTTACAGCTCAGTATGAAGACTGCTCTTGGTGATAAAAGTATACTGTAGTATGCGTTCCTGCTAGGTAGTAATGGAATTTACAGAGTGTTCATACGATAGTTAGAGCTTCCCATTCTATAGTCGTCTAAGCTCATTCACAATCTTTCTGTATCCGTCTCGTAAATATCGTAGTAAACACAGAGGGTTTTTTGCCTTTGCCCCTTGCTTGGGAAAGACAAGCCCTCCTTCATTCCTTGAAAAATCTATCGCTTAACAGAATTATTGAGACATTTCTGGGTTATAAAGTAGCTCGCGGTTAACTAGTGCCCCTTTCATTTTGTTAAAAGATTGGTAGTTCCACTGAGATATATAGTTCCACTGAGCAGAAACATTTGACCTGCTTCTGCAGTAAATGTAGTAAATGTTCACAATTTAACAATTGGTCTGGTACAAGATAGCTATGAAATGAGGCTGACCTAGGAAAGATTTCAGTTTCTTTCTTTGCCCTAGTCAACGTAAAACGTTATATTGATCCCCCATTCCACTTTCATTTGCCATTGTTCCATTTGGTATTACATCACCCAAAAGTGGTAATTTTTCAAGACCACATTTCGATTTTCGTAGATTTGCCATCATTCCATAATCCTGAACATTTTTTCAAGATTTGATGAACCAAATCTCTATGCTCCTCCCATGTGAAAGCTGTTATTAACCCCATAATGCCTGAATAATGCTTTAGATGAAAGATAAAAACTAAAAGTCGTGTTTTCTGGTACACAGAATACTCAGGACAATGCTGCCCCTGTTATAAGCGTTGGTAGCTTCATGAAGAATCAGCATTTACCGGCGCTGAAATTCATGACACTCCGAATTCAGGGGTTAATGGAACGTCAACCTATAGAGTTTACCTGTGTAATAGTTCTGGGCCAAAGATAATATCCAATGCGGCTGTAAAAGCTCCAGCACTCATGTTCAATCGGAATGGTAAAAAGTATGAATAGGTACTCTATGTGATCAACAGTATCCAGACACTCCCGAAAACATACGTTTGCCATATTAGGTGCATTGTGCTGCCATCCACTGCCATGTACTCCATATCAGCGACCCCAGTAGTCATTAGACATCGTGAGAGAGCAGAATGGGGCGCTCCGCGGAACTAACAGACTTCGAATGTGATCATGTGATTGGGTGTCACTTGTGTCAAACGTCTGTACCTGAGATTTCCGCACTCCTAAACATCCCTAGGTCATCTTTTCCGATGTGAGAGTGAAGTGGAAACGTGAAGGGACATGTACAGCACAAAAGCGTACAGGTCGACCTCGTCTGTTGACTGACAGAAACCGCCGACTGTTGAAGAGGCTCGAAATGTGTAATAGGCACACATCTACCCAGACCATCACACAGGAATTCCAAACTGCATCAAGATCCACTGCAAGTACGATGACAGTTAGGCGGGAGGTGAAAAAACTTGGATTTCATGGTTGAGCGGCTGCTCATAAGCTACACATCACGCCGGTAAATGCCAAACCACGCCTCGCTTGGTGTAAGGAGCGTAAACATTGGACGACTCAACAGTGGAAAAACGTTGTGTTGAGTGACGAATCACGGTACGCAGTGTGGTGATCCGATGGCAGGGTGTGGGTATGGAGAATGACCGGTGAACGTCATCTGCCAGCGTGTGTAGTGCCAACGATAAAATTCGGAGGCTGTTATTTTACGGTGTGGTCGTGTTTTTCATGGAGGGGCTTGCACCCCTTGTTGTTTTGCGTGACACTGTCACAGCACAGACCTACATTGTTGTTTTAAAGACGTTCTTGCTCAACACTGTTCAAGAGCAATTCGGGGATGGCGACTGCACCTTTCAACACGATCGAGCTCCTGTTCAAAATGCACGGCCTGTGGCGGAGTAATTACATGACAGTAACATCCATGTAATGGACTGGCCTGCACAGAGTCCTGACCTGAATCCTATAGAACACCTCTGGGATGTTTTGGAACGCCAACGTCGTACCAGGACTAACCGACCGACATCGATACCTCTCCTCTCCCTTCGTGAAGAATGGGCTGCCATTCCCCAAGAAACCTTCCACCACCTGATCGAATATATGCCTGCGAGATTTGAAGCTGTCTTCAAGGCTAAGGGTGAGCCAACACCGTGTTGAATTCCAGCATTACCACCATTACCGATGGAGGGCACAACGAACTAGTAAGTCATTTTCAGCCGTGTGTCCGTATACTTTTGATCACATAGTGTAATTCCTTCCTGCAAGACTTAGTAGAAATTTTTGTATGACTCTCCATTAAGTGGAACCTGTCAATTTATTCTGTGCAAAGTCAATTGTCGCTAAATACAACACGCCATGGGAATCTGCTCTTCTTTCTTCTCTGGGTGATTTTCAGTTGGTGAGAGGTCTGAAGAATGTGCTGGCCAGGGCAGCAGTCGAACATTTTCTGTATCCAGCGAGGCCCGTACAGGACCAGCAACATACGGTCGTGCATTATCCTGCTGAAATGTAGGGTTTCGCAGGGATAAAATGAAGAGTAGAGCCGCGGGTAGTAACATATCTGAAATGTAACGTGTACTTTTCAAGGTGCCGTCAATGCGAACAAGAGGTGACCGAGACGTGTAACCAATGGTACCCCATACCATCACGCGGGGTGCTACGCCAGTATGGTGATGACGAATACACGCTTCCAATGTGCGTTCTCCGCGATGTCGCCAAACACGGATGCGACCATCATGATGCTGTACACAGAACCCGGATTCAGCCGAAAAAATGACGTTTTGCCATTCGTGCACCCAGGTTCTTCGTTGAGTACACCATCGGAGGCGCTCCTGTCTGTGATGCAGCGTCAAGGGTAACCGCAGCCATGGTCTCCAAGCTGATAGTCCATGCTGCTGCAAACGTCGTCGTCGAACTGTTCGTGCAGATGGTTGTTGTCCTGCAAACGTCCCCATCTGTTGACTCAGGGACCGAGACGTGGCGGATAAGATGCCTGACGACTGCTAGTGATGCGAGGCCGCTGGAATCCAGCAAGGCGCTCCGTATTACCCTCCTGAATCCACCGATTCCATATTCTGCTAACAGTCATTGGATCTCGATCAACGCGAGCAGCAGTGTCGCGGTACGATAAACTGCAATCGTGGTATCGCGATAGGCTACAATCCAACCCTTATCATAGTCGGAAACGTGATGGTACGCATTTCTCCTCCTTACACGAGGCATCACAATAACGTTTCACCAAGCAACGCCGGTCAACTGCTGTTTGCGTATGAGAAATCGGTTGGAAACTTTCCTCATGTCAGCACGTGGTAGGTGTCGCCACCGGCGCCAACCTTGTGTGAATACTCTGAAAAGCTTACCATTTGCATATCACAGCATCTTCTTCCTGTCGGTTAAATTTCGCGTCTGTAGCACGTCATCTTTGTGATGTAGCAATTTTAATGGCCAGTAGCGTATTTTCAAGGCGATAGCGCTGCTTTGCCTCGAAAATTGCAGGGTGTGCTACTGTCGAAATATCGGTGGTTTCCGTCATGTCACCCGCCTGCATCCCCTTAAGTTATCTGAACAATCGTTGTCGGTGCTGGTTTGCTGTCTGTTCTGTTGTGAACAAGTTTATCACTGAACTGTTCACTTTAACTCTTTCTCTGCCCAACCTTCCTATTCATAACGAATCCTACTCCTGTTGCACCATTTTCTGTTGCTGTCGATATTACCCTATACTCATCTGACCAGAAATCCCTGTCTTCTTTCCTCTTTAATTGAATGACCATCTTCTATATCTAAATTGAGGATTTACATTTCCCTTTTCAGATTTTCTAGCGTACCTACCACATTCAAGGTTCTGACATTCCACGCCCCGACTCGAAGAACGTTATCCTTTCGTTATTATGTCTTTAAAGCAGTGGTTTTCATTGTCTTCTGCATCCTTATGCCGTTGATCATTGCTGGGTCTTCCACCTTTAGGGGAAGGTTCTCCTCTGCCCTCTTAGAGAAGGCCATTGGCTGAATGAGGGTGACTTCTTACGCGGAAAGGCTTCGTTCGCCATTACGGGTGAGTTTCATTTGATAACTAATCAAATATGCTACACCTACACCATGGCTGTTGTTCACCGGACCCAAAACTGGAGTTACGGTATGGGGTGCGATTTGGTATGACAGCAGGAGCACTCTCGTGGTTATCTCACACACCCTGACTGCAAATTTGTACGTCAGTCTGGTGATTCGATCTGTTGTGTTACCATTCATGAACAGTATTGCATGGGATGTTTTCAGACAGGATAACGCTCGTCCACGAGCCGCTTTTGTAGCTCGAGCTCTACAGCGAGTCGACATGTTACCTTGGCCTGCTTGATCACTAGCTCAGACGCCAGTCGACAACTTATGGGGTATCATTGGACGACAACTGCAGCGCCGTCCACAAAGGGTATTAGCCGATCAAGAGGGTATGGAATTCCATCACTCAGACCGACATTCGGCACCTGCACAACACACTCTTTTACATGTTTGTATTCAACATTCTGGCGGCTACACCAGTTATTAATGTAGCAAAATTTTAACAATTGCATTGGATTATCTCGCGCTCACATGAACCTTCAATTTTGCAATGTTAGTCCGCTGGACAACACTGGTACGAAGTACCGTCTGCCACACAACGTTATAATGAAGCAACTTCTTATGGTGTGCATACTGTAAGACCTTCGGTACACACACCATTAGATTATCTGACTTGTCGCTCTAACGAAGTAGGCGAGAGTCAGCAATATGTCTCGTGGTCTTATCGTGGCATGTTTATCTTCTGCGGTTAGGTCAGACGATAGAAATGCCACTTGCACGCTTAGAGTAGCAGGTTGACGGTGACCAACTTTAAACAGAACTTGATTAATTTTCACACACATTTATTAAAATAATAAAAATCATAGATATAACGTAACTTGATTCTGGATGCTGTTTGCAACTGACAATCTGAAGTTCCTTTGGTTTTGGTATGTTAATCTTATTCTCACATATCTCTGATACTTGACAAAGTGTCTATACATTTCTCTTCATGGCTATGTACAGTAATATGATAATCTTATTAGGCGCAGACTGAAACTTGACTACAGACCAATACAGAAAAATGCAAACTAATGCAGACTGACCAATCGGAGGTCTGTAGACTCGTTATAATACCTCGCGCGTTCAGGTATCACTGCGCGAGTGTAATCCGCGACGACAGAAGGTTCTACGTTAGCAGCAATCTCATTGGCTGCGTTACATATTAATACGCGGATCGGCGGAAGCAGAATTTGGTCCGTCTCTAAGACAGCGCCATCTCGTAGTGCGGAGACGGACGAGCGCTGCGCCTGCGCTGTTGTGCTTAGTGGGGCGCGCCCTATTGGGAAAGTTGTGTACGCGCTGACTACGCAGAACTACGTACACAACACTTCTGCAACACAATAATAGGAGGGCTGTTCGGAAAGAAAGGAACGATGGATCGCGAAATGTAAACCACAGAGTAAATCAGATGAAGTTTTCTACTGGTGTGTTGGGCAGTGTCTCTAGTATGCCTGCAAATAGCGTCACGTCACACGTCTCAGTTCTGAGTTCACAGTGAGCACTCCAAGTTGCCTAGAAAATATTATCTCCCGCCAAGTATTGGTGGATTTTGCCTGATTTCCTGCAACCCCACATAACGTAAATCTCATGCAGTTCCTTCTTCATGGCAGATCTCGGCCGCGCACAGTAGCGGCAGTGAGGATGCTCCTGCATCGTTTCCGATGGGAAGTATCTGATCACCCACCTGGCTGCCTCTGATTTTCATCTGTGCTCACATGAACCGCTGGCTATGAACACAACGTTCTGGCTCCGACATTGAACTGCAGTCCGGCGTACAAAATTGTCGGAAATCACAGAAGGCTGCCTTCTATGAGAAGGGTATTGGAAGATTGGTGCAATGCTAAGACAGATGCCTAAGTGGGAGCAGCGAGTAAATAGAGAAGTAGCTGGAAGATATACCTCACTGCTGCAAATAAAATCGGTTAGATTTTCACTGTGGTTTCCATTTCACGACCGATCGTTCCTTACCTACTGAATATCTCTCGTGCCATACGGCAACAGCATCGCTTTCGCAGTGGCGGCGGACTGCCATTTATCATACTTCAACCAGTCTGCACGAAATATTTATAAGTTATATGCAAAAAGCTTCCCTGTAAATCAGTCTGTCCATTACTGAGAATTCTTTATAGTGGTTCCTGAGACACCCGAACATTCAGAGAGTTGCAGTAGGAGACTTCAATTCATATATCTATAGATTTAACAAGAAACGGGAGGCTCAGATAACAAATATCGGTACATTTTAATCTGGCAGTGAAATATACGCCAGAGGGTGTAGTAGAAATATCTGAAACGACGTGAAACTCCCACGCTATTTTTATTAACTAAAGGTAAGGTTAGTGTTCGACTCGGGTTACGGAAGCATGGGAAAAGAAACCAGTCATGACCTTATCACGCGTTGGCCTGGAGCGATATAGGGATATCATTGAGAGCCGAAAGGTACATGGTCGGACATAGAGTCCAACCATTGTCTTCCGAAACGCAGGTCTAGCGTGTTGGCCGCTCCGCCACAACGTTCGTTGCTATTTTAGCGCGGCGGTTGTACGCATCAGTTCGATTGACATCTGAATGAACACATTTAAAACCTCGTAGTGCCAGATTGTTATCGTAAATTTGATTCGCAGCAGAAGCGCAGGTATGAAATTGGAAGCTACCTGGGCTTTGTTTAGCCAGGCCTGCCGTGGGCGGAAGAGACCGTGAACTGCAGTTTTATAAGGTCACCCGACAGTCGTCCAGTTTTGCCTGACCTATGCCACATTGCTGGAAACGTCACTGAACTATGTTACGCCTACGGTGCTAGTGAAAAAAGGTGGCGACACAAGAAAGTATTACAGATCAGTACATAATTCAGTAAATGCTATAGCATATTTAAAAAATTCAAATACAGGTTTATGTTGCCAAGTTTAATCCGAGATAACCTTTAGCAGTCTCTTTACATTGCACACCATGGAGAAATATTGCCGTCAGAACACTTCTCACCGTCGAATTTATTTTTTTATTGCGGCCGAGTATAATTTTTGTAAATTGCACTACAGAGGGTTGGGGTTCAGGACCTTACCTGCCGTTCTTGACTGAAACTTTACAGGACATCAAGAAATTTCGTAAAATCAATAGACATGGTTCCTTTGTAATAAAAAAAAAGAGTCAACATAATTTCTTGCCCGTTCTTGCTTAAAGTCTGTCTTCAAACCTCTTACTGCCCATGAGTCGAAGTTAAGGCTTATCTTCTTCATGTACCATCGAAGTAATTCTCCAGCAATGGTTCTTAGCTGGAAACGTAAAGGAGAGTTCGTTTAGAAGGTAGAAAACGAAAATTCCTTACGTCAGAGAAGCTAAGTGCAGTACTGGAGGACAGTCAGCTGAGGTTTATCGTGCACTGATCTGTGTTTAACTGTCTGAAAGCATTATGTAGACTTAAGTTCACCTTCAGAAAGTGCTAAATGATTTTTTTGTTCTAATTTTTGTATTTTCCGCTTGTGCATTCCAATACCTCTTCTATATCCATTTTTATTTATTTCCTTTAAGTACTCTTTGAACTGCATACCAAGAAGTCACCAGCATATTACATTAGTAACACACCTGATAAGCAAATAAATGTTCGTAAATACACACGGAGCATAGTAACTGAAAAGAGGTAATACATTATAACGGACAAGAAAAAAGGTAAAGGAAAAATAAACATACACTAATTCTTGTAGGGTGACACGGCGACATTATTTTCTGTTTACTCGATAGCTACGAAAAGGTGAACATCATACAATAAGTAGATACAGCATTATCTTCACAATTATTAGCCTCATTTCTCAAAACGTTATAGTTCTCTTAAGTTCCAATGCTACTTACCCGAAAGAAAGCGAACTCAGTAATCACTACGAATCTCTAAGTCGGGTATGAAACATATCCCCAACAGAGAATTGTATAGAAAGACACAATCAACTATTGTATATCGCTTTTCATCTACAGGTAAGAAGCCCCACACATACAGTGAAAAGTAATTTTAATACATGCTTGATTATGGACTACAGTTCTCTCCGGGAGATTTTTATCGGGTTAGAGTAACGAATATAGTTTGAAAACAGAAGAAGACGAAATATTTGCACCACTTCAACACAGAAAATGTCAGAGATGGGTAACGCTAGGGTATATTCATAATTATGTGACAAAAGGCAATACCTCGAGAAATTTAATAGTATAAAGAGTCACATGTTTGAATTACCACTTATGTTACAATTAAATGATTCCCTATTGATGATAATTACTATTTTGGGAAATGTGCCGTAAACCACTAAAACGCACTATTTCTTGTGGAAAACGTCCACGGCAAGAATCAGGTGACTGTAATAGGCTGCAATTCATAGATACAAACATTGCAATACACCTTAGGGTCACAATGTCCTTTACATCCAGTCTTTAGAGTTCAGTACACTGTGGAGGCCCAAATTGCGGCAGCTGGAGCTTCTAAGCAAAGTGCTTCTCAGCGCAGTATGACGGCATTAGCTTTTCTCCGCTATTACAATAGTGCAAACAGAGAATATATAAGAACTACAAAAGGTATGTACAAACACCAACAAACCTCTTGGCGAATAGTTTACCCACAGGAGATTGCCAATGCCACCGAGGCGACAAAATCGACAACAAAATTTGATGTTGGAAATTTTGGACCTTTACAACCACCCTCGTAGCCGATGCTTAGCACAAGCCGTGCAAGCCATGCAGATCTGAAGAGGTCCTTTAGAATTCGATTGTAATGGAGACACAGCTTTTTGTAAAAGGGTTGATTAAGGTGACAAGAGAAAACAGTGCTGTTTCTTTGCACCGACCGACCTTTTAAATAGGTACCAGCAGGGTCATCGAGCCTCACTATTGTATTAGTATTTTTCAGTAAAGTTGCTTCCTTTTCACTTCGTGTGTCACAGCCATGAATTTATTAGAAGACACTTACATTTAATACCTTTGGTCTTAAACAATCACTTTCATTTATACTGCACGACGAGCGGCTTTCGGTGCTTTGGCATTTTTATGTGTCACTCCTTTCGTCGCAGTTTTGTAGGCTGATAGCGCGATCAACACGTAGAATCCGCGTAGTCTCTGTCCATCACAGAGCACCTTGTGATGATGCCATGTTGGCGAAAGTCTGGCTCTGAGGACTAACGCACTTAAAGGTGTAATGAGAGCCTTTGAAAATCGCGTTCGTTAACTGTTCGCTAGACATAAATGATCTATGCGATTCACCCAGTCGTAAGACAATCGCCGACAACCGTCTGGTATAACAGACGAGATGAAAGGGGAAGGGAAATATTGACACATCACACTACAAAGCAAAGACAACTGTGCTACTCGTTCATTAAAGAGGAATTGTACAGTCGCCAGGCAGTGTCCCGCTGAAGTACTGCTGAATCACGGCGGTTGGAGCTACCTAAGATATGGGTTTGATTAGTGACTGCAGGTCACAACACCTTGCATATCCATAAGACAATCTCGAATGTTGATTCCACCACGCGACGTGTCATTTTAATTGATATTCCTCCTCTATACTACTCTATAACGAAGGTTTGCAGCAACCGTAGTAGCAGCTAACATGTAAGCAATTCCCACTTCATAACTAGTTAAAGCCGGATGTGTCCGAAAATACTATATTCCTCCACACAGCTTGAAAATGATGCGAACTCTCTCTGAGTGCAGTCGGATGCATTTTATTCCTGCATTTCTTTTATTTTAATGAAAGAAGCAAAGAAAAAAAAACATAAAAAGAAACATAGCCATCGCCAGTAAATGCGAAATATAAACACCAAAAGCATTAAGAAACTACATGCCTGAACTTCAGGAGAACGCCGGCCGGAGTGGCCGTGCGGTTCTGGGCGCTACAGTCTGGAACCGAGCGACCACAACGGTCGAAGGTTCAAATCCTGCCTCGGGCATTGATGTGTATGATGTCCTTAGGTTAGTTATGTTTAATTAGTTCTGAGTTCTAGGCGACTGATGACCTCATAAGTTAAGTCGCATAGTGCTCGGAGCCACTTGATTTGATTTTCAGAAGAAGGGCCATCAGTATAAAAGGGTTCTGGACAAGCACATGACAAGGCTAGGTACAGTAACAGTCAGTATTGCAGTTCTAAATTGCCGTAGTTATGTTGGGAAAGAACAGGAGCTCCAAGCGCTAGTAGAAAGCACTGTAGCTCATTAGAGGTATGGATAGCATGCGAAAGCCAGATCTTGTAGCGAAACTGAAGTAGATAGTTCCTGTGAGTTACATTGTGTAGTGGTTATCCTTTGGAACCGGAATAAATTAATCAGTTTTGAGTATCATATCAAATAGGTACTGAATTCGTACAGTTACGGTTACTAGTGACTTTAACCTACCCTGAATATATTATCGAAAATACATGCTCAAAGCCGATGGTAGGTACAAAACATCGTCAGTAATTGTACCAAATGCTTTCTTCGAATACTGTTTTCAGCAATTAGTTCAGGACCCCATTCGAAGTGTAAATGTTTGCGAAAGCATAATTGACCTATTAGCAATAAATTATCCTGAGCAAACAGGGAGCTTCATGACTAATACATGGATTACGACTGACACCCTAAACATCCAAATGAAAAAAATAAAACTTCGTTTGTCGCCTTCCCAAGTGATATTCGCCGCTCATTCCAAACTATCTAGCAGGCCGAAGTGGCCGAGTGGTTCTAGGCGCTACAGTCTGAAACTGCGCGACCGCTACGGTCGCAGGTTCGAATCCTGCCTCGGGCATGAACGTGTGTGATATCCTTAGGTTAGTTAGGCTTAAGTAGTTCTAAGTTCTAGGGGACTGATGGCCTCAGCAGTTAAGTCCCATAGTGCTCAGAGCCATTTGAACCAATCCAAACTAATTACGTTAGCGTAGACCATATGTGGCATTAATCTGAAGAAATAGAATAGGCGGCAATGGAGAGATTTATACCAAATAAATTAATAAGACATGGTACTCATCACCCAAGGTACGCAAAACAAGACAGAATATCGTTGCCGGCACAACAGAAAAAGCTTCCCAAATTCAAAGGAACAAAAAAATTTCCAGAATTGTCGATGTTTACCTGTTGCTCGAAACTCACCCCCGTCTTCAATACGAAACGATTTCAACAGCTTCCACAACGAAATCCTATCTCGAAATGTGGCAATCCATACTTTCGCTGCGCGATACCAAAGATAATATTGCCGGCGACACCGCCACTAAAGCGGAGTTACTAAACACATTTCTCAGGAATTCCTTCACCAAAGATAATGTAATAAATATGCCAGAATTCTAATCAGAAACAACTGCAAAGTTTAGTAACCTAGAGGTATATATCCTCGGTGTAGCGGATCACCTTAGGTAACTTAATAAAGGGAAATAGTATGTCACTCTGGTCCTGTCAGAGTATAATAATATGAGAACCTTATATTTGGCAATCATGTACAGCCGCACGCTCGACGAAAGATTCCTTACCTATAGACAGGAAATATGCGCAGGTCACACCAATACTCAAGAAAAAACTAGGAGTAGCCCGCTGAATTACTGACCCACGTGATTTACGTCGATTTGCAGAGTTATGGAACACATCTGTGTTCGAATATTCTGACTTACAAAGAGAAAAAAAAACAAAAGAAAAAAATATTTATTGACACGTAGCACGGATTTAGAAAATATCGTTCGTATGAAACACAACTATCTCTTAATTCCCACAAAGTAATGACAGAGGATCTCTAATTGATTCCACATTTATTGATTTCCAGAAGGCTTTTGAGACCGTTCCTGGCAAAAGAATTCTAATAACATTGCTTGCCTAGGAGCATCGTCTCAGTTGTGCGACTGCATACGTGATTTCCCACCAGAAACATCACTGAACGTAGTACTCGACGGAAACTTATCGAGTAATACGCAAGTGATATCTGGCGTTTCCTTAGAAATAGTCATAGACCTCTGCTGCTCCTAACCTGCACAAACGACTTACAAGAAATTGTGAGCAGCCCTCCGGAACTGTCTGCAGATTGTGCTCTCATCTACTGCCTAGTAAAGTCATCATAAATTTCAGACCAATTTCAAAATGGCGTTGACACCTTTTCCGTATGGTGGGAAAGGTGGCTACTGACACTGAATAATTAAACGCTTGGGGTCATATATGTGACAACTGAAAGAAATCCGTTAAATTTCTATTACTCGATACAGTACGCAAATCCAAAGACTGTGAATTCAGCTGAAAACCTGGGAATTACAATTATGAAAGCTTAAATTGGAACGAGCGCGTTGATAATGTTGTGGGAGCGGTAGATCAAAGACTGCGTTTTCTTGTATAGCAATTAGAAGATGCAACAGTTCTACTAAAAAGACTGCCTTCATTACGCTTGTCCGTCCTCTGTTAAAAGTATTGCTAAGATGGGTGGGATACTTACCAGATAGGACTGACAGAGGTCCTCGAGAAAGTCCAAAGAAGGACAACTTCAAACTTCCTGGCAGATTAAAACTGTGTGCCGGACCGAAACTCGAACTCGGAACCTTTGCCTTTCACGGGCAACTGCTCCACTTTTTTTTTTTTTTCTTCGATCTCATTTTGTGCGATATTGTTCGTTGCAGCTGTTCGGTGCGGATGTCCTATGACAAGCGTTCCAGTTTAGTGTTAAGCCGTTGCCCCAGTTATATATTACAGAGGCAAGCCTAAGCACCACTCACGACCCGTCCTCATAGCTTTACTTACGGCAGTATCTCGTCTCCTACCTTCCAAACTTCACAGAAGCTCTTCAGCGAAACTTGCAGAACTAGCACTCCTGGAAAAAAGAATATTGCGAAGACATGGCATTGCCCCAGGAAGGTACCGGCGGAATTAGAGCTGTGAGGAGACGTGATGAGTCGTGCTTGGGTAGATCAGACGGTAGAGCACTTTCCTGCGAAATGCAAGTGTCCGGAGTTCGAGTCTCGTTCCGGCAGACAGTTTTAATTTGACAGAAAGTTTCATATGAGCGCACACCCCGCTGCATAGTGGCAATTTCCTTCTGGAAGGACAACTTGTTTTGTATTGCCGCGAAGTAGGGTAAATGTGGTACGCATATGAGAAGCGAGTTGGGGGGCAATCATTAAATTGAAGCCATTTCTCGTTGCCGCCAGATCTTCTTCACGAAACTTCAAACATCAACTTTTTCCTCTGAGGGCGTAAATATTTTACTGCCGCCTGTTTGCGTAGAGAGACTTGATCATCGTTATACAATAGGAGAAATCAAAGCTCGTACGGAAATACTTAAGTATTCATTTCTCCCATGTGCTTTTAGAAGATGGAACTGTTGAGAAACAGTCTGAAAGCGGTTTGAAGAACTCTCTGCCACGCTCTTGAGTGTAAATTGCAGAGTAGTCATTTACATGTACGAGTAGATGTTTACTCTGTGGATTGGCTAAGTAGTCTAGTGGCACAGTGCATGACCGGAAACTGAAATATTTTTGTTACATTTCAAAATTATGTTCTAGAAATCTCAATGAAAATCTAAGATTAAATTCTCGTAGCTGAGGCTCACTGTCATGTACCGTTTTGCGAATAACGTCGTGGTCACCTTTCACTATAAAATTATTTATTTGCAAGACATAGGTATGCCATTTCTATAGTGTTCACTGTCAAGTGGAAATAATTACACCTTAGCGCTTGTTTAAACCTCAAAATCACCTGTCATGACGTAAAACAGAAGATGGTTTAATCGCATTATGTTCCTGATTGAGGCTTCTTGTGTGTACTGCACTCTTCGAATTGCGTTGCAAATACATTGATCATATTCTGCTTTCTTTTTGCTGACATCCATAATATTCGGTGCAATAAACGATTACGTAACTATTTTTGTTTAATATAAAGCAGTGGCTGGTCTTGTCACATGTTCGTGAAAATTTGTGCATTTGTTCATACTTACTAATTCGTGGGTTTTGAAAGTACACTGTTCGTATTCTACACACACCAAAAAAAGTTTTGCATCACCTCGGTTCCGAGAGTTCCGGAACTTGTACACAAAATTGGAATAGAGATCAACATAAACATAACTTCCGCCCATTTTATTGCTCATGAAAACCACACGTTGCATGTTGTACCACCATACAGCGAGACCTTAAGATGTGGTGGACCTGATTGCTGTACATACCGGTACCTCTAATATCCAGTAGCACGTCCTCTTGCACTGATGCGTGCATGTATTTGTCGTGTCATGCTATCCACAAGTTCATCAAGGCACTGTTGGTCCAGATTGACCCACTCCTCTGCGGCGATTCGCCCTGGATCCCTCAGAGTGGTTGGTGGTTCATGTAGTCCGTAAATAGACCTTTTCGTTGTATCCCAGACATGTTCGATAGAGTTCATGTCTGGAGAACATGCTGGCCACTATAGTCGAGCGATGTCGTTATGCTCGAGGAAATCATTCACAAAATGTTCACGATGGGGGCGCGAATTGTCGACCAGGAAGACAAATGCCTCGTCAATATGCTGCCGATGTGGTTGCACTATCGTTCGGAGGATGGCAACCACGTATCAAACAGCAGATACGGCGCCTTCCATGACCACCAGCGGCGTACGTCGGCCCAACATAATGCCACCTCAAAACATCAGGGAACCTCCACCCTGCTGCACTCACTGGACAGTGTGTTTACGGCGTTCAGCCTGACAGGATTGCCTCCAATCACGTCTCCGACGATAGTCTGGTTGCAGGCATATGCGACAGTCATCGGTGCAGAGAACGCGATGACAATCCTGAACGGCCTATTCGGCATGTTGTTGGGTCCATCAGTGCCGCGCTGCATGGTGCCGTGGATGCTAAGATGGACCTTGCCATGGACGTCGGAAGTGTTGATGCGCATCATGCAGCCCATTGCGCACAGTTTGAGTCGTAATACGACGTCCTGGGCCTGTACAAGAAGCATTATTCAACATGGTGGCGTTGCTGTCAGGGTTCCTTCGAGCCACAGTCCATAGGTAGCGGTCATCCACTGCAGTAGTAGTCCTTGGGTGGCCTGAGAGAGGCATGTCATTGGCAGTTCGTGCCTCTCTGTATCTCCTCCATGTCCGAACAACACCGCTTTGGTTCACTCTGAGACGCCTGGACGCTTCCCTTGTCGAGAGCCCTCCCTGGTACAAAGTAACAATGTGGACGCGATTGAACCGCGAAATTGACCGTCTACGCATGGTTGAACCACAGACAACACGAGCCATGTACCTCCTTTCTGGTGGAATGACTGGAACTGATCGGCTGCCGGACCCCCTCCGTCTAACAGGCGCTGCTTATGCAAGGTTGTTTACATCTTTGGGAGGGTTTAGTGACATCTCTGAACAGTCAAAAGGGCTGTGTCTGTGATACAATATCCACAGTCAACGACTATCTTCAGGAGTTCTGGGAACTGAGGTGAGGCAAAACCTTTTTGATGTGTGTACTTTACTTTACTTCGCATCCGCTTTTGCCACCAGTTACGCTTTGTAATATTAGCGACTAAGGCATCCTTCCATGCAAATGATATAAAAAATGTTAAACCGTTTACTCAGATGTGTTTACACGTTGGCGAAAGGAACTAAAAAATATATGTTTTAGCAGAAATCAGTGTATTTCAATCATCGTAAAAGAAAATAATACACCTTCTCGTGCTTCGTTCAGTGGATTTACTAGCAAATTCCGTACTATCAGAGATTACTAAATGCGGTGGCATTCAATACAGTGCTCTAAGTTTTTGTAGCGAATCGTGTAGTGTGTTTCAAGGCATTTGCATTCAAAATAGCCAACAGTTTTCCACTGCGTCATGACTCTCTGGGTCACAAAAGACAAGACTTGTTTCTGTGTTCACCACAGACCACTCGCGATGTATAGTTGTGTCTATTCGCCTATCTATGGTCATCATATTCTCCACTCATTGTGTACATTGGCAAAAGCATTTTCACGTTTTAAAATAAAGGCGTCGACACAAAACATGTAGTTCCGTAGATTATGCAGGCAATATGACAAGCCAAATTTTTATCTTGATCACCAATAGGACAATCAAAATACATTTATATGCCTTCTTAACCAATCCAGTGAGTGGTCTGCTTTGGACCTTTGGAGTGAATTTGATAGATAACAAAAAATGTCGGGGTGCTTTAGACAGCAACGAGATTTACTAGTGGCCATTTTTCTTAATGTAAGTTTTAAACACAAAAAGTGTGCACTATCTTTCACAGGAAACACTTACTGAGGATCTCGTTCACACCAGTGGATTACCACACCAACCACTTACTGACGATTTGTAGGTCATCTAGCTCTCCTCTGCAGATAAAAAAACAATTACACATCAAAACAGAAGAACAGCAAAAAGCGAAATACTGAATACGAAAAATAAAAAATCAGAAAAGTTAAAAAGTGGTACGTGCTGTAATATTTTGAAAGGTATATTCTGAATCTACACACCAAAATGCTTACTAGTTGCTGTAGTACATCCCATATGTAAAATAGCTGCTGATTAGTGTAATCGAACTATTTTACCTATAAATATAGAAGTACGTTTAGCACTAACTTCAGATTTGATTGCAAATGCTTATAAGGTCTGATACCTGTTCATTCCATTCCTGAACGAGTATTGCCTGCATAATTATTCAATTTTTACGTAACAATTTGGGTCAGATCTCTGATTAAGGTCAGAGAAATCGTAGCAGAAGTGCTGAAATGTTTAGTCGCGTATCCAAATGTTGTAAGAATTTGCGTCTCAAGTAGCGTTATCATTTAGTTGTTTGAAATCCACTGTTCGTGATAATACAGTCTACGTATGATTTAGCTCGTTGTCGGATATACAGCGCTAGCCATTAAAACTGTAATAACCTGAGAAGGGCGTACTAAAAACTTCAAAATAGCTCGTAATGACTATAAGCTCGGATATGCAAGTGATGGTCGTGGCAGCGGAATCGCATATAATTCCTAGGAGTAAGGCCATTTATCGTTAGAATAAGGAAAAATTACGTGATGGATTTCTTGTTCAGAAATTGCACTTGATTATTACGATATTTGCGATATTGCAGTGCAATGAAATACATGGAATATTCGTAGTAGCGAATACGAACACGAACAACCATCGCTTGTATAAGCGAATGACGACAATGAAAATTTGTGCCGGACTGGGTCGCTTTACAAGAGCAGTCGGCTTAACCGCTTTGGATATCCGTGCACGACTCACGGCCGACCAAACTTCCACACACTGTTGATCCATTGTGGACTCGAGACAGCGGCTGGTCGAATATTTAACAATGAAATTCCCCAAGGAGCCGTGGAATGAAGATGTTATTTTATTTTATTTTCGCTATCAGTTTCGGCAATTCACTTTTCCACCTTCAGATCCCATAAGAACCTCAAAAATAACTATAAAATCTCAAATGCACAGCTGTTTTGCGAATTTCATTGTTACACAAACTTCCATATGCCATCACGTCTGCATCACAACTTGTGCTCATGCATACATTATGTAAGTCCCGTATAGGGGAGGACATTATTAATTGAAAATCGCTGATCCGTATCTTGTTGAGAAGAAGTATGCAATGTTCGTTGAAACAGGCATTGCGGTGACTACATAATTTGTCTACGAGTACAGGTTGTCACGCACGGACGACGAGACATGGAAATTTTGGTCCTGCCCTGATTCTTGGACGGTTAGCCGAAACGGTTTACTTGAGTAAAGCGGGAAATCCATTTTCAAGTGCTGTAGCGGCACAAATTTTAATTGTCGTCATTCGTTTGCATAGCTAATGGTTGTTCGTATTCATAACTGCTGATACATTTCATGCTTTTGAATACTGGTGGGTTGCGAGAAGATCTCGTTGCGCCACATGTCAGGAGGAGAAACATCTACCTGCCCTTTTCGGAATTCGAGAGAGGCAGGACTGTGCTGTATAGAGGCTGTTGTTAATCGTCCCAAGATATTTCTGGTCGAGCTAGTCGTACACTCACGACTGTCATGAGCAAATGTGGAATTTACTGGCTCAGAATGGTGACCAAGGCTTGCATATTGTAAGCAGTATCGTATAGTTATGAAGTTATGAAGATACTTGTACCTCTCTGCCTAGTGTGCAGAGCTGAATTTTCACCAACAGACTGAGGACCACCACAAACCATAAGATGGTCAAGGAGATTGCTCGGATGGTTTCTTTGGACAGGTCACAGTCGGTCTACTCACCCTTGTCTTCGTCTCTAATGTAAATTGCCAAAAAAAAAAGTAAATCCGAGAAATAGAAATATTTAAACAGGGTGATCCATGTGATTTATGTTTGCTATTCCATGCTTATTCTTATTCTTCATCTTGTCCTTCTTCATCAGCGTTTCCCGATAGCAGCTAAGGGATTTTCTGTTTGAAACCGCGCGACCGCTACGGTCGCAATATCGAATCCTGCCCCGGGCATGGACGTGTGTAATGTCCTTAGGTTAGTTAGGTTTAAGTAGTACTACGTTCTAGGGGACTTATGACCTCAGCTCTTAAGTCCCATAGTGCTCAGAACCATTTGAACATTTGAGCTAACGGTTTTCGGAGTCTACAGTCCTCTTTCGTTCCAGTCATCCGGCCTTTGACTTCTGTCTTCCATTGCTTCCTGTATGTGGTGTTCCCATATTAGCGCTGGACTCTACATCTTCTCCAGACGGCTCCCAGTTTAAAATATTCCTTAGACATCAATGATAAGGCATTATACGTACAAGCCTGTACCAATGAAGCACTCTATTTTCCCAAATTTCCCATCTGACCTCTTGATGTTCATACATGTGGTTCTCTTATCTCCAAAGGTCTCTTTAATTTTCCTGTAGGCAGTATCTATCTTACCCCTAGTGAGATAAGCCTCTACATCCTTACATTTGTCCTCTAGCCATCCCTGCTTAGCCATTTTGCACTTCCTGTCGATCTCATTTTTGAGACGTTTGTATTCCTTTTTGCCTGCTTCATTTACTGCATTTTTATATTTTCTCCTTTCATCAATTAAATTCAATATTTCTTCTGTTACCCAAGGATTTCTACTAACCCTCTTCTTTTTACCTACTTGATCGTCTGCTGCCTTCACTACTTCATCCCTCAGAGCTACCCATTCTTCTTCTACTGTATTTCTTTCCCCCATTCCTGTCAATTGTTCCCTTATGCTCTCCCTGAAACTCTGTACAACCTCTGGTTCTTTCAGTTTATCCAGGTCCCATCTCCTTAAATTCCCACCTTTTTGCAGTTTCTTCAGTTTCAATCTACAGGTCATAACCAATAGATTGTGGTCAGAGTCCACATCTGCCCCTGGAAATGCCTTACAATTTAAAACCTGGTTCCTAAATCTCTGTCTTACCATTTTATAGTCTATCTGATACCTTTTAGTATCTCCAGGGTTCTTCCATGTATACAACCTTCTAGCATGATTCTTAAACCAAGTGTTAGCTATGATTAAGTTGTGCTCTGTGCAAAATTCTATCAGGCGGCTTCCTCTGTCATTTCTTAGGCCCAATCCATATTCACCTACTACGTTTCCTTCTCTCCCTTTTCCTACACTCGAATTCCAGTCACCCATGACTATTAAATTTTCGTCTCCCTTCACAATCTGAATAATTTCTTTTATTTCATCATACATTTCTTCAATTTCTTCGTCATCTGCAGAGGTAGTTGGCATATAAACTTGTACTACTGTAGTAGGTGTGGGCTTCATATCTATCTAGGCCACAATAATGCGTTCACTATGCTGTTTGTAGTAGCTTACCCGCGTTCCTATTTTCCTATTCATTATTAAACCTACTCCTGCATTACCCCTATTTGACTTTGTGTTTATAACCCTGTAGTCACCTGACCAGAAGTCTTGTTCCTCCTGCCACCGAACTTCACTAATTCCCACAATATCTAACCTTAAGCTATCCATTTCCCTTATTAAATTTTCTAACCTACCTGCCCGATTAAGGGATCTGACATTCCACGCTCCGATCCGTAGAACGCCAGTTTTCTTTCTCCTGATAACGACATCTTCTTGAGTAGTCCCCGCCCGGAGATCCGAATGGGGGATTGTTTTACCTCCGGAATATTTTACCCAAGAGGACGCCATCATCATTTAATCATACAGTAAAGCTGCATGCCCTCGGGAAAAATTACGGCCGTAGTTTCCCCTTGCTTTCAGCCGTTCGCAGTACCAGCACAGCAAGGCCGTTTTGGTTATTGTTACAAGGCCAGATCAGTCAATCATCCAGACTGTTGCCCTTGCAACTACTGAAAAGGCTGCTGCCCCTCTTCAGGAACCACACGTTTGTCTGGCCTCTCAACAGATACCCCTCCGTTGTGGTTGTACCTACGGTACGGCTATCTGTATCGCTGAGGCACGCAAACCTCCCCACCAACGGCAAGGTCCATGGTTCATGTAAGGAGGAAGGAAATCATGGAAAATTAAAAATAAACATCTCATTGATGGATAGACATGTTCCTCTGAAATTGTGGAAGGCCACCAAATGCTCTGACTTCGACGAAGGTAGTGTGTATCTGATGTGAAATTTCTGCTGTTGAATATTATGAATATTCTTCCAGTTAGATACCTGATGGTGACGAGGCAGAACCAAGGGTTGACCAGTCAGGGGAAGGAGACGCCTTCTTTTTCTTTAAAAAAAAAAAAAAGAAAAAGAAAAGGAAGAAGATTCAGCAATGTGAGGTTTACTCTTATTTTACATTCGTTTGGAAGTCGGATGGGAAAGTAGAGTTCTGGGATCAGAACCAAGATCCAGAGCCTCTGTCATCACACTTCGATGGTGTGAGGTACCGCAGTGCCTCCCGTGCCATTGCATTGCGGACTCAGACACATTTCTGACTAACGTGGACTTACTTTTATCCACTGATGGGAATGGGGGGGAGGGGGTGGAGGGACGTTGCTTCCATCAGTGATCGGTTCTACAGCCATTTGAACCACCACTTGCAATAGTTTAGTTGGATCGTGCTTCGGCTGCGAGACGAAGTGTAGAGAAATTAGAGCCACCTTTTCATAATGCGATTATTCCAAGCTTTGAAGACTTTTCCTTTTGTTAGGACTGAACAGCTTGCTTTCGGCTTCGCCCACATTGTGTCACGCTTCCTTAACTTTGCAACACTCACTATGAAACTTCGTTACTTAAAAATAATTTTTCTTAAAATGCTGAGTAAAACTGACTATATTGTCTTTTTGCTATTTTATCATTTCAACACTGACCTACAGAATTTGCCCTGACAATCACCACTCAAACTTCTCCTATTCATTAATTACCCACAATATTCAACGGTAACGCGATCTGACTGCTTTCAAATTAACTCAAATGAATGGCCCTTAATTAGAGAAAATCCTAACAATAACCTATACATTACGTGAGTCACTTACCTGACAAAAATCTTCATTACACGAACTACAGAATTACCGCAAGCACTAATACTGCCAGATAAATAAAAGATTCTGACTACTGAAAGCTCTAACTACTGGTAGGCATGTGATTAGGAAAGGAAATGTTTTGGTGCAGAGCAAACAATGTATTTACCTTAATAGTGTGACAACCAGTTCAAAAATTATATAATCGTATGTGACATTCAGTTCCAAAAGTTATATAATCATGAATAATATTCTGTCTCCAAGTCGGACACGTCCAGATCGTCTGTTAACACTTCAAACCTGTAACCTCCATTAATGCTAACTACTCACTTCCAGCCTCCATCACAGCTGGCTGTTCACCTCCAACTGCTGAGTCCGACTAGCAGCAGTCTCTTACAGAGTGCGCACAGCGGTGTCAGAGTTATTAATGCAAAGCGCTACATAGCGCTGCCAACATACAAACGCATAAACAGCCTAGTTACAACTAGGCATTCTGCGATTATAAGTGAATTTCTCGTCCGATTATTAGCCTTTCCGCCAGACCCCTATGTAAGGTGTGTCAAGGATATTAAAATTGTCACAGGTTGTCATTCAGTTGTTTATTTATCTATGATTTTATGTTTTGAATGTTGCCATAAGTTGCAACTGGTTAAATTGCCACTGTTTAATATCCATTTGACTGTTATAAATCAAAGTCATTATAACTCTTCTTTCAGTGAATGTCCGTAATTTCGCCCGTCACAATTTTGAAGCGTACATTTGCATTCCTTTTATCGAGGCCAAATAATATTCAGTTCATTAACTGGAGCTTCAGCCCCCCTTTGAGCAGAGTGAAGAATAAAATATAAAACGAACTCCCACACATTACTTAGTGTCCGGCCGAATATTATTATCCGTATTATTAGACCCAAAGCTGTAGCAGCTCTCTTCCCCATTGCTGTTTTAGAACTAATATGCTTGTTACATGTACAGAAGATATCTGAGATTATCCCCAAATTTTTGTAGTTTCTGCAGGATTTAATTTCTCTTTCCCCTCTGTCAGTTTTCACCATATTCTTCCCGTAGAAATGCACTTCGTCTTGTCGTCATTTACTTCCAAACCCCACATTTTATTCTCTTCTTTAAGGTTTCCTGGCACGTATTCAATGTAATCTTATCTTGAGAAAATATTAGCTGGTCATCCGCAAACAAACTAATGAGAAGAGTATCTTCACTAATCTTTATTGCCATTCACGAGCATTTCCGGTACTAGTCATTCATCACCTGTTCAATATAAATGCTGAACAGAATAGATGACATTTCAAACCTTGTTTTAGACCCTATTCAAAAAAACACGGTAACGTAATTTTCGATTTTAATCATACTTTTGTGTCCTTGTATAAATTCATAACGAGGTTTAATAAATTTTTCACTCAAATTAACTCTTCTGAGTGCCACTCCATGTTGTAGTTTTTTTTTCATTTCTCTTTATATACTTTGTTACCTCACTGTAATAGTAAGGAATGCTATATGTAATATAGATCCCTTGCAGAGTGCTGTTAATCAGGATTCCAGCGAGGTGTAGTGTTGCAGTGAGGTTCACAACTGGGAAAATTTGGTATAGGATTTCCATTCATAGCATTTTTCTTGCAGCCGAGGAGGACGTCCCGAAAAACCTTTTTCGATAGCGACTGATGTCTTAATGGTACAATTTTTCATTATTACGAAAGAAAAGTTCAAGAGTGGAATCAAAATTCAAGGTGAAAGGACATCAATGATACAATCCGTTTATGACATTGCTATCCTGACTGAAAGGGAAGTAGAATTAAAGGGTCTGCTGAATGGAATGAACAGTCTAATGAGTACCAAATATGGCTTGAGACTAAATCGGAGAAAGATGAAAGTAACAAGAAGTAGCAGAACTGACAACAGCGAGATAATGAACATCAGGAATGATGTAGATGAAGTTAAGGAATTCCACTACTTAGGCGGCAAAATAACCAATGACCTACGGAGCAAGGAGGGTATCAAAAGCAGAATAGCACTAACGAAAACGGCATTCCTGACCAAGAGAGTCTACTAGTATCAAATACATGCCTTAATTAGAGGAGGAAACTTCTGAGAATTTATGTCTGGAGCTATACATTGTGTGGTAGTGAAAGGTAGACTGTGGGATAACCAGAACGGAAGAGAATCAAAACATATGAGCAGTAGCGGTAATGGGGAATGCTGAAAATTAGGTGGACTGAAAAGGTAAGAAATGAGGAGATTCTGCGCAGAATTGGAGAGGAAAGGAACATGTGTAAAACACTGACAAGGAGCAGGGACATGGGACATATGTTAAGACATCAGGGAATGATTTCCATACTATAAAGGGAGGCTGCAGAGGAAGACAGAAATTGGATTACATCTAGCAAATAATTGAGGACGTAGACTGCAATTGCTACTCTGAGATGAGGAGGTTGGCACAGCAGAGGAATTCGTGCGGTCCACATTAAAGCAGTCATAAGACTGGCGACTCAAAAAAATTATTATATACTAGAATGTTTTGTTGTATGTTAGTTACTTCGAGATATCGCTATAATACCATATAACACCGTCTCTGCACTTGATAATGGGTTCAATTCAGAGAAGAAAAGAGTACACAAGTTTTTTCCCTTAAATTGAACGCAGCTGCAGGGACATCCATTGCTACGTTCCACCCGTTGTCACAAACAGTTCCAGGCTTTCTTCAAGGGATTAGAATGGTGTAAATTACCGGGTCATTCAAGGAGCGATAGTGTGCGAAAAGGTTTATCAAATCAGGGATGTATGTGGGCAGCCCTAAGAAAAATGGTTTGTCCAGAACGTACTCATCAAGAAAAGCTGATGAAGGAGGAGGGGGAGAAGTAACAGTATCGTCAAAAAAATGTGGGGCTACACAAATAGGGCCTTAGCTTACAGTGAATTCAGGTAGGGAATTTGATTTCCCAAAGGCAAAGTGAATTGAAGAGTACTCCACATTAGGGGCGGCTGCCAAAGGCACGTATTTCCCCCTGTCATAGTCAGCCCGAAATCATCTTCTGGAGCTAACAACTGTGCACGGACACTAGTCGTCATCAGATGGAAGACGTAGTCGAAGCGAGATTGCTCCAGGGAGGCAATTTCTCTTCTACCAAGATAGACCCAAACAGGCATTCGATTTCTGTCTTAAAGCGCACAATAGAAGAGTTGGTGCTCCCGAGAACGTTGATAGTGCTTCCAGAATGGCGAACACAAACGTGCATACAATCCATTGATTGACTGTTCAGTCGATTCTTGGTAGAATGTTTTCTGCATTATGAATGCAACACCCGCAAAATTGGTGTAATATTCTACAGTATTTACTGTTTGTTACAGGAACCGGTTTTCGGCTGTTACGCCGGTTCGTGTGAGAGGTAATAAATATTTTAGAATATTATACGAGTGTAGTGTGTGTTTCATTCATAATGCATATCGTGACTGAGATTAGTAAACAGTTAACAGATCAGATGAAAGAGAGAATGTTCCCCAGTAGCCATGCGAGAAACAAGTTACTTCGGTGAAGTTACAGTGGAGTCAAGAAGCGTCAAAGTGCTGAAAGGAAAAGCAGGAACCAGAGTGGGATATAAAAGAAGTGCACCTCTTTGCTTTGACAAGGGGTTCACGGTAGACAATAATGCGAAAAGATCATTTGACCTTGTCGAGAACACAAAATGACGCTGATGACAACACACTTCAGGACCAAACTGAGTAAGAAAAGGACATGTGCAAGACCATGTACCCACCTTGAGGAGTTGGTCATTGACGATGATGCAATCAGTCGGTCAGACCGTAAAGACACCGAGAACCCAAAGTTCAGGATGAATACGGAACAGTGGCATGAATGGTTCATGGGCGTTGAGTCGGATGGCTTTGTGTGAAGTGTAGAATATTTCAATAGACAGGGCCTGGCCATCTTTCACTTCCTACGCATTCCTGCT
Organism: Schistocerca piceifrons; assembly: GCF_021461385.2. NCBI lineage: Eukaryota > Metazoa > Arthropoda > Insecta > Orthoptera > Acrididae > Schistocerca > Schistocerca piceifrons. Next base: position 106,052,951 of record NC_060141.1, on the reverse strand, counting down.
TTGACTACAGAATTTGCGCGTTGCCTCTCCAGAATAGTGCAGGCTCCAAGGGGCGGGGCTATAAAGACGTAACAGATGATTCGCGCAGCCCCGTAGCCTCGCACCCACGGTCACCGCTCTTTTCTAGCGAGACAGCACATAGATTGGCGAGCTACAGATTCAGCGCGCTAGTAGCAAAGAGCAGTTGTCTCGTCGAAACATTGAGCAGTTTACACACCATCATCCGACGCAAAGGCTGTGAACCATCTAAGGGTGGCCAAAGTTATCTGCCATATCTCGAGGACGAATAAGTTAGCAGAAGGAAGGAAAATTACGATGATACAGTGAAGCAGACAAGAGAAGATACCGAATATCGCAGAGGAAGAGAGGGAGAAAATAGGAGAAAGAATGAAGAAGTTCCCGGACCAGAAGAATGCACTGCAGGCAAGAACAAACCGAGCCCTACAGAGGCCGTGTCGGAGGAAGAAGGCTTTATTTCTGTATATCAGACTGTGCGCATAAGAAAGTCAAGCTGATAGCTTGCTTGAAATGTGCAGTGTAAATGACATGGCCGTCTTACTTTCGTGCATTTCGTTCTCCATCCTCAAAGGTAGAACGGGCCGTGCGAATCCTAACCCACTGCAGAGTGCTAAATACGAAGCAAGCGGTTCTTGGGACAGAGGGAATCCCAACTGGACTACACTGAGAGGAGATGTCCAGTTTGCTGCAATTGCCTTGCAAACAAGCGAAATGCCCCTAATAACTTACTCAGTTTTGTTCTCTTTACGATTTTAATATCAGCCGATTATACTTTTTTTTGAAGTCATGCGATAGCAAGAAATTATTGGCAAAACACTTCCAAGTATCAATATTTTACATAGTCCGCTTTGGTAGCTGCGCAGTTAGCGTGGTGGATTGTTAACGAAAGGGGTCCGGGTTCGATTCCCGGCCTGGTCGAAGACTGGGTGTTGTCCTTACATTCGTGTCAGCCTAATTGAAATTACATGCCTGACATGACTGTATGGACACTTCCCGAAAGTCAGTCAACAAAAAAATTAGTAGTAAACACCGGACCAAATTAGCAATGCACTCCTGTCGGTCGTTTGCTGCCATAACCCACTAACGCTAAATTTTGCCTCACTGTCATAACGAATACGATCATTGTACATCCGTCATGCATTTCTTCAGTTATTTCATGCGTTGTTGCTTTTCTGTTAGCACTGATAACTCCATGCAAACGCCGTGTTCTCGGTCATTAAGTGAAGATCTTCGGCTACTACATTGTCCTTGGTGAGATGTACAATCCGTGAACTTTGGTACTCTCGGTGCACTCTTGACTCAGTGAATCTCGGAATATTGATTTCCGTAACGATTTATGAAATGGAATACCCTTGCACGCAGCTCCTGTTACCATTCCGCGTTCACCCTTTTTTTATTCCTGTCGTGTGGCCATAATCACGTTGGAAGATGTATACAGGGTGTTACAAAAAGATACGGCCAAACTTTCAGGAAACATTCCTCACACACAAATAAAGAAAAGATGTTATGTGGACATGTGTCCGGAAACGCTTAATTTCCATGTTAGAGCTCATTTTACTTTCTTCTGCCTACGCTCAATGGAGCACGCTATCATGATTTCATACGGGATACTCTACCTGTGCTGCTAGAACATGTGCTTTTACAAGTACGACACAACATGCGGTTCATGCACGATGGAGTTCCTGCACATTTCACTCGAAGTGTTCGTACGCTTCTCAACAACAGATTCGGTGACCGATAGATTGGTAGAGGCGGACCAATTCCATGGCCTCCACGCTCTCCTGACCTCAACCCTCTTGACTTTAATTTATGGGGGCATTTGAAAGCTCTTGTCTACGCAACCCCGGTACCAAATGTAGAGACTCTTCGTGATCGTATTGTGGACGGCTGTGATACAATACGCCGTTCTCTAGGGCTGCATCAGCGCATCAGGGATTCCATGCGACGGAGGGTGGATGCATATATCCTCGCTAACGGAGGACATTTTGAACATGTCCTGTAACAAAGTGTTTGAAGTCACGCTGGTACGTTCTGTTGCTGTGTGTTTCCATTCCATGATTAATGTGATTTGAAGAGAAGTAATAAAATGTGCTCTAACATGGAAAGTAAGCGTTTCCGGACACATGTCCACATAACATATTTTCTTTCTTTGTGTGTGAGGAATGTTTCCTGAAAGTTTGGCCGTACCTTTTTGTAACACCCTGTATATGCATATCTCTATCCCATGATTTTTGTCACCGCTATTTATATAACAAAGCTTAGTTTGTCATCATCATCCTCGTTTCAAGAAATGAGCTACTCCCTGTTCCGAAGTCAGAAACAAACGATACCCATCTTTTCGAGGACTTGCATTTTCTCCTTTGCCATTCGGTTTGTTGTTCAGATCTTCTGGGGAATTATGCGATATGGCATTCTCATGGTGTGTTCTGTCCCATTCTCACGATACTTTTCGATATTTTCGTTCATGTAGAAAATATTTATTTCTGTTTTAAAATCTTCATTTAAAATAATGTCTCTTCTTGTACAGCACTTCGGTTTCCTTGGCAGTCTCATTTCTTCTGCTTGAATTTTATTTCTTTTAGTTTTATTTTTTCTAGTAACCTAGCTTTAGATTCCATAGGACAAGCAGCGACGTTTCACTAGGATAATACAGGAACTGCCTCCACCCTATGAAATTTCATGACGGTCTCTTTTCGTGCTTTTGGTCCAACGTTCTGCTAATGTTTCCATAGACAGCTTGGAATCTGCGTATTTTATTTCCAGTATCAGACCCAAAATCAAATCTTATAGCACACTCGAAATAAGAGATCTGACATGCTCAAATGTGTGTGAAATCTTATGGGACTTTTTTTAACTGGTTCAAATGGCTCTGAGCACTATGCGACATAACTTCTGAGGTCATCAGTCGCCTAGAACTTAGAACTAATTAAACCCAACTAACCTAAGGACATCACACACACCGATGCCCGAGGTAGGATTCGAACCTGCGACCATAGCGGTCGCTCGGTTCCAGACTGTAGCGCCTAGAACCTCACGGCCACTCCGGCCGGCGGGACTTAACTGCTAAGGTCATCAGTCCCTAAGCTTACACACTACTTAACGTAAATTATCCTAAGCACAAACACACAAACCCATGCCCGAGGGAGGACTCGAACCTCCGCCGGGACCAGCCTCACAGTCCATGACTGCAGCGACTTAGACCGCTCGGCTAATACCGCGCGGCAAGAGTTCTGAGAACTTATTCTAAAACTGAATATGAGATGAGAATGTGTATTTATCTACGAATTCCATTACCTTCGTTTTATTACTAGAAACTTGTATTTCTTGTATAGTTATCCCAGATAGCATACTAATCACTGAATTTCATTTCCAGAAATCATCTGTAAACAGAAGTACGTTCAGGTATTCCTGATTTGGCTGTCTCAATTCCGTAGTTTACTTTACATTTCCGTTTATGAAGAATAAAGTCAATGTGGATATTAAAAGGTGTGCTTGATGGTCCGTACACTTATTGAATGCCGTGTTCTTGCAACTGATTATACCCTGTATTCATTACAATGAGTTTATTTTTCTAAAGACACTCGCTACCTAAATTAGGTGATAACAATATCCACATAAGCTTCCATAGGTCATCACGACTCACAAGGTCAAAAACCTCAAGGGCGATAAAGGCCATATGGTTTTCTACATTATTTCTTCATGAGCTATTATATAAAATATTTATCTGTACGCCATATAATACACTGACAATGGACATTTCAGGTGCACTTGAAAACGTCCCAATGTAAAGGCCGTAACCAGTCCTGGACTTACAAGGGGAGGCCGCCAATTGTGAAATTCAGATTCGATTCATACTGCGCATAATAAAAGCTCATGACCAGAGGTGTAATGTGGCAAAGCACCAAGATGCACTTCTCAGCCGTTGTCGAGAAAATCGACAGTTAAAAGAAACCGTTGCGGTGAAATACTCTCTACGATTTATAATTTTCTACAGCGTCGTGGCGCAGCGGTAAGCGCTCGGGTTCGTAATCCGAAGATCGCGCCATGCAATATTTTTTTTTTTTTTTTTTTTTTTTAGTATTGGTTTTTCGTAATTCAAATGTGTGTGTGTATACACACACACACACACACACACACACACACACACACACACATACACAGATATATATATAAAATTTCCGATAATCAGTTGCAACAACTGTGCATATAATAAGTTGTTGAAAGTCGTTTGTAGTGGAAAAACTGGCGACTTCGAAAATCATTATGTTTTCCGCAAACAAAGTTGTATTTCACAAATTTATTAATTGTCTTCATAATGTTAACGACGTATAGTTAACGGAAGACGTAGAAACGATATCCCGAAACGAATACGTATAGCGTAAGTCAAACGTTCGAATTAGAAAAGAAACCCCACGAACACAAATTCGCTGTGGCAGGTATGAAATATAAACTCCGTTACTCGCTCGTTACACTTGAAGGACAGATGTTGAATGGGTCGAAACTAGCCGCCGCATAACAGCGTAGTTGCCTGCTAACTTCGAAAGAAGGTAGATGCGGTCCCTAGCGCAACTTATAACATCGTCGAAAATCAGTGCGGACGTGAGAGCTTTGGTATATATTTGAATTACAAAAAACTAATAATAAAAAAAATGTTGCATGGCGCGAGATTCGATTCGGCGACCTTCGGATCACGAACCCGAGCGCTTACCGCTGCGCCACGACGCTGTGGAAAACTAATAATCGTAGAGAGTGTTTCACCGCAACGGTTTCTTTTAACTGTCGATTTTCTCGACAACGGCTGAGAAGTGCATCTTGGTGCTTTCCCACATTACAACTCTGGCCATGAGCTTTTATTATGCGCAGTACGAATCGAATATGAATTTCACAATTGGCGGCCACCCCTTGTTAGTAAAGTTCTTATTAGCAAGTGGAGCGACTTTGTATTAATTGAACGTACAGTTGCGGAACTAACCTCCTCCGATCTTGGAGCAGCTAATAAATAAATTATATTATTTTTCTCATCACAAGTGCTACTAGATAGTCAGTAACTTCTTGCGATACAGTCATGTCGTGATAAGTGCTTGTCACATTCTGATAAAGGCACTCGTATAAAACTGGTCTGTAGCGCCGCTATTGATCTGAAACCAAAGTTGTTTTGATGTCCAGAGCACACATTAGGCGCATCACTTTGTACGAGAACTTTTCACCTGACTTCCTATTCAAAGTACACCTGGGAACGGAAAGTCGGCCAGGACTCCGTCTCGAAGTCTTAAGTGGTTCCCCCGAACGGCCATGCATTGGGAATAACCGGCGGCCACTGTTTATCCTGCAGAGGGCCGCCTGAGTTATGTGGCCCATTATACAGGGCAGCAGCGTGACGGACGCGCTCGCGAGGGCCGCCGAGAATTAGGGATACCATTGTGGAGACGAACGGCCGAGCCAGCCTTCTCTATCAGCGGAAGTTTGCGAGCGATAAACTTCCAGCCCGACGAGCTGGCGAACGGGCCGTAATTCAGTGGAGTGTGTGCCGCGGCAAGTCCAAGACAAACAAGTTCCTTCCTTACTCCGTTCGTTCTTCCTTCCTGGACTGAGGTCGGAAGGACACGGCCGTGTAGACACTTGCACGGTGACCTCTCCGGAGGCGTCTGACTTGCAGGTCGAGGTTCTCCACGAGGGTCACAGTACAGAGGGAAGAAAATTCGAGAAGGACTGCGAATTACTCTGTGTCATCAACTACCATTACATTTTTAATTTGCGCATGATTTTCAATTACTGTAGCTTTGTGAATCAGATTTAATATTTTTAGATGTTAGCGACACTAAATTTCCTTAGTCTGCTCTTCATTTAATTGTACAGCAATCGATTTCGAAGGTCGCGCTCCAACTTTTGATGTACACTCCTGGAAATTGAAATAAGAACACCCTGAATTCATTGTCCCAGGAAGGGGAAACTTTATTGACACATTCCTGGGGTCAGATACATCACATGATCACACTGACAGAACCACAGGCACATAGACACAGGCAACAGAGCATGCACAATGTCGGCACTAGTACAGTGTATATCCACCTTTCGCAGCAATGCACGCTGCTATTCTCCCATGGAGACGATCGCAGAGATGCTGGATGTAGTCCTGTGGAACGGCTTGCCATGCCATTTCCACCTGGCGCCTCAGTTGGACCAGCGTTCGTGCTGGACGTGCAGACCGCGTGAGACGACGCTTCATCCAGTCCCAAACATGCTCAATGGGGGAATGATCCGGAGATCTTGCTGGCCAGGGTAGTTGACTTACACCTTCTAGAGCACGTTGGGTGGCACGGGATACATGCGGACGTGCATTGTCCTGTTGGAACAGCAAGTTCCCTTGCTGGTCTAGGAATGGTAGGACGATGGGTTCGATGACGGTTTGGATGTACCGTGCACTATTCAGTGTCCCCTCGACGATCACCAGTGGTGTACGGCCAGTGTAGGAGATCGCTCCCCACACCATGATGCCGGGTGTTGGCCCTGTGTGCCTCGGTCGTATGCAGTCCTGATTGTGGCGCTCACCTGCACGGCGCCAAACACGCATACGACCATCATTGGCACCAAGGCAGAAGCGACTCTCATCGCTGAAGACGACACGTCTCCATTCGTCCCTCCATTCACGCCTGTCGCGAAACCACTGGAGGCGGGCTGCACGATGTTGGGGCGTGAGCGGAAGACGGCCTAACGGTGTGCGGGACCGTAGCCCAGCTTCATGGAGACGGTTGCGAATGGTCCTCGCCGATACCCCAGGAGCAACAGTGTCCCTAATTTGCTGGGAAGTGGCGGTGCGGTCCCCTACGGCACTGCGTAGGATCCTACGGTCTTGGCGTGCATCCGTGCGTCGCTGCGGTCCGGTCCCAGGTCGACGGGCACGTGCACCTTCCGCCGACCACTGGCGACAACATCGATGTACTGTGGAGACCTCACGCCCCACGTGTTGAGCAATTCGGCGGTACGTCCACCCGGCCTCCCGCATGCCCACTATACGCCCTCGCTCAAAGTCCGTCAACTGCACATACGGTTCACGTCCACGCTGTCGCGGCATGCTACCAAAGTTAAAGACTGCGATGGAGCTCCGTATGCCACGGCAAACTGGCTGACACTGACGGCGGCGGTGCACAAATGCTGCGCAGCTAGCGCCATTCGACGGCCAACACCGCGGTTCCTGGTGTGTCCGCTGTGCCGTGCGTGTGATCATTGCTTGTACAGCCCTCTCGCAGTGTCCGGAGCAAGTATGGTGGGTCTGACACACCGGTGTCAATGTGTTCTTTTTTCCATTTCCAGGAGTGTATTTGACACATACAGGGTGTTCCGAGAAGAGCCTGCAAAAATGTAACAGAACATAGTGAATGCTTCACTGAGAAATTTGACATAAGGGACCTGGGCTCGGAGAAGCCATCTTAAGAAGATATGAAAGTAAATTTGTTTACAGCATTGTCTGGTATTGCTGTTTTACAGCTTATTTACAACTAACATGTGTACAAGTTTACAAGTACTGTGCTGTTTATTTACAGTAAGTCCAAAAAATATTCGTCTAGCTGCACGTGTTTTAGAAAACAAAGTCTGCGTAATATGAAAAGAAATGTATACAAAATGTAAAGAGGCAGTCTTGTAAGAAGTAACTCGGTAAGTCATTTATGTTGAAAAGCAAGGAAAGAAATACATCCAAATTGGCAGGAAGGTTAACAAAATAGAAAAAGTATTCGTCCACCATCTAAAAATGCCGAAATTCTGTGCGCAATGATTAAGCAGGAACGCTGTCCCACGGCACATACTACAGTCAACCTTTCGCGGCCCCACTGTATCGCCTGTGGTGGTTCTGAAAGGCGCGGATACAGTGCAATTAGCGCCATGGGCCGTAAGGGTAGTGAGACAACGCTGATCGAAAGGAAACTTATTCTGCACTTACGTAATGAGTGCAAATCTTCCTGCGAGATTGCTAGAGTAGTCGGTAGACCTAGATCGACTGTTCAGTCGATAATAGATCGATTTTGCGCAACAAAATCATTATGCAAGCAACCACGTACCGGACGGCCTCTCTCTTTGATGCAGACATATTTTTCATGAGGGAAGTGAAGAAGAAACCTAAAATCAGCGCTCCTAAGTTGTCTGGTGAGTTACAGTCTACGGGAAAGAAGGTATGTACCAACACAATCAGAAGTACATTCAAAACGTATGGGTGTCTCGGTCGGGTAGAGCGCAAGAAATTTTGGGTCAGTGAACAGAATCGAAAGAAACGTCTTCATTTTGCGATGGAACATAGATTCAATAAGGAAAACTTCTGGAACAGAGTAATATTTTCTGATGAGAGTCATTATAGCGTATTCGGGTCGGAAGGCAGGCGAATGGTGTGGCGTAAGAAGAATGCGGAGATGTTGTCAAGCAATCTTGTGCCAACGGTTAAACGCAGTGGTGGCTCCCTGGTGGTGTGGAGCTACACGAGTGCCGCAGGTGTTGGAAAATTACATTTCATAGAAGGTACAATGGATTGCCGTAGGTGTATCCACATTTTAAAGGAAAATCTGAATCCTAGCGTCGAAAAATTAGGTCTGCAAGGAAACTGCGTTTTTCAACAAGATAATGACCCAAAGCATACCCCAAAACAACATAAAACCCCTCCTCAATCCTACGAAACACCTTTGGAATATACTGGAAGACAGCGTCAGCAGAAGACATACTCCTAACAAGAGAGACCTAAAAGAAGCACTTCAAGACGAATGGGACAAAATTCCAGCCTCTTTGCCGGCAAACGTGGTCAAGTCGATGCCCAGATGACTACAAGCAGTAATAGTTGCAAAGGGAAACCCCACTAAATATTAATTTTTGTAGTTGAAATCATATATTCAGATTGTAAATTTAAAGAAAATTTGAGAGGACGAATACTTTTTGAAGTATCCCTCGTATAATTTCCCCATTTTGTCAAATATGTTATCGCTACGGGTGTATTTATTTCTTTGTCCATCAATAAAAATGACGTACCAAGGTTCGTTGCATATTACTGGTTGTTCACGTTTTATGTTCTCTTCCTTTCGTGACCTGTACTTCGTTTTTTAAAAAAATTACAACGAGACGAATACTTTTTGGACTCACTGTACGTGTACATTCCTTATTTCCTGCGAGGAAATGAGGAGAACGAGTATTGTTACTGGAAAGTCATGACGCAGGTTTTGTTTACTTCACTAATCTATAAGATGGCTCTGTTGTGTTGCATTTACACTGTTCCATGATAGAACGCTCTATGAATCAATGACATACTCATTTATTACTCAGTGCTATTCAGAGACGTAGAGTATAATGCGCTGGAGCAGTACCGGTACAATTTCGCAGAACTCACTGACATGCACCTGATGTATGGGAAAGTACGTTGCAATGGTCTCGCTGATGAAAGGCTATACGGGGAACTATTTCCTAATAATCCATCATGACGAGAGTTTACTTCTCTCCGTCGACGAATGCGGGAAATTGGTTCATTGGAAAGAAAAAACTAGAGACCTGACAACATGAGGATCATTCAAATGGCTCTAAGCACTATGGAACTTTACATCTGAGGTCATCAGTCCCCTAGAACACAGAACTACTTAAACGTAACCAACCTAAGGCCATCACACACATCCATGCCCGAAGCAGGATTCGAAACTGCGACCGTAGCGGTCACGCGGTTCCAGACTGAAGCGCCTAGAACCGCACGGCCACACCGGCCGGCGAGGATCATTCGCTCACCCGATTTTGAAGAGGGTATGTTGGAACATGTTGGAGTGGACTCAGGTACACGTACTCATCGTATTGCAAGTGAAACGGGCGCTGCACATACTAGCCCGTGACGAATACTCCACGACCAACATTTACACCCATATCACCCACAACGAGTCTATGCAATACTTCTGACTGACCTTGCATCAAGAGCAGCACTGCGTCAGTGGTTGCTCCAACAATGGATTGATTGACCAGGTTTTCTCTAAATCGTGCTGTTTACGGACGAAGCCTCATTTTATCGTGATGGTATTTCGAACAGCAGGAATAGCCATGTGTGGGATGAGGGAAACCCACGTGCTGTAGTAGAGTCACACCACCAAGTACGTTTTGCTGTAAATATCTGGGCCGGCACTGTAAGGTTGTTGGAAAACGTACCTCTGGATGTTCGTGAGAGAATGTGGATATAGCATGACGGTGCACCGCCTTACTTCATTGTGGATGTCCACAATCATCTCAGTTCTGTATTTCCTAGTCTCTGGGTTGGATGGGGAGGTCCTACTCCATAATCTGCGAGGACACCTGACCTGATCCCCTCAGTTACTTCCTATGGGAATATTAAAACACATTTGTGTGTGAGACCTCAGTGGATACGGAAATGGCATTAGTTGCCAGAATTGTAGCTACTTTTGATGCGATTCGAAACACTCGAGGGATATTTGTCAGGGTGCGTCAGTATCTCGTTCGTCGATGTCGTTCTTGCATTGAGGTTGATGGCCGTCTGTTTCAGCACATTTTGCAAGATACAGTACAAATGGTACGTTGATTGCATCAGTGGCCGTATTTGCTGTTAATTGTAATATAAATAAAAAGGTACACAGTATTGTGATTTTAATCCTATTATTACCTTAAGCTGGCTTCTCCGATCCTAGGTTCCGTACCTCAAATTTTTCAGTGGAGCATCCTCTATGTCCTGTTATATTTTTTGCACGCTCTTACGGAAACATCCTGTATACATCAAATCGATGTGCGCTATTTAGGATTATATCTTACTAATATCCATTTTTCCTGCAATAACGTGCACTTTCAGACCAGGAACTCACACCCTAGGGATATCATTACATGTGTGGCTTTGACACAAATTATGTGCGTAGGACATGGTCCTGGGATAAACATACCCTACATCCTCTATACTGAGTGATTTAAAAGTAACTGTGCACACTTCAGGGGTGTAACGTATGCACAAAAATAAGCGTAAAATGTTAAATGCAGTTCTGTCAGTTTCTTTCGTTTCAGAGTTCTGCTGTAAACTAGGGGCCATAACTGCAACACAAACTAATTCTTCTCAGAAAGAAACGACACTAAGTGATCCGAAATTCAACACAACTGCAGCTGGAGAGGTCTCTCTCATACCCTGTATATCAATGATCCCAGCCGATGTGCCCATGTATTTAAAGCGACTGGAATCTCCGATCAAGCTTACGTTTGCAATACAATAATCATGGCTCAAGGTCCGAGCCAGGGGTAAGAGGACTGTGAGGGGGTGGGAGGAAATGGACATAGAGAGGGGGAGCAGGAGATGTATAAAGATTAGGGGGGAGGGAGGAGGAGACGGGCAGAGAGAGTGTTGTCATGTTCGCTAGTCTTCTAATAATATCTACGGAATTTCTAAGAGTGTATTCCAGGCAACATTGTCAAACGCTTTCTCTAAATCTACAAGGACTGTAAATGTAGGATTGTCTTCTTCAGTCCATTTTCTAAGATAAGTCGTAGAATCATTATGGCTTGTGTGAACCTAAATTTCTCTGGAACCCGAACTGATCTTCCCAAGACCTGCGTCCACCAGTTCTTCCATTATTCTGTAAATACCTTTGTAAGTATTTTGCAGCGATTAGTTTTTTAAGTGATAGTTCGGAAACACACGTATCTATGATCACCTGCTTTCTTTGTAACTGTAATTATTACATTCTTCTTGCAGACTGAGAGGTTTCGCCGGTATCATCTATCTTGCGCTCCAGGCGGATTAGCTTGGTCATGGCAAGGTCTCCCTAGGAAATGTCGTCTACTCATGGGGCCTCGTTGCCAGTTACCTCATTCGCTGTTGTGTCAAATTATTCTCGCAGTACCTCATTTCCCATTTCTTCTTCATCAATTTCCTCCTCTCTTTCTATTAACGTGCATTTATTTCCTTTCTATAGACCTTCTGTACATTTCTTTTTATTCCTTCCGTGTCCGTCAATTGAAATGCAAACAGATCTAAGCTTTTAACTGAGGTGAAGTTCATTGTGAAGAATACACGACTCCAAAACTCGATGGAATGTGCAGAAAATCGGGGCAGTCCTGTCGGAGGTTCGAGTCCTCCCGCGGGCATAGGTGTGCATTTCAAAAATGCACCAAATCCATACTTTTTGAGTATGGCAATGAAATTTTGTACCACGCTTCACATCAAAGTAACACATTTACGTATAAAATCCTTTGATTATATATATTCAACTTTTTTTTGAATGAAATTTGAAGTTTTATTTTCAAAAAAATAATGTATGTTTCGTTTTCTCAGAAAGTATTCAAGAAATTTCTACAAAAAAAGTTTCACTGTTTGTTCTCTTTATATGTTGTAAGCTTCTCTCATGAGGTTTTAGGAATAGGTCAAATAGGAGAATTTTCGTAATTTTTTAATTATAATTCCACAAGTACAACTTTAAATTCATGCAAAATTCCAAGCACTTCCCCCATATCTCAACTTGCAATCATAACTTCAAAATTTGCTCTTGATACAACGTTTATTATGTTTACAGAAATATGTGTACTAAATTTCACAATTCTAGCATTCACAGAATCTGAGGAGAAGGTATATAAACTTTAAAAAACAAACTTTCCAGGAAACGCAATTTAAAGTTCCACCTAACTTTTTTCCTTGTGTCACTTCTTCAGAAGGCACCACATTTGTACTCCGTGGCGTCTTTCCGCTCAAGGCTTCTCTTCTGGTTTTTTGTTGTCTGTCTTCTTTCCTTTACCAGGTCTTCAACTGACTTTTCAGCTGCAGAGAGGCCCTGTAAAACTATTTTTCTCAGGAAGTCTCGAGTAAAGTGTCCTATCTTGAAGCCCTTTCTTTCTAGTATCTTCACCCTCCCGATGTTCCTATCATTAAATACAATAACTGCATCATAAGTAGCAATTATAACAACTGTAGCAGATGAAAATGTGTTTTCAGGGCTTCTTTTCCGTATGAGTGAATTTAGAGACTCATTTGGATTTTGGGTTTTGACATGAACACACTTTTTGGGAAGTGCAGGATCGGCCAGAAGCCTGTAAGTTGGCTTCACATGATCCAGGATACATTTTGGAAGCCTCTCCTTGTGAATGTAGTTGTTGTTATCCGTTTGAGCTTGTAGACATTTACACCAGTTAATGTGGCACAGATTATGAATAGGGTGTTCATCTGTTGATATGTGGAAATATGTAGCCCATACTGCACTATTCATGTCAGTTGTACTGGATAGGTTCTGTCTGATCTAAATATAGTGTACCGAGATTCATCACTGTAGTATGCACCATTCACCTCACCTATTTTTCGCTTGGAGCTGCTAAATGACGAGTTCACATTTTCAGCAGATGTTCTTACTTCGGACGTAGTCTCAGTGCTGGTTTGTCGTTTTTTCTCACGTCTTCCATTCACTAACTTATTCAAACGCAGTTTATCCAGTTTTTAATACACTCTTTGTGATCATGGTTTAATTTAATAAACAGAATCGTTGCCCACTGAGCTGGTATTGAAGTGCTGCTTCAAAACGTGGGTGTGGCAGGGAGGCTCTGTCACACTTGTAATTAATTTTCATGCACTTCGGATGCTATTTCAACATTGAAACTTTGGGAACTTAGTGTCCATTTGTTGTACTAACAAATAAAAAATCAATCGAAAGTTGATATTTTTGGTCAATTTCATCAACGTCCCCCCTTAAGTTAGATTATGTAGTGTGTAAGCCTTGGGACCGATGACCTCAGCAGTTTGGTACCATACGAACTCATCCCAAATTTCCAAATTCTTTTTGGGAAAAAATTCTCAATTTCCATCACAAGGGCTATGAAGACACACGACGTTTGGGAAGCATACTAAATCATGCAACGTAGTCATTGCAGTCCGGGAATGACCGAGAGAGGAAAGAAACGGAGAGGAGAAATCGGCAACTAATGTCCACGTATTCTCTACAGCAGCTTGTGCAACGTTTAGACGAACATATGGATGAAATTATATACGAGGCTTAGTTCTTTTCTATCTTCAGCAGTTGTAGATATGTTTCTTGAAAAAATCAGCTACCAGTCGGATAAAACAAATTTTGTTTCTTTACCGACTTTATGAGCCTTGTGACCTTCTTCAGAAAATTAAAATTATCACGTTATTAGCGAGTGTCAAAATTATGTATGTGTATGCAGTCTGCATTAACGCCTTTTATTGTTGTGTTACGTCTTGTTTTTGTTTTTATAGGACTGCATTCCTGTGCTGCATACGCGTGCACATTTTTGACGCTAGCTAATATTGTGATAATTCTAGTCTTCCGAAGAAGGGCACTAGGTGCTTGAAACTTGTAAGGAAATGAATTTCCTTTCGTGCACATGATTGCTGATTTTTGCAGCAAACAATAATAAACTAGGGGTGGTAATAAAGTTTTTCTAGTATACATGTCTATGAACGAATTTGTAAATTCGTTTTCGGCAGCAACGGAAATGTCTGCGCTGAGTAAGGCCAATCCAAATGACTTCTTCAAACATCTTGATTGGCACCTGCAAGCAAACAACGAGATAATAGTTAAATTAGCATGAGTGCAAGTAGTTCCGCTGAAGTCCGACACATCTCAGCACAGTCGCGCTGTATGCATGGAGCAGCTACACTCGGCTTCCTTGACCCTTGTTGGAGCGCGATCGTAAAAGACAAGTTAGTGTCAAAGTATTAAAACCACGCAATGGGTTATAATTTACATTTAACGATCGAAGATATTCTTGTCACTAAATTTAGGCCAAAAAATATGTTACAGAGTTCCTGCAATCCAGTGTGGTTCAACAATACCAACTCCCCTGCGATGTAGCGTAGGGTAACGGCATAACACGATGCTGGTTAAGGTCTTCATGCAGTGTGGATCACGTTAACTGACAGACAGACGAGAAAACAATTGGCGGTTGAATCCTGCAACTACATATGTGTAGTCTGACTCTAGCGCAGAAAATGCAGTAACAACTGATCGTCGATGATCACGTCGTTGATGCAATTTGTACTGAACATAATATATTCTGTTACGGAACTGTAGGCCTATTCGTCAACTGATATGGCCTGTGATTTCTTAGGGAATTGTTGAAATTCCCCTTACAGCACGGCTGAAATGAGATACATCGCGTATTGGTTATTTTGAACGAGTAATGGTGCTATCAGTTGTCTGCCAATACGGCGTTGCTTGGTGCCTGTTGTGACAGGGCAAAGCAAATGAGACGCGTTCTGTTTTACGCCAGCCCATCTATTACTGGCGTGAAGCTGCCATCTGTACCGATGAGTTATGGGATCAGTGTAACCACAAACGAGAAACTTCTGTCATCGTACGATCTCTTTTTACCGGGGTCCTTACGATCGCCAGATTTGTTCGCTGCCATACAAGAGACAAATTTTCAGTCGGATGCATACACTTTTTTCTATTTAGTTTTTATTATACTAATCACAAATGCAGCACACCGTATTTTCAGCAATATGCTACGATTAAGACAATACCCACTGTTGATTTCCGTAACAGTGGAGTTACCTTTTTGCACTTTTCCCTGCTAGGTTCGTCATTGCTAAACATATGAACAGGTGAAACATGATTCACTATAGCCAATACATACACCTAATGGAAATTCCAACGTGAATGTTACCTGATTCTAGGCGGTATGTAGAATCGAAATAGTTTGCAACTATTTTCATGCGATCTTTGAGTCTTCTTGTTCATCAACACTATCCGAAAAATCCGAAGATCTGAGATGAAAGGCGAATACAACGTTACTTTGATTATTTCGACTAGGACAGGATGGCTGAAAATGAAATTTGTTTCTTCAAATTTTTTACACACCAAATTTGTTTCTTCAAAATTTTTGTATGTGAAGGTTTTTACTATTATTGTAAATAAACTGCTGACTTTTTCATACCTGCTTCCCTTTGTGTAACACGATAGTAATGTCATATCATAATGCTAACTGAGCCCAATTCTTACTTCAGGCGTATTGTACGTCGAACGTACATAGAGATGGATATGAGCGTCCGGAAAACGTATATTTGGTTTTGTGTAAGGCAGTAAAGCGTTCAAAAATACTTTACTTCCTCTCGAATACTGTTCTTTCCCGTAGCGGTCACGCGATTCCAGACTGAAGCGCCCAGAACTGCTCGACCACATCGGCCGGCGCAGTAGAGCTTATTTGTATATTTAGCAAGGTAAAATAGGTCTCAATTCATGAAGG
Source organism: Schistocerca piceifrons (assembly GCF_021461385.2). Classification (NCBI taxonomy): domain Eukaryota; kingdom Metazoa; phylum Arthropoda; class Insecta; order Orthoptera; family Acrididae; genus Schistocerca; species Schistocerca piceifrons. The sequence goes on along the minus strand of NC_060141.1, from coordinate 106,036,742 downwards.
GTTGCTGCGTATTGCCGGCCGGGGTGGCCGAGCGGTTCTAGGCGCTACAGTCCGGAACCGCGCGAGCGCTACGGTCGCAGGTTCGAATCCTGCTCCGGGAATGGATGTGTGTGATGTCCTTAGGTTAGTTAGGTTTAAGTAGTTCTAAGTTCTAGGGGACTGATGACCTCAGAAGTTAAGTCCCATAGTGCTCAGAGCCATTTTGCTGCGTGTTAATGCCGCTAGCGCAAATTAAAGTTATAAATGTTTGACATGTTGTGAATCTATCGAATCTCTGTTGAACGATCTGTGCATAACTACTTGTAACACAACTCAGACTGTAATGTGAAATTTCTGTAACCAAGCTCTTTTCGCTATGCACGTGCTCACATACGGAATGAATCACCCAATACTTCCATCGCAAATATTGCGGAATTGAAAAGTGCTATTCGTATGCAGTTTTTACGGAATGGATTGCTAGTCGGAGGCTCGTACATTTAACCAATAAACAAATCGTAATAATACTTATAAAGTGTGTTTTTAGTGCAGACATACACTTTTTTAAATGGACCAGTGTCTATCGGCATTAACAAATTAAAAGTAACGTGAATTAGAATGTCAGTGGTGCTTGTTGCAGGGCTCTAGTGAGACTCATATACGAGATATCGTTTTTTGAAAAGCTTCCGTATTGAAATTTGTTTGTGCCATTCAACCTGCGTAGGCTTCTACAAGAGCAGGACCTATTTGGTGACAAGTTACCGGAAATGTATGTCGGTCTTGCAGACACATGAAATCCACTATTAATATCACAGTTTGGATGAACTTTGTAAAACTAGTGATCAACAAAATCATTGTGAGACGAGGCAACCAAACGACTTTTCAAGTTAGCGTGTAGAGTTTATGAATCTGGAGACATGGAATCGCGCTTTCGGACGAGTATCACCCACACGATCGCAAAAATAGCAAAGGCACGTTATTGTGAGAATTATTACACAGTTACATTAACAGGTCAGATGTTCAAGTTACTAACAAGAATAACATTCAGGAGGATGATAAACTGAGAATCAAAAGACAATCGTTTTGGTTTTAAGGTAGGAAAATAAAACGGTGTGGTAATTCTGACGTTACACTTAATAGTGAGGAATTTCACAGGATTTGCCGGGATAGAAACAAATTTCAGCATTTTAAAAGAGTTGAAGACGTTTCTCACAATGCGTAATATGTAGTTACAAAAACCAGGAGGGAACAGTAGGAATGTATGGAAAAAGAGTGAGGAACTCCGATTAAATTCTTCCCAGCTGTTCAACATGTACACTGCTGATTTAATGATGGAAATGAAAGACACGTTCAGGACTGGAATTAAGATTGAGCCCGAAAGATTATCAATTATGAGATGTGATAGGTCATTGCTATTCTCAGTGAAAGTCTGGAAGAATTACAGCACCTACTGAATCGAAAGAACAGTCTAATGAGGAACAATTTTGTACCGAGAAAATGTAAGAGAAAGGATGAAAATAATTACGAGGTAGCAGAAATGAGATTAGTGATAAACTTAATCGTAGACTAGGCTGTAAATGAAATGAAGGAATTCTGCTAGTCTGGAAGCAAAAGTGAGCATCGTGGACGGGGCAAAGAGGATACACATTATTACAGATGAAGAGACCATTCCTCGCTAAAATAAATCTAATAGAAAAACAGGTCTTTGTTTGACAAAGAAGTTTCTGAAAACGACAAGTGTAGTGAGGAAGAGAGTTGTGGAGTTCTGAGTTGTTACAGGACACTGAAACTTAACTGGATGTAAGATATGAAATGAAGCTTCCCACAGGTATCGGAAAGGACAGGCAAATGAGGAAAATACTAGCTAGAAGAAGGGACACAAAGATGTGACAGATCTTAGTACGGCAGGGAACAGCTTCTACTGTACTAGAGATGGCCATTGTAGGCAAAATCAGTAGGGAAGACAGAAATTGAAAGATATCGAATGAACATCAAAGAAAGTGGGCTGTATATGCTGCTTTGAGATGATGTTGGGATAAGAGCGAAATGGTGGCAGAACACTGAAAGATTGTCAATTATGAGATGTGATAGGACATTGCTATTCTCAGTGAAAGTCTGGAAGAATTACAGGACCTACAATAGGAAAAAACGTAATTTGAACTGCCGGGCTTGTGTTTGATCTACCATCATCCGAAATTACTCCTCACCCTGAGCCACCTCTCTTGATCATTAAAGTCCAGGAGTCTCACATCGTCATCATGATCATCATTATCACTACGATGATAACCATCTCCACTACCTTTCTTTCAGCACTAACAATATCTTCGTTGCTCACCTATGGTTGCCCATCCACATAGTTTATCGGTGATTCTTTGATGCAACTGTGCCCGGATTTGTCATAGCTCCAGCTTTTTGGTTGTTTAAATTTCATTTCTTGAAATAAAATTAAATATTTCTTTTACTGAACGTCCTTGTTCTTCCCCTAGAAAGTTAGTTTCTTAAACTCGACAACTAAGTCGTGTGCGGAAGTAGCAACTGACCTACAAAAACTGCAAACAGATTTTTTAATTGTTTCTTATGAAATTATTTGTCCCATAAATGTAACTGACTCAACTATATTTTCCGATATGGCATACCTGTATTCAAAAGTAACTTCGAAGCTCAAATTACTGGAGTGATAAATACTCTTTTCTCTTAGTTCAATTTTTGCTCTTCATATACTCTTTCCAATAGACATGATAGTTTTTATTTTCCATTCAAACATCTTTTAATCGTTCCGTGTCTTTACTTTATTCAGAAAATAATCCATTAGGCAAAGAGCACGCTACGAGAAGTGATTAAATTATACGTGAAAAATGCCTCTAATTAGGAAGCATGTAAATAGGCAAATTGTAACTGATAACATTGTTGCGATGTGCTGTGTTAGTACTGAATCTCTGTAAGGCGCTTCTGTAATATATTCAAGTACATGAGTATCAGCAATATCTTCTTGTACTCGATCTGTCGAATTATAACCGCAGTTTTGTTTCCTTTGTTAAATCTTCGCATGAAATACACGTACGTTAATAAAACTCACATTTCAGAAGATAAAACGGCTGAAACTGCCATTTCCACTGATTTAATATACAGTCCTTAATACCTAGCAGTAATGTGAGTTCAAACTATTTGAAAAAGCAAGGAAAAAAAAGAAATATGTAGTTTGATGTCTGTCTGCATCAAAAAATGGAAGAAAAATGAGAGGCACGTAATACACTCCTGGAAATTGAAATAAGAACACCGTGAATTCATTGTCCCAGGAAGGGGAAACTTTATTGACACATTCCTGGGGTCAGATACATCACATGATCACACTGACAGAACCACAGGCACATAGACACAGACAACAGAGCATGCAGAATGTCGGCACTAGTACAGTGTATATCCACCTTTCGCAGCAATGCAGGCTGCTATTCTCCCATGGAGACGATCGTAGAGATGCTGGATGTAGTCCTGTGGAACGGCTTGCCATGCCATTTCCACCTGGCGCCTCAGTTGGACCAGCGTTCGTGCTGGACGTGCAGACCGCGTGAGACGACGCTTCATCCAGTCCCAAACATGCTCAATGGGGGACAGATCCGGAGATCTTGCTGGCCAGGGTAGTTGACGTACACCTTCTAGAGCACGTTGGGTGGCACGGGATACATGCGGACGTGCATTGTCCTGTTGGAACAGCAAGTTCCCTTGCCGGTCTAGGAATGGTAGAACGATGGGTTCGATGACGGTTTGGATGTACCGTGCACTATTCAGTGTCCCCTCGACGATCACCAGTGGTGTACGGCCAGTGTAGGAGATCGCTCCCCACACCATGATGCCGGGTGTTGGCCCTGTGTGCCTCGGTCGTATGCAGTCCTGATTGTGGCGCTCACCTGCACGGCGCCAAACACGCATACGACCATCATTGGCACCAAGGCAGAAGCGACTCTCATCGCTGAAGACGACACTTCTCCATTCGTCCCTCCATTCACGCCTGTCGCGACACCACTGGAGGCGGGCTGCACGATGTTGGGGTGTGAGCGGAAGATGGCCTAACGGTGTGCGGGACCGTAGCCCAGCTTCATGGAGACGGTTGCGAATGGTCCTCGCCGATACCCCAGGAGCAACAGTGTCCCTAATTTGCTGGGAAGTGGCGGTGCGGTCCCCTACGGCACTGTGTAGGATCCTACGGTCTTGGCGTGCATCAGTGCGTCGCTGCGGTCCGGTCCCAGGTCGACGGGCACGTGCACCTTCCGCCGACCACTGGCGACAACATCGATGTACTGTGGAGACCTCACGCCCCACGTGTTGAGCAATTCGGCGGTACGTCCACCCGGCCTCCCGCATGCCCACTATACGCCCTCGCTCAAAGTCCGTCAACTGCACATACGGTTCACGTCCACGCTGTCGCGGCATGCTACCAGTGTTAAAGACTGCGATGGAGCTCCGTATGCCACGGCAAACTGGCTGACACTGACGGCGGTGGTGCACAAATGCTGCGCAGCTAGCGCCATTCGACGGCCAACACCGCGGTTCCTGGTGTGTCCGCTGTGCCGTGCGTGTGATCATTGCTTGTACAGCCCTCTCGCAGTGTCCGGAGCAAGTATGGTGGGTCTGACACATCGGTGTCAATGTGTTCTTTTTTCCATTTCCAGGAGTGTATTTCACCTCTACATATACATCGAAGAAGCAATTACAAAATTAAAGGAAGGTTCAAGAGTGGAATTAATTCAAGGAGGAACGATATCAACGAGAAGGTTCGTTAATGACGTTGTTATCCTCACTGTAGACGAAGAAGAATTACAGGATCTGCTGAATGGAATGAACAGTCTAATGAGTACAGACCATGAATTGAGTGTAAATCGAAGAAAGACGAAAGTAATGGGAAGCAGCAGAAATGAGAACAGCGACAAACTTAACACCAAGGTTGATGGTAACAAAACAGATGAAGTTAAGGAATTCTACTGCCTAGATAGCAAAATAACCCAGGACAGATGTAGCAAGGAGGACATAAAAAACAGACTACCCTGGCAAAAAGGGCATTCCTGGCCTAGACAGGTCTTCTAGCATCAATTAAGTTTAGGAAGAACCTTCTGAGAAAATACATTTGGAAAACAGCATTGTGTGGTAGTGAAATATGGAATGCGGGGAAACCGCAAAAGAAGAGAATCGAAGCATTGGAGATGTGGTGCTACAGAAGAATGTTGAAAATTAGGTGCACTGCTAAGGTGAGGAACGAGGAAGTTCTCCAGAAAATCGGCGCGACAGGAATATACGGAAAACACTAACAGGAGGAGAGACAGAATGGTATTATGTATGTTAAGACATCACGGAGTAGCTTCCATGATACTATAGGGAGCTGTAGAGGGTAAAAATTGTAGAGGAACACGAAGGGTGGAGTACATCCAGCAAATAATTGACGACGTAGGTGTCAAGTGCTGATGTGAGGTGAAATAGCTGCACACAAAAGGAATTCGTAGGGGGCCGCATCAACCCAATCAGGCGGCCGATGCCTGAAAAAGAAAAAAAAAAAGATTGAAATTTGGCTCTCTGTTGTACACCTTGCCGGACTGGACTGTACATTGATAATTTTTTGAGTTCAGTCTAAGGGAAACTTCTTCCTGATTCAGATTACGTCACCGTTAATTACTGGATCTCCTTAATCTCCAGAGATCGACTCATTTCTCCTTCAATTGACAGGTTCAATAAAGTGAAGGAATTAGAAGTGATAGTTTGCAGTTTTCATGGGCGACTTGTTGCAAAGTGTGACCGAGTGGTGCAAAAGATGATTTCTGTAATAACTTCGTGGTTTCCCGAAATGCATCACAAAGTGGTTTCTCTCTGAGGAAGACCAAGGACTGTCATTAGAATAAGGCATGTGAAGACATAAGCTACTACGTAAAACACAAATAGCTTGTCGCGAAGAAAAATCTTCAGTAGGTTCCGTCGTGATTTTCCCGAAATGCAGTAAATATTTATGTTCACAGTAAGATGCTATACGAGGACTATTCGGTAAGTAAGTTCGGACTCGCCGCAAAACGGGAACCACTGTGAAAATACGATGATGCTCTGATGTGTTCGTCAATGTCTCTAGTATGGTCGTCGATCGCGTCATGTTGCTCTTTTCAGTTCTGAGTGCATAGTGAGCACATAAAGATGCCTATAAAATAGCGTCTCCTACCAAGTATGAGGGCTGATGAGGGATTTCGCCTAATGTCTGCAGCCCACATAACATAACTGTCAAGCGTTTCTTTCTTCATGACAATTCTTAGCCACACTCTGCAGGGGTAATGAAGATGCTCCTACAGCGTTTCGACTGTGTTTGATCACCCACAACGCAGCCAGCAACTGGCTGGCCCTCAGTTTTCTCCCTATACACATGAACGTGTAGTAAATAACATTCTGACACAATCAACGAATTGTAGATCAGCTTAATAATGTGCATCAACACTTAACAACATACAGTTCATGAGGCGGATGTTAAAACGTCGCGGACCGCGGTAGACAGTGTTAACACTGACGTGATATGCGTTGCCAATAGCAGTGCGACCCCTTCCCTCCAACCCGGAATGGCCTACCTCATTGTTTCTACTTGCTTTCACTTCATTCGTTACTGTTGTTCTATTGTTGGCGCTGTTCCGTCTCGTGCGATCACTCCTACTTTCCTTGATCTCTAGCGGTGCTTCGAACCGTTAATGAAGTCTCATGCGTTCTTTCCTCTCGCTGTTCTGCCTGCGACAGCCTCCAGGCTGCATCTATTAGATTTCTATCTGCGCGTAACAGATAAAATTTTAAGTCGTGTGATGACAGTTTCGGAATAAATTTTGGTCAGTAAAGAATATTCTGTCTCTGAATCCGTCATTTAAGCTTTTGACCCGCAACATGCATTTTTCTTCCTCTGTTACATTCACTGAAGTGACAAAAGCCTTGGTATAGAGGTAGCATCGCGTACACAAGGTATAAAGGGTGTCATTTATACTCAGGTGATTCATGTGAAACAGTTTCCGACGTGATTATGGGCGCACCTCGGTAATTAACAGATTTTGAACGTGGAATGGTAGTTGGAGCTAGACGCTCGGACATTCCATTTGGGAAATCGTTAGGGAATTCCGAGATCCATAGTGTCAAGAGTGTACCAAGAATACCAAATGTCAGGCATTATCACTCACTACAGACTATGCAGTGACCGACGGCCTTCACTTAACAATCTACAGCAGCAGCCTTTGCGTAGAGTTGTTACTGCTAACAGGCAAGCAACACTGCGTGAATTAACCGCAGAAATCAATGTGGGACATACGACGAACATATCCGTTAGGAGAGTGTGGCGTAATTTGGCCAATGGGCTGCGGCGTCAGACGATTGATGCAAATGGCTTTGCTAACAGCACGACATCACCTGCAGTGCCTCTCCTGGACTCGTGTCCATATCATTTGGTCCCTAGACGAAGGACAACCGTCGCCTGGTCACGTGAGTCCCGATTACAGTTGATAAGAGCTATTGGCAGAGTTCGAGCGTGGAGCAGACCCCATGAAGCCATTTACCTAAGTTCATAACAAGGGTCTGTGCAAGCTTGTGTTGGCTCCATAATGGTGTGAGCTGTATTTACGTGGAATGGACTGGGTCCTCTGGTCCAACTGAACTGATCATTGAATGGAAATGGTTGTGTTCAGTCACATGGAGGCCATTTGCTTCCATTCATGGACTTCATATTAATAAACGAAGACGGACGACAAAGCGCTATGTCTTCGGGTCACAGTTGTTCGTGACTGGTTTGAAGAACATTCTGGACAGTTCGTGCCAATGATTTGGTCGTCCAGGTCACCTGACAAGAATCCTATCGATTTTTTACGAGACATAAGCAAGAGGTCAGTTCATGCAGAAATCGTGCACCGTCAACACATTCGCAGTTATGGACGGCTATAGACGCAACAAGGGTCGGTATTTCTGCAGAAGACTTCCAAGTACTTGTGCAAGGGGGCTTAATTAATAAGGAAAGACTAACATTAATGAATAAATGCAATAATTTTACTAGCTGTGTGACCGGTTACGAAGTGTCGTAACCGATTGGCCCTGACTAGTATTAGCACGCAATCTGACTGCATAAAATAAAAATAAAGGATGTCAAAGAATTTCCATTAACACAATTTATTAATTAAGCCCCCTGCAACTATAAAAGCTACGAAACAACAAAGCACAAGTGTAACTGTTCTGTGTGTGGTAGTGTGACTCAATGTACCTGTATCTGGCTTGGTCCTTTCTCAATACGACAAAATAATTTAAACCCCATTTACAATGATTAATTGAAAAACCAGAAATACTATAATTGCACATAGATACCAGAATTACAAGTCTAATAAATGAACACGAGCCAGATGCTTTGTTAATTGTACCTGTAATACTTTTTACCTCATTACATACCGACGAAAATATTCCATTACACCAGCATCATAAATCAAAAGCCCATCTCCTTTCTCAAATATATTCTGACAATTGCATCTTCTTCCATCTATACATTACATCAACCGAACAGTACAACATTTCAGTCAACACTCACATCATCTACTCTCTCGCTCAACAGAACAACGACCGCTCTCGACATCCTTTGAACTACTACTGCACCCAGTGGAGGCGGCGGAATAATAGTCTTTGGCGCAATCTCTGGCGCTGTGACTCAGTGTAGCCACCTTTCACTTGTTTAGTCCATACCACGTAGTTGAGTTCCTGCACTGTGCCTGCCGAAAGGAGGTCAGTTCCGACATTAGGAGAGATTCAATGACTTTTGTTACCTTAGTGTATACAGGGTGTTACAAAAAGGCATGGCCAAACTTTCATGAAACATTCCCCACACACAAATAAAGAAAAGATTATTAATTGGCGACTCCTTGTTGTCTTGTGCACTACGACCAGGTAACAGGTATACTTGAAAAAAGAGATAGCATTGGTCGTATATTTTTTACTATTGCAAAATCGATTTTCTGTCACTGAGTGACCATCTTCAGTGCTAGAAGTTAAAAATTTTTTCACATTACGATCAGAGAGTACAACATAGGAAATCACAATTACATCTGCATATGAACATAACATTTGTTAGAAACAAACCTATATTGTATAACTTAAATTGGGATGCACTGTTGTCACAAAACTTACGGCAATCACATAGACTGAGGTCGCTGTTTACCTGCACTTGTTCAGCAGACCTCGGTGTGACGGGGCTTGACACGCCCTCTATGTGACATGTGTCACGTGAAGACATAGTGTTATTGGTTTTGCGAATTATTAACACTAAATAACTCTTGTACTTTTGTGAATGGTGTAGTAATTCAAATTTAAAATGTGCGTACAACACATAGCAGACGCAGGATAATATCTAAAATACATTGGCATATTGTTTTTTATAAACTATAAAACATAAAATAAATCGATGATAAGTTGTTAGAGTGCAGAACATATACAAAGCAAAAGACAATGCCAAAGAATAATAAATGAACAACATAAAAAGAGGCGCAACACAGGTCTTTCTTAAAAAAACGTAACACCCACCATCTGAATTGCAAATTGTGATAAATGACCACAAGTTGAATTTATTTCATAGTAAATCGGAGAGGCATTCCCAAAAATGTGTGCTTCTCGATATCGTTTGCTCGTTGAGCAGCGTGATATCTGGAGCTTTATTATGACAAAAGATCTCCATCTCTTCCATAAGGTCGAGAAGGCGACCTTTTTTACCCTTGTGCAACAATTTCGATTGCGATGTCAAATCTGGAGTTGTATGACCAGTTGCTACCAGATGGGCTTCGAAATTCGATTTTTCAGCAATATCTTTCCTCTCAAGTGCAACGTGCTCACGGAACCTGTTTCTAATTTTCGTCCTGTTTGCCCTATGTAACTTGCATTACACGTGGCACACACAAGTTTGTAAACACCTGATTCATGTAAGACTTTGCGTTCATGAATGTTATTCCTTAAAAGCACGCCCAGTCTGTTCGCCGTCGAGAAACCTACATTAATATTTCTCTTCTTGAATACACTGGCAAATTTTTTTGCTAATGGGACCATAGAAAGGCAAAAAAAAAAAAAAAAATCACAGGCAAAAAAAAAAAAATATCACATTGCCTTTCTATGGTCCCATTAGCAATAAAATTGCCAGTGTATTCAAGAAGAGAAATATTAATGTAGGTTTCTCAACGGCGAACAGACTGGGCGTGCTTTTAAGGAATAACATTCATGAACACAAAGTCTTACATGAATCAGGTGTTTACAAACTTGTGTGTGCCACGTGTAATGCAAGTTACATAGGGCAAACAGGACGAATATCAGAAACAAGGTTCCGTGAGCACGTTGCACTTGAGAGGAAAGATATTGCTGAAAAATCGAATTTCGTAGCCCATCTGGTAGCAACTGGTCATACAACTCCAGATTTGACATCGCAATTGAAATTGTTGCACAAGGGTAAAAAAGGTCGCCTTCTCGACCTTATGGAAGAGATGGAGATCTTTTGTCATAATAAAGCTCCAGATATCACGCTGCTCAACGAGCAAACGAAATCGAGAAGCACACATTTTTGGGAATGCTTCTCCGATTTACTATGAAATAAATTCAAGTTGTGGTCATTTATCACAATTTGCAATTCATAGTCAGCTGCTTGTTATCCCTTATATACAACGCCTCAGTCATAGTCGCTACGAGAACACGTACAATGGCCGCTATTTCAACTATCTCAAGACATTGACACACATGTTTTCAGTTTGTTTTAATAACATTACTAATTTCGGTTTTTTAAATGATGCTTCTTTCTTTTTTGTTCTGTAATTTACAGAACTTATGGACGCCTACTGAACATAATTTTACGACAGTCGACATCTCGTAGGCGTTGACACAAAGTAATACAAACCGGTTATCACTTTACGTAATTATTTTTAATGTATGTTAACAATTCTTTTGCTATTTTAATAAGTGCTGGATATCGTGCATAGTCTGTGTTTTATTTCTCTAAAGCACAATGTACATTTTGGTATAAGTGACACTATTACTTGTCCTTCCTCATGATGGTTTCTCGATGATTGATGTATACTACTTGTTCGCATCTTACATTTGCACGGCATTTTAATTATTAAGTAACGGCAGTTTCGTACTGTGATTATTTTTTTTATATATTTGACTCCTTGGTATTAACGTTATTATTTTTTATATATTGACTCCTTGGTATTAACGTTTGTTACATAAATTACGAACGTTGTACTTTTGACTTCCCACGCCAGATGGTGGGTGTTACGTTTTTTAAGAAAGACCTGTGTTGCGCCTCTTTTTATGTTGTTCATTTATTATTCTTTGGCATTATCTTTTGCTTTGTATATGTTCTGCACTCTAACAACTTATCATCGATATATTTTATGTTTTATAGTATATAAAAAACAATATGCCAATGTATTTTAGATATTATCCTGCGTCTGCTATGTGTTGTACGCACATTTTAAATTTGAATTACTACACCATTCACAAAAGTACAAGAGTTATTTAGTGTTAATAATTCGCAAAACCAATAACACTATGTCTTCACGTGACACATGTCACAAAGAGGGCGTGTCAAGCACCGTCACACCGAGGTCTGCTGAACAAGTGCAAGGTAAACAGCGACCTCAGTCTATGTGATTGCCGTAAGTTTTGTGACAACAGTGCATCCCAATTTAAGTTATACAATATAGGTTTGTTTCTAACAAATGTTATGTTCACATGCAGATGTAATTGTGATTTCCTATGTTGTACTCTCTGATCGTAATGTGAAAAAATTTTTAACTTCTAGCACTGAAGATGGTCACTCAGTGACAGAAAATCGATTTTGCAATAGTAAAAAATATACGACCGATGCTGTCTCTTTTTTCAAGTATAAAGAAAAGATGTTATGTGGACATGTGTCCGGAAACGCTTAATTTCCATGTTAGAGCTCATTTTAGTTTAGTCAGTATGTACTGTACTTCCGCGATACACCGCCAGTTGGCCCAATTGAAGGAACGTAATGTTGACTTCGGTGCTTGTGTTGACATGCGACTCATGCTCTACAGTACTAGCATCAAGCACATTAGCACGTGGTTTTGCAGTCAATGAAGTGTTTACAAATGCGGAGTTGGCAGATGCCCATTTGATGTATGGATTTGCACGGGGCAATAGCCGTGGCGCGGTACGTTTGTATCGAGACAGATTTCCAGAACGAAGGTGTCCCGACAGGAAGACGTTCGAGGCAATTGATCGGCGTCTTAGGGAGCACGGAACATACCAGCCTATGACTCGCCACTGGGGAAGACCTAGAACGACGAGGAGACCTGCAGTGGACGAGGCAATTCTTCGTGCAGTTTACGATAACCCTAATGTCAGCGTCAGAGAAGTTGCTGCTGTACAAGGTAATGTTGACGACGACACTGTATGGATTGTGCTACGGGAGAACCAGTTGTTTCCTTACCATGTACAGCGTGTGCAGGCACTATCAGCAGCTAATTGGCCTCCACTGGTACACTTCTGCGAATGGTTCATCCAACAATGTGTCAATCCTCATTTCAGTGCAAATGTTCTCTTTACGGATGAGGCTTCATTCCAACGTGATCAAATTGTAAATTTTCTCAGTCAAAATGTGTGGGCTGACGAGAATCCGCACGCAATTGTGCAATCACGTCATCAACACAGATTTTCTGTGAACGTTTGGGCAGGCATTGTTGGTGATGTCTTGATTGGGCCCCATGTTCTTCCAGCTACGCTCAATGGAGCACGTTATCATGAATTCATACGGGATACTCTACCTGTGCTGCTAGAACATGTGCCTTTACAAGTACGACACAACATGTAGTTCATGTTCAGTGGAGCTCCTGCACATTTCAGTCGAAGTGTTCGTACGCTTCTCAACAACAGAGTCGGTGACCGTGGATTGGTAGAGGCGGACCAATTCCATGGCCTCCACGCTCTCCTGACCTCAACCCTCTTGACTTTCATTTATGGGGGCATTTGAAAGCTCTTGTCTACGCAACCCCGGTGCCAAATATAGACTCTTCGTGCTCGTATTGTGGACGGCTGTGGTACAATACACCATTCTTCAGGGCTGCATCAGCGCATCAGGGACTCCATGCGACGGAGGGTGGATGCATGTATGCTCGGTAACGGAGGACATTTTGAACATTACCTGTAACAAAGTGTTTGAAGTCACGCTGGTACGTTCTGTTGCTGTGTGTTTCCATTCCATGATTAATGTGATTTGAAGGGAAGTAATAAAATGAGCTCTAACATGGAAAGTAAGCGTTTCCGGACACATGTCCACATAACATATTTTCTTTCTTTGTGTGTGAGGAATGTTTCCTGAAAGTTTGGCCGTACCTTTTTGTAACACCCTGTATATTCATTGCACACTCCATAATGATATTCTATGGCGATCCATTCCTCTACGGTCGTAAAAATGTGTTTACTTTTTCTTAATAAATTTTAGGTACTCACTGTTCGAATCCATTTTAAACAAGCTACACCAAATAGTCCTAGTACGTTTAGTGCAGAGAAAAGCTCACAGAAAAGTAACTTATGGAAACTCGTCTATAGCTGCGTCATAACGGGTCGTCATAGTCTGTAAGCGTGCCCGACGAAAGCAAGCTACGCGGGTGTGAACACGACGGCTGAAGTGCGGCCGTTCAATCATTCAGAGAGCCGGGGATGCCACCACGCTGCTGTCTGGCCAGACGTTGTTTAATTCAGAGACCGTCCGCCAAGTCGCCTGTCACCCGGGCCACGGCCGAGCTTCTGGTTACGCGGTGGCTGTGGGCGCGGCGGTCACAAACCGAGGCGGATCGCGCAGGCGGGCACGAGCGGCAATTTCTGTGCTGCCAGCACATGGCAGCTGCCGTAAGCTCGTCGACCATCAGGTGTCACAACTTCCATTACGATTCAGGAAGCCGCCCGACTGCGGTACTCAACGAAGGCTGGCTTCAGGTCGCTACCTGCACTGTTGGTTGGCACCTTCCTCAGGCTACATCTGCATCTACATCTACATTTATACTCCGTAAGCCACCCAACGGTGTGTGGCGGAGGGAACTTTACGTGCCACTGTCAATACCTCCCTTTCCTCTTCCAGTCGCGTATGGTTCGCGGGAAGAACGACTGTCTGAAAGCGTCCGTGCGCGCTCTAATCTCTCTAATTTTACATTCGTGATCTCCTCGGGAGGTATAAGTAGGGGGAAGCAATATATTCGATACCTCATCCAGAAATGCACCCTCTCGAAACCTGGCGAGCAAGCTACACGGCGATGCAGAGCGCCTCTCTTGCAGAGTCTGCCACTTTAGTTTGTTAAACATCTCCGTAACGCTATCACGGTTACCAAATAACCCTGTGACGAAACGCGCCGCTCTTCTTTGGATCTTCTCTATCTCCTCCGTCAACCCGATCTGGTACGGATCCCAACCCTGTGAAGAAACGCGCCGCTCTTCTTTGGATCTTCTATATTTCCTCCGTCAACCCAATCTGCTACGGATCCCACAGTGATGAGCAATACTCAAGTATAGGTCGAACGAGTGTTTTGTAAGCCACCTCCTTTGTTGATGGACTACATTTTCTAAGGACTCTCCCAATGAATCTCAACCTGGTACCCCCCTTACCAACAATTAATTTTATATGATCATTCCACTTCAAATCGTTCCGTACGCATTCTCCCAGATTTTTACAGAAGTAACTGCTACCAGTGTTTGTTCTGCTATCATATAATCATACAATAAAGGATCCTTCTTTCTATGTATTCGCAATACATTACATTTCTCTATGTTAAGGGTCAGTTGCCACTCCCTGCACCAAGTGCCTATCCGCTGCAGATTTTCCTGCATTTCGCTACAATTTTCTAATGCTGCAACTTCTCTGTATACTACAGCATCATCCGCGAAAAGCCGCATGGAACTTCCGACACTATGTACTAGGTCATTTATATATATTGTGAAAAGCAATGGTCCCATAACACTCCCCTGTGGCACGCCCGAGGTTACTTTAACGTCTGTAGACGTCTCTCCATTGAGAACAACATGCTGTGTTTTGTTTGCTAAAAACTTTTCAATCCAGCCACACAGCTGGTCTGATATTCCGTAGGCTCTTACTTTGTTTATCAGGCGACAGTGCGGAACTCTATCGAACGCCTTCCGGAAGTCAAGATAAATAGCATTTACCTGGGAGCCTGTATCTAATATTTTCTGGGTCTCATGAACAAATAAGGCGAGTTGGGTCTCACACGATCGCTGTTTCCGGAATCCATGTTGATTCCTACATAGTAGATTCTTGGTTTCCAAAATCGACATGATACTCGAACAAAAAACGTGTTCTAAAATTCTACAACAGATCGACGTCAGAGATATAGGTCTATAGTTTTGCGCATCTGCTCGACGACCTTTCTTGAAGACTGGGACTACCTGTGCTCTTTTCCAATCATTTGGAACCTTCCGTTCCTCTAGAGACTTTCGGTACACGGCTGTTAGAAGGGGGGCAAGTTCTTTCGCGTACTCTGTGTGGAATCGAATTGGTATCCCGTCACTGTGACTCGGTTGCTTCTGTGATGTACAAATGCTTTGACTCGACGTTAATATCGGCAGCTGCGTCGCTACACGTTCTGTCAGAGGGGCATTCATGAGGTCTGAGAAGGATTCAGAATATAATGCATCAGAATGTCAAATAATGGAGAAATTGAGAGAAGTTGGGAAGCAGAATTAGGACAAATTAGACGGGAAGAAATGGAAAATTTTTTACGAAGATGAATGTGGGAAAGCCCCAGGACCTGATGAAGAATCAGTGGACATGATAAGAGCAGCAGTTCCAGTGGGAATGCAGTGGCTGTATAGAGTACTATCAAGCGTGTGGAGAAATAGTACAATACCTGACGACTGGAGAACAGGAGACATTCTTCCCATCTTCAAGAAAGGCAATAAAAAACTGTGTAAAAACTACAGAGGAATAACCCTTATGAGTCATACAGCCAAGATTTTTGAAAAGATAGAAAAGGAGATAACACTCCCCTGTGGCACGCCATATAGTCTTCAGTTCATGAGATATGGATCTAATACAGACTCAGCTTGCTACGTACGCTACCTACCGGGGCCATTCTTTGGTAAATGACAGTCATTGAGCTCTGTAGTGTTGAGAATGCGATGTCGTTTTTTTTAGTCAGGCGCACACACTCGTTTCTACAGAGGACGCAATTGTAGAATTAGAACACCATTGGGGAACTCTGAATACTTCGAAATAAGACAAGGACTTAAGCAAGGAAGTATTCTATCTCCTGCACTTTTTAATGTTGTGATGGAGGGAATGAATAGGGCAGTTAAAGATATAGTAAAAGAAAAAGACAAAAAGATGATTTTTGCAGATGATATGGTAATATGGGGTGATATAGAGGTAGATTTACAGTTACAGCTTGATGCGTGGAAGGAAATAATGAAAAGGTATGGATTAAAAACAAATAAAGATAAGACTGAAGTAATGGTATTTGGAAGAGAGAATGGGATCAACGGAAATATTACCTTGAATGGAGAACCCCTCAAAGTGGTAGGAAGTTTCACTTCTTTAGGGAGTGAAATATCTAGGGCTGGAAGAATAACTAACGAAATTAATAGGAGGTTACAGAAGGGAGGCAATTTCTACCAAACAATAAAACATCTGATTTGGAATAATGAAGTTCCAGAAAGAGAAAAACTCCTTATGTACTAGAATTATTACATCCCTATTGTCACCTATGGTGGAGACACATGGACAATGACAGAAAGGGACTGGAGCAGACTGCAAGCAGGGGAAATGAAATTTCTCAGAGCAGTTAAGGGAAAAACAAGAATGGACAGAGTAAGGAATGTAGAGATTAGACAGGACCTTAAACAAGAAAGTATAAGAGAAGAAATTGAAAGATAGAGATTAAGATGGTATGTGCATGTTAAGAGGATGCATGGGCAGAGACTCCCCAAAATTATGGAAGAACTAAAGATTGATGGGAAAAGACCTTGAGGGCGCCCAAGAACACGGTGGGAAATGGGAGTGAGATTTTCTGCAGAAAGGAGAGGTGTGACCTGGCATCAAGTGGAGGAAGAAAAGTGGTGGGAGGACCGAGCCAAATATAGAGGACTCATCAGCACCCAGACCCGGCAGTAGCTGGAGTGGGATTCGGATATAGATACGAGGGCTATCCACAAAGTACATTACGTTTTGGAATTAAAAATAAATAAAGTATTGGAATTTTTTTATTATGTACAGATGAAAGCTACACTTAAATACTACTTTTCTACATAGTTGCCATTTAAATGAAGGCACTTATCGTAGCGATGGACGAGTTTGGAAATTCCCTCGTCGTAAAATTCGGCCGCCTGCCCCTTCAACCACGTGGTTACCTCTTCTTGAAGCTGTGCGTCGTCATCAAAACGGTGCATAGCGAACCACTTCTTCAGTGTTGGGAATAAGTGGAAGTCGCTCGGTGCCAGGTCGGCACTGTGCGGCGGATGAAGAAACATCTCCCACTTAAAAGATTCGAGAACTTCACGAGTGGCATTTGCCGTGTGGGCCCGGGCGTTGTTGTGAATCAGCAAGATCTTTGAGCCCAACTTTCCCCTTCGCTTGTTTTGTATTGCTGTTCTGAGGTTGTTCAGAGTTTGGCAATACCTTTGAGAGTTTATTGTAGTGCTTCTTTCCAGGAAATCCACAAAAATAACACCTTTTCTGTCCCAAAAGACAGTCATTACATGGTTGAAGGCGCAGGCGGCCGAATTATACGACGAAGGAATTTCCAAGCTCGTCCATCGCTACGATAAGTGACTTCATGTAAATGGCAACTATGTAGAAAAGTAGTATTTAAGTGTGGCTTTCATCTGTATATAACAAAAAATTTCTCGAATACTTTATTTATTTTTAACTCCAAAACGTAATGTACTTTGTGGATAGCCCTCGTAGAATGTCAATGAAAAACTGTCTTTCCATATAGTCTTCAGTTCATGAGATATGGATCTAATACAGACTCAGCTTGCTACGTACGCTACCTACCGGGGCCATTCTTTGGTAAATGGCAGTCATTGAGCTCTGTAGTGTTGAGAATGCGATGTCGTTTTTTTTACTCAGGCGCACACACTCGTTTCTAATGCCAGTGCGTTGTGCTAGTCCATGTAAAGATAGGGATTGTTAGGACAGGAAAGATATTGATTAGTAATACGATTAAGTACTTTGATGAATAGCTATAAAACTAGCACTTTTCCAGTAAGAGTGACTCAAGTGATAACGGTTGTCAGTTGCGAGTGAATAGTACAAGGTGGCGCACAAAATGTGTTACCAATTGTTTCTTTCACAATTTACGACGGACATGAGATATCCTGCTGGGATCTCTACAGCACTATCAGCAGAGCTTGGAAAAACAAATGAGTTACGAAATGACGTGTAATTCACGATACTGCCGCTAAGAGACTAGTAAGCAGCAATGGCTGATAATGGAAGACTGACGACACAGCAACGATCGGCAATTGTGTTACTTTTTGATGAAACGAAAAGCCTTATGACTGAGAGGCGTTTTCGACAACAGTTTAACACACGATGGGTCCCTTGCAAGAGGACCATCCACAGGTTGTATGATAAATTTGTACAGGAAGGAACAGTGTTGGAAGCGAAGCGACCTCGGTCTAAGCCTGTTTGTTCGCCGGAGAATATTGAAGCGGTTCGAGATGCTGTACAGAGAAGTCCCGGGAAATTGTGTAGAAAGGCAGCAGTGCAACTGGGAATATCCAGACGCTCCGTTCAACGCATTTTTAAAAGTGACCTCCATATGTAGCCATACAAGATGACCTATGCACAGAAGCTCACTGAGGAACACAAGCAGCAGAGACTACTGTTTGCTGAGTGGGCGGAGGATAGGGAAGAAACTCTCAACAACGTTTGGTTTTCAGACGAGGCGCATTTTCATTTAGACGGTGTGTTTAACAAACAAAATGTACGCTTTTGGGCCGCTGAAAACCCACAAGTGCTTCATGAACGACAACATTATACTCCGAGGATTGCAGCGTGGGCAACAATTTCCAGTCACGGACTTATTGGACCCTTTTTCTTTGAAGAAACTGTGAACAGCGAGCGTTATTTGAGCATGCTTCGCAATAGCTTCATTCCACAGCGTCTTGCTACTGCCTTACCCTTCAACACGCAGTGGTTTATGCAAGATGGAGCAAGGCCACATACTGCAAACAATGTGTTGGAATTTTTACACGAGCATTTCGACATGCTGCTTATTTCACTCAGGTTCCCAGGTGGCTTCAATGACAGACACAATTGGCCCCCCAATAGTCCAGACCTCAATCCATGTGACTTTTTTCTTTGGGGGGGGAGGGGGAGGGGGTACCTAAAGGAAAAAATTATCGCTAAACGTCCACGTGATTTAATGGAGCTCAGAAGACTTATTCTTCAAGCTTGCAGTGAAATTACGGAAGACATGTGCCGTAGGGTATTCACTAACTTCAGTGTTCGTCTGAAGGAAGTTAGGAAACGAAATGGTGTGCATATTGAACATGTGCTGAGTTAGAACAAATCTCCATGGACGGCTTTTCACTGTAGTATATGTTCCTTTCAGATAGTATTGACAATAAAGTTTATATTCAAAAACAAAATGCTGATACATTTTGAGCGCCACCCTGTAAGTAACGGTAACTGCTGAACACCATGATGTTTTGCTCTTCCGTCCAAAGACTGGTTTGACGCAGTTCTCCATATTTGAGTTAAATTTTCATGGTTTTTGTGAGGAACAATGCAAATTACACTACTCATAGTGAAATTGATAAAATGGAGCTGTAATACTCGTGAGGGGTTCGAGTGGAAACTTCAGCTGTTAGGGTTAAAATGCTGAATATACTCCGATGTCCAAAACTTAATGGCGAAACTATCTTTCACATTATGTGTCATATGGTGTAACATATCTCGATGAAAGTTAAACCATACATAGAAGTGCTTCAGTATAGCGCAGAAGATAGTGGAAAGAAATACGCAGTGAGACTAACACGGATGACACTTCCATTTAAAGACAATAATTACAAGTCTGTCACGGCGATTTATGTTCCCCTAAACATTACAGGCGGCGGGATATAGTTCTTAATAGTGCGTGTGTTCACCATACATGGCAATGGATGCTCTGCACCGTGATTCCACACTGGTCAGAACGTTGGTAAGGAGTTCCTGTGGTAGGGCGTCCCATACCTCGACCACCACGGTTGACAGCTTGTAGATGGTCGAAAATGCATCTTCATGTGCTGCAACTGCGTCTCCCATACGTATCCACACTTACAGATGGGATTTAATTCGGGAGGAACGGGCATGCCAATAATTCGTCGAATATCCTCTCGTTCGAAGAGCTCCTCCACCTGTTCTGTTCGATGTGGTCGCTCACTGCCACCCACAAAACTGAAGTTCAAATGGTTCAGATGGCTCTGAGCACTATGGGACTTAACTTCTAAGCTCTTCAGTCACCTAGAACTTAGAAGTACTTAAACCTAACTAACCTAAGGGCATCACACACATCCATGCCCGAGGCAGGATTCGAACCTCCGATCGTAGCAGTCGCGCGGTTCCACACTGTAGCGCCTAGAACCGCTCGGCCACCCGGCCGGCACAAAACTGAAGTCTTAGCCGAAATGCAGCCCCGAAATGACGCACAAAGGGGAGGGGTGCAGTGTCACAACTACGTTGACCCGTGAGTGTAACTTGTTTCAGGATTTGAAGGGCAGTACGCCCATGCAACATTTGCTACATTATACCTCCCCACATGGCCCGTCAAAACAATAATGTTCGACAATGCTGAATGTACCCTCATATGGAAAGAGTTAGGAACACGTAATGCATCCAATAACGTTCTGTTGTCTTCTCTGTCCGTATTTGTTTCACTTACTTTCTGTGCTATACTGCAGCAGTTCGTTCCACAACTGGTCCAAGTTCAATCGAGCAATGTTACTTGGCAGCGAAGCATCACCCGAAAGTTACTTTTGTTGTTAAGTTTTGCACATTTAATCGCCGTAAATTAACAAATGTTGATCTTCTCATGCTGTTAATTATTTAAACTGAAGTGTAAAATTGTCAAACATTTTCACCGTGGTGCTCTAGCGCGTAGAGTAATATACTTCGGCCTTGCTGTCAAGGCGGCACTTTTTCCTCGTTCGACTACATTCAGGAGGACCCCAAATGCCCACATCCTACAACTAAATGGGTACTGGACATTCGTTAAAGTCGATTGGGGTGCTGGGCTCCCCTCCTAGTGCCGTGGCCAAGAAAGGCAGAACTAAGTATGAAAATCTTGTGCCGGACGAATTACGCTTAATCTGCTACAGGCAAAAATGTCTCTACATAAGCATTTTTAAGTTGTTTGGGTAGTTTTTAAGCACTGTGCTCTTTTTTAAGACGTAGTATGATTTTGGGATGTGGTTGCGTAGGCTGCCTGTTTTTTACGACTGAAATTAAGTAAGCATCTAACTTGAACTGACTTACTCTATGGACAACACACACACCAGTGCCCGAGTGAGGACTTGAATCTCCGACGGAGGGAGCCAAGCAAACCGTGGCAACGCACATTAGACTGTTCGGCTACTCTGCGCGCCCTGTTGTAATGTAGTTTCATTTCATTTCATGAATACATTACCAGCTGGTCAGCATGGTCAGCATGGTCAGCTGTTAAATTAGGCATCTGCATAACCTATTTCTTGGTAATAATTAAGTCTGCTACCAAAAGAACTATCACTATATATTGCAAATAACTTCTTATATCCTATCTTATAGTCAAAACATGTGCAATGAGCATACTTGGCTCATTAATTCAGAATACTTTCTTACAAAGAATCTTATAATATCGAATACTCGTAGAAACTGCACAGAACTTGGCACAGTCAGTGGTGGTTCCATAATCTGGACGAAAACTGGAGCCTGAGAAAATTCTCTAAAAATTTCCCAAGCACACTCAAGCTACGAGAGGTTTTACAACCTAGATAATTTCTCATTGAAGAAACAGGCGAACTAAGGGGAAAAGAGCACAGTAAGATGCCATTACTGAATAGTTTATAACTGCTTCGCCGTATGGCTTATCGTCAATATGCAGTATGAAGAGTTTGTATAAAAAGTATTGTGAACAACTTTTTTCCTACAGTGAGTGTATGTCACAGCGCAATCGCACTGTGCATGCTCAGTGCGGGGAGTGTGACCCTCAACGTGTGCCATGAGCTAGTCTCCTGTGAGTCTTCGTTCCGACGAGATCATACTTTTAGTGGAAACTGTCGAGCTACTCCGTAGAAGCCCAAAATGCAGCGAATGATTGAACGACGGTACGCCAACAAATTTTGTAGTGGACTGGGGAAACTGGGTACTGAAACGTTATCCACGATTCGCCAAGTGTTCAAGGACGAAATCATGCCGCAAGCTGCAGTTCTAAAGTGGGACAAACTCTTTAAAGGTGGCCGAGAAAGTGTGGAGGAGAACATCCGCTCCCGATAGCGGTGAACGTCAAGAACCGATGACAACGTGCATTGTGCTACTGGAGTGTTGAATACAGACCATCGGTTAAGTGGGCGCATAGTCGTAGATGCAACTGGTGCTAAGGACAGTGCACACCACCCAGCCACCAGGCCTGGCTTCGCCGGAAATTGGAAACTGCATCACGAGAATGCACCCAGCCACGCCTGGACCAAACTCACCGACTATCTGATCGTGAGCGGCATTACGACGCTTCCCCAATCGCGACTTGGCAGCGGGAGACTCTTTTCTTTTTACAAAAGTGAAATTCTCCCGCAAAGGACATCACCATGGGACCCAAAGTATCACCAAAGAAGGTTGCAAGCGTATCCTTATGGACTTCGTGGAATCCCACTGGCAAGAATGTGTCGACGCTCGAGGGCTGTACTTTGTAGAATGTTGAGACATTGTAGCAATAACTCAAACCTATTTCTCCGAAACTTCTCCTGATTCTCTTTATACAAACCCTGAACAAACATATATTTGTATATCGTGAACAAAACACACAATACACTTCTGTAATATTCTGCAATATTTATTGTTTGCGACACGAACCGATTTTCGGCTGTTACGTCATCATCAGGTACAAAGGCAAGCCTGCAGCATAGCGGAATTTGGTTGAATCAAATATTTTAAAGTGGTACATGTGCAGAGTATCTCCGTTTCCAGAGATGAAAAATATTAATGCTAGAATTAGGAATAAAACAAGAGGCATTATTTCAGTGTACATGCGATGTAATATGTGACACCTTAACTAATGAACTATAGACAAATTACAAGAGTTTTACATAGAAGAACATAAATGGATAATAAACTTACGTGACATAGTCCGAAGATGTGGCTAAACAAAACGAAATAACCTTATGCTTAGTAGACCCTAAATTACATAAGATAGAGTAGTGATATTAAACAGGTGAGTGACGCAGCTGCGATTAAACTAAGTAAAATTATTTTTAACACAATGAGAGAAATTATAGTGACTGAAATCAAAGACATAGAGCATGTGAGTACGAGAACTAATTTCTAAAATGTCCGGGATTTAGTGAGAGAACAGTGTATGAATAGACAAAAGAGTTTTCGTATCTCCTGATAAATACTGAAACACAATAGACAATCGTTTCACATGAATACACAGAGTAAGAGTTCAAACAACCATGTGGTAATTATATCACTGTAACACAAAGATTCCATGTACTATGTACTCGTGAAACCACCAGAAACGGGAAGAAAGTTGGATGAATATAGAACGTATTTACGCACCTCAGTTGTAAATCAAATACACCGAATAGACAGAACAGAAGGGTCTTACACAAATCGAAACTGAAAGTCCCATTTTGTTACCCATAATGATTCAGTGTAATAAGACGCCCTCACGAGGATATGGCTATCCAAGAACGCATTTGCAGCAAATATTACCTTCTTTCCCTCCATCTTCCACAGAGAAATGCTCTTCACCATTCTCATTACAGTCTCATCACTCTCCGTGCTGCTCAGTATAATTCAGAGAAACCATTATGGGAGAAGAAGCGAGGAAAGTAGAAGCTACAATGGAGTAGGAAAACTTCATTCATCTTCAAAACCACAAGTCATGCTATCTGCTCACCTGCGTACATCTCTCATTTTCTGTGCCACCACTCACCTTGAAGCCCATAGTTAAGCGGAGGCAGAGATAAATACAAGGATATCCAATGGTGGGCACAGATATCACAGCAAGGACTGCTCGCTAGTAGCTGACGCTAAAAGCATAGTACTCTAACTTGGACGTTGACACTTACAATAGGCACTTTCATCATTCAACTTTAAGGTTACAAGATCTGAAAGCTCTTGATATTTTCGATTTTTTAGCCAAAAGTCATGGACAAATTCCTTTTTATAGAGGCATTTCATAGTCCCAGTTCGTTTATGGTTTCGCAGTTATTTTCTGCTGGGGTATCGTATCTGAATTAAACTGACCCCGTCCACTGTCAGAATTGAATATTGTTCACAGGATCTTGTAGTACCAACTTCGTTCGCAGATGGGAACCGTGTACAAACAGGAAATATTGGTTCAGTGGGCAAGGAGTGGTTGTCGCTTCAGACTCCTTCAGACTGGAATTAAAGTCCTCGTCCAGCTGTAGATATCCGTTATCTGTGGGTTCTCTAAGTCTGTAATGGCCATAACAGGAGAGTTCCTCTGTAAAGAATCTGGCTGATTCTCGATATCTAAAGACTAAGTCGATCGCAGAAGTTAGATACTAATCTGCCCGCCTCCATTTGCTACTCTTATTCAATTTACAGCCTGCGCGTACAACCGATGCATTAATCAACTCTGTCTTCGTGTGCAAGTAGGACAGTGGTTAACATTTATCACTCACACTGCGTAGAAGTGGTTTTAAAATCCTATTGAACTAAAATTTCCTAGATTGTTGCCCCTATGGGCAATAAATAGCTTCCTTCATAGACGAGGTACACAAGCTATAAATAGTATAATGTCATCCGTATAATAATGGAGGTGACAACTCCCTGATATCTTAATACAAATTCTAACCCCTCTTCTAAATTCCCATATATTGCTTCCATTAATGACTGCTGAGATCCTCCTGATTCCGTAGTTTATCAGTCAACTTAATTTGCAGATCCTTCTGTAATAAAACTCAGACGTTTTGATACTCTTCTTTTAAGATTTTCCCACAGTCCACGACTCACGTCCACTCAGTGTTGTATAGTACTACAGCTGTACTTTCACGGAAACTTCTTCTGAAGCTAAGGCTAAGAGGAAGGTCTGGCAGTATCAGTCAGCGGATGTTATCGGGGAATAGAATTTTCTAAACTCTAACGGTAGGGGAAGTGCCTACCACGCCATTTCAGTGTGAACTATGAAATTACAAGAGCGTTGACGCGATTTGGAATCAAAACAACAGTGCGTTTCGGAACGACAACAACTTACTTGTTTGTGGTGACTTTTTAGGTGCATGAACTTAGATTTGGAGTTTTGAGTTTTGTTTGCAGATTAGTAATATTAAAATTTTATTCCGTCTTAAGATACATGATATTAGACAGTTCAGTCACATTAATGTAACCACCGCCAATGTTCGACGTCAACGTGAAAATGCCGCCCACAGAAGACAGGTAGCAGCAGTAGCAGTGGAGGGTATATAAAACATCTTGGGGTTTCGTTCAAAAAATGTTCAAATGTGTGTGAAATCTTATGGGACTTAAATGCTAAGGTCATCAGTCCCTAACCTTACACACTACTTAACCTAAATTATCCTAAGGACAAAGACACACCCCCATGCCCGAGGGAGGGCTCGAACCTCCGCCGGGACCTGGGGTCTCGTAAAACAGTGCAGTCGCTGTGGTAACGCGAAAACAGAGCGATTAATCTGACGTCCAAAACAGCATGGCAAAGGGTGGAAACATTTCCAAAACGGGTAAGTTTGTAAACTGTGCCGCTGTGTTTAAAGTGTAATGTGTTCATGGCGAAATGGCGCTATCCAAAACCGGTGTGACCTGCGGTGCACCGCGGTGCATAAATGACTTCGGTGAAGGAAGCTGCGGAGAATTGTGCAGACGTACAGACGTGTAACTGTTGAGCAACTGTCCGTCCAGGGGAGTCAGAGGACTACCAACATATTCTTCTCGACAACCGTTAAGCCAACGTTGTTACGTATGGGCCTCCGCAGCAGATGTCTCTTTCATATACCCATGTTGCTACCGTTCATCAGTGATGAAGGCTGGAATTTGCATCCGCAACTGGACGTCTAATGAGTGGCGACATGTGGCCTTTTCAGGTGAATCACGTTTTATGCTCCATCGGACAGAGGGCCGTTGGCGTGTACGGCTTGAAATGCCCAAGAGCGAACTCCCTGCGTGCTTTATGATCTGGGGAATATTTCCGTGGCAATCCCTCAGTGACGTTGTCATTCTGGAAGCTGCAATACACCAACACAAGTACGCATCTATCCTTCCGGACCTTGTCCACCGCTACGTACCCTCTGGTTTTCCCAAGCACGACGGTATCCACCAGCAGGACAGTTCAGCGTCTCACACAGCTCGCAGTGCACGTGCGTCGTTCTAAGAGGTCGAGGTTGAGTTTTCCACTCTCTCCTGGCCCCAGACTCCCCGGAAGCAACTGAAATCACTCAATAGAGGAAAGTCCACTGGGCCTGATGGCATACCAATTCGATTCTACACAGAGTACGCGGAAGAACTTGCCAAAAAAAAAAAAATGGTTCAAATGGCTCTGAGCACTATGGGACTTAACTGTTGAGGTCATCAGTCCCCTAGATCATAGAACTACTTAAATCTGACATCGATCTGCTGTAGAATCTTAGAACATGTTTTTTGCTCACGTATCATGTCATTTCTGGAAACCCAGATTCTACTCTGTAGGAATCAACACGGATTCCGGAAACAGCGATCATGTGAGAACCAACTCGCTTTATTTGTTCATGAGTCCCAAAAAATATTAGTTACAGGCTCCCAGGTAGATGCCATTTTTCTTGACTTCCGTAAGGCGTTCGATACAGTTCCGCACTGTCGCCTGATAAACAAAGTAAGAGCCTACGGAATATCAGACTTCCTGTGTGACTGGATTGAAGAGTTTTTAGCAAACAAAACACAGCATGTTGTTCTCAATGGAGAGACGTCTACATGCGTTAAAGTAACCTCTGGCGTGCCACAGGGGAGTGTTATGGGACCATTGCTTTTCACAATATATATAAATGACCTAGTACATAGTGTCGGAACTTCCATGCGGCTTTTCGCGGATGATGCTGTAGCATATATAGAAGTTGCAGCATTACAAAATTGCAGCGAAATGCAGGAAGATCTGCAGCGGATACGCACTTGGTGCGGGGAGTGGCAACTGACCCTTAACATAGAGAAATGTAATGTATTGCGAATACATAGAAAGAAGGATCCTTTATTGTATCATTATATGATAGCGGAACTAACACTGGTAGCAGTTACTTCTGTAAAATATCTGGGAGTATGCGTACGGAACGATTTGAAGTGGAATGATCATATAAAATTAATTGTTGGTAAGGCGGGTGCCAGGTTGTGATTAATTGGTGGAGTCCTTAGAAAAAGGTGTCCATCAACAAAGGAGGTGGCTTACAAAACACTCGTTCGACTTATACTTGAGTATGGCTCATCAGTGTTCGATCCGTACCAGGTCGGGTTATCAGAGGAGATAGAGAAGATCCAAAGAAGAGCGGCGCGTGTCGTCACAGGTTTATTTGGTAAGCATGATAGCGTTACGGAAATGTTTAGCAAACTCAAGTGGCAGATTCTGCAAGAGAGTCGCTCTGCATAGCGGTGTAGCTTGCTGTCCATGTTGCGAGAGAGTGCGTTTCTGGACGAGGTATGAAATATATTGCTTCCCCCTACTTATACCTCCAGAGGAGATCAAGAGTGTAAAATCAGAGATTCGAGCGCGCACGGAGGCTTTCTGGCAGTCTTTCTTCCCGCGAACCATACGCGACTGGAACAGAAAACGGAGGTACTGACAGTGGCCCGTAAAGTGCCCTCAGCCACACACCGTTTGGTGCCTTGTAGAGTGTAAATGTAGATGTAGATGTAGATTTAAGCCTAATCGACACTCTTTGGGACCACCTCTATCGGTCTGTTCACGGCATGGGTCCTCAATCGATAGAACTAGCGCAGTTGGCCACGGCACTTGGAAATGCTTTGCTCCACATCCCTGTAGATATCTTCCAGAAACTCACTGACGTTCTTCCTCCATGCCCCAGAGCAATACATGCGGAAAATGCTAATTATTGAGACTCTCGACCAGCGGTCGCTTTAATGTGATCAAATGGTTCAAACGTCTCTGAGCACTATGGGACTTAATATCTGAAGTCATCAGTCCCCTAGAGCTTAGAACTACTTAAACCTAAGTAACATAAGGACATCACACACATCCATGCCCGAGGCAGGATTCGAACCTGCGACCGAAGCGGTCGCACGGTTCCAGACTAAAGCGCCTAGAACCTCTCGGCCACTGCAGCCGGCGTTAATGTGATCGGGCAGTATATTTTCTATATTGAATGCTCTGACAATGTGTAGCCCAACTACTAATGATCGGAATGGCCGCATTCTACCAGACAAAACAGATAGCATAGGAACGAAATTTACGCCGCTGTTTTTTTCTTTAGCAGCCAAAGATAGAGAAGCAACGTCGTTAGTGGAATGAAAATAACAGGACGGAAACAAACGAAGAAACATCTTTTAAATAACAATCAAAGAAGTTACTGATAATTTTTCAGTTCCGATAAGAACATGGACTTAAGTTTTCTTCCGAGAACATTCAGTGATGTATAGGAAACAATATTGTACGATCATGAAACCCACGATGGAGACTCTATTCAATGGCACATTCGTGATGGATGGCCGATGAGAATTTTGCCCGTGTAGACGTCAGTATGTGTGATGGATGTTGAACTGATGATGAAACCAATGTTTAGGCCTGTCCTACTCAATACTTCAACTCAAAGTTTTTCTTATAAATTTTTGATTATACAAGTCAACGTTTTCGCAAAGTAGAAACTTTGAACTAGCAAGATATATATAAGTTGTACTTGCTTCAGTTTAACGTTTAAGACCGTTTACAGCCAAAGTGAAACATTTCGTAACAAAAATGACGATTTGACACATCACAGTTTCATGTTCAGCACAAAATCCCCAAAAATTTAAACGACTAAAGTGGAATGGGTGGAAAAAATGTTGGACAACAAAGAACGTTTATATTGATTTCTGTAATTCTATTGAGCTATGTAACAAAGTACTGTTTAGTGTGAAGAACGTTTCACTAAAAACTTCAGAAAAAAATTATAATTCTAGAAATGGTTAAGTGCCCGATACTATCCGACCTTCTCCCATGTTTGATTCCACTAAATTTCCTTGCGTGAGGTATAAGCTCTTGGCCTGTGCTAGGATGTTAATTATATTCTCTTTGCTTTGTGTGCCTCATTGGAACTCACATTCTTTGTACTCTTTATTGTTGGACAGTTTATAGAAGACTAAGAATTTGCGCCGTTGAAGAGATACACTGGCTGGTTTGGCCGAGCGGCTCCAGCCGCTTCAGTCTGGAACCGTGAGACCGCTACGGTCGCAGGTTCAAATCCTGCCTCGGGCATGGATGTGTGTGATGTCCTTAGGTTAGTTAGTAGTTGTAAGTTCTAGGGGACTGATGACCTCAGATGCTAAGTTTAATAGTGCTCAGAGCCATTTGAACCATTTGATGAGATACGTACCCACGTATCCACGGATATAAACCACCACGAGTCAGGGAAGGAAGAAAATTTGGCAGTGTTTTACCTGCGGGTAAGGAGAGCCTCTGATCTCATTGAGGATCTTCACTCGGAAAATCAGACTGGCCAGTTGGGGGCGGCTTAGGCTTCTGATAAGGACTGCGTGACGTCATTGGATGACATAATCACGCTCTTGGTTACGTACCGAATTTCAGTGGTTTCAGGCAACAATAACCTCATTCAAAGAAGCTATTCGTCTTGCGTGGCAAAAGGGATTTAGCACATAGACCAGGCAACTAATACTGTTACCTTCTTGCAACAGCATTCTATACAAACAATTGTCATTAGTATTATGTTTATTTAAAAGTGATCAACTTCTTTTCTTATTCTATAAGAATTCTCTCGGACATGCTGACCTTAGAAACACCGTCTTTTAATAATGTGACTTGGCCAACTTGGTTTCTCGTTACTCATGATAGCATCGGCTGTAAGACTTAACGACTTTGGCGTCGTTAGCTGCAGACACGCTTCTTACACCACATCAGAAACTGCTGCTGTTCCCTTACCTGAGCGAACAGCTTGAGGAACATGCGTTTATTTTGCTGTACTGCACAGAGCTGTGTCAGTATGGACACTTGTGTATGACATGTAGATAACAAGTATCGCCATGCTTATATCCGCTGTTCATATATTGGTGTAGGAATCACGACGGACAGTCGAAGCCCATACGCCGGACAACCTAACGTTTATCTTTCTCACGTATGGTTCACTGAGCAGTTATTTCGGTTTGACTTCCGTATCTTATCAGCTGGAATTAAAGATGAAAAAGGCATACAGTGTATATAGGGTTTTGGAGTATACATGTAAATATGGAGAAATATTTCAAGACGGCCTTATCATTTAGACACAGAATTATATATACAGTATGGAATTCAATAGAGAGTAAATATGAATTAATGCTCTTGGAGACTGAGCTATTCAGGAACCTCACACCTGTCACGTCACGATCTCGCAGCTTCCCTTTTGCCATTATATCCGTCCTAATTTCTTGGAAAATTGCTTCTTCATAGCAACAATTTTATTTCTTATTATCTGTTTAAAGTGGCGGTAGGAATACACACTGCTTGCATAACAACGTAATTCATTGCCTGATATTCATTCTGGGGTCAGAATGACTTGGCCCCATAGATTCTAACACATTGTTCTTGACGGGATCCGTATCCGCTGCGTCACCAATACGCAGTACATTGAATTTCCTGCTGTATGCATTTCACGGGCAGGTAGATCAGAGATTATTTATGAACGGTCTCCCTAGCGACCGAATCATTCTTTGCCGAGAACCTTGACAGCTCTATGTCGCGCGATCGACATGTTTCCACCCACAGGAATTAATCTTCCCCAACTAAGTTGACACCTGTTCCACTACCGGCCTGTGTACATTCTCTCACCTTTCTATTCACTACGTCGTGTTGCTCCACACAATAAACGGTTGTCTGGAAGTTAGTGTAATGAGCAATGATCCATCGTTGGCGAACAGTCATGAACTGCGATAAACACCTCCGGTAAACGTCACATTGATTTTCTGGGTACTCCGTTAACTTTTGGTTCTTGTGGCCAACGAGTAAAACTGACTTAAAGTTCATGCAGTACCAAGAAAAGTATGGTTTTTAACGTCTTTAAATACAAATTTCATTCAACACAGTAGAAGATAACGTTAATTATCGTAACTAGTAATTTAGTAATTGGTGACAACGAGGACAGGTGTGGAATGACCGAAGTATGGGATCGGAATAGGCAGTCGTTGATCTCGGAAATGAAGGAAACGAAGAAAATATAATCCGTACATCTAGCTTGTGTAAAAGTGTGCAGCTGTGATGGTTTCGACGCATAGAGAAGCTACGTGACCTAGCTACAGCCTTGTTACCTCACAAACATATCATTCTATGTGCCTCAGTTGTAAAGATATTTGTTTTATGCTACAGGCAACTTGTTTCGCAGAGCTCTGTAGGCGCACTATAGATAGAGTTATTATTCACAGCTTCGAAATTTCTCGGCAGTATTAACTGACGTCCAAAGTAAGTGCGCTCGTTGAAGTCAACCGTGTCAGTACGTCGACTAATCAATATATAGGTCATAGACAATTAAAATGCTATGAAAGTAGCGGAACACTACGGTAAAATTTTTGTTGGTAACAAGTTAGATATACCGTGTGAGATGGCACTAGACTTGTACCCAAGAGGATTGTGGTTCAGATCGCCTACCGGCCATCTAGATTTACGTTTCCCTTGAATCCAATGAAACAAATAAGGGAAATGTGATCACGGCTACTTTGAGAACGATACGATCGATTTCCTTACCCAGTCTCAGCTTTTTTCTCCGTCTGTAAGGGAGTCTCGATGGTGGAAATCGCTTGTCCCTTGTGAGAGCCATGTGTCCTCCTTGACAACTATCCCTGTGCGAGGGAATCAAACAACATGGCGCAAAGTAGCGAACTGCGAAGGCAAGGTAGAGGTCCACGTAAGGTGGAGGACGAAATCAGCGTAATATTAGGAACATACCAGCCGGACATTGCGGAAGATATGTGTATAGAAATACTGCGAACAGTTTTGCCTAAGAGGGAATGAGGCGACAAATGAACTATATGGGTGCGTTTGTGCAACTGCATCACGGAACCAGTCACATAATGCATCGTGACGCTGCAATAAAGGTGAAAAATTGCTGCCGGCTGTATCTTGACAACTGCCACCTTCCTTCGACGGAGTGCGGATTTACACTCAGCTAAGATACAATCAGTAACGAATCAGCATGAGACTTGGAGGAAAAAACCAGACGCCAGAGCTAGGTGAAGGTGTTGTCCTGCTGTAGTCGTATGCCGCGCTTGGATGAAGCATTGGTGCACTATTACACAACTTACACGCTTACGAGTAAAAGATAGAATACAGGCTGGGTGGGGACAGGGGGAGAACTCCAGTAGTTCACTCTGTCACCATCTTAGTCTTCTGTGCTTTTGAGAAGATACGTTTAAAAGAAGTGAAACTTTTAGGACATCTAGATACATTTAAATCACAATATCACTGAGTACTGGTTAAAGATGTAGTAAAATTTTCTGAAGGAAAGATCTCAAACCACTTCTGGGACGTGATTTTTCTCCGTAAGACTTTTGCTGAACATAGGAGTGAAATGACAGTCACTCTGACAGAACATTCACGCTTCAAATGTTGGAAGAGTTTGTTGAAGGTGATAAAACTAGAAACATAACTAGGCAGACAATATAAAGTTAAATATTTAGTAGAGGTGTCCGACATTTCGAGGTGCGAACAGGTGTTATACAAGGTGACTGACTATCCGAAAATTTGTCCAGTTGTGAATTTCAGTAGAGCTTCCGAGAATGGGAAGAAGAAAGAGGAGTATATGACGGTGCAATTGATTTATAAGATCAGGAATCTTATGTTTCATTGCATAGAGTTTGGATATTATTTTGCAATCCTACCTGGTGCTATAGCAACAGCAACAACAAAAATCACCATTCCGAAAAATAAAAAAAAATCTTATACAAAAATAAAATTTATGATACTTATAATGTATGCTCCAAATTTATTGAATACAGATTACATTAAAGTTAAAAGCGTCAGTAAATTTTAACATCTTGGTAGGGTAATGCAGAAGAACGATCATGACTCAGATCTAGGACGATGGTAATGGCCTTTCAGTTGCGTAAAGATGGGTACCGTAAGAGAGCTCTCAAGGAAAGTTGGGCACTAAATTACAGTAGTAAACCGGAATGCTTATACGCAGTAAAATGTCTGGATTTAATGATGACATGAGAATTATAAAGCACGGAAAAGAACAAGAGGAAAATCAATAAGAAATAGACCAATAAAACGCGACGATAACTACCAGTTATGACAGCAGTAATGAAGATGTCTGCAAGGAAACTGAACAACAAAATGTAAGGAAAGGAAAAAGCAGGATACAGTTTTATGGCCATCAGCTTGTGATGAGCGAGAACAGGATACGCAAGAGAATTTCTGAACACAACTGCAAAAACCCTTCACTGATGAAAGTGGCTAAATATCCTTCTCGATACGGTCCATCCATCGTGTCGTCAGCCATTTGTGTCCAGGTGCATAGTTGTCCTTGCCGTCTAGTCGGCCTTTCTGTGCATGACGTGTACGTATCATCTTAATATGCTTTCCCATAGTTTGTCTGAGATGGGTGCAATTCCAAGTCGCCGTCGAGCGACGTGACGATTATTGCATGGTCCAATAGAGTAATCCCAAGGGGCCACACAGCATACGCATTTCCATCACGAGGAGAGCCTGCTTATGCTTCGTTGTCGTTGGCCAACACTCCGACTCATACATTGCTTCCAGGCGTACGACAGTCCTGTAAACCTTTGAATTAAGGTATAAAGGCATACGGCGATCACACAGGGCGCCGATCACCTGGTGCCGTTTCATCCAGGCTGTGATAACACGGGCACGGTCACCTGGAAGACTTTCAGCATCTCTGCATATGAGTGAGCCAAGGTATTTGAATTGCTCTGCTTTCTTCAGCTCTTCTCCATCGACTTTAATGGTCCCATCGGTTTGATTACCGTATTCCATGTACTCAGTCTTCTTGATATTCAGTCGGAGGCCAAATTTGCTAAGTCGTTGATTCCACTTCTGCATCTGTTCCTGGAGTTCTTCAGGATATTAGCTTGCCAGTAAAACATCGTCATCATATAGGAGTGACCAACGGTGGTGTGACAGTAGCTCGTATGTCGTGTATCCGTACAGAGGATGAACAGTAGAGGTGACACTGCTGAACATTGATGTGCTCCGATAGTGACAGTAAAAGGGGGTGATGTTCTCACTGCACATCGAACATTGTTGGAGACCTTTCGAAACAGGAGTTGGACCCGTCGGACGTAGGCTTCAAGGACATTGTGAGATCGTAATACATGCCAGGTAAGGTGATGTGGGACACGTAGTCTAAGGCATTTTCCAGATCTAGGAATGACATATGAAAATCCTTGTTCTTCTAAAGGTGTTTCTCAGTGAGTAACCTAGTGACATGAATGGCATCTGTGGTTCCACTTCCTCTCATAAACCCGAATTGATTTGGGGTGATAGAAAGAACTGCGCAGAGCCTGGAGTCTATTCAGTAATAAGCGATTTAGTGTTCTGATCACCCGTGCTGACTTCAGATGTTCTTCTGTCTTTAATAATGTAGTACAGTATCCGATTTGATTTGCATAAGGAATAAGTCTTAAATACTAATTCTGTTTGTAATACAAAACTTGCGTTAATCTGTAAGTATTATGGCACTGAGAAACGCACTAAACTTCAATTGAGTATTGGGATGTATGATTTATATTGCTTCTGATTTCTCAATAAAGATTGTAGTCGTGCCAAACACATAACTGTTATCAGTAATCTAGCTACTTTAACATGCCTTTCTGATAAAATGTGAATGTAGCTTCGGAAAGGCGGCTGGTTCGCAACTGGGTCCACAACACCAGTGGGACTATAAAATTTATAAAACATAATAATTAATTTTACTTGCAACAAACAGTGCTACAGTCAGTTGTAGCTCCAAGGATTACACAGGACATCAAGTAAAATAAACAAACTTTAAGACAATTTCTTGAGAGGGTGATAGGTTACGGGTCTAAAAGACCCATGTTATGCATCCACTGGTTTAATTCGTGTAGCAGACTACACCACTCCAATTTCAACCAGGCAGTATGCTGCATAACCCTACTAATTATTTATTTGACTCCACACAGGCCTATAAGCACAATGTAAGCTTCAAAATCTTATTACTGTAGCAACGTTTTCTAAGTTTTTTGTGTGGTAAGGAAATAATTTTAAATTTACAATGTACTGAATTTTCGACACAGGCATTCTTAAGCAGATAGTAATGTAATACGCATTTGGAACTGTAAAATCACAGCAGTCATGGGCTGTGCGGCTGGTCCTGGCGGAGGTTCGAGTCCTCCCTCGGGCATGGGTGTGTGTGTTTGTCCTTAGGATAATTTAGGTTAAGTAGTGTGTAACCTTAGGGACTGATGACCTCAGCAGTTAAATCCCATAAGATTTCACACACATTTGAACATTTGTAAAATCACTTTTCGCGTTAAACGGCTGCACCGCTGGAACGAATTCACACTTTGCAGTCTGCCAGTGTTAAACGTTAACGAAAACAGCAGATTCCAGCCGTGAGTAACATCCGACCAAGACGGACCTATTAATATGTCACAGCTGCAGGACGGAACATCTGCGATGGAATTTTGCAAAAGAACCAGTATGTTGAAGGCGCACGGAGCTCTCTCTTCGTAATTGCTGGCAAGATTTCTGAGGGTGTCGTTTACAGTGCTATGGTGCGAATGGTACTGGTTTGTTTAAAAATTACTGAACTTTTAACAGCAAGGAAAAAAGCTTTGAATGAAAGACTTAATAATTCTCTCGTTGCTACCCAAAAACGAGATCAAAGAATAAAACTGGCTTTTGCAATCGATGACGCCTTCCTTGTTACAGATTTAATGTATTCAGTGTGGAATGGATTATTTGCTACATTTGCTGAACATCACCTACCCCTATTTACATCAGCTTGTCGCTACGTAAGGAAACAGTTTAACGTAGAAAATGTCACACATTAAACGAAGGTTGGAAGATTCAGGTTTGACGTCCCGCTGACGACAGGTTTATCACCGGTGGAGCACATCTCTGACAGGATTATGATCGGAAGGAAATAAGAAACAATCAAAGGTAGGTTCTTTGTATTCGTATACAAGTATTGAGAAACTCGTGAAGCTAAACTTTACATGATATTACAAACCGAATGAATTTTGGTGAAGTACAGACTTTTAAGCTTTGTAGCGGTGAGCGTAAATGTAAGAGCTATAAAGAATTTGCGAAGTACCGAATGATTTAGGCTGTTTACTCATGTTTACGGCACCTGCAGACCCTAGGAAAACACGTTTGAGTGCTCTCATGGGACGCTGTTCGGCGTGTTGGTGACTACCTGTCGTCGATGGCTAAACCCCCTCGAGTAAAAGTGTCGAATTACGTATTTATGCGCTGGAGCATGGGGTACGCAACAGCTGAGCGGTTTTCCTAGCTTGTTCCTCGTACCTGGGAGAGTCTACGGTGCGCGCACTGGTTGAAAATGTCGAATATTACTTGGCAGAAACAGGCAGAGCGGAAGCTAGAATTTCGTGTACAGACATAACCTCAAAACACGTTCCGTCTACCTGCTTGCCGTCCTTTCAGCTGTAATGGTTATTATTTAGTTTGTGGGGGCTTTAAGATGAGTATTTTCTCTACATGGTAGCTTTCCCTTAAGTGATGCAGTCTCATCAGGCAGTACTGCTTACTATGCACACGCTGACGACACTACACTGTGTGCAACGTTTTGCCTAGTTGTTGAGAATTAAGTGTATTGGTTAACTAGTATTTGCAGTAATTGAAATGTTTCCAATAATCACAGCCATAATTATTTATTATAAGGTTCTGCAAGCGAAAACTTTACGCTGGTCTTTGTAAAAATTTCAACAAGAAGAAAGAGCTATGTGTCTAAAAACAACTTTATAGTATATATCACATGACAGCACACATACAGTTTGCATTATACAACCAAGCACGACCTTTGACTTTTACAGTTACGTACTGTATTCCACCACAACGAGTTTTATTCGGAGTTTCTTAACATGAAGGTCTATCATTCAGTAGGGACAGGAAAGATTCCGCAGACAGCTCCCATGCGGTTTGTGTAAAGTACAGAAAGGAAAAATAATGATTACTGCAGGCTCACCGGCCGTTGCGGCCGGGCGGTTCTAGGCTCTTCAGTCTGGAACCGCGAGACCTCTACGGTCGCAGGTTAGAATCCTACCTCGGGCATGGATGTTTGTGATGTCCTTAGGTTAGTTAGGTTTAAGTAGTTCTGAGTTTTCGGGGACTGATGACCTCAGTTGTAAGTCCCATAGTGCTCAGAGCCATTTGAACTGCAGGCTCTGACGAAACACTTGGCAAACAACTACAGCGTATCTACTATCGATGTATCTTACACGAGACGAGAATGCAAACCAGCGAATCAGGGGTACCTTTATAGAACAGACGAACACGAGCCACTACACTGTGCGTAAGGGTAGATTGTGTCGAACAGTAATAGGGCAGACCCCGGCAGAACGCTGGCATAATCCCAGCCCACCTTTCGGATAACTAGTTGACCTCCTTTCGTCTCTAATATCATTCAGACCGTGGAAGCTTTATGATGAACATCCTCTCTTTAACTTTGTTTTTCTACAAGAAGTGAAAAATCTCATCAGACAACATATTGTGTAGGATGTACGTCTTGAAGACACTATACTTTGTGCTTCATGAACTGAGCGTTATGTGTAGTTTGCTGCTGGAGGCAGTTACTGTAATGCTTGCAACTATCGTACCCATTGTTTTTTCTTAAACTTCTGCAACTATGCATCATTCGAGTTCGTTTTGTAAAAGTAGAAACAAAGAGAAAGACACGAGTGCCGATAGCTACGTTGTTGTATGCATTACACTACAATACACAAATAATTAGGATTACTGAACTAAACATCTTCTCTGTTTTTGACAGTTACGCGCTGTATAAAGCCGAAATGCCTTAAATGGATGTCGCTTATCTTCCCGATGTAAATTCGGTGGGGACTGGAAGATTTTCACGTAGATCTATGTCTGCACAGATCTATGTCCACATAGTTTGTATAAAGTATAGAAAAAAGAGCAGTGGTTATAGGCCAAAGTGACCAAACAGTTGCCCTACATTTTCACAGAACGAGCAGTATCCCAAGAACCTGTGATATATCTGTGTACATATGAGGGTTGTCCAGGAAGTGAGTTCCGATCGGTCGCGAAATGGAAACCACTGGGAAAATCTGGTAAAGCTATGCACATATGTTGGGCAGTGTCTCTAGAATGCCCGTCGATCGTGTTGCGTCTCTCTTTTCAGTTCTGAGTGAACAGTGAGCACGTAAAGATGCGTAGGGAATAGCGTCTCCCGCCAAGCATGAGGGCCTCGTGAGAGATTTCGCCTGTGTCATGCAGCCCACATAACACATCTGTCGAGCAGTTCCTTCTTCATGCCAATTCTCGGCCGCCCACTGCAGGGGCAGTGAAGACGTTCCTGCAGCGTTTCCGATGAGAAGCGTTTGATCACCCACTATACAGTCCGTAATTAGCTCCCCCTGAGTCTCATCGCTGCTCACAAGAACCGCTGGCAATGAAGACAGAATCTTTCCACAGACAACCAGCTGCAGACCATTGCAGATAACAGGTCGAAAGCACTGGCGGCTGCTTTCTATGATGAGGATATTGGAAAGTTGATACAACACCACAACAAAACTCAAAGTTGAAGCGGCGACTATGTAGAGATGTAGGTGGAAGGTGTACGTACGTAACTGTCGCAAATAAAACGTTTCTGGCTTTTACTGTGGTTTACATCTCCCGACCGATCGGAAAGTACTTTCTGGACAAACCTCGTATATTTGTGAGCATATTTAAAGAAGCAGAAAGTCAACTAGCGAATGATTGATATGAAGATTAATATTTTTATTTATTTAGTTATTTACTCATTTATTTTATTTATTAATGTCCTTGACAGGAAAGCACGGAAAAGCTAAACATTTTATTTAGAATTACAATTGCGTGTCCTCCCGCAGAAAGAAACTGAACTGGCTTAAACTGTTGTCGTGTGTATGGTCCTCCAGCTGACTGAACATCAGACGAAAATTATCATTCAGAATTTTTATAGAACGAAGTCTTAGCTAGCTGTACTTTAAGTTCACATCAATGAACAGTATGGTTACAGAAACGAAAGCAATCTCTGTTGATCTCGTGGCTCTGTTCACCGCAGCTTTCCAAGTTCACGGACACTTGTAAGAAAACTTATTCCGTCGAGGAGAAACAATGGATGTTGACGGTAGTGCTGTGCAAGGTCCATAAAATATTGGTAAGGAAACCAAGCTATTAACGTAGGTTCAGTGCGGATAATAGATGATGTTAAGCATTCAGTAACCTAACCGTGTAAGCAGGTTTCGTACAGGAGTCAATTGAGCAACAAAATCGCACGAAGTCTCTGACTATATCTCGTACCCACATAAGCGAATGTACATAAGAGGAATCAAAGTCCATTTGTAGCTTTAAATCACTTGTAACGTGTCCGGCAAATTATATGGCGGTTTTCTTGAAAAACTTCTTTCAATACACTCTCTTTATATTTAATTTAAATGCTTCGCACGAAAAACTACCTTTAATGGTGGTCAATAGCTGCTCTCTCTCCTCAGGTTCGTAAAACGTGCATACTCGTCAGTGCCCACCAGCAGGAGTCCTTGGTTCATCGCCGCACTCACTAACATCGACATTTTCACGGAATAGTACAACAGTCAAAGATATTATACATATCCGCAGTACACAAAGTTATGCAGCAGTTGTGGTAGGTGGAAGACTAAAAACCGCGCGTGGGAAAATCAAATAGACGAGTATGGATAGTCTAAACACTAGTTAGGAAAGGAACCTGTACATACGGATGTTGTGTACACATCACATTAACCAGTTTTAAAGAAACAACCGGATCAGTTAACAAATTTTCAGTTATAATAGGAAATGCTCGAAGACGGACTAAACAATGGAAAATTTTATCTCTAACGATGACCTGAAGTACGTCGTAATTAGCTATAACATTACTATAGTACAAAATTTGCACGTTCGTTAGTAGCTTCGCGAGGGTGAGAGTTGAGCCTTCGTAGAGTATCCATCTCTTCAAGTTCGTTAACTATGCGACCTTTACTTGCAGTGTGTAAGGCTACTAAATTATTGCTAACCTGTTATTACTCAAGCTGACTGTCGATCACATACGTTGTGAAAGAGCTGACTTCGAATTTATGTTTTTCAAGTCTAGTATGAAAGTTCCTTCTCACCTGACCATCTTATCTAGCATTGCAATCAATACAATGCACACCAGAATATGAAAATGATTGATCTAGTATGCTTCACGGTTTATTAACCTAGTGTCTAAACATTTCGGGACGAAATATCCTGGAACAGTTTTAGCTTGCAGAGGGTTTCTTCCAGTTCTATCAAATACATAACCATGATGTGAGACCATAGAGAACCTAACATTACTCTTTCATTCACGACTAGTGAGCGTGGAGTCGTTCAATTTATCAACCATTTCGTGCGGCAGTAAATGTAAATTTACTCAGTTCCTGTCATATGCCTCAGACTTAAGCGTAACACTATTTAATCTGCCGAGAAGGAACCTGTAGGTAGCAATTTTGTACTTATTTGGATGATTAAAAACTACATGCAGGACTACGTTAGTAATGGATTTCTCTGTAAATGTCAAATTCTGTTACTTTGCCATTTAGCGTGATCTTCAAATCTGAGTACGTTAAAGTCTCGTAAGGCCAGTTAGTCTGATATGGAACTGAACAGCATGGAGTGCACTCACTTTCTTCTGCAGATTGTCGTATTCTTCTTCACTACCCTCGTAGATCAGAAACACTTCATCTATGAAATGTTTAAAGCATGTTACCTTATTATATTCATAATAACGCTTCTTAAAAGAATGTGTCCTGAAAACTCGAGGTAAAAATCTTGCCGAAAATGCACGCTAAAGGTGAACCGTTGAGTTTTTTTCTATACACTTGATTACCTAACTTAAAATAATTAGAACAGAAAACCAGTGTTAAAATTCTTATAACCTCTTTGATTCCATCAGGTTACCCACCGCCGAATATACTAAGATTTTGAAAAGCAATGTCACTAACTTTATTTGCAGAGAAATTAGTGTACATTTTACGAATATTAAAAGTCACCACGTGAGGACCTCCTGGAATGTTGACGTTCTACCAGTGTGTGATTAGCTCTTCCCAGTTTTTCATCACTCTGGGCTCTCTAAGACAGAAATACTCTTTTAAGAACTCTGCAATAAAGTATTCAAGTTTATAACCTACGCTACCCTGTGCGCTAATTTACATATAATAGTGCGAGAATACAAGAGAAGAGGGAGTATTAGAATAGAGAGTGGAAGGAATTCAAATGTATTAATGACAAACTTACAGACTATAAGGCCGTAATTGATCGAGTGGATGAAGGAAAAATTTCGGTTGTGCTTTCTCAACAGGAGTATATGAACAAGATAGAATAGGGTTCTCACTAAAAAATATTTTTATGGTATTTGGAAAGCAATAAAAGAAACAGAGATATATCTGGAAGAGAAGAGAAAGAAAAAAGTTTCTTTCTATGATTTCGAAAGCACATAGACTTCCCGCGACGATTAGAGTCCATAAGCCGGACCACTCAACATGACCGATTGTTGAAGTATGGAATGGAACAGATTATAAACTTGAACACTGCGTTGCTGGTTTCTTGAAAGAACAGTACTGTTTTAGAGACCACAGAATGATTAAAAACTTGGAAGACCTAATGGATAATTCTTAGAACGTCAGTACCCCAGTAGGTACTCACATGACAACTTCCGATATTCTCAATTTCCCTACATATGAAGTCAGTAACCTATCTTCTAAAAATCCTAGTAAATTCAGCGGTAGGTAACCTGATAAAATTGAGGCGATTATTAGTATTTTAACACTGGTTTTCTGTTTCAGTTATTTTGAATTTGGTGATTAAATGTGTAGGAAGAAACAGGGTTTGGGTACGGTTCACCTTTAGCATGCATTTTAGGTAAATTTTTATGTCGCGTTGTGAAGACATGTTTTATTTTTAATTTTTTTTAAGAAGGGCAACAATGAATGCTTGAAACGTCATATAGTTGAAGTATTTGTGCTTTGCGAGTGTAGTGAAGAAGAATGCGACAATTTGCATAAAAATAAGTGAATGCACTTCATGCTGTTGAGTTTCATATCATACTAAAGGGCTTTAGCGAACTTAGGTTGGCAGATCGCGTTAAACGGCAATATAATGGAACTTGACGTATAAAAAGAAATCCACTTTAGACGAGCTCCTGCATGTGGCTTCTAGCTATCAATATAAGTACAGAATTGCTGCCTATAGGTCCCTCCTCGGCAGATTGAACAGTGATACACTTAAGTGTGAGGCATACGATAGGGAACTGGGTATAATTAGGTATATTCTCGCAAAGAATAGTTGATCTGCATCTATGGTTGATAAGTTGTATAAAAGAATACGAATAACAGCGGCGGGAACAAGGAATGAGGTTTCCATATCATAGTTAGGTATTAGAGAGGACCTTAAGAAAACTTTTGACAGCTAATATTGTTGTAGCATATTTTGTATCTAAAAGATTGGGCACCAGTTTAGTAAGTCATGGAGAAAGTAAGAACAATAAATTTCCAGATTCTGGTGTACATTTAATGACTGTAATGTAGGATAAATGTATCGTACCACATACCCAATAATAAACCTATACGAAAAACACGGAAGCTTCAAATTACAATTTAAAACAAAATCAAGGTTTTTTTGCAGATTCAAGGTAGCTCATAGAGGTAGCGTAGCATCCCAAGTTTAGTGACATATATTAAACAACGACCTCATAGTGTCAAAATACACTCCTGGAAATGGAAAAAAGAACACATTGACACCGGTGTGTCAGACCCACCATACTTGCTCCGGACACTGCGAGAGGGCTGTACAAGCAATGATCACACGCACGGCACAGCGGACACACCAGGATCCGCGGTGTTGGCCGTCGAATGGCGCTAGCTGCGCAGCATTTGTGCACCGCCGCCGTCAGTGTCAGCCAGTTTGCCGTGGCATACGGAGCTCCATCGCAGTCTTTAACACTGGTAGCATGCCGCGACAGCGTGGACGGGAACCGTATGTGCAGTTGACGGACTTTGAGCGAGGGCGTATAGTGGGCATGCGGGAGGCCGGGTGGACGTACCGCCGAATTGCTCAACACGTGGGGCGTGAGGTCTCCACAGTACATCGATGTTGTCGCCAGTGGTCGGCGGAAGGTGCACGTGCCCGTCGACCTGGGACCGGACCGCAGCGACACACGGATGCACGCCAAGACCGTAGGATCCTACGCAGTGCCGTAGGGGACCGCACCGCCACTTCCCAGCAAATTAGGGACACTGTTGCTCCTGGGGTATCGGCGAGGACCATTCGCAACCGTCTCCATGAAGCTGGGCTACGGTCCCGCACACCGTTAGGCCGTCTTCCGCTCACGCCCCAACATCGTGCAGCCCGCCTCCAGTGGTGTCGCGACAGGCGTGAATGGAGGGACGAATGGAGACGTGTCGTCTTCAGCGATGAGAGTCGCTTCTGCCTTGGTGCCAATGATGGTCGTATGCGTGTTTGGCGCCGTGCAGGTGAGCGCCACAATCAGGACTGCATACGACCAAGGCACGCAGGGCCAACACCCGGCATCATGGTGTGGGGAGCGATCTCCTACACCGGCCGTACACCACTGGTGATCGTCGAGGGGACACTGAATAGTGCACGGTACATCCAAACCGTCATCGAACCCATCGTTCTACCATTCCTAGACCGGCAAGGGAACTTGCTGTTCCAACAGGACAATGCACGTCCGCATGTATCCCGTGCCACCCAACGTGCTCTAGAAGGTGTAAGTCAACTACCCTGGCCAGCAAGATCTCCGGATCTGTCCCCCATTGAGCATGTTTGGGACTGGATGAAGCGTCGTCTCACGCGGTCTGCACGTCCAGCACGAACGCTGGTCCAACTGAGGCGCCAGGTGGAAATGGCATGGCAAGCCGTTCCACAGGACTACATCCAGCATCTCTACGATCGTCTCCATGGGAGAAT
The DNA here is from genome assembly GCF_021461385.2 of Schistocerca piceifrons. NCBI lineage: Eukaryota > Metazoa > Arthropoda > Insecta > Orthoptera > Acrididae > Schistocerca > Schistocerca piceifrons. The sequence continues at coordinate 105,992,247 of NC_060141.1, read as the reverse complement.
AGCAGCCTGCATTGCTGCGAAAGGTGGAGATACACTGTACTAGTGCCGACATTGTGCATGCTCTGTTGCCTGTGTCTATGTGCCTGTGGTTCTGTCAGTGTGATCATGTGATGTATCTGACCCCAGGAATGTGTCAATAAAGTTTCCCCATCCTGGGACAATGAATTCACGGTGTTCTTATTTCAATTTCCAGGAGTGTATAATTGATTCCTTCCATCTAGCTGATCGTTTAAAACTTGGCTATACGTTTTCCTGCGGGCTTGGTTATTTTCATTTCTTCGAGAACAATACGTTCGTCTCCTTTTGAACATAATGAAAATTTTTTAGATTCTATATAATAGCGTAGCTCTGTTTTCTATGTTCTATGTTGAATATTACACGGGCGTAGAGCCCACATACAGTATTGACGTTTCCCTAAGGTTTGTGTGGCAAGTGCTCAGAATATGACACTTGAAGAAGATTCACATTCATACATTGTTTACTAACTATGGTTTCGCTTTGTATTTCCCAGATTACGGGTCGCCTCTACTGCTTATGGTGTATACGTGGACCAGGAAAAAAAAATTCCAGATTTCTCACTGATTTCCCGGTTAAAAATACACTTTCTCCGGGTGAAAACATACTTTTTCCCTGTTAACTGACGGTATTTTTTCTCTCTGAATGATTATTGTTTTATACATGGGAGTAGAATTTCCTGGCGCTTTATAAAACTAAACACAGGGAAAAATTGCGTTTCCGAAAGATCTTTGATGTGCAGCAACATGAACGCTGCATGTTTTCGTATTACGGAAGTGTAAATTCGAATTCCACCAAACACCGCATGTTACTTTCCAAAGCATTGAAATCGAGATTGCGATGCGCTTTTGTAAGCCAGTCATAGCTCTTGTCACGTGATCTCGCCAGCCGATGACAGCGGATACTCAGAGCTTAGGACACGTGATGTAGTCAGCCAATAGCAACATCACTGTTAAGTAGCGTGAACGCACGAACAGAAAAAGTTTGTGGTTTAAATTAATATACATAGTGTTGCTACACGAAACGCAAAGCTTTCACATATAATATTGGTCTGTAAGGTTAATACGCTGCAAGAGAAGCTAAGCTTTCACTTACAGTGTTGGTCTTTTATGCGCGTATTACAATTTAAGATATATCACACAAATGTGCCAGTAAAATTTTTAATAACGACATAAATTTCTGAGCTCCTGGGCTTGAAATTCATCTAAGTGGCTCGTCATCGAAGAGTTGATTTTTAAATGAGAGTGAAACGCTCTGTGATTGAAGAAATTCATGGTACATTCTCGCACATAGTTTCGGTGTAACTGCCAGAATGCTGCTTTTCAAACCACCATTGGGAACATTTTCCCGCGACCTGTTAGAAATAGGTTCGTTTCTGCAGTTGCCAGAGAGCGACAGATGACAGGCGTCAACGGCACTTGCGCAGCTACGATGTCACAGGGAGCCCGTATGTTCGTACGTGTAAAACATTAAAAGATCGTACATAATGTCATAGAAGAAACAAGACATCGGAGGATACTCCAAGAGCATCGGAATTTCGAGACCCATACTAAAATGTGCACATTTAAAGTGCACATTTGTATATCCATATTCCCTGTTACGTAGGCCAAGACCTGTTATTAAGCTTTTCAATGTGGTTTCCGGGATGTAAATTTTCTTGGAGTACAGGTACTGTGTTATATCATGTTTGGTTCTTTATTATGGCATAATGCCATACGTGCTAGAAGTTGAAAACGTGCACTTGAAATGCAGTGAACAGTGCAGTGTGTGGAATTAAAAAGAAAATTTCTTTGGCAAACCGACAAAAATAACTTCATTGTTGTGCAAGGCAACTAAAGCTTGACTGTCAGAAAGGTGGTAATCAGAAATCTGTTTCGTTTTCATTTGACGTGAGAGCAGTAAACGAAGAGGAAACAGCAAAATCACTAAATGTAAACACGGGTCACTGTAACTCAGACTGGTCTGCACATCAGCCCCGCATCTACGATATTTCCGAACCGGTGCAATACCTCGCCACTCCCTCGAGAGTTTGAGATAGGACGTAAAAAATTTTAAAAAATCGAATTTTAAAAAATATGTTCATTTCTTAGCGCACATCTTTCTGAAGAGTCTGATGCAGAAAACGTGTGTTCGAGGAAATGTAAGACATATTATTTGGTCGTTTGTGTGTCAAAGGGCTCTGAGGAATTGAAGCGTGTATATTTTGTAATGGATGCCATCAAACCATATTCAGGACAATGGAAATTAAAATGTCCTGTGGTGCCTCTCCTGCTTACAATTGGCCGATTTTACATCTTTTTTTTTTTTTTAAAAAAAAAAAGAAAAGAACTCTTCAGGAAATTTGCACTCTTTATTAGCCTATCAGCTAAGAACTTGCTGCTTTGAGTGACATAAAATTAAATATAGGATACATAAACCCAATAAAGACATGAGACAAGCAAGACAATACACATTTCTTCAATCCTTAGCTCCTAGAATTTTTTTCCTCTAATCTTGCTACAGCTTTACATGGCGTGCTTTCCTGCGAAAGAATCTATTACCTCATGCAAGTTCGTCAAATGTTTTACCACATGAAAAGTCGAAATGTCGTTGTCTAACACTGAAAAAGCTGTTAATGCAGATAGGACCCAAGACTGGTGTGGTTTTCCGATCTCATTACGCCTATTTTGTCACTCTCTGCTAGATAAAACAAAATAGGACTTTCTAATACTGCAACAATTGTAATACACACCAAATAACCGAGACTGATTTGGCAGAAACGGTCTTTTTTGTAACGACAGAATAAAGTTCACAAAGTACCAATATCAAATGCCTATTGGGCCTACTACAAGCAAAAAGCCTTACGTTAGAAAATAGTTTCACACTTCATTCATACGCTCCAGTTTCTCAAGTATTAGATCAAAAAATAGTAGTACGATATTTTTATACAAACTTGGAATCGTCATATTGTTCCATAATTTATGTGATGTTCCCGTTTCTTCTCCTTCCTCGTTCTAAAAAACAGTCTTGTTATCACTAATTCTGTAACTATTCCTGCCAATGTCAAAGCTTATTTGCAGGTTAACTCCACTAACTCTGCCAGAATCACCGGTTTAGTTATCCCGCGATTATTCTCCGGTTAGGCGTTGCTACATGTTCGTATAGAATTTAAAGCGACTGCTTGCCGGGGACTGAACAACTAGCCCTTACTAGTATAGAGACCTGGCCAAAATTTTTTTGTCAAAATTCCATTTTCTTAGGTACACCGAGAAGGTAATACGTAATCTTTCTTAGCTGTTACTCGTTTATTTCCACTCCTGTAGTCTGAATCTATGGCTTTAGCTAGTAATTATAACAACGCTCATCATTCGCAAACCCAATCAACCACACAGTAAGACAGCGGTTGGCATTCATCCGTTCGGCCTTACTCCGCTCAGCTCGTATAGCCCCTTTTGTCTGTAGGAAGGTTTGTTTCTACATGCGAGGAGGATTCCCCTGGAGGGGACATCATATACACTATGCACGCATTCACAAATGAACTTACGATTAATTCAGAAATCAACTTAGAATGTGAGCAAAAATCGACAGGGTTGCGTTTCAAAGTCATACGAATAATCGATAGACTAACGTGCGCTGCATGCTAGTTGCTTTGTGAAACAAGGTTTATCCCTCAATAGTATGAATTTGCCCCCCACCCCCCTCCTAGAACTGGGCCTGCTGCGCATGCAAGAATCTGGCAGCTCGGGCGCTCCAGTGAAATATTTCCCGGTAGCCATCTAGCTACTTGCTGCGACTGCTTACACAGCCAACAGCCACATTTCTGTAGCCAGAAGCGGGTGAAGGAACTACTCAACTGCTGATGATTCCACTCGTAACTGCTAAAACGAATCTAATGTAAACAGTTGTGACGTCACGATCATCGGAGGCAATTTGTCGTTACGGGACATTGCATTGTCTTCCTATAGCCTTTGACACATTTTGCTGTTGGCAGACGCTTGTATGAGCACTGTGTTTTGTTGTTGTATATTGCGCATTTCCTTTGCAATTAAAGTTTTATTTTCGTTTTTTCTCTCGTTCATGTTTAATTATTGCAGTATTATTCTGAAATGGCGGAATACAGTAATATGGTTTGTTGGAGTATCGTTTCTTGCCAGCCAAAATTACAAAAATTTAACTGAAAACAAAAACAATGAAAACTTCCTGGAATTCTAAAAAATTCCCGGGGTTTTCCCGGTTATCTCCCGGATGAAAAAATTGCCGGGTTTTTCCCGGATCTCCCGGTTGTCCCGGGTCGTATACGCCCCAGCTAGCACTCCGACCCACACATCCTTTCGCAGGAGAATTTTTTGGTACTTCAGAAATATACTTATTACATTTTTTCCACTATGGAGGACCTCACATTGGTAGTAAGTAAAGCCTCTAGCAGACTCACGGGAACACTCGTAAGTCTACGTCAAGTGTCTGTAGCTCACAACAGATGGCGCCAGTGAGCTGCGACCTATGAAGCATCGTATAATTGCCAATTTTAGGCAAGAATTAAACAGTAAAACACGAGAGTTGTTACAAGTGATCTATGAAACTGATATTAAACTAATCGTATTAACAACTGTGGGTAATCTATTATTATAGATGCGAGCCAAAATAACGAGATAAAAAGCAATAAATTGAATTGTATGTTGTAGTTGAGAGGCGTGAAAACTCAGAAAGGACTTTTAAATGGTAATGACAATCGTGAAAATGGACCTAAGAGGTAATTAGTGGTATAGATATAAGGATATCGAGAAACTGAAAAACTTAAAATTGCAGTACAACTTAATTATTTCGGCTACATTCTCTTCTATTTATCTGTAGGACACCACACATTGTTTCTGAATATTTGAAGATAGATATTATTTACTGGGATGTTTTATACCCTCGGTATCCCATGAACTGACTCTGTCTAACGTTAGTAAGTTATATCACAATATCTTGCGAGTAACTCCAATTTTGCAAAATGGGACCATGCAACTTACAACAAATGTATAGTTTTCGTTACCCATGTAGCTAACCCCATCTATTATCAGTAAGCTGTGTCACATTTCATGCTAGTAACTCCAATTTTGCACCATGGGTTCATTCCACTCCTAACAATATGTTTCTTTTTTGTGCAGGGCAATTAGAAGATGACTGAATCAGGCGAAACGCGCCATTGGTAAATATATAATAACAACAGTCCTGCAACTAAGAGTGTTTGTTTCTTCATCGTACATTACTGACTGCTGCACAATACTGGCCATGAGTTGGAGAAAATTTTAAACATTTAATGCTTATTTAGTGGAACTGCACTGAAAAGTACTTGACGTTCAGTAATTCCCAAATATTAATGCGGTTAAGGATATACTCTGGTGAGGTTGCCCGCAGCTCGTGGTGTAGTGAATAGCGTTGCTGCCTCTGGATTACGAGGTCCCGGGTTCGATTCCCGGCCGGGTTGGGGATTTTCTCTGCCTGGGGACTGGGTGTTTGTATTGTCCCCATGATTTCATCATCATCATTTTCGTTGTCATTCGTGACTGTGGCTAGATTGGAATGCGCAAAAAAATTGGACTGTGTAAAAAGTGGGCTATTGTACGGGCGCTGACGACCGTGCAACTTATCGCCCCACAAATCAAACATCATCATAAAACATATCGTGAGGCTCAGATGTCAGGATAAGAACATTTAGCAAGTTGTATCTATATTTCATTTTCTAAGAAGTTCTCAACTTGCCATTCATAATATCAGTCATGCCTGACAAACCTCAGAGGTGCGTAAGTCGTCAGCTGATAATAAAATTCTTCGTTTCATATTGTCCTCCTAAGGCGTCGAAAATTTCATGAAAGTGCATAAATATCAAACAAAGATCTCCGGAGAAAGGTAAAACGCAAACATTTGGTATTACTAACAAAAATCGAATAAGGAAGACATACAAGGCCGAAATTATTTTGGTGAAGCTGCGAAAAGTCTCTTAACAAATATTGCATTTCTTCCATGAACTAGCTTTCGAACCATTACAGGCTAGAAATTTTAATGTGTTTGCTACCTTAATTACTCAGTGGGCCACCGACGCCCAGTATCAAGCTCTGCGTGTGAATGTACCATATTCTACAGACCTACTCTGAAAATGACTCTGAAATCTTTCCAAAACCCATCAACGAAAAGGAACTAATATTCCATTCATTGCTACCTGCAGCTGTGTGTAGTTATACTTCAAGGCACTTGAACGTTTCTGTATCATTAGCGAACCGCGGCCTGTCACTCTCTCCTTTTAGGATAAATGCTACGAAGACAAGCGCTGGAAAACTGTACCTGTGCTGACCTTAAATGGTGAAGCCAGTTCTGAACTACTTAATTTGGGGAGAGGCGGCGGAACGATTTAAATGTCGCTCGCTCGACCTTTATCCTTTAAATGTTACTGACCACCCACTTCCTGAATTGGCGGCTCGGATGGTTGAGTTTTGTCTGCTAACTTTCTCTTCCACAAAAAGCCAAGTGACGTAAAGGTAAAGTAAATATAGTTCCATATTTAAAAACTGAGGTTTCACTGATAAAAATATATCTATATGTCAAGCTACAGCTACATCAGGTAAATGAGAATCTCAGAATTGAAAGAGAACTCTCAGGCAATGAGTGTCCACTTCACCAAACTTATTCTCAGCAGCTATAAAGTTTTGAAATGCTTAAATTGGGAACACGAAGAAGAAATACGTGTTAATGGGACATATCGAAATGAACATTATTTTTCGTTGACGATATTGTACGGTTAAACCCTTAAAAACGACTAAGAGAATTTCATAAAGAAACTTCCAAAGTATACATTAGAACCAACCATAATAAAAAATATAGACATGAATACAGCTAAGTGGAAAACAATACACATTAACCATGAAGAGAACCAGTTGATGAGCTTTCCTTTCTGGCTTGGAGGTCTTTTGTGAATAGGGCTTCCAAAACTAAGGTTCTCTTATGTCTGAGTACGAACATTTACAGTGAGTAATTGCAGCTCTAGCTCATAATGACGACACTTGGACTTTCACAAGGTGACAGTTGCTCTGAGAGTAGCTGAATATTGGGGATTATTAAAAAAACATGGAAAAAACTTTTAGAACAGGAAAATGAAATTGAAGTGCATCTGACGTACATAGCCAAGAGAAAGGGTGACATACTGATTCTGCGAGGTAAGACTAGACAGAGAGAATGGCCTAACGAAAGGTGGATGGATACTTGAAAAAAAAAAAAAAAAGAAACCGAGCAAGAGTAACAATTATATGGTATAGATAGTAAAGCAGCTGATGATCATTTATAAACTATTGTCAATACAACAAATGTTTCCCATTTTCGTCCCATGATCAATCATTTGTTCTGTAAATGGAGGGCTGCCCTATTTTAGCTTCCACGATGTTGTGGCCGAGGTCAGCAATATTTTGTAATGAATGATATGACGATTCTTTGTCTTCCCAGGTAGCCGTAATTTCATCTTTTCTATAATTACTGTAGTGAACCACGTGTGTTTGCTTTATTGATCACATTTTATGACACTCATCCTCTTTTGTTGTTAGGCTCCAGATGATACATTTATGGTTATGTTTCTGGGAGGGGCACAGAGATGGTGGGGTCTGTAATGAACTACTGTGTCATTCTCGTACCGTTTCTGCTACTTCGAAATCAGTGTGTTACGTCCCCGGATACCGGTACTCCTTTGCACTCAAACGAATTGTTGGTCGATTGGATTGCTCAGTATTTACTGAATCATCTCTCTTTCTTTGTTCAAGAGGTGCAGATGTTTATTCGTAGCTTACAGTGTTTATTTATAGGAATGTTACCATAAGCAATGATTTTATACATTACAGTAAGTATTGTTTTCACCTTTCTTTGTTCTTCCAAATTGCTTTTGTATATGTCCAAAACGATTTCATCCAGACAGTTTTCCTGCTGAAATCGAGTGGTGATATCTTCACAGTATTTACTTCTTCCAGTGTTCTACTTTCCAACTATATCATTATCTTTCCACGGAGCACTGCAGCACTCTCCGAAGACACTGGAATGTCACATGCTCCGGCTGGTCGAATACTACTGCACTAAGAATCCCACTTGTTGGTCCCGCCTTTACGTATATGTGAGAATATTAGAATGAAATCTTCACTCTACAGCGGAGTGTACGCTGATATGAAACTTCCTGGTAAATTAAAACTGTGTGCCGGACCGAGACTCGAACTCCGCCACACAGTTTTAATCTGTCAGGAAGTATCATGTGACAATATTAGTGTCAGCAAGTTTCCACATCAAATTTCTGGGACATCGTAACTAACCATACCATTTATTTACGACCTTGTGGGAAATAAAAGTCATGTTCTAATCGCTCAACGAGACATGTTTCTGCATTTCTGTGTGTTTCTTTTAAAATTCTGTAAAAATTCGTATTCAAATAGTTGCAAGTATTGCGTTACAGGTATAAATTACCCTTATCGTTTTAAACTGCCTTATCAGCATCTTAGTTGTGCCTTCTTGCTACTTTGAGTTTTGTTGTGTTATTCACGTCAATTTTTATTCGTAGTGGATAGTGAACTGAGAAGAGGTTATAATGTGCACATCAGTACATGTAAATCAAGGTTAATGGAGAGTAGTAAAGTGGTGAGTAATGAAGTCAATCACGATTACAGTGACGGAATCTGATTAGGAATCAAGAAACTGAATATTGTAGAAAAGGTTTGGTCTTTGGGAAACAGGGTATTTGATATTAGAGAAAGCAGAGAAGATACAAAATGCAGACTGGCAACAGCAAGCAAAGGCTTGAAAACATCTAATTCTACTAAGTGTTTTCAGGAAATGTGTGGAATTTTATATTATAAAGAATGTAACAGGGATAAATGCAGATATTTCTGTTGGTGACTGATGACGGTGTACTGAACAATTACATCGTATTTACTTAATTTGAAGACTACTAATTATAGCTATTAGAAGTAGTATATTTTTTAGTTGATTAGTACTTCAAGTACATATGGCAAGAACAATCCATTAATCCAAGGATTTCCCCTGGGAAGCAAGTCAAGTGGTCATTTGTGGAAGTGCACCCAAAATGGTTAGCCTTTACTCACACCTGTAGCCCACTTAACGGTGCAGTTACAGCCATGCAGAAGATATCAGCTGGTACATGCAGTGACGCGTTTATGAGCGGACTATTCTATACAGAGAAAATTAACCGAATACCCTGATGTTTATAGATACTAAGGTACCACATACGTACCTGTACCCGGTACACCCTGCTTGTAAGAAAATGTGTACGGTAAGTTGTATAGAAGAATTAGAATAGAAACTTTTGAATTATGGTGCTACAGAACAATGTTGAAGATTTGATGGGTAAAACAAGTAACTAATGAAGAAATATTAAATCAAATTGAGAAGAAAAGAGCGCTATGGAACACTGAGTAAAAGAAGGTATCAGCTAAAAGGACACACCGTGAGGTGTCAAGGAATAGTAAAGTTGGAAGGGGCGGGAATGTGAGGGGCGGGTTGCGGAGGGTTTTTACTACAGCAAGCAGGTTCGAGTGGTTGTGGATTGTAATTGCTATGCAAGGGTGAAGACGTTTGCTCAGTAAAGAGTAGCACTGAATGTTGTATCAAACCAGTCTTTGGTGTGAAGACCAGAATATCACTATCATCACTATCACTACCATCACCACAACCACCACCATCAACAACAAAAACAACATAATATAAGAGACCAATGTGAACTGCCAGTAAAACTGATGTATGCTTTCAGTCTTTCAAACAGGGTAATTGTTATATACATTCAACTACACTATGAAGAAGAAAATACCTTTTCATCACTCGTGATGTCCAAAAATCCTCATACAAGTTGTTATTAAAGATTAATTTTTGTGTAACTGTGGGACATGCGTTTATCGTGAATGAAAAAAGATGCACTTTATCGCTTGCATGCTTATGTCTTCTATTTCTGTTCCAGAACCGCCAACGCATCTGGTGATTCAGGATGAGGCGGGAAACAATCGAACATCGGTCGTCGGACCATACACCGAGGGAGACAGCCCTTTTCTCTATTGTGACGTCTATGGCGGTAAGTTTTATCATTGTGAGATATTTAGTGCACTATGATCTTACACTCATTTCTGTTTATTTTTACTATTAGCACCTAAATTAAATAGCATAAATGACCGTGTAATCAAGTGGTCACCTAATCTCATTATTACATGGGGTTTGTCGAGAGTGAGTAGTTCCACAAGTGATTTTCTGAGGTGCAAAAACCAGGATCAACAAAACCAAATTAATATCTTTCTCTGGCATTAAATACAATTGCCAGAAGTATTTAGTTCCAAAGATGGTGTGAGGTAATGGGCGAGTTGTGGCGTCCTGAAATTATTCTAAGTTCGGAGTTGGCTTGGCCGCACTGGCCATTTAAGACTCATGAGCGACTGCGTGGTGCCGTAAGTTAGCCGGAGGAAGAGGGGTAGCCCCAGCGCGTGGTCTAGGCCGACCACGTGGCTGGGAATTCATTGTTAGCCGGCCGGAGTGGCCGTGCGGTTCTAGGCGCTACAGTCTGGAGCCGAGCGACCGCTACGGTTGCAGGTTCGAATCCTGCCTCGGGTATGGATGTGTGTGATGTCCCTAGGTTAGTTAGGTTTAATTACTTCTAAGTTCTAGGCGACTGATGGCCTCAGAAGTTAAGTCGCATAGTGCTCAGAACCATTTGAACCATTTGAACCAATTCCATGTTAATGCTGTGTCGTGGAATGGGCTTTGTGTCGATGAAGGGGATTTGCATGCCGCGTAGTGCCAAAGATGGCGGACTTTTGGAAACCGTGATGGCAGACATTACACAGCTCATGTAGAAATTAATAATAGCCAGAGGAATGATGATACCTTAAAAATAAAAATGTATTTTTCCATTATTTCATGACGATTCTCATGGTGTAACCAGATTTTCAATATCTTTATTACTTTAAAGTTTATTATCTGACTGTAAATTATACAAGTAACACCCAGCAACAAATTTCCAAACTCTAAACGGTTCGTCCGATTTTGTCGATCGACGTGGCTTTAGAAAGCTATTAGTATAAACCTAAATTGATATTAATTACAGGTATGTAACTTGAATAGAGCATGAGTTATAGGAGGTCAAAGTGGCCGATTACTATTAATCCCGTCAGGCCATAAGTACTTCACAGTTACACGAATAAACGGTAGCAGCATGCTTATAAATATATTTATTCATCTATGTCCTCGTTTATATCAGATATATACTATTCAGGAAGAAATTAGTCAATTATTTACTGTTTTTTAGAAAGCAAGGAGACATTAGGCTACTGGCTTACTTCTGTTCTATTCCTTTGATATACGTTTATTTAATTTGTTTATGTATTTAATAATGTGTGATAGAGCGTGTTTATGTTCGAGCAGTAGGAACATTTATTTAATTTCAAGTTATTTAAATGTGAATCTAGTATTTCGAATGCGTTTCATTATGTTTGTGAGTGTGCGTTGGCTTGGAGACATGGCGGGAGCACTCTAGTCAATCACAGCGGTCGATCCAATAAGGACATGTGGAGAGACTGTATGGAAGTGGGGGAGCAGGAACGTCTTGAGAGAGGACAGGGGAGTTCTGGATAGTACAGGAGAGGACACGAGAGAGTCCTGGACAGTACAGCGCGCGGGACGCAGAGTCGCGGGAAAGACTTGGAGAGTGGAGTGGTTTTGCGAGTGGTAGCGGGAGATAGAAATATTTCTTAGTGCCGACTTGGGCTCTAGTATGACTCCTGTGGCTTCTGCAGTGAAGACGTTGGGAGATAGAAATATTTCTTAGTGCCGACTTGGGCTCTAGTATGACTCCTGTGGCTTCTGCAGTGAAGACGTTGTAGGCGTTTAGAAGTGAATATCTCGATTGCTATGTTGTTGTTCATAACCGATTACTTCAAGTAGGAATCTATTGTTGCCCGTTATTCAACTTATATTTTATTTAATTGTTGGACCATCGACACCAATAAATGTTTTACAGTAATAACGAGCATTCTTAAAGGTAGTTCTGCTATCGCACTCGTCATTTAAAGTGGTTAAAATAGTACCTGCAGAATTTATTTAATTGCAATCTTTAATTTATAAATGTCTATGTACGTTCAAAATTCGCAGTTGCCGAGTGATAGGAACCTTCGACCATTCGATTCATGTGTCTATTCATATTGTATACTGTAGACTCAGCAGTATTTGGCTTGCAATGCGGCAACTACGTATTACAGCCCCTAGATAACAAAACCAGCCAAAACTTTTAATATTTCATCTCTGAATCTGTGGGCAAGTAGTTCAGGGCCACGCATCATCACACCACTTCATTTCATCTTTATTTGAATGCCCGCAATGGTGAATAGCAAATGTGCATGCACCCAGTTATTCGCTCGGTTTCTCGATGCGCCCAACCAACGCAACTCGTGTAATATTTAATCACGAGAGTCCCACACGTCTCGATACCAGCTGTCAGATTCGAATGCCATGCAGACTGCGGTTCTCCATCTCTCAGAACAAAGAACATTTATGATAGGTTCACTCACACGTCGTGTAACTGCAGTTCGCAAATACGGTCACTTCAGAGAAATATTTATTTCCTACATCACGAATCAGAATCTGCGAAAAATAGTTAATGCGCTGAGTGAACTGGAGCATATGTGATTATTATTTAACGCAACAGCAGAACTATTTTTGTAGGGGGATGCGGTTCAGTCACTACATTTATATATCGGTACGGCTCAAACGATAATGTTGTGTTAATCCGACGGGAACAACGTTTTCTTTTAAAGAGAAAACAGATACTACAGTACAGTTGCAACTGAGCCTGACTTTATCCAGCAGTATTTTTCAAAAAAATATAGTCTTTGCCAACACCTCATCTCGTTACGAGATTCCGAGACAGTGTGGCGATAATGAAGCGCGACGCTGGTATTCGACGATCTTGTGTTCTGTGTTACTCGATATTGAGTAATTTCGATTCGTTATATATCTGCGGCAAATGATGACTGCTGTTCTGTCGGAGTTTCCATCGCGAATCTGATGTTGTGAGACTGCAGCTCCAGTGTGCGCATAGTTTCATATTCGTTGTACTGACGAATTTATGTAGAATAGTTGTCTATACAATGTCCTAGTTCGTGACATCCGAGAAAGAGCTTTAGTTGAGTGATTGATACGACACAGATCAAGGTTTATTCACATCAAAGTAGAGTCCTGAAAATGGTAAGCCAGCACGTGCGTGGTTTCACCAGTGAACCAACGATTTTAATCCACTCCACATGCGAATACTATGTTAGTTCATACACGCATAAAAGCAGAGCGCAACAGTTGACAGTTCAATCATTTCAACAACTGTCTTGCCAATAGCAACACTGCTGATTACAATACTCTTGTTATAAATTAAATGAGGGAGAGTTAAATTAAATGAAAGGAAAGGGACTTGAGTACACCTGCATAATAGTTTTGCCCTGAATCTTTAATTTAAAATGACTACTTAATATTACGGTATGTCTTTCTCTTTATAAGCTAAAACATTAATAATGGGCGTTCTTGCTTCATGAATAACTCAAAATCATCAGATGCAGCCCAATGTATCGAAACTAGTACTATGAGGTTTCCATCAATTCTACGGTTACGGAACAATCTTAAAAATGCTAATCACTTCAAAACAGGAAGTTTTACTTTGTATTACTTCTTACTGTAGATAGCAACTGCAGCCCCAACTTCACTTGTCAGTCTGGTTCACTGTCCGTCAATAACTGCAAATTGTACCACTGTTACACAATCGACGCAAAGTGAAACGAAACAAAACTGCGTAACATCGCTTAGTAACTAGAAAACAGGCAGCCACATCCCCACACAACACATGCAGTTCATCATATAGTCTGGGATTTTCATGCGATCGTTGATCACTGGCTGATTACTGCAATTTGCCCACACGCGTACGACCTATGAAGTGATGCATGACCATGCAACGGGTCGCTTCCATTTTTCGATCGTGTGTGGGCCCTTGATAGCAGGGGAGCCCTAGAATTCGGCTCTTATCCTGGCTCGTGTGCCATAATGATGAGTCTTACTGCACACTTCACCCATTGCCACACAACGCTGTCTGTAAGAGGAAGAGGAAGAGTGTAAACTAGGAATGTGTCGTATTTAGATACCGATCTAGTCCACTGCGAACGAATTGGTTTCATATTTCTTTACTCCGTGTTCACAAACGAAACTGGTGTACAGTGTTATTTAATCACTTTTGGTACACTGAAGACATATCATAACTGTTACCTGGTACAAACTTGCGGTATACGGAGGAGTCGAGACAATTTTTCTCGAATTTTCGCACTCAGGTTGCCGCCATATAAATGTGACTAATTTAATGTCATAATGGGAAAAATATGTTTCACACACAAATCTTAATCGAAATATTGTAGCACCTTTGCAACGTCCTTATAAAGACGTGCAAAACTCCATCAGCCGGCCTCTGGTGGCCGAGCGATTGTAAGCGCTTCAGTCTGGAACCGCACGACCGCTACGGTCGCAGGTTCGAATCCTGCCTCGGGCATGGATGTGTGTGATGTCCTTAGGTCAGTTACGTTTAAGTAGTTCTAAGTTCTAAGGGACTCATGACCTCAGATGTTAAGTCCCATAGTGCTCAGAGCCAGCCAAAACTCCATCAGAGAGAGAGAATGTAGACACACTGCACAGTTTTAACGTAAAAGATTTTGTCTTTAAAACAGGAATTACGCTGCAGCTCAGTCAGACAAATCAGCACTTGCGCAGGGCCGCCTTCAACCGAAACGGGAAGCCGTCACGAATACAGGTAGAAAACAGATGTGAGATTAGCGTTGTAGTCAGTGGGCTTAGAAAAATAATCTTGTAATTATTTCGCGGCTAAAATTAGTTATTCAAACGTCGTGCTTTTTTTTATTTTTTTTAAGGTGAGCGAGCTTAGGAAACTGTACTACTTATATCAGAATTTGCCCATTCTACAACGCGACTTTCTATTATGAATACATCGGATCAAATCAGAAATAAGTTGTTTTTCATCTTGCAATGGGCGCAGTCAAGTCCACTTAAAATGCTAGGTATTCAATCGACTCCAGATATTCTAGTTTTCGTTTCTGTCACTTATTTTTCCTTCATAAATTCAACACCAATAGTTTTTAAGCTGAACAACTTAACCAACATCCTATGCAGTGATATATTCTTCGTTCAGTTCCATCGGAAAACCTTGCAACTGACACCAGAATTTTACTATTCGTTCCACCACTTTCTTCACGTGATCCATGCCTGCATATTCACATATAGTACTATCTTTAGGTTTACTTCATTTCTGTCATTTGTCAACTTCCTTATTACTTGGTTAACCACGTAAAAAAATATTTTCTATGACTGATGTTTTAACAAAATCGTTTAATGTATTTCTTAATTTAACTATTTTAATAATTAGTGTTTTGTAAGAAAATTCCTGTATTGGTTTCCTTCCCATACAACATCAGATCTGATTTTATGCCTAATACAGTTGTTACTTTATACTTTTTGATAGGTCTATATTTATTTTTTAATTCCAGATTACAATGGAGGATTTGAAAGGCAAGACATACGCACTCAACATACTTCAGGACAAATATATCACAATGCCAATAAAAATTAATAGAGAACGGGGAGGGTGATTTCAGTTGAGGAGAGGAGGGCACGATCTGAAACAATGAAACAGTATTAGACCAACAAAAAACAGAAAATCCTAATTTATAATACTGGCTAAAGTGGTCCAATGTAGGCCATAAAATAAAAATAAATAAATAAAAATAAGTAAATACATTACTTCAGGTTATCATTTTCAAGGGATTTTATGTACAGTATCCCCCCATGAACCATGGACCTTGCCGTTGGTGGGGAGGCTTGCATGCCTCAGCGATACAGTTAGCCGTACCGTAGGTGCAACCACAACGGAGGGGTACCTGTTGAGAGGCCAGACAAACGTGTGGTTCCTGAAGAGGGGCAGCAGAGTTTCCAGTAGTTGCAGGGGCAACAGTCTGGATGATTGACTGATCTGGCCTTGTAACAATAACCAAAACGGCCTTGCTGTGCTGGTACTGCGAACGGCTGAAAGCAAGGGGAAACTACAGGTGTAATTTTTCCCGAGGGCATGCAGCTTTACTGTATGGTTAAATGATGATGACATCCTCTTGGGTTAAATATTCCGGAGGTAAAATAGTCCCCCATTCAGATCTCCGGGCGGGGACTACTCAAGAGGACGTCGTTATCAGGAGAAAGAAAACTGGTATTCTACGGATCGGAGCGTGGAATGTCTGATCCCTTAATCGAGCAGGTAGGTTAGATATTTTAAAAAGGGAAATGGATAGGTTAAAGTTAGATATAGTGGGAATTAGTGAAATTTGGTGGCAGGAGGAACAAGACTTTTTGTCAGGTGAATACAGGGTTATAAATACAAAACCAAATAGGGGTAATGCAGGAGTAAGTTTAATAATGAATAAAAAAATAGGCGTGCGGGTAATCTAATGCCAACAGCATAGTGAACGCATTATTGTGGCCAAGATAGACACGAAGCCCACGCCTACTACAGTAGTACAAGTTTATATGCCAACTATCTCTGCAGATGATGAAGAAATTGATGAAATGTATGATGAGATAAAAGATATTATTCAGATAGTGAAGGGAGACGAAAATTTAATAGTCATGGGTGACTGGAATTCGAGTGTAGGAAAAGGGAGAGAAGGAAACATAGTAGGTGAATATGGATTGGGGCTAAGAAATGAAAGAGGAAGCCGCCTGGTAGAATTTTGCACAGAGAATAACTTAATCATAGCTAACACTTGGTTCAAGAATCATAAAAGAAGGTTGTATACATGGAAGGTATCAGATAGATGATATAATGGTAAGACAGAGATTTAGGAACCAGGTTTTAAATTGTAAGACATTTCCAGGGGCAGATGTGGACTCTGACCACAATCTATTGGTTATGACCTGTAGATTAAAACTGAAGAAACTGCAAAAAGGTGGGAGTTTAAGGAGATGGGACCTGGATAAACTGACTAAACCAGAGGTTGTACAGAGTTTTAGGGAGAGCATAAGGGAACAATTGGCAGCAGTAGAGGAAAGAAGTACAGTAGCAGAAGAATGGATAGCTCTGAGGGATCAAGTAGTGAAGGCAGCAGAGGATCAAGTAGGTAAAAAGACGAGGGCTAGTAGAAATCCTTGGGTAACAGAAGAAATATTGAATTTAAATGATGAAAGGAGAAAATATAAAATTGCAGTAAATGAAGAAGGCAAAAAGGAGTACAAACGTCTCAAAAATGAGATTGACAGGAAGTGCAAAATGGCTAAGCAGGGATGTCTAGAGGACAAATGTAAGGATGTAGAGGCTTTTCTCACTAGGGGTAAGATAGATACTGCCTACAGGAAAATTAAAGAGACCTTTGCAGAAAAGAGAACCACTTGTATGTATATCAAGAGCTCAGATGGAAACCCAGTTCTATGCAAAGAAGGGAAAGCAGAAAGATGGAAGGAGTATATAGAGGGTCTATACGAGGGCGTACTTGAGGACAATATTATAGAAATGGAAGAGAATGTAGATGAAGATGAAATGGGAGATACGATATTGCGTGAAGAGTTTGACAGAGCACTGAGAGACCTGAGCCGAAACAAGACCCCGGGACTAGACAACATTCCATTAGAACTACTGACAGCCTTGGGGGATACAGTCCTGGCAAAACTCTACCATCTGGTGAGCAAGATGTATGAGACAGGCGAAGTACCCTCAGACTTCAAGAAGAATATAATGATTCCAATCCTAAAGAAAGCAGGTGTTGACAGATGTGAAAATTACCGATCTATCAGTTGAATAAGTCACAGCTGCAAAATGCTAACACGGGTTCTTTACAAACGAATAAAAAAACTGGTAGAAGCCGACATTGGGGAAGATCAGTTTGGATTCCGTAGAAATATTGGAACACGTGAGGCAATACAGACCTTACGACTTAACTTCGAAGAAAGATTAAGGAAAGGCAAACCAACATTTCTAGCATTTGTAGACTTAGAGAAACCTTTTGGCAATGTTGACTGGAATACTCACTTCCAAATTCTAAAGGTGGCAGGGGTAAAATACAGGGAGCGAAAGGCTATTTACAATTTGTACAGAAACCAGATGGCAGTTATGAGAGTCGATGGACATGAAAGGGAAGCAGTGGTTGGGGAGAGAGTGAGACAGGCTTGTAGCCTCTCCCCAATGTTACTCAATATGTATATTGAGCAAGCTGTAAAGGAAACAAAAGAAAAATTCGGAGTAGGTATTAAAATGCATGGAGAAGAAATAAAAACTTTGAGGTTCGCCGATGACATTGTAATTCTGTCAGAGACAGCAAAGGACTTGGAAGAGCAGTTGAACGGAATGGACATTGTCTTGAAAGGAGGATATAAGATGAACATCAACAAAAGCAAAACGAGGATAATGGAATGTAGTCGGATGATGCTGAGGGAATTAGATTAGGAAATGACACACTTAAATTAGTAAAGGAGTTTCGCTATTTGGGGATAAAATAACTGATGATGGTCGAAGTAGAGAAGGTATGAAATGTAGGCTGACAATGGCAAGGAAAGTGTTTCTGAAGAAGAGAAATTTGTTAACATCGAGTATAGATTTAAGTGTCAGGAACTCGTTTCTGAAAGTATTTGTATGGAGTATAGCCATGTATGGAAGTGAAACATGGACGATAAATAGTTTGGACAGGAAGAGAATAGAAACTTTCGAAATGTGGTGCTACAGAAGAATGCTGAAGATTAGATGGGTAGTTCACATAACTAATGAAGAGGTATTGAATAGAATTGAGGAGAAGAGGAGTTTGTGGCACAACTTGACGAGAAGAAGGGACCGGTTGGTAGGACATATTCTGAGGGATCACCAATTTAGCATTGGAGGGCAGCGTGGAGGCTAAAAATCATAGAGGGAGACCAAGAGATGAATACACTAAGCAGATTCAGAAGGATGTAGGTTGCAGTAGGTACTAGGAGAAAAGAAACTTGCACAGGATAGATATATAATATAGATCACTCCTTACCTATGTATGATGTGTTCACCCAAATTTTGATATGTTTCCACATTGCAATTTGATATATTTCCCGTTTGCTTTTAGTGGCCAGTTACATACTATTATAGACACTGAATTTATTTTTGGCCCCTCAAGAATTTGTTCACATTAATTTGTCGGTGATGCATTAATCGAAATGCGAAATTATAGAAAGCAGTCAACAAACACAATCTGTGACTTCCACGTATTTTGTAGCGTCCGTAATAGCAATGGTACAATAAATTATGGATGTACTTGTCGTATTATTGTGTAGCTTTTCCATCAACATAATTATCATTGGAGAAAAGTGAGATAACTGAATGTTCATCAAAAACTCAGATAGCACGCCAGTTCGCGCAGTGGAATGAAAGTCGAAAGGGCGAAAGAATATTTAGACCTACATTAAGGAAGGAAACTTGCACACAGTGTTACGTAAAGGGAAGGAGAAGTAGAAGATGTGATGGTAGGTGCCATGCTGTGAGGAAAGTTCTACAAATCACTTAAATATCTAAATCAAGTCAAGGTACATGAAGTACATTTTTTCAGAAGTATTAAGATTCTTGCAAGACCCAGTCATGACGAATCTATACCACATGGTAAGTACACTGCGGTGACAAAAGGCTTACGATACCTCCTTTTGCCCAACGTAGCGCAGCTACTCGTGATGACATTGGCTCAAAAAGTCGTTGGAAGTGCCCTGAAGAAAATCTGTGCCATGCCGCCTCAACAGCTGTCCATAATTGGAAAATTATTACCTGTGCTGGATTTTCAGCACGAGCTGACCTCTAGCTAGTATCCCATAAAATTTCGATAGACGTCATGTCGAACAATCTGGCTGATCAAACCCGTAGTTCGAATTTCCAGAATGTTATTCAAACCAACCACGAACAATTGTGGCCTGGTGACATGGCGCACTGTCATTCACCGTTGTCTGGAGGCACGAAGTCCTTGAATGGCTTCAAATAGTGTCCATGTAGCTGAACGTAACCGTTTCGAATCAGTAGTCGGTTCAGCTGGACCAGAGGTCTCAGACCAATCCATGTGAACACAGCCCACACCACTATGGAGCGACCACAGGCTTTGGCAGTGCCTTGTCGATAACTTGGGTCCACGGCTTCGTGTGGTCTGCTCCACACACTAACCCTACCCTCAGCTCTTACCAACTGAAACCAGTCCTCATTGGAGCAGGCCCAGGTTTTCCAGTCTCCTAGGGGCCAATCGATATTGTTTCGAGCCCAGGAGAGGCGTTGAAGATGATGTTGTGTTATTAGCAAACACTCTCGAGTCGGTCGTCCGCTACCGTAGCCCGTTAACGTCGCACATTGATTCATGCGGTTGGTGCACCAGTGTTGCTTGTCTGTTGACAATGAAAACTCTACCTAAACGCCGCTGCTCTCGGTCGTGAAGTAAAGACCGTCGGCTACTGCTTTGTCTGTGGTGGGGTAAAATGCCTAAAATTTGGGACTCCTTGCACACTCTTAACATCGTCAATCTCGGAATATTGAATTCCCTAACGATTTCCGAAATGGAATGTCCCATGTGTCTAGTTCCAACTACCATTACGCGTTCAACGTCTGTTAATTCCGGTCGTGTGACTAGCACGTCTCATACCTTTACATTGATAACATGAGTACAATAGACTGCCCAGCCAGAGGACTGCCCTTTTAGTCCTTCTGTAGGCAACACTAACGCCATATATATGTATGTGCATGTCGCTACCCAGTGTATTTTGTTACCTCAGTGTAATATGTACCCGTGACACAAAAATGATGGCCTGATCTCCCTTAGATTATAAGCTCAAGAAAGGTAAACCCACAACCATTGTAGGTTCAGAGAAAGCTTTTGACACTGCTGAATGAAATACACTTCTTAAAATTATGAGTACATAAGGGACTCAGCACAAGAAGCGAAACATTACCTACAAGCTGTAGCAGACGGTAGTTGTGAAATCCCAAGGACGAGATTGGGATGTAGTGGCTGAGACGAGAGTGAAAATGAGTTCCATCTTTTTCGCTGTGCCGGCCGGAGTGGCCGTGCGGTTCTAGGCGCTACAGTCTGGAACCGAGCGACCGCTACGGTCGCAGGTTCGAATCCTGCCTCGGGCATGGATGTGTGTGATGTCCTTAGGTTAGTTAGGTTTAATTAGTTCTAAGTTCTAGGCGACTGATGACCTCAGAAGTTAAGTCGCATAGTGCTGAGAGCCATTTTTTTCGCTGTGTTATTCAATCTGCACATTCAGCGAGAAGTAAAGCAAACCAAGAAGAAAATTAGATACTAAAGTTCAGGGGTAGTAAGTATCATCTCTAAGGTCTAGAAATAACGTCATTGTAGACAAAGAAAAAAATAATCATTTCAACTATGAAAAGTATGAAAAAATCTGCCAACCGGTTGCATAGATTTTCTATATACCTTGATCAGGTTTCGTCACCTCTAAGGTGAAACATGAATTACATGAAACAGCGGTAACATGGTCCAGTGTTGGAATAAGAACAGTTCTTTTCCAATATGTCATAGCATCACCATTATGATCGCAGTTTTCCCTTTGTCTCTGTCTGCCCGTAAGAAGAGGAACATTCATTTCCACGTCTAACTCTTCCATAACTGCCTTCCCCTCTTCAACCTTACGAGCAAAGTGGGTAAGGCATTAGCTCTCATGCCGTCGTACTACTTGAGCGTCGAATCTAATATTGTTTTTGCCATCGCGACGTCCAAGCTTTTGCTGACTGTAAATGCTATGCTCATAACGTCACTAAGAGTAAACAGAGTGATAAGAAACTCGCAATTAGAGAGCTCGAAGGAGAATATTGGCTTTGGCAGCCGTTGTTATAACGTATTACGACTTTGGTATGCGAAACTACTGTTACGTTATTAGTAAAAATATTGTTACGAGTCTCGCATCAATATTTTTACTGAGAAATTACTGTGAATTTCTATTACCAATACTTCACAGTCAATTGATCACTCTCACTCTTGACTAATCTTCACACTTGCACTTGTTACAACTAGGACATTTTACTTATTCTCTCTTCAGTCGTAATATTTCTGCTTCTGAATGTAAACTAGCTTCCTATTCGGCGAATAGTCCGTTTTTGTAACGCTACGTATCGAAGGTTCTCTGTACAAGAAAACAGTACAATATTCGCTACTTTTCTCGAACAAGTGCCAGACGGAATAACGTATCGAGGTCACTACAATGGCCGCCATTTTTCTCGTAGGTATGTGTAGGCAATCTATGTGCCAGACAGAAACGTATAAAATACGATGACGCGGACGCGCGTGCTGCATAGGAAAGTACAACTACTCGATAACTCGATTCAGTCGAGTCGACTGCCGAAAGAAACAAACGAATAGCGTGCGGGCTGACTGGCGGGGGCGGCCTGGGTGGTAATGCGGGTGGTCCCGCAAGGGGGGGGGGGGGAGGGGGGAGGGGGAAGCGCGCCCCCAATATATCAATATATATCCGTCACTGTCCTGTGGGGCGTGTTTTGATATTTGGGCTGCAAAATGAAGGCCGATGGTAGAAGTGAGTAGGATGCAATTGCAAGAAATACTTTTCTGAAAAAGAGAAATGTGTTAATATCTCACCCATATAATATAATGTTTCCAGATCACGCAACATAAAGATGGACGATAAGTACAAGCAGGAACTGAATAGAAATTTTAGAAATGTAGGGAGTCATCAAAAAATGCTTAAGCTTATTTTCGTAGATGGATAACTAATGAAAAAGCACTGAAGCTAATCGCCAGCTCGAGAAGTTGACAGAACGCACCCCATGCATCAAGGAACAATTTAGGTATAAGTCTGACAGGGAGCCATGGGGAGGTAGGATGGAGGGGGGCGGGGGGAATGAAGATGGAAAGGTCTTGCTCAGGGTAGTCTAGTACGGGCAGATGAATGAAACCATGCCTCAGACTACGACTACAACCGTGCATAACCTGAAAAATGTCGTTGTGACATATCTAGGAGACAACTATGAATCTTTTTTTGTCAGTTATTTCGCAGTTATTAATATGCCTCTTTTCGCACATTATTAAGACTTGCAGCATTAGTCTCCGTCACACTGCAGGTGAGTAAACTATCAACAGTGTGTAGCTGAGTGAGACAGTAGATTTAGTAGAGTAAAGGAACATACTACAAAACATCGAAACGACCATGAAGTCTGAGTGACAAACAGTGAGTAACTGTCGAATTGTTGGAAGACACTGATGCTAGCTCTTTATACTTTTAGACAAATCTACATTGTAAAGGATATTATCTTCTTGTGGTTTTTACTCCAAATACTAAATGGTTCAAATGGCTCTGAGCACTATGGGACTTAACATCTGAGGTCATCAGTCCCCTAGAACTTAGAACTACTTAAGCCTAACTAACCTAAGGACATCACACACATCCATGCCCGAGGCAGGATTCGAACCTGCGACCGTAGCGGTCACGCAGTTCCAGACTGAAGCGCCTAGAACCGATTGGCCACATCGTCCAGCTCCAAATACTAGTTTAATGCTTCTCTCCACGTTTGTCTACACTATGCAAGCACCTTCGCTTCTATATAACTGCAGTAACACTTACCTCCGTTTGAACCTGCTTTCTGAGGCTTTTTATACGTAAAATGTTATTCTGTGTTAACAAATTTCTGTTTTTCGGAATCATTTTTCTTCCTATTTCCCTACTTTAATTCGATTAAATTCCACTATAATCGTTTCGTTTTTGTTGACGCCCGCCTGGTACCCTCTTTTCAAGACCCCGCCCTCTACGTTCAGATACTCTTTCAAGTTCTGTGCTGCCTGTGATAGAACTGAAATTTGATCGACAAATCTTTTATTGTCCTTTACAACTACAGTTTGCTATTTGTAAGAGATTTCGCTCTGTGCATTCTCTCCCTTCTACCTTCAGAATTTAAAAGAATATATTCCATGCAATATTATTGTATTCTACCAACACCGTAACCGTAGCATGGCTTTTCTTAAATGTATTTTCTAAGACAAATCGTGGAATCAATATTACTTAGCGTTTTCCCATGTTTCTACGGAATTCTAACTGATATTTTCCGAGGCAGGCCTCATTCAGTATTTCCAATCTTGTGTGAATAATTCGTAGCAATATTTTCAAACAGCACTTATAAAACAAATGGTCTCGTTGTGTGTACATCTGTCACGGTCTACCTTCTTAGAAATTGGAACTATTACTTTGTTCTTGAGGTCTGAGAGTACCCCACTTGTTATATTTGTTGCATGTCAAATGGTTCAAGTGGCTCTGAGCACTATGCGACTTTACTTTTAATGTCGTCAGTCACCTAGGACTTAGAACTAATTAAACCTAACTAACCTAAGGATATCACACACATCCATGCCCGAGGCAGGATTCGAACCTGCGACCGTAGCGGTCGCTCGGTTCCAGACTGTAGCGCCTAGAACCGCATGGCCACTCCGGCCGGCGTTGCATGTCAGGTGAATAGTTTTGTCATAGCTGGTTCCCCCAAGCGCATCAATAATTCAGATTGTTGTAATCTATTTCACGTGCATTGTTTCGAATCTGATTTTTAAGTGCGCTGTCATAGCCTTCTCGCAGCCTCGTATCTTTCACCTCTTGTTCATCTAGTTCTCTTCCTGTAATTTATATTAGCTTCTGCTGCAGATATCTCTTACATATTCCTTGTAACTTTCAGCTTTCTCTTCTTTGCTTAGTAGTGGCTTGGCATCTCAGTTTTTAAGATGTCGGACAGGCGCTTTTCTTTTCTCTAAAAGTTTCTTTAATTAATGGTGTAATTCCGAGTATTCAACCAGATTGTTGTTTCCATTTTACACATAAAAGAAGGCTTAACACCCAGAATTACGCCATAAATCCAACACACCGAGAAATCCAGCGAGACACTGCCTCTAATTTTCCAACAGGTGGCATCTGCAATATCCCGCCCATATTCATGCTTCTACGGCCTTCCTCTTTTTGCTATAGTCAGTCTTGCTTTACAAGATGGCATTTTGTATCACTCTAATTTTTTAGTCACCTGTATTTCATTTTAAATGCTTCATTTGGTACATTTTTATATTTCCCCCCTACGTTAAGTAATTGCAATATTTATAATGTCACCTAGTGATTTCTGCTGGACCTGTCTATTTGATCCTGTACTGCCTTCACTATTTCGTCTCTCAAAACTACCCGTTAGTCTTCTGTTGTATTCATTTTCCATACCTCTAACAACCTGTGATTCTCTCAGTTCATTCGGATCCCATCTCCATAATTCTTTCCTTTCCGCAACTTTTTTTTCCTTTTAATCAGCAGTTCATAACGAATGAATTGTGGATAGAGTCAATATCTGCCCTTGGTGAGCACTGCAGTTTAAAATGTGGAATTACCATTGTGTAATCTATCAGAAATCGTACAGTATTTTCTGTGTCTCTTCCATTAAACATTATCTTCAATGATTGTTAAACCAGATGTTTACAACTATGAAATTGTGCTTCGTGCAAAACTTTAACAGGCGGCTTCCCCATTCATTCTTTTCAGTACAACTGCACCTACAAGTTGTTCTTTCCGTCCGTTTTCTGTTATCTAACTCCATTCTCACGTATCAATAACGTTTACATCTACCTTAAGTAAATCAATAATTTATTTTATCTCGTCATACTTTCATTCAGTTGGCGAAGTTTTACTTATTTTTGCTCCTACTACTGTGGAAACATTGAATTTTGGCAAGGAGAAGGGGGGGGGGGACGGTGTTGGTGGACCAAATCTGAAATATAGAAGCACCGAAAACATAACGCATTACCATATCTAACAACGTGTAGGAAAATCGTTGGCATTAAAAACATCTTCGCCGGCCGCGGTGGTCTCGCGGTTCTAGGCGCGCAGTCCGGAACCGCGCGGCTGCTACGGTCGCAGGTTCGAATCCTGCCTCGGGCATGGATGTGTGTGATGTCCTTCGGTTAGTTAGGTTTAAGTAGTTCTAAGTTCTAGGGGACTGATGATCGTAGCTGTTAAGTCCCATAGTGCTTAGAGCCATTTGAACCATTTGAAAAACATCTTCCAGTCGTCACGGAATGGGTAAATGCAGATCCTATATGGTTTTCAAAGGAATTTTATAGCTTTCTTTCTGCAGCATAGTGGCAAGTTCAGATAATGGTGATGGAGGTACACAATATGATCAAAAGTATCAGGACACCAGGCTGAAAATGACATACAAACACGTGGCGCCCTCAATCAGTAATGCTGGAATTCAATATGGTGTTGGCCCACCCTTAGCCTTGATAACAGCTTCCACTCTCGCAGCCATACGTTCAATCAGGTGCTGGAAGCTTTTTTGTGGAATGATAGCCCATTCTTCACGGAGTGCTGCACTGAGGAGTGGTATCGATGTCGGTCGGTGAGGCCGGTCGGTGAGTCCCAAAACATCCCAAAGGTGTTCTATAGTATTCAGGTCAGGACTCTGTGCAGGCCAGTCCATTACTGGGATGTTAATGTTGTGTGAGCACTCCGCCACAGGCCGTGCATTGTGAACAGGTGCTCGATCGATTTGAAAGATGCAATCGTCATACCCGAATTGCTCTTCAACAGTGTTAAGCAAGAATATGCCTAAAACATCAATGTAGGCCCGTTCTGTGATAGTGCCACGCAAAACTACAAGGGTTGCAAGCACCCTCCATGAAAAACACGACCACACCATAACACCACCGCCTCCGAATTTTACTGTGGACACTGCACACGCTGGCAGATTACTTTCACCGCGCATTCGCCGGATCCACAACCTGCCACCGGATCGCCACATTGT
Organism: Schistocerca piceifrons; assembly: GCF_021461385.2. Taxonomy (NCBI): domain Eukaryota; kingdom Metazoa; phylum Arthropoda; class Insecta; order Orthoptera; family Acrididae; genus Schistocerca; species Schistocerca piceifrons. The sequence goes on along the minus strand of NC_060141.1, from coordinate 105,965,381 downwards.
GTACCGATTCGTCGCTCCAAACAACGCATTTCCATTGTTCAGTCGTCCAGTGTTTACGCTCCTTACACCAAGCGAGGCGTCGTTTAACATTTACCGGCGTGATGTGTAGCTTATGAGCAGCCGCTCGACCATGACATCCAAGTTTTCTCACCTACTGTCTGTCATAGTGCTTGCAGTGGATTCTGATGGAGTTTGGAATTCCTGTGTGATGGTCTGGCCTGGTGTCTGTCTATTAGACATTACGACCCTCGTCAAATGTCGATGGTCTCTGCCAGTCAACAGACGAGGTCGGTCTGTACGCTTTGTGCTGTACGTGTCCCTTTACGTTTCCACTTCACTATCACATCATAGTGCTTGCAGTGGATCCTGATGGAGTTTGGAATTCCTGTGTGATGGTCTGGCTTGGTGTCTGTCTATTAGACATTACGACCCTCGTCAAATGTCGATGGTCTCTGTCAGTCAACAGACGAGGTCGGTCTGTACGCTTTGTGCTGTACGTGTCCCTTCACGTTTCCACTTCACTATCACATCGGAAACAGTGGACCTAGGGATGTTTAGGAGTGTGGAAATGTCGCGTACAGACGTATGACGCAAGTAACACCCAATCACCTGACCACGTTCGAAGTCCGTGACTTCTTCGATGCGCCCCATTCTGCTCTCTCACAATGTCTAGTGACTACTGAGGTCGATTATAAGGAGTACCGGCCGTAGGTGGCAGCACAATGCACCTAATATTTCTGGGGGTGTCCGGATACTTTTGATCACATAGTGTATACGTACTTCAATGAAAGTTGAAACATCCCCTTAGAAAAATTAAAAATCATTGTGCTGGTAAACTTCTTATGTTATTTGATTTTCCAACGGCTCAGCAAAACTGAACGTACGCAGACATTTCACTCTTTACTTATTCTGATCATCACTAAACTGACACACAATATTTTTTTAGCGCAACGCAATCTGTCTGACTTTCAATAGTCCCTACAAAAGAATGGCCCTGACTAACAATAACCTATACCTTTCATGAATCGCTTATCTCACAAAAATCTTCGTTACTCAAACTACTGCAATACAGTGTGCTCCAATACTGCCAGCTACATAAAAGATTCTAACTACTGAAGACACTAACTACTGATAGGCATAGTTAGCAAATGAAAGACTTTGATAGAGAACAAACAATTTATTTACCTTAATAGTGTTCAAAAGTATATCAGTTCATGACATCCAGTCTTACAAATTTCCTTTTTCTGACGGACACACTTCTAGATCGTCCGCTCTCAAAACTCTGGCATCTCTCTCCCCACATCCACCACTGGTGGCGGCTCACCTCCAACTGCACAACGCTACGCGATGTTCACATCCAACTGCCCAACACTACAATACTGAATATTCCAACAAAGCCAACGAGCCACAGAGTGCACACACAAAGCACAGTCATTGATTTTCATACAGGGCGCTCGTGGCGTTACCAACATAAAAACCTAAACAGCCTACTTACAAAGTGAATCCCGCTGTGTCCACCGTAGCCGGCCTGTGTGGCCGATCAGTTCTAGGTGCTACAGTCTGGAACCGCGCTACCGCTACGGTCGCATGTTCGAATCCTGCCTCGGGCATGGATGTGTGTGATGTCCTTAGGTTAGTTAGGTTTAAGTAGTTTTAAGTTCTAGGGGACTGATGACCTCAGATGTTAAGTCCCAAAGTGCTCAGAGCCATTTGCACCATTTTTTTGTCCACCGTATGTAACCCCACTGACCGAGAGCTGCTAACTGATAAGCTGTCAGTGGTAGTGTCTAAGGACAAAATATCAGTATCGGATTGTGTAATTAGTCAAGACGATGGTAGGCTCATGGGATTCCAACATAGAACTGTTCGAGTCAAGTTTATGGCTAACACGACGAAGTGTTATGCTTTCTGACCCACTTTTTCCCCTTTTTAGGGGTAAAAACGGAGCTTTTGTTGTCTGTCTGTCTGTCATTCTGTCTATGCGACTGTTAAGATCCCTTCTTCTCTGAAAATGGTCAAGGAATCAAGTTGAAAGTTATGTCACATGCTAAAGTCTACTGTCCCATGGCGGTGTGAAACATACAAGCTGCTAATTCAGTCTAATGAAGAGATACGGTAAAATGTGTGACATTTTTTGATACTCGCAAAGTCTCTCATGAAAACCTGTTCGGTGCTTTACACCTTTCGTGAGGATGAGTAATCTGCATTTCGGCAATGCTAAATGCAGGCTGCCTGCCACACTTGCCAACTCAGCATACTGTATGTAATAAACACCATAAAACACACTGGAAATGAAAGACTACTCAACCTGCTCTGTGCACTTACAGGGGAAGATCAATCACCCAAACTAGGGCAACTCACTCCATATGGGAATGTCCCTAATAATGGCATCTGTTTTAAAAACACCATCACCGCAAGACCATAGTTTAAAAACGTCGATATGTCCTGACGATATAATTTTCTTATCGGGTCGCCTTATTAGTTCGTTGCACGGAAGAAAAGAAGAGACTAAAGCCATTTATATTTGAATAAAATATAGTTACTGAATACAATTACAAATCAGCATTAATAGGCGCACAAGTACGCAAAAATTATTGACATCAGTTAGCCGTATGAGATTAATCACGGTACTGACTACCTTAATGTGCCAAAGTCACTTGGATTTTCTAGTGGCAGATTACTGCAGGATAAATCAAACGACTAGTCTTAAGTCTGAGCAACTCTCAAGTGATACTAAACTGGGGAAGGTGAAGGTTGATTCACAATTCCTGTACTGAAACCTGTCTACAATAAATAAGAAAACAATTCCCGTTGCTAAATAACTACGCATATTACGACCTGCACTGAGCATAAAGCATCCCGAAGGTTAAATACGTTATTTATTCAACATAACTGCACCAGAAAAATGCCAGGCTCCCGGACGCGTCTGGATCTCTCTGCTTTCATTCAACATGTCGCCCCACAGTCGCGGACACCGAAAGCTAATGGTCGGACGCGAGCGTGTCGAACACCATGTTCAGCACCGAAGAGCGGCTAATACATACGTCCGTACACCTCGCACGTCGAACGTCACGGACGCGTGTCTCTAGCACTCACAAGGGGAGGCCGCCAATTCTGAAATTGAGATTCGACTCATACTGGGCATAATAAGAGCTCATGGCCAGAGGTATAATGTGGCAAAGCACCAAGATGCACTTCTCAGCCGTTGTCGAGAAAATCGACAGTTAAAAGAAACCGTTGCGGTGAAATACTCTCTACGATTAATAATTGTCTACAGCGTCGTGGCGCAGCGCTAAGCGCTCGGGTTCGTAATCTGAAGGTCGCCGGATGGAATCTCGCGCCATGCAATTTTTTTTTTATTATTAGTTTTTTGTAATTCAAGTATATATATATATATATATATATATATATATATATATATATATAAACTATTAATGAATTGTTTATGCATGTTGTTGAAGGCGGATCGCTCTCCAATTGTACCGCCTCCATTTTTCCGTTTTTCTAACAGGGTGTACCAAAGCTCTCCCGTCCGCACTGATTTTCGACGATGTTGTAAGTTGAGCTAGGGACCGCATCTACCTTCTTTCGAAGTTAGCAGGCAACTACGCTGTTATGCGGCGGCTCGTTTCGGCCCATTCAACATCTGTCCTTCAAGTGTAACGAGCGAGTAACGGAGTTTATATTTCATACCTGCCACAGTAAATTTGTGTTCGTGGGGTCTCTATTCTAATTCGAACGTTTGACTTACGCTATACGTATTCGTTTCGGAATATCGTTTCTACGTCTTCCGTTAACTATACGTGGTTAACATTATGAAGACAATTATTAACATTTGTGAAATACAAATTTGTTTGCGGAAAACATAATGATGTTTGAAGTCGCCAGTTTTTCCACGACAAACGACTTTCAACAACTTATTATATGGATCATTGTTGCAACTGATTGCCGGGAATTATATATATATATATATATATATATATATATATATATATATATATATATGTATATATATGAATACATTTGAATTACAAAAAAACAAATACTAAAAAAAAAAATGTTGCTTGGCGCGAGTTTCGATCCGGCGACCTTCGGATTACGAAGCCGATGCGCTTACCGCTGCGTCACGACGCTGTAGGCAATTATTAATCGTAGAGAGTATTTCACCGCATTGGTTTCTTTTAACTGTCGATTTTCTCGACAAAGGCTGAGAAGTGCATCTTGGTGCTTTGCCACATTACACCTCTGCCATGAGCTTTTATTATGCGCAGTATGAATCGAATCTGAATTTCACAATTGGCGGCCTCCCCTTGTCAGTTCCGCACCCGACTGTTATACAATGGAAGGGAGCACCTGCGTGTTTTGGCACACTGACAATCCAGAATATCTCCGCTACCTTCGAAATACCGGAAAAAATAACGTGGAATTTCTTCAGTAGGTGGCTGTAGTATATCAGTAACCTCACTAGGGGTTGTCAGTGTACAAGGTCCTTGCAATTAATGGCTGAGAATGTTTCTGGAAAAGGATTCTGCTACTTTTACACACTGATAAATATTACAAGTATTCACAATTACTTATGTATTCACAATTACGTATACGGACAACCATCAGCTTTAGAATGGAATGACGTCCGTGTAAATTTGTACCGGACCGGAACTCGAACCCAGATTTCCTGCTCTTCGCAAGTGGTCACCATAACATTTGGCTATCCGTGCACGATTCACAACCAGACCAAAACTTCCACATTTCGTCAACCATGCTTGTACAACGTGTACTCGTACATCCATTACGTATATTGCCGTACAGGTCCCTGAAAATCACCTGCCTGGTGTCGGCGGATAAATACGATACCGCAGTGCCGGTGTTATTTCCGAATTACGATTCAAAGTTCCTTTGGACGTGCATGCTTGTCCCAAGGAATTTTGAATCGTTATTCGGAGTAACACGGGCGCTGCAATATCGTATCAGTCTTGATAAAGGCGACGAGTAGCTCTTCCGTCACTGTGAGCCTCGCCTTTGAGGAGGATCATGTCGGTGTATTCTGCAAACGTGATCTGAACCACGTTGCTCTAACACTGACAGGCGCGTGAATGAGACTCGACAGAGGTTAGAGCGGTAGGACAGACGTGAAATGATTTCAGCCGATCCGACGTAACCATCTCTCACCATCGCTACTCTGTTGCATTCCCACCTAGCAAACATGTATTCAAACGGTGCCATTTCCGGACACAGTTTCGTACTCAAAATATTGTGTACTTCCTCACCCCTACAAGTCCTAGACGTTTTTAGCTGGAATTTCCGCACACCCTGCATATTCCAGCACACGGCAGGGGTTTATGCGTTACGTCCAAAGATTAAACGGAACACGAGTGTATCAGCATCTCTGCTCTCGCAATACGGGGCGACAATGCGCAGTGCGGCATGTGCACATGCCACCGCACCCCCTCCCGCTCCCCCGCCCACCCCTCATATACACTCACAGACACACCCTGTCTATTGCACAACAAGTTATTTGTGCGTTACTCGCTGCCGGTACAAATTCCCGGCGGTCGGTGCGACTGCAGATTCCCCAGCAGCGTGTGTGCACCGATGCGTTCAGAACATCCGGCAGCGGTCGGGGCGATAAACCGCCACGCAGAATTGCGACCTCCCAACCGCCCCCCCCCCCCTCCCCCTCCTACTGTAGCAGGACAGCTCCTTTTGTTTCGGCCGCTCTGCATCGTGGCTGCCGGAGGACGTACGGCAAGCGTGCCGTGGACGGCTGCCAATGGAGTAACATGAATGTTAAATGAGCCGTGACGAGTTACGCACCGCAGCGGGGGAGATCCTGAATCACGCAAGAACTTCTGCTTTGTCTCGCGGATAAAATAAGGACTACTTATGGCGAGGCGATTATTGCCGACGCTATGTTCTGCGAAAGCAAGTCCCTGCCCCACTTAGAGGTCGCCAAGGTTTCCGAGACATTGCCTCGGGAGTTAATTCGGCGAAACGCGTCGTCTCTCAGCGTTTGCTCTGTCGCAATCACTCCTCTCTTATAAAAAAGGCCGCACTGTGCAATGATCGTAGTATGTCCAGTACCGATGGGTCCAAAAAAATGTATCCACTGTTTTAAAGTCCATAACTGGCAAACTAATTGACGGAGTTGTCTCAGCTTTGGTAGTGTAATAGTTTGTAGTACCGGCAATCGCCACACAAGGGTTGTATTGCGTTGTTTTGTTTTGTCAGATGATAGTCGCCAGATAGTGTTTTGTTCTTAGTTGCACAGTTACCGGTGACGTGTACCTTCAGAAGCTTCAGACATCCATTTTACCTGCCATCCGAGACTTGTATGGAGACGGAAGAGTTTGCTTTCAACAAGATGGTGCCCCAGCCCACTACCAAAATCGTGTTAGGGCGTATCTTGACGAAGATCTACCTGGAAGATGGATAGGCCGTAGAGGTGCTGTGGAGTATCCACCATGTTCCCCAGACCTAACTCCTCTGGACTTGTACCTGTGGGGAACACTAAAGGACGTCATTTATCGACAAAAGCCACGCACATTCTATGAACTTCGAGAATCTATCGTACATTCATGTGCAAATATCCAACTGAACACGTTGCAGTTAGTAGTTCGTGCTGCAGTACGACGGCTCTTTGTGTCTGCATGTTAATGGTTACCATTTCGAACACATACAGTGATATCTGTAAGTTGGACTTTAAGCTACACTTTCATCAAAAATGAGACAACTCCGTCAATTAGTTTGCAAGTTATGGACTTTCAGACAGTGGGTACATTTTTTTGACCCCTCTGTATGTGCTTCAGGTTAGTTACTGTTACCAGAAGAGCAAATTCTTTATCAACGGCTGTATGCCCGTTCCCGTATGAACAAATAGTGTTAAAAGCGAATCTTTTCGTAGCTTATACACTGAAATGGAGGAAAAACGAACATATAGTGACTGAAATTTTTAAAGTACACTTTCCTGCAAAAAACAACAAAAACAAACAAACAACAATTTAAAAGTGCAAATGAGTATACGTTAAAGTATCACTTAGTTAGTATCAGTATTTAATTTCTCTTTTAAAGCTCAAGAATTTTAGTTTTACAGTTCGTTGAGAGCACAGTTACACTTTATAAAGAAAATTAACGGTAATGCACGTGGTTATGTTAGCTTCTCATAGCAAACAGTACTTTCCTGTAGAAATAAGAAACAAAATCGATACACCGAAGACGTCTCTTATATAAAAAACAGATTTTATCTACTAACGAAAGTTGCTATTACATTAAGTTTTATTCTGCTGCGGCTTGTTTCAGCTTTTCGGCATCATCTGACACTCCTGGACGTAACGTAAGATGCGGTTTAAGGCCGTTCATGCAGCGAATACGCAACGTACCACGACTACGAAGCGGGTATATAGGCACCGGCATGTACACTCCTGGAAATTGAAATAAGAACACCGTGAATTCATTGTCCCAGGAAGGGGAAACTTTATTGACACATTCCTGGGGCCAGACACATCACATGATCACACTGACAGAACCACAGGCACATAGACACAGGCAACAGAGCATGCAAAATGTCGGCACTAGTACAGTGTATATCCACCTTTCGCAGCAATGCAGGCTGCTATTCTCCCATGGAGACGATCGTAGAGATGCTGGATGTAGTCCTGTGGAACGGCTTGCCATGCCATTTCCACCTGGCGCCTCAGTTGGACCAGCGTTCGTGCTGGACGTGCAGACCGCGTGAGACGACGCTTCATCCAGTCCCAAACATGCTCAATGGGGGACAGATCCGGAGATCTTGCTGGCCAGGGTAGTTGACTTACACCTTCTAGAGCACGTTGGGTGGCACGGGGTACATGCGGACGTGCATTGTCCTGTTGGAACAGCAAGTTCCCTTGCCGGTCTAGGAATGGTAGAACGATGGGTTCGATGACGGTTTGGATGTATCGTGCACTATTCAGTGTCCCCTCGACGATCACCAGTGGTGTACGGCCAGTGTAGGAGATCGTTCCCCACACCATGATGTCGGGTGTTGGTCCTGTGTGCCTCGGTCGTATGCAGTCCTGATTGTGGCGCTCACCTGCACGGCGCCAAACACGCATACGACCATCATTGGCACCAAGGCAGAAGCGACTCTCATCGCTGAAGACGACACGTCTCCATTCGTCCCTCCATTCACGCCTGTCGCGACACCACTGGAGGCGGGCTGCACGATGTTGGGGCGTGAGCGGAAGACGGCCTAACGGTGTGCGGGACCGTAGCCCAGCTTCATGGAGACGGTTGCGAATGGTCCTCGCCGATACCCCAGGAGCAACAGTGTCCCTAATTTGCTGGGAAGTGGCGGTGCGGTCCCCTACGGCACTGCGTAGGATCCTACGGTCTTGGCGTGCATCCGTGCGCCGCTGCGGTCCGGTCCCAGGTCGACGGGCACATGCACCTTCCGCCGACCACTGGCGACAACATCGATGTACTGTGGAGACCTCACGCCCCACGTGTTGAGCAATTCGGCGGTACGTCCACCCGGCCTCCCGCATGCCCACTATACGCCCTCGCTCAAAGTCCGTCAACTGCACATACGGTTCTCGTCCACGCTGTCGCGGCATGCTACCAGTGTTAAAGACTGCGATGGAGCTCCGTATGCCACGGCAAACTGGCTGACACTGACGGCGGCGGTGCACAAATGCTGCGCAGCTAGCGCCATTCGACGGCCAACACCGCGGTTCCTGGTGTGTCCGCTGTGCCGTGCGTGTGATCATTGCTTATAGAGCCCTCTCGCAGTGTCCGGAGCAAGTATGGTGGGTCTGACACGCCGGTGTCAATGTGTTCTTTTTTCCATTTCCAGGAGTGTATGTAAGGGATTAGTGCGGCATTCGTGTCTTTCCGGTGTGCTTGCTGTAAAAGCGGAAACGTGAACTATGGAGACGTTATTACTAATGCGTCCAAACGGGATCAAAGTGGTGTTACTCTTTACTTGCCTGTCGAAGGTCAAACACCGAGAGACATCAATCGGAGAAGGAAGAGTGTGTATGCGGCAGCATGTGTGTCGAAATCCACCATTGTGGCAATCGCAATGATCCTAATGTTCAGATCCCTCCCTATGCGATTATTATCCCTTTGTCCCTTAAAAAAGGCCTTGAAGGGTCAACGATTCCCCTCGGTCGAGGATGTGCAGCAGGCAGTTACGGACTTCTTCCCACAGTAAAAATGCTGGAAAACTGGTACATTGAACCTGGTACGTCGGTGGATGACTGCCTCAGTGCTTATGGTGATATTGCCTGACTGGTGTGCCGATTATAGACTGTGTATCACACTTGGTACATAATAAAAGGAGGACATTAATAATACTATAATCGTATTACATCGTTAATTACCTACATCACACCTCAAAGCGGAATAGCCCATATGTCGCTGCCTATGCTGTACGTTAAATATATAATTAACCACGTCGGCCAATAGGTACAAACATAGTATAGGCCAATATCAGTTATATCTAGTTCTATATCACAAGTTATATTTTCCTTTTTCCAGTTTTTTTTGGGGGGGGGGGGGGTGGCTGAGGGACTCTTCATTCTTCGCACTGGTTTCAGGAAGCCCGCCGCGAATTACTGCTGTGCAAACCTCGTTTCTCACAACAGCAGTCAATTCCCTCAAATAATTCATGGTTATATGCACAGCAATAGCCATATTCTCCAACAAATTTTATCATTTACAGCATCCCCGTGTACCACGGAAGCTTTCTCCTTGATGTCTTAAAACATATCCTGTCATAGTGTCCTTTTTCACTATCAATTTTTTTCTACGTGTTCATCCCCTCGACAATTCTGCAGAGAATCCCCTCATTTCTTATCTTATCAGTCCACCTAATCTTCAACATTTTTCTGTAGCACTACATCTCAAATACCTCGATTATTATCTTCCCCAGTTTTCCTACTGTTGGTTCTCTAGCATATAATAACATCTTCCAAACATACGTTCCAATAAACCTCTTCATATAATGGAAGACGATGATTAGTACTAGTAAATTTTCTTCTGATGCCCTCTTCCCCTGTGCTAGTATGCATTTTATGCCCTCCTCGCTTACACTGTCATGGATTATTTTGCTTAAAAATTAGCAGACTGTCTTCACTTGTTCTTCTTCGTGGTCTTTAATTTCGAAGTGTTTTAAGACTTATCCCATTTCTGTTATTCCTCACTAATTTCATCCATTACGGTTTATCTTCAGTCATTAGTATGTGTTGACTAGCACGCTAGAGGTCCCGCTTTTTCTTTAACTTCCCCTGTTGATAGCAATGTCATGAATGGTTATTATCATTTATATCCTAGTGTTAATTCTGTAGTTGTTTCTCCAAGGCACAGACTGAACATAGAGGACCAAATACTGCATCCCAGTTTTATACCCTTTGTGATGGGAGCAATTCGGTTTAAGTTTTCCATTTTTATCACGAGCTACACAACCAGTCAAAAGTATGCAATCAACCATGACAAAATTGTATACTTGATTTCAGTGTACAAACAATACCTACAAACTTAATATACCAATAGAATACATATTATGTCTCTTTATCATTAAATACCAAACAGAATAGTTTACATTTCAGTCTCTTCGAAGTATCCACCTTTCGTCCTCACAACAGTTGCAAAAACTTTGGTGTTCTGGAGGTAAGCTTTTGTAGTGTTGTTTGCAGATATTGTAGTCCAACACCTCTGTAAATTAATCCACACATCTTCAAAATTTGATAACCTCAGTGTTTTGACGTCCCTATCCGAATTCGTCCCATAAGAGATTAACGGGATTTATGTCAGGTGACTAAATACGTCAAATCATATTCTTCAGTTTCCACTTTTCTCTTTTCTATTGATGTACCCCCTGCATAATTTAGAAGCATATTTGCGATCATTATCCTGGTGCAGAACAAACCCGCGACCAATAGATCTCTTGTCAGTTGGAACTTCATTGTTGATCAGTATCCTGTGATGTCGTTCCTTCTTTAATGTTCCATTAATTTAAAAATGATAGAGCACAGTAATCAGTTGTCCATTTTGCAGGTTTTGTTTGGCAAATCTAGATTTCGACTAGTGCCTAGCCATTACCAGTGCACTATTTATTAGTATCAATGCATCTCAATTCCCTGTTGTTCAGGCGACTGTCACATTTCTTTCAAGACTTCCACTAATTCTCGCTATGCCACTGACTTTATCGCTCACAAACATCAGCACCCCATAACCGACCCTTCACTATGATTTACTGCTGATGTCACACACTAACCCCTCATACATTCTCTACAGTGTCGGGCAAACAAACATTTGACGATGGCTTCAAAATACTTCACACCCAGATTTGTCAGTGAATAACACCTTGAACCATTCCTGCTCGCTTTTGCTTTTATGTTGTTGTTCCCATTACAGTCTTTTTACCTTATTTTGTTTGGGTTATGAACGTGTTTGGCCGCTACGCACTCCTTAAACCTTGTTCAAAAAGACAGCGTTGCAGTGCTAAGACAGAGATTACGACTGCTCGAGTACTATTTACTTCTTCGCGAATATTATGTGCAGTAAGTGTCCTCTGCCGTTTACTCTTTACACAGATGAAGTGAGCTTTGCTGTGTGATGTTACTTGGGGTCTTGCAGAGCACAGAAGACTTGTATTGGGGCTCGCACTGTCACTGTCACTGGCACTGTCACTGCCACTGCCACTGCCACAACCATAGCCACTACCACTGCCCCTGTTACTGCCACTGCCACTGCCACTGCCACAACCATAGCCACTACCACTGCCCCTGTTACTGCCACTACCACTGCTACTGCCATTGCCATTGCCATTGCCACTGCCACAACCACAGCCACTACCACTGCCCCTGTTACTGCCACTACCACTACCACTGCCATTGCCATTGCCACTGCCACTGTTACAGCCACTGCCACTGCCACTGACACTGACACTACTACTGCCACTGCCACAACCACAGTCACTACCACTGCCCCTGTTACTGCCACTACCACTACCACTGCCATTGCCATTGCCACCGCCACTGCTACAGCCACTGTCACTGACACTGACACTGACACTACTACTGCCACTGCCACTGCCGCAGCCACTGCTACTGCCACTGCCACTGCCATTGCCATTTGCACTGCTACTGCCATTGCCACTGCTACAGCCACTGCCACTGCCACTGCCACTGCCGCTGCCATGTTTGCTTGAACCACTAAGCCAACTTCTGTTGCTATTTTTCTAACAGAAATTTTTCCTGATATAGAGCTACGATTACAACATGTTTTTGAATTCGAATCTTCTGCTTGCGTCCCATCAGTAAAGCGGCATATAATCACACTACTAGATGCAAACAATGTACTGTGAATTATAGCGAACGAATTTCCACACAAGCAGCTGAAGGGTGGAGGCCTATTCGAATGGTATCATCCTAACTAAAGACACGCCATTGTTGTTGTGGATACTCATCAGCGAACCTCTAAACGATCAACCAATTAGACACTACAGAGGCGCTTAGTGTTTCCGTGTTCATACTAGTTCTATTATCAGAACGGGGTATATGATAGACCATTCAAAAGGAAATCACTTTTCATACCACTGATCCATATTTGTGTTAGGTGATCGAAAACTTTTGACCTGTAATGTATGCACCTGGTGTATAATACGTCATCCAGCATCGAAACGTAAGTAGAATGTGGTTCTCGGAAAGGATACATGGGGTGTTCGGAAATTTCCGTTACAGATATCATGGAGCTGTGGAGGGGAGTGAGTGCATAATATTTTGAACGGGAACTCACGTTCGGAAACGCCAAACGACGACGCTACAGAGCATGGAAGTTACAGCCGCCCGCGCCCGTGAGTGCATGTGTATACAAGGTAATTCCGTGATAAAGTTAGGAACTTTCAAGGAAATATATCAATTTGAGGTAAGGCTCGCCGTACCGGAAACGAACGTGTCGAAAGTTATAAGTGAAAAACGTTCTGATACCTCTGACAGTGGAATGCGTGTATTGGTATCGTTCTTGCAAAGACTGTATGGTACGCAGCTTTCCAAGGTGGAAATATGGATTAAAACAAAACAAAATCTTCAGTAAAGATGGGCTCTAAAATGCATGCCTTAAAAGCCATGAGCACTTGTTTAATTCAATAGATCTGTTTCACTGTAGCGAAGGCGAAGAAGTGCTTGTAGCTCCTCAGGTAAGCGATTTTAGAGTCACGTTTATTGAACGTTTTTTTCCTTATTTTCGTCCATGCTACCGCTTTCGAAAGACGCCTACCCTACAAGTTTAGCAGCAATAGTACCAGTACGTATATTCCACTGTCACAGGTATCTGACCGGTTTATGCTGATAACTTCCGACTAGTTTGCGTTCGGTACAGTGACCCTTACCTCAAGGTAATGAATTTAAGCTTGTCCATCATCTTTGAAAGCTTGTAACATCGTCACGGAATCACCATGTATGTTGGTGTTGTTGTGGTCTTCTGTCAAGAGACTGGTTTGATGCAGCTCTTCATGCTATTCTAGCCTGTGCAAGCTTCTTAATCTCCACGTAACTACTGCAACCTACATCCTTATGAATTTGCTTACTGTATTCATCTCTTAGTTTTCCTCTACAATTTTTACCCTCCACGCTGCCTCTAATACCACAACCAACCGATCCCTTCTTCTAGTCACGTTGTGCCACAGAGTCCTCTTCTCCACAATTCTATTCTGTTCCACCTCATTAGTTACGTGATCTACCCATCTAATCTTCAGCATTCTTCTTAGCACCACATTTCGGAAGCTTCTATTCTCTTCCTGTGCAAACTATTTATCGTCCATGTTTCACTTCCACACATGGCAACTCTCCATATAAATACTTTCAGAAAAGACTTACTGGCACTTAAATCAATACTCGATGTTAATAAATTTCTCTTGTACAGAAACGCTTTCCTTGGTATTGCTAGCATATGTTTCATATCTTCTCTACTTCGACTCTCATCAGTTATTTTGCTCCCCAAATAGCACAACTCATCTACTACTTTAAGTGTCTCATTTCCTAATCTAATTCCTTAGCATCACCCGATTTAATTCAATTACATTCCATTAACCCCCATGAACCATGGACCTTGCCGTTGGTGGGGAGGCTTGCGTGCCTCAGCGATACAGATAGCCGCACCGTAGGTACAGCCACAACGGAGGGGTATCTGTTGAGAGGCCAGACAAACGTGTGGTTCCTGAAGAGGGGCAGCAGCCTTTTCAGTAGTTGCAACGGCAACAGTCTGGATGATTGACTGATCTGGCCTTGTAACAATAACCAAAACGGCTTTGCTGTGCTGGTACTGCGAACGGCTGAAAGCAAGGGGAAACTACGGCCGTAATTTTTCCCGAGGGCATGCAGCTTTACTGTATGATTAAATGATGATGGTGTTCTCATGGGTAAAATATTCCGGAGGTAAAATAGTCCCCCATTCGGATCTCCGGGCGGGGACTACTCAAGAGGATGTCGTTATCAGGAGAAAGAAAACTGGCGTTCTACGGATCGGAGCGTGGAATGTCAGATCCCTTAATCGGGCAGGTAGGTTAGAAAATTTAAAAAGGGAAATGGATAGGTTAAAGTTAGATATAGTGGGAATTAGTGAAGTTCGGTGGCAGGAGGAACAAGACTTCTGGTCAGGTGACTACAGGGTTATAAACACAAAGTCCAATAGGGGTAATGCAGGAGTAGGTTTAATAATGAATAGGAAAATAGGAATGCGGGTAAGCTACTACAGACAGCATAGTGAACGCATTATTGTGGCCAAAATAGATACGAAGCCCACACCTACTACAGTAGTACAAGTTTATATGCCAACTAGCTCTGCAGATGACGAAGAAATTGAACAAATGTATGATGAAATAAAAGAAATTATTCAGATAGTGAAGGGAGACGAAAATTTAACAGTCATGGGTGACTGGAATTCGAGTGTAGGAAAAGGGAGAGAAGGAAACGTAGTAGGTGAATATGGATTGGGGCTAAGAAATGAAAGAGGAAGCCGCCTGATAGAATTTTGCACAGAGCACAACTTAATCATAGCTAACACTTGGTTTAAGAATCATGATAGAAGGTTGTATACATGGAAGAACCCTGGAGATACTAAAAGGTATCAGATAGATTATATAATGGTAAGACAGAGATTTAGGAACCAGGTTTTAAATTGTAAGACGTTTCCAGGGGCAGATGTGGACTCTGACCACAATCTATTGGTTATGACCTGTAGATTAAAACTGAAGAAACTGCAAAAAGGTGGGAATTTAAGGAGATGGGACCTGGATAAACTGAAAGAACCAGAGGTTGTACAGAGTTTCAGGGAGATCATAAGGGAACAATTGATAGGAATGGGGGAAAGAAATACAGTAGAAGAAGAATGGGTAGCTCTGAGGGATGAAGTAGTGAAGGCAGCGACGATCAAGTAGGTAAAAAGACGAGGGCTAGTAGAAATCCTTGGGTAACAGAAGAAATATTGAATTTAATTCATGAAAGGAGAAAATATAAAAATGCAGTAAATGAAGCAGGCAAAAAGGAATACAAACGTCTCAAAAATGAGATCGACAGGAAGTGCAAAATGGCTAAGCAGGGATGGCTAGAGGACAAATGTAAGGATGTAGTGGCTTATCTCACTAGTGGTAAGATAGATACTGCCTACAGGGAAATTAAAGAGACCTTTGGAGATAAGAGAACCACATGTGTGAACATCAAGAGCTCAGATGGAAACCCAGTTCTAACCAAAGAAGGGAAAGCAGAAAGGTGGAAGGAGTATATAGAGGGTCTAAACAAGGGCGATGCACTTGAGGACAATATTATGGAAATGGAAGAGGATGTAGATGAAGATGAAATGGGAGATACGATACTGCGTGAAGAGTTTGACAGAGCACTGAAGGACCTGAGTCGAAACAAGGCCCCCGGAGTAGACAACATTCCATTGGAACTACTGACGGCCTTGGGAGAGCCAGTCCTGACAAAACTCTACCATCCGGTGAGCAAGATGTATGAAACAGGCGAAATACCCTCAGACTTCAAGAAGAATATAATAATTCCAATCCCAAAGAAAGCAGGTGTTGACAGATGTGAAAATTACCGAACTATCAGTTTAATAAGCCACAGCTGCAAAGTACTAACCCGAATTCTTTACAGACGAATGGAAAAACTAGTAGAAGCCGACCTCGGGGAAGATCAGTTTGGATTCCGTAGAAATACTGGAACACGTGAGGCAATACTGACCTTACGACTTATCTTAGAAGAAAGATTAAGGAAAGGCAAACCTACGATTCTAGCATTTGTAGACTTAGAGAAAGCTTTTGACAATGTTGACTGGAATACTCTCTTTCAAATTCTAAAGGTGGCAGGGGTAAAATACAGGGAGCGAAAGGCTATTTACAACCAGATGGCAGTTATAAGAGTTGAGGGACATGAAAGGGAAGCAGTGGTTGGGAAGGGAGTAAGACAGGGTTGTAGCCTCTCCCCAATGTTATTCAATCTCTATATTGAGCAAGCAGTAAAGGAAACAAAAGAAAAATTCGGAGTAGTTATTAAAATCCATGGAGAAGAAATAAAAACTTTGAGGTTCGCCGATGACATTGTAATTCTGGCAGAGACAGCAAAGGACTTGGAAGAGCAGTTGAACGGAATGGATGGTGTCTTGAAGGGAGGATATAAGATGAACATCAACAGAAGCAAAACGAGGATAATGGAATGTAGTCGAGTTAAGTCAGGTGATGCTGAGGGTATTAGATTAGGAAATGAGACACTTAAAGTAGTAAAGGAGTTTTGCTATTTGGGGAGCAAAATAACTGATGATGGACGAAGTAGAGAGGATATAAAATGTAGACTGGCAATGGCAAGGAAAGCGTTTCTGAAGAAGAGAAATTTGTTAACATCGAGTATAGATTTAAGTGTCAGGAAGTTATTTCTGAAAGTATTTGTATGGAGTGTAGCCATGTATGGAAGTGAAACATGGACGGTAAATAGTTTGGACAAGAAGAAAATAGAATCTTTTGAAATGTGGTGCTACAGAAGAATGCTGAAGATTAAATGGGTAGATCACATAACTAATGAGGAAGTATTGAATAGGATTGGGGAGAAGAGAAGTTTGTGGCACAACTTGACCAGAAGAAGGGATCGGTTGGTAGGACATGTTCTGAGGCATCAAGGGATCACCAACTTAGTATTGGAGGGCAGCGTGGAGGGTAAAAATCATAGGGGAAGACCAAGAGATGAATACACTAAGCAGATTCAGAAGGATGTAGGTTGCAGTAGGTACTGGGAGATGAAGAAGCTTGCACAGAATAGAGTAGCATGGAGAGCTGCATCAAACCAGTCTCAGGACTGAAGACCACAACAACAACATATTGTGCTTTTGTTGATGGTTATTTGTATTCTCCTTTCAAGACACTGTTCATTCCGTTCAGCTGCTCTTCCAGGTCTTTCGCTGTCTGTGACACAATTACAATGTCATTGGGAAACCTCAAAGTTTTTAATTCTTCTCCTTGGAATTTAATTCCTACTCCAAATTTTTCTTTTGTTTCCTTTACTGCTTGCTCAATATACAGATTGAATAACATCGGGGACAGGCTACAACCCTGTCTCAATCCCTTCACAGCCACTGGTTCGCTTTGATGCTCCTTGACTCTTATAACTGCCATCTGGTTTCTGTACAAATTGTAAATAGCCCTTCGCTCTCCGTATTTAACCCCTGCCACCCTCTGAAAGAGAGTAATTCAGTCAACATTGTCAAAAGCTTTCTCTAAGTCACCCTTCAAACGCACACATTTACAGGCACCGACGAGTAAAACGTTGAAGCTCTGTTGCGTCGTTGGATGACATTTCCGGACATGGGTTCCTCTGCAAAGTGTGATGTACTCATTCCCCTCAACACATCCTAAATGTTTGTTACGGCAATTTACGAACACCGTAGATAGAAATACCAACGTACTGAAGATGTAGGGCTGGGCGGAGTGGCCGAGCGGTTCTAGGCGCTTCAGTTTGAAACCGCGCGACCACTACGGTCGCAGGTTCGAATCCTGCCTCTGGGATGGATGTGTGTGATGTCCTTAGGTTAGTTAGGTTTAAGTAATTCTAAGTTCTAGGGGACTAATGACCTCAGAAGTTAAGTCCCATAGTTCTCAGAGCCATTTCAACCATTTTTTTTTGAAGATGTAGGACTGATGTTTATGTGCCCAAACCCGCACCACCAAACTTGCAGGTGCACATGATCAATAGACTTTCATTAGGAACAAAGCAGCTAGTAATTATGTAAGGTTTTGCGTCGCAGCCGGATGTAGCAGGCAGGCACGAGTCGCGTTATTTTGTTGCCGCCGCCGCGGAGCTGATGTGTCAGCTGATTGGCGGCAGCCCCGCGGCGCGGCGCTGGCGTGCGCGCGCCGGCAGCTCAAATATTGCCCCGCTCCGGAAATTACGGCCGCGCGATATTACGATTCTGGCGGCCACTCGGCTGCGCGGACGCCGCGAATGCCGCCGAGCCTCTCGCGCGAGAGCGCTGTCATCGCTAGATAGCGCTTCCCCTTTCACATTTCCGTTTCCTTCATTTCTCTGCTACCTTCTGCCTCACCGGCTCGTCTAAAGTAGTCTACGACTTCTAGCAGCCTCTACAATTGTCACCGTTGAAGGCTTCATAAAGCACAACATTACATACACTACTGGCCATTAAAATTGCTACACCAAGAAGGAATGCAGATGATAAACGAGTATTCAGTGGACAAATATATTATACTAGAATAGACATGTGATTACATTTTTACGCAATTTGGGTGCGTAGATCCTGAGAAATCAGTACCCAGAACCACCTCTGGCCGTAATAACAGCCTTGATACGCCTGGGCATTGAGTCAAACAGAGCTTGGATGGTGTGTACAGATACAGCTGCCCATGCACCTTCAACACGATACCATAGTTCATCAAGAGTAGTGACTGGCGTATTGTGACGAGCCAGATGCTCGCCCACCATTGACTAGACGTTTTCAGTTGGTGAGAGATCTGGAGAGTGTACTGGCCAGGGCTGCAGTCGAACATTTTCGGTATCCAGAGAGGCCCGTACAGGACCTGCAACATGTGGTCGTGGATTATCCAGCTGAAATGTAGGGTTTCGCAGGGATCGAATGAAGGGTAGAACCACGGGTCGTAACACATCTGAAATGTAACGTCAACTGTTCAAAGTGCCGTCCATGCGAACAAGAGGTGACCGAGACGTGTAACCAATGGCATCCATACCATCACCCCAGGTGATACGCCAGTATGGCGATGACGAATACACGCCTCCAACTTGCGTTCACCGCGATGTTGCCAAACACAGACGCGACCATTCGTGCACCCAGGTTCGTGGTTGAGTACATCATCGCAGGCGCTCCTGTCTGTGACGCAGCGTCAAGGGTATCCGCAGACGTGGTCTCCGAGCTGATAGTCCCTGCTGCTGCAAACGTCGCCGAACTGTTCGTGCAGATGGTTGTAGTCTTGCAAACGTCCCCATCTGTTGACTCGGGGATCGAGACGTGGCTGCACGATCCGTCACAGCCACGCGGATAAGATGCCTGCCATCTCGACTGCTAGTGATACGGGGCCGTTTGGATCCAGCACGGCGTACGTATTACCCTCCTGAACCCACCGATTACATATTCTGCAGTCATTGGATCTCGACCAACGCGAGCAGCAATGTCACGATAAGATAAACCGCAAATGCGATAGGCTACAATCCTACCTTTATCAAAGTCGGAAACGTGATGGTACGCAGTTCTCCTCCTACACTAGGCATCACAACTACGTTTCACCAGGCAGCGCCGGTCAACTGCTGTTTGTGTATGAGAAATCGGTTGGAAACTTCCCTCATGACAGCACGTTGTAGGTGTCGCCACCGTCGCCAACCTTGTGTGAATGATCTGAAAAGCTAATCATTTGCATATCACAGCATCATCTTACTGTCGGTTAATTTTCGCGTCTGTAGCACGTGATCTTCTTGGTGCAGCAATTTTAATGCCAGTAGTGTAGTATTGAAACGTGGAGTCTGCTAAAACCTGAACGGATCAGAACTGAAGCATTTGAAATGGGATATTACAGAAGAACGTTGAAAGTTAGGTGGATTAATAAGGTAATGATCAAGGTGGTTTTCCGCAGAATATTGTATATGACAAAATAGTTCCAAGAAGAAGCGACGGGATGATAGGATATCTGCTAAGACATCAGGGTGTCACCTTCGAGGTACTAGAAGGAAGCTTCACAAACCACAGCACTGCATGGTTGTGAAACATGGACTATGGGAAAACAGGATCACAAGAGGATCGAAGCATCTGAAATGTGGCGTTATCGAAGAATGCCGAAAATTAGGTGGATTGAAAAGGTTCCCTGTAGAATACTATGTATGAGAAAAGTGCCAAAAAGAAGCCGATGGGATGATAGAGTATCTCTAAAGACATCAAGAAATCGCTTCTACAGTACTAGAGGGAGCTGTAGAGAGTAAAAACTGTAGACAAAGAGGAGACTGGAATACATTTAGAAATAATTGAGGTCGCAGGTTTCTGTTGCTACACTGAGATGAAGAAGTTGGCACAGGATGGGCCACATCAAACCAGTCACAAGACTGATAACTCAAAAAAAAAAAAAAAAAAAAAATCAGAAAATCAATAAATTTGGAGATGGAAGAACTGTAGAAAGAAACGGATATTTTCTTTAAAAATTGTTGTAGGATGAGTATCAAAAGTGAAACAATGGTAATGTAGTCGAATTAATTCAAGTGACGTTGAGGGAATTACATCGGGAAATGAGACAGTAAAAGCAGTAGGCGAGCTTATCTATTTCGACAGAAAAAAAAACATTTTAGTGAAAAAAAGAGAGAATGTAAAACGCAGACTGCCAATACCAAGAAAAGCATTTATGAAGAAGAGAAATTTGTTAACACTGAACACAAATGTAAACGTTAGGAAGTCTTTTCCGAAGGTATTTGTTTGGAGAGTAACCGTCTACGGAAGTGAATACTGGATAAGAAAGAGATCTGACAAGAAGAAATTAAAGCTTTGAGAATGTGGTAGTACAGAAGGAATCGGATTATTAACTGGACGGATCGAGAAATTAATGGCAAGATACGAGTGCGTGCTTAAAGTAATACCTACGGGTTTTTGATGTGAAAAGTTTTAAAGTTTTTTTAATTAAACAAACGTCATTAACATTCCACTTCTCTGTTCGTCGTGTTTACATACTGGCGTCTCCCGCTAGAGGGATCCGACTTGCAGCGTGGAATGGAACATTACGGTGTCTAGCGCAACTATGTCAATGCGAGAGGAACAACATGTTGTAATCGAATTTCGAATCGAAGAGTTCGTCCACACATGGAGCAGCCTCCTCCTTGAGCATGACAATGCCAGACCACACACGAGAGCTGTGACATCAGCAAAAATCAGACGTCTTAGTGCCACAGATCATCCTGCATACAGTCCCAATTTGGCCCCATCAAATTTTCATGTTTACAAACGACTCATGAGCCGATCTCACTGCATTATTTCCCCCAGTACCTCATCTCGTATCTTCCAAGCTTCACAGAGGCTCTCTCACCAACTTACAAGATCTGTACTTCTGGTAAAGAGTATAGTGCGGATACCTGGCTCAGCTACAATCTGAGGGATATTCCTAGTGAAATTGGGCTCTGCAAAGGCGTATACACTGGTATGAAAGTTCCTGGCAGACGAAAACTGTGTGCTGGACCGAGACTCGAGCTCAGGACCTTGCTTTTGGGGGTGCAAGTGCTCTTGCGGGTTTCGTAGGACAGCTTCTGTGAAATTGGGAATGTACGAGGTGGGATAAGGTAGGAGACGAGATACTGGCGGAGTAAAGCTGTGAGGACAGGTAGCGAGAAGCGTTGTGGTAGCTCAGTCGGTAGAGCATTTTCCGCCGAAAGTCGAAGTTCCGATTTCAAGTCTGGGTCCAGGACGAAGTTTTTATCTGCCAGGAAGTTTCATCTGAGAGTACAGACGACTGCAGAGCAAAAATTTCGTTCCAGATATGGGATTATAGCCGATAGATACCATTGGAGTACCACGGTCGTGCAGGCATATATGATTGTATTGCTGCATAATTCCACCCCCTTTGCCGGTACGATAAGCGCCACTTATTGTCCCACAGTGTTATGATCTGCTGCAGCACATCTTGCAGAAGGTTTGTGTAAGGGCTATTTTAGTAAGTCTTTGCCATACCTCTTTACTCATAACAAGGTGACTTTTCTCGTTAGGACGCTGTTGTGCTGGGTCGCCAACTAATTATAGGTGTTATTGACGACGTGGTTCTGCTAGAGCACCAATACCGATCGCGAATCCGTCAGAATAATGATTATATCTTTATCTAAGCCGTCATCCTCACTGAGGGCCTCTAGTATGCCGATGAGTACCGAGGGTTCCGAAGGGAGCTGGAACTGGGTGCTAAAGTATGTCTTTTTGTCATAATATGCGCTTCTAGTGACATCTGAAGTAGGCGATCCATCTGTATAGAGACCGTGTGCATGTTTACAACTACTTAGAAATTCCTTCCATAGTTGCGGGCTCATTTTAGGTTCGTCGTACGGTGTACCTGTTCGAACGTCTAAATCTGTTATCGTATATCTGTAATGTGTCGTGATACAAAAGGGCGATAACTCTTGCGATTCGATGATACAGGGGTTAAATATCATAAAAGATCTATGGTACTGTCGGAATTTTCTTTATAAACCAGTACCTACTACATTTCTCTGCCATCACCCAAATGCTCTAAAACAAAGGTCTTCCTTAAATTGTGAGTGTTTGAGCAGATAATTTGAGCCTGACTTAGCGTGGAGGCTCGTTAGTTTCGACAAGAAAATTATTCATAGGCACTGACCGCAGAGTACCCAGTCTGTACTTGTTAGCTTTGTGAGGGCGTCTGTCAATCTTTTGTAGGGCACAATCAGTGGCATAACCATAGCGAAGGTAATAATAGTCCATAAGTCCCGATTGGAGTACGTTATAGAATCATCCCACCAATCTCCACTAGTTCAAAGTATACAATTAATTCCTTCTTCATTTTATTGTAAGATGGATTGCACTAGCAGTGACCAAGGAGCTTCCGGTCGATATAGAGGCCAAGGTATGACATACGAAAAGGACCGAGTCACATCGTTCTTGTGGCTTCCCATTCCAAGGAATTCCATAAAACTAATTCTCAATCTTCTCCATCGTGAGAGACATCTGAAGTTGACTTTACATCAGGCAGTAAGCCGGTTTAAATGGAGCTAGGTTCTAATAGTCTTGCGGAAGTGGAGAGGCTCGCCACAGGATAGAGTAGCGAGTGCTGCATCAAACCAGTCTTCGAACTGAAAACTAAAACAACAAAAAGAAACATTCTTGATTATTTGTTATTTTTACAACAATGGTAGCTCAGAAGTTGTTCGAGTAGAATGGTTCCAACGAACATCTGAACCTTCTTCTGAAAAAAAAAAAAAATGGAACTCCACTTGCTTGATGATTTTTTACGGTATTTCTAAACGGCGTTAATCAGCAGTAATGTTTCGAATCTCTCCCTTCAAGTTTTGATAACCGATTACCTCCAGAAACGACTGTGATATCGGTTAGGAGAATTGCATGAGTGATGAATTCTCCGACCAAAGCCGATTGTTACTCCTAAAATATATCGTAATGGTTCCAAGAAGACTGGCGAGAGGCGACGAGACAGAAGTATTCTCAGACACAACAAAGACTGCAGTACATTCGATTTTGAGTGAACATTTTGATTGGAGCTCGAACGGTAACCAGTATTGAAGTGCTCCAAGGTCAAACCTGTAAACAAAAGTTGTTCGTTTGTGAAGAAGTTCCGAGGCTTAGACTACACAGCATGTATCATGAACAATGATTTATTAGGCCGAAGAGCAAATAATACTAAACGGTATACAACAATTGTTTGCCACATGTCATCGATTAATTCATGAAAACTTTTTACGCAAGAATAAAAAAGGCTAAATATCTTGATGAAACAATGGAGCTAAATGCATTCGACAAAGAATCTAACGTAGCAAGCAAGGAATATGCAAGTGGCTTTTCAGTTAACAAAAAACTTATATAACCAGAAAACTTTACCCTTAAATGCAAACCTCCTGCATTGCAACTCTGTTATTAGATCAGAATACCTTTGGCTAAATACAGCCAATTAGAAGAAGTAAGAGAGAAGGAAAGGAAAATAGTACTGTGACATTTTAGGACGAAAATATGGCAATGAAAATTAGAAATAAAGAAGTAACAACGATATTTATGAAAGAATAGATTGAATATTCGACACACTGAGGAAGAGAGGAGTTAGGTCTTTGGACACCTAAAAGAAGACTAGATGAGAAAAAATAAAAAAATTAAAGATTTTCTTGTTGCAAAGACCCAAAAAGTTAAATACATGTATCAAAACTGCTACAGTAGACTTAGAAATTGAAATAGCGGAGTATGAAATAGGAAAAAGAGAAAGATTCAGTTCAAAATCAAGAAGTTTCGAGGTCTTCCTAAAGGGGCGAAATACGGACAGAAGAAAATCAGAGAACAACACTGGGAAAACAATGACATGAAAACAAAGAACAGAGAAAATCAAGGAGAAAGAGGAGACTTCATGTAGTGTTAGAAGGCCTAGCCAATGAAAACAGTTTTGTAAAGAAAAATGTTTTCCTTCCTTTGTTTTCTCAATAACTTAAAGATGGCTCTTGTACGCGACAGAGGAGGCAGCTTCCCAGCCTGGACGTATTAGACTGGTACTGTACTTCCCGCTGTTAACATATTGACTTATATGTAAATCGGGTACTTTCTTAACAGTGACAAGGAACGGAAGGTGATGATGAAAATAGGAACTCAGGATCTTTAAATTTGATAGCTCAAAAGACAGTTAAGACTTAACTGTACAAATAAAGATGCAAATTTGTGAATACTGAAAAGCATATGTGAAGAAAGTAGTGTACAGAAATTTCATAAGAGGCTCCGATGAAGACAAGTAAACCTGGGAACAGACTGGAAAATTTAGTACACAGGAGGATATTTGTTATCTCTATCCATAGGTAAACACAGTGTTTCGACTAAATGGTTTTGAGAATGATGCCCCAGTTATTAGTTGCAGTGATTTAAAGATTACTATAACATTAATGTTGGTATTCCAGAGTATGGTTCGCTATGCAACCTGGAAGCAAAGTGAAACATAAAGTCGTTTAAGTTTTCGTTCAAACACTCGCAGTGGTTTTATCGCTAGCGCTGCTTACGTAAATACTAATACATAGCAATGCGTTCAGTAGTCACACGTCGTTCTTACATTCTTATTCACTTCCGCAGTTTAAGTACCAATATAACATCAAACATCTGAGTACGTACTGTCCTGTTAAAGTTCGACAGTTCTAACTGTCGGAAACGTGCGCGTAATGGATGCATTAAGCAAAATAATACACACACTCACTTCAAGTAAGGCTGTGGGTGTATCTAGCTACCAAGTGGCGAACTGTTGTCGTGTGTATTTGAAGTAAGGGGACCAATTTCTTTCTTGGTGCAAAATGGCACGAAATTGACTAACATCGTTCTTGAAACGTTAAAACTGAACGAAAATCGTAGAGCAAATCACGATTATGTATGATTTACATGTTTAACGTTTCATGGTCTATTTAAATAACCCCAACATTTTTCCTGGAATGTGATTGGTTAATGTATCTAAACTGAACTTAAAATATGGTAACTAAATGAGGGAAATTAACATAAGCTACGAGACAAACATTACGTCTTAGGAATGAGCCATACGGGGAGGGGAGGGACGAAATTTCTGTGGCTTCCCTCCCGCCTATGGCATGGGTCATGGACTGAAACATACAACATAACGGCACACATAAAACATGTAGAGTTATGTGTGGATATAGTAACACAAATTGCATAGTGGGTATGCCATACATAAACACTTGAAAGATATAACAAGTGGTACTAGTTTCTTAATCAACAGAAAAAAATTCACACAGAATCACTTATGACGTATTTCATTTAGCAATGTAAAGAGACATAATTTTATATGCTACTGTATCAGGGACAGGCTCGATGCTTCTGTCGAGGCCATCCCACCTGGAATAGCAACACGAAGCTTAATTTAAAGTTGTATTTTATTTTAACAGAAAAAAGTGCTGGTCATCCCTTTTCTATCTTTGTATTACTTTCTTCTAAATTAATATTTAATATTGTAACACTACATGTCCTACGTCTATTTTAATTTTCTTTGTAATTCATTGTTATTACCCTTGTTTTACTGATCAAAGCAAATTTCGATAGTAATGTGACACAACGTACTATAACGTGTAAAATTGTACTATTTACGGCCTGCTTTTTATAATATCCGGCAGCGTGTCTTTAAGTACACCAGAAATTAGGTTACACCAGAAATTAGGTTAGGTTAGGGTACGTTAGATTAGGTTAGGTTAAAATGAAACTAATCTTGAGATGAAAATAGGCCCAGCTAGATTTTACGTTTCCCTTCGTCACTTGGTGACTGAAGATTAATCTTCGTTCTTCGTTTGTCTCATTTTCAAAGAAAAAAATCAGTTCCCGTCACATTAAATCTTAGTACTGTTGTGAAATGCTGGAAACCTCAGTTTGTAGCTCTGTCAAAATCTGTCCATCGACCATCGATTTTTTGTAAACTTATTTGTATGCAAAATAAATCTGATTTTGATTCCGTAGTGCTTGTATGTACGAGTTCAACCAAACATCATATTTTCATGTGTCCGAAGAAGTGTAAATAAAATGCAATCCACCATCTTAGCTGAACGGTTAGTGTACTGCGACGTGGAGCACCAGAGTTTGATCAATCCCGCATACTGTCAAGGACTTTACTTTGGAGGAAAAGCTGTGACGGACTACACAGTGGCTCCATACTACAGATTTCTAGTTCTACGCTGGGCAGAGGGTGACGACGTGTCATCTGAGCCTAGATATCTTAGTTTATTAGTTAAAGAAGTTCAATAACGCTAGTTCTCCATAATCAGTAATTCGGCTTTGAAGCTGACTGGCCACAACGTTGGAACGCGAGCAGCACAGCACTCGAGGAATGACACTTTATTGGTTATGTGATGCTGATTCACCCGTCATCAGATGTCCAGGGCCGATTGCTGCAAGTAGATATCGCGTTTCAAGTTGTACAGGAAACAGACATTCGCGGACTATAGAGCGGCTGAAACGCGATAGCTACTACCGGCAGTCGCTCCTGGATATCAGATGATAGACGAATTTCGAAATGCGTCATCTGAGCAACGAAGTTAATTGCTTGCCTTGTCTGAATTGTACCTGTTCGATCCAGTCAGCCGCAATGCAGAGCTACTGACTATTATTGTAATGGTCGCATGCTTCTTGCATGATTTTCTCATATTTAAACTAATTATTCACATTCTCATCTTTCAAGAGAAATTTCTAATACTTCCTATGAAGAATTACATACTTCGTGCATTGCTTCGTCAAGCAATAAGAAAATCTACGTCGGTTATCTCTAAAGTCATCCTCTGATGTTAGATGGTAACGAAAACAGCGGCTGATGATTTTCCTTAAGATATGCCTAAACATAACTATTGGTGTTCAAGAAAGGGTATTTTAAATGTATGACATCAACTGAAGCAACGTAATGTGAATATTTGCTACAGCCTCTCCGAAGTACTATCGAGCATCGCGGACGTGTTCAGCTATAGTACGTAGAAGGTGGTGTTGTGGTGTGTGGGTGTTTCTCATGGTTAGGATGTTGGCCCCTTATGCCGCTAACGGGGATAGGACATCAAACGAGCCGACATGGAGCAGGAGAGGTACCGCAGGACATTTTAATTTTCACTCTCTATACTTTTACAAATAAATTCATAAAACATTTTCAGCATGATCAGGAAGGATTCAGGATTCACACTCATAGCAGTGGAAGTTAAAAAACATAACGAAATATTTTTTTCATATGTGCAATTTTATCATTTTTCACTTACTATTGGCTGCATTTGTTGCTGTAGGTACACTTTTCTTCATAAGTAAGAGAGATTCTTCGATGAAGTTTGTACAATATACAAACAATACTTGCAGATGTATGAAAGTCTAGAATTTATTTAAATTATGAAAAAATGAATGAGCTGTTATATTTTGAACTTCTTGCTTAGAAAAATCTCAAATTTTATAGTTAATTACCTCAATTTTTATCAGAGTTTTTAATAGATTTGAAAAATTCTGTAGTTTCATACACCTGTAAGTATGGTTTGTATGCTGTGCTAAATTCATCGAAGAATCTGTCTTTCTTATGTAGAAAATTGTACCTATAGCAACAAATGCTGCCAACAATAAGTGAAAAAATGATGAAACTTCACGTGTAAAAAAATTATTTTCCTATGTTTCTGAACTTCCACTGCTATGAATGTGAATCCTGAATCATTTCTGGTCACGCTGACAAATTTTTATAAATATATTTGTAAAAGTATGGACAGTGGAATTTAAAATGACCTGTCGTTCCTCTCCTACTCGAAGTCAGCCCGTTTGGCTTCCTACCCCCCTGGAATAAAATACAAAATGCAGAAGGATTTTAACAAATTTTACAGTGTTGTTTACTGCGTATAGTGGAGGAACAGTTCGGAGACGATAATTAAATCAACATGAGAATGCACGCTATCATCAAGGATTTTCTGTGGAGCAATGGTTCATGTTATGTTGTTGTTGTGGTCTTCAGTCCAGAGACTGGTTTGATGCAGCTCTCCATTCTACTCTATCCTGTGCAAGCTTCTCCAATTCCTAGTACCAACTGCAACCTACATCCTTCTGAATCTGTATAGTAAATTCATCTCTTGGTCTCCCTCTACGATTTTTACCCTCCACACTGCATTCCAATACTAAATTGGTGATCCCTTGATGCCTCAGAATATGTCCAACCAACCAATCCCTTCTTCTAGTTAAGTTGTGCCACAAATTTCTCTTCTCTCCAATTCTACTCAATACCTCCTCATTAGTTATGTGATCTACCCTTCTAATCTTCAGCATTCTTCTGTAGCACAACAGTGCGAAAGCTTCTATTCTCTTCTTGTCTAAGCTATTGATCTTCCACGTTTCACTCCAATAGATGGGTACACTCCATACAAATACTTTCAGAAACGACTTCCTGACACATAAATCTATACTTGATGTTTATAAATTTCTCTTCTCCAGAAACGCTTTCCTTGCCATTGTCAGTCTACCTTTTAAATTTCATTATCCTCGTTTTGCTTCTGTTGATGTTCATCCTATATCCTCCTTTCAAGACAGTGTCCATTCCGTTCAACTGCTCTTCTAAGCCCTTTGCTGTCTCCGATAGAATTACGATGACTTCGGCTAACCTCAAAACTTTTGTTTATTCTCCCTGAATTTTAATTCGTTTTCCAAATTTTCCTTTTCTTCCCCTTATTGGTCGCTCAGTGAACATCCGGACATAGACAACAGCTCTGTCTCAGTCCCTTCTCAACCATTGCTTCCCTTTCATGCCGCTCGACTCTTATAACTGCCCTTTGGTTTCTATACAAATTGTAAATAGCCTTTCACTCTCTGTATTTTACCCCTGCTACCTTCAGAATTTCGGAGAGTACTCCTGTCAGCACTGTCATAAGGTTTCTCTAAGTCCACAAATGCTAGAAACGTAGATTCCCCTTTCCTTAGTTTATCTTTTAAGATAAGTCGTAGGGTCATTATGGCCTCACGTGTTCAAATATTTCTACGGAATCCAAACTGACCATCCCCGAGGTCGGCTTCTACCAGTATTTCCATTCGTCTGTAAAGAGTTCGTGTGAGTATTTTGCAGCCGTGTCTTATTAATCTGATAGTTCGGCATTTTTCACATCTGTCAACATCTGCTTTCTCTTGGATTGAAATTATTATATTCTTTTTCACGTCTGAGGGTATTTCGCCTGTCTCATAAATCTTCCTCACCAGATGGTAGTGTTTTGTCAGGGCTGGCTCTCCTAAGACTATCAGTAGTTCTAATGGAATATCTACTCCCGGTGCCTTGTTTGGACTTAGGTCTTTCAGTACTCTATCAGGCTCTTCACGCAACATCATATCTCCTATTTCATCTTCATCTACATCCTCTTCCATTTCCATAATTTTGTCTTCAAGTACATCGCCCTTGTATTGATACTCTATATATTCCTGCCACCTTTCTGCTTTCCCTTCTTTGCTTAGAACTGGGTTTCCATCTCAGGTCTTGATGTTCATACAAATGGTTCTCTTTTCTCCAACAGTCTCTTTAGATTTCCTGTATGCGGTATTTATCTTACCTCTAGTGATACATTCCTCTAGATCCTTACATTTGTCCTCTAGCCATCCCTGCTTAGCCATTTTGCACTTGCTCTCGATCTCATTTTTGAGACGTTCGTATTCCTTTTTGGGGACTTCATTTACTTCCTATTTTTATAATTTCTCCTTTCATCAATTAAATTCAATATATTTTCTGTTACCTAAATGATTTCTACTAGCCCTCGTGTTTTTACCTACTTCATCGTCGCTGCCTTCACTATTTCATCCCTCAAAGCTATCCATTCTTCTTCTACTGTATTTCTTTCCCCCATTCTTGTCAATAGTTCGTTAATTCTCTCCCAGAAATTCTCTACAACCAGTGCTTCTGTCAGTTTATCCAGGTCCCATCTCCTTGAATTCCCACCTTTTTGCAATTTCTTCAGTTTTAACTTACTGTTCATAACCAATGGATTGTGGTCACAGTCCACATCCGCCCTTGGAAATGTCTTACAATTTAAAACCTGGTTCCTAAATCTCTGTCTTACCCTTATATAATATATCTGAAACCTACCAGTATTTCCAGACCTCTTGCATGCATACAACCTTCTTACATGATTCTTGAACCAAGTGTTAGCTATGAGTAAGTTACGCTCTGTGCAAAATTCTACCAGACAGATTACTCGTTCTCTCCTTACCACCATTCCATATTGACCTAGAACCTTTCTTTCTCTTCCTTTTCCTACTATCGATTTCCACTCCCTCATGAGTATTTAATTTTCGTCCGCCTTCACTATCTGAATAATTTCTCTTATCTCATCATACATTTCATCAATCTCTTCGTTATCTGCGGAGCTAGTTGACATATCAACTTGTATTATTGTGGTAGGCGTTTGCTTAGTGTCTATCCTGGCCACAATAATGCGTTCACTATGCCATTTGTAGTTGCTTACGCGCACTCTCACTTTTTAATCATGATTAAACCTTCTCCTGCACTTCCTCTATTTGAATTTGTATTTATAACCCTGCATTCATCTGACCAGAAGTCTTGTTCCTCCTGTCACCGAACTTCACTGATTGCCACTACATCTGACTTTAACCTATCCATTTCCCTTTTTAAATTTTCTAAGCTACCTGCCCGATTAAGTGATCTGACATTTCAGGCTTCGATCCGTAGAACGCCAGTTTTCTTTCTCCGGATAATGACGTCCACCTGAGTAGTGCCCCCCCCCCCCCCTCGAGTGCCGACTGGGTGAATATTTTATATTTTACCTCCGGAATATTTTACCCAAGAGGACGCCATCATCATTTAACCATACAGTAAAGCTGCATGCCCTCGAGAAAAATTACTGCTTTACATTCCCCTTGCTTTCAGCCGTTCGCAGTACTCCTGCAACTACGGAAAAAGCTGCTGCCCCTCTTCAGGAACCACACGTTTGTCTGGCCTCTCAACAGATACCCCTCCGTTGTGGTTGCGCCTAGGGTACGGCTATCTGTATCGCTGACGCACGCAAGCCTCCCCACCAACGGCCAGGTGCATGGTTCATGTGGGGGGGGGGGGGACAAAAAAATTAAAGAACATTTTTTTTCTTAAACGTAGTCTATTGAGAAAAACTAAATACGTTAGCAGTAATAGACAGGAATACAAATAAGGATTTGGGAATGTATATGAGAGTTACAGATGCATGGACACAATACATTGGGCTTTAGGAACTCTTCTATAGTTCATAATCACCTTGGAGTAGGAACATACATAAGTTTTTCAAACGAGAGCTCATTACCCAGTAAGCATTTTTATTGAGGAATTAGTCGAAATTTTTTTCACTGACATAGTCTAGTTTACTTTTTAAATTTATAACCGAAAGTGGTCAATTATTCATAATATGTGTGACTTTTCATCTGGTTAGGAAGCATTTAGACTTAATAGTTTTTTCTCTCACTGTGTCTAGAAACAGGTGCTTAGCATCCCCGGTCAGTATTCTGGTTGTCCCAACTCTATAAGTATAGTGACAGCACGTAGAAAGATAACTGTCAGGGCGGCGTCTTCGAAATCACCTGCTAGTAGCAGGCTGACAATAGCCGGCACTCACTCGAGGGTCGTTACCATACCAGTGCGGTGACCGCTGGGGTTGATCGCTTCAGCCTATGGTAACGAGGCGTGGGCTGTATATACTAACCCACAGTAGTGAAAAAGTCACGACAAGCGTTACCACGTCGAAGGAAAGCACGAATCTCGTGTTACTTTGTTTGGTGTTAAGAAGGGGGAAAGAGAGAGAGAGAGAGAGAGAGAGAGAGAGAGAGGATTCCGAAGTGTCGCCCACAAGTGTACTTTGTCAAACTTTTCCTCTTTTTCCTAGAGTTTATCCTGTCGTGCGGTATCTGTCGTTTTCATCCCAGACTTTTCATTAATTTAATTTTCTGGACAGATGTCCTTCGTGTTGCCGCAGTTGTCAGTTAACCTAAGGGTGGGAAGTCGTGAGCTCCATCTGTGTGCAAATCGTGTAAACTCGGCTCTGCCTCTTATCATACTTTAAAAATTTGTGAATGGTATTCTCTGAAAGTACGTCTCGGGACAGGTAAACGTTTACAGAAATGAGTCTGAGAAACACTCTAAAAGCTAAACTCAGGCTTGTTGATGTAGCAGACAGGGGTCATCAATTCCCTGTGTGGCATCTCTCTGTATCTGGTTCACCTCCGTGTCTCACAAGATAGAGCTCTGCATTATAAGCTATACTAGCCCTTGAATACAATCAAAGTTGTAAATAACAGCAGTTAGTGATTAACAAAGTAGTTCAAGTTTATAAGCTCCGTATATGATGAAGACATTACAGAAATGTACAATTAGATAAAATTATTTATTCAGATGGTTAAGGAAGACGAGAATATAATTGTGTTGAGTGGCTGGAATTCGAAGTAGGAAATCGAATAGAAGGAAAAATAGTTGATGAATATAGAATGGGCGAAATAAATGAAAGGGAAAGCCACCTGGTAAAATTTTGCACGGAGCATAAATTAACCATCGCTAACACCAGCTTTGAGAATCATTAAGGAGGGTTGTATTTGTGGAAGAGACCTAGAGACACTGGAAGATTTCAAACTGATTGTATTATCGTAAGACAGTGATTTCGGAACCAGATTTTAAATATGTGAAACATTTCCATCTGTAGGTATGAACTCTGATCACGATTTATTGGTTACTAACTGTAGTTTAGAACTGAATAAATTGTAAGAAAGGTAGGAAATTAAGGCTATGGGACATGGGTAAGCTGGAAGAACCAGAGGTTGTTGAGAGTCTCAGAAGGAGCACTAGGCAACGACTTACAAGAATGAAGGAAAGGAGTACAGTAGAAGACGGATGGGTAGCTTTGAGAGATGACATATGAAAGGCAGTAGGGGATCAAATAGGTAAAGAGATAAGGCCTAGCAGAAATCCTTTGATTACACATGAGATGTTGAATTTAACTGAAGAATGGACAAAATATAAAAGTGCAGCAAATGAAGCCAGTGAAAGAAAATACAAACATCTAAAACATTAGACTTAGTGGAAGTGCAAAATGGCAAAGCAAGCACTGCTAGAGGACAAACGTAAGGACTTAAAAGATAGACAGATATCGCCTACAGGAAAATAAAATAGACCACTGGAGAAAAGAGAAGCAGCTGCATGTGTATCAAAAGCTAAGGTGGAAAACCATTCTTAAACAAGAAAGGGAAAGCTGAAATGTGTAAGGAGAGTATTGAGCGTTTATTCAAGAGAGAAGAACTTGAAGGCAATATTAGAGAACTGAAAGAGGACGTAGATGAATATGAAAAGGGAGATATAATACTGTGAGACGAATTTGATAGAGCAGCGGAAAACGTAAGTCGAAAGAAGGCCCGGAAGTAGATATCGTTTTGTCAGAACTGCTGATACCCTTGGGAGAACCAGCCACGACGAAAGTATTCCACCTGCTGAGCAAGATGTGCGAGACAGGCGAAATACCCTCAGATTTCTAGAAGAACCTATCAGTTCCGGTTCCAAACAACGCAGCTGCCTACGGCTGTGAATATTACACAGCTGTGATTAGTTGGTCATGGCTACAAAATGCTAATTCGACTTGTGTACACAAGAATGTAAAAATTGATAGAAACCAATATCGGGGAAGATCAGTTTGGGTTCCGGAGAAATGTAGAAACGCGGAGGCAGTATTGACCCTACGACTTACCTTAGAAGATAGACTAAGGAAAGGGAAATGTACGTTTCTAGCACTTGTGGGCTTAGAGAAACCTTATGGCAGTGTTGACAGCAGTACTCTATCAAAAAATTCTGAAAGTAGCAGGAGTAAATTACAGAGAGTGAAAGTTTATTTACAACTTGTACAGAAACCAAATAGCAGTTATAAGAGCCGAAGGGCATGAAAGGGAAGCAATGGTTGAGAAGGGGATGAGACGGAGTTGCGAGCAGTAAGGGAAAGAAAAGGAAAATTTTGAAAAGAAATTAATGTTCAGTGAGAACAAAGGAAAATTTTGAGGTTATACGATGACATCGTAATTCTGTCGAAGACACCAAAGGACTTAGAAGAGCAGTTGAACGGAATGGACACTGTCTTGAAAGGAGGATATAAGATGAACACCAGCACAAGCAAAACGAGGATAATGAAATGTAGTCGAATCAAACCAAGTGATACTAAAGGAGTTAGATAAGGAAACGTGACACTTATAAGTAGTAGATGAGTTTTTCGGTTTGGGCAGCAAAGTAATTGATGATGACCGAAGTAGAGAGGACATTAAATGTTGACTAGCAATGGTACGAAAAGTATTTCTGAAGGAAAGAAGTTCGTTAACATCGAATATAGATTTAAATGTTAAGAAGTCTTTTCTGAAAGTATTTGCGTGGTGTGCAGCCATGTATGGAACTGAAACATGGCTAATAAGCTGTTTATACAAGGGAATAGATGATTTTGAAATGTAGTGTGCTACAGAAAATTTCTGTAACTAATGAAGAGGTACGGAATAGAAATGGGGAGAAAAAAAGATCTGTAGCGCAACCTGACTAGAAGATGAGATATTTCGGAAAGACACATTCTGATACATCAAGGAATCACCAATATAGTATTGTATGGAAGTGTTTGGTGGGGGAAGGGGGTAAAACTCATAAAGGGAAACCAAGAGATGAATACAGTGGGCCGATTCAGAAGGATGTAAGTTGCTGTAGACATTCTGAGATGAAGAGACTTCCACAGGATAGAGTAACATGGGGAGCTGCAACAGACCATTCTTCGGTCTGGAGATATCAACAATAGCTCCAACTAATCCATGTAGTTGTGAATTACGCGCAGTCATCACTAGTTTACGAGGTGGATTTCGTAGCATAATCATCCTGTAACCAAAACAGCCAGCTTCGAGTAATGAAACATATAAAATCAGCAAATTCATCAAAAGTTTTATTTATTCACATCAGAGACTAATAATTATTAGTCTCAGATGCGAATAAATAAAATTATTACTAATTATAATTAGTAGTTGAATCAGGCTGATGACAACCGAACACAGTCTAGTAAGCACAAATTCAACACTACTGGCCATTAAAATTGCTACACCACGAAGATGACGTGCTACAGACGCGAAATTTAAGCGACAGGAAGAAGATGCTGTGATATGCAAATGATTAGCTTTTCAGAGCATTCACACAAGATTGGCGCCGGTGACGACACCTACAATGTGCTGCCGTGAGGAGAGTTTCCAACCGATTTCTCATACACAAACAGCAGATGACCGGCGTTGCCTGGTGAAACGTTGTTGTTATGCCACGTGCAAGGAGGAGAAATGCGTACCATCACGTTTCCGACTTTGATAAATGTCGGATTGTAGCCTATCGCGATTGCGGTTTATCGTATCGCGACATTGCTGCTCGCGTTGGTCGAGATCCAATGACTGTTAGCAGAATATGGAATCGGTGGGTTCAGGAGGGTAATACGGAACGCCGTGCTGGATCCCAACGGCCTCGTATCACCAGCAGTCGAGATGGCAGGCATCTTATCCGCATGGCTGTAACGGATCTGCAGCCACGTCTCGATCCCTGAGTCAACAGATGG
Source organism: Schistocerca piceifrons (assembly GCF_021461385.2). Classification (NCBI taxonomy): domain Eukaryota; kingdom Metazoa; phylum Arthropoda; class Insecta; order Orthoptera; family Acrididae; genus Schistocerca; species Schistocerca piceifrons. The sequence continues at coordinate 105,929,100 of NC_060141.1, read as the reverse complement.
GGCCGTTTGCAAGACTACAACCATCTGCACAAACAGTTCAACGACGTTTGCAGCAGCATGGTCTATCAGCTCGGAGACCGTGGCTGCGGTTACCTTTGACGCTGCATCACGGACAGGAGCGCCTGCGATGGTGTACTCAACGACGAACCTAGGTGCACGAATGGCAAAATGTCATTATTTCGGATGAATCCAGGTACTGTTTACAGGATCATGATGGTCGCATCCGTGTTTGGCGACATCGCGGTGAACGCACACTGGAAGCGTGTATTCGTCATCGTCATACTGGCGTATCACCTGATCTGATGGTATGGGCTGCCATTGTTTACACGTTTCGGTCACCTCTTGTTCGCATTGACGGCACTTTGAACGGTGGACGTTGCATGTCAGATGTGTTACGACCAGTGGCTCTACCCTTCATTCGATCCCTGCGAAACCCTACATTTCAGCTGGATAATGCACGACCGCATGTTGCAGGTTCTGTACGGGGCTTTCTGGATACAGAAAATGTTCGACTGCTGCCCTGGCCAGCAAATTCTCCAGATCTCTCACCAATTGAAAACGTCTGGTCAATCGTGGTCGAGCAACTGGTATCGTGTTGAAACTGCATTGGCAGCTGTACCTGTACACGCCATCCAAGCTCTTTTTGACTCAATGTCAAGGCGTATCAAGGCCGTTATTACAGCCAGAGGTGGTTGTTCTGGGTACTGAGTTCTCAGGATCTATGCACCCAAACTGCGTGAAAGTGTAATCACATGTCAGATCTATTATAATGTATTTGTCCAATGAATACCCGGGTATCATCTGCATTTCTTCTTGGTGATGCAATTTTCATTGCCAGTAGTGTATTAAATGACAAAGTAACAAAGGGGAAACAACTTTGGATGCCAAAATGTATACCGAATTGTAAAAAGAGTTTTGTAATGACATACACTCTAAGATAATAAAATACACACCACGAAGAAATCATCCAATCAGGGCGAACAACGGTAATTTTTATATACTCGTATATTCAATAACATTGTTACAGTTACAGAAAAATTGGATGATTTATTCAAAAGAAAGAGATTCAGAAATTCAGCACGTCAATAATGCATCGGTCCATCTCTGGCCCTCAAAGGAATAATTATTCGGCTTGGCATTGACTGACAGTGTTGTTGCAAGTTCTCCTGAGGGATAATGTGCCAAATTCTATTTAACTGGCACGTTAAATCGTCAAAATCCCGAGTTGTTTGGTGGGCCCTGCCCATAATGTTCCAAACGTTCTCAACTGGGGAGATGTCCGATGGCATTGCTGGCCAAGGTGGAGTCGGATAAGGACTAAGGCAAGCAGTAGAAACTGTCGCCGCGTGTGTGGGTGGACATTATCTTGTCCAAATGTAAGCCCAGGATGGATTTTCATGTTGTTGTTGTGGTCTTCAGTCCTGAGACTGGTTTGATGCAGCTCTCCCTGCTACTCTATCCTGTGCAAGCTTCCTCGTCTCCCAGTACCTACTGCAACCTACATCCTTCCGAATCTGCTTAGTGTATTCATCTCTTGGTCTCCCTCTACGACTTTTACCCTCCACGCTGCCCTCCAGTACTAAACTGGTGATCCCTTGATGCCTCAGAACATGTCCTTGAGACTGGTTTGATGCAGCTCTCCCTGCTACTCTATCCTGTGCAAGCTTCCTCGTCTCCCAGTACCTACTGCAACCTACATCCTTCCGAATCTGCTTAGTGTATTCATCTCTTGGTCTCCCTCTACGACTTTTACCCTCCACGCTGCCCTCCAGTACTAAACTGGTGATCCCTTGATGCCTCAGAACATGTCCTACCAACCGATCCCTTCTTCTAGTCAAGTTGTGCCACAAACTCCTCCCCAATCCTGTTCCATACGTCCTCATTAGTTATGTGATCTACCCATCTAATCTTCAGCATTCTTCTGTAGCATCACATTTCGAAAGCTTCTATTCTCTTCCTGCCCAACCTATTTATCGTCCATGTTTCTCTTCCATACATGGCAACACTCGATACAAATACTTTCAGAAACGACTTCCTAATACTTAAATCTATAATCGAAGTTAACAAATTTCTCTTCTTCAGAAACGCTTTCCTTGCCGTTGCCAGTCTACATTTTATATCCTCTGTACTTCGGCCATCATCAGTTATTTTGCTCCCCAAATTGCAAAACTCCTTTACTACTGTAAGTGTCTCATTTCCTAATCTAATTCCCTCAGCATCACCCGACGTAATTCGACTACATTCCATTATCCTCATTTTGCTTTTGTTGATGTTCATCTCATATCCTCGTTTCAAGACACTGTCAATTCCGTCCAAATGCTCTTCCAAGTACTTTGCTGTCTCTGACATAAAGGACAATAAAACGTTGGGTAGTATATCGTCGACGTACCTCTGTGGTGTAAGAGTGTCGCGGATTAGAACCAAAGAGGTCGAGTGATAGAAAGATATGGCACTATCACTCCTGTTTGACAGTCCATATGGCGGGCGACAGTCAGTTTGGTATACCACCGCTTTCCAAGGCGTCTCCAGATACGTCGTCGGCATGGAATCTCGTTGGATGGAGTAGAATTGCCTTTAGTGATGGGTCCTACTTGGAACTGAGCCTCGATGACCAGCGCAGGCTGTCTTGAGACGTCCAGGGCAGCAGTGGAATACCAACCTGTCGCCCGCCGTACTGCCCAACAGCCAGGAGTGATCGACTAGTTTGCCATTTCTTTAAGTACCATTACCCCTTTGGTTATCATTCGCGGCACCCTCACAGCACGGTGGATCGTCGACGATATTCTACGCCCCATTTCGCTGCTCCTCATGGCAAGCTATCCTGGGTTTACATTTCAGCAAGATAATATCTACCCTATCATCACAAGAGTTTCTGCTGCTTACCTTCCCGGTTGCCAAACCCTATCTTCGTCAGCGAGGTCACCGAATCTCTCCCCATTTCAATACGTTTGGTGCTTTGTGGGCATGACCCTGCAACCAGATCTGGGGTTTGTCGATCTAAGGTGCCAGCTGGACATCATTTGGCACGATATCCCTCTTTTGTGACATCCAACAACTCTATCAGTCATTGACAAGTCGTAAGGGCCAAAGGTAGACCAAAGCGTTAGTGACCTACTCAATTTATTAAGCAGTTTCTCCTGAATAAACCATACAGTTTCTCTGTAATTGTAATCATATGTTCAACTGTACAAGTACGTCACACCTACCGATTTGCTTGGTACGTCTTTTTGTTTTTCCTTTTTTAGAGAGTTCAATGAAGTCGAGTGAAGAGAATCACATAATGCACAAAATGCACGTAGCAAAATACCGCTTTTGGATAACTAAATGACAGTAGAAGATGGTAATTTGATAAATCTGTTGAACAAACTAGAATGAAAACATAGAAACGTTATTCATCCTATCTGCAATAGACAGTACTAGTTATAGCAATACCGAGACCATGAATTGAAGTAACAATGTCTCGGAATTGAGAGTCGTTATGGAGATCTGTGTTCGAGCTACATACTACATGTGATATCACAGAATAAGACAGTGGACGGTATGATGACCTGTAACTCACGAGAATAGCGTTATGGAGTCGCTGAAATGCAATATACCCCTTTAGCACATCTGTTAGAACTAGGTTAATAACAGAGCTGTGAAGAAAAAGTATCAGTCGTGAAGTCGCATCGTGAATGCTACTAACAAGAACGTATTTAAAACTTAAATATAGCCGGCCGCTGTGCAGAGCGGTTCTAGGGGCTTCAGTCCGGAACCGCGCTCCTGCTACGGTCGCAGGTTGGATTCCTGCCTTGGGCATTGATGTGTGTGATCTCTTTAGGTTAGTTAGGTATAAGTAGTTCTAAGTCTACGGGACTGATGACCTCAGATGTTAAGTCCCATAGTGCTTAGAGCCATATGTAATCTTAGCTAGTTTAACGTAGATCAGTAATATAACTCTTGACAAGTACATGTACAGACAATAAAATATAACACGATCCACGGGATGAAGGTAGTGACTAACAAATTTAGCAAAATTACTGTCAAATGTAATACACAGAAGCAACATAACACAACGAATATAATACTAACAATAATAATACAGAAACTCAGCAAGTATATAATAGGATTTCAAACAAGATGAAATAAAAAAATTAAAAATGAATATTTCCACAGAAGAGTTCACGTTGCTGAAGTGTACTATCACGGAGCAGAGATCTATTTTGATCACAACAAGACATACAATAATATAAGACTACGTGCATTTATAAGCGATACGGAATATGGAAAAAATTGAATTCGGCAGTGCGAGTGAGGTAATCATAACATGGCTACAGAATATAGGGAAGTACTTATTTCGTTATTAATTTCAACTTCAGGCACTATAGTTTCATGCAAAAACATTCATAACACTTCTTCAATAAGCACTTCATTTAAAACGCATATTCCTCGTAAATTCTCTATGTAAGTGGTCATTTCTGAGGCAAAAACTTTTCGTACCTTTCAAGGAGAGAAGTAAATAAAAAAAAACAAGTTTTGGTCTCAAAGTTTTAACTGATTACTGAAAAATAACTGGTAAACATTTAGCGTAGATCGGATACTCACTCACGCGTTTTGGTTATATTTAGCTTTTTCTGTAGCCTCACCTACCATTAAACAAAAGCGTTATTCACGCTCAGTCACGCATTAGCCCTGATAAGGAGCGAAATTTTCTCTCAAAGGAATCGATCCAAGAGACACGCACGTTTCAGTTGTCATGCAATTTCGTAAACACGCACGACCTCATATGCCCTGTTTTCGATGCTGATACGAATCGTTGGTAGCTCTGACTCTTCGCGAAATGTAGAGTTTATAACGCCCACGGTAAAGTGAATCCGAATACTTTGAAACATGTATTATTTTCCAAGAAAAGTTTACACACCAACAATAATCTACTACTGTGTTTGTGAAACACTTTGTAAAAAGAGTAGGGAACGTCCATTCCGCCGCTGGACTTCAAATTTCCGATTACAATTCCTAGTTATCACGTCGTGTTTATTTAACCATGATTGACTATGTAGGGTTCTGTGAATATCATACTGAGAGAAAGACTTCTTGACTGCATAAGCAAGGAAAATGAGACGTAATCTAAAAGTAGTATTATGAGGCAAATAATACAATAACCCGTATCTATTTTTACCCCGAATAGCAGCTTTTCCTTGTGTGATCTTGACTGAAAACTCTAGCAGAGAACCACTGAAATCGTAAATGATTCAACAACAGAAAAATATTTATCTACCAAACGTTATCTTCAATTAAAGGTAGCATTTTAAGTACTTTTTGAAAGAGTTTCTAAATAAGTTTTATTGTGACGAGTATTCAGAAGCTGTAGTATACGATATGTTACATATTTTATATATATTCATTAATTTCTCGCTCTCTGGCAACTCCGAGAACAGAGCAGTAATGGCGTGAGAATTAAGTACGTACTGTTACGTAATTGCGTCAGACTTTCCACTAACTTCACGTACGTCGCTGGAAAATATTGTGATTCTCCTTTGTTACCAAGAACCATCATCGTGGTTCAATAACGTTCTTCTGAGTCAGTCAGACGTTGTAAGCTTTAAAATAATGTCTGGAAACGTTAGCACCATACGTAGGCAGTTCCTGCAAATATGTGCTGACGGAAAAAAAGTCGCAATACGGAGAGGGAGTTGTGCGACATGATCGCAAGGTAGTAGGCCTCTTTCTACATCTGAAAGATGATGTCTGTTCACATTTCAAATCAGTCACCTAAGAGTGGTGGTAGTAGTATCACTAGGAGGAATGGGGTTTTTCTTAAATACACGCTGTAACGGTCGAGAGTGTTAGTTACCTTTGAGAATGGACGTAATGAACTGATGTTAGTCAAGAATGCCTTTAAAGTGATAAAAGGCACAATTATCAACACCTCATTGAGACTGAACATGGTCATGTAACAGGGCTATGAGAAGCTGGATGGCCCTTCTGCAAGTTGCAGAAATACATGGCACGAATGTAACCAGTGTACATGATTGTTGCCGGCGGTGGTTGTGAGAATGTACGGTCGCAAGAAGATCAGGCTGCAGACGGCCACATGGCACTACCAACAGGGACGACCATCGTGTTCAGCGTATGGCTCTGGCGCTTCGTACTGCATGTGCAGCAGTAATTTGAGCAGCCCTTGGTACCACAGTGACACAACAAACTGTTTCAAGCCGGTTACTTAAAGGGCAGCTCCGAGGTAGGCGCCTTTGTAAAGTACATTCCAGTGATCCCAAAGCACCGCCATTTCAGACTTGGATGGCGTCAAGCCAGAGGTCATTGGGGCAGGGTCCAGGTCCTGTGTGGTTTCTGATGAAAGCTGGTTCGGTCTAGATGCCAGTGGTGGTCGTATGTTAGGTAGGCTGAGACCTGTTAAGGGCCTGCAACCAATCTGTCTGCGTGCTAACACACTGGATCTACGCCTGGAGGTATGGTCTCGAGTGCGATTCGTGTCACAGCGGAGCACTCTGGTGGGTATTCCAAGAACCTTGACTGGTAGTGTGTACGTTAATCACGTGATTCGACATGTTCTGCTGTCATTCATGAGCAGAATTCCAGGGAGGGTATTCCAAGAGGATAAGGTCGCCCATATACCGCTGTTGTAACCCAAGATGCTTTACACAGTGTCGACACGTTGCCTTGGACTGCTCTGTCACCAGATCTCCGATTGGGCCCATCTGAGACATCTCCAGCGTCATCGCCGAACAGCATTAACTGTCCTTGTACTGACCACCAAGGGCAACAAGCATCGATTTCCATTCCACAATCTATCCGGCACCTGTACAACACTATGCATGCACATTCGTATGCTTGCATTCAACATTATGACGGCTACACTGGTTACAATGGTTATTAATGTACCACCATTGCAAAGATTTATCTCGCACTCACATTAACCTGTAGTCTTGTAGTGTTAATTACACTGATCAGCCAGCACATTGTGACCACCGACCTACCATCGACACAAATCCGTCCAGGCGACAGCAGCATCACTCGGTGAGGACTAATAATTACTAGTCAGACAAACGCTAGTCCATGTAGGCCTAGTATCAGTGAACGTTGTGTCCGTGTGTAGAATGGTGAAAGCGCGCGATATACCTTAGTTTCAACGAAGGCAGTATGTGATGGCCCGGAGGCTCGGCACGACAATAACGGAAACTGCAAGACTTGTCGAGTGTTGTGGCGAGTGTTTTCAACAAGTGGCGAAACCAAGGTGAAACCATGTCCAGAAGTCGTGGGTTTGGCGGCAATCCCTCACTACAGATGTTGGAGGTCATAGGCTGGGCAGACTGATAATATAGGACAGGCGGCAAACCGCGGCGTAACTAACATCAGACTATAATGTTGGGCAGAGTAGAAGTGTGTCTTACCACACAGTGCACCAAACACTCCTAACGATGGGCAGTAGACGACCGATGTATATGCCAAAGTTAACTCCACGACATCGCCAACTACAGCTGAAATGGGCACATGAGCTTCGGAATTGGACGATGGCGCAGTGGCAGAGCGTTGCAGGGGGTAACGAATCCCGATACTTCCTTCATCATGCTGATGGAAGGGTGCGAATCCGTCGTCTTCCAGGGGGACAGCTCCTTGATGCCTGTACTGTGGGACAGTGACAAGCTGGCGGCGTCTCCATTATGCTCTGTGGAATGTTCACGTGAGCATCAATTGGTCCAGTAGAGCTCGTGCAAGGCACCATGACGGCCAAGGAGTATCGTACACTGGTGGCAGACCACATTCACCTCTTCATGATGATCGCCTTCTGTGACACTTTTCAGTAACGTAATGCGCCATGTCACAACGCAAGGAATGTGATAGAGTGGTTCGAGGAACACAGTGGCGAGTTGCAACTGATGTGCTGCCCCCCCCCCCCCCCCTCCACCAACCTCGCCAGATCTGAATCCAATCGAACACATGTGGGATTTGATTGAACGTGACATCAGAGCTCAAAGCGCCTCTCCCCAGAAATTCAGGAAATTGCATGACTTGTGTCTGTAGATAAAATGTCAACTCCCTCCATCGACATACCAAGGCGTCATTGCTTCCTTACCACGACACGTTGCCACTGCTGTCAGTGCGAAAGATGGATGTCCCGGCTATTAGGTAGATGATCTTAATGTTCTGTCTGATCAGTGTACTTAAATTCGGTTCCTAGACAAATGCATTCCAGAAATTTCATTACTCTACATTAATTATCTTCTGGTATTATGACATTTTCGTCGGTGTGGAATAAACAATATAACTGTGGAGCAAATATTTGTTATGTTAGTGGCCACGTATTTGTTGCGTCAATACATTCAAATAACATAGGCCACATTAGATCTTAAAACGTGAATGAAGCGATATGTTTTAGTCTCTCTGATTTAGACTAATTTTTGCTGGTAGTTGCTAATCATATTTATGAAGAAAACAATTTTCGTGTGGTTTTGAGTCCGTGGAACAGAAATAAGAGGCACGCAGGAAGGGCTTTTATGTGCACTTGTGGAGTTACGGCCAGGTGGGTTTTGAAAAGACGATCGTGTGAAACCCAGCTCGCGCTATTCGTCCACGAGACTCAGAGGGCCATAGACACGGGTTCCCAGGTAGATTCCGTGTTTCTTGACTTCTGCAAGGCGTTTGATACAGTTCCTCACAGTCTTTTAATGGACATAGTAAGAGCATATGGACTGTCAGATCAGTTGTGTGATTGGGTTGAAGAGTTCCTAGATAACAGAACGCAGCATGTCATTCTCAATGGAGAGAAGTCTTTCGAGGTAAGAGTGATTTCAGGTGTGCCGCAGGGGAGTGTCGTAGGACCGTTGCTATTCACAATATATATAAGTGACCTTGTGGATAACATCGGAAGTTCACAGAGGCTACTTGCGGATGATGCGTTATTATATCGAGAGGTTGTATCAATGGAAAATAATACAGAAATGCAGGACGATCTGCAACGAACTGACGCGTGATGAGGGAATGGCAATTGAATCTCAATGTAGACAAGTGTAATGTGCTGTGAATACATAAAAAGAAGGATCCTTTATCACTTAGCTACAATATAGCAGGCTAGCAACTGGAAGCAGTTAATTCCATAAATATTGTGGGAGTAGGCATTAGGAGTGATTTAAAATGGAATGACCATATAAAATTAATCGTCGGTAAAGCAGATGCCAGAGTGAGATTCATTGGAAGAATCCTAAGGAAATGCAGCCCGAAAACAAAGGAAGTAGGTTACAGTACACTTGTTCGCACACTGCTTGAATACTGCTCACCGGTGTGGGATCCATACCAGATAGGGTTGATAGAAGAAATAGAGAAGATCCAACGGAGAGCAGAGCGCCTCATTACAGTATCATTTAGTAATCGCGAAAGCGTTACGGAGATGATAGATTAACTCCAGTGGAAGACTCTGCAAGAGAGACGCTCAGTAGCTCGGTACGGGCTTTTGTTGGAGTTTCGAGAACATACCTTCAGCGAGGAGTCAGGCACTATATTGCTCCCTCCTACGTAAATCTCGCGAAGAGACTATAAAATCAGAGAGGTTAGATCCCACACAGAGGCGTACCGACACTTTCCACGAACAGAACCAATAGAGGTACTCAAGGTACCCTCCGCCACACACCGTCAGGTGGTTTGCGGAGTATGGATGTAGATGTAGATGTAGATGTAGATAGACTTGAATGCTTGATGTACAGATATCATAAGTTAGCGGAGATCATGTCGCTTTCAGGAGAAGCAACCTTACAGATGCACAAAACTATACGACTGTATATCCTACGTCAATATGCAACAGAAATAAGCAACACGTTTCTTACTGTAGTATTATAAACTTCCTTTGCAAAAACTCCCCTGTAGGTGTCACGTTCACCATAGAGGCACAGCTGACAGTTGGATATACCGTATCTACATAGCTTAGGATTGGTATCGGCGGTCGCATTAGCACTGTTGGTGTTATATTTGTTTTGGTGCGCAAGAAGTGGTGGCTGCGGAGGGTGCGAATCAGCGATTCAGCGTTAAAAAGTATCGGTGGCTGGGGCGCTCGTCGGAGACATGGGGAGGAAAGTGACGCAAAAAAACGGTTACATTTTGTGCTAAAAAATATTTATTAATGGTATGTGTTCCGATGAGTATCGCATAATAGTCCCGACGGTTCGTGGAACGTTAAGATTTAGCCAAATCGTGCGTGATATGAGCTCACATCCGCTTATGTCTGCCGCGTGACGATGACGGAATCTGTAAAATAATAATATTGCTCACGAAAGATGATCGGTACACTTGAGTGGTTGAGAGGGAAAGTGATTAAAATTTATGGGTAAAAGGCAGCGTGTCACCAGTGCAGCCACGAGAAGGAACTAATTAAGGATATAATAAAAGTTTTAATTAGCGCTGTGTCGCGGTAATTGGTGGGATAGAAACTACTCATTCTCTCTATACTGAGCGTGATATTGATTGAAAATTGGAACATAATTGTAGTCACGATGTCACACAGGATGGAGCAGTTTGAGCTGTATCTGACAATAATGTGAAAAAGGTACAATCACGAGTAGTTAAGCAAATCCGTGATCCGTTAGGCTAAACTGTATTATATGAATATATGTAATTGAAAACGTAATATAACCAAAATTATTAAAAAATAGTCGGTATGTATATGCAAGGCTATGATTTCTAACATCAGATAGTAGATAATCGCGCATTAAGAATCTGTCTATAAGCTGTATAATGTGTACATTTTCAGCTTAAAGCCAAAAGCGGTAAAATTAGACTGTTTCCTCCTATCCGTAATCACAGAATTTAGTCTCGTAAGGAATACTTAGTAAAATGCCTACTGAACTCATCAGGTCATAATGAAACTTAACGACAAGATCTCCTCATACTACTGGAAATAAGGAGCGGTTCACTGTGATGTGTTCCACAGAATTTATTACAATTATACAAAAAACACGATGCATAGTTTTCCAAAACTATCAGAATCCAAAATTCATGCAAAGAAAGCGGTATTTATTATAAGTGGACTGCAATGGTAGCGTAGGACTGAATCATTTAACTATTCGTATCATGGATGGTCACTGATATGACGCGGCGTATAGCAACAGGTGTGAACAAAATGGTGGTACGACATCATTAAACTAAGTTACGTACGGCAATAAATGAATGACTTAGGCTGAGTGAAATAAGTCCGCGAAATGTTACTAATAACTGATGCAAGGTTCTCGAAACAGTGAAGACAAATCACAAAGACCACATGGGTTCTTAATGTATGTTACACGAGGTGAAATTCCATAAAAGACAACGAAATTTCATGTCTGTGAGGTACGTCTTCTAGCAAGACAATGAACCATTTATAATGCAGGAGACGATGCTAAGTTTGAATCCAATGTGAAACGGATTTAAAAGATATTACTTGATCATATAAATCAGCCTCCGTTTCACGAAAAGTGAGCTGTCTGGGAGTCTTTGTGACGCTGCGTGCAACGATACCATTTCACGTTCTGATTCACTTCAGGTTCTGTATGCCGAATGATTGCAAAATAATTGTGTGAATATTTAGAGCACGTGGTTGAAAACACCCTGCGAATCACATATTAGTCACGAAGGCAAGTAATCATAAAGAACTGCCCAGAATTGTTGTCACTGATGGACTCCTACTACAGCACACTGAAGACACGAACAGAAAGCGGGCGAGTCCGGAGCAGAAAAGTGAACATAATGGCTAATACCCACTCGAACTATACGGGCTTGTACCCACACACCCCCGCCAAACTTACCAATTGGCTAAAAGACCTAGCGGTCCACCAAAGATACAAAAATGCTTCGCTGGTGCTACAAAGATGTGGTTCAAAGACTTTGGCTTGCCTACTCGAAGCTGCCAACAGAATGATAGAACAGGATATTGCAAGATGAAATAGCATTTTACAAACCAAAAAAATATTGATGGATAAATGAAAGTGCACACTGAACTTTCAACATACCTTCTCTCCCTACGTATCAAATCGATGATATTGTAGTTTGGCCGCTTACAAGCCTACATTCAATACCTACACGTAGAGCAGCAATTATGTACCGTCGTGACTGTAGAAAAGAATGTCAATTTGGAACATATAGGGGATCCGTTACGGGTATTAGACTTAGTTTTTTGGAGATTTACGAATAAATAGAACAAAAGAGGTATATAACATTCCTCCGGAATCTCTAAAATCACAAAGGAAAAAGGGAACAGTGTAGAACCCTTAAAACTATTAGAATAGTATTCACGTAATCCCGAGAATTGCTAATTCAGATAACTATGAAACTATAGCACAGATTACGCACCGTCGAATCTAACATGGAGAATATACAGAAAAATGGAAAAGAATATAACTAGTATTTCGACGTTTGAAAGGTAAGGCAGTAAGAGGTAGTTTTCATAATCGCCCTTGATAATGGAGATAAGATACAAGAAAAACCTCAGTGTCATTTTTCTACAGCCATTTCACCTTTTTGTCCTTGCTTTATTTATTGCTTTCGTTGCTGTCTTATTTAACCGTCTTATGTAACTATACTTCTTTCCATATTCATTGAACAATTGTATTTCTTCTGCTAGTCACGATTTCTTCTCAGATACCCCCCTTGTAACTTACGTGATTACCTGTTTATATATGTCCATTTCTTTTCAAATGCGGTATCTGCTATTGCATTAATAATCGACGTGTCTACTGCCTATAGAGACTGTTAAGCACATCTCAACATTTCTCAATACTTCAGTATCTCAACTACTTACACAACGTTAATTACTGAAAAGTCTCTTCAATTTCAGCCTACTTTCTGTTATTACCAGTTTATGATCTGAGTCTATATCTAATCCAACTTGCATTTCCATGTATCAGCAGTCCTTTTCCAGGAATACCGTAGTCTTCGTGTTTTCTGAACAGTAAATGTACTATTACTAGCTGAAATGTGCAGCGCAACTCAGGGAGTATGTCACATTCCTATTACCAATGCCACATTCCTCTTCCATCTACGAGTATCCTTCCCTTCCTACAGCGTTACCGTTCTCCCAATTTTAATGTCCCTGTACGCAGGTTCCATGTTGTCAAACGAGGGTCACTCCAAAAGAAATGCAAATACAGTTTTCATTCTGCATGTGTGAAAGTTTTACAGTGTGTCGATATATCCTCTCCGCTTGTTTTCAAACTTAGTTCAACCTGTTCCCGTGAGTGGCACCGTCACAGCGTGTCTTAAAGGTGCCTGCTACCCTTGACGTTCGTCAGGAGCAACGTGCTGTCATAGAATTCCTGTGCTGTGAAAACGAGACAGTTGGAAACATCCACAAGAGGTAGAAAAAGGTGTATGGAGATGCTGCTGTCGATCGCAGTACAGTTAGTTGGTGGGCAAGCAGGTTACGTGATGAAAGCGGGCATGGCAATATTGAGGATGCAGAGAGTTAAGGAATTGGTGACTGCTCACAGACGCATCACAGTAAACGAATTATCACGCTACGTTGGGACAGGGGAAGGAAGTGTTTGCAGAATACTGGAAATGTTGCGTTAAAAAAGATTTTTGCCATGTGGGTTCCCAGGATGTTGACAGTGGCTCACAAAGAAACAAGAAAAACTGTATGCAGCGAACTTTTGGAATAGTATGAGAATGGTGGAGATGAATTTCTAGGAAGAATTGTGACAGGTGACGAAACATGGCTCCATCATTTTTCACCAGAGACGAAGAGGCAATCAATGGAGTGTCATCATGCAAATACACCCAAGAAAAAAATTTCAAAACCACACCTTCTGCTGGAAAAGTTATGGCTACGGTGTTTTTCGATTCCGAAGGACTCTTGCTTGAGGACATCATGCCAAGTGGAACCACCATAAATTATGATGCATATGTGACGACACTGAAGAAACTTCTATCTCGACTGAGTCGTGTTCGGCCACATCGGCAAAAGCAGGATGTTTTGCTTTTGCACAACAATGCACGGCCACGTGTCAGTCAAAAAACGATGGAAGCGATCAAAAAACTTTGATAAACTGAAACACCCACCTTACAGTCTTGACGTGGCTCCATGTGACTATCATCTCTTTGGGAAACTGAAAGACTCTCTTCGGGCAACAAGGTTTGAAGATGATGACTCCTTTGTGCACTCTGCCAAATAGTGGCTCCAACAGGTTGGTCCAGAATTTTATTATGCGGATATACAGGCGCTGGTTCCAAGATGGCGTAAGGCAGTTGAGAGGGATGGAAAATATGTAGAGAAATGTAAATATTGTTCCTAAAGGATGTATCTACACACTGTAAAACTTTCAAACATGTAGAATAAAATATGGATTAAAAAAAAATAGCGTGCATTTCCTTTGGGGTGACCCTCGCATATGCTTCCGTTTCACATCTTGGTAGTGACGTCAGCGTTTATTGGAGTTGCCGTTGATACTGTTGAGAATAATCACGCGTGAGCTGTTCACTCCGTGTAACTCTTTGCCCCTCCTTTCTGCTAGCAGCGAATTCTACTTCCACAGCACCATTTTCTGTTACTGTTGATGTGGTTTTAAATCTATATGCTCATAATTCGCTTTTATTTGACTGAAACCTTGAAACCTACACTATCTAGACAGAGCCTTTGCATTTCTCTTTTCAAATTTTCTAACTTCTCTACCACATTCAGATTTTTGACGCTTCTATTCGTAACAACCATTTCACAAGTCTTTCTCTCTCCCGTGGTGCCTCCAACCACATTAAGAGTCCCTTACCTGAGATACTACTAGTGGACTAATCCAGATTTTTTTTTTCCTGTGGAGGAAACACCACATTTTTCAGTTGTAGGCCATATTTCCTGTGGACATACGTTAACTGCCTTTTATGTAGAGACATCTGTTGTCTCTACTATTATCAGGGTTTGATCACTGATGGCTAACACGCCTTTGATGGCACTTTCCTACTCCAATGCCAAGATTGAGCCCTGTACCTCTTCCCGGTCGCTAGTCCTGTTTGACAATATCGTTTGTATCTTCGGACGCTTGCCTATTCTTACACAAAAGGATTGATAGAAGGTGCAGGATTCAGACCACAGTAGCGCCTTTCTTAACAGGGTTGGGTTAGTGAGAGAGCTTATCGACGTTCATTGGCAAATAGAGCAAGAATAGTGTTTTGCATTACGGAGAAATTGTCAAAATAGGGCGTAACTTTAGTATACTCGATCGTTGTAACCATAGAGTAGTAAACGTATCCTTCTTCTAAACACAGAATCCCAGGAGCAATGGTCAGTATTCAGGGATAAGACAGGAGCGCACAGTTACTGCAAAAACTTGTGATGGACGTATGACCTACTACGAACGGTTTCCGAGGTAGAAAACAATGTACATTTGTTTTACGGCTAGTTGTGCGCAATTATGCGTGTTTATCAAAGTTTTCAGCAGAATGCGTGCATTAGGTATTGTTCCAAGTTCTCATTCTTCATCTACAGCTGAAGCTCAACAACATGCAGGACACATCGTTAAAATGATGCAGCGTAGTTCTACTAACAACACATGGCGACGTTCTGCATGTATCAATGTCCATGGAACACATGTATGATGAACATGTGCACATTTCACATACAACCTGCTCATGTCTTCACACTGACTGCAGCGGCAGAGGATTTTAATTTTGTCACTGGTTAAATTACAGTCGCCAGTTGCTTCCGTTAAGACTGTTTACTGATGAAGCCGTGTTTACTCGGAATGGAATCATTCATCGACGGTCGCAGTACAACCGACACGCCACTTCCAAGTTCCTTTTTCGAGCAAAATTTTATGGGCATGATCGGTAACATGTGGAAAGATCCCGTCATTTTAAAGGGAAAATTTTAGCAAATTGTCTGTTGTACTCTTCAGGACGTTCTTTTAGCAATGCGTGCTGGAATGCACTTCCAGCACTACGAAGTCCCTCCACATTTTACCAGACGCGTGAGGAAATATCTCAGCAACGCTTACTCTAAGCATTGGATTGGTCGAGGTAGTACAACTAACTGCGCTTCAAGATCACGTGACATTACGGCATCAAATTTTTTATTGTGGCGTTGAATGTGGTCTGAGGTGCACAAACAAAAGGTGAATATGCCAGACGAACTGCTTTGTTACACTACTGAAGCTGCTGCCCACATTAGAGAACACTCAGAAAGCAGAGGCACTCAGACAAGCGACACAGCGTGTTCTCCTAGGAGCCACAAATTAGGGCTATTGATAACATATCGAGACACCGATATTGTGTCCAATAAACATCGACTTATGCATAGGAGAAATTTATTTCACCTATATGTCGATTTATCGATATCAAACTAGCAATATCGCGTGCACGTATTTTTATTTTCTATCGTATCTTCTTCACAATTTTCGGTAAATATTTGGATTTTTTTCTTTGAAATTTTAGTAGAATATAATTTTACTTTCTCTCTGTGAAGGAGGCTTACTCCTTTCTGAGCTTTCATCATGTCCAGCCTTCCTTTCTCACTGTCTGAAGCAAGTATACGTCCTACTAAAGAAAATTCGGATTGAACTGGTGGGGATAACGATGTGAATGGAATAACAAGATTTACGATGTAAAGAAATGTCACACTAACTGCGTTAACAATGACTTTTAAGGCAACTAATGTGCTCTTCCTTCACATTGGCATTCTTCAAAAACTGTTGCTGAAAATGATGAACAAAAATCTAAATCGACATAAAAGTTTTCTGGGTTTGGTACCGCGTCATAATATAAAACTACTGCTACTATAGAAAAGTCAACGTTTCGGCCACGATTGCAGCGGCCTTCTTTCCCAGAAGAAGGCCGCTGCAATCGTGGCCGAAACGTTGGCTTTTCGATAGTAGCAGTAGTTTTTACATTATGACGCGGTACCAAACCCAGAAAACTTATATGTCGACTGACTCTGGCCGCGGAAGCCCACGAAATTATAAAAATCTGAATGACAAGAATAGTCTCTGCTGTGGGCGGAGACGTATGAGGAGAAATGCTCGGCGCTACCAAATGAAACTGCAAAGTTCAACTTCGCCACCCAATTTTGGCACTACAATACCTAGGTCGCTGGTATTGGCAGAAATGGAAAAACAGGGAAGTCGACATGAAGTGTTCCGGACATACATGATATTTGCGAAACCGATCAACGGACCCACCGGACATATTTTATTGTGTCACTTACAGGCAGTTACCATTGTTAGCAAAGTAATTACCGCAAAAATCGAACGCGCATTGTTTTCCTTTCAGTTCTTGTTATAAGGGAGATAGGCAGGCTGTTAGCTTGTTGAAGTACGGAATATCCGATAATAAATCAATACTTAACTACACAGCTCTAAATCATGTAGTATATTTACAATGTGCAGCCGTTACTTTTATAGGCCAGTACGTTGATACATTTATCCGTCGATGTGTCAATACTTTTCCGATTAATGACTATTTTTGAATATCGATATATCGGATTCCTGATATTTTTAAAATTTTCAAGAGCCCTACCACAAACGCATTGGCGTTGTCTGAGGGATATTCGAACATTTATTGTGAACCGTTACATTAGCTGTAATGTGGCGTGCACCATAATGCTTGGAGGTGAATGTGTTACAACACATATCAACTGATACTATGTTAAGACGCATGATGTTTACTGTTGTACACGTTTACATATGTAAATGAGACAATGTATAAGAAGAGAGAGATGTACATTAAATGTGTTCCATCTCGGAAACACTCCGAATAGGGTGTATGTCCATGGTAAGTTTTTTACTTCAAATGATAGTTTCTGTCATATCAATGAGTATTTACTATTTCTTCTGGGGTATCCTATATATCTCATGAAACGTTCTGGCGTTGAAAGCGGATATATTCGAATTTTTACAGAGACATGCAATTGTTTCCGGGCACCGTTGGTGAATATAACATGTTTTGGCCTGAAGGCGGGTGGAGAGAATGAGAGTTGTCAGTTATACTCGATGCACTAGCCAAGCGCTCTGTATGGTGGTTTATGCAGTGTAGATGTAAATGCAAATGTAGCAACAGGACCAATGCTCGCTGCTGTGACGATCACATAAAAACCTGTAACAACGATTTTGCGTTACGATAATCAAGAGCACTAGGTCGCTTTGGTAAATCAATTGACAAGACTCCCCGAGAAAACAACATGTGATTAAAGAACTCTCTTTCGAGAGTTTCGCATAAAATAACAAGTGGTAATTCTTGGGAGGGGACGAGATAGATTGCTTTGTTTCGACGGATCGTACATGAACACGGGTTGTCTAACAGTCTGGAATAAACCAGGATATGGAAGGAAAGAGTTATAATTGAATAGAATTGCGAGGATGGATTTTTTTTTTTTTTTTTGCTCATGATCAAGACGAAATAATAGATTCATATTTTGAAATTAGACGCAGCAATGAAATTCACCTTTCCGTCAATATTGCGTTATGTGGTACAACTAATGTATGTTTTAGCGTATCGTCGCAATTTTTTATTTTGACCTCCTTGTATCGATTCCGGCACACACTCATCATGCTCGCTTCCCAAGCAATTGCGGAAATAACTAGCAGACTAAGACATCTCATTTCTTAAGTGTACTGATGTTCCAACCGACAGCGTGTCTAGAACATATGAGTACAGATTTAGATAGACGTGAATAGAAGACAATCTATTGAGAGGTAAATAATAAGCTGTCGTATATACAGACTTAACTGACTTATCAAATGATAATAGTATGGTCGCGTTCGTATCGCACTTGAATGACATTAGTGCAAACCACGTCAGCGAAGCCAGCACTGACTACTTTCCCTTTCTTATCACACTAATCTTTTGCCATAGAAAATTGTCATCAACACAATGATGAATCCTAAATGGAACCAAGATCAGAGTCATAGCAATTGGATATCGTATCAGACCCTTACCTTGCCTTTAAATTCTTTCGTGTTTGGAGAAAACCATAGAATCAGCTGATGCTGTTTGTAGAGAAAAGATGTGAATGTGAGTCGTGCTTTCATTACATTGTGTTAAGAAATATTCTGGAAAATTCTCATACAAAGAAAACTACTCTCTGTTTTCAAATATGTTTTAGTCAGTCCTCCAATAGATTTCTACAACATTGAGAAGACCGTAGAACGTATATTATTATCTATTAACCAAGCGTTGCTTATTGCTCTTACATTTAACTTTTCTGCCTTCAGTAAGTTCGGTAGTTCACGAGAATCACTTTGTACGTCAGCTTGATGAACGATGTGTGTTGCTCTGATAACCATTTTCTGTCACGTCGTCAGCGTTTGTCCTTCCACATCTTGACTAGTAGTTCAAGGTCTTTGATACTCGTATTCAGCCACTATCCAACCTTGTCTCGCAATAGCTCTGTCTCTTATGGCCTCTATAAAATCCTCTATAGAATTAAATAAACATTTTTCTGACTTTTCACTTGTACTCCTATTTAATGAAAGAGTTTAAAGCCACTTAAAAGGACACTGACCTCTGGGGTTTTAATCTCGTAGGCTCTTTTCTTTCTATTATCCAAAATTTATATACGTAAAAAACTGTCATTGAATTTACTTGTTACAGTTTAAGCAATGTCTGTTATCACTAATTTTCTAGGTTGTCATTAATGCCCTCAAATAGGTGCTAACATTTTCAGCTGTCTAGAATGCCAAAGGTGAAGTGGGACCACAAATTCTTCTTTAATAAAGTTACAATAAATAAAGTAGACTTACTAAAGCAACTTCCGACGGTACTCCAACCATTTATTTCATTAAATTTGTTTTGTTCGTTATAACAACATCACCAGTGCGCGTGCAAGTTCTGGACAGTCGTTGTTTCCTCGCTCTGTTTACGAGCGGAACAGGAAAGGAAATGGCCAGTACTGTTGCTTGACAGCCAGCGCCATGCACCATACGGTAGCTTGCTGAATATGTTTGTAGGTTTAGATGTAGAAGTAACGTTGTTGCGAATATATTATATTTTGTTGAACTTGTTTACGTTTCCCACAGTCACTGTTTCGGGAGCTGATTCACATTCTATGACAAATACCTCTGACATTTCCTTTCGTAGATGCAGTATAATACACACCACCTTATTTACCTCTTTTGTGATACTGTGCAATCCAAGGCATAACGAAAATTTTTGTGTTAATAATTTTATCTGCCTTCTACTATTGACGCAGCCAACTTCAGTCTTAAAAGTGATGACCAACACGTGACATTCATACCAAATGTCTTGGGTTACATCAGTTGTGAAATCTATATCTCCGAAAACATTTTTTTACAAAAATTGTTCACAACGTACTCATACTCTTGTGAGAAACTTGACAATTCAGAGCCATATAATTAACATAAAGAAAATATAAGTTGGTCAATTACCGTTTGTGTTTCTATATGGCAGCTTCCACTTCCAAGTTAATGACACGACGTCCGAATTGTGTCCATGGCAACACAGTTCCTAAATTCACAGTTAGTAGCACGTCTGACGTCTTGTAGTGCTGCGTGCAAAGGTTGTCTGTTTCAGAAGAACATTACTGGAATAATCAGTCTAATGATATGTTGCATTTATAATAATCAACACAGGAATTGTATTCATCAGCTCACCAATACTCTAGAATCAGTTTGTAGCGATCAGTTGACCCAGTTCAAACGACCTGAATGACGTATCCTTGTATGAGCGTGTAAATGTAACTATCAATACATTTTTGTTCTGAATCCTTCCAAAACTTTATACGCAGAAACAAATTCTTAATTAGCTCTTACAGTCTGAAATGTAGGTATTCGAGCAGCTTTATTTACTTTTGCAGAATTACTTCATAATTTTTTAACTACGATAGAGCATAGCAAATCACGTCCTTGGGTGCAGGCCATTACTTCTGTCACGCAGTTTTTTCCGCATATGAGATCGATGAAAATTACCTTCTTTTGCCTCGGTACTGTGGGATATCTTAGATGTCAAGTGACTGAACAGGCAATAAGATTGCCTGTTTCGTGACTGTAACGTCGCATTGCATAATTTGTCGGTAGCGAGCCACCGAGAAATGTAATGAATTCGATTACGGACAGTCTTGTACCGGCTCGGTGATCACCATGATAGCGGCGTTATCGCTCATTAGGGCACGTACATTAGTGTTTATAAATAGTGCAACCCTTAATGGAACGTCGGTCGCTGCGCAGTTTCATCGCTTAAAGAGCGCTACAAAAGATTATGTTGGAAGAGATGGTACTCTTTCGCTGTTGACATTTAGACGTACATTAATCTACACATACACTGTTAACGTAAAACGCTATGAACACTTATTTAATTGCGATATAGTCCGCTTTTGGAACTTGATACAATACCATTTCTGCGTTGCCTGGATTCTAGAAGTACTTCATAGGTTTCCGAATGTGCATTGTACCAGATGTCTGCACAAAGGTCACTCAATTCTCGCAAATTACGTGTCGATGGTTTGTGAACGCAGTGCTGACCCCTGACGGCGTCCACATATTATCCATCGGGTTCAGAACAGGAGAATTTGGTTTCCGAGACACAATCACGAGTACACTACCATTCTCCTGAAACCATTGTAACACGATTCTGCCCTAGAGCAGATGTGCTGCTGAAAGACGCCAGCGGCGTTGGGGAAGACATCAAGCATGAAGCGGTACAGGTATTCCGCAACAATGTCAGATGAGTGCCAGGCATCCACTTGCTGTCCGCCGCTACCCTGCTATGGTATTGAACTACTGGCTCCCATACCTCCGACAACTCATGTCATCACAGTAGCGGCTAACCTCCCCCAGTCAATACAGCTTATATTCTCTTCTTATCGGAATCGCTTTTGATCCATGATTCACTTCCAACCAAGGTTAAATTCCTGACTTACACCTTCAGAAAACACTGCCTAACATTAAATTGTTTAGCAAATTACTCTTCGGCAGAAGCGATTTTCTTGCAGTTGCCAACTAACACGTTCCAAGTGTTTTCGATAAGAAACTCGTTAACATGATCTGTGGAACATGTAACTAATTCACTAACTAACTAGCAGCCTGTGTATTGTATCCTCATTGCTTTGGTCATCGTCGCTTACTTTCCTGTCTCAATAACTTAACATATTTATTACTTTCCTCAATACCATCTGATTTAATTCGATTTAATTTGATTTTCCTATTCTTTCATCTTATCTTCCAAGTCGTTTGCCGTCACCGACGTTTTTTTGCAAGTTGTACATAAATTTCTCCTCCTTTATTTTACTCATTTTTCCTTCAGAATGACAGAGAGTTTAATCTGTTCAACATTCAAAAGCTGTCTCTAAATATATGTATGCTATATTGGAGCTACGACCATCTTCAGTCTATGTTCTTACGAGGAGTACTGCATCGACACTTAACATACATCTTACGAATTCGAACCAATGTTCCCACAGGATGTCTTTCAACCTGTTTTTCTTCTCTAAAAGGAAACTTGTGTCATTGTTTGGTGCTGTGACTTATGAAACTAATAGTTAGATTATTCACATTTATCTTCTTTAGAAGTGGAATTATTACATCATTCTTGAAGTCCGGGGTTCATTAACATTATGGGCTTCAGCTTAGATATCTAGAACACCAAGTGGTGTAGTTCTGTAGTGGCTCTCTCCCGTGGGAATGTCGCCTACTCCAGGTACCTTTTTTCGATTTTGATACGCCAGTGCTCTGTTGAAGTATCATAATCTTCCATGTCATCTTCACGTTCTTCTGACTTCTAGTTCATTGCACTTGTACAGCCATTCTTTGCATTCATTCCACTTTCAGCTTTCTCACTTTCCTTGTCTTGTCATCTGAGCCGTTACTATTCTTTCAGGTACTTCTCCTTATTACAGAGGGCTCTCTATTGTGCTCATAGCCATAGTAATGCATGCCTCCACAGCTTTACATTTCTCCTCTACATTCGTTTGCTGTTTTTAACTTTTTGTCAATGTCATATGTTTTAACTCTGAGTTCCCTTTTGCCTACTCATTTGCTACATTTTCATATTTTCTACTTTTTTTAATGAAATTCAACATCCCAAGTGTTATCCAATGCTTTCTATTTGGCCTTGTCTTTTTGGCTGTTTGTCATCTCCTGCTTTAATTATTTCAGAGCTACCCATTCCACTGTCAATATATTTTTTTTTCTTATTACAGTCAATCGTTGTCCGATATCCCATTTAAAACTCTCAGAAATATCTGGTTCGTTTTATTTATTCAGTTCGTATCTCCTTAATATTCGAGTTCTCAGCAGTTATTTGAGTTTTAATCTGTTGTCTACGACATAAAGTATGGCCAGAGCCCACATCCACATCTGAAAATGTATTTCAGCTTAAAATCTCGTTTAGAATCAACTGTATTACCATTACGTTATCAGTCTGATGTGGTCAGTACATCCACGTGTATTTCAAGTAGGCAAATTTTTGAGAAAATATAATATTCCTGTTAGAGAAGCTTCATTTGTCCGGATTGCAGTGATTACATATATGGACTACTGGTTTCGACAAATTTTAATTGCCAACTTAAGATCAGCTACATACATCAAACATTGTACCAGTCTATCCAGTGCACTGTTATCTGGTCATGAGCTCCTACAAGTCCGTGACTAGAGAGAAATGCACTACATAGAGTGGCAAACATTTTTATGCATGCAGATGATCTGACGATGGCTTTTAAAATCTGCCGAAACTAGAAGTTTCGTATACGTAATTACTTTGATATGGACAAAAAACTTCTCTCACAAGAAGGCTATGTTTTCCATAATAAGAGACCGCTCCTCTGCTGACAACGCCAGGTAACCATACAATTTTCAGTCGTGATGATGAAATTGTGTTCTACGCCGAATTCTACAAGGCCGCTTCATTTCTCTCCCTAAGTCCATGTTCTTCAACCACTGTTCCTTCTCGTCGTATTCCAACTAGCATATTCATTCCCCCATCGTATTCATTCCCCAGTTTTCATTCTTCTTTCTTTGTCTTTCTTTGTGTCATCAATCTGTTCATCATTTGAAGAACTAGGTAGGCATAGTACTACTCTGGTGGATGATTGATTTGTATCTATAAGTATCTTCATTATGTTCTGCTGTCACTGTTCTGTCCCATAGTGCTCAGAGCCATTTGAACCTCTTTTTTCATTTTGTGTTGATGACCCTATAATCTCCTGATCAGAAGTCCCATGCTTCGTGTCACCACACACTTAATCCCTCTCTATATAACTTCAAGTACTCAGTCACAGGATCTAAGACTCCACACACCGGCCCTTAGAACGCTAAATTTGATTTTTTACGACAACAATCTCAGTCGCCGCACAGAGATCTGATTATCGGGCTATTTCACATGGGCGATATTTCACTCAAGAGGATGCTGTCATCATTAAGACATAGAACAGAGCTGAATATAGTCGGTAAATATAACAGCTTTATGTTCCCCTTGCTTTCAAGCGTTCACACTACCAACAAAACAAGTACATGGCGACTAATTTACATGGCTAGGTACGTTAATGATTCACACTGTTGCCCATGACACCGGATCATTGAGGCACCATGGCAAGTGTCGTAGAGGATGATAAGCAAACTGCAAAAAACATTCTGATACCTTCCTAGCATTTGTGGATTTAGAGAAAGTTTTTGACTGAATAAAAAGACATGAGAAGTAGCACAGACGAATCATCTACAGTATCTACTACTACCACATTTTTTACTTGTATGAAAACACCGACAGCATGTAGGCTCCAAATAACCATGACCTTGTAGAAGGAATGATCATGTCATTCACCTGAGTTGATAGAAAGAAAATAGGTATTATTGGACAAATATTCGACCTCCGCACCTCTCAAACTCCAGTCCACCGTAATAACATTCACTCCATCGTTCGAAGCACTACGCTATCGGCTGAGGAAAACTAAATAGATGTGTTAAATCTAATGTAGATTTCAATCAGCAAAAGTAGAAATTCTAATCTTTTATGGAATCTGAGTAACAAAGTACGTCGAAGAATATTCATGAGTATTTTAGTGCAGCCCCTTATTCTGAGTAATATACTGAAATGAAGTCATTTTCAAAAGCTGCTGTGAGATCCTAGGACGCAAAAATGCACATAATGTAACAGCTAAAATTTTCATAGCCCCTTACCTCTTATTAAGATCTACACATTTTTTTTTAAAGGGGAGTTGGTCTTGCTGCAGAGATAGTAACCAAAGTACATGTGGCTGGTTCAAATGGCTCTGAGCACTACGGGACTCAACTTCTGAGGTCATTAGTCCCATAGAACTTAGAACTAGTTAAACCTAACTAACCTAAGGACATCACACACATCCATGCCCGAGGCAGGATTCGAACCTGCGACCGTAGCGGTCTTGCGGTTCCAGACTGCAGCGCCTAGAACCGCACGGCCACTTCGGCCGGCAAAGTACATGTGTGTTAAAACAATAATTCCTTAACAATTTATACATTTTCAAAAAAGATTTTCCACTTCAGCTCTCTAAATTCAACCATTACGACTGCAGTTTCAAGCTTTGGTATTTCAGAAGTGTAACATTTTGAGCCAGCGCATAACTGTAAAAATTAGAAACTCTGTGGAGTACGTAAACGTCTCATAGCGAGCGTGATAAGTGCTTTTACCTTGTTGTCGAAATTTGTTCTGGTGATTAAAATTAAGCAGTCAGTGGCAGGAAGCTTGGCCTTCAAAGATTCTGCACGACTGAAAATGAAATGAAATGTCGTGTGGCTAAGGCCTCCCGTCGGGTAGACCGTTCGCCTGGTGCAAGTCTTTCGATTTGACGCCACTTGGGCGACCTGCGCGTCGATGGGGATGAAATGATGATGATTAGGACAACACAAAAACCAGTCCCTGAGCGGAGAGAATCTCCGACCCAGCCGGGAATCGAACCCGGGACCTTAGGATTGACATTCCGTCATGCTGACCACTCAGCTACCGGGACTGTGAACTCTATTAAAGAAAAATTAGTTGTGAGTCATCTCCCTAATCACTTTATCTTCCTTTCTGCTATTACTTCACTGCCGCCCTCTGACCCATTGCTTTGCTCCCTCCATGGCTACACAAAATATGAATATGTATCTCTTTAAAACCACTTCCCTTAGTTTCGCTGGTACAACGAGCCATGGCCCCAATCTTGTCTCCTTACATAATAACCCATCACACAAACTGAACTGCTGCTAGATACCATGTTCCTTACATTATCTATCAGTGCAATGTGACGATTTCCACCCAGCTAGGTCTTGTTGACCTAGTGCTTGTGTCACCACTACCCTTCTGTTTAATGTGTCTGCATTTCCATGTTTCTTCGCCAGTTTGTAGATTACTTCATCCTCAAGTTTTAAGGCTCATCTCGTCATTCAGCTGGATGAGTCCATATAACCTAGTAACCACTTCAAAGGAGCTTGATCATTTTCGGCTTCAAAATTTCTTCCTTAAAGGTAACATCATAGGTATGCTACTCGTAGATGAAGCTAAGCATCTCCCTCTCCGAAGTAGAAGAATTTCTTTCAGCTCTATTCTGTTGTCTCAAAGCAAAAGATGCAGTAGGGTGTTCTTCTCCATTATTCTCCCGGCTAAAACCGCATCCAAGGGTCGACGCATTGTATGATAGAACAGTTTCCTTCTATAAATCTGGGAACACGAAAAGTGGACTTGTCAGCAATTCCTTCAGCAAGTCAATTGCTTGCTGTCACCTCTAAGACCACACATATTTGATAGCCTATCTCAGCAACTGAGTAATTCGTTACACTTTTTCTACGATCTTACAAATTTCCTGTAATAATTCTATAGGCCCAGACGGTAATTCTTGCTTATCCCTGGTGCAGGAAAATCTCGCACAGCCTGTATCAATTTTGGATCGGTCCTCACACCATCTCTACTAATTGCATGTCCCAAGAAATTCACTTCTTCCAGTGCAAAATGACACTTCTGGGAATTCAGTGTTAAATGTTCGTTCTGTAATCCCATGAAGACTTCTCTCATCCTCTCAGTCACTGCCCATGCCCTTGCATATCTCTCAAATAAATACCACAAGCTATCGCTTGCTTCATGATAAATATATGTCCAAGTGATGCTAAATGTTGTTGTGTTTACATAAAGAAAAGTATTATCTTCTCAAATATCTTCTGATATTTTTGCTGCCATTGTCTGCAGTCACTTTCAGACTCAAATTAATCATCAAATTAAGTAATTCAATACAGCTGCATTCTGAATTGCTGGTGTATCCATGCAGTACCACAATAAAATAAAAACAGCGAATGGCTGGAGGAGTATGAATGAGAACAGTGGTGTATTTAAGTTTACAAAAATAATGACAAGTTTTTTACTCATCCTTTTATATCTACAATCGAACTGATAAATTTTGCGAAAAAAATGAGATACATATATGAGGAAAGGAACTGAGCTTGATTGGCAAAGCATTCACTGGGGTGCAAACTATACAAGTTCTCCCCTGAATTGATGCATGTTACAAAGCAACCATTCTTCGTTTAAATGAACCCATTGTGAGGCCCAGTTCTCTTCAAATGGAATCAACTACGACCAGGTACACCACAAACTGTGGTTCACGGAGAACAGGGAGCTGTGAATATCATTTAAAAAACGCAGCGCTGGTGCAGCAATACTTTACTCTTCCACCTCGATTCAGATGGCAGCGGATTCTGCTGGCCTGGTAGGCAATCCAGACACAGTACTGGGGTTCCCACTCTGAGGAGCAAGCCTCTGATTAGCATATCCTGTGGTGAACCATTCAGCGACTCGAAATCTCTCTTGCCTCAAAAAGAAGATTTTAGACTACGGAGGCATCGTTCCCACGGTAAGCATGGCCATATTTCGCCTAGAAACGTCTACCTAGACGGGACAACAGTTCCTTATTTATGAAGGAATCTAATCTTTCCAGGCCAACCATTTCCAGTTTCTGAAAGTTTTGTGGCGGCGTTCGTAGCGACAAACAATTCGCTGTAGAAACGTCTTATGAAGTCACCGCCACACTTTTAATAGCGGGCCGACCGGTCCGCTGGAACAATGAACAGAAAGATGAAAACCCAAACACTCTGATTAAATAAAAGTCGGTACTTATCCTTATTAACGAAGATACAGAAACACAGTAGTGAACTCCGTGTCTACAGAAATCTGTCTAGTTCGAGTCGGAGCGGCTAGGTCAGCGTCGGCTGACGACAAACAACAACTCTGCTGCGATTAACACACAACTGACTAGCAAGTACACAATTCGGTGGCGAGTATACAACTGAGCGGCGAATACAGAACTGTCCTAGCGCTCGCGACTCCAGCGCTTAAGAACCCAGAAGCCAGCGGTGGCGCGCGCAGACTTGCGGCGATTTCCTGTATCGCTGGCGCTGCTTATGCGGACGGCGTCCGGACTTTGATGCTGCCAACCTTTTGGCAGCGGGCTCGGTTGGCATTACTGGCTAGGATATAACACTCCTCCCCCCCCCCCCCCCCCAAATCGTCGCACCGTCGTTGAATGATGACGTGGCGAGCGTCGACGGCGGGGGAGGGGTCTGGCCGCACTAGAATTGTTCTTGCGTTTACGCAAACAAACAGTCTGGATGTGTCCTTTCCTTTGACAAAAGTGACAAACCGCGTTTCTTAACGGGCAACGTTCACGAGGATGAGCAAGAACACACTTAGGGCAAGACTTAACTCTATCATTTTGCACACGCAGCTGACGAATGTGTTTAACATGACGCGGCCGGCAAGTGTTTACAGTCTGACTCTGCCGGTGGGGCCGCGGGCGTGACATAACTTGCTTAGCACAGGCAATTTGAGAAATACATGGCTGATCTAACTCACACTCAGCATAGTCAAAAGTATCTTGGGCATCAATGATGTTCATCACAGTCTCCAATGACGGGTCAGGCAACTTTAAGATGGCAGCACGAATACGAGAATCTGCAATGTTTTGAGTAATAGCGTCTCGAAGCATGACATCACTGTAGGAAGCTCCACACACACAATTAAATCGGCACTGACGGGTGAGGCCCCGTAAATCTGTGAACCACTGTTTATTAGATTGATGTGGCAGTTTCTTTAATCTGAAGAACTTGAATCTGGCTGCTGCCAAATGAACTCGCGACTCGAAATACTCAGCAAGCTTGTTACAACAACGTCATAGTCTAAAGCTTCTGGCTGGGATTCCGGGAACAACTTACAAAGTAGTCGATAGAGTTCCACGCCTGCAGTGGAAATTAAATAAAGCTTCCGCTCAGTACCTGTGAGTTTGTAGACTGTCATGTGCGCCTGCAACTGCGCGAAATATTCTCGCCATTCTTCTCTTGATGCATCAAAAGCACGGAAAGGTGGTGCTGCCTGTGCTTGTTCCTTTTGTGTTGGAGGATTAGCCGCTTGTTTGGCGATTGCTGCCACCAGACTTTGTATTTGCTGACTCTGTAACAAGATCAACTGTTGTAAGTCGGCAGACATAGTGAGCACAAATTAAACCAGCCCCCAAAATTTTATCGCTATAATTAGTATAACCAGAAACAAGTTGAACCAGCCCTGCACACGAGTTCGGCAGTCCTCGTCGCCAGTTTTGTGGCGGCGTTCGTAGCGACAAAACAATTCGCTGTAGAAACGGCTTACGAAGTCACCGCCACACTTTTAATAGCGGGCCGACCGGTCCGCTGGAACAGTGAACAGAAAGATGAAAACCCAAACACTCTTATTAAATAAAAGTCGGTACTTATCTTTATTAACGAAGATACAGAAACACAGTAGTGAACTCCGTGTCTACAGAAATCTGTCTAGTTCGAGTCGGAGCGGCTAGGTCAGCGTCGGCTGACGACAAACAACAAATCTGCTGCGATTAACACACAACTGACTAGCAAGTACACAATTCGGTGGCGAGTATACAACTGAGCGGCGAATACAGAACTGTCCTAGCGCTCGCGACTCCAGCGCTTAAGAACCCAGAAGCCAGCGGTGGCGCGCGCAGACTTGCGGCGATTTCCTGTATCGCTGGCGCTGCTTATGCGGACGGCGTCCGGACTTTGATGCTGCCAACCTTTTGGTAGCGGGCTCGGTTGGCATTACTGGCTAGGATATAACAGAAAGAAGGCTGTTAAGCTTCCCAACAGTCGTGCCTGTGAAATATATGCTTTTTTTTTCTTCAGCTCGCTAGAAGAACCTGGCGACTTCCTGGGGAGTTACAGTCTTGTCTCCACTACTCACGTGCACCAGCCGCTCTGATCTTATCGACCCAGCTTCTGACATATGAAAGCTTATAGTTTTATGAATGTCGCACAATTTGCACACAAACTCAGATTACAGTAGTCTCTCTTAAATGGCTTCCTCCACCCACTTTCCGCCAACTGGCCGCCTTCACAACAGTCTGTAGTCTAGCACAGGTGAAATGTTTTGCGAGCTGGCGCCCTCCTGATGCGATCCTAAAAAAGTAGGAAGCGTGGAGTGTAACGGTCCGAGGAACCTCTGTAGGTACAATTCGCAGAGCACTGCTTCTCCGAATCACTCGCTGGACACAACATTTATGGCCCAATCCATCTTTCTCCATCTCGCCCCCACTACAGCCCCTCGGGAACAAGTTTTATACAGGCTACATATGCAGTTTTAAGAACATTCTGCTTGCAATTTCCTCACGTACGAAATTCATAAGCCACACATTAAAAAAATGTAAAATTGGGGAACACAGAGATCACGAATATGAATATTAATCTTACCGACAGAGTAGTTAAAGTTAGAGAGTGACTTGCCACCTTTCAATACACTGAATGTAGGTGATGCTGTAATCCTTTCAAGACACTCTATAAAAAATGATAAAATGCTGTTAGTGCATTCTTCAAACCAGACGGCATTCTTCTATACTGATAATTTCGAGAAGGCCACGAATACGAAGTCTTTGCTCTGCCTTCTGTAATCACCTCCAATTGATGGCACTCAGATCCATAGTTGAGAAACGTTGGTACTGCTCAAGGATATCAATTGTTTCCATGATGTTCGGAGTGTGATACGCATATGTGATTGTCTTACTATTCAAATGGCTGTTCAAATCCCTATAGTCGCGGAGAAATCGACACTTCCTTGAACCATCCGTAGATTATTTGAGTATGATTACAATTCCAGTGCCCCCACCCCCTGATTGTCCACAACTTTCTTCTATTAGCTGCATATTCTGAAGCGACTGCAGGTACCATAAAATTCACTAACGCTTCTGGTACACTGGAGCTTCGTTCGCCATACGATTCATGTGTTGCTTCATAGGCGTTGCAGTCAATGGCCATTATGGAAAAAATAAGTCTTGAGCTCCAACAACAGTTTTTCCTTAATCACTCTCTCTGTTGCTCTCAAATGCTTAACCTTCTTATGTAATGCAGTCTTAGTAGCGTTCTGTGACTGGTCATAGCTCGCACCTTCTGTACAGCCATCTCCCTCTTCTGGAATCTTTAATGTTGCTACTGTTGTTCACTTTAACAGCTTAAACTGCTCGGCGCCAAAATCATCCACACTAACGAATATTACCTCACCTCTGTCCTTTTACTGTACATGTACAACATTTCGTCTACCTACATTGAATCTAATAAATCATTACCATCCAGCTGCTCCACTATACACAACTTACCAACTGGTAAGTAAAGCTCCACACATTCCCACAAGATTTTCCGGTGGCACTCGACACACGGTCTTGCCAATTAAGCCTTGATACTATTGTTCGTGCTTGAACTTCATTTATGATAGACGGTACTTGCGACAGATCGATAATAGTGATAGCTTCCCCGAGCAGCAATGTGTACTCTCTGAGCTCCACAAGGTGACGTAAAAGTTCAGTTATGGCATGAAGCCGGTGCAGAAAGCATAACCCTATTATCACGCTGTAGCCCTCGCATACATGAGACTCCACTTTTTTACACTGCTTATACATGGTAGCCTCCAGTTGAAAATTCGACGTTAATGACCCCAGTGGCCATTTATCGTTATACCCAACCCCCGAAAATTGTAACATGGTGAGTCCAATTACTTCCTACCTATGAAATCTTTTGAGGCCACTGAAACAAGCGGTCATGTGTCCAATCGAAAAATATAACGTATTTAACCTGCGGTACACACAATGGCACATTCCATCTCTATATTCACACTCTCAGCATTCGTTTTTACTGGGAACGCGTTACGGTGAATCCTGGGTTCCCGTTTGAGCTTAACAGATGCTTATAACCACCTTGACCACGCCTACTGTTAATCCCGTAACACTGCTGATGGTTCATACCACACTTTTTCCTTTGTGGCTGGCGACAATGCCTATGCCAATTAAAACAGTTTAGATCGCCCCTAAAAACATTCCGTTTATCTCTCATCCCCGCTGCAACATCAATGTCTTCAAATTCCATTGCAAGCCTCCCTGTTGCAGGGAGGTCCTTAGCTGCATTAGTGCACAACCTGCTAAATATTACCGCTGCCAACCCCCTCAGAAATACATGAAGTGACCTTTGCTCGCTTCCTGTAACGACACCTTGTTCGCCTCATGAATCTGCGTTAATTCGTACGTAAGAATGCTAATTTTGCTAATTCCATCTGAAAAAATTCTCTATGGCTTGATTAATACTTAGCAGTCACAAAAAAAGAACGCGCACCATTCTGCTTCTTGTACGTTTAAAATAATTCTTGCTTTATTTGCTTAAAAGTTGCTGCCTTGTTTAATTCTTCCGAGCATCCTAAAAAGGGCTTCAGTTCTCATGGAAAAAGCATTCTCGCCACTTGCAACATTTGTTTAGCTGGTCCACTCCCGATCGCAGCAGAAGACAAGAGATGTTCCTCAAATGATAATACATTCGTGAATGCACTGCCAGAAAATGGAGTAAACAGGTTCACAATAGCTACACAGCATATTTCCATTAACAAATACAAATGATACTTAATCTAATATTAACAGGGACGTCTTCATTCCAAATGTAGTTTCTAGTGAATAACTTGAAAACTAGTAGAGGTATCTTAATGGAGTCACATAGGTATTGTTTTTATATCAAACTGAGGCTACATACGAATTTTCATCTTTCTCAGTCTAATACTTGGGGCCCTCAAATTTTCGTAAAAAAGCCCATTTTGACCAAAATACTCCTCCGATCAAGTTGAGACTTGTAACTTTTGATTGTGGCATACATTCACACATTCTGCACAATTGTTTTGCTTTCTAGCTCCAATATTTAGCGCCACTTATTTTTTTCTTAAAATAATATTCATTAGATCATTCTGAGACTTCACAATGTAAACATTAATATACTGAAGCATACGCTAACAAAGTTTGGAAAACTTATTTTAATACTGAATTACACTCTTAGACTACGGTGCTACACTTTGTCTATCCACAGCCGCATCATGATGACGTGGCGCTAATGGTAGTGAACTGGGTTAAGTCCGAGACGCTCACTCTGTATCTCTCCTTACATACAGCGCTTGTTTCGTTACACGAGGTGTGGTGACATTGTTGCCCTCTCCGGCTATTTCCGCTGTGTAGCTTTCACGATAAGCCGACTCGAAATCCTATTGTGTACGTGTTGCTATAATCTACACGTCGCCACTCTACGCTTACTTGCCAGCGGTAGCTAATGCAATGCTTCACAGCACCGTATTACAAATTTCACCCAAGACTAGGTAATGGTGCTACAACGCCGATCTCCAAAAAATACTTAAATTTTCGTCAATTTCACAGGTAACTTGAGCGTAGTTTCGGACAACGTATAGATTCTATGTAATGTGAAGGAAAAATATATGAATCAAGCTCTGATCTCACCAAATCATGAGATACAGTAGGTTGAATATGGCTATCTCGAAACACACAAGTTTCTACTCTACATCCACTTGACACAGTACCAAGAACAAGACTAAACTTTGTTCTTTACCACGTCGTCCCATATCTGAAATTTTTGCTCTCTGCCAACTGATTGGCTGTAACGGGACAATGCCTCCAAGGAAACCCAAGATATTCCATGCTGCGTTTTAGAAAAACACGTTTCGCTAGCAGACGAATTTGTCAACGACCAAAGAAATAGCGTGTACATGGAAAGGCTGCGCACGTCACCACGTTATTTAGCGCTGCTCGGCGCGCCTCGCTATATTGTTACGCGTTTCGGAAGTCATTCTATGTTTGTTTCGAAAGCAAAATAGTGCGTGTGCAACCTTATAAGGTAAGCCACTAGTATTACTGAGCGTCTTTTCGATGTCATGCCTTACATTTGCTCAATCCATAACAGCACTCACAAAAGCAATAAAGCTGCAAATATACCTGTTTTTTTTTTTTACCCATTATGGACGTGGGACACCAGCTGGTCAAATACTTAAGAAAGAAATTCGACAAACAGCCGTGAAAATTGAGAAGTTTTTTATTTCATTTTCACTACCAGTTTCGCCAATTCCGTATTCCATCTTCAGCCCTTGACTGAGTTGACTGCAGTCAGGTCTTCGAAGAAAACACTTGAGAATCCATTATATACAGAAACAGATGGTACTAGTATGCCAAACTCGATAATTTTTTAGAGTTGCGTATGAGGCCTTAAGATGTCCTATTGAATTGCCAAAACTGGAAGCAAAAATAAAACAAACGCTCCTCAAATTCAGCTGCTGTTTGGTGAATTTCTTCTTTAAATAGACAAATATATCTTGTTCGACTGAGTAGTCTTCAAAAGTAATACATCTCAGTGGTTTTGAGCCTTTACGCTACACACCACAACAGAAAGAATTTTCAAGCGCTTAACTTGGTGCGAACATGTGAATCTATAATTTTACCCAACATTTCGTAACTTCTTTTGTTTTAATTTTTAAAAACGTGGCAGAAGGTTATTCAGTTTGCTTTGCTCTGGACACTGTGTTACTCCTCTATGGTATTCTGTCTCTTTGCCGGTGACTGAGATTCTGTAAGGGAAAAAGTGACTGGCATTGGCGTGTGGCTTGCGGGTACACGTTGCATGGAACAAAAGCCATGATAGAGCAGCCACTCTGCAAGCTATAATATTATTAATTAAGAGTCCCGACAGGAAGCTTACACCTGTACTTCGACATGGCAAATCATCCAAATGAAATTTAACATATATGGCTGAAAAATCGCTATTAGTAAATTGTGATTCAATATTTACAGACCAATACCGCTGCAAAATATGATACATATCTATACCT
Organism: Schistocerca piceifrons; assembly: GCF_021461385.2. Lineage (NCBI taxonomy): Eukaryota > Metazoa > Arthropoda > Insecta > Orthoptera > Acrididae > Schistocerca > Schistocerca piceifrons. Next base: position 105,894,030 of record NC_060141.1, on the reverse strand, counting down.
GTTAGGTCTAACAATTCTTGCTTATACCTTGCTTGAAACGAAACAATACATCGTATGATACGTGATGTGACTTGTGAGATGACGCAATAGCAACCCGCATTATTGGAGCGCATAGAAACTATTTGAAGCCAACTTCCCTGGTACAATGGGACTGCAGCAATACAACACTGATGCGAATCTCTGTTGCATCGACCAGCGCATCAAGCAGTGCTGGTTGCCCTATGCAACTGTATCATACAATAGGCGGAAAGGAAAATTTCAAGTGATCTGATGTGACTCAAAGTGTCTTAAGTAGATGAGGAAATGCTACAACCGTTTCTGTAGAGTGTTTCTCAGTAAATGTTTTACTGTTTGCTTTGTATCGAAATCCACTGTTCTGGGTGAATTTATCATGGTTTGGTGCCACTCTCAAGAAAAACGTTTTAAATGGCAGTCCCATCATTTAACTGTAGAGATCGTTTATTTTACTGTACAACCATCATTTCGACCTCTTGCCATTGTCAAGTGCCACAATTTTGGACACGATCAGACTTCTACGAACTAAGTCATCATGAACTATATTAAACCAGTCTATATAATGTAGGTGTCACACAATTAAAACGAGAACATATTTACGAAATATATGGGAAAAATAAAAGAAACTTGCGTGACATACATTGAACTACTGTGCCATAAAACGGTCACGAAAAACAGTTATCACATGCGTAAGCACCATCATCTCAAGCCACACTGTCAACAAACAAAATAAAAAGAAAAAAAATTTAAAGAAATTAAAACTGTTTCGGGATTCGTGCATATTTACCGGCAGTCAGTCATCCTTATTCGACTGTGAGAAAACTATTAGTTAAAAAGATGATTTCTTTTACATCTCATAATCTGATTTCACAGCTTGATGATGAATTTTGCCATTGCCCATAGTTATTGTGATTTTTCGAAATGAAGTAAAACAGAGTGCATATTTTAAAAAGTGTACAGAAAAAATTTACTGGGAGACCAGACTACGGATGGTGCATTTCAGGTCATACTACACTGCACATCAAATGTAGCTAACATATCGAGATTGTTTTGAACACTGGAAAGAGAGCCATAAATCCTTCCAGTAAATATCTGACATACACTATGTGATCAAAAGTATCTGGACACCTGGCTCAAAATGACTTACAAATTCGTGGCGGCCTCCATCAGTAGTGGTGGAATTCAATCTGGTGTTGGCCCACCCTTGGCCTTGATAATAGCTTCCACTCTCGCAGGCATACGTTCAATCAGTTGCTAGAAGGTTTCTTGGGGAATGGCAGCACTGCACTGAGGAGGGTATCGATGTCGGTCTGTGAGGCCTGGCACGAAGTCGGCGATCTAAAACATCTCACAGGTGTTCTATAGGATTCAGGTCAGGACTCTGTGCAGGACAGCCCATTACGGGGATGTTATTTTCGTGTAACCACTCCGCCACAGGCGTACATTATGAACAGGTGCTCGATAGCGTAGAAAGATGCAGTCGCCATCCCCCAATTGCTCGTCAACACTGGGAAGCAAGAAGGCGCTTAAAAAGTCAATGTAGGATTGTGCTGTGATAGTGCCACGCAAAACAAAAAGGTGTGCAAGCCCCCTCCACGGAAAACACCACCACACCATAACGCCACCGCCTCCGAATTTTACTGTTGGTACTATAGACGCTGGCAGATGACGTTCACTGGGCATTCGCCATACCCATACCCAGCCATCGGATCGCCACATTGTGTACAATGATTCCTCACTCCACACAACATTTTTCACTGTTCAATCGTCCAATTTTTACGCTCCTTACACCAAGTGATGCGTCGTTTTGCATTTACTGTGATGTTGTGTGGCTTAAGAGCTGTCGCTCGACCGTGAAGTGCAAGTTTTCTCACCTCCCGCCTAACTGTCATAGTGCTTGCAGTGGATCCTGATGCAGTTTGGAATTCCTGTGTGATGGTCTGGATACATTTCTGCCTGTTACACATTACGACCGTCTTCAACTGTCGGCGGTCTCTTGTCAGTCAACAGACGAGGTCGGCCTGTACACTTTTGTGCTGTACGTGTCCCTTCAGGTTTCCACTTCCCTATCACATCGGAAACAGTGGATCTAGGGATGTTTAGGAGTGTGGAAATCTCTCGTACAGACGTATGACACATGTGACACTTAATCATCTGACCACGTTCTAAGTCCATGAGTTCTGCGGAACGCCCCATTCTGCTCTCTCACGATGTCTAATGACTACTGAGGTCGCTGATATTGAGTACCTGACAGTAGGTGGCAGCACAACGCACCTAATATTAGAAACGTCTGTTTTTTGGGGTGTCCGGATACTTTTGATCACATAGTGTAGGTGCAATCTGCTAGCGACGTGACACACCAAGGCTGTTGTCACCTGCTATGTACTGTTACTTTTATTGCTTATTTTGGGGTGTCCGGATACTTTTGATCACATAGTGTAGGTGCAATCTGCTAGCGACGTGACACACCAAGGCTGTTGTCACCTGCTATGTACTGTTGCTTTTATTGCTTATTTCCACAAACACGTGCGTAACACAGCTACGGACCCCCTTGAAGATGTCTCCCGCAGTCGGAGACGAAACGTTGCGAATTGACACAGAATTCATCAACCGACCACGGCATAACAGCCAGAATAATTATAATGGACATGATATTTCCGGCCGTGAATGTCAACATTTTAGTGTCACACAGATATTCGTTAGCGGAACTTTTTTTTGCAACGTATCGTATCACATATGGTACAGTGTGAGTGAAACCTGTGCCTTGTGGGACGATGAGGAGCCTCTGATTTAATGTCTGGCGGCGTGTGTGTTGCAGGAAGGCCCCGCCCGACGGTGGAGTGGTACCGGGACGACCGGCTGGTGACGAACAAGTCGGTGCAGGTGCCGGGCGGGCAGCTGCGCGCCGAGATGGCCCTGCGGGCGCTGGGCCGGCAGGACCTGCGCTCCAGCCTGCGCTGCCGCGCCTACAACAACCACCGCCGACCGGCGCTCGAGAGCACCGTCGTCGTCGACATGAACCGTAGGTACCACTTCTCAGCCCTCGCCTCCACTAACGTTACTCAGAAAATTACCGTTCCAGTGTCTGCGACATACTTACGCAGCATATTATGTGCTCACTTGAGCTGCCAGGGCAGCCGAGAGCCCTAACGCGCTGCTTCCTGGATCCGAGTAGGCGCGCCGGCCCGGGATCGAATCCGCCCGGGGAGTAACGACGACGGCTGGTGTGCCGGCCGTCCTGGATGTGGTTTTTAGGAGGTTTTCCACATCCTCCTAGGGGAATACCGGGCTGGTCCCCACGTCCCGCCTCAGTTACACGACTCGCATGTATTTGAAACACATTCACACTCTTTCACGATTTACACTAGACATAGACAGTTGGGGTACACATATTCCGTCCCAGGGGGTATGGGGTGGCGGCAGGAAGGGCATCCGACCATCCCTTACAATTCACCATGCCAAATCCGTACTTAACCCCGCCGACCCTGCGCACAATGCGGGATAAACGCGGTAGCAAAAGAATGAAAGAATTATGTGCTCACTTTTCATGAATTTTGTGGACACCAATTCCTTTGTGGATATCCAAATTACGGCAACAAGGACCGATCGTATGAAACCCAGCCTGCTCTGTTCGTTCATTAAATGCACAAGAGCCGCGCAGGATTAGCCGAGCTGTCTGAGGCGTTGCAGTCATGGACTGTGCGGCTGGTCCTGGCAGGGGTTCGAGGAGTCCTCCCTCGGGCATGAGTGTGTATGTTTGTCCTTAGAATAATTTAGGTTAAGTAGTGTGTAAGCTTAGGGACTGATGACCTTAGCATTTAAGTCCCATAAGATTTCACACACACAAATGCACAAGACAGCTCATGAAATTGCTATAGCTCCTCAGTCTAATATGAGGAGTAGCAATAAGCTTCTAAATACAAGGATCATTCTGCTCAGTTGCGCTCATTTACAGGATCTTGTTCAGTTCTATCAGTACTGACAGGCACTATCACAATAATTCCTGCAAAGCAGCAGTTTGAAGTGAGTGTCAATGTACCAGTGAAAGTAGACTCTAGTACTGTCGACCGCTACCAGATGGTGTTGCTGCTTCCCCCATTTGGCGCACTGCAGCAGCACTTGTTCCGGCTTGCAGGTACGCTGGTGGCAATCGATAAGACAACATGGAACAATGTGAACATCGGCAGCAGTGGACAGTGTGGTTTCTGTAGAGAGAAGGAGTCACTGCTTCAGACGTCAACAGGAGTTTAGTAGTCATATTGAGGCCATTTGTGGGAAAACACCACCGAGTTGCAGATTTATGTTCTCTTGGGTATCAGTGTTCAGATACGCAGGGCCTGTGCTGGAGAACGTAAAAGCACTGGGTGTCCGGCCACTGCACGCATACCAGCGCCTAGTGAGTCAATGACTTGATAAAGGGGCACAGACGAATCGCGTTTGATGAACTGGAGAATGCAACAAGGCTATCACGATCAACCCTCCACACCAATATGACGTCAAAATGCAACGGAATATTACCGGAGAAGGGGGAAAACGTAAGGCAGCAGAAAAGAAGGTAATTTGAAAATTGATTAATAGATGGCACTGTATGCGTCATAATACGTAAATGAAAACACCCCTTCCCTTTTCACAAGATGTTTTAATCCCTCCAGTGATGCATGGTTTTTCACATCACTGTTTAATGTCTTTTCTGATTTTATTATGCGGGATGCTATTTTCAAATAACAATGTGAGTTTATCATGGAATAGATTCAGTTTGCTTTTGTTTCATCGTCTTTGGCAGTACTGTCGAGTTTAACTTTAGTCAATGCTTGCGGCTGTTCAAAGGTTTAGTCCGCATTGTTACCTTCTGTTCATCTGAAGTTGAAGAACGTGTGTACACGCCGGGTACGCCACGCCCTCACCATCATGTAGAGACAGACTCGTGCGAAGATATGCCGACACTTAGGGCAGAGTTCTTTTAGGTGTGGCCGGCGTCGATGAGTCATGGTTCTTCCATGAGACTCCAGAAAAGAAACGCCAGTCTATGGAGTGGCAGAGTACCGGGTGTCCTCCTCCCAAAACGTCACGCTTGGGACTATTTGAATAAAAGCAAATGGTGACTTTGTTGATTGACATGGATGTAATACTGCTGGTGCATACTTCCTCCCAATACCACCCTCAAAAGTGATCAGTACCGGGGTTCACCGCACCACTCCATCGACGCATTCAACATTCTCTTCTTTGAAGGGAAATACCCAGTAGATAAGAAAAAAGCTGTGGCTCTCCGTAAGCTTGCAAATATACACTCCTGGAAATGGAAAAAAGAACACATTGACACCGGTGTGTCAGACCCACCATACTTGTCCCGGACACTGCGAGAGGGCTTTACAAGCAATGATCACACGCACGGCACAGCGGACACACCAGGAACCGCGGTGTTGGCCGTCGAATGGCGCTAGCTGCGCAGCACTTGTGCACCGCCGCCGTCAGTGTCAGCCAGTTTGCCGTGGCATACGGAGCTCCATCGCAGTCTTTAACACTGGTAGCATGCCGCGACAGCGTGGACGTGAACCGTATGTGCAGTTGACGGACTTTGAGCGAGGGCGTATAGTGGGCATGCGGGAGGCCGGGTGGACGTACCGCCGAATTGCTCAACACGTGGGGCGTGAGGTCTCCACAGTACATCGATGTTGTCGCCAGTGGTCGGCGGAAGGTGCACGTGCCCGTCGACCTGGGACCGGACCGCAGCGACGCACGGATGCACGCCAAGACCGTAGGATCCTACGCAGTGCCGTAGGGGACCGCACCGCCACTTCCCAGCAAATTAGGGACACTGTTGCTCCTGGGGTATCGGCGAGGACCATTCACAACCGTCTCCATGAAGCTGGGCTACGGTCCCGCACACCGTTAGGCCGTCTTCCGCTCACGCCCCAACATCGTGCAGCCCGCCTCCAGTGGTGTCGCGACAGGCGTGAATGGAGGGACGAATGGAGACGTGTCGTCTTCAGCGATGAGAGTCGCTTCTGCCTTGGTGCCAATGATGGTCGTATGCGTGTTTGGCGCCGTGCAGGTGAGCGCCACAATCAGGACTGCATACGACCGAGGCACACAGGGCCAACACCCGGCATCATGGTGTGGGGAGCGATCTCCTACACTGGCCGTACACCACTGGTGATCGTCGAGGGGACACTGAATAGTGCACGGTACATCCAAACCGTCATCGAACCCATCGTTCTACCATTCCTAGACCGTCAAGGGAACTTGCTGTTCCAACAGGACAATGCACGTCCGCCTGTATCCCGTGCCACCCAACGTGCTCTAGAAGGTGTAAGTCAACTACCCTGGCCAGCAAGATCTCCGGATCTGTCCCCCATTGAGCATGTTTGGGACTGGATGAAGCGTCGTCTCACGCGGTCTGCACGTCCAGCACGAACGCTGGTCCAACTGAGGCGCCAGGTGGAAATGGCATGGCAAGCCGTTCCACAGGACTACATCCAGCATCTCTACGATCGTCTGCATGGGAGAATAGCAGCCTGCATTGCTGCGAAAGGTGGATATACACTGTACTAGTGCCGACATTGTGCATGCTCTGTTGCTTGTGTCTATGTGCCTGTGGTTCTGTCAGTGTGATCATGTGATGTATCTGACCCCAGGAATGTGTCAATAAAGTTTCCCCTTCCTGGGACAATGAATTCACGGTGTTCTTATTTCAATTTCCAGGAGTGTATATAAGAAATTTTCTTGAGACAACTTCAGGTCCACGAGTCAGCGTGGTTTTGGAAAGCTACACTCGTTCGAAACTCGGCCTGCCCCTTTCCTCACATGATATACTGCAAAATATGTATTAAGGGTCTACGTAATTGCCCGATGTGGTATGACCTGTCCTAACCTCTCACCAAGCATGGATAGCTCTGACAAGCTGAAAGTGCCTGCGAACCCAAGCCCTGCTAGGTAAGCAGATCCCAGACACAGTGACGTTTAGACATCAGAATAATAGTGGTTATACATGACCTAAGATGTGACAATGAGGAAGAAGTAACATCTGCCTCAGACCAAACAACCGAACATTTACCTGTACTGAATAATTTTATTACATTAATGACCACAGACAGTGGGTTCACGTCTCGTCTTTGGTGACGAAGGAAGATCCTATGTACTTACGAAGATCCTGTACAGTTAACACAAGAATATCTTAATGAACATAACTTCAAGCAAGACAGACACATCCAAATTTACCAAAACAATTCTTACACTAGCGTAATCTCAAGAGAAAAACAAATACGAATGTAACATCAAGCACTCTGAACTCAAGAAAATTTAGCCCAAGAATATTACACTGATAGTGTTATAGAATGATACAACTGACTGTACGCTGACTACTCTATTGTAGGTGCATAATATCGTCTGTCTTCTGAATGCCTCCCGCGAATTTAGCCCCAAGAGCGCACGGCAATACATGGCTGACATGGACATGAGCGAATGAGAAAAAGTGGACAGATCATCTCCAGTCTAAAGCAGAACTGAAGTGAACACACCCTAGTGACTCCCACACTTTCCGCCTGAGCAACACGGTATTTACTTTGTGCAGACTTTGGCGGTAATTCCCGGCCATGGTTGGCTGTGGAAAGTGTCAGCGGCGGATGCGTCGACGCCTTGTGAACCTGTTGATCTGACAGTTCTCTTCTGGCCTTGATTGGTTGTACAGTCGAAACTGCCCTAAGTTTCGCGAGGCCAGAAACTATGTTTTTGCTTGTCCAAATCAACAGGCTCTGTCCACTCACTAAGGCTGAGCGATGTGTACACTGTTACCCTCAAACGTTATACAGAAGTTGAGTAGCACAGCTCGTAGCTCGTAATCTCCAAGTTGGAGATATTTCAAGATTGTTAACATAACTATGTGTAATATCAGAGACTGGTCAACACATACCGACACAAAATGTCTTTTACGGAGCCGCGACAGAGCCGTCCAGCACATCTCCTCTCTAGGAAAACAGTGATCCGAATTAATCATTCATAATTGCCTACAATGTTGCAGACTTCCTTTCCTCCCTCCACCCTGTAGAATGGGTTCGCCTCCTGCCACAACTAGTGTCGGTCAATAAGTGCATTTGCTGCAACTTACGTCGTATCTTTGCCCAATGAATTTTCAGGAACAAACTGGGGCATCGTAGTTTTTACCCAGTGCAATGAGCATTCGATATTCTTTCATTTAGTAATAAGCTGTGACCAAACAGGAGCTGTCCACGTGGACTTCATGCGTTGTTCACCCGCGTATCGTGTGATATTTGAATGTTAACAACACTCCGAGTGTTTCATGCTGCTGTGCTCCTTTCTGCATCCAAAATGTGGCCTCCCACTGCATTCCTGAGTTCCTTCTTAAGTTAAAAGTGTTTCACAGAGCAAGTGTGGTTCTCATGCTCTGTACATGCGAGTGGCACGTGAATTTTGTTTATGTCAAGTTGATGACTCACTTTCTGCATTCACGTTACCACGTAAATGGAAGTGCTGAGTTCTGCTTTGAGACCACCCAAATGAATACCCGGCAGCATTATGATGTTTACTTAAGTCGAGGTTACATCAGAAGACTCGGCCAACAGCTACTCATTGTTGTGCGGTTGAGTCCGCCGAAAATACCAGGTGCGGTCCGCATGTCACTCTCCTGATTGATCTCGGACAGCGAGGGTTAACTCGTTTACGGCTTTCCTATCACTGTGCCAGCTGTGCCCGTATTGGCTGCGAAACCTTGCTTACACTTCAGTCAACTACTACAGAAATGCTACTTGTTTGTTAACAAAAAGTTAGGTACATTTTATTAGTGTCGAGTTTATTTGAGCCAAACCGCGCGGGATTAGCCGAGCGGTCTTGGGCGCTGCCGTCATGGACTGTGCGGCTGGTCCCGGCGGAGGTTCGAGTCCTCCTTCGGGTATGGGTGTGTGTGTGTTTGTCCTTCGGATAGTTTAGGTTAAGTAGTGTGTAAGCTTAGGGACTGATAACCTTAGCAGTTAATTCCCATAAGATTTCACACACACACACATTTGAGCCACACATGAATTAATTACGCTCTGTTCTACACAAATAACGTCATTCTAAGCAAAGCTTGGCTTATGGAGTATCAAATTCATAGGGTTCTTAAGTAGAATCGATTCCTCGATATAAAAATTATGTTTTTTTTTTTTTCCTTGGTCATCAGTCTACTGACTGGTTTGATGCCTGCCACGAATTCCTTTCCTGTGCTAACCTCTTCATCTCAGAGTAGCACTTGCAACCTACGTCCTCAATTATTTGCTTGACGTATTCCAATCTCTGTCTTCCTCTACAGTTTTTGCCCTCTACAGCTCCCTCCAGTACCATGGAAGTTATTCCCTCATGTCTTAGCAGATGTCCTATCATCCTGTGCGTTCTCCTTATCAGTGTTTTCATCATATTCCTTTCCTCTCCGATTCTGCATAGAACCTCCTCCTTCCTTACCATATCAGTCAACCTAATTTTCAACATTCGTCTATAGCACCACATCTCAAATGCTTCGATTCTCTTCTTCTCCGGTTTTCCCACAGTCCATGTTTCACTACCATACAATGCTGTATTCCAGACGTACATCCTCAGAAATTTCTTCCTCAAATTAAGGCCGGTATTTGATATTAGTAAACTTCTCTTGGCCAGAAATGCCTTTTTTGCCATAGCGAGTCTGCTTTTGATGTCCTCCTTGCTCCGTCCGTCATTGGTTATTTTACTGCCTAGGTAGCAGAATTCCTTAACTTCATTGACTTCGTGACCATCAATCCTGATGTTAAGTTTCTCGCTGTTCTCATTTCTACTACTTCTCATTACCTTCGTCTTTCTCCGGTTTACTCTCAAACTATACTGTGTACTCATCAGACTGTTCATTCCGTTCAGCAGACCATTTAATTCTTCTTCACTTTCACTCAGGATAGCAATGTCATCAGTGAATCGTATCATTGATATCCTTTCGCCTTGTATTTTAATTCCACTCCTGAACCTTCTTTTTATTTCCATCATTGCTTCCTCGATGTACAGATTGAAGAGTAGGGGCGAAAGGCTACAGCTTTGTCTTACAATCTTCTTAATACGAGCACTTCGTTCTTGATCGTCCACTCTTATTATTCCCTCATGGTTGTTGTATATATTGAATATGACCCGTCTCCCCCTATAGCTTACCCCTACTTTTTTTCAGAATCTCGAACAGCTTGCACCATTTTATATTGTCGAACGCTTTTTCTAGGTCGAAAAATCCTATGATTTTTCTTTAGCCTTGCTTCCATTATTAGCCGTAACGTCAGAACTGCCTCTCTCGTCCCTTTACTTTTCCTAAAGCCAAACTGATCGTCACGTAGCGCATTCTCAATTTTTTTTCCATTCTTCTGTATATTATTCTTGTAAGCAGCTTCGATGCATGAGCTGTTAAGCTGATTGTGCGATAATTCTCGCACTTGTCAGCTGTTGCCGTCTTCGGAATTGTGTGGATGATGCTTTTCCGAAAGTCAGATAGTGTGTCGCCAGACTCATATATTCTACACACCAACGTGAATAGTCGTTTTGTTGCTACTTCCCCCAAATGATTTTAGAAATTCTGATGGAATGTTATCTATCCCTTCTGCCTTATTTGACTGTAAGTCCTCCAAAGCTCTTTTAAATTCCGATTCTAATACTGGGTCCCCTACATCTTCTAAATCGACTCCTGTTTCCTCTTCTATCACATCAGACAAATCTTCACCCTCATAGATGCTTTCAATGTATTCTTTCCACCTATCTGCTCTCTCCTCTGCATTTAACAGTGGAATTCCCGTTGCACTCTTAATGTTACCACCGTTGCTTTTAAAGTCACCAAAGGTTGTTTTGACTTTCCTATATGCTGAGTCTGTCCTTCCGACAATCATATCTTTTTCGATATCTTCACATTTTTCCTGCAGCCATTTCGTCTTAGCTTCCCTGCACTTCCTATTTATTTCATTCCTCAGCGACTTGTATTTCTGTATTCCTGATTTTCCCGGAACGTGTTTGAACTTCCTCCTTTCATCAATCAACTGAAGTATTTCTTCTGTTACCCATGGTTTCTTCGCAGCTACCTTCTTTGTACCTATGTTTTCCTTCCCAACCTCTGTGATGGCCCTTTTTAGAGATGTCAATTCCTCTTCAACTGTACTGCCTACTGTGCTATTCCTTATTGCTGTATCTATAGCGTTAGAGAACTTCAAACGTATCGCGTCATTCCTTAGTACTTCCGTATCCCACTTCTTTGCGTATTGATTCTTCCTGACTAATGTCTTGAACTTCAGCCTACTCTTCATCACTACTATATTGTGATCTGAGTCTATATCTGCTCCTGGGTACGCCTTACAATCCAGTATCTGATTTCGGAATCTCTGTCTGACCATGATGTAATCTAATTGAAATCCTCCCGTATCTCCCGGCCTTTTCCAAGTATACCTCCTCCTCTTGTGATACTTGAACAGGGTATTCGCTATTACTAGCTGAAACTTGTTACAGAACTCAATTACTCTTTCTCCTCTTTCATTCCTAGTCCCAAGCCCATATTCTCCTGTAACCTTTTCTTCTACTCCTTCCCCTACAACTGCATTCCAGTCGCCCATGACTATTAGATTTTCGTCCCCCTTTACATACTGCATTACCCTTTCAATATCCTCATACACTTTCTCTATCTGTTCGTCTTCAGCTTGCGACGTCGGCATGTATACCTGAACACACCCTCTGCCCTACCTTCCTATTCATAACGAATCCTACACCTGTTATACCATTTTCTGCTGCTCTTGGTATTACCAGATACTCATCTGACCAGAAATCCTTGTCTTCCTTCCACTTCACTTCACTGACCCCTACTATATCTAGATTGAGCCTTTGCATTTCCCTTCTCAGATTTTCTAGTTTCCCTACCACGTTCAAGCTTCTGACATTCCACGTCCCGACTCGTAGAACGTTATCCTTTCGTTGATTATTCAATCTTTCTCTCATGGTAACTTCCCCCTTGGCAGTCCCCTCCCGGAGATTCGAATGGGTGACGGTTCCGGAATCTTTTGCCAATGGAGAGATCATCATGACACTTCTTCAATTACAGGCCACATGTCCTGTGGATACACGTTACGTGTCTTTATTGCAGTGGTTTCCATTGCCTTCTGCATCCTCATGTCGTTGATCATTGCTGATTCTTCCGCCTTTTGGGGCAATTTCCCACCCCTAGGACAAGAGTGTGCCCTGAACCTCTATCCGCTCCTCCGCCCTCTTTGACAAGGCCGTTGGCAGAATGAGGCTGACTTCTTATGCCGGAAGTCTTCGGCCGCCAATGCTAATATTTATCAAAATTTAGGCAGTGGCGGGGATCGAAACCGGGACCGAAGACGTTTAGATTACGAATTAAAGACGCTAACCCTAGACTACGGGTACCAGACGAGTAATATGAATGTCTTCGGGGACAGGCGACGACCTGTCAGCTGCTATATCTAGTGGAGGAGGCCTTGGATGCTCTTCAAAGGAGGGTGTTCTTCAGTCCAGTAGTCCTCGATGTTTCAACAGTCTCTGAATCAGAGTGGAGGAAGCGGTTCCTGTCTGCTGAACATGTGTGTGTCCCTGTCACATTTTCTCTTCACGAAATTCTATGTCCACGTCAAAGACAATTGTACAGAGCACTTCATCTCCGGATGCATCCGGCAGGATTCGCTCTTGACCCACTTATATTGATTTTGTACGCAGCGGATGTGCGAAAGTCCCAGCTGGTACTCTATTCACAGGGTACAGAGCATGAACCGCTGCTCATCTTGTTCATCAAGCGGTTCCTGCCGCACCCACGCCACTAAACGTCTGAAGAATGGTATCTCTTTTCGGAAGTACTGCTAAATAGCTATTTTCCATCATAGACCGCCATCTCATGTGGGGTGAAAATATGGCTGACCTCCAAATAAGGGCGACCTATATTTGTAACCACGCTATTCCATTCTCAGTCACCGAGTGAGGTGGCGCAGTGGTTACCACACTGGACTAGCATTCAGGAGGACGACGGTTCAATTCCTCGTCCAGACGTCCTGATTTAGGTTTTCCGTGATTTCCCTAAATAATTCCAGGCAAATGCCGGGATGGTTCCTTTGGAAAGGCACGGCTGACTTCCTTCCCCATCCTTCCCTAATCCGAAGAGACCGATGACCTCGCTGTTTGGTCTCCTCCCCCAAACAACCCAACCCCAACTCATTCTCAGTCTGCAACCTTCACTACCGTCACGAGCTGCACTCGCCGTGTATGTGACCACAGTCCATCTATCGTCGAGTAGAAACCCATTGTATGGGGCAACAGAGTGGTGACGAGGCTCCACGGACTCCAGAACAGGATAATCCATTTTGTCCTGCAACTGTCTCAACATTTCCCACCCACTGACATCTGAAGAACCATTTACTTCCTACCCGCTGAAAGTTCCACTGAATTGCATAACTCTTCTACCAGAATCCAGTACAATCAACAAATCACAGCATACACACACTTGAGAAAAAGTGCAATGTCTGAACGCCGTGAAATGGCTCCACATGCTCCGATACTATCGGTATCACCGATAAAGAGCTATCCCAAGCTGAAATGCAAGGCAAGAGAAGCGACCAACCACTTAGGAAACAAAACAGAAAGCCATTCAGTAAGAGGCACAGCTATAGAGGCATGAACTTCACGGAAAATTGGGCAACACGAAAATACCTGTCGTCACTACAGCTTGATTGCTTCGTTGACGATAGATATCCATCGACAATTTTAGAGCGATGTTTTAGAGCATTCTCCTTATAGCCCAGAATATTCCCTAAGAGAAGGATTTTTGGATCAGAAAGCACAACCAAAATGAAAACGGACAGGAAGCGGACGTTATTGACTGCTTAAACCATCTGGCCGCAACTGAGTGTGCAGAAGGCCCAGGAAAGCTTGTGGAGTACTATGACAAACGCTAAAATGTAAACGACAGCACCGTAGAAAAATAGCTAAAATATCATAACATGTAGAATGAGTTTTCTTTTTTTAATTTCAATAAAAATGTCAGGATAGGTAAATGTTCTTTACTTTTAGAACGACTGTCGTATTAAATCCAAAATACTTATCTGAGACCATGGAACTTGCTGAAATGCTGGTCCTCGTCTACACCCTTCAACGTGACACAGTTTTGTAAATATGGGTCACTGTGGTATTACCTAGAAAAAAATTATCTGCGACCATGGAACTTGGCGTTCGTCCTCTTCTATACATTCACACTTCAGTGTGACATAATTTCCCGAATATGGATGACTTGTGGATACCTTGATTGTGAAACTCCAAATTTTGGCTGTTTAGGAAATGTTAAACTTCGAAACACGGCTTGTCGTTATTCTGGGTACATAACGATTTCTTCGTGCCTGGAAAGAGTATGTTAGTTGTTGACGTTTCAGATGAATATGGGGAGGTGACCCAAAATCTGGTAGACCAAAGAAGTAGCATGTCTGTGTCCTGAGCTGCAGAGCTGAGCGTTCTAATGGAACAAAACACCACCCCGGACGGTTTCTTGCGACGCTTAGTTTTGACAACCATCCCTAGCCTCATCATCAGGAGGTATCAGCAGTTTGATCTTGCGACAGTTTGCCCATTATGAGCATTATCTGTTAGTACTAAACCATCAATCAGCATCACCTTGCCCGATGGTGGCTGAGTATGCGCCTTTCTCGGCGGTGATTAATCCACTGTATTCCCCTAATTGTTTTGCTCCTTTCTCTCGGCGTCATTGGGATACACCCAGCAGTATGGTATGGCTATAATGGCTACAGACATCCTCGGAATTGCCGTGACATTGATGTGTAAGATGTTGCAAACCGATACATGACTGATTTTTGAAAACAGATCCATTCGACTAGCACCTCGATAGAGATACATGTGAAGAAAACGGTTCTAAGATGTCTGTTTTGCTTAAGTTTGACCATGAATTTTTATGATAAGTTGATTTGGAGAAAGCATCGTGAAGCAAATTTTGATTACTTCAACGGGAAATATTTTACTCCCACATTCAATGAAAGGAACCAAGTCAATACTTGGTAATAAATCCAAAAATAATAAATGGTAAAATTACCGAAACTGTTTCATAAATAATGATGTAACAGGCTGTAATTTTACTCAGTTATAACTGTGAAAGCCAAATAAACTCGCATTTGGTCATGAGCATGCGACAACAGGAAGTTCTACTGCATGTTAACACAGTTCACGTAGTTTGACATCTGTCAAATGTAAAATTTCCACCTATAGCTGGCCTTGCACCAACAGCGAGAGAGCTGTTTTGTCATGATACGTCGCCGCTCGGAATCTAATGGCGGAAGTCACCATTTAACGTGAGTCTCCACATATAACAATAAAACATGTAAATGTGCTTGGTAAAAATACCACACACATGCATAAAAACGCACCCCTTCACAAGACACATTAATACATGTGCAATAACAGCTATAATAAACAGAAGAAAATAAGCGAGTGGGGAAATAGTGATGACCGCTTTCAAGGAATAAAGAATGTCGAAGACAGGTGAACACGCTTAACAGAAACTCGATTTCTTAAAGAAAAGCAAATATCGGAGAAGTTTCTCACAAGAAGAGAATATGTTACAATTTTAACTGTTTCCCAATGCTTTGAAACTTTTTTCAACGTTAGAAAGAGTGAGAGTTATACATTGCGGCTTATCTGTTCGTAGTCTGTGCGATGTGAGTGTTACAATGGGTCGTCAATGGTGGAAAGGTAATTAAAACAAAATTGTTCAAATGGCCCTAAGCGTTACGCGACTTAACATCAGAGGTCATCATTGCCCTAGACGTAGAACTACTTAAACCTAAATAACCTAAGGACATCACACACATCCATGCCCAAGGCACGATTCGAACCTGCGCGGTTCCGGACTGAAGCACCTAGCACCGCTCGGCCACTGCGGCCGGCTGATTAACACAATTCCATCATTCAAGAAACTACAGTGGATATATAGACTCGCTTAGTATTTGATTCTTCTGGCGGCAGTATCATTCTCTGTTGTAATCCTTTGTTTAGAGGGCGGTGAGACGTAAGTGTTACTGTAAAAATCCAAGTTCATGTGTGTCCGGTTACGACGTTCCTTACACACACGATTCTATTACCAGAGTCTCATATACACTACTGAGACGATATAGCATTTACTTTAACTCACCGATCCGGAATCTTCGTTACATCGGCTTTTAACACGAGTATCTCGATCTCGAATTCACAGTTGTGGTGAAAATAGTGCCACTCGTAATAAACAGTTCAAATGTCCGTATGAGGCAGTTAATGTTTTAACAAGTGCAGAAATTCAATGTCCGCCCCTGGTAGCTGAGTGGTCAGCGCGACGGAATGTCATGCCTAACGGTCCCGGTTCGATTCCCGGCTGGGTCGGAGATTTTCTCAGCTCAGGGACTGGGTGTTTTGTTGTCCTTATCATCATCATTTCATCCCCATCGACACGCAAGTCGCCGAAGTGGCGTCCACTCGGAAGTCTTCCACCAGGCGAACGGTCTACCAGACGGGTGGCCATAGCCACAAGGCATTTCAATTCAGTAAGTTGCAAACATGATAAGAATTTTAAAGTACATTACTTCATGCCACTGAGACAGATGCAAACGTTCGGTTCCGCAGTGACACTCACTGCCAATTCGCATTTACATTGACACTGCCATTCATAAAAATCCGCGAATCTCATAGAGTTTAAACATTCTAACCTTTTCTACCATACAAAATACGGGAGAACTGCTGAATATCAGTAACGTCCTGCCACTATATTTCGGCGCAGAGTCTTCTGGCCATCTTCAGGTGAATGCCACTGTAGTAGTACTGGCAAGTACGCGCTGAGCTCCGCTATTTAAAGCCATACTGAGGTGACATTGCGCATGCGCTGCTCAGCGTGTGCGTTCATAACTCCGTGCGCTGCGCGTCGCGCCCTCCGCGGTGAAAGCTTGGCTTATCGATATCAGGTCGATTTTCATCTTTATGCAGATAACTACGTCGACTACGAAGTTTCTCTATAACAGGATTCCAAGCAGAGTTTAGCTCATAACCGCTATCTCGATTGATGAGAGTCTCGTTGTCAGACAATCTTAGTTCCACAGATTCATTGATAATCGAGCTCCAAAAGTTTGATGTGTCGTTGTAATTCATGGAATGGTCTGTGGAAATACAATGTTCGGCGATTGCGGACTTGGTGGGTTGGAGAAGGTGAGTATGTAGTTGGTGTTCCACAATGCGTTCCTGCACAGTTCGTGTTGTTTGCCCTATATATGACTTGCCGCATTTACACGGAATTTTGTAAACACCTGATTTACGCAGGCCCAGGTCGTCTTTAACGGATCCCACCAGTGATGAAATTTTGGAAGGACGGCGAAAGATGACTCTCACTTGATACTTTCTCAACATTCTGCCTATCTGTGAAGAAATATTCCCAATAAATGGTAGATACGCAGTCGACCAAAAGGCCTCTTCCTCTTCCTTGTTACGTCGTTTGTAGGTCTTCATCACTCTGTTCACTTGCCTAGTTGAAAAGCCATTCTTCAGAAATACTTCTTGTAGGTGTTCTAGTTCCGCTTGAAGACTGTCGGCGTCAGAGATAGTGTGGGCACGGTGGATCAAGGTTTTGAGAACGCCCATTGTTTGTGCTGGATGGTGGCAACTAGTAGCTTGTGGATACAGATCTGTATGAGTGGGCTTTCTGTACACCGAGTGACCAAATGTGCCATCACTCTTCCGTCGCACCAAGACGTCTAAAAATGGCAAACAACCACCGTCTCTACCTCCATGCTAAACTGTATGTTTTCATGTATGGAGTTCCAGTGACCAAATTCTTGGAGACGATCCAGACCATGAGGCCACTCTATAAAAGTGTCGTCAACGTATCGCCAAAATACTGTCGGTTTAAAAGTGGAACAATCAGTACGCCGCGAAAGCTTTAAACATCAAGTCTAACCTTTTGTTTCTGATCGTTCACATTTATATTTAGTCCAAACTACGCAAGAAACACAAAAACGCGTCTGTAAAATTGGTGTTGGTTTCTGTCCTACGAGGCAATAGAATGGTTTACAATACACACAGGTACACGCCACGCCACTCGACATCCACTGACTCTCAGTCTTCAACAGTAACTAGCGATACCGCTGTCACATCACAGTTCGTTTAACAGTTATGCATATGAAATTTGTATGCATGTTGCCTAATTGGGCAATGGATTCGCCTTCTTCAGTGGTGATGCAAGTGTATGTCAGATCTCCGGCGGGAATCTCAAAGTAGCGAGCATAGAGGAAATGGGCAGGGACTTCACATAGGCAAAGCTCGGTGGTAGTGTACGTCGGCCGTGAGGCGTGGTGAGATAGTCCGCGCAGTGACGGTAACACTGTGTCATCATCGATGGAAGCCAGCACGGTAGCTCAACGTGTTCGGTCAGAAGGTTAGTTGCCTTCTGTAAAAAAAAAAAAAAAAAAAAAAAAAAAAAAAAAAAAAAAAAAAAAAAACTGAGTGAACGGATCAACGATGAACTTTAAGAAGTGTCATTGGACGTCCGCCCCGAACATACACAACGAACAAAATGAGATCAGAAAAAAATGGCGTAGTAGAAGGTACTGGGTTCGAATCCTTCTCCAATACGAATTTTCACTCGTCGCCTCTGATTCCGCGTTATGTCCCGTTAGCTGATATCAGTAATTGTTTATCTTTCCTGTCATCTCTTCATCTTCAATTTACATGTAATATGAAAAGTAGCTACACATAATGTATTGAACAATAGACTTACAAAGTAGATAAACCGTATGTTGAAATTTTGCATACTTAGTTAAAAACCCAAAAAAATCAAAATAGTCATATTTCATACTATGGAACAAAACAAAACTATTGCAGACCATCTAAGATATATGTAAAGAGTAAACGAAAAAGATGAAAAGAATGTAGAAAAAATTTTAAGTCGCAGTCTTCACATGCAGTGGTCTCGGAACACAATGTAATTCACCTTCAATATTTCCGCTTCTTTATAGTCATTGTCTGACACTCTTTACTTCGTAATTCGGACCTACTTGACCACACTGGACATACCTGCTAAACCTAACCGCCCTCTAATTCGACAGTGGAGTGTTGCCGTAAACTGCCGCTAGCTCAGCATGGACGGCTGCTGCGTTGTCACCCTTAAACTGAACAAAAGCAATTACCACAAAACGCTCCACTTCATCAACGGTCTGCGCCGTTTTGTTTCGTCCTGCAGCTGTATGAAGCTGGGAATTCATTGTGTACAAAGAGTGGAGGCACGTACTATTCAACCACGATATTATTACAGCTAGCCATTACCAGCGCACGCTGTGATATTACAGTAAACAATCACAGTGGTGACTAAGAAAAACTCATAGCACTGTCATTGCTTTCACTTGGCAAATGGTATCTTTATACATCTGTTGTATTATTTTAATCAAGGAAGGGTTTATGTTTGCCGTATGTAGTGCTCTCCAAAGTAATTTTCTTGGAACAGTATCATACGCTTTTTGTAGATCTATGAAAATTAATCCTATATTTTTTTATTTTTCCCTATGTTTCTCCAAAATCTGTCGTAATGTGAAAATATAACCATAACTGGATACGCAGATTATCTGAAATCTTGGTTTTCAGCAGTCTAACGATCAATTGCCAAGGTTGGCATTCAGTGGTTAGAGTGCTGACACGTAAGGTTTCATATAATCTGTAGCGTTCATGTCACCGATATTGTTCATTCCTCCAGCTTTGTCTGTCAGGTATCCAACTTAGACACAGCTCCGGGCCAGTAGAGAGACGTGACCGTTGTTGGTGCTTGCAGTGCGGCCCCTGGATGTGCGGCTGCTGGGGGTGGGGCAGCCGCTGTCTGCCGGCCGCCGCTACGACCTGCTGTGCCAGTCCTCTGGGTCGCGGCCGCCCGCCAAAATCACCTGGTGGCTCGACGGTGCCAGACTCGACGGCTCAAAAGAGACGGTAAGCTGAGTTTGCTCACATCTGACGCTCAACTCTAGTGGAACTCCACTAATTCAGCAAGTAAATAATGTGTTCGTCCACCTCCGGCCGTTACCCAACCACTTAATCGGCTTGTTGTTGATTTATAGGGTCGTTGGATGTCATCCTGAGGGACATCGTGCCCAATTTCATGCGACTGGCGCGTTAGATCCCCAAAATCCCGAAATGAATGGAGAGTCCTGCCCATAATGCTCCAAATATTTCCAATGGAGCAGACATCCGGCAACCTTTCTGGACAGGGCAGGGTTTGGAAATCACGAAGACAAGCAGTAGAAACTCTCGCAGTTTGTGAGTGGGCATGTAATGTAAACGGGTCCTTCTATCTAATGAAATGCTATCCCACTCCCGGTTGTCGAACCATATGGAACCCGACAGTCATGTTGGTCCCATTGCTTCGGGGCAGGACTCACCAATGAAGATAGTTCTACTCCAGTCAATGCGATCCCAAGCTGAAGACGTGTGTGGAGATGGCCCTGACATCGGTGGGATACCAACTTGGCGGTCGCCTGCCGTACGGTCCGGCAACCATTTCTTTACACAGCAGCACCCTTTGCCTTGTCATGCTGGGCATCCTTATAGCACAGCGGTACGTGGAATATTCCACGCCCCGTTTTGTTGCCCTTCGCGGCAAGTTGTCTGGGCTTACATTACATGCCCGCCCACACAGAGCGAGAGTTTTTACGTCTGGTTCTGGTGCTTGCCGCACTAGACCTTAGCCAAAAGGATCGCCTGATTTCTCCTCTGTTAAGAATGTTCGCAGCATTATGGGCAGGGGCATTCAGTCGTCTCGGGATTTTGACAATGTAACGCGGCAACTGCACAGAATTTTGTCTCCGTCAGGAGGACGTTCAACAACTCTATCAGCCAGTTTCAAGCCAAATAACTGCTTGCATAAAGGCCAGAGGTGGACCAACGCGATATTTACTTCCTGGTTGGTGAAGTTATTTCTCTTGAATAAATCATCCAATTTTTCTGAAATCATTTGTTTGTCTGTACACGTTATTAACAACTACCGATTTCCGTCTCATTCGGATAATTCCTTCGTGGTGCGTCGCATTCTTTTATATAGACTTCCTGTGCGCAGGTACACAGTATAGCTCATTGGTGGTACAGTCAACACGTGGGAGGTGTTAGCGTCAGATCTCAGTTGCGCTCTCCGCCATCCCTCGTCAATTACATTATGGGAGGTCATGTGTAGTTTTACATCCCTCTGCACGATGTGAAACGTTGTCTGTGGCCTTAAACAAGCAGCGGTCCCAGATGTTTGTCGAATTTTCCCGATGATAACTCAAATTAGAGCTACTTAATTTGTCTCCAAAATAATTTAGTCTCCGATTTCGTGGTGGCCATCCTGCCTATTTTTGGCGAAGCCGACCCAGTGTAATGACTGGAGAGCCTGTCAACTATCTTTTCAAAAGCCTTTATACTCAACCAATGCACAGTTGAGTCACAGTTTGTTCATCATAGCTTTCGTTCCTTACCGAAGAAACTTCATTAACATGCCAACACACCCTTAATGCTAGAACTCTTCACTGTGCCACTCTCCAATGGAGCGAGGGGAAAGCGACTGTCTATACCCCTCTGTGCGAGCTCCAGTTCTCTCAGTAGAATCGTTCTGCAGTCAGCCGCAAATGCCGGTTCTCTAAATCTCATCAGTAGTATTTCACGGAAGAAGGTTTTCCCTGCGGGAATTTCCAGTTGACTTCAGGAAACATCTCCTTGACACTTACATATACTGATCGAAACTGATGGCAACAAACCTAGCAGCAGGCCTGGTGTTCCATACGCGACCACCTTTGTGGGTGGGTTACATTTCCTAAAATTCTCCCAATAAAGCGAAATCAATCCTTCGGCTTCTCTACTACCGACAAAATGTCATCGTTCCATTTCATATCGCTGTCCAACATTGCATACAGATATTTAATCGACGTCATTGCGTCAAAAAGCACACAGTCAAAACTGTTTGCGAATATTAAATAATTGTCTTTCTTGCTTGCCTGCATTAAGTTACT
This sequence comes from Schistocerca piceifrons, assembly GCF_021461385.2. NCBI lineage: Eukaryota > Metazoa > Arthropoda > Insecta > Orthoptera > Acrididae > Schistocerca > Schistocerca piceifrons. The sequence continues at coordinate 105,871,993 of NC_060141.1, read as the reverse complement.
ATTTCCGGTATTTACGGCAAGAAACCATTCATCGCAGCAAATAGAAATTATGCCTCAATCATCCTGTATCCTCCTGCCGTTAGGCAGCCATGACACTTTCCCGTACTCTAAAGGGTCATCAGTAAACAGTCAAGAGATATCCGCTCACTCAGTCCGTCAGGTCGTTTGTGTATACAGATAACAAGAAAGGTCCTATCATATTTTACTGGGACATTCCTGACTATAGCGTCGTGTTGGAAGAACACTCACCGTCCAGGACAACATGATTGCGCGGTGAAGTACCTTACACGTATTACAAGTATCGAAGCTCTTTGAAATTTGTAGTGGTACCTTTTAAAAATGTGTATTTCCATATAATATTGAAAATAACGTGAGGAAGTTTCCTCATTTCAATGGTATACACAACACAAATCAGTTTAGCTTCTTGTAGGGTGTCGGTATACCAGTCCAGTCCAGAGAGCAACTACTTACGATTTCTGCTACGGCATTTCACACCTTTCATTCAGCTAGATACGATTTCTGCTGTGCTGTTTCATATCTATCATTGTGTCTCTTCACTCTTAACTAACAACTTTAGAACTGACGATTGGATGAAATTTCATGAGCTTATTTGTTTGTTTCTGTCTGTGTTTGCGTGTGATGGAGAGAGAGAGAGAGAGAGAGAGAGAAAGACAGGGGAAGAGAGAGGGAGGGGGAGAGAGAGAGAGAGAGAGAGAGAGAGAGAGAGAGAGAGGAGTGTAGAATGATGAAGAGTTAGTGTGATCTTGAGTTTTAGGGAACCAGAGTCTTTCGATTGTTTTAACTCGTGCTTACACATTTATGGGTTTGTTGGCGTTCGCCCAGTAACACGTATTATCATCGACAGAAAGCAGCAATGTTAATCAGTACGTGTTGCTAGCTTGTTGACATCGCAATGAAGATTCTTCTCTAAAAATCTCAAGCTCTCGTAATGGTACTGTCCCTGGAAGTGTAAAATATTGCGTGAAATCGATATTCAGGAGACACGGATGGACTCATTATTACGTTTTTCTTTTTTCAATGAATTTCATTTCTGCAATTTGTCAGGCTGTCTGCTGAGGGTAAGACGAATGGTCTTAATCAACAGGGCGACAGTGGGACATTGCTATCTCAGTTTGTCTAACGTACATGTAAGGACAGAGCGCAATGGAATATTAAATTCTCAGCAGCAATTACCCTCTCTGGGAGCAGAAACATCATCATTGTAGGAACAGCTTAGTTTACTGACTGGAAGGTGCATCTAGAAGATAGCAAAAAAATTGGCCACCATTGAATCCGAACTCGATACATAAAACGGTGTAGACTTCACCTTACAAGCTCCGTATTAGTTAACTGTTATCTGTGTTTAAATACTTTTTAAACAGTCTACCGTTCAAATAGCAGAAAATCTTACATCTGTTATTCGTATTTGTACCTTTGATAACGACAGCGTGTCCTAAACAATTTGGCAATAGATAATCGTTATTACTACTATGTTGTGTTAACACACTGCCCACAATGTGCGATACCAATTGGAGGAGGGGCGGGGGGAGTATATTTTCTGCCGGTCGCAAAAATAATTCAGTAATTGTTGTTGAATTTTACTAAAAAATACTTTTTACCGAAATAGTGATCTGAAAGTAGAGTCCAGAACCCGAAAATATCTTTTAGCATACTCTTAGCAGTATCAAATCACTTTCAACAACGTGTACTACCGACGGCAAAGCGGGGGGGGGGGGGGGGGGGGGGAACTTGAATAAGAGTTCATTATAAGCAATGAATCTTTCACTTCTTTTTGAGAACATATCACAAAACCTATTCAAAAGGTGGACACAAAGTTCCTACTTAATGACAATAGTAGGATTTTCACGACACGTTTGGAATACTTTGTGATAGATCAGTCGCTATGACCTCTAACTCTCACAAATACACGTCTGAAACCACAATTCGATCTCTCAGATACGTGACTCCATTACCAGAGACAAATCTTCCAGTAATTTGTAATAATCGGTGTATCACACTGTATAGTCTGCGTCATTCCCTTGTTAACTAATTGCATTGCGTAAATTTTCTGCTATAACTGTATTCTAACACTAAAATAATTGTGCACTAATTGTTCAAACATTGTTGAAAATGTGACACTAGCTCAATGGTTGTTGGTTGGTTGATTTAGGGGAAGGGACCAGACAGCGAGGTCATCGGTTCCATCGGATGTGGGAAGGATGAGGAACGAAGGGACCATCCAGGAATTTTGCCTGAAGCATTTAGAGAAATCACGGAAAACCTAAATTAGGAAGGCCGGACGCGAGTTTGAACCGTCGTCCTCCGGAATACGGGTTCAGTGTGCTAATTACTGCGCCACCTCGCTCAGTACTCACAAGGGAACCTCCCCATCGCACCCCCCTCAGATTTAGTTATAAGTTGGCACAGTGGATAGGCCTTGAAAAACTGAACACTGATCAATTGAGAAAACAGGAAGAAGTTGTGTGGAACTGTGAAATAATAAGCAAAATATACAAACTGAGTAGTCCATGGGCAAGATAGGCAACATCATGAATAGCGTGAGCTCAGGAGTGCCGTGGTCCCGTGGTAGCGTGAGCAGCTGCAGAACGAGAGGTCCTGAGTTTAAGTCTTTCCTCGAGTGAAAAGTTTACTTTCTTTATTTTTGCATAGTTATGATCTGTCCGTTCATTGACGTCTCTGTTCACTGTAATAAGTTTAGTGTCTGTGTTTTGCGACCGCATCGCAAAACCGTGCGATTAGTAGGTGAAAGGACGTGCCACTCCTATGGGAACCGAAAACATTTGATCCCAAGGTCATAGGTCAACCGATTCCTCCACAGGAAAACACTTCTGATACATTCACATGACAGGAATATGTTGTCGACCCACCTAACTTGTACACTTGGCGAATGGGTAAAAAGATTCTTCTACCTTGCCCGATTTAGGTTTTCTTGTGGATGTGATAATCACTCCCAAAAAAGTGATGAAAACATAAGAGTTTGTCACATAAACTGAAAATAAAAAATTAAACTTTTCACTCGACGGAAGATTTGAACCAAGGACTTCTCGTTCCGCAGCTGCTCACGTCACCACGGGACCACGGCGCTCCTGAGATCATACTGTCCTAGACGTTGCCTATCTTCCCCATGGACAACTCAGTTTGTATATTTTGCTTATTTTTTCACAGTTCCACACAACTTCTTCCTGTTTTCTCAGTTGATCTGTGTTTAGTTTTCAAGGCCTATCCACTGTGCCAACTTATAACTAAATCTGAGGGGGGTGCGATGGCGAGGTTCCCTTGTCAGTGGTTGTCAAACGTTTTTGCTCAAGAGCTGATACAGACGTTGTGAGGCCGCACTTCGGGCCGGAAATGTACTGATCGTACTATTAGTTGGCAACCTACATAAATTAGTATGTTTTGAGTCCTCAGTAGACTATCTATTGCAAGGGCGCAATAAGTTGGCCACTAGCCCGCTAATAGGCCCTCTAATCACTAAAAGTTAGCATCATTCGAAACATATTCTCAGTCTGAGGCTGCCAGCCTCAGCGACTCCAAAGCTCTGACGCTGTAATTACCAGACGACGTTGTGTTGTGTTGACTGTGTGAATGGATGTTTGACTGGTTGATAACAGTAACAGTGTTTATATTTGAATGCAGTATGAGAAACCATCACAGAAGTTTACTACAGCAGCCATTATTTAATCAGTCTAGGTGACGCAGGAGTTAGCACACTGGCGTCGCGTTCGGGAAGACAACGGTGTCCGCACCTCGTGGTCTAGCGGCTGCCGGCACTGTAGCTCAGCGTGTTCGGTCGGAGGTCTGGCTGCCATCTGTAACAAAAAGCCTAGGTAAAGGAATCAGCAGTGAACTTGAACGGGTGTCAAGTGGCGTGCGACGTCCGCCCAGAGCAAATGCAACGAATAAGATGAAAAGGAAGATGGCCAGCTTAGCTGTTCTGTGGCCCCCTTTTTCGATTCACGGCCGGGTCGGGTGTCGGATATTTTCTGAGCCCGGAGTCCGGGTGTTTGTGTTGTCCTAATGATTTCATCATCATTCAGAGAAGTGGCGAGGCTGGACTGTGTACAGATTGGAATTTTGTACGGGCTCTGATGACTACGCAGTTCAGCACCCCAAAAACCAAACTTCATCATTATCGTCATCATCAGGATAACATTTGAAATCCGATTCCGCCCGTATAGATTTAAGTTCTCCGCGATTTCCTCCCCCATCGTTGAAACATTCCAAGCTTGTGCGTCGTCTCTAACGATCTCCATTTAGACGAGACGTTAATCTTCCTTCCATCCTTAACGTAATTCCATATTCCTTGCTACAAAATTGTACTGCATTTGAATGTGATCGTCTCTGCAATGTGCATTTACGAATCTGTGTCACTTGCATTTCAAAATTTTGACCATAGCAGGAGCCGGCCGCAGTGGCCATGCGGTTCTAGGCGCTACAGTCTGGAACCGCGCAACCGCTACGGTCGCAGGTTCGAATCCTGCCTCGGCCATGGATGTGTGTGATGTCCTTAGGTTAGTTAGGTTTAAGTAGTTCTAAGTTCTAGGGGACTGATGACCAAAGAAGTTAAGTCCCATAGTGCTCAGAGCCATTTGAACCATAGCAGGAGATCAATACGCGTCACGCATGCCCTTGAATTGTCAGTAAGGAAGAGAAGGAATAAAACATTCCTCGTCTCACATTTTATAACCCTGTGGTAGTCAACCTGATTCATACCGCCCACTGACGGACGTCCCATCATTCATGGTGGGCGATTGGGGCTAAAGATAATTTCATTACGTTTTCATACAATTTTGACGATGTATTTGGTAAGTAATTTTTATTATTATTATATGCTTTAACGTGCTGCAATTCTGCTTTATGAATTTTATAACTTAGAGTTACTTTCCTACTTTATCGAATTTTCTCTTTTTCAGAGTACTGAAGGAACGATTTGTTTTATTGCTAAAAAAATTCAACAGCCTAGATCGTATAAATAATTTTTTCATTTAAGACGATCGATTTTGACACAGTTCGCTGTCATATTCAGGTCTTCAAAATTGTCTGACCTCTAGTGGCCGCGCTACTTTTACCTCTGCCCACGAGGTAAGCGGCCAACTATACTTAGCTCACCGCCGAATTCACCAATGTCAATTTAAATTAAGCACTACTGTCTCTGTAAGTATTTTTGTTTGTTATTGAGCAGTAAAACTACACTCTAAGAAGCTCATAACGTTAGTTGACTGACGTTTTTGAATGCAGATGTTGGTAGTTACATGCATAATATTATAAAACGAAGATGAGAACCGCTAGCCACTCGTAAACACTGATGAACCGAAACATTATGGACAACTGCTTAAAAGTTTATTTGTTCGTCTTTGTAATGAAATTCAACACCGTTTTTGCGTATCAGGGATCCGACAGTTTGTTGGTAGGTTTGTGGAGGTATGTGGCGTTAAATGTCTTCGCACATGTCATGTAATTCGCGTAAATAACGAGACGCTGATTTGCGTACGCAGTGATGGCTCCCGACTGCGATCCGGGTGAGTACCATAGGATTAAGGTCAGTCGAATTGGTCGCCGAGACATCAACGTGAGTTCACTGTAATGATGTTCAAACCACTGGCTCCGAGACAAGGACAATTACACTGCTGAAAGATGACATCGCAGTATTGGAAGACGTCATGCATGAAGAGATGCACTCGGTACGCAGGTGTTCAAATGGTTCAAATGGCTCTGAGCACTATGGTACTTAACTTCTGAGGTCATCAGTCCCCTAGAACTTAGAACTACTTAAACCTAACTAAGCTAAGGACATAACACACACCCATGCTCGAGGCAGGATTCGAACCTGCGACCTTAGCGGTTGCGCGGTTCCAGACTGTAGCGCCTAGAACCGCTCGGCCACTCCGGTCGGCTTTCGCTGGTCTCACCGTGTCTTCGATTACTATCACAAGTCCCATGAAAGCGTAGGACAATGTTTCTCACAGCATAATACCGCTCCTGCGAGCGTGCGTCCGTGGCGTGCTACACGTTTCCAGTCGCAGTTCACCTCGACGAAGGCGTTTGTGGAGACGACCGTCGACCTAATGTCATTCACCCAGAGAGCTGACACGTTTCCATTGATCGACGGCCGAATGCCGATGGTTCCGTGCCCACTGAAATCGTAATTGGCGAAATCGTTAAGGTTAATATGTGAACTCGTAGGGGCGGTCTGCTGCAGAGTTCCATGTTCAACAATGTACAATGAACGGGGTGCTCCGAAACACTTAAGCGTGCACCAGCATTGTGCTCTATCGACAGATATGCCACAGATCACCATCTATCCTACTTCTAAAGAACAGAGAAGCCTCCGAACACCACGTTCTGTGAAGAGACGGTGGACGTACAACCATTTAGCGCCTACTGGAAGTTTTACTGTCGTTCTACCTCTTTCCTTAGTTGCTCACTAAAGTAGTACGTGAACATTCGACCAGCTTCGAGGTTTCGAGATACTCGTTTACACGTTCCGCGTAACAATAACCTGCCCTTTGTCAAAGTTGCTTATTTCAACGTTTTTCCCCATTTGCAGCCCATATCATCGCTAGGGTGATCCCACTTCCGTGTCTGCTCCGCTTACATACTTTCGTTACCGCGTCATGTGCAGGCAACACCTCTAGGCATCATCTAACGTCACGGTGGGCAGTGGTCATCATGTTTTGGCTTATCAGTATACTTGATTCGGACCGCATGCGGCCCGGACGCCTCAATTTGACAACCAGTGGTAGAGCTACTTTGTCTCACTTCCGTGATATACAGCATGCAAGCTGTGTATGTACATAAAAATCGAGGCTGCTTCGAGTATAGAATTTTCATACAGATTCACAGTTAACAAAAGTACTTTTCCATCTGTAATGGTTACGAGAAATTTAAAAAATTGATATATTCGATTCCTCTAGAGGAGAATTCTTTATACTTGTGGCATATCTGGAAAGACATGTTGCAGTAGCACGTATATTGAGTCGTAATCAAAGACTGACAACAACGCTTATAATATCAAGAACACTAAATCTGTTCCGGAGTAGTTTATTCTAATCTCATCACAAAGTTGTGTTTGAGGAGTATTTCATATCAGATTACCTATTCTCCTCGGTAGGTTCCTTCGTATTGTGGCTGTTTATGCAATCATTTCTTACCAACACATGAAACTTTGTAACGTCCCCTTTGAACAATTATACATAACTGTGCTTAAACTGACACACAATATTTTGTTAGCGCAACGCAATCTGACTTTTAAAATTCCCTACAAAAGAATGGCCCTGACTGACATTAAACTATACCTTTCACAAATCACTTACCTCACAAAAATCTTCGCTGCTCAAGCTACTGCAATACAGCGAGCGCCACTACTGCCAGCTAAATAAAAGATTCAAACTATGGAAGGCACTAACTACTGATAGGGATAGTTAGCAAATCAAAGATATTAATAGAGAACAAACAATGTATTTACCTTGATATCATCATATATAAATATGTAAGTAGGCTGTTTAGGTTTTTTTATTGGTAACGCCACCTCTGTATGAAAATCACTGGCTGTGCTGTGTGCAGTCTGTGGCTGCTTTGCATTGTTGTAATACTCGCCATTGTAGTGTTAGGCAGCTGGCCGTGAACAGCGCGTAGCGTTGCGCAGTTGGAGGTGAGCCGCCAGCAGTGGTGGATGTGGGGAGAGAGATGGCGGAGTTTTGAAATTTGTCATGAACTGCTATATTTATATATGATGATATCAAGGTAAATACATTGTTTGTTCTCTATTAATATCTTTGATTTACTAACTATCCCTATCAGTAGTTAGTGCCTTCCATAGTTTGAATCTTTTATTTAGCTGGCAGTAGTGGCGCTCGCTGTATTGCAGTAGCTTGAGCAGCGAAGATTTTTGTGAGGTAAGTGATTTGTGAAAGGTATAGTTTAATGTTAGTCAGGGCCATTCTTTTGTAGGGAATTTTAAAAGTCAGATTGCGTCGCGCTAACAAAATATTGTGTGTCAGTTTAAGCACAGTTATGTATAATTGTTCAAAGGGGACGTTACAACCTTAATGAATCTGAAGCTACACTTTTCTCTGATTTAATTGTTAAGCAGCATAAACAATAACACCTCACGTAAAATAATTTAGTTTGAAAGAAATCAGTGTCGCTGCCATCTAATTACTCCAAGAGAATAAATGATAACGAAGAAAATGTTCAAATGTGTGTGAAATCTTATGGGACTTAACTGCTAAGGTCATCAGTCCCTAAGCTTACACACTGCTTAACCTAAATTACCCTAAGGACAAATACACACATCCATGCCCAAGGGAGGACTCGAACCTCCGCTGGGACCAGCCGCACAGTCCATGACTGCAGCGCCTTTGACCGCTCGGCTAATCCCGCGCGGCGTAAAGGATAACGCCTACGACACTACTTAACCTTGTAAATATGGAGGAAGTCATCTGCTTACGATCATTAATGAGGTACTGAGTCCCACAAAAGTTAACGTACCTTTGCAGGAACGTTGCTTATTAGGGAAAGGAAATCTGACAACTGAAACGCCTACCACACCTATTTTGATCAGTTAGCGTTACTCGCCTCATCTGCAGTCAATACGGCTGCAACGCACCTACCACTGACCGCAGGTTGAAATAAAGAGTAGTGGTGTGCATTCGTTTTTGAACTGGGACGGGATGCAATGAACGCCTCAGTCCTGTCCTCCAGTAACATACACCACAGTGTCTAAAAATAAAGTCAGTTTCAGATTTTGAGGTAAGCTTGTTTGGTTGAATTATACACGGCCTTGCGAGAAGAAGTTATATAGACTACTCTGACAAAGCTTAAGTAATTTAGATGTATCCAATATTTCAGCCGCAGTTATGTTTGCAGAGTGATTCTTTATTAATTGGGAAAAGAAAATTGGCCCGATGATTTGACCGAGCGGCTCTGGGCACCTCAGTCTGGAACCGCGCGACCACTACGGTCGCAGGTTTGAATCCTGCCTCGGGCATGGATGTGTGAGATGTCCTTAGGTTAGTTAGGTTTAAATATTTCTAAGTTCTAGGGGACTGATGACCTCAGATGTTAAGTCCAATAGTGCTCAGAGCCATTTTTTGAGAAAAAATTTGAGCCGTACAGACAAGAAACGACTACAAGCTCTTATCACCGCCAGGACACGTGGAAGAGCTTTAGATACCATTCACCCACAGGTTGGCAAAGCCACCAATGTTGCTCAGCGATAGATTTGATTTCCTGGCAGTATCCTACGCTTCTTTATAAACAGCAGCCTTCTTCCTAAGACCTCATTTCCCACACGTTTCAGCTAAACCCGGATGGCCAAAAGCTGACTAGAACGTTGGATGGCATGCACAAATTCCGTTTTTACGAACTCTCTTCCTCTGCAAAATATATTTCAGTGGGTACCGCAACATACTATGAGTACTTGACTAGCACCAATACGCATGGTGTTTCATATTTGAGACAAATAAATATCCCGAAAACGACAGTCCGTGCGAAAAAATGTTCTACGTAAAAGGTTGATACTAGTAAAGTTGACATCTGTCTGTGTTACAACTAGTCACCTCCTAAGCAACCTTCCTTCGTGGACGTAGACAACTTAATACACTCCTGGAAATTGAAATAAGAACACCGTGAATTCATTGTCCCAGGAAGGGGAAACTTTATTGACACATTCCTGGGGTCAGATACATCACATGATCACACTGACAGAACCACAGGCACATAGACACAGGCAACAGAGCATGCACAATGTCGGCACTAGTACAGTGTATATCCACCTTCCGCAGCAATGCAGGCTGCTATTCTCCCATGCAGACGATCGTAGAGATGCTGGATGTAGTCCTGTGGAACGGCTTGCCATGCCATTTCCACCTGGCGCCTCAATTGGGCCAGCGTTTGTGCTGGACGTGCACACCGCGTGAGACGACGCTTCATCCAGTCCCAAACATACTCAATGGGGGACAGATCCGGAGATCTTGCTGGCCAGGGTAGTTGACTTACACCTTCTAGAGCACGTTGGGTGGCACGGGATACATGCAGACGTGCGTTGTCCTGTTGGAACAGCAAGTTCCTTTGCCGGTCTAGGAATGGTAGAACGATGGGTTCGATGACGGTTTGGATGTACCGTGCACTATTCAGTGTCCCCTCGACGATCACCAGTGGTGTACGGCCAGTGTAGGAGATCGCTCCCCACACCATGATGCCGGGTGTTGGCCCTGTGTGCCTCGGTCGTATGCAGTCCTGATTGTGGCGCTCACCTGCACGGCGCCAAACACGCATGCGACCATCATTGGCACCAAGGCAGAAGCGACTCTTATCGCTGAAGACGACACGTCTCCATTCGTCCCTCCATTCACGCCTGTCGCGACACCACTGGAGGCGGGCTGCACGATGTTGGGGCGTGAGCGGAAGACGGCCTAACGGTGTGCGGGACCGTAGCCCAGCTTCATGGAGACGGTTGCGAATGGTCCTCGCCGATACCCCAGGAGCAACAGTGTCCCTAATTTGCTGGGAAGTGGCGGTGCGGTCCCCTACGGCACTGCGTAGGATCCTACGGTCTTGGCGTGCATCCGTGCGTCGCTGCGGTCCGGTCCCAGGTCGACGGGCACGTGCACCTTCCGCCGACCACTGGCGACAACATCGATGTACTGTGGAGACCTCACGCCCCACGTGTTGAGCAATTCGGCGGTACGTCCACCCGGCCTCCCGCATGCCCACTATACGCCCTCGCTCAAAGTCCGTCAACTGCACATACGGTTCACGTCCACGCTGTCGCGGCATGCTACCAGTGTTAAAGACTGCGATGGAGCTCCGTATGCCACGGCAAACTGGCTGACACTGACGGCGGCGGTGCACAAATGCTGCGCAGCTAGCGCCATTCGACGGCCAACACCGCGGTTCCTGGTGTGTCCGCTGTGCCGTGCGTGTGATCATTGCTTGTACAGCCCTCTCGCAGTGTCCGGAGCAAGTATGGTGGGTCTGACACACCGGTGTCAATGTGTTCTTTTTTCCATTTTCAGGAGTGTATTTTCGAATGGGAACCACCCACTTTTATTGCATATTCGGACTCTACGCAAGAAAATACGTAAGGTTTACCGAACCATTTTATCCATTCATAGTAGAAGGAGCTGAATCTACATATGTCAAGTGTCACTGTTTTTGCGATTCAAAATCGACGCATTTCATCCAACATCTCATTTTCAATGTAAATGTAAACCTTTCTGTTCTACGGGTTGACGTTTATGTTCGTAATTTCAAAATTTATGTTAGTATTACAATTGTACACTACAATTCGTTTAGCCGTTTCAGTGCCACCTTACACTACTGGCCATTAAAATTGCTGCACCAAGAAGAAATGCAGATGATAAACGGGTATCCATTGGACAAATGTATTATACTAGAACTGACATGTGATATTTTCACGCAATTTGGGTGCACAGATCCTGAGAAATCAGTACCCAGAAGAACCACCTCTGGCCGTAATAGCGGCCTTGATACGCCTGGGCATTGAGTCAAACAAAGCTTGGATGGCGTGTACAGGGACAGCTGCCCATGCAGCTTCTACACGATACCACAGTTCATCAAGAGTAGTGACTGGCGTATAGTGACAAGCCAGTTGCTTCCACCATTGACCAGACGTTTTCAATTGGTGAGAGATCTGGAGAATGTGCTGGCAAGGACAGCAGTCGAACATTTTCTGTATCCAGAAAGGCCTGCACAGGACCTGCAACATGCGGTCGTGAATTATCCTGCTGAAATGTTGGGTTTCGCAGGGTTCGAATGAAGGGTAGAGCCACGGGTCGTAACACACCTGAAATGTAACGTCCATTGTTCAAAGTGCCGTCAATCCGGAAAAGACGTGACCGTACGTGTAACCAATGGCACTACATACCATCACGCCGGGTGATACTCCAGTACGGTTGTGACGATTACACGCTTCCAATGTGCGTTCACCGCGATGTCGCCAAACACGGATGTTAGCATTATGATGCTGTAAACAGAACCTGGCTTCATCCGAAAAAATGACGTTTTGCCATTCGTGCACCCAGGATCGTCGTTGAGTACACCATCGCAGGCGCTCCTGTCTGTGATGCAGAGTCAAGGGTAACCGCAGCCATGGTATCCGAGCTGATCGTCCATGCTGCTGCAAAAGTCGTCGAACTGTTCGTGCAGATGGTTGATGTCTTGCAAACGTCCCCATCTGTTGACTCAGGGATCGAGACGTGACTGCACGATCCGTTACAGCCATGCGGATAAGATGCCTGTCATCTCGACTGCTGGTGATACGAGGCCGTTGGGATCCAGCACGGCGTCCCATATTACCCTCCCGAACCCACTGATACCATATTCTGCTAACAGTCATTGGATCTCGACCAACGCGAGCTGCAGTGTCGCGATACGATAAACCACAATCGCGGTAGGCTACAATCCGACATTTATCAAAGTCGGAAACGTGGTGTTACGCATTCCTCCTCCTTACACGAGGCCTCACAACAACGTTTCACCAGGCAACGCCCGTCAACTGCTGTTTGCGTATGAGAAATCGTTTGGAAACTTTCCTCACGTCAGCACGTTGTAGGTGTCGCCACCGGCGCCAACCTTGTGTGAATGCTCTGAAAAGCTAATCATTTGCATATCACAGCATCTTCTTCCTGTCGGTAAAATTTCGCGTCTGTAGCACGTCATTTCCGTGGTGTAGCAATTTTAATGGCCAAGTAGTGTATTATCTATAAATTTCAATGTCAAGCCATATTATTTGAACTGTACAATCACATTTGCTACACTTGAGTAACGTTTGAACATGATTATCATTCGTTAGAACACATTTAAAACGTAAATGAAACATAGAATCAAATGCGTCTGTTGCTAATTGCAAAAACTGGCACTGCTGATATCTGTCGGTTACAGCGCCATCTGCTCCTACAAAGTGGAAACAATTGTTTAATAAACTGCACGTATTTTTTGGCGTAAAATCCGAATACGAATTACAAATGGGCATTTCCCATATGAAAATAAAAAACTGCGCCCCCTCCCCCCCCCCCCGGCCAACCAAACACAGCAAGTATCGTTAGGAAGTGACCAGTTGTAGGGCATACAGATGTCCCATTTACTGATATTAAGTTTTCACGTACAACATTTTCTTCATACGATGCGGCGGTTTCGAGATATTTAGTTCTCTCAGGTTAAAACAAACACTCTGTATAACGAAGCACCTATATGCCAGAAGTAGAAACAACATGGGTCGTCGCAAAGCAGTTCTGTAACACCTCCTGTGTTAAACGCTTGACTCATCTTTGCACAGCAGTAAAAAACCCGAAATAATGTAAACTGTTGCTTCATCACAATTTGAAACAGTGGAAAGTTGTTGTTATTGTTGTGGTCTTCAGTCCTGAGACTGGTTTGATGCAGCTCCCCATGCTACTCTATCCTGTGCAAGCTTCTCCATCTCCCAGTACCTACTGCAACCTACATCCTTCTGAATCTGCTTGGTGTATTCATCTCTTGGTCTCCCTCTACGATTTTTACCCTCCACGCTGCCCTCCAATGCTAAATTGGTGATCCCTTGATGCCTCAGAACATGTCCTACCAATCGATCCCTTCTTCTAGTCAAGTTGTGCCACAAACTTCTCTTCTCCAAAATCCTATTCAATACCTCCTCATTAGTTATGTGGTCTAATCATCTAATCTTCAGCATTCTTCTGTAGCACCACATTTGGAAAGTTACTATTCTCTTCTTGTCCAAACTATTTATCGTCCATGTTTCATTCCATACATGGCTACACTCCATACAAATACTTTCAGAAACGACTTCCTGATACTTAAATCTATACTCGATGATAAGTAATTTTCTTCAGAAACGCTTTCCTTGCCATTGCCAGTCTACATTTTATATCCTCTCTACTTAGACCATCATCAGTTATTTGGCTCCCCAAATAGCAAACATCCTTTACTACTTTAAGTGTCTCATTTCCTAATCTAATACCCTCAGCATCTCCCGACTTAATTCGACTACATTCAATTACACTCGTTTGCTTTTATTGATGTTCATCTTATATCCCCATTTCAAGACGCTATCCATTCCGTTCAAATGCTCTTCCAAGTCCTTTGCTGTCTCTGGCAGAATTACAATGTCATCGGCGAACCTCAAAGTTTTTATTTCTTCTCCATGGATTTTGATACCTACTCCGAATATTTCTTTTGTTTCCTTCACTGCTTGCTCAATATACAGATTGAATAACATCGGGGAGGGGCTACAACCCTGTCTCACTCCCTTCCCAACCACTGCTTCCCTTTCATGCCCCTCAACTCTTATAACTGCCATTTGGTTTCTGTACTAATTGTAAATAGCCTTTCCTTCCCTGTATTTTACTCCTGCCACCTTCAGAATCTGAAAGAGAGTATTCCAGTCAACATTGTCAAAAGCTTTCCCTAAGTCTACAAATGCTAGAAACGTAGGTTTGCCTTTGCTTAATCTAGCTTTCAAGATAAGTCGTAAGGTCAGTATTGCCTCACGTGTTCCAAGATTTCTACGGAATCCAAACTGATCTTCCCCAGGGTCGGCTTCTACTAGTTGTGCCATTCGTCTGTAAAGAATTCGCGTTAGTATTTTGCAGCGGTGACTTATTAAACTGATAGATTTTCACATCTGTCACCCCCTGCTTTCTTTGGGATTGGAATTATTATATTCTTCTTGATATCTGAGGAAATTTCGCCTGTCTCATACATCTTGCTCACCAGATGGTAGAGTTTTGTCAGGACTGGCTCTCCCAAGGCTGTCAGTAGTTCTAATGGAATGTTATCTACTCCCGGGGCCTTGTTTCGACTCAGGTCTTTAAGTGCTCCGTCAAACTCTTCACGCAGTATCATATCTCCCATTTCATCTTCATCTACATCCTCTTCCATTTCCATAATATTCACCTCAAATACATCGCCCTTGTATAGAACCTTTATATACTCCTTTCACCTTTCTGCTTTCCCTTCTTTGCTTAGAACTGGTTTTCCATCTGAGCTCTTGATATTCATACAAGTGGTTCTCTTTTCTTGAAACGTCTCTTTAATTTTCCTGTAGGCAGTATATATCTAACCCCTAGTGAGATAAGCCTCTACATCCTTACATTTGTCCTCTAGCCATCCTTGCTTAGCCATTTTGCACTTCCTGTCGATCTCATTTTTGTATTCCTTTTTGCCTGCTTCATTTACTGCATTTTTATATTTTCTCCTTTCATCAATTTAATTCAATATTTCTTCTGTTACCCAATGATTTCTACCAGCCCTCGTCTTTTTACCTACTCGATCCTCTGCTGCCTTCACTACTTCATCCCTCAAAGCTACCCATTCTTCGTCTACTGCATTTCTTTCCTCCATTCCTGTCAATTATTCCCTTATGCTCTCCCTGAAACCCTCTACAACCTCTGGTTTAGCCAGTTTATCCAGGTCCCATCCCCTTAAATTCCCACCTTTTTGCAGTTTCTTCAGTTTTAATCTACAGTTCATAACCAATAGATTGTGGTCAGAGTCCACATCTGCCCTGGAAATGTCTTACAATTTAAAACCTCGTTCCTAAATCTCTGTCTTACTATTATATAACCTGTCAGTATCTCCAGTCTTCTTCCATGTATACTACCTTCTTTTATGATTCTTGAACGAAGTGTTAGCTACGATTAAGTTGTGCTCTGTGCAAAATTCTACTAGGCGGCTTCTTCTTTCATTTCTTAGCCCCAATCAATATTCACCTACTACGTTTCCTTCTCTCCCTTTTCCTACTACCGAATTCCAATCACCCATGACTATTAAATTTTCGTCTCCCTTCACTAGCTGAATAATTTCTTTTATTTCATCATACATTTATTCAATTTCTTCGTCATTTGCAGAGCTAGTTGGCATATAAACTTGTACTACTGTAGTAGCCGTGGGCTTCGTGTCTATCTTGGCCACAATAATGCGTTCACTATGCTGTTTGTAGTAGCTTACCCGCATTCCTATTTTTTATTCATTATTAAACCTCCTCCTGCATTACCCCTATATGACTTTGTGTTTATAACCCTGTAGTCACCTGACCAGAAGTCTTGATGCTCCTGCCACCGAACGTCACCAATTCCCACTATATCTAACTTTAACCTATCCATTTCCCTTTTTAAATTTTCTAACCTACCTGCCCGATTAAAAGATTTGACATTCCACGCCCCGTTCCGCAGAACGCCAGTTTTCTTGCTCCTGATAACGACGTCCTCTTGAGTAGTCCCCGCCCGGAGATCCGAATGGGGGACTATTTTACCTCCGGAATATTTTACCCATGAGGACGCCATCATCATTAACCATACAGTAGAGGTGCATGCCCTCGGGAAAAATTACGGCTGTAGTTTCCTCTTGCTTTCAGCCGTTCGTAGTACCAGCACAGCAAGGCCGTTTTGGTTAATGTTACATGGCCACATCAGTCAATCATCCAGACTGTTGCCCCTGCAACTACTGAAAAGGCTGCTGCCCCTCTTCAGGAGCCACACGTTTGTCTGGCCTCTCAACAGATACCCCTCCGTTGTGGTTGCACCTACGGTACGGCTATCTGTATCGCTGAGGCACGCAAGCCTCCCCACCAACGGCAAGGTCCATGGTTCATGGGGGGGAGTGGAACGTTAAGCTATTCATTCGACTGAAAGCCTTTGATTTTCAGCAGGAAAATTACGTTCAGAATTTTCGGAATAATTTATTCTGAAAAGGTAATTAAAAACAGTAAATGACATCAGGGAAAATTCATAACTATAAAATGCTGCGTTCAAGCGTTCACATTAAACTGAACGTGGCTCTGCAACCTCGACGAATCAGCGCCCCGTGATCGAATACCGCGACTAGAAAGCATTCCTACTCTTTCCTTGTCCAAAGCCTCAAAAGTATCGGACAGACCTCATACATCATTTAGTCCAGACAACGTGCCACTCTGTGTAGGCCGTTTGCGATAGTCGATATCGTTCCAGCCACGGCCTGAACTCTTTGGCAGTTGTATGCGAAACTAACGCGCGTGAGCTTTCAACCACTTCCAACTCGAAACTAACGCTCTATTCTTTAGCTTATGTCAATACGACGTACAGAAAGTTAATGATTTTAATGAAAATCAGTTGATGTCTTCTATGTGAGACCCTTTCGGGCTCAGCAGAGATTAAAATTTTCCTATTTTTATTACTACAGTATTTACGAAATGTAAGACGGAATGGTAATGTCATAGAAGACACTGTATCTAAAAATTATTACAACAGCAGTCCATGCAATGGGAAATGTTTCTGAGTATTTCACAACTAAGATACTAACACGCACTACGAGATAAGAACGATCAACTGCTTAATTGAAATAGTTAAAAAAATAACACCTTCCGACAACGTTTGCATGGTGTTACTTCTGTCGCCGTACTTCTCAAACTCTGACAGGTTGTCGGAGAACTTCAGTGGGCTGAGAAAGAAACGCGTACTAGAATTTTGCTGTAGCTGTCATATACTTCGTATATATCCACTCAGTGACCGTCAAATTCGCGATCACCTGTCACTTACGAGAAAGAAACATTGGATAATCTATTGCAGAATAGCGTCGCATGGAGACTGCATGTCCGAAGAACACTGGGACGAATCTTGATATGTATTGTGGACATTCGTTTGTAATGTTCGAATGAAGTAGAGTCACATTTTTACGCTAGATTTAGTATAACAAATAGTTTCAAGAAGCTATGTTGTGGAATCGGACAAGCCACGTTGATTGCCGTCGTCGATACATTTTCAACGAAAATTTAAGGCATTATCAGTATTTTACAGTGCCACGTTCGGTGAGATGGTGTCCCTCGCAATGTTATAGTAGTGACAGACAACAAGTAGTATCATTGAGGAGCGGCCATTTTTGTAGAAACTGCAGACGCATCCGGGGAATCGCTTTAGCAAAGATTATTTTCTGGACTCACCGTGCTAAGACGTTGCCTCTCAGGGAAGAGTCTAAAGGTGCGTAATCCGAAGCAGTCAGCCACGCCAAGAGTTCATTAAGCTTCTTTCGAGCTATATTAAAGACTTAATTAAAACCACTAAAAATAACCGCCTTGCGATGATTACAGGACCAGAACTTTTTTTGTGTATGAAACCGATAAAAGTATTAAAAAATGAAGTAAATACACAAAACCAAAGGAGGAAACAGGAAAGAGGGTTAAGGTTTAATGTTATGTCGAGGTAGAAGTACTCATTAAATAAAAATGAAAGCTCTGATGGAACAAGGAATGTTGAGGAAATTGTCTGTCTTCCTTTCAAGGCACCTGTACCAGTATTCACTTTAATAAATTTAGGGAAACTAGAGGGAATTTAAATACTGATTGCAGGACAAAGATTTGGAACCCGCTCGCCCATATCTCAGTCCGGAGTCTTAATCAGCAGCTCAGCCTCGATCGGCGAAAAATGAAACAGACTAGGCGGGCAGTATGAGAGAGACATCAGAAGCTGTTTTGTAAACTAAAATCGAATTGCGAGTATAAATGTCATGAAATTGAAGGTTTGTATAGTGACAACGTAAATGATGTGACTATGATCAACTTTAACCCTGCTGTTCTATTCAGGTCTACAAGACCATGAAATTGTTCAAAAATGTTCAAATGTGTGTGAAATCTTAAGGGACTTAACTGCTAAGGTCATTAGTCCCTAAGCTTACACACTACTTAACCTAAACTATCCTAAGGACAAACACACACACACCCACGCCCGAGGGAGGACTCGAACCTCCGCCGGGACCAGCCGCATAGTCCATGACTGCAGCGCCTGAGACCACTCGGCTAAGCACGCGCGGCCATGAAATGGTTATAAATTTCAATTCGTATTATGCAAATCTTAAAATAACTTTATGAAATTTGATAACTTCGTCTGAAAATGCATGGGCAGTATATGGTTAAAAAGGTTTTAAAGTATTTTAAGCCATCTGGTCAAGAACATGAGTTACATAGATAATTTTCAGGTCAATGTGCCCCCATATTTTATAATTTCTCTAAAGTCAAATACTTTCTGTTTTTCCCATATTTTGTAGTAGTAATGACTTTCATTGTTCATACTTACTCTCAACACTCAACAAGTCAACAAACTTTACGAAAAATTGCACTTCATCATATGGGATCAAATTTATCCGAACAGTACATTTGTGGAGTAAAAGTGAACAGAACAGCAAGGTTCAGGTCGTTAGCCGTGAAATCAAATAATAACACAGAGCAAAGCTGTATTAAATGAGAAATGAAAACTCTCTCTGTAATGAGAAAATACCACACAACAATATGTGACACACATGTCACAAAGGGCAGACAGAATGTCTACAGAGAGACGGAGCAACCTTGTGAAACTAACACTGCTTACTTTTTCACTTGCAATTGTGACTTAATAAACTGGAACCGTAATATGAAAATATTTTGCGGGAAGACGAACCAAAGACTGCATTGCACTGATACAACATCTAGAAAGTGAAACAAATCTACTAAAAGATTTTACTTCCATGGGGATCCACAGCCTCTAAGTGTTTAATAAAAGCAAATATTGTCTGTTGTAGGCTGTATTCTGTTTTACTAAAATCGTGCTGCTAGCTAATTTCGGCCATGAGCCATTATCCAGCATCTGAAATAAACGAGTGTAAGAGAGCGTCACATGCCTACCTAGATTGTCATCTATAAATAAAGCGTTCCATAACTCACATTAACGTGACCAGACTTACAGTGCGATAACATCACTAACATCTGCGATGTTATGTATTAAATATGGTGTTCATCACATTCTTTTATGTCATATACATAAAACCAGAAGTCGTATTGTGTCGTAACATGCTCTAAGTGCTGCAGCTGCAGCGTTTAATAAGTAGTTTATATTAGCGAATATTCTTACATGATGTGTCATTGAATATCTTTACCTGTATCTTATAACTTTGATGCCTGATTGCTACACATTCTTCTTCAAATAATGTTATAAATATTTTTGCCGACTTTCTGTTTTAGAATCTATTGTTGCTATTTATCCATTTTGGAAAATGCAACGTGTGCTGGCAAAAACATATTTGCCACAATTTTGAGACTGTACAAGGATTCTACGGTTTCGTAATAGATTAATGTGACATGAAAAAATACTACTCTGTATGAAATGTCAACAAGTTGACCTCCATGTGTAATCTTTACACACTGATCTTCTACGATAGTGTTTGTAGTAGCTCATATTTTTATTCAATGGAGGCCTTGGAATTATTTTTACCTCTCTTCCAGACATTAGTAATTTTCAGACATTACTACTTGCATCCATACGTTTTACTACGAGTAATAATGTGGAGTGCGCGTAAGCTACTACAAACAGCGTAGTGAACGCATTATAGTGGCCAAGATAGACACGAAGCCCACGCCTACTACAGTAGTACAAATTTATATGCCAACTAGCTCTGCAGATGATGAAGAAATTGATGAAATGTATGATGAGATAAAAGAAATTATTCATATAGTGAAGGGAGACGAAAATTTATTAGTCATGGTTACTGGAAATCGAGAGTAGGCAAAGGGTGAGAAGGAAACATAGTGGGTGAATATGGATTGGGGGTAAGAAATGAAAGAGGAAGCCGTCTGGCAGAATTTTGCCCAGAGAATAACTTAATCATAGCTAACACGTGGTTCAAGAATCATAAAAGAAGGCTGTATACATGGAAGAAGCCTGGAGATACTAGAAGGTATCAGATAGATTATATAATGGTAAGACAGAGATTTAGGATACAGGTTTTAAATTGTAACACATTTCCAGGAGCAGATGTGCACTCTGACCACAATCTATTGGTTATGAACTGTAGATTAAAACTGAAGAAACTGCAAAAAGGTGGGAATTTAAGGAGTTGGGACCTGGATAAACTGACCAAACCTGAGGCTGTACAGAGTTTAAGGGAGAGCATAACGAAACAATAGACAGGAATGGGTGAAAGAAATACAGTAGAAGAAGAATGGGTAGCTTTGAGGGATGAAGTAGTGAAGGCAGCAGAATATCCAAGTGGGTAAAAAGACGAGGGCTAGTGGAAATCCTTGAGTAACAGAAGAAATACTAAATTTAACTGATGAAAGGAGAAAATATAAAAATGCAGTAAATGAAGCAGGCAAAAAGGAAAACAAATGTCTCAAAAATGAGATCGACAGGAAGTGCAAAATGGCTAAGCAGTGATGGCTAGAGGCCAAATGTAAGAATGTAGAGGCTTATCTCACTAGGGGTGAGATATATACTGCCTACAGGAAAATTAAAGAGATCTTTGGAGAAAAGAGAACCACTTGTATGAATATCAAGAGCTCAGATGGAAACCCAGTTCTATGCAAAGAAGGGAAAGCAGAAAGGTGGAAGGAGTATATATATAGGGTCTACGCAATGGCGATGTACTTGAGGACAATATTATGGAAATGGAAGAGAATATAGACGGAGATGAAATGGGAGATACGATACTGCGCGAAGAGTTTGACAGAGCACTGAGAGACCTGAGTCGAAACAAGGCCCCGGGAGTAGACAACATTCCCAACATTCCATTAGAACTACTGACGGCCTTGGGAGAGCCAGTCCTGACAAAACTCTACCATCTGGTGAGCAAGATGTATGAGACAGGTGAAATACCCTCAGACTTCAAGAAGAAAAAATAATTCCCATCCCAAGGAAAGCAGGTGTCGACAGATGTGTAAATTACCGAACAATTCGTTTAACAAGTCACAGCTGCAAAATACTATCGCGAATTCTTTACAGACGAATGGAAAAACAGGTAGAAGTCGACCCCAGGGAAGAACAGTTTGGATTCCGTGGAAATATTGGAACACGTGAGGCAATACTGACCTTACGACTTATCTTAGAAGAAATATTAAGGAAAGACAAACCTATGTTTTTAGCATTTCTAGACTTAGAGAAAGCTTTTGACAATGTTAACTCGAATACTCTCTTTCAAACTCTAAAGGTGGCAGGGTAAAATACAAGGAGCGACAGCCTATTTACAATTTGTACAGAAACCAGATGACAGTTATAAGAGACGAGGGGCATGAAAGGGAAGCAGTGGTTGGGAAGGGAGTGAGACAGTGTTGTAGCCTCTCCCCTATGTTAATCAATCAGTATAGTGAGCAAGCAGTAAGGGAAACAAAAGAAAAATTCGTAGGTATTGAAATCCACGGAGAAGAAATAAAAACTTTGAGGTTCGCCGATGACATTGTAATTCTGTCAGAGACAGCAAAGGACTTGGAAAAACAGTTGAACGGAATGGACAGTGTCTTGAAAGGAGGATATAAAAGCAAAACGAGGATAATGGAATGTAGTCGATTTAATCGGATGATGCTGAGGGAATTAGGTTAGGAAATGAGACACTTAAATTAGTAAAGAAGTTCTACTATTTGGGGAGCAAAATAACTGCTGATGGTCGAAGTAGAGGACATATAAAATGTAGACTGGCAATGGCAAGGAAAGCGTTTCTGAAGAAGAGAAATTTGTTAACATCATGTATAGATTTAAATGTCAGGAATTCGTTTCTGAAAGTATTTGTATGTAGTGAAGCCACGTATGTAAGTGAAACATGGACGATAAATAATTTGGACAAGAAGAGAATAGAAGCTTTCGTAATGTGGTGCTGCAGAAGAATGCTGATTAGATGGGTAGATCACATAACTAATGAGGAGGTATTGAATAGAGTTGGGGAGAAGAGAAGTTTGTGGCACAACTTGACAAGAAGAGGGGACCGGTTGGTAGGACATGTTCTGAGGCATCAAGGGATCACAAATTTAGCATTGGAGGACAGCGTGGAGGGTCAAACTCGTAGAGGGAGAGCAAAGATGAATACACTAAGCAGACTCAGAAGGAAGTAGGTTGCGTTAAGTTTGCACAGGATAGAGTAGCTTGGAGAGCTGCATTAAACCAGTCTCAGGACTGAAGACCACGACAACAGCAATGTTGTTTGTACTGTGTATTTTTCCTAATGAAAGATAGATGTACAAGATTATGAATGGGATGTTTTCCCATTTTCTGTCTGCAGCATTTTTGCAGTGAACCTTAAGTATACTCATGGACATATATCTTTATTGGTTCTTATTATCATTTCCTATCCATCTTGATGCAATGAAAGGCAGACATATAGTCACAGATTTGCTTGTCATAAACTGTCATCTGGTCCCACTAACCTATCACGGATATTATAAACTTAAAATATTTCTGAAATTACTATTTTTATAAATCATTAATCTGTTCAATACCTCAACAACTAGGTCTCCGTATATCTCTAGTTAACCGTAAGTCATGATGAAGTTGCAGTTTCATGATATTTACACTTTCTTATACGCTTAAAAGCCAAAGACACTGGTACAACTGCCTAATACCTTGAAGGGGACCCGCGAGCACGCAGGAGTGCCGCAACACTAAGTGGCATGGACTGGACTAATGTCTGAAGTAGTGCGGGAGGGAATTGACACCATGTGCGACCTCGTCCTTCAGGCGACACCGCAGAGGGCATCAATTCGTAGTCACTGACGTCGTCATTTCGCTTTGCGCAGGTAGCACAGTAACGCTCTACGTGCGCAGCAGGTCGGACCATTTCGTTATCGCGCTAGATGGACCTCGTGGCCGAGATACCGAATTTTGCATTACTTCCGTGAGCAAGTTTTTTGCTATAATCGTCGCGCCGACTTCTTCAAACGCTCACGAAGGAGCTACATACCCGCCATTTCGAGAAACAATTTAATAGGATACTAAGAAGCTACTTTCAGTGCACGCTTCAAGGTAATATTTATACTGTCTGCAACACACGTACGTTCCATTCTGCTGTGCTGCCCCATAAAACAGCAAAATATTCTAGTATCCGCTACACCATAGGTTTGAACAGGACGAGTCCTAGATGACAAGGACGAGAAGACACGGTATAAAGTTCTCTCGGTCTTCCGAATGCCTTTCCTCTGATCTCAATCTCCTGTCCAACAAGACGGCAAGATACTTGCTTTTAGGGTACCATTCGGTGGACTCACACCGAAGCTTTACTTTTTGGGAGTCCTAGGGCACCTCCTTCTCAGTAACTAAAATACTAAAACACTCTGCGTTTACAAGGCGGTATGTGAAAATCGCCATTGCTTTGCCCGCTTAGAGAAAAGATATGACTTCATGGTTGTCGCTAGTGCACAGTGGCTGCATTTTTACTTTCTGGAAGGCGGGAAGCCACTAAGCTAGAATCATATAGCAACTCTGTTGAAGCTACATTCATTCCCGGAAATTTCACGTACGTCACGGACTTCCCTTCCATAAAAGTTGGTTTCCTTGACTGGCATACGTTCGTTGTTGAAATCAGTGGCTTATTCAATGCTCTTCTGATATTCCACTATTTTTGTTTTAAACGCGTGCTGAGTTCGCGTTCTACTATACGTTTGTTTAGAAGCCTTCTCGTTTCGCCTATATGCAGACTACCATAGCCACATGACACTTTCAGAGTCCCTCTTTCTTTCATGCTACCGTTAGTTTAGAAACTACGCATACATAATAATTACCTGAATTAGTGCCTATTAGTCTATTAGTATAAAGGTGATGCCCTAAGGCTTTCGGAGTAATTTTATGGGAGGGGTGGTCGTTGCCTATTTCTGTTAACAGTATCAACAGTTGTTTGTTTGTCCTTCCACTGTTCATAGAAAAACTTGACGTTGTGTGCTATTTCAGAGATATAGTTTCGTCTTTCTGGATGGTTTGAAACTCGCTATAGGTAATCCGAAAATAATCGTCAGTTAAATAACAAAACAGAATTTTGCTTTGGTTATTTCTAAATCCCACTGGTTAACACAGTTTGCTGTCCCTTTATTAACCCAGCGTGCTGGAAACAGAAATGATTCTATCTTTTGTTGTAATCTCCATAGTAGTCCTGTAAATAGTAGCAAGTGTAAAGTCTAGGAAAACCAGTGCGTTGTATTGTCTGCAGTGATAGCTTCACCAACACAGTCCCTATCTCTTGAATTGATCAACTGCAAAGAATGACACTGAAACAGCACTGAAGTAACACTTTAAAAAAGCAAATGTTTTTCGTGTGCGTGTTAAGAGGTTTCATCTCCAGTATTGGTAACCGTAAAAATTTATTTGTTTCCATTTATTACCCCAAAATGAGCTGCAAAGATTCTGCATTAGATAAACATAATCGGAGTTGTAATATGCATTTTCTCCCTCAGAACCTTTATTCCACAACTTTCTTTCGCTCTCTATAAAATATGCTAGCTGCGAGACACAACCAATGTCTCCTCTGCGCGATAACAATGGAAATACTGTCGATAACAGTGCTGCTGAAACAAAGTTATGAAACACAGACTTCTGAAATTCCTTCACCAAAGAAGACGAAGTAAAAATTCCAGACCTCGAATCATGAACAACTATCAGCAGGAGTAACTTAGTAGATATCCTCGAAGTAGCGAAGCAACTTAAAACACTTAATGAAACCAAGTCTTCCGATCCAAATTTTATACGAGTTATCTTCCTTTCAGAGTATGCTGATCCAATACCTCCAAACTTAATAATCATACACAACCATCGCTCGACGATTTTCCGTACCCAAAGGCTGGAAAGTTGCACAGGTCACACCAATATCCAAAAAAGGCAACAGGAATAATGCCCTGTATCACAGGACCATATAATTCATGTGGATATGGTGTAGGATTTTGGAGCATATATTGTATTCGAGCATTATGAAATACGTCGAAGAGAATGGTATATTGACACATAGTCAACACAGATTTAAAAAACATCAGTTGTGTGAAACACAACTAGCTCTTTACTCATACGAAGTGATGAGTGCTATCGACAAGGGAGTTCAAATTGAATCCGTGTTTCTAGATTTCCAGAGGCTTATGACACCGTATGTCACATGGAGCATGAAATCAATTTGGCTGCTTATGGAATATGGTCTCAGTTACCCGTCTGGTTTAGTGATTTCCTTTCAGAGAGCTCACAGTTCGTAGTGGTTGAAGGAAAGTCATCGACTAAAATGGACATTATTTCTTGCGTTCCCCAAGGTAGTATTATAAGTTCTCTGCTACTCCTTACGTTTATAATCGATTTAGATGATAATCTGAGCAGCCATCATAGGCTGTTTGCAGATGACGCTGTCGTTTAAAGTCTAATAATGTCATCAGAAGATCCAAAGAAATTGCAAAACGATTTATATAAGATACGTGTATGCTGCGAAAATTGGAAATTGACCCTAGATAATGAACAGTGCGAAGTCATCCACATGAGCGCAAAAAGACAAATCTGTTAAACTTCGGGTACACGATAAATCAATCAAATCTATGGGCTGTGAATCAACTGTATACCTAGGAATCACAATGACGAACAAATTAAATTGGAAATAACACACAGAAAATGTTGTGGAGAAGGCGAACCAAAACACTGCATTTTATTGGCAGAACACTTAGAAAATTCAACAGATCTACTAAAGAGAGTGCTTGCACTACGGTTGTCCGTCCTCTTTTGGAGTACTGCTGCGCGGTGTGGGATCCTTATGAGGTAGGATTAACGGAGTCCATCGAGAAAGTTCAAAGAAGAGCAGCACATTTTGTATTGTCGAGAAATAGGAAAGAGAGCGTCACGGACATGATACAGGATTTAAGGTGGACATAATTGAAACAAAGGCGTTCCTCGTTGCGCCGGGAACTCCTCACGAAATTTCTATCACCATCGTTCCGCTCCGAATGCGATAATATTCTGTTGACGCCCACCTGGATAGGGAGAAACGATCAACATAATAAAAGAAATGAAATCAGAGCTCGCACAGAAAGATGTAGGTGTTACTTTTTCTTCGCGCTGCCAGCCACTCAAGTGTTATTCGCAGGGTAGTCATGTAGATGTAGATTTAGTTGTAGATATTACAAGAGAGAGAGAGACAGAGAGAGAGAGAGTTCTGTCACATATAGTAACAACTGTGGTAAAAAATTTAGAGTAAATTCTTCTCAAATAGAAAGGTAGTGCACTTACGTCGCTCTTATGGAGTATTACAATTACAGCGTTATGTTACTGCGGCTATTTTCTTGCAATGTGGCTTCAGTAACCATTCACTATTTATTAGTCGACGTGAAAGCGACCACCCGTTACTAACAGCCAAGCCACACAAAGAAATAACGTGCATTAATTCGGACTTTTGTAGATGCATTGCAAGTTAACATGGCACAACATGCCAGTACCAAGCTTTCGCCAGCCGATAGTCATAAATAATATACACTGTCTCACGGTCTTTCGTTGCGAGATCACTTCAAATACACTGTTCTGGGTGGTGAAGAAACGCCTCTAACTCAACAACATTCACGTCCATTCCTTTTAAGTTCCCCTTAATGGGTGCCTCGCACCAAATTTCATCTCAAACACGTAATTTACAGGAACTATTCTTGTCTATTCTATCAACATTTTTGCAAAGGAATACATTGCACAAATATAAAATCACGTCATCGTCGCCGGCCGCGGTGGTCTAGGCGGTTCTAGGCGCGCAGTCCGGAACCGCCTGGCTGCTACGGTCGCAGGTTCGAATCCTGCCTCGGGCATGGATGTGTGTGATGTCCTTAGGTTAGTTAGGTTTAAGTAGTTCTAAGTTCTAGGGGACTGATGACCACAGATGTTAAGTCCCATAGTGCTCAGAGCCATTTGAACCATTGGACCACGTCATCGTCCAATGTTTCTCTCTCTAACTTGACAAATATTTCAGACACAATTTAGATTATCTACATTATTACTTTAAACACAGTTACTGTGCAGTACATAAATGTATTAGATACGAATGTATAATTATCACTTTCTGTACATCCTTGCAAGAATCTGGTGTATCGTCGGGTCGCATGACGTAGGGTATGCTGCCCCTATCGACAGCTAGTGAAGAAACTTAACAGTGTTTACATGGTTTAGTCGGCAGATGCGGCGAGTATGTGACTTCTGCCATCAGTGCTTAAGAGCCAACTTGTCTCATAAGACGCTCTGGTTTCTTGTGGAGTGCACAGATGGTGCGGTGTTATTGTTTCGGCATTTTAGGGTAGCCGTCCTCGTAGAGTCCAGCATTGTGGTCGTAACAAGTTGCATCCGTTTTGCTTCGGAGAGGAAACGATTATTTGGTTCCGACAGAAAAATATGGTCTGTGTACCAATTTTCCGTACGATTCTGTCGCTACGGTAAGTACCTCTAGAGCATGCCACGGAATGCGCGGCCCCTTCCGCCGGAGTTTCGAGTCCTCCCTCGGGAATGGGTGTCCCTGTTGCTCTTAGCATAAGTTAATTTAAGCAGTGTGTAAGTCTAGGGACCAATGACCTCAGCAGTTTGGTCCATTAGGAATTCACACACATTTGAACACTTTTTTGTACCTCTAGAAACGTATGGCAACCTAACAGAGTAAGAACTTCTTGATGCAATAATTTACCAATAGCCGTATGTAGTGTAGAAATTTATTTTATGAACTTCTTATGTGCTACCAGTTACGGCATTACATTGATCCCATCTTCAGGCCCCACACGTCATGGTCGTAAAGTCGCTATACACGGAAGGAGCCATATAAGTGGATCCGTGAATCAAATCGCTATGCAACAGCTCTTGGTGGCCAGGCGACACAGACCAGTTATATGGCTCCTTCCGTGTATACGATTTTACGACTATGACGTGTGGGGCCTGAAGATGGCATCAATGTAATGCCGAAACTGGTAGCACGTAATAAGTTGGTAAATTATTGCACCAAGAAATACATGCCAGTAGTTGTCCCACAATCCATAATGGATCAACAAAGAGTAAGAACTTTGTCTTCTTCCTTCTTACTAACGTAATTAATAACACTTTGTTCGAAAGACCTATCTATGGAGAAACCATCGTACCTATTGGTCTGTTTGGCTTCTTTAAGGTATCCACTTCCGATTCCAAGTTGTTATTGTCACTAATACGAAAGACAGGTGAAGAAAGAATGTTGAGCGCTCCTTGTTTCTGGTGGGCTGGGCGGCATCTAAATACCGTATTTACTCGAATCTAACATGCCGTCGATTGTAAAGCGCACCCCAGTTTTAAAAATTAAAATCATACAAAAAATTTTGTTGACGCATCACTGGTAGGATGAATTTATTTGACACACAATGGATGTTTATATGAACTATCAGACCTACAATAATTTTTAAGTGATTCATTGTTAAGGACACACTCATTATTGAAAAAAGAACGCCTGATTTGATTACCTACATCACACGGAAACAAATATATCGTAAATTACCGTCATTTTCATTAATGTCATCATTACTGTTATCCTCAGAGGAGTCCGCATTAGAAACAGAATCATTTCCTCTTGCCCCATCATCCTTATTGTCGTTCCAGAGAACATCATCTCCACTGCCGTCCAGAATCTTTGGTATGGAGTATTTACTTTATGATGTTACAATCATTATTTTTTAAGCTTTTCCAGACAACCGAAACCCAGTGTGCAATAAAGTGGTGTGCAGAACACTTAATTTTTCCTGTCGGAGTCATTTCACTGTTTCGTTCACAAAACAACTTTTGGTACTTTTTCTGAAGGTAATCTTTGAAAGGTGTATTTACATTACGGTCCAGGGTTTGTAACACAGAAGTATTTCCTCCAGCAATAATAGCAAGACCACTTGCTATGCTGTGGATCTTCCTTTTTACGTCGTTAGTGAGATGACCACGAAATGCATCAAGACAAATAGACAATGATATAAAAGCCCACAGGGACGGAGATTACAATGATATAACAGCCAGTCAAGCATTTAAGTTTCAGTCATCCATCCCTTCTCTTGATTTCGAACAATGGCGTCATCGGGAAAGAGATTTTTAATTTTTACGGGTCTTGGGGCTTGTTTTCCTCTTGAAGATTATGAAGGGGGATACGGTGGCTGTCGACTGCCGTTAGGCTAAATGAACGCAGTGCATCCGGTATTAATCTCTCCTGCACGAAAGCATTATTGAGACACTTGGTTTTCGAAAAGTGTGTGAGAGATAGGTACCCAAACATCTGATTGATCAATGCAAAGTCAGCAGAATCTCTTTAGGCATCTAACTGGAAGGCGAATAATTCCCTCACTCTGTTGTGATTGCTGAAGAAACTTTGGTGTGAATAATTTAACAGTCAGACGGGAATACAAAATATACAGTTATGCAGTTGCAGATGCCTCCGCAATATCAGTGAAAGAATTCAAAACAGTTGTTTCCACCTGAACAGACATGGGATTTTCTTCATTAAATTTTTGTCCCAGGGGTAATATTTACTACTGCTCAGTACTGTAAAACCCTGATATAGCTGCGGAGGGTGATACATAACAAAAGAAGGGGGTGTCAAAGAGTGAGTGTGCTTCTAGCATGACCATGCCTGTTCTCACACATCAACGCAGAAATGAAACTCCTACATACATCCGGTTGGGACATCAACCACCTCACCCTCAGGCATTTTCAGGCTGGTTGCAAAATGTTTACGTTTCACGGTGAGGTCCAGAGTGCCGTCAAACAAAGGGCCAGAAAAGAGGCGGGATTTGACGAAGGTATCTGTAAGCTCATCCTTCAGCTCACAAAGTACATTGAGAAAGAAGGCGACTACGTAGAAAACTAGTATTTGAAGTACATTCGCCAATTTGTTAATTTTCTGATGAATATATTGCCTTTTTGATTTCTGATTTTTAAAAAGTTGAGTATTCTTAATTTCAGGATGCTTTGTAATATTAAACACCCCCCACATTTTCACTAATGTCATCATTGCTGTTATCCTGGGAGGAGTCCACATTAGAAACAGTCGTTGTGATCCATCACCAGTGCCCTGACTTAAGTTAGTGGTAATGTATCCTCTAGTACCACGGAACTTATTCCCTGTTGTCTTAACGTATGTTATATCATCCTGTTCCTTCTTCCTTTACTCGCCGGTTCTGTGGAGGACCTCCTCATTCATTATCTTATTAACCCACCTATTGTTCAACATTCTTCCGTGACCCCACGTCTAAAAGACTTCGATCCTTTTCTATTTCGGTTTTTCCACAATCATGTCTCACTACCATACAATTCTGTGCTCCAAACACACATTCTAAGAAATTTCTTCCTCAAATTAAGACCAATGTTAGGTATTAGAAGACATCTATTGGTCAAGAATGCTATCTTTGCCATTGCTAGCCAGCTTTTTACATCCTCTTTGCTCCGTCCGTGATGGCTGATTTCGCTGCCTAGGTAGAAAAATTTCTTAACTTATCTATTTGTAGCACTAAGTCTTTAGGCCACCAGTGGCCCAGCGGGACTATCCGACCGCCGTGTCGTCCTCGGTACAGGATGCGGACGGGAGAGACGTGTGGTCAGCACACCGCTCTCCGGGTCGTTATAATGGTTTTCTTTGACCGGAACCGCGACTATTCGGTCGAGTAGCTCCTCAATTGGCATCACGAGGCTGAGTGCATCCCGAAAATTGCATCCATTTGGTGACGCTAAATTCTGATCTTAAGTTTCTCGCTGCTCTCATTTCTGTTACTTCTCACTATTTTCGTCTTTCTTCGGTTTACTCTCAATCCATATTCTATTCTCATTGCACTGCTCATATCATTCAACACATCCTGCACTTCTTCTTCACTTTCACTGAGGATAACAATATCACCAGTGAATCTTTTCATTGATATCCTTTCACCATGAATTTTAGTCCCATTCTTGAACGTTCCATCTTTACCCTCATTCCTTCTTCGATTTATAAATTGAACGGTAGGGGCGAAAGAGCACACGTGTGCCTCACCCACTTTTTAATCCGAGCGCCTCGTTCATGGCCGTCCAGTCTTATTGTTCTCTTTTGGTTCCTGTACATATTATGTATTACCTGTCTTTCCCTATAACTTACACCTATTTTTCTCCGAATTTCGAGCATCTTACAACGTTTTACACTGTCGAAGGCTTTCTCCAGGTCGACAAATTCTATGAGCATGTCTTGATTTTTCTTCGCCTTGCTTCCATTAACAACCACAAACTCAAAACTGATGCCTTTACGCTTCCTAACGCCAAACTGATCGTCATCTAACACATCCTTCATTTTTTTTAACTTCTTCGGTGTGTTATGTCAGTAACTACGGTGTACGAGCCACTAAGATGGTTCTACGATGATTCTCGCACTTGTTAGCTCTCGTTTTTTTTCGGAATTGTACGGATGATGATTACCCAGAAGTCTGATGGTATATTTGTAGTCTAATACAGTCTACATATCTACGCGAGTAACGCTTTTGTTGCCACTACCCTCAATGATTTTTAGAAATTCCGATGGAACGTTGCCATATATAATCCTAAGTCTTACAAATCTCTCCTAAAATCTGATTTACATATTGGAACTCCTGCCTCTTCTGTGTAGACCCCTTTTCCTTGTTATATCATCAGACTAGTTTCCCCTTCGAAGTGGCCTTCAGTGTGTTCTTTCCACCTATCTGTCGTATCGTTCAGACAATTTGTCAATGAAATTCTCATTGGACTGTTAATGTTACCGTCCTTGCTTTTAATTTCGCCGAAGGTTGGTTCGATTTTTATATATTCTGAGTCCCTCCTTCAGACAATTATTACTTTTTCGATTTCTTCATACCTTTCATGCAGCCATTTTACTTAGCTTCCCTGCAATTCGTATTTATTTCGGTCCTAAGTGACTTGTTAATCTGTATTCCTGAATTTCCCCGAACATTTTTGTACTTCCATCTTTCGTCGATCATCTGAAGTATTTCTTCTGTTATCCATGGTTTCCTCGCAGTTGCCTTCCTTGTATCTACGGCTTTGTTTCCAGTTTGTGTGACTGCACTCTTTAGAGATGTCCATTCTTCTTCAACTGCCTCCTGAACTATTCAAAGTCACAGTATCTGCAGCGAGAACTTCAAGACAATGCTTTCATATCCCATTTCCTTGGGCATTGCTACCTTTTGACTGGTCTCTTAAACTTCAACCTACTCTTCGGCATTACTAAATAGTGATCTGAGTCTATGTCTGCTTCCGTTTAAGCCTCACAATCTTATACATGATTTCGCAACCTCTGCCTTGTCATGGTGTAACTGGAATCTTCCCACATCTCCCGGCCTTTCCGTGTATACCTCCTTCTGTTTTGATTCTTGAACAGAGGTCGCTATTACTAACTGATTTTTATTGAAGAAGTGAATTAGTCTGTCTCCTGTCACGTTCCTTCTATCAAGCACATATTATCCCATAACCCTTTCTTCTACCCCTCGCCCACAAATGCACTTCAGTCCCTAATGACTATCAGAGTCTCATCTCTCTTTACGTACTGAATTACACGGTCAATATCCTCATATACTTTGTCTCTTCATCCCCTGCTTACGACGTCGGCATGCACTCGTATACCTGAACTGTTGTTGTCGGTGTTGGTCTGTATCGATTCTGATGAACTATGAACTGTTCACAGTAATACGAAAGTTTGTGTGTGTGTGCGAGTGTGTGAAAGAGAAAGAGAGAGGATGGAATGAACGTATGTTAGTTACTCCTTCAGGCAGAAACGGCTTGTCCAATTCTGAAACTCTGATAAAATTTGAAATAGCGTTAGCTTACACGCAGAATTAACACACATGCAACCTTACATATACCTGCCCATCAAAGAGGTGCGATTGAGGATGAAAAAGAAGTGTAGCGAGCACAGCGCAAATACCAATACTTTATTGATACAGTATTTTTTGAAGGAGAACACTTTGTGATTTCCAGAACCATTGCATTTATTATCAATGATTTACGAATGTTTTTCACGCTTGCAGCCCTCACGAAATGATGATAGGAAAAAGTATATTGCTCATTACGTTTTCACTGTGCTTGCAATAAAACTGTCTCATGATGTAGGGAATTTTAATTTATCTCTTCTTTGCTACTAACTGTATTCCCGAAACGTTTTGGAAAAAGTATTCACTGATGCCACTCAGTGTACCAGCACAATTAGATCATTGTACGACACAAACTTCAAGAGATATGACGTCATAAACACTGAGTTGCATGAAACCTAATGCGTGATGTACAACGTTTATATTTATTACTTCTTCGCTACGAATTCTATTCGGTACTCATTCAGCAGACAGTATGCACATATACCGCTGAATATACCTACAAAAATATGTCAATGTATGACACATAGTTCAGGAGGTACGGGGTCATGACCACTGAGCTACGTTAAAATGAAACTAAAACTATACTAAGCTCCGTCCGAACAGGCCTTGGAAGGCCCAACAGTACCGACGGGCCGCGGTGTCATCCCCAGCCCACAGGCGTCACTGGATGCGGATATGGATGGCATGTGGTCAGCACACCACTCTCCCGGCCGTATGTCAGTTTACGACACCGGAGCCGCTAATTCTCGATCAAGTAGCCCCTCAGTTTGCCTCACAAGGGCTGAATGCAGCCCGCTTTCCAACAACGCTCGGCAGATCGGACGGTCACCCATTCAAGCCGAAACAAACAGTTCTCAACCCGATAGCGCTTAACTTCGGTGATCTGACGGGAACCGGTGTTACCACTGCGGCAAGGCCGTTGGCTTGAAATGAAACTGCAGGGGGAAATTCGTTAGAAATACCGGTGGAACATGTATGAAATATGTGAAACACGTATGAAATATGTTTTACATGTACGCACACGGTCAAGATAGTTGCAAATACCTCATCATAACCTCTTGGAACGATTTCAACCAAATTTGGAACATGTGTTAGTTACGATCTGGATAGAAATACGGTGGGGTACGAAGTAACAGCCTCCTATTTGGATGGGGTGATTATGGGGAGATGGAAGGCGGAAAGAGGAGAAGGGAAGAAAGAGAGGGGAAAGAAGATGATAGAGCGGGAGGAGAAGATGGACAGAGAGAGAGGAGAGAAGGGTATGGATGGAGTGTGGGGAAGAGGAAAATGGTCAGGGCAAGGTAAGAGCAGTAGATGGACTGAAGGGGAAGAGATGGACATGGACAGCGAAGGAGGGGACAGAGAAAAGAAGGATGAAGAGATGAACACTGAGGTGAGGGAGGAGGTGGCCGACAGCGAAAGGGGGAGGTGGACTGAGAGGAGATGGAGGAGATGGACAGATGGACTAATAGAATATTGGAATAAGAAGAGACTGAAAAATCAGCCAACCACTTGCAACAAAGATTTGAAGGGCTAACAATTTTTTGTTGCAACTGGTTGGCTGATTTTTCAGTCTGCAGATTTACTCGGTCGCTGCTTCATAGCCTTGTTCACGATTTTGTAATATTGGAGTAAGTACATACCCGAGATATTTTTATAAATAACTATTCAACTAGGTGTAACCCAACTGGGTGCAGCTACTTGCAATTAATTTATAGGTGACGCTGTTAATTGGAATGTCCACAGAATTATGGCCAAGTCCAGGCTTGACGATTCCTTAAGCGCCAGGATGCGCGTGGGTGCTACTTCGACGATGCTAGTCACGACTGAGATATGTACAGTTTTCATTATAATCTACAGGTAATTCTGTTGACGAACACAGACGCAGAACGCACAGCTTCAGCATTTTTGGCGACGCAAGAACTCAATTTTTAGCAGGCCATGCATCGGTCAAAACGAAAAGTGTACACAAGGAAAACATAGACACGGCTCATTAACACCCACACTTCACGCTCCCAAGAAGCAACTATCGATTCTGAGATGGAGAGCGACGCTACAGGACGCTTACTTGGTGTGAATGCGGCAATAGATTGTAATCAGCGTATTAGGGTGCCTAGATGGGAGGATGTGGCGGAATGGGAGAAAGGAGCTATCTTATTCCTGTCAGTAGAGCTGTGTTGACCTGGGAAAATGCACACGTGCGGCCACGTCTCTCTCTCTCTCTCTCTCTCTCTCTCTCTCTCTCTCTCTCTCTGTGTGTGTGTGTGTGTGTGTGTGGTGTGTTTGTGTGTGTGTGTGTGTGTGCGTGCGTGTGTATGTATGTGTGTGCGCACTTTCGCTGCCTGTGCAGAGGCTATTGCCAGTCGCAGTCTCGCACGAAGTCGAGCAGCACTTGCGTCACGGAACCAGTTTTACGGGCTGAGCCGTGCTGCAGTGTGGCCTACCTGCGTGGCCGCAGGGGCGTAACTCGCGGGCCTTTCCCCGCGCCGGCCGCCGGCTCAAAATGCTAATGCGGAGCACGCCGCGCCGTTTTACTGCCTGCGCTGTCTCCGCAGCCGACCCCGCGGCCCGGCGACGGCCGAAAGCCTTTATTTATGGGAGCCAGGGAGCCTGCGCAACTTACACCAGTAATTATATGTCCACTAACGAGCACCGTCTCCATCCCCCACTTTCCTCGGTAATGAAACTTCACTCGCCGAGCGTTCTTGTCATCTCGCGTTAAATATACGGGTTCCTCCGCGTCGTCGCAGTCGGCGTGCCCAGTGCCCAAACGCCGCCTCCGCCGCTGCCGCCGCCGGCACTGTGCGCAGAGTCGTCGCCGCCGCCGCCGCCGCCGCCGCCGCCGCCGCCGCCGCCGGAGCCTCGCTCTTACCGTCGCGGTCGCTTATCCCCGCGAGGTGCTTTTAGCTCGCCGTCCCCGCGGCCAGCCCTTAATTACGCCGGGCGGGCACTCGCTGTCGTAATTAAATTGTTTAAAATACATAGGGAGTGGTGGACGCGGTCAAGGGAAGGGGTGGATACGGGGTGCACTCAGCGCCACGGTCGTGAAACAGAAGAGCGGCCCGCTGGAATGCGCCCCCTGTTGCCACTTAGGGATGCGGCGTAGTACAGTCCTACCTCCACTTCTCGTCCTGAGTAAACTGCTCCAGAACACAGCCCCCCCTCCCCCCTTTCACTGTATTCTGCTCTTTTCACAAATAGGAAGCACCTGTAAAGAAGTAAAGCATGTACACGCGTTGACATACTTTATGCGCTGATGGATTTATTGCGTTATCTTTTAACATGAGTAGTTCACTACAAATTTGGCCCATTAGAATGCGACATCCGAAGTTATACCACGTAACGAAATTTTACTTATTATCAATACGGGCTGTCTCTCCCAAGAGTCGTTATGAGAATTTTCTCTGGTGTTCACAATTTCGCTTTTCCCTTTTGTGGCTGCAGTCAGCCGCAACAAACAGTGCTCAACACGTATTTCATGCAACGTCCAGTGACAACGGAAAGCGTCGGTATATTTTGCTTTACAAGGCGGAATTTTACGTCCCCATTACAACGACCTTTCAGGAAATTTAATGCAGTTAAATTGTGCATTGGGATATGTTTTCGTTAGAGACAGTAGATTTAGAGATATTTGAGGAAAACGTACGAAAGTGGTCTTCAAACATACCCGACTCTTACACTCAGCCCCAACCAGTCAGGATTTCTGCTATGTACAAAAATATATGCTACGCACAAAATTTTGGACTGCACGAATAATTTTCCACATTCCATCATTTTTGTCTTCATTGTCTGACTTTATTGTTCCACCAGCTCAGTCGAGCAATTACAAATTGTAAAATTAAAGTTTCGGTAAATTTTACCTAGAAGTCTTGTCAATTTTAGCATCATTAAATAAACAATTATTTAGTTGTATTCGACAAACCATCTGATTTCGAAACTACTGTGCTAGTAGGGGTAAGGTTTCGATGGAATTGTCAATATAATTAATTTTTTTCGTAACGTTTAACACAATTCTTTTTTTTCTTTCATGACCCTCATGGGCACGTTTAAACTACTAATCTGAACGAAAAAGCCGACTATACTTAGTGGCTTGGACACCAAAAATGTTGGAATGTCGGGAATAGTTCGGTAGTAGGAAAGTTCTCTACAGTGGTAGAAGAGAATGCCACAAACAACTTACTAGAAATGGCTGGTGAGGTGTTAGTATGGGGGTGGAGATGGATTTGAAGGTCACTTTTGTTCGTTTTTTCTTGAGTAACTCGAGATTTAAGTGAAATAAATAAAATTTAAGTGAAATAAATTTCCTGCAAGAAGATCCTGTAAATTTTTTCTGTAGGGGAAATAAATACTCGTAGTTTTCACGTAGAGATTGAGACAACACGAAAATTTCGCATGTGATTTTTAAGAGTATTGTGGGTTACGTAAAACCAGTTGCTAGGGGCAGCTGAATCACGTTGTACAGTTAAACGTTACAAATGTATCTCACCTTTTTGATTATGGACGACAGGGTGATTCGGTCTGCTGTGGATGTCAATGGACTCTGACACTGACGATGGTGGTAGTTTCAATGACCTGCAAGAGTCACACCTTGTACTGACTTCCCCTCATTTTTGAATTTACCACGTGCAAACTGGCACAGATACAACTTTATTCGTTGTTAGTGTTGCTTTTGCGCCATCAATCCAAATTAGTAAGTGGAAGAGATCTGGTACAGTACCCCTAAAATTCCTTAGAGGTGTTAATTTGTACTGCTTTGTTAGACACTTCTTTGATTGTTATGGAAAAAGGCTCGTATGTTTCACTGGACCTCTAAGTAAAAAATGTAAGTGTCCTATGACATTGTTGCTTGGCACATCCCAACAGCTGGATTCAGTAGCCAATCGGAAGGAGTGTTCTTCCTACACACGCGTAGACCGCTTTCCTTTTGGTAGTGATAGAGTTCTGTCTTAAGGTATATTTGTGGAGTGTAGATGACACTAGTGGATGTGTGGAATTGTAATGTTATATTTGTGATGTATGATGATTATAAGAGCAGGAAGAGCGTAAGCTCAACGCCAGCGCTTAGCCTACTTGTCCCAAATATCACCCTAGGGGGATGCCGACCATAATGTCTCGATTTGACGGACAAACTTTATGCCTGTACATCTCATCCTAACCACCTCTCTTCCTTTGCTGACCCAATACTGGCAACGAAAAGTTCACTCACTTCGAGGCTTCGAACCGGCTTCGCTTCGAGTCGAATGCCTCTGCACAGGTGCGCATTAACAACGTCTGCTGCGGAGGCGGGTAGCCCCTAAGTGACCTAATTGCCTCCCCAGCCCACTTCTGGGTTCTGAAATACACAGACTGTGAAAAGCTTGTATGTGGTAGGATAAAAGACAAATCCTGTGGGTGACCTGAGGGTAGCTACAGCGCGAAATTGAATACACAGAATTCCAAGTCTGCCTTCGAAATGTGTTCTGATGACAGATTCTGAATGTTATTCACTGCTGTTTCCCTCAGTGTCATAGTTCACAAATCATGGTGTCGTGCCAAGTTTCAGCAACTCATCACCACAAGTTTTCAAAAGCCAGAGCAACAGTTAAACTCCCTCTACCATCAAGATAGGTTGTGACAGCACAGTTATCACATGGTCTTGCGTTATCTTACTGAAAGGTATGGTCTCAGAGGCCACCTGTGGTCCAACTTACAGGATACTACGCGAACCAGAGGTGATGGTATTGTGTACTGATTCTAAATTAAAGTTCAGTTACCTTACATATTCATGATTTCGGCTTTATAGCCAGTCTCAGTTGCAGGCTGAAATATCACAAACTTTCCGACTTGAGTAAATAACATGTTATTACAAGCCAGCTTGCATTTGTGACTTGTGATTGTGGTCAACCACGAAGAAAAAAATCATGCAAATGAATACCACTTGTCTAGTATAGCAGGGCGAATATGAGCCATGGGCAAGTTGATTTGCAACCCACATGTCATGTGATATTATAGCGCTCTAAGTGATAAGCAGTAGATTATCAGTGCCGATTCTAGATTTAAATGGATTTTCAAAGTCTTTTTCGGTGTTAGTTTACACTTCTGGTGTCAAGTTATACACATGTGCTGTATACTTTGAAGTTCATCCCTATCCTTCCAGAAAACCATCGACACTTGTATATAGTTCATTCAAGATCGTCCAGGGGAATCCCTTTCCTACCCATGCACCTTATGGATTTTGTCATGAAGTAACTAGAAACAAGTCCTGTGGTCAAATAACTGGAAGAAATATGTGGGCCAATGAGAACGTATTAAAATGTCTTGAAACCACTCAAACAATGACATTCGAGCTTTATCCCAACCACACTTACTATCATAGGTCAGTTGTATAGGCTCCTTCATTTAAGTTCTGTGCATCATGAGGAGTAGTTCAGACTTGATGTAAACAATAATTCTTTAGTGTCAGAGTTTGAAACGATAAAAGTGATATAACAAGTTAACTAATGGTTTCTGACTAACAGTTTTGTATTGTGCAATCCATTTTTACAATGATCTATTGTTCTCTCTTAACAATAGTATTTAGAAAGCTATTTGTTTCTGAGACTTACATAGTGTGAATTATTTTACAAACTTCTTTGCTTCTTGTATACAATGACTTACAGTTATATTCTTGGTGTTTTCATATAGTCAATCTTTCTTACACACACACACACACACACACACACACACACACACACACACATATATATATATATATATATATATATATATATATATATATATATACATATATATATATATATATATATATATATATATATATATATACGGTGGTCCATATATAGTGACCGGGCCAAATATCTCACGAAATAAGCGTCAAACGATAAAATTACTAATAATGAATCTGTCATCATCCCGTAATTTCTCTTGTGCCCAGTGGCAAAACCGTACACGACGTTCAAAGTCGTCGCTATGCAATTCCTGGCGCAATCGATGTTGATGTACCATTCTCAACACCGAAATCTTTGAGATTCCCGATTCTTGCGCAATTTGTCTGCTACTGATGTGCGGATTAGCCGTGACACTACCTAAAATACCTATTTGGGCATCATCATTTGTTGCAGGACTTGGTTGACGTTTCACATGTGGCTGAACACTTCCTGTTTCCTTAAATAACGTCACTATCCGGCGAACGGTCCGGACACTTGGATGATGTTGTCCAGAATACCGAGCAGCATACGTAGCACACGCCCGTTGGGCATTTTGACCACAATAGCCATACATCATAAAGAAATATGAAGCAAACTTGCAATGGCAAAAAAGGCATTTCTGGCCAAGAGAAGTCTACTAATATCAAATACCGGCCTTAATTTGAGGAAGAAATTTCTGAGGATGTACGTCTGGAGTACAGCATTGTATGGTAGTG
Organism: Schistocerca piceifrons; assembly: GCF_021461385.2. Lineage (NCBI taxonomy): Eukaryota > Metazoa > Arthropoda > Insecta > Orthoptera > Acrididae > Schistocerca > Schistocerca piceifrons. The sequence continues at coordinate 105,831,008 of NC_060141.1, read as the reverse complement.
AAACATGGACTTTGGGAAAACCGGAACAGAAGAGAATCGAAGCATTTGAGATGTGGTGCTACAGACGAATGTTGAAAATTAGGTGGACTGTTAAGGTAAGGAATGAGGAGGTTCTATGCAGAATCGGAGAGGAAAGGAATATGTGGAAAACACTGATAAGGCGAAGGGACAGGATGATACGACAACTGCTAAGACATGAGGGAATGACTTCCATGGTACTAGAGGGAGCTGTAGAGGGCAAAAACTGTAGAGGAAGACAGAGATTGGAATACATCAAGCAAATAATTGAGGACGTAGGTTGCAAGTGCCACTCTGAGATGAATAGGCTAGCACAGGAACTGAATTCGTGGCGGGCCGCATCAAACCAGTCAGTAGACTGATGCCCAAAAAAAAAAATAAATAAATAAATAAAAAAAAGCCATACATTAACACAATATCGACCTTTTCCGCAACTGGAAAACGGTCAATTTTAACACGGGTAATGTATCACAAAGCAAATACCGTCAGCACTGGCGGAATGTTACGTGATACCACGTACTTACACGTTTGTGACTATTACAGCACCATCTATCACAAAGCGAAAAAAGTGGTCCAACTAAAACATTCGTATTTCTTTACGTACTACACGAATGTGTAATAAAAATGGGGGGTTCCTATTTAAAAAAAACGCATATGATATCCGTTTGACCTATGGTAGCGCCATCTAGCAGGCCAACCTTAGAGAAATCTGGTTTCCCCCTTCCAGCTAGAAAAGTTTTGTTCTTTGTAGTTTTTTCGTTGGACGCTTATTTCGTGAGATATCTGGCCCGTTCACTATTAATGGACCACCATATATATATATATATATATATATATATATATATATATATATATATGTGTGTGTGTGTGTGTGTGTGTGTGTGTGTGTGTGGGTGGGTGGGTGGGTGTGTGGGTGGGTGGGTGGGTGTGGGTGGGTTGCTTAACTATGAGTTAGCTGTTGCCTCACAAAAGTGAAAGTAATTGTGAATTATGGAGTACTGCACGTAAGCGTGGGTCAGTGCCGGCTATGCTACTCAGCGCAACACGGCTAAGAAATTATGACGTTTTTAGAAAACGAAAATCTCCTTTATAAAATTAGACATGCATTCCGCTAAACTCTGCTACCCCTGTCTCTCCATGAGATCCACAGGGCTCAGGTGAATGCCGTATTCCTTGACTTCAGGATGGCATTTGATACCGTCCTGCACTAACGTTCAGTAATATTAATCGAGCTTTCCGGGTATCGTACAAGATTTGCAACTGAATTCAGGACTCCCTTGAGGACAGATTTCAGCACGTCACTCTCAACGCAATAAAATCGAAAGATACAATTTCAGGAGACCCCAAGGACCTGTGATAAGACCGTTAATGTTTACAATGTATGTAAATAACCTAGTATAAAGCTTCGGAAGCAGTTTGAGACTCTTCGCAGACGATGCGGATGTGTATAAGAAAGTACAGTGCCAGAAGATAGCTTCGATTTTCAGAATTACGTGCAAAGAACTGATGAATGGTGCAAGGTCTGCCAGTTGTTCTTGAACGCAATAAATGTAACACACGTAGGAAAGGAAATCCACTACCGTACAAGTACAATGCTGATGACATATCTCTGGAAAGTGTATCTGGTGTAAAGCATCTAGGAGCAAATATTCAGAGCGACTTTAAAAGAAGTGATCACATAAAACGCAGGTGAAGGATTGAGGTTCACAGGAACAATCTTCAGTAGATATTACCCATGCACGGGATAGAAGTAATTTACAAGGCGCTTGTTTGACCGAATTTTGAGTTCATAAATCTGGGATCCTTACCAGGTAGGACTGATAGAACAGATAGAGAAGATCCAACGAAGAGCTGCACCTTTCGTCACGGCATCGTTTCGTCGATGCGAGATCGTTACAGAGATGTTCAGCGAACTCCAGAGACAGACTCTGCAAAATGGTTCAAATTGCTCTGAGCACTATGGGACTTAACATCTGAGGTCATCAGTCCCCTAGACTTAGAAATACTTAAACCTAACTAACCTAAGAAAATCACACACACCCATGCACGAGGCAGGACTCGAACCAGCGACCACAGCAGCAGCGCGGTTCCAGACTGAAGCACCTAGAACCACTCGGCCACAACGGCCGACGCAGACTCTGCAACAGAGGCGTTGTGCATCACGAAAGGGTTTACTATTGAAATTTCGGGAGAGTACTCTCCGGGAACAGTCGAATGTCGTACACTATGTGATCGAAAGTATACGGACACTCCCAAAATCATACGTTTTTCATATTAGGTGCATTTTGCTCCCACCTATGGCTAGGTACCAACGACCTCAGTAGTCATTACACATCGTGAGAGTGTAGAATGGTGCACTCCGTGGAACACATGGGCTTCGAACGTGCTCAGGTGCTTGGGTGTTACTTTTGGCATACGTCTGTACGTGAGATTTCCACACCCCAAAACATCCCTAGGTCACTGTTTCTGATGTGATAGTGAAGTGGAAACGTGAAGGAACACGCACAGCGAAAACGCGTACAGGCCGACCTCATATGTTGACTGACAGAGACCGCCGACAGTTGAAGAGGGTCGTAATGTGTGATAGGCAGACATCTATCCAGACAGGAATTCGAAACTGCATCAGAATCCACTGCAAGTACTATCACAGTTAGGCGGGAAGTGAGAAAACTGGGAATTCATGGTCGAGCAGCTGCTCATAAGCCACACATCACACAGGTAATTACTAAACGACGCCTCGCTGGGCGTAAGGAACGTAAACATTGGACGATTGATCACTGGAAAAACGTTGTGTAGAGAAACGAATCACGGTACACAATGTGGCGATCCGATGGCAGGCTTTGGGTATGGCGAATGCCCGGTGAACGTCTTCTGCCAGCGTGTCTAGAGCCAACAGTAAAATTCGGAGGCGGTTGTGTATGGGGTGATCCTGTTTTTCATGAAGGGGGGCTTGCACCCCTTGTTGTTTTGCGTGGAAATATCACAGCACAGGCCTACATTGATCTTTTAATCATCTTCTTGCTTCCCACTCTCGAAGAGCAATTCGGGCATGGCGATTGCATCTTTCAACACGATCGAGCCCCTCTTTATAATGCACGGCCTGTGGCGGAGTGGTTACATGGCAATAACATCTCTGTAACGGACTGGCCTGCACAGAGTCCTGATCTGAATCGTACAGAACACCTCTGGGAAGTTTTGGAACGCCGATTTCGTGCCAGACCTCACCTACCCACATCGATACCTCTCCTCAGTGCAACACTCCGTGAAGAATGGGCTGCCATTCCCCAAGAAACCTTTCAGCACCTGACTGAACGTATGCCTGCAAGAGCTGTGATCAAGTCTAAGAGTGGGCCAACACCATATTGAATTCAACTGAGTGTCCGGGTACTTTTGATCACTTAGTGTATTACTTCATCCCAAATATATCCATCGAAATGACCACGACTAGAAAATTCAAGTAATTAAAGCTAATACAGAGGCTTACCGAGAATCATTCTTCTCACGTTCCATTCGCGAGTGTAACATTGAACGGGGAAACTGGTGAGTGGTACTAGAAATACCCTTCACCATGCAGCGTCAGATAGCTTCCAGAATACTGATGTATATGTAATTTAAATAGCTCCTGAGGTAGTTTACACAGCTCCTAAGGTTACATTCTTCGAGATTGAGTGGAGGAGACAGATTTTATAAAGATTTGCTGAGGATTGTGTCGCCTATACCTTGCTGTAAGAATAATGGAATTTAACCAAGTTTTTAACTTTTCTCTAAGAAAGATTTCTCTAACATCGAAAGAAGTACATTTGTGACCATGCGAACGCTGATATCACACATTTACATAGATATTTGCACACTATAGGCGTAGATATATGAACTGGCATCCCTGACCATTAAGAAATTGATTAGAATTTTGCGAACGTGGGTTGACGTCAGCTGTTAGTGAGACATGCAAATTTGTGGCCCACTGGAAGTTGAAGCAAGATTTCCAGCTTATCGTGAGCTTCTCCTGTCCAAACAAACCCCCAGGACCGGCCCAAACTTTGATATGTCACAGAGTCCACATTCCTTAAAGTGGCACATTTAGTAAATCTTGCACTGGGTGAGACACTTATTTTACCATCACTTAGCCCGTCAGGGCACAGGTACCTCAATGACGCTTAAAATGTCTGTGATAATACAGTGCATGTATCCTCACAGTACAGCGACATGTGGCATGTCTGAAGTAACTGACATTGTTCTGACGATTACAGCTGTTGTTTATTCTGAGACGTGGATTCATACCCATTACATAGCGAATAAACGTCACAGTGCTACAGTATGACTTGCATTGTCAGGTTAATGTGCAGGATGGCACCTGTGACAACTTAGCTGCATACCGGTGCATCACATCAAGGCTTTTTAGTAGGTACTGTGAGCACATTGTCGATTATTGTGTGTTGCCTACTATATGCAAAAGGGGATGGGTTTTTTTCTCCTAGACGTCTCCCCCTCTGCAGCAGCCTGTAAATTCAGCGACGATGTGTGCTTACGTAAGGAGCATCCCCTGTTAAAGGGCCATGTTGTGTAGCGCGTATAGTATTACCTCCACTCCCCGTTTCTTGAGCGTCAACACGATGGTGCTGTCAACCTAAACAGGACTTCGCTTGACGGTTAGCAAGGCACATGGAACTCTTGTTAGGCACGTTAATTCCTTTCTCACATCTACGTCTCCTTCTCTCCTGAATCTCATCTAATCTTTACCTTCTTTGCACTGGGCTTCGCTCTCTCTCTTCCTATTTCCTTTGCCGTTCCTAACAATTTTTGCCTGTCTAAAATCGCGTCACTACGTAGACGGTGACCAGAGCATGTACTTCAGCTGAAATGCCCTCGTCACGCTGTTGGATCTCCGTAAGACACTTGTAACGGATTGTGTTACGAATGTTACGAATTCTCCCAAGAACGCCACTTGCCAAGACGAGTGCGTGGGCAAGGCTGGTAATAAAGACTGCGTTTGGAAGTAATTGATGAATGTGAACTAAGATTACAGTTACTGTATCCTCTTTGACCCATAATTGGCGTACCAATTTTATTTCTACCAACAGCGAATGAAAGTATCAATAATAATTCTCTAGGTATAGAGGAATCTAAATCAAATTGATTTCGCCTGCCGTCATTTTGAGAAAATAATAATTGTTCAGTATGACGACGACCGTTAAAAAGACTCATGTTTAAACTGAGCGTCGCCTTGGTCTGTAGGCTCACAGGATTACAGAAAACCGTTACAACTGCCGTAGCTACGCCAGGTTAGAAAACCTCTGGGACGAAAGGAAGCGATTGGTTCTGAGGCCCAGCAGGTGACAGCTAGCCGTTTGACCATCCAGCAAGTTGGCACTATAACTACTTCGTTCAGCCGTAGGAACAGTAGTGTGAGGTGGGGACCAGCCAACAAAACCACTAAGCATCGCCGCTCCGGGATATTTTGCAACGTCTTCTTGTAAGATCCACTAGATGCCGTGTCACCAGCAATCGCGTCTTCTTTGTTGATACTCTGCGGTGTAGTTTAACGATTCGTTACTTCGATCACAGTCTAGAAATGACACTCGGATTCTGACACTGATTCGGTCGTTTGTCGATCCCGGTATTTAGCAGCACTACGGGACAGCTGCAGCGCCAGCCATGCGATAGCCTTCAAAATGGTTCAAATGGCTTTAAGTACTATGGAACTTAACTTCTAAGGTCATCAGTCCCATAGAACTTAGAACTACTTAAACCTAACCAATCTAAGGACATCACACACAACCATGCCCGAGGCAGGATTCAAACCTGCGACTGTAGCGGTGGCGCGGTTCCAGACTTTATGCGCCTAGAACCGCTCGGCCACACCGGCCGACTGCGATAGCCTTAACTCTGCCACTTCTCCCCCGTTTTGATGCGTACACCTAGTTCTAATGGCTCAGTATTCTCTCTCGGAGATGTTATCGAGTTAAACTTCTGTAGTTACAGGCCAGTGCTCTGTTATGTCTCGTTCTGTACATCTTTCTTTCGTGTCAGCAGAGGCTGCCTTCGGTTAAGAGTACCATGTTTCGCACTGATTTCAGCCGCGCGTGATTAGCCGAGCGGTCTGAGGCGCTGCAGTCATGGACTGTGCGGCTGGTCCCGGCGGAGGTTCGAGTCCTCCCTCAGGCATGGGTGTGTGTGTTTGTCCTTAGGATAATTTACATAAGTAGTGTGTGAGCTTAGGGACTTATGACCTTAGCAGTTAAGTCCCATAAGATTTCACACACATTTCTGCACTGATTTCAGTATATAACACTTTGTTTATCTTCTGTACGTTGATTTAATAGTGTTGCGATTTCTACCACCTCATCGAGTATCCGTGCACATCAGTGGCTCCCTACAATTAGAGTCGTAAAACGTAAACTACGTTCAAGGCCGTGGTGGACCCAGCGGTACCGACCGGCCGGGATGTCACTCTCAGACCACAGGCGTCACCAGATGCGGCTATGGAGGGGCATGTGGTGAGCACACCGACCTCCTGGCCGTATGCCAGTTTCCGAGACCGGAGCCGCTACTTCTCAATCAAGTAGCTCCTCAGTTTGCCTAGCAAGGGCTAAGTGCACCCCGCTTGCAAAACAGCGCTCGGTAGACCGGGTGGTCACCCATCCAAGTGCTAGCCCAGCCCGACAGCGCTTAACTTCGGATACCCGACGCGAATCTGTGTTATCAGTGCGGCAAGGCCCTTGGCCAAGTTAGATCGTAGCCCATGCCCTTCCACGGTTTGGTACTGTGTAGAGTATTAATATGTCATTCCGGCCGCCTATCAATATTTGTCTCGTCCGCTGCCTGGGGCAAGCCCTGTTCATTTAGGCCACTTGGGGTACGGTGTGGTAGCGGACACTGAACAGTTCTTTTAGCAGGTCACTCGGTTCGTTCGGCTGGTTCGCAGCCAACTGTGGCACCCACTACCACTCACCGGTGAACCGTAAATTTACTTTCATAATCTTTTCTTAAAGAATTGACTTTATTTACTAACGATTCATCAAGAACATTAACACATTCAATCACACTATGTGAGCGTGGAAGTAGTTGCCGGTGGGTAACTGATGAAAACAAATTAAATTTCAATAAATGGAAATTTTATTCCTAAAAAACCCTTTCTGTTTTTTTAAAAAAAAACATATCTAAAAATTAAAATCAGAAAGCACCCTCTAAATATCAAGTTACAATTTATTCAGAGACAGAAAAAACAATTTTTTTTGACAGTATGAGCTTTCGGGCTGAGAAGCTTGCCGCTCTCTATTAACACGGCCGTAGTCACGACCGCTCACAACAACATCTGAAAGACTACACTGGTGCAAATCTGCAACACACCAGATTACTTTAAATTAAAAATATTAACAACTCACACACACACATAAACTATGCACCCTGTAGGAGGGATGGAAATTGTACAAAACACTCACATTAAAAAAAAAATTACTTGCTACCGAAAGTGCAACTTGTTTTTTAAAGAAACCTTTTACGGTGGAAGGGTGGCAACTTCATATATTAAAATGAACATTTAAATAAAAATCCATGAAATGCAGTCTTACATAAAATATAAAATGTACAAACTTGCTCTACATTACACATATACCGTCTCTCAAGATGATAGGCAAGATAAAAATATACACTCCTGGAAATTGAAATAAGAACACCGTGAATTCATTGTCCCAGGAAGGGTAAACTTTATTGACACATTCCTGGGGTCAGGTACATCACATGATCACACTGACAGAACCACAGGCACATAGTCACAGGCAACAGAGCATGCACGATGTCGGCACTAGTACAGTGTATATCCACCTTTCGCAGCAATGCAGGCTGCTATTCTCCCATGGAGACGATCGTAGAGATGCTGGATGTAGTCCTGTGGAACGGCTTGCCATGCCATTTCCACCTGGCGCCTCAGTTGGACCAGCGTTCGTGCTGGACGTGCAGACCGCGTGAGACGACACTTCATCCAGTCCCAAACATGCTCAATGGGGGACAGATCCGGAGATCTTGCTGGCCAGGGTAGTTGACTTACACCTTCTAGAGCACGTTGGGTGGCACGGGATACATGCGGACGTGCATTGTCCTGTTGGAACAGCAAGTTCCCTTGCCGGTCTAGGAATGGTAGAACGATGGGTTCGACGACGGTTTGGATGTACCGTGCACTATTCAGTGTCCCCTCGACGATCACCAGTGGTGTACGGCCAGTGTAGGAGATTGCTCCCCACACCATGATGCCGGGTGTTGGCCCTGTGTGCCTCGGTCGTATGCAGTCCTGATTGTGGCGCTCACCTGCACGGCGCCAAACACGCATACGACCATCATTGGTACCAAGGCAGAAGCGACTCTCATCGCTGAAGACGACACGTCTCCATTCGTCCCTCCATTCACGCCTGTCGCGACACCACTGGAGGCGGGCTGCACGATGTTGGGGCGTGAGCGGAAGACGGCCTAACGGTGTGCGGGACCGTAGCCCAGCTTCATGGAGACGGTTGCGAATGGTCCTCGCCGATACCCCAGGAGCAACAGTGTCCCTAATTTGCTGGGAAGTGGCGGTGCGGTCCCCTACGGCACTGCGTAGGATCCTACGGTCTTGGCGTGCATCCGTGCGTCGCTGCGGTCCGGTCCCAGGTCGACGGGCACGTGCACCTTCCGCCGACCACTGGCGACAACATCGATGTACTGTGGAGACCTCACGCCCCACGTGTGGAGCAATTCGGTGGTACGTCCACCCGGCCTCCCGCATGCCCACTATACGCCCTCGCTCAAAGTCCGTCAACTGCACATACGGTTCACGTCCACGCTGTCGCGGCATGCTACCAGTGTTAAAGACTGCGATGGAGCTCCGTATGCCACGGCAAACTGGCTGACACTGACGGCGGCGGTGCACAAATGCTGCGCAGCTAGCGCCATTCGACGGCCAACAGCGCGGTTCCTGGTGTGTCCGCTGTGACGTGCGTGTGATCATTGCTTGTACAGCCCTCTCGCAGTGTCCGGAGCAAGTATGGTGTGTCTGACACACCGGTGTCAATGTGTTCTTTTTTCCAATTCCAGGAGTGTATTTCAGAGATTCGGCCGTACACTTCAAGGAATAAATTCGTCAACACTGAATCCGACAAACAAGACAGAGGCAGCTATTAACGTACGACAGACAGACAGACACTAACTGCCTAACAAATGCGAACGGGAGACAGACGAGCAAGCTGGGGACGAGAGACTGACCAAGAAACAAGTAGGATTTAACAACTAAATAAGACAACATATCACGAATCACTTAACTTATATTAAACTGCGATGCCTGACGAAGACCTGGCGCTGTACCCCCAAAACGCTCTGCCGAACCGTCCGCTGCCGGCCGCTTCAACGGACGCAGGAAGGAGCGCCGATCTCCCGTCTCATGGCGTCGCAGTTCGCCCCGGCCACACCGATGTCGTGGGTTGGCTCCTGTTGCTCTCGTGTCGGCCGCGAAGACACTACCCCTCGCTACACGGTGCGGGCCACTGGACTCACGTGGCGACCTCACATGCGCCGACGCTAAACACGGACAGGTAATCTTGTGTCCCAGTGGGCGACCGACCAACCGATCGATCCAACCGCCAATACCCATTGCCTGAACAAAATCGAGCAGACTGGCGCCCCATCACGTACTAGCACTCCGGACGACAGACAGACACTGACTGCCCCACACTGACCCGGCTGACCAACTGACCAGAGTCTCTGAGACTGACAGACTGACCCCGCTACCCAGCTCTTAGCACCCCTTAAATGCACGTGAACAGGCAACCTTTCCCCTTTCCCACCAGAGGGAGACACCAAAGCTGCGATTGCCACAGCAACGCCACCCCCAGAAACGGAGGGCGACTGGTTGACACTACGCGCTGCGGGGCGCTCTTCAAAACAGCAATTTTTACCACGGCTCAAGCTGCTTTTTCCTGTCCGCAGCTGTCCGCCGACGGCAACACGACGACCAGCACGCTGTCTTTCGCGGCGAGCGTCGACGACGCAGACAAGCGGCTGGCCTGCCGCGCGGAGAACAGCGCCGTCTCCAGCGAAGCCCTGGAGGACGGCGCGCGCCTGCAGATACACTGTGAGTACCGTACGGACTGCCCTCGTCCGCTGCACTGAGATATCCAGGCCATATGCACTCGCCATCCTGAGAGTGCGGAATGCAACATTTCCTAGCGTCAAAAAGTTAACCATAATAACGGAAAAAAAACGTATTGCCTTATCAGGATTACTGATCTCAAGGAACGAGCTACAGGTTTGGCATACAACAGTACCAGAAATATAATGTTAGAAGAGTTCTGTAAGAAAATAATACAGCTGGGAAAGTCTTCCACAGGAAAAGAAGCTGTTAAGAGGGGATATGGTTACCCCTGACAGCCACACACGCTACACAGTGACTTGGCGTGCTCTTTACGAGATTGTTCAAGAGCTCTTTTGACAGTCGATCCCAATCCTCAGCAAGAGCGATATGGAGGTCTTGACGAGTCATAGGAGGCTAACTGAAGGCACTTAGCCTTGCATCCCGGGCATGTTCTGTAAGATTCAGATCTGCGGACCTTACTGGCCAGTCAAATCAAAATGTTTAAATGTGTGTGAAATCTAATGGGACTTCACTGCTAAGGTCATCAGTCCCTAAGCTTGCACACTACCTAACCTAAATTATCCTAAGGACAAACACACACACCCATGCCCAAGGGAGGACTCGAACCTCCGCCAGAACCAGCCGCACAGTCCATGACTGCTGCGCCTGAGACCGCTCGGCTAATCCCGCGCGGCGCTGGCCAGTCCATTAGACTGATATCTTCCTCTAAATCTACATCCACACAATTAGTCTGCCATGCACGCTCATAGAGTTCATCGAACCAAATTCAAACTATTCCTCTACTATTCCACTCTCGAACAGCATGCAGGAGAAACGTTCAGTAAAAATTTGTTCTGTGCCATCTCTGATGTCTCTTATCTTATGATGATGATCATTTCTTCCTACGTAGGTGAGCAACCACTAAAGTTGTTGATTGATAAGCATGATAAGATTCTGCCGCAACAAAATACTTCTTCCTTTTAATCGTTGCCACAGCATTTCACATATAAATTCCACGTCACTCTCTCCCCTATTTAGCAAATATTCAGAACGAGCTGCCCTTCGTTGAACTTTTTCGATGTTCTCCGCTAATCCCACCTGTTGCGGATTCGACACCACACAGCAATACTCCAAAAAATGACGAACAAGTGTAGTGCACACACTGCATTTTCTATCTGTTCTGCCAATAAATCGCACTCTTCGGTTCGGCTACATTATTTGTGATACAGTTTCAGTGTAAGTTATTGTTAATTGTATAGTGCGCGCAAAATACCGTGGCTGCTCGGTGCGCAGACGCCTAGGGAAGCATGTGGAGTCGCTCAGAGTGCTGTAGGGAATATGCTGAGCGCTGGAGGGAAAGTGCCGTTCGAAACTGAAGCCTATGCTCGCATTTTTTGTAAATATTAAGTGCGACCCCTCCGCACCCCCATCCGCATGGTGACCATTCTTAAAAGATCTACTGTCACACCTATTTACGTTAGTATCTAAAATGAATTCTGGGGAAACTGCAGCAATTTATTTTCGTCTGGCTTGCTAACCATTTGTAACTTCGAGAGAAGCGTCATGAGTGGCGAATTCTGAGTAAAACCTACACATATCTCTGGTTACCATGTTAAAATTGGTTTCTTTTGCCAAAACACAGGGCATTTACGTTGTCTCACCTCACTAACATGTTGTGTAGACACAGCTCCGAGAGAATTTTGGAACAGTGGTTTATTAAGCGAGGAAAAGTGAAGTCAGTACCTTATGAAGGGGCACATCGTGAGTACAAAAAATATGTAATGTCTTTAAAGATGTTGTTCCAAAACGCACAGCATTTCTCGTTTCACCAACTATCGATGACCCTGAATAATTACATTCTTTCACCCGAAAAGGTCTGTTGTGATTGGAATAACACAGTACATAAAGAAATTTTATATAATAAAGAAAGGGAAAATACTCTTCTCTTTGCGTGTTATCATTTGGCAAAGTCTCATTTTCTTATCTGAAACCGTTTATGAAATATGAGGAATGTTGTGGATATTTCACTCTGGCTTTATCGCCGGCGCAGCGCGATTGCAAATGCATGTGCTACTTAAAATAAATTTCCTTGAGATTAGTGACAGACAGACACCTCTACCGATGCCTAAAGAAAAATTCAGTATGTTAGCTAAATTTCGTATGCAACATATGAATTATGCACCAGTCGCCATCTCTATTTTTTATCGCCACACTCTACCGAATTTCGCGCTGTATCTTACTTTCACGTAAATATCACATTAACTATGACCATTAACGAAATGATGGGCAGACCATCATGACCCTGATATATAAAGCTATAAGTAAAGCAAAACGAATCTTTTTTATCGAAAAGTTTCTGTAAAATGGTCTAAAAATATTTGTATGTTTCGCGCCTCGATTCTGTCATCGCTGACCAGCCGAAAAGTAGAAAACACTTGTCGGCCTCCCCTTACGAACAAACGTATGAACTTCCCCAGGGCTTTGGACGAAAAGTGGACACTGCGCATCGGCCGCTGTAGCCTTTGCGAGCGACAATCCCTAAGTATATAGTTGAGCTGACAGTCTTTAGATTTATGTGATTTATCGTATAAGCGAAATTCCCTTTAGTACCCATGTGGATGATTTCACACTTTACTTTATTTAGAGTAAACTGCTACGTTTCTCACCATAGAAATATCACGTCTAAATCATTTTGCAAATTTGTTTTGATCACCTGATGACTTTACAAGAAAGTAAGGTGCAGCTTCATCAATAAACACTCAAAGAGGGCTGCTCAGATTGTCTCCTAAATCTTCTTGCAGAGCAGCTTGATGCGGTAGGGAATTATCCTTCATAAAGAGCAAGTCTAGAGGACTACAAGTCCGAAAAAGCGAACATTTTGAAGAAGTAACCCATATCTGAGCTTTTACAGTATTTCTCCTACCACCAAGGCAGATATTCTGCAACGTACGGCCATTCAGCATGATGCTCGCTCACGCTATTCCATTACCACCAAATATGTCTCCTTTCACGATGTTCCCGTGTTGTATCGACTACCAGGCTCTCTCCAGAGACGAGAATCATTTTGCAAACTCAAGCGCGTTTCACCTGGGAGGAGAAAATTGATCCAATCATTCAAGATCCAATTTTGGATTGTTGATTCCCCAATACATAGGCCCTCTCTATGCTGGAGTGAGCGGGATGCATACAGGCGGACGTCTGGCCATCCACCCTGGTGTTCTTCGCCTGCAATACCCAGTCTGTTGGGAGAAAGCAACTCAGTGCGCAGCTGCAAGTTCTGAAGCCAGTTGTCTTGTACGTGAACGCCGATTTCGTCGGCCAGTTACGGACAGGTATCGGTCCTGCTGTGAGGTTCTTGTTTCCGGTCGGCCTTGTACTGGCCAGCCACGTACATCCGAGTCTCTAAACTGTTGCCAAACCTCGAAATGACCCTTTGTGGCACATGCAAGTATACTTATAATAGCATCGTAACCGGAAGTTAAACACTAGCCGTGCCCGTTTCCAGACGGCCAAGCATTCTACCGTAGAAAACACAGTCCAAACTGGGTCTCTGTGGCATTAAGTTGTCAGCTTCACCAAAGCGCTACTCTCTGCTCACTGTGAAATGACTAACAATACCGAGGCCAGAGTCATATACCACACGGCTCGTTTTTAACTTTCGGTTACGACGCTATTCACAGTACGAAGTACTCCTTTCCTGTGCAGTGATAAAAATTATGATTCGTAGGTTGATTTTGTGTGACTGGTGACCATTCTTCTTTTCATTTTTGTGTCTTCGTGATTATGATTAACTTTTGGACACTAGTATACATCAATGCTCTGCAAGCCACCACATGGCCTCTGGTGGAGTGTACTTCCTGTACCCCCATCAGTTTTCCTTTTTCTCTTTGGGTAGTGAACAATACATGAAAAAATTATTGCAAAGCCGTTTCCTTAAAAATGGAGGACCCCCACTCTCTAACTTGCAAAAGCAGTATCTGAAAAGGTTCTAGTGTGATCTCTACGAAAAAGTTCATATTTCCAAAATTATATCACAGAACGCGTGTGTGCGAAGTTGTTCATACGTCTGGGTGTGGTCAGTCGTTAATATGGTGCCATATATGGTGTAGGACACAAACGGTTGAGGGGTAGCGTTTTAGGGCACAGCGAATAGTGTATATCGCCAAGCCGTGAGAAGAGTACCTAGGCAACACTCTGAACGAGTGGTAGGCTTTATACTGCTAACACCGACGGTTCATGTAAGGCTGCAAGGATTGTTAGTATTTTGGAATTTACTGTTGTTTCTGAGCACCGACGATGTCCCCGAGGTCAAGGACAGAGAACTCGATTCTGCAACATGCCAAGGTCTTCACCAGGGCAGCCATTTTAATTATAAAACCAGCCGCTCAGTGCAAATTATCATGTGCCGTTTGTTTGTGATTCTGTTGCTGTTAACTTCCCGTGGCTGCCGGTTGTTTGACTGTTTGGCGCTAACAATGCCTGTCACTCTTTCTGTGATGTTTACCGACCTAGTTGTATGCTTCTGCGTGAGCTAGGATGTTTCTAATTTCCCGTTACTGGTCATTCCGCGGATGCACGTGGGAGGAAGCAATACGGTGGTTACCTTTCTCAGTTTTAACAGTGAACCATACCGCTGTGCAGATCAGTTCTCTTGCAGCTGACGTTGCATGAGCTTCTCCGTGACGCTTTAGACTTTACTAAATGAATCGGTGGCGAAACGCGCTGCTATTCTTCGAATGTACTCCATATCGTCTGTGAATCATATCTCTTAAGAGTCTTAGACTTTCGAGTAGTATACAAGTATTTCTCAACGATGGTTTCATGAGCAACATCCTTCGTGGGTGGACTACACTCCCTAATGATTCTTCCAATGAATTAGTGTTCCATATGACTTTGTTTTATGTGGTCGTGCCATTTTAAATAGTTTCCAACGCATACTCCTAGCTGTTTAATGGATGTGACTCTTTCCAGTGATCGGTAATCGGGTAACCATACAGTAAGGGGCTTTCCTACATGTTAATGCAGAATACTTTCCTTAACAAACATGGGAATTATACGGCCAACCGGTTGCAAATAACTGTTTGCTACAATTGACCTCGACGCCCTAGGTTTAAACACCCTTAGTAGATGTCGAAACCTAGATCTGTTGTATCAAACAGTTATTTGCAATCGCCTGGCTGTATAATTCCTATATTTGAAATTTGTTTACGTTTGCTGAGAAACACCATCTTTAAAACTGTCCTTTCCTTATGTTTATGTTGACGGTCAGCTGCCAGTTCTTTCACCAACCACCGTGTCTTGTCGGGACTTCCGGCACTACATTATAATTTTCTGAATGAAGAACATTACGGAGCCACAGACGTTATCCTCATTGTCTTTTACATGTGTTGCGAACAGCTGCTGTCATACAACACTCCTCCGGGACACTTCAGGAGCTACACTTAGTCTGAAAATCTCTCTCTGTTAATAAAGGTGTGATGAGTTCCATTTACTAGCAACTCTTCAATACAATCACAAACCTGGTCTGATATTCCGTACGCTAGTATTTTCTTCATTAGGCGACAGGGAGGAACACGTGAAAAGTCAATAACGACAAAGGGTAACGAATTCATTAGCATTAACTGAATTGGAATTTACCCGTGTGAGAAATACAATGGTTTAAAAAGATTCATCCAGGTTCAATACACTGTATCTCCCTGCATGAATTGCGTCAGTTGTGGTAGTTAGTTATAAACCTCTTTAATCGGACCCTGCGGTATTTTCTCCTATGGCAAGATCCAAGCTTGTGGTGGTGTTCTGAAGGCTTTTTCTGCACAGATTGTTTCTACTGGCAGAAGATTCCTTTTCTGAGCTGTGATTCTCAGACAGAATGGAATGGCGGAGGGTACTTTATGCACTACTATCTGTCCCTTCTTTCCTATTCCAGTCGCTTATAGTTTGCGGGATGAGAAATTGCTGGGAAACCTCAGTGTGTGCTCGAAACTCTCTAATTTTATCTTCGTCGTCCTTTCGCGAGATACATGCAGGGGGAATGTACTATTGGTTGACTCTTCTAGGAATGTACACCTCGGAACTTTAACAGTAGGCCATAACGCGGTGTAGAACGCCTCTCCTGCAGCGTCTGCCATTTAAGTCTGCTGACTTTCTCCGTGATGCATAAAAACGCCTACAAAATGAATCTGTTATGAAGCGCGCTGCTCTTATGTGGATCCTCTGTATCTCCTCTGTCAGTCTTGTCTGGTAGGGAACCCATACTGAGGACCAATAATCAAGTATATCACGAATGAATGTTTTGTAAACTACTTTCTTTGTTGATCGACTATATTTCCTCGGGATTCTTCCAGAAAAACTTTCTGCATCTTCCTTACTCGCGATAATTTTTATATAGTCGATACACTTCAAAGCGATCTAGATACTTTGTGGAAATAACTATTCCCAGCGATTGTTCTGCTGTTTTGTGATCATGCAATAAAGGTCTCTCTCTGTATGTATTTGCAGTACGTTGTCCGCCTCTGTAGCGTAGCAGTAGCGTTACGGCCAACCACGCCGTTGTCCCGGGTTCGATTCCTGGCAGGGCACTCGTGTTGTGTGTCCTTCATCATCATTGACTCATAAGTCGCCGATGTGGCGTCACCTAAAAAGGACTTGCCATACGGCGCCCGAACTCCCCTGAAAGGGGCCTCCCGGCCAACAATGCCATACGATCATATCATTTTTATTGCAGTACGTTGCATTATGCATCAAAGGTAAATCTTATGATTATTCAGTCGGCTCTTCAGTGTACTGATGAGGATTATCTGATGCATAATGGCAGATTTGCTATGATTCACAGACGCGAATAGGGTGGACTAAGTTTCATCTGATGAAAGGAGGATTAACCTGTCTCAATGACATATCAGTGAAAAACATCAGGCAGAACCGCACAAGAGCAGATAATTCACGAAGATTGAAATCTATGTGATGTTAGTATGGAGATCCTTCTTAATAATATTCTGGCCCGACGATCTTTGAATTCCCCCTTATAAAACAGGTCGTGCTGTTTCGTACGGCTATCCTGCAGACCTCCACGTGAGCGATATTTTCTTATAGAGGGCGCATTTCGAATAGATCTCTCATGTTCGCTCTTCTATTTAGATACCCCTGCCCCGAAATGCTTGGAGTGCTTTTCGCGACGGTTATCTTGGTCACCAGTAGTGCAAGACGCTTTCTTCGTCCATTCCACAATTCATTACCTTCGCAGTGAATTCAAAACCTATTCTTAGAAGACTTTCACGGATAACCTGATGTATGCTAAACTGCTGCCGTCCACTACATTGGCTAACTATGACGATTTTTCAAAAATGGTTCAAATGGCTCTGAGCACTATGGGGCTTAACATCTGAGGTCATCAGTCCCCTAGAACGTAGATCTACTTAAACCTAACTAACCTAAGGACATCACACACATCCATGCCCGAAGCAGGATTCGAACCTGCGACCGTAGCAGTCTCACGGTTCCGGAGTGAAGCGCCTAGAGCCGCACGGCCACCGCGGCCGGCTGACGATTTTTAATTGACACTGTCCTATTAAATTTAAATGACTGACGGAAGGACAAATTATTGCACCAGTGAAATATCACATCATCACTATTTTATTTAAATTGGAAAGTGAATTTTTAACGACATACAGATATACAGTTTTTTCGACTTATTTGAAACGGCGCGGATAAATTTTGACCCCAAAAGTTATTATTTACTTTCGTAAATAATTTGCTCATGTTAACGATTCCCTTCGATACGTCATTCTGTCTTCCCGCTATGATCCGCACGATGAATGTTTACTGCAATAACTACAGACTGTAAAAGAATCAAATAGAATTAATGCATATACACAAAAAATTCACGAAAAAGAAATTGCGATTTAATTAAGGAATGCCGATGATTTATGGAGTGAATTATGTAAAAGAGAAAGGTAATAGAAAAGCTTTTAGCTAGATGGATGCTACCATAGTAGGCTAGAATCTTCCACGTTACGTTTTATCTGTATCACAAACTACTTATTTATTTATTTATTTTATAAAACTGTATTTCTTGCAAGTGTGACATTATATTCTCCTGTTACCCATTACACTCTAACACGGTTTTGTAAACAAATTTTCGGCACACACTTCATAGACTAGTAAGTTTCATTGAAAATCTATCATTTCTAATGACGTTCTTCAGCTTCTCCTGGCATAGATAATGAAACCAATAGGAACACTTGCACTTTGTCATCATTAGGTACGAAACTGACGATGGCAGCGTTGCCACTTGTCGAAGTATCGTGTCTGTTGGATAACGAGTTCCGATCTTACTTTTTGTCATAATTCTCCAAACTTGAACATCAGTAAAATGTAAAGTTAATCTTACACAAAGTACACGCAACATGCACCGTGTTGTCATACACAAGCTTGCCGTCGATCAGCGAGTGAATGTGCAGACCTGCGTTAACAGCGGCGTCTAGCAAGGCAAGCCAGATCCATTAGCGCTGCCAGCACGCAATAGCGTGATCGGTGCAGATACCGTCGATGTAGCGTTCACGCGGCGCTAGACGTTTAGTCGGCACATTCTGGGAACACAGAGAATGCGCCGGAGAGCAGCACCTGCACTTAATCTACTACGAAATAGCCCGGGGTTATCGATTCGTCCAGCTGCCAAGAAGTAGCTGTGGCCGATGACACAATACTCTGAGGTGACAAAATTCGTGGGCTGGCGATATGCACATATGCAGGTGACAGTAGTATCGTGTACACTATTTATAAAAGAACACTCCATTGGCGGAGCCACCATTTGTACTCAAGTGATTCATGTGAAATGGGAGCATTCCGTTTCGGAAAACGTTAGGGAATTCAATATTCCGCGAACCACAGTGTTAAGAATGTGCCGAGAATGCCAAATTACAGGCATTGCTTCACACAAAGGATAACGCAGAGGCTGACGGCCTTCACTTAACGGCTGAGGACAGCGGCCTTTGGCGTAGGGTTGTCACTGCGTCAAATAAGCCCAGAAATCAATGTAGGACGTACTATGAAAGTATCCGTTAGCACAGTGTGGCGAAATTTGGCGTTAACGGGCTATGGCAGCAGCCG
Organism: Schistocerca piceifrons; assembly: GCF_021461385.2. Taxonomy (NCBI): domain Eukaryota; kingdom Metazoa; phylum Arthropoda; class Insecta; order Orthoptera; family Acrididae; genus Schistocerca; species Schistocerca piceifrons. The sequence continues at coordinate 105,811,789 of NC_060141.1, read as the reverse complement.
ACCGACGCCACTGCATTTGCTAATAGCACGACACCGCCTGTAACGCATCTTGAAAGCTCGTGACCGTATCGGTTGAGCCCTAGACGAGTGGAAAACCTTCGCCTAGTCAGATGAATTCCCATTTCAGTTGGTAAGAGCTATTGGTAGGGTTCGAGTGTGGAGCACACCCAACGATACAGTTTGTCAACAAGCCGCGGTCCAAGTTTGTGGTTGCTCGATAATAGTGTGGAGTGCGTTTACACGCAATGGGTTGGGTCCTCTAGTCCAACTGAACGAATTATTGACCGGAAATGGCTATGTCCGGCTACTTGGAGGCCATTTTGAGCCAGTCACGCACTTCATGTTCCCAAAATAGGCGATTACATATAGACGACAAGGCACCAAGTTACCGGGCCGCAGTTGTTCATTTGAAGAACGTTCTGGACAGTTCATTCAATGATCTGGCCACCCACACCGCCCGACATAAATTCCATCGAACATTTGTGGGACATACACTCCTGGAAATGGAAAAAAGAACACATTGACACCGGTGTGTCAGACCCACCATACTTGCTCCGGACACTGCGAGAGGGCTGTACAAGCAATGATTACACGCACGGCACAGCGGACACACCAGGAACCGCGGTGTTGGCCGTCGAATGGCGCTAGCTGCGCAGCATTTGTGCACCGCCACCGTCAGTGTCAGCCAGTTTGCCGTGGCATACGGAGCTCCATCGCAGTCTTTAACACTGGTAGCATGCCGCGACAGCGTGGACGTGAACCGTATGTGCAGTTGACGGACTTTGAGCGAGGGCGTATAGTGGGCAAGCGGGAGGCCGGGTGGACGTACCGCCGAATTGCTCCACACGTGGGGCGTGAGGTCTCCACAGTACATCGATGTTGTCGCCAGTGGTCGGCGGAAGGTGCACGTGCCCGTCGACCTGGGACCGGACCGCAGCGACGCACGGATGCACGCCAAGACCGTAGGATCCTACGCAGTGCCGTAGGGGACCGCACCGCCACTTCCCAGCAAATTAGGGACACTGTTGCTCCTAGGGTATCGGCGAGGACCATTCGCAACCGTCTCCATGAAGCTGGGCTACGGTCCCGCACACCGTTAGGCCGTCTTCCGCTCACGGCCCAACATCGTGCAGCCCGCCTCCAGTGGTGTCGCGACAGGCGTGAATGGAGGGACGAATGGAGACGTGTCGTCTTCAGCGATGAGAGTCGCTTCTGCCTTGGTGCCAATGATGGTCGTATGCGTGTTTGGCGCCGTGCAGGTGAGCGCCACAGTCAAGACTGCATACGACCGAGGCACACAGGGCCAACACCCGGCATCATGGTGTGGGGAGCGATCTCCTACACTGGCCGTACACCACTGGTGGTCGTCGAGGGGACACTGAATAGTGCACGGTACATCCAAACCGTCATCGAACCCATCGTTCTACCATTCCTAGACCGGCAAGGGAACTTGCTGTTCCAACAGGACAATGCACGTCCGCATGTATCCCGTGCCACCCAACGTGCTCTAGAAGGTGTAAGTCAACTACCCTGGCCAGCAAGATCTCCAGATCTGTCCCCCATTGAGCATGTTTGGGACTGGATGAAGCGTCGTCTCACGCGGTCTGCACGTCCAGCACAAACGCTGGTCCAGCTGAGGCGCCAGGTGGAAATGGCATGTCAAGCCGTTCCACAGGACTACATCCAGCATCTCTACGATCGTCTCGATGGGAGAATAGCAGCCTTCATTGCTGCGAAAGGTGGATATACACTGTACTAGTGCCGACATTGTTCATGCTCTGTTGCCTGTGTCTATGTGCCTGTGGTTCTGTCAGTGTGATCATGTGATGTATCTGACTTCAGGAATGTGTCAATAAAGTTTCCCCTTCCTGGGACAATGAATTCACGGTGTTCTTATTTCAATTTCCAGGAGTGTAGTATAGAGATCATTTGTGCACAAAATCTGCCACCGGCAACAATTTCGCTATTACGGGCGGCAACAGAGGCAGCACGGGTCAATATACCTGCAGGGGACTTTCAACGACTTACTGAGACCATACTACGTCGAGTTGTTGCACTACGCCTCAAAAAAGGAGTTGCGACACGATATTACGAGGTATCCCATGGCTTTTGTCTCCTCAGTTTAGGATCCATACGGCCATGCACTCAATTCACGACAGCTTGAGCACACCAATGGGTGGTCGCCGTATAACAATACATGCAATCTCCCGTACTATGGCTCATGCTGTTTCTTCGAAGCAGGTAACAAATAAGAAAAAATTTGGAAATTTGTGGTAACGTCTTATGGGACCAAACTGCTGAGGTCATCGCTCCCTAAGCTTACACACTACTTAATCTATCTTCAAACTAACTAACGCTAAGGACAGCACACACAGCCATGCCCGAGGGAGGACTCGAACCTCCGACGGAGGGAGCGGCGCGGACCGTGACATGACGCCTCAGACCGCTGGCAACCCAGCGCGGCAACATATAAGAAATTTTTTGGTTACTGACATTTTATCTTTATTTAGCGACTATGTAGCCCGATGTATTTTTAAGAGCTTCGGTCTCCATTGCTTTTCACTCGTGAGCAGATACAGATTGTCGTATCGATCATTAAACATCACAAAATAAGTTCTTAAAATGTTAATATAACCGAAGTTCTGGCCGTGTTGCAGCAACCATGCTAAGAGGCTAGATTCTTATAGCGGAATATAGGTAAAACTCCCGAAAATCACAAATATATGCAAAGCTATGGAGAGGTACGTGACAAGTAAAATGCGATTACGGAGCTGAATGAAGTCCTATTCTTCAATTCTTTGCTTTGGAGATAAATAAGTATTGAAAACAACTGCAGAGATACTAAATCTGAAGCAACGGTAGCTTCTTACGTCGGAGCTACCCATTTAACGGATCACTTTAAGTCGAAAACGACGTGTATAGTGTTGGTATAGCCTAATAAATGACAAAGAGGAAATCAGGAGGACCGTTGGTTTTTCTTCGCCGAACCTCATTTGGTCATGTACTCAGTCAACAATAAATACAGCATACAGACTCCAGAAACTTAAAGTCGTACGATGAAAACCTTGGCTGAACGCTACCTGTTGAACTCCGATGTTTCACACGTATGGGAAGCCGCTAAAATATCACCCTTACACTAGCTAGTATTTTCTGTATAGAAAAATACTATACCTTCAAATGAAGAATGTTGTGAGTGCATAAAGACAACTGGATGTGTGAAACAAACGGTGATGGAAACTTCCAGGCGGACATCGAAAAGCAGATCGCCCAGTGGGCGCCAGCTTGCGTCCCACCGCTATCTATATCTACAACCACATTCACACTCCACAAGCCACCTGACGGTGTGTGGCGGAGGGTCATTGAGTTAGGTCTTATCATTGGCGCTAGGGACGTGGGAATAAGACACTGACGGATGGCAGAGACTACTCGTTGTGGTGCAAAAACAGGCGGTGACAGCTCGAACTCGGCATAATAGTCCCTCAATACGGACTACATCATTAACAGATCGTAGTATTGTTAATTACGAAATTTTTCTTGTTTTCATCCATACCACTTCCTCCCAAAATATGGAATGCAAAGAAAAAGAGGTGTGGCTGCATCCTTTAAGTCTTTCCACAGCCGGCCTTGGTGGCCGAGTGGTCCTAGACGCTTCAGTCTGGAACAGCGCGACCGCTACTGTCAGAGGTTCGAATCCTGCCTCGGGCATGGATGTGTTCAAATGGCTCTGAGCACTATGGGACTTAACTTCTGACGTCACCAGTCCCCTAGAACTTAGAACTACTTCAACCTAACTAACCTAAGGACATCAAACACAGCCATGCCCGAAGCTGGCTTCGAACCTGCGACCGTAGCGGTCGCGCGGTTCCAGACTGTAGTGCCTAGAACCGCTCGGCTACCACGGCCAGCCGTGGCTGTGTGTGATGTCCTTAAGTTGGTTAGGTTTAAGTAGTTCTAAGATCTAGGGGACCGATGATCACATATGTTAAGTCCCACAGTGCTCAGAGCCATTTGAACCAAGTCTTGTCACAAAATCCCAAGCTTTGAAAACGTGTTATGTCTTACCTGGTGTCAAAAGGAACTCCTCTCCACGATCAGGCCCTGAAAACCACATGCCGTGTCACCATCCACCGACGGATTTGCTTGGGTGCAGTAAGGAGGAGCATGTGGTCAACAAACCGCTCTCCTAGCCCCTCCTGTCCCACGTTTCCAACCTCGGAACCACCACTACTTCTCAATCGGTCTTAAGAGCTCGAGTGCTCCCCGTGCCAGTCTATAACTGCTTCCAGTATCTGGAGTTGGTCTCTGTCCCTCTGCACAATTTTCAGCCGCTCTGTTCGATTAACTACAGCGATGGACGAAAGAGAGGCATTATATTTTTAAAACTGTGTTTTTCACTCCTTTCATATCTGCATAACCTTCGTCATCTGATTTCTTTTTCTGATTTACACTCTGGAGCAGCACTGCACAAGGTATGTGGTTCCTTTTTGACTGCACTGGAACTGCCGTTGATTCTTGCAAATAAAATAGAAAACAAGTGCGTCTTAATATGTCTGATGATTATACACTTGTCTTGGTCGTTAAAAAGTTCATTCTTTGCTTTAACTTCGCAGACGCGTTTCTTGTTATCCCAACCTCACTTTTATGGCTTAAGAATGCAATGTAAGACGAAATACAGAAATGTACAATAGAATACTTTTAACATCGATCCTTAGTCTCTTGTCGCTTGTAATCATTCTATTACCACATCAATGCCCACACTGGCTCAGACAGCACGACATGTTCTGAGATAAACAACCTTTGCTACAAGGGAGCGAGCTTTACAAAGGCTCGCTACATTTTATTAACTAATATTAAAAAGAACTAATGCATAGTACACCAAATTACAAAAAAAAACGTTAACGCACTGTGACCGACGGTCACTCCTTACCTTAAAATCGAACAGCACTGAAATATAACTCTCACGCCCTTACATCTTACGGCTCATTTATTAATTTGTTTTATAACTGAAGTTAATTGGAAATGAACGTTTGGCATCATTGGCTTCGAGACCCCTTGCGGGGCAGGTCCGGCCGCCTTGAGGCAGGTCTTATTACATTTGACGCCATATTTTGCGACCTGTGCGCCGGATGGGGATGAAATGATGGTGAAGACAACACAACACTCAGTAGCTGAGCGGAGAAAATCCCCGACCCCGCCGGGAATCGAACCCGGCCCGTAGGACGGCAATCCGTCACGCTGACCACGCAGCTATCGGGGCGGACGCTGAAGATAATTATAGATGTAGGCTACTTCTAACAAGCATTGATATGTTGCAGATGTCTGTTGCGATTGGCAGTATGATACTGTTACTAGCGATACTTAGCAGCAAAGATTGTTTACCTTATAGCTTTTTGTACTGCCTCATCCAGTTTGGGCACTGATATTGTAAAGAATGTCTATAACTAACAAGGTACTGCGTAACGATGTAGAAGGTATGTTTCTGAGCTTCAATGCTTCATTGTAACGGTCCGCAGCTCGTGGTCTAGTGGCTAGTGTTGTTGCCTCTGGACCACGGGGTCCCGGGTTCGATTCCCGGCCCGGTTGGGGATTTTCTCTGCTCGGGGACTGGGTGTTTCTGTTGTCCTCATCATTTCACCATTATCATCATTCGTGAGAGTGACTAGATTGGACTGTGAAAAGAAAATGGATTGTGTAAAAAATGGGACCTTTTACGATCGCTGATGATCGAGCAATTGAGCACAAACGACAAATCATCATAATCATTCATTGGAATGCACGTATCTGTATTCCGTCTTAGACTGTATTCTTAAGCCACATATATGATAATTGGGTAGCCAGAAACGCGTCATGAGAAATAAGAGAGAGATAAAAAGAATAGGCAACAAGGAGTGTCTATAATTGTCAGTGACAACACGGTCGCAATATCCCTCGAAATGTACCTGTCAGAAACTTCGATCTATGTTCAGCCTCGTGGCTGCTGTAGGACCTCCAGATAAGACAATCACTTCCACATCCCTCAGGTGGTGTTTGCCTGCATTCAGGTGCTAGACAGCTGCGTGACAGATTGTGAGTCAAGATTTATCATATGTATATATGTAACATGCTCCAATAAGGTCCGTAGGTGGCACCGAAGGTTTTAACGTCCTGCCTGACTGGGAGAGGGAAGGGGGTGCAGCTCACGCCCAAATTAATGTTACACCCCGTCCCCATGGTCACTTCATGGGAGGGGACGAGAAAAGAAGTATTAAAAAACATATGAACTCTTTGCTGCTCCGGATCACGTTCAGATTTCGTCGATTGGTTTTTAAAAGAACCTAGTGATTCCAATATATACATCAGAGCAAAATCTGCTGTCGCGGTACACACCAAAGGTGTCAAAACACTTTCACTCTAGTTGCAGCCCCATGATGTCCGTAGAGTAGGGTTGAAACGCCTAGGGGATGGCTACACTGTCGAACGTTGTGAAGAACGGCGTGCTTTTGCTAATCGCACTGCGAACTGAAACGTGTGGGAATGAACGCTCCAAGTGAAGGGGTGGTTTAATTGACGCCCTTCCTTCATGACCTCCCTGAAACGTTCTCGTGTCGATTCTGAGTGACGTTGTGCCTGAAATGTTTTCCTCGACCACTCATAAGAAAACCGCGTGATTTAAACGCAGGCTGCCGCTGTTCTGACCTCCACTGCTGTGGAGTCAAAGGAAGAGGTGAAATGTTGGGGTGTAAAAGTAACGACTTTCCCGTCGTGTGAGGCGTATAAGGTGGTATTGGGTAGAATTGTGATGAAATTTGATGTTAAAGTGACATAATGAACATAACTCAAATAAATCCAAAGGTATATTATCAAGCTTCATAAAAAATGAAAAAGAATAAAAAATCATCTCCTAAAAATTGAAGCATATAACCATCTTTACTTCAATTTTCATTGTCATATTATTTAATAATTTCATAGGAGTACTCCCTTACGTCATTACAGTACATCTACTGCTCGCATAAACTTCTGAGCTGCGGCTTTTTTTGCGTGTGATGACACCAAGTTCTCTGAAATGTCGCCGAACCCGAGGGTGACGTCGCAAGGCGCCATGCTTTTGCACTGGTGCGAAATGACGTCCCGATACACCTGACCTGTTACAATTCCTCTGTCGAAGACATGCAGGGGTGTACGTGCACCAATCATAATTCCACCCCACACCATCAAACCATGATCTCCATACAGGTCCCTTTCAAGGACATTAAGGGGTTGGTATCTAGTTCCTGGTTCACGCCTGATGAAAACCCGGCGATAATCACTCTTCACACTGTACTGGACTCGTCCGTGAACATAACCTGGGACCGCTGTTCCAATGGCCATGTACTGTGTTCTTGACACCAGGCTTTACGGGTTCTCCTGTGGCCAAGGGTCAGTGGAATGCACCTTGCCGGTCTCCGAGCGAATAAACCATGTCTCTTCAGTCGTCTGTAGACTGTGTGTCTCGAGACAACTGTTCCAGTGGCTGCGGTAAGGTCCCGAGTAAGGCTACCTGCAGTACTTCGTGGCCGTCTGCGTGCACTGATAATGAGATATCGGCCTTCTTGTGGTGTTTTGCACTGTGGACGTCCCGTACCGTAGCGCCTGGACACGTTTCCTGTCTGCTGGAGTCGTTGACATTACCTTCAGATCACACTTTGTGACACATGGAGGGCCCGTGCTACGACCTGCTGTGTTTGACCAGCCTCCAGTAGCCCTAGTATTCTACCCTTAATAACGTCATCAATATGTGGTCTTTGAGCCATTTTGACCACAAAGTCACCATTAGCACGTCTGAAAACGTCTGCACACTTACTCGCTGCACCGTACTCTGACATGCACCAACACACCTCTGGATATGTGGTCTGCTGCCAGCGCCACTGTGCGACGACCACAGGTCAAATGATTTAAACCCACGAACCGCCCACCAGAGCGTTGTATCAGCTTAATCCTTAACTTATGAGCATGAGTGTATTAACTGAGCTATAGGAGTGCATTTGCCTGCAGTAATTCTGTGAGCAGCTGAGCAGTGTGCACTCGCGCTTGATGTGCTGCGGCCGGAGCCGACAGACTGCCTGTAGCGGCGCCGCCTTTGCAGATGTCCCCGTGACGACGCTGAAGCTGGGGACGTCGCTGCGGCCCGAGAGCATCCGCGAAGGCTCCGACGTCTACTTCGACTGCCACGTGAAGGCGCAGCCGCCCGTCACCCGCGTCGAGTGGAGGCACAACGTAAGTACTCGCCACTTGCCGGCTCCCGTACTGTGTACTTTGTCGTTCTGCTGTTGTGGCCAGAGAAATGGCCCGACGCAGCTCTCCAAGCAAGGCAATTCTGTGCAGTCTTAACAACTCGAGCCATCTTACAGTAGTCAACTCTAGGTCCTCTCTTGAAATTTTTATCACGCACTCTTCCCTCCTTAACACAACAACAAATGACTTGATGTTGTTTTAGAATGTTCTAATCAGCCGATCCGTTCTCTTATGTCGAATGCCGTAATTTTTCCCTTCCCTATTCGATTCAGCACCTCTTCATCAGTTTCACAGTACAGTAGAGCGTCGATTATCCGAAGTAATTGGGGGACATGGGTGTTCGGAAAACTGGTTTGTTCGGATAACCGAACTGTACATGTTTATTTGCCAAAAAGAAATACTGTACAGATAATTTATTCATAAAACAGGCATCTCTTTTAGTATTACAAAGTAACATACAAAAGCAACTTCAGTTTTTTTATATCCGTAATTGTCGACTTCCCCACGTTGCACTCATTGAATAAAGTAGTTGCAGATTCACCTTCTTCTAACCTTTCAATAATCTCGCACTTGTCCCTCATACAAAGGACAACACGTTTACGTTTAAGCATTTTGTATCGTCAAGTTCACTTCTTCACGCAGCAGCACACAAGTGGTCGTAACAGAGAACAGAAGGTGACTGTTTGCACCGTGAGAAGCTCTTCTCGGGTGCGCGCAACCCTTCAAACTGCGCGGAGCGGCACGCCTAAACTCTAAGCTGGCGCAGCTGTTGCTGTGAACAGCTTTGATACAGCCGCTACTTCTACTGCCAGTGCCAAGCCGACAGAAGTGTGCTGATTGTTGAAACACAGCGACTGGCGGCTTCACCTGTCAGCAGCACCCTGTGAAGGCCTCATTAGAAGCAATGTTCCGCCAGCGGTGGCCCAGTAGGGCGACTACTGTGGGAAACTTGGTTTGGGAGCGAGGGGGATGATGGACGGTAGGGTGGAAGAGTAAAAGGTGTGAGTGAGTACACAGTTCGGTTAAGCGGTCATTCGGTTGACCGACGTTCGGATAATCAACGTTCTACTGTATATCCATATATTGTTGTTGTTGTTGTAGTCTTCAGTCCAAAGACTGGTTTTATGCGGCTCTCTATTCTACTCTATCCTGTGCAAGCTTCTTCATCTTCCAATACCTACTGCAACCTACATCCTTCTGAATCTGTTTAGTGCATTCATCTCTTGATCTGCCTCTGCGATTTTTACCCTCCACGCTGCCTTCCAATACTAAATTGGTGATCCCTTGATGACTCAGAATATGCCCTACCAACCGATCCCTTCTTCTAGTCAAGTTGTGCCACAAATTGCTCTTCTCTCCAACTCTATTCAATACTTCCTCATTAGTTGTGTGATCTACCCATCTAACCTTCAGCATTCTTCTGGAGCACCACATTTCAAAAGCTTCTATTCTCTTCTTGTCCAAACTATTTATCATCCATGTTTCACTTCCATACATGGCTACACTCCATACAAATTCTTTCTGAAATGACTTCCTGACACTTAAATCTATACATGATGTTAACAAATTTCTCTTCTTCAGAAACGCTTTCCTTGCTATTGCCAGTCTACATTTCATATCCTCTCTACTTCGAACATCTTCAGTTATTTTTCTCCCCAAATAGCAAAAGTCATTCACTACTTTAAGGGTCTCATTTCCTAATCTAATTCCCGCAGCATCACCCGATTTAAATCGACTACATTCCATTATCTTCGTTTTGCTTTTGTTGATGTTAATCTTATATCCTACCTTCAAGACACTGTCCATTCCGTTCAGCTGCTCTTCCAGGTCCTTTGCTGTCACTAACAGAATTACAATGTCATCGGCGAATATAGTACGTTCAAAATCAGTTGCGACTTTTGACGTTTGACTGACTGTAGGGGGAAGAGACACCGTGGCGCAGGTAACACCAATGGCGATCCGGCTTTCCCTAACACTCCGCCAGCGGTTCGGCTGGTAAAGCGCCCCTGTTGCTTCTCTATGAGTAAACATTACCACATAGTGACACGCATCAACGCTCATCAAATCTCGTTGGTCGTTTTTTCTCGCTTTGAAATGTTCTGTAGTCATCAGGTATTGTGAACAAGTGTTTCGTGTTGACGTTGCATTAATAACAACAGTGCAGTACATCGAAATACGAGATTTGCAATAAAAATGTCGTCCAAGAACACGTCATCGGCTGACAAGACAACGTTCTGCTGCACAACGTTCCTCGGAATTCGCCAGTAGTAATGGACAAAACCCATACCACACTGCTGCGATGCACAAAGCATCAGCAGTGCAGTGTACATAAGCTGATATTTTGCTCTGGGTACGCCGCCCGCAGTTACCGAGTGGTTCTAGGCGCTTCAGTCTGGAACCGAAATAGTGTATTGTTAAACTAACAACTACGTGCATGTCAGATCAATAGTTTACAAAACAGACAATTCTCAGTATAAAAATAAACGTGTAACTTCATCTCTTATATTGTTACAAAATCCACAGCAGTTCTCGTTTCACTAGCTACCGATAGCCCTCTTTAATTACATTATATGAATATAAAATCAGTAGTCTCCTGAAAATCACGGTAGATATGTAAGTTTTGCATATTAACCATATGGCAAAACACTCTCGTCTTTGGGCGCTATCATTTGCCAAGATCTCGTTTCGATATCTCAAAACATTTATAGGATACGAAGAATTTATGAATATTTCATTCTATCTTTTTCACTGACGCACGATTTCGTGGCGGAGCGCTTTACATACATCCCATTTTCTTGAAATTGGAAACAGACAGCTGGATCCTTCCAAATTTAATAAATAATTCAATATATCACCTACATTTAATCCACAGGTACATCTAACCTAACACACACCACACACAAATTCATAGCGTCACCTGTTTTTCACGGCAACTAAAAATTTCTTGCATTAGTTTATGTATTATTGAAACATCGCAACGACTATGACCATTAACAGAATGATAGGCGGTTCATCAAGAAGGTGACGAATTAAACTATTAAATGTGCCAGAATAAGAGTTTACTACCCAATAGTTTCTTGAAAATCGTTTCAGAAAGATCGCAGATCAGATGGCATTCTGTTCACACAGTCGCACGACCCTGCCAGATTCCGTGCCGAATAGAGCTGGCATTATACTGTACTGTTGTCGCCTGCTGACGTGCGCAGCACACGCTGGCAACTACGCATCCCTCCATTGGTTCCGTATTGAACTGTCGAAATTCCCAACTTATTTTAAACGTACTATAATCTTCCAATTCTGTATAGGAACTTCTCAAAATCTTCTACTGTTGCACTACAGAATAATTCTTCCAGAAAAAAACTTCGTAGAACTTATATTTATGTCGATATTAATAACTTTTTCAATTTCAGGAATGATTCTCTCTTTAAGGCCAATCTAGAATTGTTCCCATCTTCTTTTACATCCTCTTCCATTTCCATAACTTTCTCTAGAAAATCGTTTCCTTTGTACACTCCTTCATTGTTTCCAGCCCTCCCTTCTTACCTTAGTAATGAGTTGCCATTTGAGCTCTTGGTATTCAGACAGCTGCTTTCTTCTCCAAATGTTTCCTTGATTTTCCTGTTAGTGGCGTGAAGATTTTCTGTAGTCACACTTTGCATTTATCCTATAGGTTCTTTTGATTTGCCAATATTAACTTTCACTTCCTCTAAGTCTTATACTGAGACATCTGTACTCCTTTTCGTCTGCTTTTTACATTGCATTTTGATATTTTCTCTGTCATAAAAAAGCAATGTCTAGCTGTTATCCAAGGATTTCTACTGAGATTTCTCTCTTTGCCTTTGCTGCCATCACTATTTTATCCTTCATTTGTCTTCCTTTATATATTTTCCCCTGTTCTTGCTGCATTTTTGGCGAATTTTACCCGTGAAACTCTCCCCTATAAATGGCTCTTACAGTTTATCCACGTATTATCTCCTGAATTTCCTACCGTTTTGTCAATTCTTCAGTTTCAATTTGCAGTTCATAAACAATAACGTTTCATCTGGGTCCACATATGATCATGGAACAGTTTTACTGTATAATATCTGAGTTGAAAATCTGTGTCTTCCTCAGTTTTTACCTCTCTTCCACATACACAACCTTTCCTATCATGATTTTTAAATCGACTGTTATCAATAATCAAAGTCTGATCTCTGCAGTATTCTAACAGATGGCTTTCCATTTCATTTCTTTCTTCCAGTCCAAGTGCTTCTACTACATTTACTTCTGTTCTTTTTCTTCATCTTGAATTCTAGTCTCTCACCACAAATTTTCTTCTCACACAAAGATTTTCTTTCTTTTAATTTCGTCACACATTCGTTCTACTTGTTAATCCTTCGCAGAGTTTTTAGACAGAAGTGGAAGTAAGACTGTAGTGAGATTTGTGTTTATCTTGACTATGATAAACAGTAGTTTACCAAAAATTTTATATTATTTATTTGTTAGTGATGTGGTTTTTTGTGCTTTGTAGAAACAAATATGCCAACTTGAACGTATCTTTGTCATAGAATCATGACGCTTATTTTGAAAACATAAATGAAAATGAGGGCTTTTATATGGCCACCACAGTGAACTGAATCAACGTACATATTCAGAAAACATTGCGTGTGTTTCGAATATATCTATAGCAGACCTCAGATCGAGCGATTATAATGTCTATCTTTCATTATTTCGACCCTCCTTTCATTTCGGTCCACAGTCATTTCACAGAGATGGCTTTCGTTATGGCTGTGACAGGCATAAGAATCTGCAATCGGTAAGAAGTGCAACGACTGGGTTCTTCGTGTGGAAGAATGTAATTTAAGATCATAACAAATACATTTGTTTCCTTAAAATACGGATGTTTAGCACCACGGTTCAATCGTCTGGAATTAAGCTGTACAAAACTTATTCCTAAACAGTTTAAAATCTTTGCTTAAAAGGAGACAGAGCGTGTCAATCTGGAAAGCGACTCGGTTTTAAACCGATCAGCGCGTCCCTCTCGAGTAACCCGCAACAGCCAAAGAGATTCATTTTTCCTTAGGAAACCTTTCTGTGAACATTGATGTATGCCGATCAATGGTTTCCTCCATATTGTGACGTGGCCACGTTTAAGTCGCTATGCAAACTTATCTATTGTTCGCTGTAGCAAGAACCGTTAAGAATTGGCAGCAATTAAGACGTTAACATCATCCCTGCTACAAATTATCAAAGCTCACCTCCCTACTTCCTCACTTATCTCTCTCTCTCTCTCTCTCTCTATCTCTCTCTCTCTCTCTCGAAGAGTTAGTTCGAGGTTTATTTCCTTGTAGCTAGTATTTCCGTGGTCACTGTAACGCGTATCATTAGTGGACAGTGTGTGGTGTCGATAAACTCATGATTCAGAACTTCTCAGGTAGAAGTCGCAGCTGTTGAACTGGGTAAGAGTGTAGCGGACTTACTGATAAGACATTTCTTACCAGTCATGATTTACAGAAGAGATACTACAGATCCAACCAAGTTCCTTTAGGAAGCACAAGAGCGTTACGGAGACATTCAACAAACTACGTGGCACTAAAGTGCTTATCACGGAGAAGGCTACCGTTGAAACCCGGACAGTGTATTACTTCCTGCTGCATAAGTCATTTGATACGAACACGACGAGAAAATCACAGAAAATAGAGCTTGTACGGAAGAGTACCAACCATCATCCTTTACACACGCCATTCGCCACTGGAAAAGGGAAGAAGATGAAGAAGATGACACTGATACTAGATGTACGCTATGACGTACGCTGCAATGTGCCTTGCGACTTGTAGATGAGAGGTTATGCTCAGAACTCGTGTTGTGCGAACTTCCGCCAGAAGTCAGTATTCTAAAATTCCGAAATTGCAGAAAACAGTTTCAGAAAAAGTGTACTAGCAGCATTCTGAACGGCCTGATACCATAAGGTGCAACTTGGAAAGTTTAAGGGAAGACAGTATTAGGTACTTACAGGAACAGAGATTGGGAAACAGGTGGGGAGTGCAGAGAGAACAGCACAAGGGGAATATGCTCATACAAACAAGGTCATAGTTGAAACATCGAAAGAGGCCCTTAGAGAACACGAGAAGAAGATGAAACCAGTTTGGCGGGATCCAGAAACAGCAGAGATAATCGAACGGAAAAAAGAAACTTGTTTACGTTCCTGAATTTGAATGACGGTCAGAGTAGAGATAGTTATAGGACACTGAATCGCGAAGTACAAAGAAAAGTGTTAAAAAGGAAAAACAAGGCGTGGGAAGAAAGATGTGAGTATGTACAGAGGCTGCTAGGTGGTGGTCCTAGTGCTGAGGAATGGACAACAATCAAATTAATTCGAGTCTCAACTAGTGACACGTTACGTGATAATAATGATATGGAGTGTTTTCAAGATGTATTCCAGGAAAATCGGCCTGTATTTTCACACAGAGGTGAGGTGAGGATGCAACAGGAGGAGTTATGGCCTGTAGATGCTGTAGGTCTTCAGTAGGTTGTGAGAAGTTGCCAGATGAAGCTGGCATCAGGATACGAATCAATACGTCCAGAGCTGGTAACTATTGGCCTACCGAAATTGTCTGAGATGCTAAAGAGGCAGTTTGTGAGAGTGTTAAATGGAGTTGATGTTCCATCGGAATGGAAAACATGTTACACAAATCATTACAGAGAATTGACAGTTCTCCTATTCGCCAGAAGACTGTACTTGAATGTACTGAAAGATATCATAGAGAAAGAATCAAGTCAGAAGCAACAAGTAGAGCACACAGGATTCCAAGCAGGAAGATCGGTGACTGACAATATCTTCGTAATGGAACTAATATGTGAAAAACTCACAAAGGTTGGACTGGAGACACCTGTTGCATTGACTGGAGAAAGCATATGCGGCAGAAGCTGAAAGTCATAGAGCTAGATCAAAGATTGCTAAAGGCTGTTATGAAATTATGTTAAAGTATCACAGCGAGAGAAAGTACTGAGAAAAGCTTGACAAATTCGAGGTTAGTAAGGGTTTCAAGCAGATTGTAGGCTGTCACAAAACTTCTTTAAACTGTGTGTAAGAGCAATCCTGCAGACACGGCATATAAAATACCAGATTGTGGGAGTGACAGTAGAGGACAGCAATATTAAAGCAGGTGACCAGATTGTACTAGTAAAAGGTGAGGATGATATGTACTGTATGACAAGAACGCTTAAAGTGGAATACAGTAACTCTGGCTTGAAGAGGAACATGAAAAAGTGTGACTACTAGGCTTCCGGAAAGGAAAAAGTGAATAATTTGGAGATAGAGGGAGACGTAATTATATGTGCGAGAATGCCAAAATATCATGGCGTATTATTTAACAAAAGAGGCACAAACAATCGTGAAATCGCTGATATTATTAGAAAAGGAAGAGCTGCTGAAAGCCGGCCGCGGTGGTCTAGCGGTTCTAGGCGCGCAGTCCGGAACCGCGCGACTGCTACGGTCGCAGGTTCGAATCCTGCCCCGGGCATGGATGTGTGTGATGTCCTTAGGATAGTTAGGTTTAAGTAGTTCTAAGTTCTAGGGGACTGATGACCACAGATGTTAAGTCCCATAGTGCTCAGAGCCATTTGAACCATTTCAGCTGCTGAAATGGCAATGAACTCTGTTCTGTGGAGTAAGAACGGGATGTGTGAGACCATAGTTCAGAGTGTACTTTTGTACGGAGCAGAAGCCTCGGACGTCAGCAAGAAAAAAAAAGAAATGAAGTAAAGAAGTGCTTGCCACTGAGACAAATTTCTTAAGACGAAGTTCAAGTTGTAATAGGACGGACATGATAGGAAATGACGTAAACCGACAAAGGATGAAAATGAATAGCAATAACCGTGACGTCATTCCACAAAAGCAGCTGATGTGGTTTGGCCACACGAACAGAATGAAAAAGACAGATTATCAAATAGGATACTATTATGGACACCATACCAGAGTGAGAAAAGGGGCCGCCCACGACGCAACTCGCAATATGATGTGAAGGAGATAATGGAAGCAAGAAATATGAACTTTGGGGAAAGTCAAGACAAAACAAGACTGCGACTGGGGGTGGAGAAGCGGCGCTTGTCCTAGATAATCAACAAGAATAGGGAGAAGTAAGAGTATCACTGTGTCTGCTGTCTCCCCTGGCTTTCTGTAAAATTTGGATTCGTCGTTTCCTTGCATTTCATATGGCAGCTCACGTTCATCCACCTGCCCTTCTAGTAATTTGTTGGACCTTCATTTTTGAGTAATTCTGCTCTCAGGTATGGTTAGGGTCATTCTGAAGGTACGAAATTTCGGCAACCTGACTTGTTTTCATCCTCTGAAACACGCCCCTCCCTCCTGCTGTCGTTCACAGGTCGGTAATTACAGGGCATGGGTACTTTGGGGGGGGGGGGCGGGTGATGGGAGAAGTGAGCCTTCGGTAACGAGCTGCGATCCTCATCGCCCGTTCCGCACCTCTAGCCCCAGAACGCTGCTAATGTCGGAGAGGCGTGGTCTTAGCTCTTCAATCGCTGTGGCGTGAGCGGATGCTTCCGTAGAAATGTTGACGGAAAACTGTACACATTTAACATGCATCTACAAACCAACTAGTGGTGTGCAACGGAGGGTACCTTGTGTTCCACTGTCATTTCCCACCTTTCCTGTCCCAGTTGTGAATGGTGGGTGAGAAGAAGGACTATTGATAAGAATCAGTGAGATTGCATTTCTGTAATTTTACCTTCAGAGTCTTTCAACGACATAATATTTGGATGAGTAAATACTATGACTGTTCTAGGGAGATACACTCCCGTAATTTTTACCGTAAATCAGAGCTTGAGGTACACTCTCGGTAATTTTTACAGTAAAGCAGTGTTTGGTGTATATCGCTTCTGTGGATGCCTTTCCCACTACAGATGAATGAGCATTTTAGTGACGCTTTTGCGCTTACTAAGGAACATGTGAAGAAAAGCGCTAGTCTTATTTGTATCGTCTCTGTTTACTTTATCAGTTCCATCTGGCAAGCGTTCTTCAACAATATTTAACTATCGGCCGGACGACGGTTTGAGAGCCACCTGCTTTGTGTGTAGACTACACTTCCCGAGGATTCTTCCAAGAAACCTCAGTTTGCCATCTATCACTCCTACAATTAATGCTAGGTTGTCCCTGGCCTTCAGTATATGAGGTCTTTCTAACCTTGGTTCGTATGTATTGTATGTTAACCGGGGACCTAGAAACGACGGACAGGCTCCGTCCCGGCCGCAGCCGCAGTGGTCCACAATCCCACGACGACTACCGCAGTCCACTTCACCCTTCCGCCGCCCCACACCAAACGCAGGGTTATTGTGCTTTTCGGCCCCCGGTTGATCCCCCCCCCCCCCCCCAACCCCAGGGAACGTCGGGAACGTCTCACACCAGACGAGTGTAACCCCTATGTTTGAGTGGTAGAGTAATGGTGGTGCACTCGTACATGGAGAACTTGTTTGCGCAGCAACCGCCGACATAGTGTAACTGAGGCGGAATAAGGGGAATCAGCCCGCATTCGCCGAGGCAGCTGGAAAACCGCCTAAAAACCATCCACACACTGGCTGGTTCACCGGACCTTAAAACACATCCGCCGTGCGGACTCGTGCCGGGGACCAGGCGCTCCTTCCAGCCCGGAAAGCCTTGCGTTAGACCGCACGGCCAACCGGGCGGGCTGACCTTGGTTTACAGTGGATGCTCCTTCGCTTTTACAACTTATAACAACATCATCGATAATTCCACTTCGGTAGCTTTAGAGGGGTTGAAATGTCCCTGTTGGATCTGTTACTTATTACTTCTTCTTTGGTTCCATCTTAAACCGCTCCATACCCACACTGCCAAATATTTAACGTGTGTGATTACTTCGAATGAATCTTCAACTGAAGTGAAATTTTACACAAACGGCTCTTTTTGGTTATTTACACCATCTCATGAAAAGTATCCGGACACCGCTACGTAATGCGGAATTGAACACTAAATGTCACGAGAGGCGGATCTGCTACTACAAATGGTTGTATTTTGTTCTCAATAGAGAAGCGGCAACAGCAGAATGGGCTAGACAGGAGAGCTCAGTGACTTCTAACGTGAGTAGTCATTGGATGTCACGTAGGTAACAGAACCAACAGCAATATTTCAACACTTCTAAAACTATCCAAGTCGCCTGTTGATTATGTGATTATGAGGTGGACACGCGAAGGAACATCCACAGTAGACCAAGGCCAAGCGGACCTCACGGACAAGGACCGCCCAGTACTGAGGATGGTGGTGTAAAACATCGTACGAATTCAGCTGAAAGTATCATTCTTGAGTTCCAGAGTACCACCACGAGTCCACGTAGCACAGTGACTGTGTAAGGAGTTAAAAAGAGTGGAGTAAAGTAATCGAGCTGCTCCTCGTACGTCACACACGTCTCACAGTATAGTCAGCGATAAGTGACGGGTGAGCTGATGACTCCACTGGACGGAGGATGACGGGAAATGAGTGTTCTGAAGTGATGAAACTTTCTATAACCTGTGGGGAACGGATGGATTTGGCGAATGCTTCGACATCTTTGCCAGCCATCCCCCAACAGTGCCAATAGTGAAGTACGATGGAAGTAGTGTAACTGTATGCGGTTCTTTCCTGTGGTTTCTGTGTGATCTCATTATTGCGCTTACGGTAGCACGAAATGTAGAAACATTTGAACACGTGTTACAACATTGTGTACTGCGTACAGTAGAGGAACAGTCCTGACACGATGGTTGTCTGTAGTAGCATGGCCGTACACCACATGATAGAGCAGCATTTGTCAGGAAATGATTTGTGGACAATTTTTGCTGAGTCGACAGTCTTAGACTGGTATGATGCGGCCCGCCACGAATTCCACCTCTGTGCCAACCTCTTCGTCCCAGAGTAGCACTTGCAACATACGTCCTCAATTATTTGCTAGATGTACTCCAATTTCTGTCTTCCTCTACAGTTTTTGCCCTCTACAGCTCCCTCTAGTACCGTGGAAGTCATTCCCTCACGTCTTAACGAATGTCCTGCCACATTGTCCCTTCTCCTCGTCAGTGTTTTCCACATATTCCTTTTCTATCCGATTCTGCGCAGAACCCCCTCATTCCTCACCTTATCAGTCCACCTAATTTTCAACATTCGTCTACAGTACCCATCACAAATGCTTCGTTCCTCTCCTGTTTCGGCTTTCCCACGGTCCATGTTTCACTACTGTACAATGCTGTGCTCCCAACGTACATTCTCAGAAACTTCTTCGTCAGATTAAGGCCTGTGGTTGATACTAGTAGGCTTCTCTTGGCCAGGAATGTCCTTTCTGCTAGCGCTTGTCTACTTTTGATGTCCTTGCTCCATCCGTCACTGTTTATTTTGCTACATATGATGCAGAGTTCCCTAGCTTCATCTACTTCGCGACCATCAATCCTGATGCTAAGTTTCTCGCTGTTCTCATTTGTGCTACTTCTCATTACTTTCGTCTTTCTTCGATTTATTCTCAGTCCATAGACTGTTGATTCGATTCAACAGATCATTTAATACCTCTTCGCTTTCGCCCAGGATAGTACTAACATCAGCAAATCGTGTCATTGATATCCTTTCGCCTTGAATTTTAATTCCACTCCTGAACTTCTCTTGTATATCCGTCATTGCTTCTTCGTTGTGCAGATTCAACAGTAGAGTTGAAAGACTACATACCTGTCTTACACTCTCTTTAATCCGAGAACTTCGTTCTTGGTCGTCCACTTTCATTATTCTCTCTTGGCTGTTGTACATATTGTGTATTGTCTCTTTCTATAGCTTACCCCTATTTTTCTCAGAATTTCAAACATCTTGTACCATTTTATGTTGCCGAACGCTTTTTACAGATCGACAAATCCTATGAACGCGTCTTGATTTTTCTCTAGTCTTGTTTCCCTTATCAGCCGCAACGCCAGTGCTGCCTCACTGGTGCTTAACCTTTTCTAAAGCGAAACTAATTATCATCTAACAGATCCTCAATTTTCTGTTCCATTGTTCTGTGTATTGTTCTTGTATGCAACATTGATGCATTAGATATTAAGCTGACAGTGCGGTAATTCTCGCACATATCGGCTCTTGCAATCTTCAGAATTGTGTGGATGATATTTTTCTGAAAGTCAGATGGTATGTCGTCAGACTCATATATTCTATGCACCAACGTGATTAGTCGTCTTGTTGCCACGTCCGCCAACAGTTTTAGAAATGGGATGTTATCTATTACTTCTAGCTTATTTGATATTAATCCCTCCGAAGCGCTTTTGAACTGTGATTCTAATACTAGATCCCCTGTCTCTTCCATATCGACTTTTGTTTCTTCTTCTAACAACTCAGACACGTATTACCCCTCACACAGACCTTCAACGTACTGTTTCCACCTATCCGCTGTCTCTTCTGCACTTAACAGTGGAATTTCCGTTGTACTCTTAATGTTACCTCCCTTGCTTTTAATTTCCTCGAAAATTGTTTTGACTTTCCTATACGCTGATTCAATCCTACTGACAATCATTCTTTTTAGATTCCTTCACATTTTTCATGCAGCCAACTCACCTTAGCTTCCCTGCATACCTTATTCATTTAATTCCCAGCGACTTACATTTCTGTATTCCTGATTTTCCCTGAACATTTTTGTACTTTCTTCTTTCATCGATCAACAAGAGTATTTCTTCTGTTACGCATGGCTTTTTGGGAACAATAACATTCTTGAAATGGGTTGACCTACCCACAGACCCGACTACAACTGAACGGAACACCTTCAGGGTGAGTCAGATCGTCGTCGTTGATCTAGACTCCAGTGTCCAACATCAACAACTTCTCTGATTTCGGCTGCTGAGGAAGAATTGGCTGCCATTCCTCGACAGACATTCAGACGTCTCATTTAAAGTGTTCTCAACTGAGTTCAAGCCTCCATAAAGGAAAAGGATGGACACCACTGACAAAAATTGCTCTGAGCACTATGGGACATAACATCTATGGTCATCTGTCCCCTAGAACTTAGAACTACTTAAACCTAACTAACCTAAGGACATCACACAACGCCTAGTCATCACAAGGCAGAGAAAATCCCCGATCCTGCCGGGAATCGAACCCGGGAACCCGGGCGCGGGAAGCGAGAACGCTACCGCACGACCACGAGCTGCGGACGGACACCACTGACATTCATGTCCACTAATAGGTGTCCGGATAGTGTTGAGGAGATGATGTGAGTGTACTAGCTTACTTTTATATTGATGCTGATCACTGCATCACCAGTCGATCCTCTGCAAGCCACCTTGGATTTCGCCACAGTTTTCTAGCGTTGCAACTACTTGCATGTATACCAGCGTCATCACCCATGAACAGCCAATCGGAGTTTCAGACATCCTCCATTTCGTCCTTTATAATTATTGTGTTAAGTAGTGGTATTATAACACTGCCTCAGCCTACGCACAAAGATATTTTTACGCCCTACAATTTCTCTTCGTTACGAGTGACATGTTGCATTTTGTTTTCTAGGATCTCATTTGTCCAGTCACAAAGCTGGTTTTGTATTCCGGATACTCCTGTTTTCTTCATTGGGCGATGCTACGAAATTGTTTCGAACAACTTCAGTAGGTCAAAAAAATCATCAACCTGTGCTCTGTTATTTGCTACCTGCTCGGTCTCGTGGGCGATCACAGCGGTCTGGTTTGTTTGCGGAATCCATCTTGATTTCTCTCTATAAAAGTTTTCGGTCCCACATGTCTTTATACACCAGCATACAACAGTTTCCAAAGTTCTACAACAGCCTGGAATTCATGGTGTAGCCCTATGATTTTACGAGTGCATTCGATTATCTTTCTTGACAACAGGAATGACATTCGTGTTTCTCTTTTCTTTAGGAACGCTTCGTCCCCTGGCAACATACAGTAAACTGCTGCGAAAAGAGAAGTTAGTTCATTCGCATTATCTGTATAGAATCGTGTAGGTATCTCATCGGATCCAGTCGTCACTCCTCTGTTGAGTGTGAAAGATTTTGTACCTCTCCGTCACTTAATTCTGTACCTGACATGTCAGCGTTCGTCCAACGATTGGAAGGAGGATCCTCAGCACAGTCATTCTAAATGATACTGTTTTGGAAAAGAGAATGTAGTATACCCGGAATGTATTCGCAGTTGAGAATGTGGATGGCCATCAGCTGTTCACTGGAATGATGACAATGAAAATTTGTGCTGGACCGGGTCTCGAACCCAAATTTCCGTTTATCGCGAGAGGTCGCATTACCATTAGACTATCTGAGAGCACTTCGCGGTCAATCCCAAACTTGCATATGTCATAAACTACGTGTCTACAGCCTGCACACGTACATCCATTATTTATATTCCTATACAAGGGATGTATTTTAATAGAAAATTGGTTGATCATTTCATAACGGCTGTAGTCGCCGCAGCGCACTTCTGAACAACACAGCCACTGCAAAATCGTAGAACTTAGTATCTTGGAATGTGTCTCATTTTGGCTTGAAACACAAGAATAATACGGAAAAAGTGTAGCTTGTAATAAACCCTCTTTCAGCCTTTGAACTGGATTAAATCTCAAATTCATTGGACAGAAATAATCAAGAGCGGAAGTTCCTATTTTGAACATGACCAGAGGAACTATTCGTGCGTCAGCTCCACTCGAAACGGCGAACACACCAAATAGAGAATGAACGGAGTTTCGCTGTGTATTCACGCAGATGTATTTATCGTCCGGTGGGTGGACCAAACGTTCGGCAGACGGTCGTTAGGCGAATAGCGGCGGCGCGCAGTGAAAGCACCTCTCTGCGAAAGCGTTCCCGGCAGCCACCACTTTGACGCGACGACACAAATTATCAGCCACTCGAACCTTTCCGGTCTCGGTCCATTCAGTGCCCGTGGACAGGCTGGTGAAAGGCGCTGCACCGACCCGGGCAGCCGTGCCCGCAGATCCGCGCGTTCATGAATCACTTACCAAGGCCGGCCCGCCACCTCAACGCCGCCCGTCGCTCGCATACCGGGCCACTTGTCGGTCCGAATGTCGTCCACAGCCGCCTCTGCGGCCGGTCAAAGCTGATTCCCTTCAGACGTGTGCCTGCAGCAAATTCGGAAACGGCATTCAATCGAGTTCTGCGCCCGAGCTGCTGCTACAGCGACACGGGAGGCTTTTTTTGTCCCCCTCTTCCTCTTAACTCTCTTAATTTCCGTGTCAGTTCATTTTTCATAATTACCAACAAGTGAGGGCAAATCTGAATTGACAGTTCCCTTTGCAGCAACTAATCTTGTTACTGCGTGGCTTTTTGGGAAGACACGAGAGCAAGACTTGCTGTAAAGCCTCTTGACGTGTCTCCTCATAGCAATGGGAACGTTTAATCACGTTCGGGAGTTGAAAGGATGATGAATGCGATTTCAATAAATCTGAAAATACGTTTGGTGGAGGGAACTACGTTCGTAAAGGCATTTAAAGAATAATTTTGTTTTTGCTAATGGATTTAAAATGTGTATCGGAGAACCAACAGATTCAAGTAGCATCTCTTGTAAGCCATAGTATTTTTAGAGAGACTTTTTACGCATGTTTACTGTAGCTTGACAGCATGTACGTATCATTTCCACGAAACACATTCACAACAGCATGGGCTGACCACAAGAAAGGTGTGTCTAGCGTAACTTCGCCTTTGTTAAATTAACGTATATAATACACATATAGCCGTAAGTGCAAGACCCACTAACATGTGAAGAATAACGAAGCTAGAACAGTTACACTAGTAGTAAAAACTAGAAATGCTCAGGATATGACATACAGTACCTCTTACGGGCGAAGAGATGCGTGGTGCCTTTGCACAGTGCGTGTAGGAAGAGTAGACAGTAGTTTGTTGACAATAAGAGAAACAGAGACGGTCCCGGACAAAAGCGACTAGTTTTACAAGATGTGTAACATTAGAAACAAAAACTGTTAAACGAAGGTGAATGAGAACAAAAGCCGGCCGCGGTGGCCGAGTGGTTCTAGGCGCTTCAGTCCGGAATCGCGCGACTGCTGCGGTCGCAGGTTCGAAGCCTGCCTTGGGCATGGATGTGTGTGATGTCCTTAGGTTAGTTAGGTTTAAGTAGTTCTAAGTACTAGGGGACTGATGATCTCAGATGTTAAGTCCCATAGCGCTCAGAGCCATTTGAACCATTTTCCGAGAGCAAAATTTCTGCCGGAGAGAGAAGGAACAGAAGAATCCTCTTCACAGCTAGACTTCAAGAATATATAAATTTCTGCATAGGTGTATGTATGTTTATGTAGGTTCCACATCTCCTCCTAAACCACTGCAACGATCTGAACCAAACGTGGTACACATATCAGTAATGTAAAGAAGCACTGTGGGGTTAAGATACGCTTACGTCGCATAGGGGCGGAAATGAGGAGGGGATGAGACTGTATCGCAACTCAGGAGCACCTGGAGCAATTTCAGCCTTCGTTAGATACATGAGTTGCTATTTGCATAAAAATACTGAGAGTAAGATTTTCCACTACCACTATAAAGTTGGGTGTGAACGAGAACAGATGACAAAATATTCAAAATCGACCTGTTTGAATAATTTTCCTGTATTCAGTTGACTAGGATTACTTTCAAAAGTATGAATTTGTTTCTCATTTGTGCTGTCAGTGTGTCAACCAGGTCGCTATAATAAATACTTCTCCAAACTTGGTACACATATTACTTACTCTCTGGAGAGAAATATTGTGGGAGTAAAAACCAAACCACCAATTTCCCACTGTGTTGGAGGTAAGGGCGATAATGGAGTGATGGACAGAGAGGGAGGAGATGATCAGAAAGAAACTGGGGTGCAGGATATGGATGGAGAGAGAGAGGAGTGGAGCAGGAGATGACATAGAGAGAGGTGGGAGGAGGAGATGGAAGAGAGAAGTGGGAAGGACAGATGAAGAGAGAGAGAGAGGTGGTAAGAGGATATGGACAATGAGCGGGTCAGGAGGAGATGGACAGAGTGAGGAGTAGGGTGAGATGGGTAGGGAGATGGGGGAAGAAAAGATGGGTGGTGGGAAGAGGAGAAAGAGCTAAACCTGTTGAAGTTGGGGGAGGTGTAGGAGGGAAGTGGATGATAAAGAGGGTTAGTAGGCCGGTGGAATGGGAAAATGGTAGCGGAGGCAGGTGGAAAAGGGAGAGAAAGAGAGTATGAGGTGGACACGACGTGAGGAGGCAGGGGGAAATGAGAGGGGGTGTAGTGAGGCAGAAGGAAGGGGGACATGTTGTGTGGAGGCAGTTGGTAGAGGCACAGGCAGTGTGGCAGCACGTGGATAGAGTCAGGGTGTTAGAAGGCAGGTGGAAGAGAGACAGTGTGATGAAATAGGTGGAAGAGAAGAGAGAGTTATAGAAGGGTGAAGGTAGATCAGGGGAGAGATCAGAATATGGGTGTGATACACATGTGACATACATGTATGCAGGGGAAGGTGCTAGGAGCAAGGATGCGGAAGTGCAGGGAATTAGCTCCGCCGTAAATCCTTTTACTCCTTTGCTGTTTCATTCGATACCCAAACGGCAGGTAATGCTGTTATAGATTTTTTTCCAGCCAGATCAGAGAGAGCTAGATGTGGGCAAAAGAGTTCTTTAATACGGATGTTCACCTTCCTTTTATTTCTTATGTGCAGTTATTATCAATGTTTTCACCTTGATAATTTCGTTTTCACTAGCGCCAAACTGCTCGTAGCTTAAGTCTTCCACAGAATTAAATGTCAGTTGGTGTGGCATATTGAAGCTCTACCGGTTTGGAAAATCTGTGAAATCCTCTCTGATTTTAGTTATTTGGTACATCGGGTGTGTCGTATGCACACAACCAGCCGCTTGTGAGGCGTCTGCTTGACTCAGTCATAGCACTAATGAGCTGCTTGTCGCATTCTGGCATAAGAAGTGTCTGCCGCTTTGTGCAGCTTGTTGAAATATATGGCCATTGTGTAGCCAGCTATTACACCATGTGTTTCGTTAAGCTTTACGACTTTGATGTCCTTGAAAATAACTAAGAGGAGAACAACAATTACAGTCTGTGCCTTAAAGGGAAACCGTATGAAAACATTGGTTAGAATAGGAAGAGGGGAATTAAAGTTATTGTGGGATATTGTTGTCCCAAACCAACATTAAAAGAGTCAGAGAAGAATACTGTCAAAGAACAATGGATACCAATTTGAGAAAAGAAAAGCTGCTGGCTGTAACCCAAGGAAAATCATGCATGAGTAGCTGAACGTACAAAAATACATTAGGGGGCCTATTAGACAGCTTCCTTAAGCCTGACACAAAATGTTAGCAGCAAAATAATACTATCAAATAATGGTGGGTATGGTGTCACAAAGAATAAGATATTGTTCATTATGGTATCGCGATCTTTATTTTATTATGGTATCAAATAGAATATCTTAAATAACGATACAGTTTAAATAATATATCCTCTGTTGGTAAGCGCGTCACGTCAGATGAAACACTCGAGCTTTCGACATCTGTCTCCGCTGTCGTCATCAGGAGTAGAAATTACTGACTGTCGGTGCTCGCTCTGTTTATATCTAGAAGAAGGTACTAGTGACCATAAAGTCGTTGTGGCTTCTATGTGGATGTTGCAAAATAAATAAATAAATAAATAAATAAATAAACAGCGTAGAGTTTTCTTGTTTGGGAAAGCAAATAAAAGTGTGATTAATGAATATCTTCATAGTCAGCTCCAAGCATTCACCGCGGGACACAAAGATATTGAGCATCTTTGGTCGGAATTTAAAGGTATTGTCCACCATGAGCTAGAGAAGTATGTGCCTAGCGAAAGTATAGGGGGGGGGGGGGGGAGGGGGAAGGAAAGGATCTACCTTGGTACAACAAACATATTAGGAAGTTGCTGAGAAAGCAGAGAATCTTGCACATTCGTTTTAAACATAGTCACTGCCCCGCTGACAAACTGAAATTATGCGAAATGAAAGCAGCTGTCAGAAGGAGAATGAGAGACTCCTTTAACGAATTTGAAAGCAATACTTTATCTGCATATTCTAAAAATAACCTCAGAAAATTTTTGTCGTACGTAAAATCTTTGAACGCTACAAATAATTCTATACCTTCTCTTGCTGACAGTGCGGATTATGTAACTGATGATGATAAACAGAAGGCCGAAATTCTAAACCTAGCTTTCAAAAACTCGTGTACGATGGGGGACTGCAGCACCATTCCCCCTTTCGATTATCGAACAAACGAAAGGATGGCTGACATAGTGTTTAGTGTATCTGGGATTGTAAAACAGTTAAGATCCTTAGACGCCAGAAAGGGATCCGGCCCAGACGGTATCCCCGTAAGATTTTATGTTGACTGTGCTAGAAATATAGCACCATTCTTATCCGTCATCTATCAGAGATCACTGGAACGTCGGAAAGTTCCACGGGACCGGAAGAAGACCCAGGTCGTAGCAATCTATAAAAAGGTAGAAAATCGGATGCACATAATTACCGGCCAATTTCACTGACGTCGATTTGTTGTTGAATCATGGAACATATTTTGTGTTCAGACATAATGACCTTTCTAGACTCTGAGAAGCTCATCTGCAGAAACCAGCACGGTTTTAGAAAACAGCGGTCATGCGAGATACAACTGGCCCTCTTTGTGCATGATATACAACAGGCTCTAGATACCGGCTCCCTGGTTGATGCCATATTTCTCGACTTTCGAAAGGCGTTCGACTCAGTTCCGCAATGTCACTTGCTACAAAAAGTGCGCGCTTACGGTCTATCCAGTGACATTTGCGGTTGGATAGAAAGTTTTTTAACAGACTGGGAGTAGTATTTCGTCCTGAACAGGGTAACTTCAACAGAAACAAGAGTAATTTTAGGTGTGCCCCAGGACAGCGAAATAGGTCCTCTGCTTTTTACGAGTTACATAAGGGATCTGGTTGATGGTATTGACAGCGGTCTTAGACTGTTTGCCAATGATGCTGTAGTCAACAGGAAAGTAGTATCACACGAAAGTTGTGAACAAATCAGTGAAGATGTGCAGAAAAGTAATGCGTGGTGTAATGACTGGCAGTTATCTCTGAATATTAGTAAGTGTAACTTACAGCGTATAACAAGGCAAAAATCCCCATTAATGTATGAGTACAAAATAAATGATCAGTCTTTGGAATCGGTAACATCAGTCCAGTATCTGGGTGTGACTATTCGAAATGATCTCAAATGGAATGATCTGATTACAAAAGTAACGGGTAAGTCGAACTCTAGATTGCGGTTTATTGGTAGAATCCTGAAGCGATGCAGTCCTTCAACATTGGAAATAGTTTACAATACGTTAGTTCGTCCAGTCTTAGATTATTGTTCATCTATATGGGACCCTTACCAGTTGGGTCTTTTTCAAGAAATTGAAAAGGTCCAAAGAATAGCAGTAAGATTCGTGACTGGTACATTTAGCCATCGCGAGAGCGTTTGAAGTGGGACACACCTGCAGATAGACGACGCGCTAAACAGAAGGGGCTGCTCAGTAAATTCCGAAATCCAATCTTCGCCGAGGATGTAGAGCGTATATTATTACCACCAACTTTCAAATCGCGTAATGATCATCACTGAAAGATAAGGTAAATTAGAGCTCTTACTGAGGCGTTCAGACAGTCGTTTTTCCCTCGTGCGATCCGCGAGTAAAGCAGTGGGTGGAGGTGAAATGTGACTTTGGCGCCAATTGTGGCCTCCGGTACACACCGCTTGGTGGCTAGCGGAGTATATATGTAGATGTAGAACAACTTGTTGAATGTCAACGAGGAAGTGAGATTAGCAAATGGCGTTAGTAAAATATCTTTTAACCAATTAAAAACTTAAGCGGTCTGGAAAACATTAACAGGTATCTGAAGTTAGCCGAACTGCATATTAATCATCTAAACCTTAACATTTACAAATTTTTTCAGTTTTCTTTAAAATACAGGGTGATTCAAAAAGAATACCACAACTTTAGGAATTTAAAACTCTGCAACGACAAAAGGCAGAGCTGAGCACTATCTGTCGGCGAATTAAGGGAGCTATAAAGTTTCATTTAGTTGTACATTTGTTCCCCATTTCAGCCAATAAAGTTTTTGGTCCCTTTTTCTTCGAAGGTGCTACTGTAACTGGACTACAGTATTTGGAGATGTTAGGGAATTGGCTGTTCCCTCAGCTCGAACGAGAAGCACAACATATTTCAGCAGGATGGAGCGCCACCACATTGGCACTTATCTGTCCGTAACTACCTGAACGTCAACTACCCGAGGCGATGGATCGGCCGCCAGGCAGCCCGTGACAGAGCACTTCATCACTGGCCTCCAAGAAGCCCTGATCTTACCCCCTGCGATTTTTTCTTATGGGGATATGTTAAGGATATGGTGTTTCGGCCACCTCTCCCAGCCACCATTGATGATTTGAAACGAGAAATAACATCAGCTATCCAAACTGTTACGCCTGATATGCTACAGAGAGTGTGGAACGAGTTGGAGTATCGGGTTGATATTGCTCGTGTGTCTGGAGGGGGCCATAATGAACATCTCTAAACTTGTTTTTGAGTGAAAATAAACCTTTTTAAATACTCTTTGTAATGATGTATAACAGAAGGTTATACTATGTTTCTTTCATTAAATACACATTTTTAAAGTTGTGGTATTCTTTTTGAATCACCCTGTATAAAATCTGCAGATTTGGTAACACACAAGTCCACCTGAAGTCAGCCGATCTGCATATTAATAATCAAAACCTTAACATTTACAAAAAATTTCTGGTTTTTATTTTCATATACAAAATCTGCAGATTTGGTAACACACAAGCGATGCGTCACGTCCGTTGGTGATTAACTTCAGAACCGGGGAAAATTATTCAGATATAATCCCGTCCCACCACAGGCGGAATAGCCCGACGGACAGAGTGGACGGTGTGAAGTCGCCACCGGTGGGCGTGCTGGCAGATGCTCATATACTATACATCGTGAACTACAACAGACTAAGAACGGCGCATATATCACTATATTACCATTTAAGAAACAGAAATAAAAAAAAACAATCATATGCCCAATAAGCGAATACGGCGATAAGCAACAAAGCACATAACATCTGGGTAGCACTCTTGTCACAGGAATGAGAAAACCAATAAAGCCTGTGTGCCCCCAAAATCAATTGACAGACAGTCACTTGTAGTAATTACATAGCCAGAGCAGTCACTAAACACTATTTTGGAATGGAAGCTAATTTAAACTCGCTGACCTAGAAATATGCTTTGCTGCAAGACACTAGCTAAACAACCGAATCTCGGATGCCAAACATGGCTTGCCAGGCAGCCGATACCAACTACAATGGAAAAGTATATCCTTATTTTAGCAGAATCTAGCATGGAAAATCTCAGGGCGGGTGAACTAACAACCCCACCAAAATGTTTTACAAACAGTTAACTAAAATGATTACACCGAAAAGGCACTCTGATTAAATTAGACCAACCCACATAAAAAGTATTTCTACACTAAAATAGCCACAGGTAAAAGGTACGCTGATTAAATCAGACTTCACTGTATTTAAAAGGATGAACAACAGACACTTCTGCCCTCAACATGGCCCACGGTATGCCCTTCTAAGTATGACCAATTTAAACAGGCAGTTCTAATTTACGTAACTCGACTTGTTCCGTAACACAGACCACGCAACTTTGACGCATTTCACAAACAGTTGTGACCAGCGCCTGTAATGAAACATAGTTGCTTCCATTAAGGTGAACTTCAGTTCCTTCGCAGTGAATTCCCATAAACAGCAAACACAGAAGGCCAGTCGGGAAGGAAAAGCTAGTCACAGCAGTACGACTTTAGAGGAAAACAAGGCGCAGAAACCACAAAAAGAGTCTCACCAAAATATTGGATGAATCGGTAGCGAAGTGTCACTCAAGATCTCCACATGCTCGACACAGGCCGATTTCCAGAGTTCCGTTGCCACCACGGCCAACATAAGTACCGTCTATGCACGAAGAGGTATGTGCTCCGCAAAAGCCGTTTACTATTGGCTCGAGACAGCAGAGGTAAACCGGCCTCGCGCCCCACAACTGCTCTTTCCAACTCCGCCCAAAAATTCTGTCAACCGTCTTGCTGGTCAACGCTCCTCGCGCGGAGAACCACCAAAGATCGTAACCCGCTACCGCGATCTATCGATCAGTTGATCGATCCAAGCCGGCACAGCTCAATATCCATATCTTTCGCTCTGCACCCTTCTCCCCACCTCCCTCCCTCTCTTGCCGCCCCCCTCTGGCTCCCTACCCAGTTTACCCCTAGCTCATAATCACCTATATCAGTTTGTGATACACACTGTATACAAACATTGCCCTTGGGCGTGCCTCTGAATAGCGCCCTGAACGGCGGTTTGTGTCGCTTACGCCCGAAACCAATGCTGACCAACTGCATAAGAGGGCCGAATCCATGACAAAATGGCGTTCGATAAACGTTATCATGGAATTACACTACTGGCCATTAAAATTGCTTCACCACGAAGATGACGTGCTACAGACGCGAAATTTAACCGACAGGAAGAAGATGCTTTGATATGCAAATGAATAGCTTCTCACGGCATTTACACAAGGTTGGCGCCGGTGGCGACACCTACAACGAGCTGACATGGGGAAAGTTTCCAGCCGATTCCTCATACACAAACAGCAGTTGACCGGCGTTGCCTGGTGCAACGTTGTTGTGATGCCTCGTGTAAGGACGAGAAATGCATACCATCACGTTTCCGACTTTGATAAAGGTCGGTTTGTAGCCTATCGCGATTGCGGTTTATCGTATCGCGACATTGCTGCTCGCGTTGGCCGAGATCCAATGACTGTTAGCAGAATTTGGAATCAGTGGGTTCAGGAGGGTAATACGAAACACCGTGCTGGATCCCAACGGCCTCGCATCACTAGCAGTCGAGACGACAGCATCTTATCCGCATGGCTGTAATGGATCGTGCAGCCACGTCTCGATCCCTGAGTCAACCGATGGGGACGTCTGCGAGACAACAACCATCTGCACGAACAGTTCGACGACGTTTGCAGCAGCATGGACGATCAGCTCGGATACCATGGCTGCGGTTACCCTTGACTCTGCATCACAGACAGGAGCGCCTGCGATGGTGTACTCAACGACGAACCTGGATGCACGAATGGCAAAACGTCATTTTTTCGGATGAATCCAGGTTCTGTTTACAGCATCGTGATGCTCATATCCGTGTTTGGCAACATTTCGGTGAACGCACATTGGAAGCGTGTATTCGTCATCGCCATACTGACGTATCACCCGGCGTGATGGTATGGGGTGCCATTGGTTACACGTCTCGGTCGCCTCTTGTTTGCATTGGCGGTATTTTGACCAGTGAATGTTACATTTCAGATGTGTTACGACCAGTGGGTCTACTCTTCATTCGATCCCTGCGAAACCCTACATTTCAGTAGGATAATGCACGACCGCATGTTGCAGGTCCTGTACGGGCCTTTCTGGATACAGAAAATGTTCGACTGCTGCCCTGGCCAGCGCATGCTCCAGATCTCTCACCAACTGAAATTGTCTGGTCAATGGTGGCCGAGGAACTGGCTCGTCACAAAACGCCAGTCACTACTCTTGATGAACGGTGGTATCGTGTTGAAGCTGCATGGGCAGCTGTACCTGTACACGCCATCCAAGCTCTGTTTGACTCAATGCCCAGGCGTATCAAGGCCGTTATTACGGCCAGAGGTGGTTGTTCTAGGTACTGATTTCCCAGGATCTATGCACCCAAATTGCGTGAAAATGTGATCACGTGTCAGTTCTGGCATAATATATTTGTCCAATGAATACCCGTTTATGGTCTGCATTTCATCTTGGTGTAGCAATTTTGATGGACAGTAGTGTTCTAGTAGAAAAATGAACGACGCCACAATGAAAAGTATGTACGACACGATATAGAGCGGAGTGTGCAGATAAAGTTAGGCTGTGCTCTTTGTCCACTTGGTAAGCCGTGAATAGTTCTGAAAGATGTGCCAAACTTGTGCTGCAATAGGGATCGTTCTACTTGCAGCAATTTCAACTGTGCATGTACGTCCTCATCTAGCCACCATCGCGGAAAACACCGCAGATTCCGAAAAAAACTGTAGCCTTATACCATACAAAAATTTCTTAATGTAAATCACAAACGCAGCATTTTACTAGTATATTAAAAAAATATCCCAAGAAAACACATGCAGTATGCACATTCTCCACTAGAGGCGCTGCAACTGCGACGGTTCGAAACTTAGTTCGTAGATTATCCGGAAGAGGCGCTACCTCAGCCGTTGCTCATCGCTGCCAACTTCCCAACTGGCCGGACTGTTACTGAAGCACCGCCTGTGTGTGTGTCAAGGGCCGTCCGCTGGGGCCGAGCGCTTCGCGCGGCGCCGGCGTCATCCTCAGCAACCAGAGCCTGGTGCTGCAGTCGGTGGGCCGCGCCAGCGGCGGCAACTACTCCTGCGTCGGCGTCAACTCCGAGGGCGCCGGCGAGAGCAAGCCCTTCCACCTGGACGTGCTCTGTGAGTACCAGCATTACTCCTCTTAGGCATAAGTAAAACTTGTTCCTGTGTCGTTAAGCATTTTGATCAAGTATGTTGCCCAAAACAAGCATCACTGCGGCCCAAGAAGTGAGCACCTATCACACGATCGGGAAAGAAATATTTATTTATAAATTAGGATAAACTGAATAGTTTCCCGTCACACGATGCCATTCTCGTATTGGTCCATCCCGTTATTAACGATGCCACACGTGCTGTACTTGAACCTCCTAGAGTCTCCTTCTAATGGCCGGCATACTTGTTAGATACGGTTGTATCTTATCTCACGGCTGCTTCAGTTGCACCTGCGAAACTAAACATCTAGAGACGGTGAGACGCATGGTTAAATCCGCAGGACAGAACGGGTAGTTGGAATTGTGGAAAGGGGCCAAAAATGAGCAGCTGTCAGTTACACTCAAACATATACAGGGTGTTACAAAAAGGTACGGCCAAACTTTCAGGAAACATTCCTCACACACAAAGAAAGAAAATGTGTTATGTGGACATGTTTCCGGAAACGCTTACTTTCCATGTTAGGGCTCATTTTATTACTTCTCTTCAAATCACATTAATCATGGAATGGAAACACACAGCAACAGAACGTACCAGCGTGACTTCAAACACTTTGTTACAGGAAATGTTCAAAATGTCCTCCGTTAGCGAGGATACATGCATCCACCCTCCGTCGCATGGAATCCCTGATGCGCTGATACAGCCCTGGAGAATGGCGTATTGTATCACAGCCGTCCACAATACGAGCACGAAGACTCTCTACATTTGGTACCGGTGTTGCGTAGACAAGAGCTTTCAAATGCACCCATAAATGAAAGTGAAGAGGGTTGAGGTCAGGAGAGCGTGGAGGCCATGGAATTGGTCCGCTGCTACCAATCCATCGGTCACCGAATCTGTTGTTGAGAAGCGTACGAACACTTCGACTGAAATGTGCAGAAGCTCCATCGTGCATGAACCACATGTTGTGTCGTACTTTTAAAGGCAGATGTTCTAGCAGCACAGGTAGAGTATCCCCTATGAAATCATGATAACGTGCTCCATTGAGCGTAGGTGGAAGAACATACTGACGAAACTAAAATGAGCTCTAACATGGAAATTAGGCTTCTCCGGACACATGTCCACATATTATCTTTTCTTTATTTGTGTGTGAGGAATGTTTCCTGAAAGTTTGGTCGTACCTTTTTGTAACACCCTGTATAACTTTATTTAGTTGCCCAAACATTACAGCGCAAATTTCCGACCTTAACTCTCGGCTGAAAATGTCACACAATCTTATGGCTAAAGGGCACAACCTCCTTAATTTTTAAAACGGCTCAAGGCCCCTGATTAAAAACACAACTACAATAAATTTTCAAAACGCAGATTTTATCCTTAATTAATATTTCAAATGAGGCTGAAAGCCCAAACATTCTGAGACTTGAGAAGTAAGGAATTTTAATTTTAAGACGGCTGAAGGCTCATGATTTAGAAACAAAACTACAATAAATTTTGAAATGTAGAAGGCCCAAAGCTTTATCCTTAAATATTTTTAAAAAAGAGGTTGAAAGCCCAAACAATCTAAGACTTAACAATAAGGAATCTTACTTTTAAAACGGCTGAAGGCCAATGATTCAGAACACAACGGCAATAAATTTTTACAATGCTGAAAGCCCAAGGCCTTATCCTTAAATAATTTTTTTAAAAGAGGCTGAAGACCCAAACAATGCAAGACTTGACAAGTAAGGAATTTTCAATTTTAAAGCGGCTGGAGGCCCATTATTTAAAACCCTACTAGTAGCATACAAATTCAAACCATCGGCTATGAGCTATTAAAATATACAATGAAACACCAATAAGAAGGGACAGTACAGCCAGCGGCGCTCAGAAGTTTCCAAGGGTTCGGTCTGCACTTGAGATATTAACGTTTGCTTAGGGAAGACAGGTAGTCGGCCCGCCCGCATCTCGTGGTCGTGCGGTAGCGTTCTCGCTTCCCACGCTCGGGTTCCCGGGTTCGATTCCCGGCGGGGTCAGGGATTTTCTCTGCCTCGTGATGGCTGGGTGTTGTGTGCTGTCCTTAGGTTAGTTAGGTTTAAGTAGTTCTAAGTTCTAGGGGACTGATGACCATAGATGTTAAGTCCCATAGTGCTCAGAGCCATTTGAACCATTTGGTAGTCGGCCCAACTATATTCGATACGCCGCCAACCCAACCAAGGGACAGTCAACGGACCCACCGACAAGACGACTGGCTTTCCACCCGATCATTACACAAGGAACTCCAAAGCCAAAACGTAAAAGGCGTAGCCGCCCACAACCAAGTAGGCATAAGCTGTCAAAACTACACACGTCTTGGACAACGACAACACGGTGAGGAAAGGACACTGCTTGAATTTTACGTCAGCGGCCAGGACAGGTAACCGGAACCTTTACGGCCACAAGGCAGAAACTTCCGCTGGTGCACTTGGAGTTCAAATAACCAAAATGTAGTTAGACTCCACAGAATGGTGGCCAGACTTTCGCCAAATCGAACACTCGCTGTTGCTCACAGGAATAGCCCCCAACAGCCAACCATGAAAACCAACGGCACAATGTGAAGAGACTGGCTTCGGTAATTAAATCAGCACTCAACTTTGATGTCCTCTGTCGGTGAGCCACGAACCTCGTAGCAGTCGTAACGGCTCCCACACACTCCTACACTGCGTAGAGCCCGTTAGCGGGCCCGGCCCACTGCGCCGCGGAGATTTCCTGGCTGATCCACACCAACAGACAGACTGCTCAGAGCCAGTACGCCGACAACATTTAAAATAACTTAGCAGTCAAAATCGCACTAACTAAACGCAGTTTCACGAACACTTGCACTGAGAACTAGACAATGCTAACGGCAGTGACTGTACAATAACAGGGACGAATCACGAGTCGGCACACACAGCCAACCCATAAGCGATCGCCGGCAAGACGACCGACCGACGACCAACCAAAGTCGTCCCCACTCCAGTCGTGAGTGTCTGCAAGCGTCGGGCGAGTCACGGCGGTCCGGACCTCACTGCTGCCGCGCCCCGACTGAACTTGTGCCGCGTGCCAACTCAAACACTGCCAGGTCCCAACTAACTGCTGGCATGTTCCAACTGACTCGCAGATCCGAACAAACTCCGAACACACGACAACCGGGAAGTAACAGCAGTCCAGCAAAGATAATACGACAGGGCTTGTATCGATAAGGGCTGCTGCTGCCGCTCACGGGCAGGCAAAGCAGTAATTCAGTGACACAAGTAATTGAAACTAACATAACAAGGTGGCAGTACGGCAAAAACAGGATGTCAAATAAGAGATGGAACGAACACTAGCCAAGCACGGTTCAGACGTATAATGAAATTAATTTATGAAAATACGAGGAAATTCTTTGTTATTTCAGTGCAGTTGTGATATAAACCTTTCTCACTGTAGTTCTGATCACTACAAGTCGATACAAGTTACAATACTGCATATACTGACAATGTTTACTATCTGACACTACCGAAACTCTGTTATAACACCTTCAATTCGGAATCACATCCACACAACTGCGAAGACTGCAAGAGCACACAATTGCGAGAATTGCCGAACAATCAGCGTAACAGCTTATGCATCCAAGTTGCTGACAAGAATAATATACAGAAGAATGGAAAATAAAATTGAAGTTGTGCTAGGTTACAATCAGTTTGGCTTTAAAGTAGGTATATGCACTAGAGACGTAATTCTGACGTTGCGGTAGATAATGTAAGCAGGACTAGAGGAAAAACAAAACACGTTCATAGGATGGTTCAAATGGTTCAAATGGCTCTGAGCACTATGGGACTCAACTGCTGAGGTCATAAGTCCCCTAGAACTTAGAACTACTTAAACCTAACTAACCTAAGGACAGCACACAACACCCAGCCATCACGAGGCAGAGAAAATCCCTGACCCCGCCGGGAATCGAACCCGGGAACCCGGGCGTGGGAAGCGAGAACGCTACCGCACGACCACGAGATGCGGGCACACGTTCATAGGAATTGTCGACCTAGAAAAAACGTTCGACAGTTTAAAATGGTGCAAGATGTTCGAACTTCTGAGAAAAAACGGGTAAGCTATAGGGAGAGACGGATAATATACAATATGTACAAAAACCAAGAGAGAATAATAAGAATGAACGTCGAAGACCCATAGAGGTTTCTGCACCATCGCGTCTTAAGGTGTGGCGGTGCACACCTCCTGGCCTGCATTTAGAGTGAGGGCACCACAGTGGAACACGTGGTTGCAGCGGCCAATAGCGGCGTCCCCGATCGAGTACTTAAGCGCCTGCGTGTCGCTCGGCCTGCCAGTTTAACCTCGCGTGCATCTCAGGACATATCGCCTCGCATTAGACAGCGTATTGTTCAAATGTGTGTGAAATCTTATGGGACTTAACTGCTAAGGTCATCAGTCCCTAAGGTTACACACTACTTAACCTAAATTATCCTAAGTACGAACACACACACCCATGCTCGAGGGAGGACTCGAACCTCCACCGGGACCGGCCGCACAGTCCATGACTGCAGCGCCTTGGACCGCTCGGCTAATCCCACGCGGCTAGACAGCGTATTGACTTTCGTGTTTTCTTTACGAGTGGACTTGGTTGTCTTGTTTGGTTCGTGACTCTGTTGTCTGTTCTTGTTGTGTCGTAAGGTTCTTCGTTGCTCGTGTCCGTCCTCTCCCGTTGTGTTGTTGTTCGTGGGCCGCTCCGCGGGTTACGTCGGGCTTCCGTCACTACAGCCCCGCGACCGTTTCGGTCGCCGTTACAACAAAGTGCTCGTATTAAAAAGGATGTAAAACAGGGATGTAGTCTTTCCCTCCTACTGTTCAATTGAAGAAGCAGTGATGTAAATAAAAGAAAGCTTCAGGACAGGAATTAAAATTCGAGGTGAAAAGATATCAATGATACGATTTGCTGATGAGATTGCTAGCCTGAGTGAAAGTAAAGAAAAATTACATGATATGCTGAATAGGAGTACAGAATATGGACTGGCAGTAAATCGAAGAAAGAGGAAAGTAATGAGAAGTAGCAGAAATGAGAACAGCGAGAAACTTAGCATCAGGATTGGTGGTCACGAAGTAGATGCGGTTAAGGAATTCTGCTACCTGGTCAGCAAAATAACCAATGATGGAAGGAGCAAGCAGGACATCAGAAGCACAGTAGCCCTGGCAGATTGGGCATTTGTGGCCAAGAGATGTCTACTAATATCATACATAGGCCTTAATTTGTGGAAGAAATTTCTGAGAATGTACGTCTGGAATACGGCATTGTATGGCAGTGAACAATGGACGGTGGAAAAGCCGGAACAAAAGAGAATCGAAGCATTTGAGATGTGGTGCTACAGGTGAATGTTGAAAATTAAGTGGACTGATAAGGTAAGGAATGAGGAGGTTCTGCGCAGAATCGGAGAGAAAAGGAATATGTGGAAACCTCTGACATGGAGAAGGGACAGGGTGATGGGACATCTGTTAAGACATGATGGAATGACTTCCATGGTACTAGAGGGAGCTGTAGAGAGCTAAAACTGTAGGGGATGACAATGATTGGAGTGCAACCAGCTAATAATTGAGGACGTAAGATGCAAGTGCTACTCTGATTTGTAGAGGTTGGCATAAAAGAGGAATTCAAACTAGTCAGAAAACAGAATACACACACAAAAAAAAACAATCCGTTACAACAACTAACAACAACATTTGAAAATTAACCTCTCTGTAACTGGCTTTCACGATATCATTTGACATCCATGTGCAGTTTCTACCATAGCAGATGATCGATACGTATCAAAACATGTTAGTACCGTACGTGATGGTGGAAGCTACTTCCCTTGCCATCAGTCGTTCTGCAGGCTGTCATGACGGCCATTCCCTTCATATCCCACCTACATTAGAGGAAGTTCTTTATAATGTCATTGTACTGCACTGTCTGACCGCAGAAACTTAGCCCCAGTCTGTACTCGGTACTTGTCGGGAGATGTCGGAAGTCATCGTCTTGGAGCTACTGTCAATCGATGCCAATAAACAGTAGACATCGTTGCATTATTACCAGCGCGTTTGGTACTGTGGTCGCAGACAAGAGACAACGAGAGAACGTCCATCGTTACTTATAATTCAGTGACACCTCATAGGCTTGATATTCATTGTAAGGTCCGTAAAATAATAATGAATGTAGCCAGATTCTGCAATCGAGGAAAGGAATTAAATAGAGTACTGCACTCGTCGGTACAGAGTACGGCACCATACACTGATCGTAGCAGCAGAACGATTAAAATTATCGGCTATTTGCCAATATAAAACTAGGCATCGTACCTCGTGTGTCAGCAAGAGAAGTATAGCTTTAATTCAATTCACTTTCTTCATTTGACAGTCCACGGACTAGCTTGCTGTGCAGCTTGAATGACATACTATGTATTTTCAGTGCATTATAGTCAAAGCAGGCAGGTAGCATATTAAACGCAGTTGAATAATTTAAATCAATTCCGGGGTATTGTCGGACCACCAGTATCACAATTGTAATCAGGCATAATACCTTTTTTTCCCCCTTTTTTTTCGAAGGTTATTATAGAAGGCGGAACTTTTGAATTTAACGCAAAGTTAGACAGTCGATTTCAGGATTTTCGAAAGTGTAACCAAAATTTTTGTATTTATGTGACACCGTTTACAAGCAATAAAGATACGCAATATGCAAGAATACTTTCATATGGAATGCTTCGAGCTGCAGTCTGACATCAGCCGCGCTGCTGCTACGGTCGCAGATTCGAATCCTGCCTCGGGCATGGATGTGTGTGATGTCCTTAGATTAGTTAGGTTGAAGTAGTTCTAAGCCTAGGGGACTGATAACCTCGGATGTTAAGTCCCATAGTGCCTAGAGCCATTTGAATTCTGACATCAAACTAAGAGATAAATTTGATAATATAGCTTTGTTCAACTTTTTCAAATTATACCTGCAAACAACAAATATCCCAGGTTGCACAGTTATGCATAAAACACCTCATTTTTGCTTGGAAACCCGTAAGGTTTGCGAACAGTTGTTTTCAAGAATAAAACGCAGAAAGTCTAAAAATAGAACCAAAATCTTACGCCTTGAGAACACCGTAAGAATTGTAACCACTTCGATTGAACCAGATATTAATACGTTTCCGAATTTCAGAGTCGTATATCACGCTAATTCTATGATTTGTAAATAAAATTACTAATGGAATCTTATATGTAAAATGTCTAATTTTTCCTTTTTACTCAGCGGATTTGTTAATGTTAAGTAGTGTATTAGATGGTCTGCACCAGTGTTGATCCGTACAAGACGCTCTTGAATTGTCAGTTCTGGAAGACAAACAATAAAACATCCCCTCTTGCCTTTCCTCTAAGCTCGTGGTGACCACGTTGTTTACCCTCTGGCCCGGAGTTGAGCGGCCGACTTTACCTTCCTCACAGGGACGAATTCACCAACGTAAATGAAAATGAAACACATCTTAAAATATTAGAGTGCCTGTAAATATTTTTGTTTGTTACTGAGCAGGAAAACAGTCTGAAGAAGCTCTCAATGTAAATTGATGTTTTAGGATTCTGCTATCAGTATCTAGGTGCCTGTTATTATAAAATATGGCTGAGAACCGCGATCCACACCAATGCTCTTTTCGGCTCGCGTGCCGCTGTTTGACGAACCCTGGTCTACCCATCACTTTCACGTACGTAGTGGTGGAAGAATGTTTGTTTTAACGCAACTCTGCGCACCGGAATTCGTAAAATGTTGTCGTTGCAGTCCCTATTGGAACGATACATACCTGGCTGTAGTATATTCCTAGATTCATCACTTAAAGCTGTTTCTTGAAACGTTTAAGTGGCCTTTCTCAGGACAGTTTGCAGCTGTCTTCATGAACGTCTCAGTACAATTTCTACAGGATTTATGACAATTTCCGATGGGTCAAACAAACCAATGACCATTCCTCCTCTATTACCTTGTATACTTTTAATATCCTGTACTTCCTAATTGGTATGAGCCCAACACACTTGAGCAACATTAAAAAAGAAAGAAAAAAAAATGAAGAATCGCAAGAGTGTTTTGTGAGTAATCTCCCTTGTAAATTGTCTGCATTTTTCTAGCAGTCTACCACTGAACGGAAGACTGACACCGGCTTAACCTGTGACTGCGCCTATGTGGTCGCACCATTTCATATCGCTAGGAACTGTTACAGCCTCGTATTTGAATGAGACGGCCGAGTCCAGTTGTGACCACCGGCAGCGACAATACATGCTTCCAGTCTGGTATGCTCCCCATGCAGGTCTGGGGTCTAGAATAGGCCCGAGGTATATCTCCCTGTCGTAAGAGGCGACTAAAAGGAGTCTCACACGTTTCATGTGATGGTACCCTTTAGGGTTTGACCTCCATTTTTCAAAATTTTCACGAACAGCGAGGCATTGGGGGAAGGGCGCCTTATATGGTGCACAGTATCCATCATGCACTGACACTTCTCGCATCCTTTGTCGACGTGAATCTTCACTTCCGCTCATTCTCCAGCTGTTGGGCGAAGTCACCCTCCTGGGTGCGTTTTCCTCCATGCTCTGTGCAGTATCGCTTTCTCCTGGGTGCGTCTTCCTTCATCGTCTATGCATTATCGCTTTCTGTGCTGTCCACGATAATGGACCGTTATGGTGGGGCCGCCATGTACCCACCATGTACCCTGTTGGCTGTAGCCTCCTGACCACAGGGATCGCTCTGCTGATGCCAGCGCCGTTAACTCCCCACGTATGCCAAAGAGTAGATGCCCGCCACCGTGGGGCATCAGGACTGCAGGCAATGACCATCCTGCCAGGTGACCTTTGCTGCAGCTGGGTGGCGCCCATAGGCAGGGCCCATAGTCGGAGAGGGTGGCATCAGGGCAGATGACATGCCATGAAGTGTAGTACATCATCTCCTGCTGGTGGTCAAACACCAGCAGTCTCTACCGGTCAAGGTCTAACTTCAATTCTAAGAAATACGACCCCAAATTGTCGCGCCCCTCCCACACTGGCCACACCATGGGAACCACGCCAGGCTAAGAATGGCAGTGAAGCTTATTCACCCCAGTACCTTGTAAGTACGAGAGGTGATTGGGAATCTTCTTGTCAATGAAACCTCAGTTTTTCGTGGAGCATTTGGAGGACAAGTTTGGGGAGGTGGAGCGCTTGTCCAAAATGCTGTCTGGGTCAGTCTTGATCAAAACAGCATCCTCTGCCCAGTCACGGGCACTATTTGTGTATTTGCGTACCATATTTCACAGGGACCTTCTTTCCCAGTCTGGCGATGAGCTGCGCGCCAGTTTAGAGCAGCGTGGTGTCCATTTCGGTCAGCGCGTCCACTGGGGTCTGAGGGATAATCACGTTGCCACTGGTGCCTTCATCTTGACCTTCGAGTGCGACACATTACCCGAGGAGGTCAAGGTGATGGTCTAGCGCTGTGACAAGGAGAAATATTTCCCTCCCCAATGCGGTGCTTTAAGTGCTGGAAGATCGTCCATATGTCTTACTGCTGTACTTCCAGAGTCACCTGTCGTGATAGTGGACGTCCTTCACATCCCAATACTCCCTGTGACCCATCCCTCCCAACTGTGTCATCCGCTGAGAGCACAATTCGCCTTGCTCGCCTGACTGCTGGATTCTCCAGAAATAAGGAAAAATAATGGAATACAAGACCCTGGACCGACTGACCTACACTGAGGGTAAGAGAAAATATCAGAGACTCCTGTGCACATGACATCAACCTACGCCACCGCTTCCCTTCCGCGGCGTACAGTTGGCTCTCAGAGCTGTCAGATTTCACCTGCCCCTTAGTGGTGGGAGGCACTTCCCTCCTTGTTGCTCCTACATAACCTACTTCAGGAGCAACACCTGCCCCAACCACTGGGGATGTCAATCCCCACATCTCAGCTGGAGAAGCATCTGTCTTCTTTGGTTTCTCTTGCCAGGAAGGGATCACTTGGGTCACTCCCTTCCCAGGTTCCTACCAGTGGCAAAGCTGACAGCCGCCAGTAGCTGAAGCAACACAGGTAGCTCGTCTTAGGGCTTTACGGTCCTCCTCAGTCCCTGGCGCTGAATCAGTGAAGCCCTCCCAGCTGGAAAAGTCTAAGGAGCAGCTAGAGAAACATATAAATAAAAATATCCCCACGAACCAAAGACTGTGGTGGCACACACACAACCACTATTGTGTCTGAGGATGAGGTGGAGATTTTGACGTCCGTTGAGGACCTAGATCTCGCTGGGCCCTCAGACACAATGGATGTCGATTGCACATGTACTCGTCTGGTGGCAGCAGGTGACCCTGAGGCTAAGACTGTCTCATTGGGTGTTTCATGCCTTCCCAGTATCACGATCACGTAATCCTGCAGTGGAATTGCGGCGGTATTTTCCACCTCCTGCCTGAGCTATGACAACTGTTAAGCTTTACACCTGCTTTCTGCATTGCCCTACAGGACACCTGGTTCCTGGCAGTGTGGACCCCTGCACTCCGTGGCTATAATGGATACTACAGGAACCATAGCGACTATATCATAGTGTCAGGAGGGGTCTGCGTCTATGTCCTGCACTCAGTATGTAGTGAACCTGTGCCCTTCAAACCCCTCTTGATGCTGTGGCTGTTAGGATAAGGACAATGCAGGAAATAACTGTCTGCAATGTATATTTTCCTCCAGATGGTTCAGTACCCCTGAAAGTGTTGGCAGCACTGATTGATCAACTCCATAAACACTTTCTACTTTTGGGAGATTTTAACGCACATAACCCCCTGTGAGGCGGCGCCATGCTTACTGGCTGAGTTAGGGCGGTCGAAAATTTACTGTCACAACTCGACCTCTGCCTCTTAAATACAGGTGGCCCCACATATTTCAGTGGAGCACATGGCAAATATTCGGCCATTGATCTCTCGGTTTGCAGCCATGGCCTTCTCCCATCTATTCACTGGAGAGCACATGACAACCTGTGTGGTAGTGACCACTTCCCCATCTTCCTGTCATTCCCCTGGCGTCATGCCCACGGACGCCTACCCAGATGGGCTTTAAACAAG
Organism: Schistocerca piceifrons; assembly: GCF_021461385.2. Lineage (NCBI taxonomy): Eukaryota > Metazoa > Arthropoda > Insecta > Orthoptera > Acrididae > Schistocerca > Schistocerca piceifrons. Next base: position 105,766,958 of record NC_060141.1, on the reverse strand, counting down.
TCAGACTCGGAAGCCTTAATTTCTGCTGTCACCGCTGAATCTCCCCCACATGGTTCCATCGATGTCATCATTAAACAGGTCACCACAACGATCATTTTCTGCATCGGAAAATGGGATCCATCGCTATTTTGGGTGTCCACAGCGAAGGCTGTCCCTTGGTGGTCCCCGGAAGTCGCTGAGGCAATTACAGAGCGTCGACGAGCTCTACAGCGACACACATGCCACCATTTCCTAGGGCACCTAATAGCCTTTAAGCGGCTCTGTGCCCACGTTTGCCAGCTTATAAAACGACGGAAACAGGAGTGTTGGGAGAGGTATGCGTGGAACATTGGGTGCCATATGTCACCTTCCCAAGTCTGGACGAAGATATGTCGTTTTGGGTACCATACCCAAACATGTGTCCCTGACATTGACATCAATAGCGTGTTATCTACCGACACAAACGCGATTGCCGAGCACTATGCTCGAGCCTCTGCATGAGGGAGTGAGGGAGCTACCCCCCAGCCTTTCGCATTCTCAAATGGCGGATGGCAAGGAAGTCCTCTCGGTCACTTCACGCCACAGTGAACCCTATAACGCCCAATTTACATTGTGGGAGCTCCTCAGCACCCTTGCACGTTGCCCCGACACAGCTCCTGGGCTGGATCGGATCCAGAGTCAGATGATTAAACGTCTCTCGTCTGACTACAAGTGACATCTCCTCGTCATCTTCAACCGGATCTGGTGCGATGGCGTCTTCCCAAGCAAAGGCGGGAGACCCAATACTTCCTGTTGATCCATACGTTCCGCGACCAAGTCGGTGCTTCCCATTGTTCCCCCTCTACTCAGGAGAATGGCGTCCGGCAGGGCTCCTTATTGAGTGTCTAGTTTTAATAACTATTGACGATCTAGCAGCAGCTGTTCGACCCTGTGTCTTACCTTTTCTGTATGCAGATGACTTCTGCATTTCGTACTGCTACTCGAGCGCTGATGTTGTTGAGTGGCGAATACAGGCGCAGTCATGGCCTCTAGTCCACGACTTCCAGTTTTCAGCATCGAAGTCGTGTGTCATGCATTTCTATCGGCATCTCATCGTTCATCCAGAACCAGAAAGTTACCTTAATGACGGTCCACTCAGTGTGGTGGAAAAATATCGATTCTTAGGACTGGTTTCCGACACCTGATTGACTTGGCTACCTCACCTTCGTCAGCTTAAGCAGAAGTGCTGGCTGCATCTCAATACCCTCTGCTGCCTGAGCAACACCAACTCGATGCAGCTCTACAGAGCCTTTTTTCAATCCCGCATTGACTGTTGGACTCCGGTTTATGGTTCGGCGGCGCCCTCAGCTTTGCGTTTACTCGACCCAGTGCATCACTGTAGCGTTCACCTAGCGACGGGAGCTTTTAGAACGAGTCTGGTGATCAGTGTCCTGGAGGAGGCCGGAGTCTCTCCATTGATGGTTAAGAGTGCACAACTGCTCGCCAGTTACGTTGCACACATTCGTAGTTCTCCTGCGCATCCGAATTACCGTCTCCTTTTTCCAATCACGGCGGTCCATCTCCCACATCAGCGGCCCCGGTCAGGGATCACGATTGCGGTTCGCGTCCGGTCCTGTCTGTCTGAACTGGAGTCCTTCCTGCTACCACCTCTCATCGAGTTCCATTGACGTACACCTCCATGGTGTACACCTAGACCGCAGATTCTTCTGTATCTTTCGCATGGCCCTATGGACTCCGTTAACCCTGTGACTCTCCGCTATCACTTCCCTTCGATTCTCGACATTTACCGGGGTCATGAAGTGGTTTACACCGATGGCGCAACGGCTGATGGTCACGTAGGCTTTGCGTATGTTGTTGGAGGACATTTTGAATAGCATTCCTTGCCAGATGGCTGCCGTATTTTCACTGCCAATGTGGCGGCCTTATCGAGTGCTCTTGAGCACATCCGCTCATGCCCTCGCGAGTCATTTCTCGTATTTACTGACTCCTTGAGCAGCCTAAAAGCTATCGACCAGTGCTACCCTCGCCACCCCTGGTAGCGTCCATTCAGGAGTCCATCTATGCCCTGGTGGACCCCAGGACACATCTGAATCCTAGGCAATGAACTTACTGACAGGCTGGCCAAGTAGGCTTAACTGAAACCGCTTCTGGAGATGTTATCTCCGAAACTGATCTGCGTTCTGTCTTACGCTACAGGGTTTTTCCGCTTTGGGAGACGGAATGGCATAACACTACGCACAACAAACTGCATGTCATTAAGGAAGTATGAATGTGTGGAAGACTTCCATGCAGTCCTCTCGGAGGGAATCAGTTGTCCTCTGCCAGCTCCGCATTGGCCATACGTGGCTAACACATGGTTACTTCCTCCGTCGCGACGACCCATCTCGGTGTCGCGGTGACTCGCAAACGGGTCATGAACCTCTTGCTGGACTGCCCACTTTTAGCCATTCTGCTGCAGACTTTTAACTTTCCCAGCGTCCTACCTTCGGTGTTGGACAACAGTGCCTCAACAGCAGCTTTAGTTTTACGTTTTATTCGTGATGGTGGGTTTTATCATTCGATCAAAGTGTCCTCCACCCTTGTGCTTCTAGGGTGGAGGTTTTAATGTGTTGAGAGTGGCTGGCTTCTTTGTTATTCTCGTGGTCAGCCAACCATGATAATCTGCTCTCTTGTTTTGATCTCTTCTACGTGCGTCTTGAGTCTCTCTGTGGTTTTCTTGTCCGATTTAGACCATTTTAGTGTTTGTTGCCCTTCTGTCATTCTTGTGGTTTTCTCCTTTCTCCCACCCTTTTATTATTTTAATCGGAACAAGGGACCGGTGACCTAGCCGTCTGGTCCCCCCTTCTCCCCCACCCCCCCCCCCCTCTTTTAAGCCAACCAACCAATCCGATCTGGTATGGAACGACTACTACACAAGTGCTAGCATTTCAGCGAAGATGTCCGATAAGGCTGCAGTAATACATGTTAAAGAATCATCAGGTGAGTTGGTATGTCCTTGTAGGCAGCATCTTTCGGCTTTCCCCCCTCCCCCCCGCCCCCCTCCAAAAAAAAAGTCTAAGGGCGTTAACACCGGAGAACGGGCCGGCGAACGTAAGGTCCCCTGCGTCCAAGTCAACGATTTGGAAACAGTTCGTGAATACGTAGTGTAGTACTTCGGGCACCATGGGGTGGACAGGTTTCTCTTAATCTGCAGAGGAACATCTTCTGGCTTTCGTGCAAGATGGTCTGTTGGGAGCGTTCAGTGTTTCGTCTGTGGAAAATGGGCCTATGAGACGACGGTTCACGATCACAGTCCACACGTTTAAGTCCGTGACTGTCGTAATGCTTATGCGCAAAAGTGAACACGATTCTCATAGTCGTTTACATGCAGGTCTTGATCGAGAGAAATTTGATAAGAACGTAACCAATGTCGATGGAAAATGCGAATGACACATGCCGATACATGCTACTTCCATGTGCGATTGCGTGGGAGCTAACGTGCGGATGAACTGCAACAGAAGCGGGATTATTAATTTCCCCTTGTTCTGACGTTACTTGTGACCTTATGTTACGATTGCTTGGCGTTGCACTACCACTTTCACGTAACTGTTTGAAGAGGTTCATAAGTAACTGCGGAGGTGGTTGCCGTCTATTGAGAAATCTTGCTGCATACACCATACAAGAATGAACTGCATTCTTCCTAAACTCTCCGTACACCATGAGCATGTCGGCTCTCTTTGTATTGGTGAATCCTATCGCCGGCAGTAGTGGTCGAGCGGTTCTAGGCGCTTCAGTCTGGAATGGCGCGACCGCTACGGTCGCTGGTTCGAATCCGGCCTCGGGCATGAATGTGTGTGATGTTCTTAGGTTGGTTACGTTTAAATAGTTCTAAGTTATAGGGGACTGATGACCTCAGAAGTTAAGTCCCATAGTGCTCAGAGCCATTTTAACTATTTCTGAATCCCATAGTCCCCTCACGACATCCTGTTCAACTGTCGCGCACTGACTAGCAAGTCACTCAAGGAAAACACGAGCACACTGTAGGCAAACATCACGAAACCGTACCTAGCAGCTCCGCAGGCCGAATGGCACACAAGTGTCAATATGGAAACTTTTCAAAATACGGTACCTCGTGACAGAATCCTGCAGGAAACACCACTGACATTCTGAATTATCCTACTTTTAGTCTGCTAACGTCAATATGCGATTTTAAATTTAAAAAAGTGCATGAGTTCACAATAAATACAATTTGTAAGTACTATTTCAATCCGCTTATTGGATGAAAATACGAACCCCTGACTCCCGATGCATTCTGTAAAAACCACACCTCAATAGCACTTTCCATTTCCACAGTACATGCGGTGGAAGTTTTAGGTGATTCGCCCTGTATATATGTTTACAAGCAACTGCTGTACAAGGACAAGGACATAACAACTTTGCACAGCTTCTGTCTCACTCAAATGGACTTCAAGGCTAATATACAAACTCTGAGAAAAATTTTTCTGTGAGATTTGGTTGTAAAAGCTGCCGGAGTATACAATCATCATGTAAAACCGAATCCAAGTAGCTGTCTATACAGCTGCAACGAAATCGTAGTATTTTAGATATTATGGAAGAAGTGACCTATCGGAATTAAAGCGACCATTGGTTTATTTAGATAAAACGTCTGTTCTACGTATTACCAATCGGCGTCCGCATCAGGGGCAGAGTGGGGTAGGTGCACTTTCCCACTCATTGAATCTGTGGTAGACCCTTTATGAATTCCAGAACTCTCACGTATTTCTAGTAATGATTGCCTCTGATACGAAACAGCCGCACATGTAACAGTGCTGAATCCAAGGGGAAGCACTGTGGCTTTAGTGAACGCTATAGTCTTCGATTGTAAAGTATTTCACTGGAAATTACACCTTTTTCGTGTTGTGGCAGCGGCTTCGACGAACATAGTCTTAGGGGTATGAACCTTTACAGGACATTACCCAACTAGAGTATCCAATATTTTCTTCGTCGCTTTTTCTGTACAGCCCCTACTGATATACGGAGAGGAGTAGTTCCAATAACAAGCAGAGTACCAATATAAGTATGTATGCCCAACACTCGCCCTCCGTTCATCTGCTGCAGTTCTTAATCTCAGCAGAAAGTTAGCGTTTGGAACACGAAGGCTTGCTGGGACGGCATTCGGTTTAACTCGGTAAAGTGATTCTACTAGAGAATAAAGAACATGGCCATTATGTCCTGTGTTATATCGTAAGTGTGGACTCAAACTCAAAAGAAATACTAATTTCTGCTGTGGAAGAGAGAATAAATGGTCAAATACAGTGCTCTGTGAGGTTTTTGGGTCTTCTTAAACTAAATATATGGTTCTTACACCACATGGGGACCAAATAATAGCTGCATCTAGCCTTAGTCACGAGTTCTGCAGTCCACGTGTCTCGGATATACAACGAAGTGCCAGACCAGGGCGACGAGGACAATTTTGGTAAAATGGGAAACTGGGTTCTTGCCCCCTCTTGGATAAACTAATGCGGACGTGCAAGCATATTACATGCTACATGTTAAATGTTGCAGAGCGATAGTGTTCAAAGAGCTTTATTAAACAAATGTGTCCGTAAATGTTTGTTGTACTACACAGGGCACTAACAAATTAATCTGTAAAAATGTAACACACTATTCAAAGGTTTAGAAGAGATGTGAAGGTAATTACTGAAATTGTAACCTAAGTGTTGTAACTGTATTACGAAAATGTGATTGCAACATGCTGATTGTAACTGCCTTATGAAAAGGGACCGATGACCATAGCAGTCTGGTCCCGTTAATCCCACCAACCAACCAACCATCTTATGAAAATGGTATTGTAACATACTGGTCGTAGATGTAGAGGAGATACAACTAATGCATTATCACAATGCAGCGAAACACTTTCATAATACATTATGAGCTACATTTTTCCAGGCTTGAGATCTGTTGCTATAATTCCTGTCTGAACCTTCATAGTCGACAGACAAGCGAATTATAAGCCTCCAGCATGCAGGACAGATAATTATGTAATTTCCATCACAAGTGGATGAGTTGTAATCTAACTGCATGTATCATTTTTTCAGCCCATTTCCAAGGCATAAAATAGAAAAGTGCGAGATTGGAGAGCAGAGGAGTAAAATATCGGGAGGGAAAGGGTAGGAGAGGATGATGAAGGGGATTGCATGGAGGTGATGAAGGAGGGGAAGGAGTTCAAGTTTATATTTCGTTCAGAACCGGTATAGAGAATGTCTCGTGGTTCAAAGCGTACACTGATAGCGTGCCTTTGCCCCAAATCGGCATTGACCACCTCGCATGGCCCTAAATCGTCATATGCCTCCTACGATAATCAGGGCTTAATTTCGGCCGAAAGACTCCAAAACGACGTTCCAGCACCTCCCCGATAATAATTGTTTTTTTAATTCTCATTGGAACAGCTGGCCGGGCTGGTCGAGCGATTCTAGGCGCCGCAGTCTGGAACGCCTATATTTCATAACAGTATTTTGTGAACAGTGACTTCTCTTGGCAGGTTTAATCAAAAATTTTAAAAATCGAAACTTGTAATTTTGATAGGTTGCGGAAAGAGAGGGTTTGTGTGGCAACTAAAATTTGACGATCTAAGCAGTGTCAATAAGTACATGTATAAACATCACAATTAATTGGAAGTAATATAAAATAAGAAACAAAACAAAAAGTCGAAAATGAATGTATTGCCTTGTTTCTAGTAAGGAATTCTATTGGTGACTTTTGGCATCCACGTGCCTCGGTATCACTTAGTTTTGTCTGCACCCAGAGGGTAAACAACTGCACTTACAGCGAACTGTACATTTCTGGAAAATACTACACCCATAATGATAATTCTGCAGTAGGAGTAGCTTTGCAGTTATTGTATTGCTCCATAAAATTCGAGGTATAATAAGTCTGTACATATTTATTACATAATTATCTAACGTAAAATATGCAATACTCTTATTAACAATTTTCTGGTTAATGATCGACCAGGACTAACTTTATCGCAATTCTTTGTAATTATTCTTACATTATTAGAACTTACCAACGTACGAGGGTGAGCTGAGAAGTAATGTTTCCTATTTTTTTATGAGAAATCTCTTCAAAAATTTCTTTAAGAAACGTAATAAATAATCTATATTTTTATTCTTTATGTGTACATATTTGCACCCTTCTTCCGCTAGAGGGCTTCGAACTGTAGCGTGTAACCTAGCGGTGTGTAACGTAATTACATCGGTGCGAGACAAACACCGATCTGAAATTGAGTTTTGATTTCGAAGAGTTCGTCCGCACATGGAACACACTCCGCTTCGGCGTGCCAAAAACATTTCACATATGGGTGCTACCACGTCTGCAACAATCCCACGCTCTCAGTTCACCGCCATCGATCATCCTACGTACTTCCAAATGTTAGAAATCTCCATCAAAGACTTCATTTTTATACCGATGAACTGGTGCAAGCATAGGTAAGGTTGTGGTTCCGTGAACAACGTCAGACATTCTTCAGCGACCGTATTAACAAACTGGTCTCGCACTGTGAGAAACGTGTTCATCCCCAGAGGAACAATGTGGTGGAATGTATTCACTAAGAATAAAGATGTAAAATGTTAATAACGCTCTTTTTCATTTTTTAGTATTCAAAAGTTTTCACGTAAAACATTCGGAGGAATTCCTTTTGACAACGCCCTTGTATTAACGCTGTGGTGCTGCGGTCCACGGCAATTGACAGCTGTTAATATCACTTCTTTGGCGTTTTCAATCAGTCCTGAGGAAGGAAACGCATGGAGTCCACTCCATCGAACACTCTCAACTGGTGCTGTGCCCTGCGTGCATTTGCCACCTCAGGACTGACTGAAAGCTCCCAAACGGCGACCATTAACAGGTGTCCATTGCAACGGACATGTGCACTACAGCGTTAATATGACCATTACACATGCTAATATAAATATACTTCAAGGATCACGTCGCTTTTTACTCTACTTGTGAAGTCATATTCATTTATATACTTGTCTTGGTCACTGTAAATGTAAAATTAGCAACGGAGCAGCAAGATGGTGTTAGAAGGAAGTAGCTCACGCCCTCGTGCGGGAAGAGAAGATGGTGGCAGCAAAAAGAAGCGAGTCGGGAGAAGCCGTGTCGGGGATTCCCCGAGGGAGAAGTGCTGGCAGGCAGGGCGGGGTGGCGTTTATCGGCTCCGTCATCTGGACCGCGCAGCTGGCCCTGACGGCGCGCTGTGGAGAACCGCGGCCAGGGGAGGGGAGGGGGAGGGGGGAGGAAAAGGGGTAGGACGATGGGAGGCCGTGGGACCGGCCCAATGCCGCCGTCGGAGAACTTGTTATATGAAGCGTAACATCGGACAGACTGCCACCGCACCGCCTGAGACAAACAGTGGTCGACGCAGAGGCGTACCGCTGGGGGCGTAGGCGGTCGGCGCACTGCGGAGCACTAGTTGCTGACGTCATTTTTGTGGGACTGTCTCTGCAACTAACAAAAGAAAACTCTGCCGGTGAAAGAGATGCTCTGTCCATCTCAAGTGATACGTAAATAAAATTACAGAGTTATGTTCTACCTGTGCGTAAGAAGCCACTCGTTCCAATACACTGTTGTTCGACATTCAGCCACAGAAAAATGGTTCAAATGGCTCTGAGCACTATGGGACTTCTAAGGTCATCAGTCCCCTAGAACTTAGAACTACTCAAACCTAACTAACCTTAGGACATAACATACATCCATGCCCGAGGCAAGATTCGAACCTGACACTGTAGCGGTCGCGCGGTTCCAGACTATAGCGCCTAGAACCGCTCGGCCACCCCGGCCGCCTAGCCACAGCACCTCAGCATCACTTGATACTTGTCTGTAAGCAAATCCTATTAATCCAGAGGGTTCTGTTTCACAGGCGTTCATGGAGTTCTGGGTGTGTAGTACGAGGAGATTCGCACTCATCTTCTTAATTCCACTAAAATTGTAAAATCACGTTTATTTATTTTTAGGGTTTTCTATTAAACACGCTAAATGGTAGTTACACTACTACTGGTAGTTACACAACGCGTCCGCTCGCTCCGTAGCTCTTCAGAAACACACGTCCGCTTACTATAGTCTCCCCCACGACCTCAATGCTCTCAAAGAGGTACTGACTGCGTGTAGAGTTATAAAGTTGCCGACAGAGACAGCGGTATATAGGGCAGATTGACACACCCAGTTTTAAAGGGTTGTGTTAATGCTACTAAGAAAGGCAAAAGCGACAGAGAACTCTACACTGTTGCCACTTACCCCATTTGTGTAAGATACATAGTAATAATCTCAAGAATTAGTTGTTGTCCACTGAAACAAAAGCACTTGCTGTCTTCCTAATTATGATTATGCACTGCAAATACTGCTGATTAGTAATGCTCCAGAATTTTTTATGTGAAAAGTCTTATAAAGTTTTTAAATATAACAAACGTTATTAACATTCTATATCTTTGTTCTTCGTATCTACATATTTGCTTCTCGAGATATTCACCCTATTGACGGATACATTTATCCCAGTGAGAGGCCAGTTTGTTGATACCGTCGCTGTAGGATGTTCGTTTTTGTCGACCGAGTCACATCCTCACTTCTGTTTGCACCGCTTCATCACTATCAGAGCGAAGTCCTCTAAGGTGTTCTAGAATTTTTGGAAACTGATGAAAATATTATGCTGCCAATTACAGCAAGCTAATTCACACACAGTGACTTACTTACGTTACACACCGCCATGTTACGCACTACAATTCGGAGCCATCTAGCGGTATGCAAAAATACCTGGTGGTCGTGATTAAACTTTCCCTATTTAATACTTTCTAACACGGAGACTAACTATCGTACGAGTACCAAACTTTTAGCAACAATGTTATGGACTTGGGAAAGAGAAATAGTGCAGAATCAATTCAACTGAAACACTCTTAATTTGCTCTTACGGTATGTCACGCCACTTCATACAGGTACCATTTCTGCGACAAAAGGGGCTCAATAAGGCTTTGATCAGTGTCCAGAAGAGTCTGAAAGCGCAGGATTGCATTCTGCACAGCAGAACGAAGCATGTCCGAAGCTCTTGATTTGCTGCGCTTCAGATCAGCACTCGTGTGAATGTTCCCGTGGTAAACCCTGTCCTTCAGGTAGATCCATAACCAGAAATCACAGGGAGTAAGAGCAGGTTATCGTGCCGGCCAAGCATTCGGAAACTGGCTGGTAATTCGATCGTTTCCAAATGTGTTTCGGAGAAGCAGGTGTACTTCACGAGCGATGTGCTGTGGGGCCCCATCTTGCAAAGAAAACTGTTTCGTTCAATGCGTCTCCTGCTGTAGGACGGGTATGACATCCTGTCGAAGCATATCGCAGTAATAATGGACATTAGTTGTGCACGACTTTTGTTCTTGAACGCCAACCTGTTCAAGGAAGAGTAGGCCAATGATGAACGTAGCCGCGAAACCACACCGTTCGGTGACAGGTTCACCATACAAAGAATCTTCGTGCACAATGACTGGAGGTGAGGATCCCCACGCTCGGCTGTTCTGTATGTTCATCTCACCCGTCAGAGAAAACTGACCTTCGTCATTCTATAGGATGGTCCATGGTCAGATCTCGTCAACTTCAGTCCTTGCTAGAAAGTGGAGATCGAAATTTACACGTCGGTATGCGTCCTGTGGTGCAAGATGCTGTACGATATGGATCTTGCACGTGTACGATGTGAGAACGGTGCGAAGCACCCTCCGTACAGTGGACCACATGAGGTTCAACAGTCGTGCACAGCACGCGCACTGCCTGACCACTGGGAATTGTGCCGTTGTCTGCCAGAGCAGCAGCGATTTCATCAACCACCTGTGATGCAATAGGTCATCGGTCTCGTACCGGAGCGATGGCCAGTTCTCCAGTACGCGTAATTAGTTTCAGTATTATAACGTGTTAAATAGGCAAAGTTTAATTATAACCACCCAGTGTATAGGAATGAAGATATAAAATGTAGAATGGTAATGACGTTTGTATCATTTAGAGAGATTTAAGATTTTTCACATAAAAAATTAGTGTTTAGCACGCCCTCGAATAACTGGTGTGGAGCTATAGCATGAATTCATATTTGGTTAACTATAGCTTGCACACGAGAGCGACCGATGCATTTTGCAAATGACTAAAAATAGAAATATCATAGCAGGTAACTTTTTTTTTTTTTTCGCGACGTCCGTTTTCTGACTGGGATGATGCGGCAGGCCACGCATATCTGTCCTATGCCAGCCTCTCTTCGAATAGAACTCAACGCACTCATCGTCCTCAGTTACTTGAATTATTTGTTGACTATGCGGATTGCAGTCCCCATCTTCTCTTACAATTTGTACCATCCACAGCTTCGGAATGATCTACGGAAGTTAATTCTTGATGTCTTAACTCATGTTATACCGTCTTGTCACCATACAGAAATATCTTCTGCAAATTAAACGATGTGTGATACTACTAGACTCCTCCGACAGAAATCACTTTCTTGCCAGTGCTGGTTTGCTGTTTTTGCCCTCCTTGCATCATTTGTTATTTTGCTCACAAGGCAGGAGAATTTCCTCACTTAGTCAACTTTTTGCTCCAGGATTTTGGCACATACTTTTTGGTAGTCTCATTTCTCCTACTGCTCATTACTTTCGTCTTTCTCTATCTGTTCTCTATGCATAGTGCGAGCTAATTACACATTTCATTTAATTGGTTTTGCAATTCTTCCTCATTTGCTAAGGTAGCAACGTCATGAGCGAATATTTTCGTTAGTATCCTTGTATTATGAATTTTTATTCCACTTCTGAACCTTTGTTGGATTTCCGTCGTTGATTCATCGATGCATAGCCTGAGCACTATGTGCGAAAGACTTCATCCCCCTTTATACCCTTTTCAATATAAAGACTCCTTTTTTTATCTTCAGTTCATACTCTTTCCTCTTCGTTTTCGTATTTTACCCGCCTGGAAATAACATATGGTAAGGGATTAACGATCCGACATCCATTGTCATGATTCAGAATAGAGGGTAGCTAAAGAATAGATTGTCCAGTGTCGAGGGTGCTCTGAGTGAGATTGTTATCGCAAGTTGTTATTAGAGTCGTTGTAGTGACGTACTGGAAGGCGGTGTCCCCATTGCCAGTCGATGACCCTAAGTCAACTGTAATAATTATACCAGTAAAAGACGGAGATATTTGGCTTTACCAAAAAGTGATGATGGATTGCACATTACTGCGAGGGCGTCCTGAGAAGCAATGCCTCCGTATTTTTTATGTGAAAAAAATCTTAAGGCTTCTGAAGTAAATCAAACGTTATCATCATTCTACATGTTTATTCTTCATGTCATCATATTTATTTCTCAACATAGTCACCCTGGCGATGAACACATTTCTCCCAGCGAGAGCAGTTTGTTGGTACCGTCACTACAGAATTTTGAACATTGTTGGCGGGGCCACAACCTCACCTCTGGCTGCACCGCTTCATCATTATCAAAGAGAAGTCCTCGATGGTATCCTTTAAGTTTTGAAAACAGATGGAAATCATATGGGGCCAAGTAGGGACTGTACGCAGGATGAGAGATGACTGTAAACCGCGTCGGATTGACGCAGATGTCGCAGCACTCGTGTGTGGTTTCGCATTATCAAGCTGAACGAAAGAATGTTGCATGTGTGGACGAACTCTTCTAATTCCAAACTCGATTACAGCACACTGTTCCGCAAGCACAGACGTAGTTACGTTATACACCGCCATGTTACACGCTACACTTCGGAGTTCTCTAGCGAGAGAGGGCTGCAAATAAATAGGCATGAAAAATAAAGATATACAATGTTAATGACGTTCGTTTTATTTAATAGCTTTCGGAATTTTCACAAAAAAATTCGGAGTCATTACTTTTCAGCACGTCCTTGTATAATAACGTTCAAATGGCTCTGAGCACTGTGGGACTTAACTTCTGTGGTCATCAGTCCGCTATATCTTAGAACTACTTAATCCTAACTAACCTAAGGACATCACACACATCCATGCCCGTGGCAGGATTCGAACCTGTGACCGAAGCGGTCGCGCGGTTCCAGACTGTAGCGCCTAGAACCGCCCGGCCACACCAGCCGGCGTATAATAACGGGCTAGGATATTTCTTTGTATCGTAGATGTGACGTTAGATGTGAGTATATGTATCAGACGAGGGTGCTGACTATATTGCATTGTGTTTAACGAAAATACATTATTTTAAGAAGTAACTGCACGAATAGGCGCTCCCAATAGCCCGCTGCATTCGGGATTTGGGCAGCTGCGCCACCGCATTAATGAACAGGGCTGGTGCGCCGGCGTCGCCTCCGGCGTTCCACACCCGTCTAGGTGAATACCAGGCTAGAAGTCACGTCCAGCTCAGTCACACGATACACAACATTTCGAAAAATGTTCTCACACTTTGACACTGCACCCAAGTCTCGCAAGGAGGCGGAGCTCGGAAAGGTGGGGCGGCGCCAGGAATGTCATCCGGGCGCCCTGTATCAATGCCGAATCCGGATTAACATGCTGACCCCGTTATGGCACACGAAGCTTAAACACGTCCTCAAATTCCAGTAATAATTCCTCCATCACAGATTCCCTGTCCCTTCTAAATATTTCATTGTACCCGGTAATGCGGTTTTAGCGTCAGCTTATTTATTTAGGGTTCTGAATCATCCTAACCAGATCTACTTCATCTACATTATCTGAACTGCCTACCAACAATCATTTATCGGTCTGGACAAATCTAAATCTAGGATCCCAAAATTATGTCTAGCGATATTCGCTAAGTGCTCACTGTATAATTCCTGCACATGTACAATACTCCTGCGCACAAAGCAATATGCTTGAACGAAGTCAATATTATCTCCCAGTGGCCCAACCAAACATAGCACGTTTAGCAGCAGATACGTTCCCACGCTCACCCAAAGCAATTTCTCGGTAAATTGGGGTACTTGCATCGAAAGACCGGCCTCGTAGCAGCACGTCGCTGATCACAGTGTCCCTCCAATGGAACGTTGTTAAACCGGTTTGTACTATATATTTCCCTAAATATAGTTTTAGCGTGGTGCTTATACAGGAAGCCAAATTCTAAGATCGTGCAGTAACAATCGCCTATGCGGGGCAAAACTTCCATATATTCCCGGACCTTACGGATGCCCGTCTGTTGTATGGACGATGGACTTCAGCTGGTGATATATTTGAGGAAAAGTACCACCGCAGCTGTATCTTGAGACTGTCTTTTTTTTTATCACGCAACTAGTCTTGGCTGCACATTACCTCCATCCTCAGGCCCCACCACTGCCAAAAGAGTATTTGATATCCTTCGCGCATTTACTGTGGGATCCATGTTACTAGCACACTGGACTAGATTTCATCATGAGTCTATACGCGACACCGTTTTGTCTCCAATGGACTGAAGGTCTGCAGTAGCTTCCCTCATATAAGTCACTTGTTCTAATAAACACTGAACCGCTTCTGGGGCAGTAAACATCTGTTCGCCTTATTTGCCCATTGTGAAACTTGCCTCTAACGATAGGAAAAAACTATAATAGTTCAAACATTGTGGAACACTTCACCTTAGCATTACTGCCACTGCTTTTATATTCCCTGGCGTATTTCTTAGGTTTCCTATTATGTAGACCCAGGAGGCTGTGATCTGTAAGGGCACAGTCAGCCCGGCTCAGTAAGCAGGGAGAAACGCCAGAGGGCGTCAGTGATGGATGTAAATACACTTGTAAGGAAACGAAAGGCCTGCAGCCGTCCTTATGATCTTATTTATTGTGTAGCTATCCGTTTCGGCACTTCAATGCGCCGTATTCAGGCCGTAGCTCATGCTCAAGGGGTTATCAGGATCCATGTACAGACTGCACCAGTGACCCACATAACTTTTTTACTGTGGCAGTTGATGGCTGGAGTGCTGACACCAGAGTTACAGATAGTCTGCGTAAACCAGTTATGTTGGCCGGTGAGGTAGCGTATATATGGATCGTGATAACCCGTTCAGCATCCACCATGGCCTAAAGATGGTGCACTGAAGCGACGAAACTGGGAACTACGCAGTAAAGAAGATCATATGGACGGCTGTAGGCGTTTAATTTTCTTACAATAGTGACTGGCCGTGGTCCACAAGACCACGAAACAAAAGGATGGATGTACAAAAACTTTGAAATACACTTATTTTCTGGATTCATACAACAGTAAATAACTTGTCCGTGGCGTTCACCGAAGGGGCAGAGTGGCTCACAAGGCCAAGAATTGGTATCTCGACCGGCTCAACAATGTGTACGTTGCATGTCGGAGGCCGGAAACCGCACCTTGAGCAAGGTCGGCGTGGTGCAGGAGGTCGACCAGAGGTCTGCAGGCATTGTTCGACCAACCGGGACGATGCAGTTTCACGCGCTGCATTTCTCGAAGACATCCAAATTCTCGCCTAGGTAGCGCCCAACAGCTCCCTACGAGATGACGGTAGACGCTCAGGACTCCGGAACCTGCTTCCATTTGCAGCCTGGGGAGGGTAGGGGGGGGGGGGCTGAAAGCGTCTCTCCTTGATCACCCTCGATTTACACCCAGCAGGATGTTGGTCGAAGATACAAAATAGACAGCAGTGGAATTTGAGGATAGTGGACTCCATCTGGTTGGCTGGTCTCTCACAGCAGAATTCATCACCAGATAAACGTTAGACAGCACATAACGCAACATCCTCGATGTGGACTCTCTTTAACTCATAAGACTATCACACCAACTAAACCAACTGGCAGCTGAACAGAATGGAATGTGTGCATCAGGAGCCCCCACATTTATGCTCATTGCTTCATGTTAAAAGCCCTATCTAAATGTCGTGGTGAGTGAATTTTGCCCCATCTTCTAAAAACTGGGTGTTTTGAAAATTGGCCTTAAGCAAACACAATTAGTTAATTTTTTATATTTAATCAGGCATTTTTCGACACCTACGAGGCCTCTCTAAAAAGTATCCGTTCTTTGGCCAGAAAAAATATTTCGAACACCTGATGGGGTTGGGACCCTAATCCCCTACAAAGTAGGCGCCTTGTGCTAGCACACAATTAGCCCACCGATCCTTCCACTGTTGGAAACACCTCCGGAAGTCTTCTTTTGGGATGGCGTTCAGCTCCGTCGTCGTGTTGCGCATTATATATTTTCTGCTCTCAAAATGGGCTCCTTTCTGTGGCATCTTCAATTTTGGAAATAACCATAAGCCGCAAATAGCCATGTC
Source organism: Schistocerca piceifrons (assembly GCF_021461385.2). Lineage (NCBI taxonomy): Eukaryota > Metazoa > Arthropoda > Insecta > Orthoptera > Acrididae > Schistocerca > Schistocerca piceifrons. The sequence continues at coordinate 105,750,745 of NC_060141.1, read as the reverse complement.
TGGAGAGTAAGGAGGTTGGCGAACGGCTGTAATTCCATGTTTGGCCAAGAAATTTAAGATCAAGAGGGATGAATGTGCAAGGGTGTTGTCATGATGCAGTTGCCAGTTTTTCGCCGGCCACATGTCTGGTGTTTTGCGCCGAACTGCTTCACAGAGTCGCTGGAGAACACCTTGATAGTACGCCTTTGTCACTGTTTGTCCTTCCGGTGCATATTCGTGATGCAGAATTCCACGGACATCAAAGAAGACAGTCAGCATCACCTTTGTTTTGCTTCACACCTGCTGCACTTTCTTCGGACTTGGAGACTCGGGATGCTTCCAATGCGACTACTGCCTTTTTTTAAATCTGGGTCGTACCTGTACACCCATGACTCATTTCCAGTTATAACGGTGTTCTGAAACCCAGGATCAGTGTTGGTGGTGTCCAGAAGATACTGTGCAACGTCGAAACGGAGGTCTTTTTGTCCTGGCGACAACAGCTTGGACACGAATTTCACAGCCACTCGGTGCATGTTCAAATCATATTGCAAACTGCATGTGCAGAATCTTTACTCACTCCAACCAGTTGGGTAGTCTCCCGCACGGTCAAACGATGATCTGCCACACCAAATTTAGCACCCTCTCAACAACAGTTGCACTCCTTGCACTTTCAGGCCTGCCACAACGCTGGTCACCCTCCGCTGATGTGCGGCCATTTTTGTATCATTAAACCACTCCTTAATTTGTGTTACACCTATCTTACGAATTGTTTTTCTTTGAGAAACAAGATTTTGACAAAATTTGATGCAGTATCTTTGCTCAACATGTTCAGGTCATCTTGAGAGAATCGGTAATCCGACAAACACGTTGTATAGCACCTCACTCAGCGACCGACAGGCAGCGACTGACGCGCTGGAAGGCGGGGACAAAATTAAAGCATGCGCATAAAGGTATCTTCCGTTACTGTGTACAGTGGAGCCGCGCTATCGTCTCTATTTTGCGCGGGAAAATCAAAGGTCGTATACCTCTTAGATAGGCCACGTAAGTGTCATCTTCTGTCAGTCAAATTCTTATTTCTTGACATTACATCGCTAAATGAACTGAATTATTACACTACTAGCCATTAAAATTGCTACACCAAGAAGAATAGCAGATGATAAACAGGAATTCATTGGGCAAATATATTATACCAGAACTGACATATGATTACATTTTCACGCAATTTGGGTGCATAGATCCTGAGAAATCAGTACCCCCAACAACCACCTCTGGCCGTAATAACGGCCTTGATACGCCTGGGCATTGAGTCAAACAGAGCTTGGATGACGTGTACAGGTAAAGCTGCAAATGCAACTTCAACACGATACCACAGTTCATCAAGAGTAGTGACTGGCGTATTGTGACGAGCCAGTTGCTCGGCCTCCATTGACCAGACGTTTCCAATTGGTGAGACATCTAGAGAATGAGCTGGCCAGGGCAGCAATCGAACATTTTCTGTATCGAGAATGGCCCGTACAGGACCTGCAACATGCGGTCGTGCATTATACTGCTGAAATGTAGGGTTTCGCGGGGATCTAATGACGGGTAGAACCACAGGTCGTAACACATCTGAAATGTAACGTCGACTGTTCAAAGTGCCGTCAATGCGAACAACAGGTGACCGAGACGTGTAACCAATGACACCCCATACCATCATGCCCGGTGATACGCCAGTACGGCGATGACGAATACACGCTTCCAATGCGCCTTCACTGCGATGTCGCCAAACACTGATGTTTCCATCATGATGTTGTAAACAGAACCTGGATTCATCCGAAAAAATGACGTTTTGCCATGCATCCAGGTTCGTCGTTGAGTACAACATCGCAGGCGCTCCTGTCTGTGATGCAGCGTCAAGGGTAACCGCAGCCATGGTCTCCGAGCTGATAGTCCACGCTGCTGCAAACGTCGTCGAACTGTTCGTGCAGAAGGTTGTTGTCTTGCAAACGTCCCCATCTGTTGACTCAGGCATCGAGACGTGGCTGCACGATCCGTTACAGCCATGCGGATAAGATGCCTGTCATCTCGACTGCTAGTGATACGAGGCCGTTGGGATCCAACACGGCGTTCCGTATTACCCTCCTGAAACCACCGACTCCATATTCTGCTAACATTCATTGGATCTCGACCAACGCGAGCAGCAATGTCGCGATACGATAAACCTCAATAGATATGATAAACCTTTATCAAAGTCGGAAACGCGATGGCACGTATTTCTGATCCTTACACGAGGAATCACAACAACGTTTCACCAGGCAACGCCGGCCAACTGCTGTTTGTGTATGAGAAATCGGTTGGAAACTTTCCTCATGTCAGCACGTTGTAGGTGTCGCCACCGGTGCCAACCTTGCGTGAATGCTCTGAAAAGCTAATCATTTGCATATGACAGCATCTTTTTCATGTCCCTTACTTTTCGCGTCTGTAGCACGTCATCTTCATGGTGTAGCAATTTTAATGGCCAGTAGTGTATATACCTTTTTTTCGTAATTCTTTTGACAGCATAATATCATGAATATTTTCGGTCTTGTGTCGTGTCTCTGGTTGGTGGTTCGTTCAACTGCTGTTTAATGCACTGTTTCCACACAGTGTTCCACAATTTTTTTCTTTCACTAGATCACCTCCCATGCAGTGTCACAAAATGTAGTGAAACGTGATCTGAGTAGACACTTCGGGCCGTCATCTCGTACGGAGGTGGGAGATGAACTAGTGAACGAAAAAAAAAAGCTGTGAAAAACTTTGTGGGAACTGTGCACTGAACAGCAGTTGAACGAGGGCCAACCAGAGACACGAAACACAACCGAAAACTTAGCAGAAGACATGCTCTCAAAAAAATTACGAAATAGACCACAAATAAACGGTATATAATAATGCATAAGGCGTATTTTCAAATCACACAATTTTTTTATCGCGAACACGGTAGCACATCAAGAGGAGCTTGAAATCTTTGTAAAATGAGTATCCTGTCTTCTAAGTTTGGCAGTACATATACCATACAGTGGTGTCCCAATTGTGGCTTTCAGCTCTTCAGCCTGGCAGTTTTTGCTATGTCAGCCGGCTGATATTCGTTCTTGTATTTGATTTAACCTACTTTTACGGCACGTGGAGTGCTATCAAAACGACGTTATGTTGGGGTCATTCTGCTGATGCCGCGCTCTGCTGTATCTCCTCGAGCACGATGCGACTATGCTCCATTTGTGTGCCTAGCCATTTGTAACATTGACAAATGGCTTCCTTTCTGGTTACATTCCGATTGTGACACTACGTTCGGGCCTGTCTTGACTCAGCTCAGCATTTGCCTGGGAACATTTTACGTTCACTGAGAACTACTAAACACTGGTCATGATTGTGCACAGGGGGGCACATTGACTCAGAAAATTACACCATGTATATCTAGCTTGGCACATTCCCACCATTGTCTCTCCAATGTGCCGCCTGGTCCCAGTCAAATCTAAACCAAAGTGCACTCTCATGAACCACACTTTCATATCCCTTCCGCAGTCGACATGTTGCGCCATTGCAAGTTGCGAGGATGGAAATCAGAAAAAGCATTCTTTACCCTCGTCATGCTACGACGATAATACTGTGTCTGACCCATGACCCTGCTCGACATTACCGGCTCTTCCGTCAGCAGCTGTTAAGGGCGCGTAGTTACTTAAATGGAGGAATGGTTTCTCACCATTAACATGACACAAGTCTCATCTGTTCCATACTTCAAGGTGCAATGTTCTGGAATAGAATATTTAAAACAAGGAATGTAATACTCTCTCAAATATTTATTTTTCCACTAGCTGAGTATTCGGCATATTATTTATCTCTTCATTGCCTCGGTATCTGTCTCGTCTTGCCTCCGTCTCTGTCCATCTGCTACGCTCCCCCTGTTTCTCTCTCATGTCCTCTTTATCCTCCCTCTGCCCATCTCCTTCTTCCCGCATGTCTCCTGAACTATGTTTCAGACAATGATGTAATTTTGCAGGTACATTCAGCGGCGAATATGGATACTACCTCCTAAAATTGTTGCAAATAGAATCACTGGCAAAGCAGTAATAAATGTAAATGTCATGACGTCATGCCTGTTGCGACAGTTTTAGTGCGTGTACAGCGAAACTCTAGTAAGCGGTAGAGCTTCTTTCCTTCCATCATTTTGACGGGGTTGTCAGCGAGAGAGAAAGTTTCGAAAGCTCTGAAATTATGCGCAAACTTTTTGGCAAGTCACTAAGTTTTCTCGTTCTCGAAACTGCACAGTGGGCACAGTAGCTACACATTATGCTACGTGTACATTATACAACAACTAGTGTTCAAGTGTGGAATAAATTCGTGGAGGATTGCTTAAGAAATGTACTCATGGTTTACGCCGTATCATGTAGCACATATCAACCAAGAAAAGCATTCTCACAACTATGAGAAAGTTCAAAAGTCAAAGGAGAAATGGATTTTTCAAAGAGTAAATATTTTTCCGTAATTCGCGTAAATTTCTTCAAATCAACAAGTATCTTGTAGTATACACTTTCTGAAGTAGCCTGTCTTCTTCCTCAGAGTTCAGCCTATCTCCTTATTACATTTCAACTAAGTCGGGTAAGCGAGTTAGTAGTAATAAATTTAAACGTCATGCACGATGCGGCAGTTTTTCGCGCATCTCATTCCATATGACTTCGTACACCCTGAGCTATGTGTCGCACATGCATATAATTCTACAGGTACATTCAGTGGTGTATGTGAACACTGTCTGCAAAATCCGTCGAGTATACATTTAGTAGTAAAGAAATTATAAATTAAAGGGTCAAGTCTCATGCGATAATGAATAGCGAAAATGAAGGAAACTATAAACTTTACTCATTTCATCATTATTTCAGAGGTGACAGTCAGAAAAAGGTTCATAAAGGTTTGACGTTATCCATGAAGTTCATTGCAAGTTAATATGGGCTCTCAATCTCAAATAATGGATGAATAAAATGCGACTATTCATGGTTCGTGGCCCATGTTCATTTCACTTCACCCCGTTGATAGGTAGGTAACTCTTGCCACCACAGCCCGATTCTTTCAGGAGAGTGAGTGACATGGGTACCACGTTTGGCTGAAATCGGTCCAGTGATTTAGCAAGGAATGTGTAACATACATAGATACATTTTATAATATATAATACATATTTAATACATAATACACACTATATATAAATAAATACCAGATGATCAAAAAGTTAGTACAAATTTGAAAACTGAATAAATCACGGAATAATGTAGATAGAGACGTACAAATTTACACACATGTTTGGAATGACATGGGGTTTTATTAGAACCAAAAAAATACAAAAGTTCAAAAAATATCCCACAAATGTCGCTTCATCTGATCAGAATAGCAATAATTAGCATAACAAAGTAAGACAAATCAAAAAGGATGATCTTTACAGTAAATGTTCAATATGACCATCATCTTTCCTCAAGAATAGCTGTAGTTGAGGAATAATGTTGTGAACAGCACTGTAAAGCATGTCCAGAGTTATGGTGAGGCATTGGCGTCGGATGTTGTCTTTCAGCAACCCTAGAGATGTCGGTCGATCACGATACACTTGCGACTTCAGGTAACCCCAAAGCCAAAAATCGCACGGACTGAGGTCTGGGGATCTGGGAGGCCAAGCATGACGAAAGTGGTGGCTGAGCACACTATCATTACCAAACTACGCGCGCAAGAGATCTTTCACGCGCCATCTGCCTGACATTTTGTGAAGTTTGTTTTTTATGGTTCTAATAAAACCCCATGTCATTCCAAGCATGTCTGTCAATTTTTGCCTCTCTATCTACATTATTCCGTGGTTTATTAAATTTCAAATTTATACAGACTTTTTGATCACCCTATATATGAATACATATAAATGTAAATATAAATGTATATAAAATATATAAATAAATGTGTATGATACAGTACTTAATATATAACATAAATTATGTTGTATGTAATATTTAATATTGTATATTTTTTCTCCTGATCCTATTTTGGTAAAATACATCCCATGTGGTGCCCCTATCTACACTTACGTAAGCAATAAAATACCATTAAATACATCGATTAGTTTTGGAAATTCAATCAGACAGAGACACTGGCAGACAAGAAAATTTGAGTGGAAGTTTAAATCGCGATATCTTTCTATTTCGTGATCCAGTTTTGATGAACTGAAGCGTAAAGGATGCCCTAAAGTATTCCCAAGATACCTTCGAAAACCCCGCAAAAATATGTCTAATAGTTTTGGAGATTAGCGTGTCCAAAGACAAACAGACAGACATGACGTTTTCGCATATTTATTATTAGTGTATAATAAGATAAGGTATTCGATAACAAGGGTCTCCAATTTTGTTAATAGAGAATCTATAATTGCCATGTAATACATTTGTTTGTGAAACAGAGGTTGTGCAATGTGGACGTGATGCCACTGCCTCTTCGCAGCGGATTCCGATGTTTGATACGCTGCCTCCTTCAGGGACTGCGTAATACAAAACTGCTGTTTACGTATTCGATGAGAACTTGTTTACCTATGCGAAAGTGTTTCGCCTTGCGTCTTGCAGTGGAACAGGCTGTAGTGAAGTCTGCCGAGATTGGCCACACGTAAGGGAGGGGGGGTCGTGAGGCGTCCTGTATCCAATCTTCATTCTGGCACAGCCGTGCGGCACGCCGTGGTGCTGCGACCGACTCGCGGCGACTCTGCTTTACCGGCGCTTCTCGTTACACGGGCGTCGCTGCTGCTCTGAGCCAGGACGCCTCAGCGCCTCCTGTGGGATTACATCTTTGAACTCATCCAATCTCGCTGTCGTGTCCTGTCCTGTCCTTCTGCATTCAGCCGGCAGCAAGAAAGTCGCTACGGCGACAGATCGCCTCCTCCCGCGGGGAACCAAAGAGGAGGATTTTCTAAAACTGAGCTACTGCTTGCCTCGGTTGGCAGACGGAGGATATATGGGCGCCAGAGGTCACCTCTGAGAGAATATGCTGCAGCAGAGACAGTTAACAATGCTCTGGAAATGTTCGTGTATTAATACTTTACATACACTGTCATTCGATTAGACATTTATGGTATGTTATACACTCAGTTACGTTTTCAGCAGTTTGCCTCTTCATTTCACTCAACATCACAATCGTAGTGACTACCGCATATTTATCTCCCCCTCCCGCCCCTCCACCCCGTCCTAACCCCTACCGCCCCGTGGATTATAGTAACAGATTTTGTGATATATTGTACAACACGTAGTCCTATCCAGATTCTTGCTGTGTGCCATGTAAGATCAATTGTCGATTTACTACCAAGAAGCCAGTGTTACTGCGTGCTTGCATTTCAGCTACTTCTAATTACAAAACTTTAAGGCCGATGTTACACAGACAATAGAAGAGTCCAAACTAAGTATACTGAAAAAGGCGAGGAATGGTCAGAGATTAATATTCTCTGCAGTATGTGTTGCTGAACGGCAATTTGTCCTTTTGAAAATACGTTGCTCTCCATTAAAATTCCTTCACGAAAGATAGCAAATAACGGAATTTAACTACACTACTGCCATTAAAATTGCTACACCACGAAGATGATGCGATACAGACGCGAAACTTAACCGACAGGAAGAAGATGCTGTGATATGCAAATGATTAGCTTTTCAGAGCATTCACACAAGGATGGCGCCGGTGGCGACACCTACAACGTGCTGACATGACGAAAGTTTCCAACCGATTTCTCATACACAAACAGCAGTTGACTGGCGATGCCTGGTGAAACGTTGTTTTGATGCCTCGTGTAAGGAGGAGAAATGAGTACCATCACGTTTCCGACTTTGATAAAGGTCGGATTGTAGCCTATCGCGATTGCGGTTTATCGTATCGCGACATAGCTGCTAGCGTTGGTCGAGATCCATTGACTGTTAGCAGAATATGGAGTCGGTGGGTTCAGCAGGGTAATACGGAACGCCGTGCTCGATTCCAATGGCCTCGTATCACTAGCAGTCGAGATGACAGGCATCTTATCCGCATGGCTGTAATGGGTCGTGCAGCCACGTCTTGATCCCTGAGTCAACAGATGGGGACGTTTGAAAGACAACAACCATCTGCACCAACAGTTCGACGTTGTTTGCAGCAGCAGGGACTATCAGCTCGGAGACCTTGGCTGTGGTTACTCTTGACGCTGAATCACAGACAGGGGCGCCTGCGATGGTGTACTCAACGACGAAACTGGGTGCAGGAATAGCAAAACGTCATTGTTTAGGATGAATCCAGGTAATGTTTGTAGCATCATGATGGTCGCATCTGAGTTTGGTGACATCGCGGCGAACGCACATTGGAAGCGTGTATTCGTCATCGCCTTTGGTTACACGTCTCGGTCACCTCTTGTTCGCATTGACGGCACTTTGAACAGTAGACGTTACATTTCAGATGTGTTACGATCCGTGGCTCTACCAGTCATTCGATTCCTGGGAAACCCTACATTTCAGCAGGATAATGCACGACCGCTCGTTGCACGTCCTGTGCGGGCCTTTCTGGAAAATGTTCGACTGCTGCCCTGGCCAGCACATTCTCCAGATGTCTCACCAATTGGAAACGTCTGGTCAATGGTGGCCGAGAAACTGGCTCGCCACAATACGCCAGTCACTACTCTTGACGAACTGTGGTATCGTGTTGAAGCTGCATGGGAAGCTGTACCTGTGCACGCCATCCTAGCTCTGTGTGACTCAATGTCCAGGTGTATCAAGGCAGTTATTACGGCCAGAGGTGGTTGTTCTGGGTACTGATTTTTCAGGATCAATGCACCCAAGTTGCGTGAAAATGTAATCACATGTCAGTTGTCGTATAATATATTTGAGCCGGCCGTGGTGGTCTCGCGGTTCTAGGCGCGCAGTCCGGAACCGCGCGACTGCTACGGTCGCAGGTTCGAATCCTGCCTCGGGCATGGATGTGTGTGATGTCCTTAGGTTAGTTAGGTTTAAGTAGTTCTAAGTTCTAGGGGACTGAGGACCACAGCTGTTAAGTTCCATAGTGCTCAGTGCCATTTGAACCATTTTTGTAATATATTTGTTCAATGAATACCCGTTTATCATTTGTATTTATTCATGGTGTAGCAATTTTGATGGCCAGTAGTGTAGTTTTGCAGGTACAGTGTAGCAGCAAATGTACCTTTGTAGGTGATTTGTGGGAACACAGGGTGAAAAATTTGCTAAAATTTTGGTACTCAGAGCTGCCACCTCTCAGGTGCGTCATTCCATTCTGACAGAACTCTGTGCCAATGCTCGTCCACCGTAATGGCTGGTGTGTACCAGGAGCCCGTTGTCAATGACCAGATGTTGTCAACAGGTGAGACATATGGAGAGGAGAGCAGAGAAATACCCCAAACCCTTTGTATGGAGATAAGAGAGGACAACGTGAAGTCTTACGCTATCTTGTAGAAAGCTGTCCTTACGGAGATCTCGTAGGCCGGCCAGAGCCACCAGTAAAAGCACATCAGATATGTAGAGACTGTCGAAGTTACCGGCTGTGGGATCTGGAGGTGACCGTATTGTGTATGCAATGGCATCCCAACACGTCACTCCATCTTCTGGGGTCGTATGACGAATGAACTCTGGCCACTATCATTCCTCTCGGAGTGTCCCTACAGAGATAAGTACATTTTGATGTTGCCTCGTCTGAAATGACGACTTTGTGTCACATCTGCGTCCAGTGTGGCTCACCAGTACTGGCGCCACTCTCTCTGCTGATGCGGTTGTCTTGCTGACAGTAGGTGGAACTGCGGACGTCGTCGCACTTTCCTTGTGGGTACTTGGATTTCTGCAAAGAAGCCACTTTCCTGACTAACATTCCTGGACATAGCTGTACGATACTGCACGACCGACCGAATAATCCTTTCCTTTCGTGCGCTATTTGCAGGGGCCGTTAACATTCGGCATGAAAAAAATCATTCCATACCGGAATTATAGTCCTCTGATCCCGAACATCACGAAGAGCAGTATAGTGGAACGACAAATAACTCTTTCGGTAGGTGACGATCCTGCCGATTTCCAAATCCGCCATCTGCTCATCGACATTTTTCCGTATACAAGGCGTAACACATGCAGTCCCCTCTGCCATTAAGTTTTAGTACAATCTGGCGTTCCCTCGCACTGGATGTGAAAAACCAATTGAGCTCAGAGCCCACATAAATTAAAATCGTGCCACGAGCACTTCTAATGGATCTTATAGATTACGTCGATGTGTTTAAAATGGCTACAGTCCTTTCCAGACTTGCCACTGGGTTCAATTTTGCTAAAGTTCTATGTTCCAAGTATTAATAAATAAGTCGAAACATTAATTCACAGCACATGGTTTACTGGCAAACATCGTTCACCCAGTAACAAAGCGTCGGCTATATTGGTTCGGCATTGTTAACTTAATGTTGGGAGAAAATACGATAGCTATGTGAATGGTAAGTCACACTACCTAACCCAATGAAGTCTTACAAAGAAATGCTGTTGGTGCTTCTCAAAAATGCATATATAGACATGCCACTGCCCGCCACCCCCCCCCCCCCCAAAAAAAAAAACAGATTATTGGATATGAGGTGACGAAAACTAAATATGTGCTAAATAGTAGAAGTAAGCCTAATCTATGTTACTTTTAACACTAAAGAGGCTGCCACTTGCGAACAACGTCATTTACAATGTATACACAAGTGGTAGCAATAATATTTGAGTGATTTATTCCATCCACAAATCGTTCTGTCATCTTAGCAAAATGAAGGAAGAGTAATTTCTATGAAATTTGTATTGACTGTAAAATGAATTTGTTGTGCTCATTGCATAACTGATCTTACAGATCATGTAACCCCATATTTCCAATGTTACAGATAACAAAGTATTGAGATTAATATGCGTAAATATTTTCTCTATATGAATTCATGTCAGGTATTTGCCTTCCAGCAGCAGGAGTAGAACAAGATATTTTGTACACTAACATAAATCGAATGTTCGACACATCTGAAAACATCGTTTAAATGGATTTCGATATTGTACCGTGGCTTCCTTTGTTCATACGTGATACAGCTTTTTAATTGGCCAAAAGATTAGGGCTCTCATGAAACCTTTTATCCTACCCCGGTCTTCAGTTGCTGTAGATCCTCAATTTATGGTAGCAGAGTACCAAGTAATTGCTTTATGTGGTTACAAGATTCGAAATATGGGTTTTTACAAAGATCTCTAAATACAGTTTATAAGAATTGCTTGATATCTACGGAGTCAACAGTCAGTAGTGTGGTGATGATGTTAGATACGAAATATCAGGTTAGTATCAAAAACTCTGCTGTAAGCTTTGCCATCCGTTTGCTCCCATTATTGATAATCGATTACTTTTATATCTCATTTCACACAAAGCGGAGAACTAAACGTGCATATGTATTCTCTATATTCGTACAATTAGCGTGTCTGGTATCATTCATGTGCGAAATTTACAAGAGCAGATTACGTTAGAATTACACATTTGCGTCCAATATAAATTTAACAGCAGTATGTCTTAAATATAGCCACGACCGTTGCAATCGGCAGACAGTAAGTTATCGACTTTGTATTAGCAATGGATTTTTTTATTTATGAAAAGCAACACAGAAAAGTCATCACAAGGAGTAGATAAAACTCTTACGCAAAACGGTTCTCGGTGGAACAAGGGACTGTAGAGGGAGGAAGGAGTAATGATTATCATTGAACTGCAATCGGTGACATCATTAGAGGCGAAGCACAAGAGGCGATTATAGAAAGATAGGGAAGGGACTCGAAGGTCCCTTTGCAAAGGAACAGTTACGGCATTCATCTTAAGCAATTTGGATAAATCACAGATAGCATGAATTTCTTTGGTTGAACATGGATCTGGACAGCAGTCCTCCAAATACAATGTTGTACACCTGTATATCTCCACTCTGTGTCTGGAGATGAATACTGCGGACATTAATAACATCCCAAACACCCTCTTCGGTACTCAGGTCTGGCAATTCTTGAATAACTAGCTTCTGCTTAAAATGGCGTGCAGTAAAAGTTAAACATCAGCTATGACGTTTTTCATTAATTACTTCTATACTACTGACTCTATTCGCAGCATACTTTGCATACAGTATTTACATATAAAGATAAATTTACCTGCCAAATGGTATCACTCTACGACACATAGTTTAGGAGATTTACCCTCGTAGACATTGCGACGGTTGAGAACTAGCTTTTACTTAAAATTACCCAGACTGTATTCAACCAGTGTTTCAAAATGAGAGCACATAGCGATTTTTAACAAACTTTTAACAAATCTATTCTAAGCTATGTCTCGTAAAATATTTAACACATCATCTTGTTACTAATGTAACCAAAGATTTAAAGCTGTTTTATACGCGATAGTTCGAGTCTTTAAATAACCGGGTTTTCTGCTATAGAAATGCACGTGAGGATATCGCGGCCCGTGAGTCCGTTGAAATTGTGCTGAAAGACTGATACCTCGGAGATGATGTTTACCTGAAAGTAAATCTCCCGATATTAACAGTTAAAAAGTAAAGATATGATGGTGATCAGAGACCAGACGGTTTTCCATAGTCGTACATAAAAAATGATCCGTCCGAGCCGTTATAAACACCATATGTGCCCTGTTGCAGAGCTGTCTTCAAGTCGTCTATCCAGTGGACCGAATAAATCACAGTAGATGTTTTAAAATCGAACGACCATACAGAATGATTCAGATTCGCCTACCGATGTCGTTTGACACAACCTTCAATTCTGTATCTAGTCTTCAAAAACCACGCCCGAGGTTTTCGTAATGTGTCGCTCGCTACACGCAAACTATTGGTCCAACAGATATAATGAGCAGGACCTCTTTGTAGTAAAATATAGTATAGTTACGTTTTGTATTAGAATACGTTGTCGCTAGAGGCCAGGGTTTTCTAGTTTTTCAAGAAAATCGTTCACAGATGACATTCAAACACACACCTGTACTCACCCTGACGAGTTCGTGGCACTCCCTCCAACCACTATACAAAAACTACCGACTACACTAACTATTGTTGAAATTCGACCTAATGATCTGTACTGGTGGGACTATTACGCCCCCAGCATTGTCGGCTATTTCGTTAACATTAATAATTTAAAAGTACCCGCGAGGATAATGAACGAGAACGACTTTTGTAGACGTTACGCTAAAGGTAATTACATTGACAATTAGATGGAAACTTAACCCTTACGAGCACAGTACTGTCTGATTCAGAATGCTTCACGAATACAACGATGTCATCGTTTATTTTACGCTGTTAAAAATCACAAAATTGATGGGTAAAATTTACACAAACATCGGTTTTACAGTGCTCGACTAAGTTGATGGCTTAATAAGGGAAGTCAGTGAAGACTAAAAAAAAGTTGAATGTGGGAAATAATCGGTAGAATCGTAAATTTTTGTACATTTGTAGGAGGGGATGCCATGAACAACATACTAGGCATCCTGACCGGTCGGAGGAGAGTGCGGGAGTGGGGATGCGTTTCAAGGTCACTTTTGTAAGTTTTTCTTGATTGCCAGGAAAATTACGGCCTTTAGCAGATACGTATCCTTGATATTTAACTAAATTAAATTTCCTACAAAAAGGTCATGTTAATTTTTTCTGTAGGAGTAATAGTTCGCGCGTAAAGAACGAGAGCGTGTTAATCTCGATCGTGGTTTTTGAAGTTCACATTGTAGAATTGCGGGTTGCGTAAAACAGCATCGGTAGGGGTTACTGAATCACCCTGATATAATTTACAGTTGACGAAAACGCCGAGGAAGTTGTGAAACGAATTCATGTATAGCAATGAAATATTGTTACAATTATGTCGAAAATTGCAAGTACCTTCGAAATCCGTCTGTAAATATCATTCATGCATTCCTTTGGTATGATACGAAACGCTACGGAGAATCAGCGATTGCATGTACTGTTCCCATAAAAAAGCTATATGAATGCAGATTGAGTGTATAAATCAAAAAGAAAGTACGCTGAATCGAACCTTTTGCGTCTGGAATGTCAGCCAATCATTTCCTTCGCAGATAGCAGAATTATATCGCTACGACTACATGCAGCACGGCGGAAGCAAACGTAATGGCGCTGTTCCAAGTGAAACCTAGTTTTGCAGACCCGTTATACTCCTCCGAGTACTAAGAATATTGGAAACTATATTTATTTAATAATGAATAAACAATGCATAGTAAGAAGAATTCCCTTTGTTGAGATATTTCGCAAAAATGGCTCGGAGTACTATGGGACCTAACTTCTGAGGTTATCAGTCCCCTAGAACTTAGAACTACTTAAACCTAACTAAACTAAGGACATCACACACATCCATACCCGAGGCAGGATTCAAACTTGCGACCGTCGCCGTCGCGCGATTCCAGACTGTAGCGCCTACAACCGCTCGGCCACTCCGGCTGGCCAAGCAATGAAGTAGGTTAATTATATGCTAGTAGCAGAGCAGAGCGAGTGGCAGTAACATTACTACATATCTGCTCGTGATAAATAGTAACATTTTACCCGCTAAAGAAACTTTGCTTGAATTTCACGTTGTTTGCTTTATAGTTTGTATGGTTATAGCAGCTTCAACTATTAAATGACGTCAGGAAATAGCTTTCAGGTATTTACGAGGACTTTGGACAATCAATGTTCATAGAAGCTGAGTGCATGAAAAAGGTCCATGGCATGCCGACTGTCAAGAAGTATCTTTAGTATGGCCCTGTGGAATGTTAGACTGCATTGCTGGCTACATTGTGAAACATAGTACGTTACTCAGTGTTCATTGCCATCATTTTAGCAGTACCCGGTGTCATTGGAAATGTGCGCTACTACGAACTGTGAAATTGTACGTGGGTTTTAGAGAAAAATTATGAAACATGAAGTTACATGTTCCCAACACTGCATCCTCGTTAAAGAGTACCCGCATACAGTTATAAGATCACTCTCTTTTTCTACTAAGCCTCCAGAAGAGTCTGTTTAGTTAATGAGTTCTTGAAGGACGGCATAAGAAGCATACATTATGACGTACACAATGACTGTCCTGCCTTTTCCATCCAGGACTTAGAGAGATGAGTGTATTCATCTCGTCCCTGGATTATCTTACTAAGTCGTAGCATAGGATTTCCTCCTATCTATATTGCCGCAAAGCACTCGTAGTTGACGTCCGTCGCAGAGATAATATCAGCGCCATCCGATTCTCTGGAAAATACATTCCTGTATCCCGTAATTTCTAAATGCTGAAAGCGGGAATATATTTTAGTGCAAATAATGATCTTGGTTGCCCTTACGATGCGTTTTTTTTTAACGAAAACACCGTTATCTGACAAAAATTAAACAGTCGATCAGTTTTAACTAAAGAACGAGTCATTTACTGAAAACATGGTCTTACGAAAGAACTAGAATCGAAAGGCATCCCATCGGCAACTGGCTAATATAACACGCAGTCTAAAGCTCGTCCTTACAGTCGTGGAATATCGTAACTCTTCGTACACCTTCCTTATCTTAAACATCGTTCGTTTATTGAAGTGACTACTCTCATGCGTCGTTATGTTGTAAGAAAGTTTTTGTGACCAAAAGGGTTCTCCCAATATCTTTGCTGTAAAATGTGGCTTTCATTAGTAGATATTTATTAAACTAAATCACTAGCTTCTTCACACCATAATGACTGTGGTGTGCGTATATATCGTGCGTTGGTATAACTGTCTTTCTGACAGCTAGTCTCAGCACCTCATCCCACCTTCTATCGGCAATGGCAGATGGTCCAGCGGATACTTCAACCAGCGAGGGAACCCTCCTATGCGTTCTGCGGTGCTGCCTAAGTTTATTGAATACTGCTGATATCTGCAGACACGATATAAAGTGTAAATGAGGAAATTAAGAAAATAAAATATAACCTGAAAATAAGAGGTATCTTGCAAAGTCTAGACCATTTCTGTACGCTTAAAAATGTGTGACTTGCGTATGTATGTTTCTGCCACACACGTAAGCTGAGAATGAATGGCAACACAGAAACAGCGCCAAATATCTAGTAACTGTTGACTCATTGGTGTGGGATTCGCCGCAGTTGATTCCATCCAAACTGGACTTGATGAAAATTGGCTATACAGGGAACTTCTCAAGTCTGCATGAAACGTCCACGTGCGATAGAACTCGTCTTGAGGTGCAACTTTGGTTAGCGATAAACAACACAACCTTCAGCATGTGTGTCTCCAACAGGAGAAAAGCATTTTAGAAGAGATTCAGGAACTCTAATTTCGCTGGACCACCTCCCTTTCATACAGAGCAGATGATAGAATTACAGACAACGCACAAGGCAAACGTACGGCGCAGAGACCCTACGCCGTCGCGTAGTTGGGAAGCGTCAGCGAAAATTTTGTCTCCAACAAAAGTAGTTCCCTATGGTATGATCTATCACCCCTAGGCATTTCGTACAAAGACTTTAAAATTTCCTGTATAACAGTATTCAGGATCACCTATCAAGTGTGGAGCTTTCACCCTAAAGGCTTGGAGCACCCTGCATAATACTATTTAATCAAGGTGGAAATACTGAAAGAAGGTAACGTCTCCTTTTTCATCGTCGGTACTACTCTACATAGTTTTACTTCACTGTTAATTCTGCAGATTCGTTCATTCTACCTGTTTCCTTGTTTTCTTGCGACGAATAACAACACATTTTCTTGGACCATGCAGTACTGCATACCTTTAGTGCGAACAGAAGCAGAACCGAGGGGTCAAAGATTATGCTAGAAAGAAGTAAATCTGCAAATAATAAAAATAGTAATTGAGGGATGTGTACTCGAGACTGCGGCAGGCTGGCCCGTTTCTTTTATTGCTTTTTTCTCTAGCTTGTATTTTAAATTTTTCCGTTGATAATTTTATGTGGGAACGTTGATGCATCGTTTCAGCACCTCCACGATTAAGTTGTTAAGGATTCTTACTGTTTGTCTCTTAATAAAAAAATACTTAATAATACTTATACTTAATACTAAAAATACTTAATAAAAAAAGTACAGTAACACCACTTACGACAACATACCACTCCCACGGGACAAGTTGGGCACCCGTTGGAGAAAGTTGTCCCACCAATTTTCCCATTTAATTTAGTTACGACATTGGTTATTTAATTGAAAATACTTTGGCTTTAACATTCACGTTTTATTTTAATACAAGTTACAGCAACTTTGTGACAAAAATTGCAATCATTAATTTGTGTAATTACTGCTATAGTAACAGTTTGACAGAAAAGTATGTCCACTATTTTCGTCAGTCTTCGTCTGAATACTCGATCGGATCTTCATAGTTCAAACATTTACGGAAACGTCATTTCATGTTTTTCTTAACACATGACAGATGAGCCTACCGCTTACAACTTGCTCATTGAATGCATTAATCATCTGGATTGCAGTTAGAGAATGTTTAAAGGAAGCTAATACACAGGACGTCTTCATCCTCATCTTCATTTCTGTGTTTTTTAAGAACTTGCTTAGGAATGCCTACTTCGTTTTTGCACTTTATCTGAGGAGTATTATCATGCGTTTTAGCTTGACTATGTCCATACTTTTAGAATAAAGCTTATGACTCAGAATCTCTATATTTATCTTGAAAGTATTTTCTATTATGTCTATGAGGGCTTGTTCGCATTGTAACATTTCTTTCATTCGAGTGTCTTAAGGTAGTTTTAGTTTGTTTGTTATCCTTTTCTTTTGTTGAGATTTCTCAATTTGTGTGACTTCTTCAGGCATTGAGAAGAAGGGCTGGTAGGGTGATGTAATGTTTAACAGGCGTTGTTACTGACAGCATGGGCCTACCATTGTTTTCTTGACCAGATTGAGGGCTTTCTTCAACAATTAAACCACAACCAACAGGATTAGGATCAGGTCTTTTTTGTTACGTATGAGGGCAGAAGTTGACTACCAGTGAAAACGTGTCTGTTTGTTGGGGTGGATCGGAGAGGGGGGGGGGGGGGAGGGAGCGCATTTCACTTTCAATCCAAGAAATATATTTCTGGACATAATTGATCTCGGTAGTGCACTTATTGCAATGCCTGCGATGTCGTATCCTGTTTGTTTGCTGCCACCCATGCATCATACCAACATCTTAACGTGGCTGTAAACACTTATGTCTAAGGGCTATACTTTGTGGCTAAAGTGAGAAGGGCAACAAGGAGAAGGAAAAGACAAAAGTGTGACACCAATTTGCTTGCAAAAATCAGCGGATGAATGAGAATTATGGTTGTCAATTAGTACCAAGTAAGGATGATCTTGAGAGCATCTAACATCTGATAATAAATGTTACAGCTATTTCAAGAAGCTAACATCTGTCTTTAGTCCTATGGAATGGGAACTATCTTTGCTCCCAGCAGGGCTATCTCTGATAAATGGATCTTGACGTTAACCCTACAGAACATGAAAAATGAAGGAACGCTATTTCCAGTAGCACTAACAGCTAAAACCGTAGTGATAACAGATCCTCTTTCAGGAGATGTTACCTGCCCTAGTTGATGGTATCCCCTTCCAGCGACTATTTGCCAAGCCCCAATTTCATCTACATTTGAGATATCATCAGGGTTCCATTTCAGATTTGTCAAAACACTGTTGAGATCCTTTAAAAAGAAAAGAGGCCAGGTTGTGCTTGTTGAAGATAGTACATCATGCCAAACTAGTTGCCTGAGGAATTCGAATGTAGAGTTTTGGGTGCCATTTCAGAAATCCTGAAAACCAGTCAGGTCTCGCCATTCCAAAGTCGCTCTGAGACTGCGGTATTCTATGTTGACATGTTACTCATGGCTGTAGGCAAACCGCCTAACTTCTTTTGGCGAAAGGCCAAAGCATATGTCACATGATATAATAATGCGGCAATAGCTGTGCGTCAATCAGTGTATAGAACATGCAGATCATTAGGGTACGACTCTTAGACTTCTGGCTACTTACGTGTGAGAACTTGTAGTAGGAACAACTTGCGCGAGTAATACTATAGGCCTGATAGCCATTTACCATTTGTTTTGGAGGCAATAAAGCCTAATTAGTTTAACTGTAAATGTTCTAGAATCCCACACGTCCGAAAAATTTTCTTGGTTACGGATGCTGCTCCACTCTTCAAGTATATTTTCGTGCAATAGATGTGATCTAGACGTGGACTACGTTGTGCAGATTGAAGTTAATAAGACAGCGCCGTAGGATGGCCAGTTGGGCCAATGTGTGCCTTTTTAAGCGGGTTATTGTGCCTATCGCCATATTGAAAATATTTTCCTTCGTTTACGAAAACGTTTTGTACATTTATCGCTGTATGCAGTGTTAAAATAATTCTTAATCTGTCGACATTGATCGTTGTACTTACCTGTTAAGTAAGAGCGTTAGCTTGGCGTACAAAGCAAAATATCTTGAGGAAGAAAATTTACTATCGATAACAATAAAAAGCAAAATATATGTCTTTCCTTGCTCGACAATCTAGCAGCACTGAAGGTGTACGTGGAAATACTATGGTACTGTTTCCACTAATCATCTTGGTCAGTGGCATATTCAAAGGGAATTTAATTGAAATGGTGTGAAATCTCCGTCGTGTTCCTATGTGTAACGTGCCCGGGTCACCCCTACCACATTTTGCAACTGTCAAAAAAATGTGATTTAGAACACATGTGTTTCGCTAGATTTTAAGGCATCTTTAGTGATCAGTCTTTCTTCTGAACGTAAACGTTGGATTTATGTTTTATTACACTTGCAAAAGACAGTATACGGTTTTCCAGATATCACGTGTTACTGCGACCTCGGAAGAGAGGCTTGAAAGATAACGTGTAATAAAAGTGGAATAGTTAAATTGTAATTATACACGCAGCTACAGATATAAAAATTCACCAATAAGTCTCACTAGTCACTAAGATGTGGACGTAAACTGAGCGACAAAGGTCACAGTGTGTGCCAGGTCGGGCTCGTTCTTTGTACAATTCTGTCCACCTATATCAGTAAGCTTCTTGATGTCTATCCCTTCGCTATGCGTTGGTAGATACTAGCTCAGCTGATGAAAAGCACCATTGAAGAAACGCTGACTAAATATGCATCGAAGAAAGGCTACTTACGCTTGGAGCATCATCCGCAAGCTCTTAAATATTCCGGGCATGTGGGATACTAAATAACTTGCGTAAAAGGCTCAAAGTTCAACTAACTAGGCTTTATTGCCTCCAAAATAATTTGGATATGGCTGACAGGTCAGTATTTACTGCTTAAAATATTACTGGCGCAAGTTAGTTACTGTTTTTGTTACACGTTTTCACAGTAGTGTCCTATACAATGACTTCCCCACAGCTGTTTCCGAGTTATTATTTCATATCGCTCAGAGATCTTTTTAGAAAGAGGTACTCGCCATAATATCCAGAGATTGTTCCCAAATCATGCCACGCGGAGTTTTAAGTATGACATGAAAATATCTTCCAAACCACTAACTTTTACTTTTAAGGGCTCCTCCATTTTCAGCAGGTTTCCTGTATTCCCGTTCGCCAGCGTTCACGATGATGGCAATCTCTCTCTTTCAGATCTCTCTTCCTCTTTCCTGGCGGCGACCATTCCAGGACTGCTATTGACCATCATCCTTACCGTATTTCCCGTACATAGCCATACCATTGAAGAGCTCTATTTTCAATTCTCTGCACGACTGGTTGTTCCATCTCCATTTCCTCCCTAATTTTCTCATTTCTTCTCCTCTCGGTTTTGGATATCCTGGCTCCTCTTCTAACTCCATCCATATCTACTACCTGTACTCTGCTTCTGTGCCTCTCCCCAGTGTCCATCCTTGTGCCCCATACGTTAGTATTCTTTCCGGAATACTGTTCTTTGCTTCTCCTGTTATTGCCTGGCTTCCTCACAACTCCATTTAGTATTTTAATTGCAGTTCTTGGCTATTGTGTCCTGCGTTGCACATCTGCTTTCCGAGGAACTGACAATCAATATTAAGTATTTAAACTGCTTTACAGCTTTAATGGTTCCTTGCGGAAGTATTACATCCTTTCCATCTCCTCCCACTACTAGATATTCTGTTTTACTCATATTTATTCTAAGGCCTCCTCGTTCAAATGTTTCCACTAAATTCTTCATCACAAATCTGACATCCTCTCAACTTTGTGCTATTAGTACAAGAGCATCGGCAAAGAATAATGAGTACAAGACTGGAATAGAGGGGAGAACCGAGAAAGGTACTCTAGGTACCTTCTGCCACACACCGTCAGGTGGCTTGCGGGGTATGGATGTAGATGTAGATGTAGACGTAGATGTAGATACAGATGTTGGAATGGAATTCCCATACCTCAATATGACTGACTCCACCTTTCCAGTATATGGTGCATATAAGTGCATATAAGTGCATATAAGTGGAGTCGGCGCCATACTGCCGTCCTGTGTAAGTCCTTTCGATGTTTGGAATGTCTTACTCAACTTTCTTCTTTAACTGCTGCATGCGATTAGTGGTATATTCTCCGAATTGGGATATTTGTTGTGCTCTGCACGTATACTATGTGACCAAACGTATCCGGACACCTGCCTGTCAATGACTTACATGTTCATGGCACTCTCCATCGGAAATGCTGGAATGCAATACGGTGTTGGCCCACTCTTAGCCCTGATGATAGCTTCCACCCTCGCAGGCATATGTTCAGTCAGGTGCTGGAAGGTTTCTTGGGGAATGGCAGCCCATTCTACAAGGAGTGCTGCACTGAGGTGAGGTATTGATGTCGGTCGGTGAGGCCTGGCACGAAGTATTCTATAGGATTCAGATCAGGACTCAGTGCAGGCAGTCCATTACAGGGATGTTATTGTCGTGTAACCACACCGCCACAGGTCGTGTATTATGAACAGGCGCTCGATCGTGTTGAAAGATGCAATCGTCATCTCCGAACTGCTCTTCAACAGTGGGAAGCAAGAAGGATCTTAAAACGTCAGTGTAGGCCTGTGCTGTGATAGTGCCACGCAAAACAACAAGGGGTGCAAGTCTCCTCTACGAAAAACACGACCACACCATAATTCCACCACCTTCGAATTTTACTGTTAGTACTACATACGCTGGCAGCCGAAGTTCACCGGGCATTCGCCATACCCACACCCTGCCATCGGATCGCCACATTTGTACCGTGATTCGTCACTCCACACAACGTTTTTCCACTGTTCGATCGTCCAATGTTTATGCTCCTTACACCAAGCCAGGCGTCGTTTAGCATTTGCCGGCGTAATGTGTGCCTTACTGGCAGCCGCTCGACCATGAAATTCAAGTTTCTTCACCTCCCATCTAGCTGTCATAGTACATGCACTGGATACTGAGGCATTTTGGAATTCCTGTTTGATGGTCTGGATAGATGTCTGACTGTTACACATTACGACCCTCTTCAACTGTAGGCGGTCACTGTCAGTCAACAGACGAGGTCGGACTGTACGCTTTTGTGCTATACGTTTCCCTTCACGTTTCCATTTCACTATCACATCAGAAACAGTACATCTAAGGATGTTTAAAAGTGTGGAAATCTCGCGTACAGAAGTATGACACAAGTGACACCCTATCACCAGACCACGTTCGAAGTCCGTGAGTTCCGCGGAGCCTGCCGTTCTGGTCTCTCACGATATCTAATGACTACTGACGTCGCTGCTATGTAGTACCTGGCACTACATGGCACCACAATGCACCTAATGTGAAAAACATAATTTTTTGAGGGTGTTCGGATACCTTTGATCACATAGTGTACGTACTACACTGCTTCGCAGAGTGCGTTGATAGGTATAGAACCATATGCTTTCTCTAAATCCAAACACATTAAGTATACTTCGTGACCCTTAGAATATCCCTTCTCACTTATTTGTCTAAGGCTGAAAATATGGTCTATATAAGGCCGTCCAACTGTAAAACCTGCCATTTTTCAAGCCTCTTCCCATTGATCTCATTTTCCTATATGTTTTTCAGTATAATAGTTAGCACACTGGACTCGCTTTCTGGAGGACGATGATTCAGACATGCGTGTGCCCATCCAGATTAGGTTTCCCATCTTTTCCTTAGATCGCTCCAGGAAAACGCTGGGATGGTTCCTTTTAAGGGCACGTCCGATTTCCTTTCCCAACCTTGACACCATCCTAGCTTGTACTCCGTTTCTAATGAGCTCGACGTCGACGGGACGTTAAACCCAATCTTCCTTCCTTTCGTTTTTCAGTATAGCGTTAAAAAAGGCTGCTGACAGATTCAGTAACACTAATTTCCACATAATTATTTGGATGCTCCTTGTTTCCTTTAGTATAGATAGCAGATATGTATGATACACACCACTGTCTTCGTTTTTTCCTCGCCCACTACAATCTGACTGAACACTTTACATGTCTCACCGTTTCAAGGGGCCCATATTTCCTTAATTCCATCGAAACTCCTCCCAGCCCACTTGCATTTTTTGCCTTTGGCAGCACCTATTTTACTTCTTCCTTTGGTATATGTTCTGTATAACCTTATGTACATCTTTTGTTTTAGACCTCCGTCACGTGGTCTCATTTATTTTCTACTAGAGTCTCTTCAAAGTGCTTTTTCCACTGTCCGATAGATGCAGGTCGTATTACGAGTGCATGATTGTTAGGCATTTTCTTCTTCCCTATCATCCTTCATGAATCTGCGTATATCCTATATGCAAGCGAATGCCCTATTTTCCCACATACTCTTTCCCATTCCTTTGCCTTATACTTTCTTGTTATTTTCTTAGCCCCCGTTTTATATACCTTGTACCTATTCCACTCCACTGACAGCTTAACCATAAGTAATGCAATTTCTTCTTTTCCTCAACCACGTCCCACAATTCCGTGGTCATCCATTCAGCTCTTACTCTTCTCTCCCTACCCCATTCTAAAGCCTCCTTCCCTGCTTCCTGTGCATTCAGAAACCATATTGCTTACTAGCACTTCATTCCTCCTCCACTGCATCTAATCTTTGATTGAATCTTTGCTGATACAAATTTTCCATACTTTCCTCCTGTAGCAGATGTATCCTGTATTTAGGATCCTCTATATTTCTCTTTGCAGCATTCTGCTCTTCCTCCTCTTGTTTTATCTTTATCTTAATCGCAAAGAAATTTTTAAAGTATCTATAAAATTATCTTCCAGAATAAGTTGCTAAAAATTCTCCGATATTCACTACGGCGTTTAAAACAGTAGTCGTTTCATAACTGCGGGAACAGAACCAATAGAACGAAAGATATCTTTCATTTCAGCACAAATTAATGTGGTGCACTTTACATGTTGTGTACTGTAAGACGGTTCCCGAGTGGCTGCTACACACACACACACACACACACACACACACACACACACACACACGCACACACAAACACACACACACACGCACATACACACACACACACACACCCACCACACACACACACACACACACACACACACACACACACACACACACTCACTCACTCACAACTACAGTGTAGAGCCCCACACAAAGCACGGGAACTGGTTAATTGCTGTTGGCTAATGATACAGGCAGCCAATCAGAACAGCTCCAGCTCTCAAATATTAATGGTAATTCCTGAGTCATCCCACAAACTATAGAAAGAAATTCATAAAAGAAATTCTGAGTTTTTGAAACCAAGTTCAGTTTAAATAAAATAAAACTCTAATTATTCCCAGAAATGAAATACTTACTGATTGAACACATAACTTTCCTTCCACCTGATTTTATACAAAAGGATGCACACTGAACTTGTGTCACATAACTCATAAGTACACAAAATTATCCTATTCATACATTTTACATAGTTTTCAATAAAATAATACATCCACACTTAACGTATGCCTTCAATACACTCCCTCATCACCTCCAAAATACTCGCACAGCAAGACATAATCAAATAATAATTTTAAAGTGATTACTATTACGTCATCAAGGTATTGAATAAAAGCACAGGACATTCTAGACGAACATTTTCCATGAACTGAACCTTTTTGGTTATAGTCTCGCATAATATTATAAATGAGTAGTTTAGAATACCCAGCTCGGTTTTTTAGTGGTAACAGTAAAGTTACAATTATGTGTCTTAGGTTAAATGTACCTTCGGAAGTATTGAAGGCAATGAACTGCTGTATAAGTACAAGTCTGAATATGGAGTACGGAAAAGATCGAAAAATTTAATAGTTTAGAATACCTAGCTCGGTTTTTGTAGTGGTAACAGTAAAGTTATGATGTGTCTTAGGTAAAATGTATCTGCGTAAGTACTGTAGACAATGAACTGTTGTATCAGTACAAGTCTGAATATGGGGTACGAAAAAGATCGAAAAATTTAATACTATTTCCTTAGATTCATAGAGAGCCAGGGCGCCCATACAACAGCTTTAGAGGGAGAGTGGGGGGACTAAACGTGGAGATTATAACTGAATAGTTTACAATAAACAGCTCGGTTTTTGTAGTAGTAGCAGTAAAGTTATTATCTGCCTTAAGTAAAATGTTGTGCCTATGGAACCACTGAAGACAATGAACTGTTTTATCAGTATAAGTCTGGTTACCTTTGAAGACGAGCTGCGACTTGTATTTTTTTTTATTATCTATTTATTGAGTCATCAGTCTTCTGCCTGGTTTAACGCTGCCGACCACGAATTCCTCTTCTGTGCCAACCTCTTCATATCAGAGTAGCATTTGCAATCTACGTCTTCAATTCTTTGTTGGTTGTATTCCAGTCTCTGCCTTCCTCTACAGTTTTTGCCATATTTTACAGTTTTTGACACTCGTGGTGCATTGCTTTCCCGTGCCTTTCGGCAACTCACATGGAAAATATTTGGGCTCGAACAAACACAGTTGTACAACAATATTGTAAGGGGTTATTTGAGGGTTCCTTATTGCACTGGTGATATTCCTTTATCTGTCAACCTTTGTAGTCATCCATTGGAGGCGCTGAGCGTGAGATGCTCAATTCGACCTTCGCCTGCCGCTACGCCATCCGCCATTCGAGACCTGTAGAGACGCCCATTATGTAGATAAAGCTGCATTTTTTGTGAAGCTATTTGTTTAGTGAAGCGTCAGAAGGAACAGCAATTGGTATACAATGCAGGTAATGTGTTGCGATTAGATGAGATGAGGTTACGACCAACTCCTCTACGTGAAAATTGTATTGGTGTAGAAGGTGAATGATTCGAATTTTTTCTGGTATCTATTATTGCACAAAATTTTTATCACCGGTTAAACCTATATGACGACGAACACACCACTGCCTGCGGTAGTGATACGGCAAGTTCTAGAGGAGGCAATGGAAGCAGTGAAAGTGAATTCCAACTACTCCTTATATAAAGTTTAAAGTCGAAAGTGTCATGACGGTGTTGGATGACAAGACATTAGAGAACATATACGACGACTATCACGTCAGATGTTCCAGTATGAAAAGCTCATGAAAAGGTACCATAAATTCAAGGGTAAAGGCAATATCAAAAGCGTGCTGGACTCTGTGACGAAGAATAGGGGAGGCAATACAGCTTTCAAAGGTAATCGTACGGTGCTGTACCCCATCATCAACCATCATGTAATAACTAAGTTTGATGGAGGGCTAGGATGCAGTTGTTCCGTTATTTATGGTAATTTATGGCATTTCGTCTTGGCAGTAGTTGGAAATATCGGGTGTATAAATCTTACAGTGCCACTGAGCTATATTTGCAATTTGAAAAACGAGTTTACGATAACATCACGCCGTAACACTACGTACCAAGCACAGAAACATAAGCAGGACGTAGATGAGTTAATTCACAGGTCTCAGACATTTGTTGCTGAAGTCAATGAGCATATCACGAAAGAAAACATGCAAGTGCCTTTCGTATGGAACAGTAATCAAAGTCAGTTCTACTATGAGCTTTGTTCCGAAAGAACGGCATTCATGACAGGAGAGAGAAACACTGTCTCGCCATAGCAATCAGTTAACAGTGCAACACACAGCTGCACGATCGATGTTGCTATATCAGTGAACGGACGATTGGGCAGGAAAACTCTATACACACATCCAAGAAACAAATGTAAAGCTGGAATTCCATATGTCAAGGAAGAAAGAAGAACCGTGAGTCCAAATGCCTTCGAAGATGCAACTGTGAGTGGCAAGATTACGAAACATCTGAATCCGTTTTATATGTCGCTTTTGAATTCACATTTGCCGACAAAGTTCTTTGACTTCTAGTCCTGATATAAGGATGAACAAATACTGCTGGAAGCCTCTGGAGGAAATGATCTAATTTTAAAAATTATTCCACCTAAAACTACAAAACTCTGGATGTGTATTTCTTCAGGCAAAGTAAAATATATGCCAAGAGAATAATACACCTTCTTAAAATACGTTCCAGTAACGCACACCCAAAACTGCGTAACAGATTCTTTCTCATGAAAATGCATTCTGTCATTACAGCTAGTTATCTGCGAAAGTTTACAGGAAGAGGCAAAAATGCCTAGCTTGGCGTGCAATTCCTCATACCAACTCAAGAAAAATGCGTTTCTCGCAAATCATAGTCCCGCCAATGCGTGTAACAGAAATTCGATATTTTAAAAAAAAAAAACAAAAAAAAACCAACGAAGCTGTAGCTACGCTGTAACTGCTGCGTGCAGCGTGGCCAAGAAGAGGTAACATGAGATCTGTGATGTGCCAGAGGAGTCTCATTAGCTCAGTGAGACGAGGCAATGCCATGAAGAATTTGTATGCAGACTCGCAGGTTTTCGAGCCGGAGTCGCAAAAACAACAACGAAGCTGTAGCTACGCTGTAACTGCTGCGTGCAGCGTGGCCGAGAAGAGGTAACATGAAATCTGCGATGTGCCAGAGGAGTCTCATTAGCTCAGTGAGACGAGGCAATGCCATGACGAATTTGTATGCAGACTCGCAGGTTTTCGAGCCGGAGTCGCATTCGCGTCATTTTTTTTAGTTAACGCAGCTTTTATCCATTTCACACCTCCACAATGAGCTATCTTGTGTATATCTTTTTGATACTGTTACCTTTATTTAAACATTAAGACACAACATGTACTACTTACAGATATAAACGACCACTTTGTTTCGTCCATGACACAGAAAAAGGCAATGGAAAACAGTAGTGGATGCAGTTACATCGTCTGTATTCAAAGGGGTACAAAAAAACACAATAGGTAGACTATACTAGACTGCTCATTATGCTATGCACAATAAACTCGATCAGCACCTCTAGTGCCCAGGCTTAGCTTCACAGAGCCAATACTTATACGTAGGAGCTACCGTCACTTAAAAGAAGATTTTGGAAGCTACCACCTCGCATTTGCGAACACTTTGCCACTTGGTGGATCATACTTTGCGGTACCTGCGCAACACAACTGCATCCACAACTGCCGAAGCGGCACGCACGGGAACTATCAGGTGGTGTACATCCATAGGTGGAGTACTATAACCTTCTTCCTTTAAGTGTCCTCACAAACAAAAATCTAGTGTATGAAGGGCGGGAAATGATGACGTCAGAACACAACTAATCCTTTCTTTGGAAACGCTTCATTTAAATATTTACACACATATATTCCAAGATGTGTCATTGCACCGTCAGTGTGAAACCCCAGCTGTCGCCGAACACGAAGTGGAACGTTTTCTAATGCGTCAGGCAAATAATTGGAAAGAAACGTGGGATGTAGGGGCTCATTCAACTTGACCGGCATTAGGTAAGGACCCTGAAGCACTCCTCTCTCGATTCCAGTCAACAGGCGTATGCCAGAGCATACCTGTAACCCACTTTCCAGGGTGGCACGTCGGTTGTCTTCCGTTCAATACTTGTTGTTGTGTAGGTTCAAAATGTCTTCACGAATGAAGCTACATTCGTCAGTCTATATCACATTATTTACAAAATGTTCGTTAGTTCCATTTGACGCAGAAGCCATACGCAAAACTGTACTCTTCGAATGCGGTCTTCTGGTCGCTGGTGTTGAGTTAAAGTGTACTGATATGGATGCAGTTCTTCATCGTGCAACAATTCAATCCTTGAGATATCTGGAAGTGCCCTACAACATCACGGGTATTTCGCCGAGGTGATTAGTGAACGATTTCAAGAATCGAGCCGTCTCTTTGTGAAGTGCGTCTAGTCTGTCCGTTACTTGTGGACGAGGATTGCCGTTTCCCGAAGGCGTTGCTCCAGGTGAAGAAAAACGCTGTTACCGCGCTGGTGCCTTTGAGGGTGCCTTGCAGCAGCAGCAGCTCGGTTATCTGATGCATACAGCACCAAAAGCATACTGACATATTCATCGTCTGTGTACTCCATTTTAAAGTCGCCTTACATGAACCTGACAGCACCAGTTACGGTTATACACTGCGCTGTTAGTAGACACATGCTTGTGGTTTGCTGGATCCCACTGTCCCTTGATGTAGTACGGGGTTATATACGTTCCTCTGTACATTCAAATGCACTGCGCGATGTGACTGTGTAATTAGCTCCTCGTTTTCATACATGTGTTTTCAAAACGCACCCGGTCTGATTTTTCTAGGTAATCTTTTGCCTTTAATGTCGACGGAGAACTACATGCCGACCTCCAAGTGCAGCACTTTTTCTTCATCCTGCATAGACCCATTCTTTGCCTTGGGTGGCGGAACGCAGGCTACGATATTGATTAACCAGTGGATGACATCAAAAATATCGTTGACGTGGTTTCCAGCACTGATATTATGGAATGTGCAGTTACGTCACGTTATCAACTTGCTTTTCTTCACGTGCTTTTTGTAGTTATTCATATTGCTTCGAGTATTTTATTGGAAGTTCTCCTTTCCATTCGTAATTAAGATATCTGCAGTGCCAGTGGCGCCTACAGTGTGTACTCTCCCCCTCCCAAAATTTGTTGATGTCACCACCATTGTCGATGGAGAAGTTTCTTTTCTCAAAAATACGAGAGGTGTAAGAAGTACAATAAACTTTTTATTTATCCATTTTTCTCGTAGTTGGTTCCAGTTCTTTATGTCTAAGGGTCTGATTCTTGAAACAGAAATTTTCATATTTTAGGTTATCATGGTTCCAAGTGACATGATTAACACTGAAAAATGCCTATTCAAATTTTTTGTTTTCTGGATAACCTAATGTGTCACATCTTAAGATATCACACTGTCCTTTGAATTTTCACGTTAATAACTCTAAATTACGTTGCTCTTCCCAAAATACAAAAACACGTCCGATCACATCAAAGGTATGCCCAGTACTACTTCACTATGCAGTAAGAACAATATTCCAAACGATGTTCCGTCTTCCTTGACAAACGAATTTCTAGTAGTTTATATTATTATTTTATAAATGAATACATAAATAAGCATAATAAACAGCATCAGATTGCTTAATTAATGATATAAATTTTAAGTGTGCCAAATATTTCTTAATTTCGAATGTTTCTATAAAATATAACTTTGACTGTACATACAGAGCTAGTACATATCGATTGCAACAAACGACATAAAGTAATTTCTTTTTATATATTTTAGCTTGAAATATGACACAAGCACAAACTCAGATGAATTTTTTTTAGAAAAGTAGCTGAGATGATACTGACCTGTTCGAAATTTGAAAATTAGTTCTGGTATCGACTGCTTCTGTTGAGGAAAAGTAATGATAGAGGAGAGTGTCCCTTTATAAGTGTCATCTGCAGTGACGGGGGATATGCGATGGTCCTGAAACCAAAATTTGATACAGATGTTCCAGTTCGAACGCAAATACTTCCCTTGTCAGTGTTTCTGCATGAAACAGCAATGGCACTACATACCACAACCCAGGTAAATGAGGACGTCGGTTCTTAGGAGTCATCCTGAGGCATAATAAAATAGCTCATTTCGCACTGAATGGAAGTTTGGGGGTAAAAAATCACAGAAGGGAACGAAGCGAGCGTAGCTGCAGTAGTTATGCAGAGAATAATGGGGTCGAACAGAGTAGATTAGTAGTGTGAAGTGCTGTATCAACGACAACAAGGACAACAAAAGTAAATTAAGAACAACAGTAACGGCAGCGCAGCAGGATCTGGTACGCTCGTGTTGTAAAGCAGCCCACAGCGAAATTTGTGGCCCCAATTGCACGTCTTCTCGTCCTGTTTGCTTTTGAGAGACGCTACGATTACGTGCGTTGCCTTTGCCGCAACTCGTTGGAATCGGGGGTAAATTCCGACCTTTTCGCATAGCGTTGTACTTGGTAACCACTGTGAACAAGGTAGGTGGTGCGTTGTGTTTGCTGCGGCGAGTCGCCAGGTGGTGCGTAATTGGAAACGTGCAGCCGCAAGTGTGGCGGTTCACGATCCCACGTTTGACCTGCGGCTGTGATTACATACCGGTACTCGCTACACAGGCATGCGCGGCCACTGCTGATAACACAATCCCCTTCGTCCTTGCTTCGCGGAAATCACAGAACTTTGTGGCAGCAAAAGAGACGTATAAACACAGTTACTTCACAAAGGTAGAAAGGCGTGACAATCTAACTGCGGAAAAAAAGAAAATTTACCGACAAATACATGGCAAAAGAGGAATGGTAGTTGTAGTCCAGTTTTTCTAGTGCCATAAAATATATTTCTTCTTAACCATTAATATTTTGTACGTTTGGAGCCCGTTGCTGTTCTTTTACGTAAGGGTGCCTTGATGACGACCACCGTTAACGTGTTGTTTGATTGAAGAGGGACGGCCGTGATTAATACAAATGTAGTGTCTTTTGTCATATTTTCGTACCATTTTAACGAATATTTTCTGTGTACCTAAATTCTGATAATATTCAGTGGTTATGACACCAAACGTAGTTCTTCACGCCGAGGTTAAATGTTTCTCAGTTTCCTTTCCGCGCCTGATTTTCTTGTTAACTCAAGCTTTCGGCCACTTCTTCGTTCACTGTCGTAGTGGTACTAGTAGGTCGTGAGATACTTTCGTAAGCGTATATGTGTGAGTTACGTAACGGAGGTGTCATGAAATCACAGAATTTCAATTTGCTGCCTGAGATTATGCCGTTGCCATTTATGGAGGAATATCAGCAGCGACGTTCGTTAGATTAGATTCAGTCTTTGTTCCATAGGCCCATAAATGAGATCATTCTCGTGGGTCTGGAAAATATCAAAAAGTACAACATAAAAAAATAAAACATTTGAATGCAATACTCACTACCCTGATCATTTGTCACGAGATTGTCAAAATAAGGGAATACTTCACAATAAACTGGTGCTGCTAATATTTGCAGAATTAAAACACTGTCAGAATGAAACATAATTATCCACTTAACGTATAATAAACACCAAATCTTGAATAATGTGACCAAGTACCGTCAAAACTGAAATCTAATAGACATTTTTACTTAAGCTACTCTAATAGTTCCTGTTAAGACATTCATTTATAGTGGAGAAGGAGTTGCGTATCAATAAGTTTTTCAGACTCTGTTTAAGCCTTGCTTTATCCATACCCGAGTGTTTAATGGTTGCTGTCAGTTTATTTAAAATGTGTGTTCTTGAACATTAGACCCCTTTTTTGACCAAGGTCAGTGGTTTTAGGTCTTAATGTAGATTGTTCTTACTCCTAGTACATTTGAATGCAATACTCACTACCCTGATCATTTGTCACGAGATTGTCAAAATATGGGAATACTTCACAGTAAACTGGTGCTACTAATATTTGCAGAATTAAAACACTGTCAGAATGGAACATAACTATCCACTTAACGTATAATAAACACCAAATCTTGACTATTGTGACCAAGTGCCGTCAAAACTGAAATCTAATAGACATTTTTACTTAAGCTACTCAAACAGTCCCTGTTAAGACATTCATTTAAAGTGGAGAAGGAGTTGCGTATCAATAAGTTTTTCAGACTCTGTTTAAGCCTTGCTTTATCCGTACCCAAGTGTTTAATGGTTGCTGTCAGTTTATTTAAAATGTGTGTTCTTGAACATTAGACCCCTTTTTTGACCAAGGTCAGTGGTTTTAGGTCTTAATGTAGATTGTTCTTACTCCTAGTATTGATGCTATGTATTGACCGAATGGTTGGAAACAGAGCTCTATTACTTGCAACAGATTTCATTAAGGAATATATATACTAAGAAAAAGTGCTGATAATACAATGTTCTTTGAACAGGTTTCAACTTGATGATCTAGATTTACACCACAAATGATTCTTATTTGTCGCTTTTTCTCGCTAAAAACTTTTGCTCGATTTGATAAGTTACCCCGAATATGATCCTGTATGACACAATAGAGTGAAAGTAAGCAAGTTTATTTACATTTATATCTACTACATCTGATATCAATCTCACTGCAAATACAGACTTGCTTAGGCGCTTCAGGAATTCTGTGGTGTCCCCTTTCCTACTCAATGTATTATAGAGTTGTAATCCTTGAATTTTAACACTGTCAGCCTCATCGACCTGCATGTCTTCATGTGTTATTAACATGCTGGAAGGAAATATCTTGTAGGTTTTGAACTGCGTGTAGTGGGTGATTTCAAATTTTAATGACAATGAATTAGCTTTAAACCATTTATTTATGTCAGTGAAAATTTGATTACCAGCATTTCTAAATCTGCACTTGACTTGCTACTTATTGCAATGTTTGTAACATCTGTAAACAAAACAAACTTATCATCTGGAAACGTAACAGACGAGAGGTCATTAATGTACACGAGAAA
This sequence comes from Schistocerca piceifrons, assembly GCF_021461385.2. Taxonomy (NCBI): domain Eukaryota; kingdom Metazoa; phylum Arthropoda; class Insecta; order Orthoptera; family Acrididae; genus Schistocerca; species Schistocerca piceifrons. Next base: position 105,717,132 of record NC_060141.1, on the reverse strand, counting down.
GAGCAACAGACCCATGATGAATCCCTGAGGAACACCATATGTAATTAATTCCCAATCAGATGAAGACTGACTGCTTACTGCACGCGTGTTTCGCTACAACTCCCTTTGTTTCCTGTTAGTTATACAAAACTTGAACCATTTCGCAGCTCTGCCAGTGACACCATAATATTCTAATTTACTTAAGAGAATACAGTGATTCACACAATCAAAGGATTTTGACAGATCACTGGAAACGCCAGTAACTTTAATTTGTTATCTAACGAAATAAGTACATTCTCACTGTACATGTAAATAGCTTTCTCTATATCAGAACGTTAAGAAATCCGAATAGTGACTTGCATGGTATATTACTTGCAGTCAGATGCTTAAGGCGACACTTGAGCACAATCTTTTCAAATATTTTTCAAAAAGCCGACAAAATAGATAGTTGATAGCCCATCTTCTTTTTCTGTACGCTCTCGATTCCTGTTTCTTGCGCAAGTAGGGATATAGCCACTATGCTGTTTCAATTCGTTGTAGCACGTTCTGACCTCAACGGTTTCTTTGATGACAGAATTCGGTTAGGAATGTGTATGGCAAATTATTTGAATTTCATCAAACATAATCGTGTGTCTGTTTGGCAGACTATGTTTAAACGTAAATCTAACACAGCAAGACATCTGAGAAACTTTTAACCACAATGTTTCGATATATATCAATAAACATCCTGTGTCTGTTTGAAAGGTTGTGTTTACAAGTAAATCTCACGCAAAAGAAAATAGAAAATAATTTATCCAAATTCTCGATTTTTACTATGTAGATGCCACTAAATATTATCCGTCTTTTGAAAGTGATTTTTAAAATCATTTTTAAACAAACACAGCAAGTAGTTTTATAAAAAGGAAAACAAAAAAGTGACACGCAGTTAACTTAAACAAAATATTGGGTTCAAGTAACGCTTACACAAGAGCCAATAGGCACGCAGAAATAATAGGACACATTAAACCACAGAAGATTCTTAATAGGATTAGTTATAAGTTGTTTGACAGAGACGATATTGAAAATTTAAATACAAAAGGCGGGTGATACATATTCGTCCCTACGTGGTAGACATAACTGGAGTAGCAGTGAGAAATATTACCTGCAAACACAAACATCATAAGAAAACTCATCGTAATTGATACTACAGGAAAACATAGGGAAATAAGTTGCATATCTATAAGAAAGGCATTCATCCAGAGTGTAGACTGTGTTTAAAATGATTCTCTGTTACTCACCCTCAAAGCACAGACCAGCTTTGTTTTCACTATTTTTGCAACTTTTCCGACACCTTCACACTGTTTGTGGACAAAACATGCGATGTACACAGCTGATGGAAGACTACTATAAGATGAAACTTCCCAGGAGATTGTGTGCCAGACCGATACTTTAATTCTGGACCTTTGCCTTTCGCAGGCAAGTGCAATTCCCCACGAAAGGCAAAGCTTTCGGGTTCGAGTCTCATTCGGTACACAACATTAATTTGCCGAGAAGTTTCTTAGCAGAACATACTTCACTGCAGAGTGAAAATTTCGTTCTAGTATAAAATGTTCATCATAGTGACAGAAGATTACACATAGGCAAATAACTGCAGTTCTTCAAATTTGCAATTGTAGCTTATTGTATACAACACTTCCACTTACTAGTGAATTCATTTTTGATTTATTATAGATGTATTTGACTAGATGTTTGCGTGATAAATTTCTGACAAGATGTCAACAGGTACCGAAAATCAGGTAGGAAACAGTTTTCAGTTTTAAGAACAAAATTTGATAATTAAAAAAATTTGAAAATCAAAACGACATGAGTTTTAAGTCTTGCTTCAAACTTTAAATCTATTTTTAGGTTTAAGGCCTTGCTTTCCCATGAACCATGGACCTTGCCATTGGTTGGGAGGCTTACGTGCCTCAGCGATACAGATGGCCGTACCCTAGGTGCAACCACGACGGATGGGTATCTGTTGAGAGGCCAGACAAACGTGTTGGTCCTGAAGAGGGGCAGCAGCCTTTTCAGTAGTTGCAGGGGCAACAGTCTGGATGATTGACTGACCTGGCCTTGCAACATTAACCAAAACGGCCTTGCTGTGCTGGTACTGTGAATGGCTGAAAGAAAGGGGAATCTACGGCCGTAATTTTTCCAGAGGGCATGCAGCTTTACTGTATGGATAAATGATGATGGCGTCCTCTTGGGTAAAATAATACGGAGGTAAAATAGTCCCCAATTCGGATCTCCGGGTGGGGACTACTAAAGAGGATACCGTTATCAGGAAAAAGAAAACAGGCGTTCTACGGATCGGAGCGTAAAATGTCAGATCCCTTAACTGGGCAGGTAGATTAGAAAATTTAAAAATGGAGATGGATAGGTTAAAGTTAGATATAGTGGGAATTAGTGAAGTTCGGTGGCAGGAGGAACAAGACTTTTGATCCGGTGAGTACAGGGTTATAAACACAAAATCAGATAGGGGTAATGCAGGAGTAGGTTTAATAATGAATCAAAAAATAGGAGTGCGGGTAAGCTACTACAAACAGCATAGTGAACGCCTTATTGTGGCCAAGATAGACACGAAGCCCACGCCCACTACAGTATTACAAGTTTATATGCCAACTAGCTCTGCAGATGACGAAGAAATTGAAGAAGTGTATGATGAGATAAAAGAAATTATTCAGGTAGTAAAGGGAGACGAAAATTTAATAGTCATGGGTGACTGGAATTCGACAGTAGGAAAAGGGAGAGAAGGAAACGTAGTAGGTGAATATGGATTGGGGCTAAGAAATGCAAGAGGAATCCACCTGGTAGAATTTTGCACAGAGCATAACTTAATTATAGCTAACACTTGGTTAAAGAATCATGAAAGATGGTTGTATACATGGAGAAGCCTGGAGATACTGACAGGTTTCAGATAGATTATCTAATGGTAAGACCGGGTTTTAAATTGTAAGACGTTTCCAGTGGCGGATGTGGACTCTGACCACAACCTATTGGTTATGACCTGTAGATTAAAACTGAAGAAACTGCAAAAAGGTGGGAATTTAAGGAGATCGGACCTGGATAAACTGAAAGAACCAGAGGTTGTACAGAGTTTCAGGGAGACCATAAGGGAACAATTGACAGGAATGGGGGAAAGAAATACAGTAGAAGAAGAATGGGTAGCTCCGAGGGATGAAGTAGTGAAGGCAGCAGAGGATCAAGTAGGTAAAAAGACGAGGGCTGGTAGAAATCCTTGGTTAACAGAATAAATATTGAATTTAATTGATGAAAGAGAAAATATAAAAATGCTGTAAATGAAGCAGGCAAAAAGGAATACAGACGTCTCAAAAATGAGATCGACAGGAAGTGCAAAATGGCTAAGCAGGGATGGCTAGAGGACAAATGTAAGGGTGCAGAGGCTTATCTCACTAGGGGGAAAGATAGATACTGCCTACAGAAAAATTTAAGAGACGTTTGGAGAAAAGAGAACCACTTGTATGAATATCAAGAGCTCAGATGGAAATCCAGTTCTAAGCAAAGAAAGGAACGCAGAAAGGTGGATGGAGTATATAGAGGGCCTATACAAGGGCGATGTACTTGAGAACAATATTATGGAAATGGACGAGGATGTAGATGAATATGAAATGGGAGATGCGATACTGCGTGAAGAGTTTGACAAAGCACTGAAAGACATGAGTCGAAACAAGGCCCCGGGAGTAGTCAACATTCCATTTGAACTACTGATGGCCTTGGGAGAGCCAGTCCTGACAAAACTCTACCATCTGGTGAGCAAGATATATGACACAGGTGAAATACCCTCAGACTTCAAAAAAAAAATGTAATACTTCCAATCCCAAAGAAAGCAGGTGTTGACAGATGTGAAAATTACCGAACTATCAGTTTAATAAGCCACTGCTGCAAAATACTGACACAAATTCTTTACAGACGAATGGAAAAACTAGTAAAAGCCGACCTCGGGAAAGATCAGTTTGGATTCCGTAAAAATATTGAAACACATGAGTCAATACTGACCCTACGACTTATCTTAGAAGCTAGATTAAGGAAAGGCAAACCTACGTTTCTAGCATTTGTAGACTTAGAGAAAGCTTTGACAATGTTGACTGGAATACTCTCTTTCAAATTCTAAAGGTGGCAAGGGTAAAATACAGGGAGCGAATCTCTATTTACAATTTGTATAGAAACCAGATGGCAGATATAAGAGTCGAGGGGCATGAAAGGGAAGCAGTGGTTGGGAAGGGAGTGAGACAGGGTTGTAACCTCTTCCCGATGTTATTCAATCTGTATATTGAGCAAGCAGTAAAGGAAACAAAAGAAAAATTCGGAGTAGCTATTAAAATCCATGGAGAAGAAATAAAAACTTTGAGGTTCTCCGATGACATTGTAATTCTATCAGAGACAGCAAAGGACTTGGAAGAGCAGTTGAACGGAATGGACAGTGTCTTGAAAGGAGGATATAAGAGGAACATCAACAATAGCAAAACAAGAATAATGGAATGTAGACGAATTAAGTCGGGGGATGCTGAGGGAATTAGATTAGGAAATCAGACACTTATAGTAGTTAAGGAGTTTTGCTATTTGGGGACAAAATTACTGATGATGGTCGAAGTAGAGAAGATATAAAATGTAGACTGGCAATGGCAAGGAAAGCGTTTCTGAAGAAGAGAAATTTGTTAACATCGAGTATAGATTTGTCAGGAAGTCGTTTTTGAAAGTATTTGTATGGAGTGCAGCCATGTATGGAAGTGAAACATGGACGATAAATAGTTTGGACAAGAAGAGAATAGAAGCTTTTGAAATGTGGTGCTACAGAAGAATGCTGAAGATTAGATGTGTAGATCACATAACTAATGATGAAGTATTGAATAGGATTGGGGAGAAGAGATGTTTGTGGCACAACTTGACCAGAAGAAGGGATCGGTTGGTAGGACATGTTCTGAGGCATCAAGGGATCACCAATTTAGTATTGGAGGGCAGCGTGGAGGGTAAAAATCGTAGGGGGAGACCAAGAGATGAATACACTAAGCAGATTCAGAAGGATGTGGGTTGCAGTAAGTACTGGGAGATGAAGAAGCTTGCACAGGATAGAGTAGCATGGAGAGCTGCATCAAACCAGTCTCAGGACTGAAGATCACAACAACAACAAGGCCTAGCTCATGCTTTTAGACCACAGAAACGAAATAGTTCATATTTCTCTTCCCCCCACAATGAGAAGTGGAAAGATACATCAGTGTTAATCTTAGTAATTTTTTCTGTTAATTGGTGTTAGGTATGAATAGGGACACGCGAATATCAATTCAGAATCTAGGTGAATGAAAAACAAAATTTGTTTGGTTCAAAGAAATATTTATTAAATACAAAACCAAAATAATTGCATGAAGTCTGGTTTTTTATTGTTTCCAGAAATTTCTTATATCTCCCATTTCTTTATTATAACATTGAATCGATGTAATTTGTTACTACATCAAATCACTGAAATCATGTTAAAGTGATTACTTTGAATTGTATCCCCAGAAATAACGAGGGGCCTTCGATCAGTATCTTATTGACTAAAAAATAACTACTCATGTGTAAGAATAAATGTGTTTAATGATGTTTGCTTTTTCTGAAAGATCATTAACAAAACCTTTGCCTTCTAATTAACAATTTGTCATTCATACAACTTAAATGAATGCTTAACTCTTCTATGTGCTTTAATGAGAGTATAACATCCTTATTTGTTAACAGTGTGATGTGGTTCTTGATTTGCAGCTAGTTTTTGGTCTTCTTCTGGAGAGACACTGGCGATTACTTCTCCTGCTCCCTCTCCTCATACATTATGAAAATACGACCTTACGTTTTCCACTTGCCGCAACACAAGTCAGACTGACATATACTTTAAAACTGAACTGTTGGTTAATGAAACTGGATTTTAAGATTACTTGTCATGTACTTAAGAAACACACACACACACACACACACACACACACACACACACAAAATCAATAGAGATTACTACTTACAGACCAATTTCGAGTTAAGCAAATTGTGCACCAATGCCGATGTTTTTCATAGAGCGAAGAAAACTTTAGCTGACAGTGTCGCCAACTTTGAAATTCATAATTCCTCTTTTACATTGATTTACTACCAACTTAGATAATCAAATTTATGAATGATATTCCCGTTTGTCATCCAACACAACAGCACAGAACTTTTTTGGAAGATTCGTTTCTATTCACCCTGTAGTAACTACTCCCCCCCCCCTCCCATTTTATGGTAGTTAATTTTAAAAGAAAATCGAAAGAGATGCATTTAATCAAGTGTAGAAAAATTCACACACGGGACTGCGTTTCTATAAACAAACCTGGTAACTTAGTAGTAGTGATGACTCAATGGCTCTGCGTTACTTTTGATATTTTATTAATACAAAAAACTGAAACACGTGTTGCTTAAGTTGAGGGTGAGTGTTGCTTGCAATTAGTTCAATTCAGTAACAATTGTGATATTTTCTGCCAATTGGCCAAAGATGAGGGTCTGAGTCTCGGTTGAGCACATTCTCTAATGTATCAGGAAATACCATTCGGTAGAAACTACACGACAGGTTATCATGAACAACCCAGTGTCGCACTGCGGGACGCTGTGAAAACGGGAAAGAGGATTTACAAAGAATGGAAGGAAAGAAGATATCTGTGGCGAAGCAACTTTGGCTAGGAAGCGTATTACACCCAAATGGAGATCGTAGCTTTCCCTGTCTACTAAACTAGAACGCTCAGTGCACGAGGGCAGAGACTAGCAGCTGGGATAATAAGCTGTCCTCTCCGATGACAACAACCATTTTCCGCACTGTGAGCACACGACAGCTGGAGTGACGTACTGTCTGCTTTCACGCATCTCAAAAAATAACTAGACTTTGCTCTCGTGTCACAACATAACAGAAGAACGTTGTTCGCATTGCTGAAGATCATGTCTGGACGTATTACTGTGCAACTGTTTTATGACCTTCGACTCTGGCCTTACACTGTGATAAGTTTCATCATAATCGATCAGTTCAGTGGGACTGGATGAGCGGGTTCTTATACTCCATCGAAAAGTACAGAATTCCGGGACTCCTGCACAGCCTTGCAGAAACCAAAACTCAAAAACGCAATGGACAGTTGAAGGAAGAAACACAGACTTGTGGGCACACTAACTGAACATATTTGGTGCGTCCGCTAATTTGAAACATCAGTCTCGCATGGTATGTGTAGAGGTCATGCATCTAACATTCCAGCGGTGCAAGAACATGTAATGGAGATGTTCCTGAAATTTCTGTAGAATGTATCTTGCTGCATTTTCAGAAATATACTTGGTTATTTTCTTGTAAAGACAAATAATCTTCAACTAAGATCTCGTTCGACTGAACTGTGGCAGTTTCCGTATATAAGTACTTCCTCTAAAATATCAGTACTTAAACTATTATCTACTTGTGTCTCTGATGTTAATTAGACTTTCTGAACACTCTCTGGGAAGGAAACTTAAATCAGACAAACAGAAAAGTTCTTTGCTGACACTTAGCAAAGCACACACTTTAAACTAGGGCAGAAGGAAGCTTATTTTCTTTGCACCGGGAGAAAGAAAAGACAGTGTTAGTAATTCATTCGTAATTATCTCTCCTTTCACAACATCAAACGAGGATTTAATTTAAAATGCCTGAAAATGAAGTCCTCTAAACCATCACAGTACAAAACTATGAAATTGTGTACAACTCCCACTTACAGAATTTTAGTTAAGACGAGTGAATGTAAAATAACCCTTGAAAGGCTAGGATGCATCAGCGAGCCTCGGAAAGCGTATTTTATCTTTCATGAACATTTGTATCAGCCGACTCTGTACTACGGACTGACACACCTTCTACAGAAGCGTATCACAATTCAAGCGATTTCTTTTCCCATCGCTGCTACTGCAGAAAGCTCTGCAGAATAATTTTTCTGTTACTTTGGGGGGATGAGATACGTAGTGATGAAGGTATGAAGCTTGCTTGGGTAGTTCAGCATATAAGAGCATTCCCTACAATATCAAGAACTCGGGTTTGAGTACCGCTTTTACCCACAGTTGTATCGTCAAAAAATTACGTTTGTAAATCTTCCTTACGCCGGGTAACATAGGGAACACTCGTAAATGGGACATGAAAGACAGATCGCTACCATGAAAAAAAAAAAAAAAAGAGATTACCTGCTCGTTCATTTGACAGTGTATCCACAACGTTACAAGAACAATCTTCCTTCTTAAATATGTCACTTTAATCGAGGATGCAAATAGAGTTTACTCTCGAAACTTCACGAATGCGCTATTCGCAGTCTCTTCTCCGAAAGTCGTTTTGCGTTAACTGAGTCCTCCCAAGATATGAGTTCAGCTATAAGGATGGGTGCTGTGCACAGCGACACACTATCGGATTATGCACAGCATATCACAGCTGGGTTCTTCGAAACATCTGTATATATCAATCTAGCGGGATACCATTTATATAAGCTTTCAGTCAGGGTGTTTGCATAGATCTGGCTGTGGGAGAAAGGGTAGCTGTACTAATATTTAGTGCAATTTCATTTGGGCACTGCGTGACGAAACAACGGATTCTGGAAAGTGCCGGAGCTACTCTTTACTGGGAATGGGTAGTAACACACATCTGTAGGAAATGGAAATGGTTTGTACAACCAAAAAAAAATTTTTGAATAATACCTCTTGGTGAGGTCTTATATATACGCTAGTAGTCTCTCTTGCGTGATGTGGAAACGACTTACTAGATATTTTGCACTGATGTATTTTCCCCACAAATCAAAAGTCACTTCGTTTGCTTCCATCAGGAGGTCATTTGTCAAGGTTGACATAAACGCCCCCAACCAGACCCTAACGGGTTTGTTCTGATATTTATTCTTTCTAGAGCGATGTTTGTTGTCGAGCAGAAACAAATTCAATTATGTATTTTTAATTCATAGGCATGGCTCAAATGCAGTGTAAAAATACAGGTATATAACATTATTATATGTATACAGCAAGAACACGGAGAGACAAAACTACGTACAGTAGTTTTAAACTGTCAGGAAGTTTCGTATGAGTGCACACTCCGCTGCAGAGTGAAAATCTCATTCTGGACTACGTATAAAACCTACTGAATGCCAGTATCTATGCTCCTAATTCATTTTAGAGCTGTAACATCAGCTTTCATGAGGTCGCTCCAATTCCGCTGGTAGGAACGTAAGGGGCATTCATCTCTAATGTGCTTGAATGGTTCGGAGCCCCACAGTTACAAAACGGAGACTCTGTAGCATTGCATTTGTGGAGTGAATCTGAGCATCGACCATGCCCGCTGCGAGCTCTGTTTAATCCGACATATAGTTTCCTGTGCCATCAGTATTATAGCTATATTTTCGGGACCACTCAAGATCTTTACGATTTTCGGTAAGATGGGAGTTATAATCCAACGTTTCTCTCACTTCGAAGTTAGTGGAATCGAGCTGTTCAGTTTGCCGTAACGGTGGGCATCTTGAACGGAGTCTGTTTCGTCGTAGTGCTGGTATGTCTTCCTGTGTGGGTATTACGTGCTTCTCCTGTAGCTTGCGGCATTTGCTAAGGAATGCCCCGCTTCTACTGATTGTGGGTGTATAGATCTTGCCCAGCAGAGGATGTCAGAAAATGGGTGTTGGTCGAATTGTCCCAGTCATTAACCGCCTAGTGTGGTTCAACTGGACCTCGATCAAGTTGGGATGGCAGCTGTTTAGGCACGCCAGTGCACAGCACTCGAACTGCTGAGAAGTCCATCGGAATAGATGATGTGCGCAAGGTATCTGCTGAAGCTCCCCTTGTCATTCCACTCAAATTTTTGAATGATATTCTTAAAGAGTTTTTATCTTGGCAGCAGTATTTTTAAGATATTTTTTATATGAGAGGGTGCGGTGAAGGGTGACACCAAAATACTTTGGGTGCTACCTATAACCCCAACCTTTCACATAAAAAATACCACTGCAAAAAAAAAATCCGTGATGACTATGCTGAAACTGGTTTCACAGAAGGCGCACATCACTGTATCATCAGCAGAGAAATAGAACTCTATTTTATTAGAAACTATCGTATATGTAGGGCATCCACTACTAAAATAATTAAACACACCGAAAGGAACACTCTATATAGGCTTCAGTAAGTATGACTTAGAGAGGATATAAAATGTAGACTGGCAATGGTAAGGAAAGCGTTTCTGAGAAAGTGAACTTTGTTAACATCGAGTATAGATTTAAGTGTCAGGAAGTCTATTCTGAAAGTATTTGTATTGAGTGTAGCCCTGTATGGAAGCGAAACGTGGACGATAAATAGTTTAGGCAAAAAGAGAATAGAAGCTTTCGAAATGTGGTGCTAAAGCAGAATGCTGAAGATTAAATGGATAGATCACATAACTAATGAGGAGGTATTGAACAGAATTGGGGAGAAGAGAAATTTGTGGCACAACTTGACTAGAAAAAGGGATTGATTGGTTGGTAGGACATATTCTGAGGCATCAAGAGATTCACATGACATGATTTTAACTTTTTTATTAAGAGTTATTAATGTTCTTGTACAGTTTTTATATTTTTTGTTATGCAGAGATACGCCTGAGGATGTATCAGCATGGTATGAAACATATTGTACTAGTCTCTGAGTGACTACAATGAAACAGCTAAGGCGGCAAGTAGGAGCAACAGTCATTTTATCAACATTTCAGTACATCAGTATATTGTAATTTATGTAATTGTTCTCTTCAGTATGCATTTTATTAATCAATGGCAGCCCGTTAGAGACACTTTTACAAACAGTATTTGCAGGACCACTTGCTGACGACTGCTGCGGCGACAGATGTACCGGCAGATATTCGGCTCCTCAGCCACTTGCTCACGCCTGCCGCCTGCGATCTGTTCGCAGACGCGCCCACGTGCAAGCCGAACCAGAGCCGCGTGATCGGAGTGGCCAAGAACGAGCGCGCCAACATCTCGTGCGAGGTGGAGGCGAACCCGGCGGACGTGTCCTTCCAGTGGGCCTTCAACAACTCTGCGGACAGCCAGGACGTGGCGCCGTCGCGCATCTCGCTGGCCGGCTCGGTCAGCTACGTCACGTACACGCCCGTCACGGAGCTCGACTACGGGACGCTGCTCTGCTGGGCGCGCAACCGCGTGGGCCGCCAGCGCTCGCCCTGCGTCTTCCACATCGTCGCCGCCGGTGAGTAGCCGGTTACCCGCTGGTGCTGCCCGCGCCTCTCCAAGCCACCTGGTGGCTAATACGTAAAAAAAGAAAGTAACATGCGCGTCTTTCGTCACTGCCAGGTAACACAGCTCGATGAAAAGTGAACCAAACATAGAAATAACTGCTAAATTATAGTAAAGGTGGTGACTAAAAGAAAAGCAGAATGAGAGGAACGGAAACGACTCTTTTATTCAAAAACAGCAATTACATGGAATTTTGAGAAGATAAGACCGTAGTTGCTGTAAGTCTTTCTTTTAAAAGCACGCAGTATTTTAGCAGCAGCATCAACCGCAGTAAAATTAAGTCATTTCGCGATTGAGAAAAAAGGAACATAAATCGATTTTATTGGTTGCCAAGTAACATAGGTCGATGAAACTTGGACCAAAAATACACTGAAGAGACAAAGAAACTGGTACACCTGTCTACTATCCTGTAGGGCCCTCGCGAGCACGTAGAAGTGCCGCAACACGATGTGGCATGGACTCTACTAATGTCTGAAGTAATGCTGGGGGGAACTGACACCATGAATCCTGCAGGGTTGGCCATAAATCAGTAAGAGTAAGAGGGGCTGGAGATCTCTTTTAAACCGTACTTTGCTAGGCATCCCAGATATGCTCAATATTGTTCATAACTGGGGAAAATGGTGTCCAGTGGAGTTGTTTAAACTCAGGAGGGTGTTCCTGGAGCCACCCTGTACCATTTCTGGATGTCTGTGGTGTCGCATTGTCCTGCTGGAATTGCCCAAGGTCTTCGGGATGCACAATGGTCATAAATGGATGCAGGCGATAAGGCAGGATGCTTACGTAAATATCACCTGTCAGAATCGTTTCTAGACGTATCTGGGGTCCCATATCACTCCATCTGCACACGCCCCACATCATTACAGATCCTTCATCGGTTTGAATAGTTCCCTGCTGACATGCAGGTTCCACGTATTCATGAGGTTCTCCATATCCGTAGACGTCCATCCCGCCCCCCGATACAATATGAAAGGAGACTCGTTCGACCAGGCAACATATTTCCAGTCATCAACAGTCAAGTGTCGGTGTTGACGGACCCAGGCGAGGCGTAAAGCTTTGTGTTGTGCAGTCATGAAGGGTACACGAGTGGGCCTTCGGATCCGAAAGCCAATATCGATGATGTTTCGTTGAACGGTTCGCAAGCTGACGTTTGTTGATGGCCCAGCATTGAAATTTGCAGCACTGTGCGGAAGGATTCCCGTTCTGTCACGTCGAACAATTTCCTTCAGTCGTCGTTGGGCCCGTTCCTACAGGGTCTTTTTCCGGCCGCAGCTGTCTCAGAGATTTGATGTTTTACCGGATTCCTGGTATTCACGGTGCACTCGCGAGATGGTCGCACGGGAAAGACCCCACTTCCTCGCTGCCTCGGAGATACGGTGTCCTACAGCTCGTGTGCCGACTATAACACCACGTTCAGACTCACTTAAGTCTTTATAACCTGCCATTGCAGCAGCAGTAACCGATCTAACAACTGCGCGAGACACTTGTTATCTTATATAGGCGTTACCTACCGCAGCGGCGTATTCTGAATGTTTACATATCTCTGTATTTGAATACTCATGCCTATACCAATTTCTTTGGCGCTTCAGTGTAGAAAGAACTGTTGCATTGTAGTGCAGGTGGTAACTGAAAGAAAATACACAATGAGGGGAATTGAAATGGCACCTTTATTCAAAGACAATAATTACACGGAATTCTGAAAAGATAAGACCGCTTTTACTGTAAGTGTATTATTTAGATACAGGATCTGTTTCGCAGCATTTTAGTAGCAGTACCAGGAGCACTAAAATTAAGTAATTTTTTGTCTGAAAGAAAGAGGAACATACAGTGATTTTATTGGTTGGGTCGTTGATCTGGAAGGAGAGTCATCTGATTAATGGAGGATGTGGAAAGAAGTCGGCTGTGCCTCTTCAAGGGAACCATCCTGGTATTTGCCTCAAACGATTTAGGCAAATCACAGAAAACCTGAATCACAATGGCCGGACACGGTTTGAACCGTCGTCCTCACGAATGCGAGTCCAGTGTGCTAAACACTGAGCCTCCTCGCTCGGTTTGGTATTACTGCAGCTGATGATGCAACTACAACGATGCGAAACCGTTGTGCCTTTAAAGAAATGAGTTAGAGATAAAGCGGTGTCATCTTTACATTTAGCAACGTCAGCAGGTGCCATAAAATTAAGTCGTGTTGCGATTGAAAAAAGACAAACATGATTTAATTTTACTTGAACTGACGATGCAACTAAAATGATTACAGCTAAACCGGTCTTATCTCCTGAGAATGATGCATCCAGGCTATGGCCGCTCTGACTACAAGGTTTATTTATTTATTTATTTACACGTCGTGTTCGTTAGGACCAAATTGAGAAGCAAATCTCCAAGTTCATGAAACGTGTCAGTACATGTAATTACAATATAGATGTAATTACAGATGAAAACAAATGTTCATGAACCCAAAAAAAGCCAGTCCCTAAGTTTAAGTAAACGCAATCAACAATAAAATAAGAATCAGCTTAAGTTTTCAAGGAACTCCTCGACACAATAGAAGGAGTGACCCATGAGGAAACTCATCAGTTTCGATTCGAAAGCGTGTGGATTACTGCTAACATTTTTGAATTCGAGTGGGTGGCTTACTGAAAATGGATGCAGCAGTGTATTGTACATCTTTTTGCACAAGAGTTGAGGAAGTTCGATCCAAATGCAGATTTGATTTCTGACGAGTATTAACCAAGTGAAACCTGCCTATTCTTGGTAATAAGCTAATGTTGGTAATAAGAAACGACAATAACGAATATATATGGGCCTTTAAAGAGACGAATGTCAAAATATCCAGACTCGTGAACAGGGGTCGCCAAGAGGTTCGTGAACGTACACCACTTATTGCCCGAATCGCCCCTTTCTGAACCAAAAATATCTTTTCAGAATGGGAAGAGTTGCCCCAAAATATTATACCATACGACATAAGCGAATGAAAATAAGCAAAGTATACTAATTTTCGTGTCGAACGATCACTCACTTGAAATACCGTTCGAATAGCAGTATTAGTCTTTGAACAAGATCCTGAACGTGGGCTTTCCACGACAGCTTACTACCTATCTGAACCAATAGGAATTTCAACTGTTCGGTTTCACTAATCATATGCCCAACCTGTGAAGTTGAAACGCCAGGATTTGTTGAACTGGGTGTTAGAAACTGTAAAAACTGAGTCTTACTGTGACTTAGCTTTAGTTTATTTTCTACAAGCCATTAACTTAGGTCATGTACTGCACTATCTGAAACCGAGCTAATGTTGCAGACAACATCCTTTGCCACCAAGCTAGTGTCATCAGCAAACAGAAATATTTTAGACTTACTTGTAGTACTATAGAGCATATCATTTATATAAATAAGGAACTGGAGTGGCCCCAACACTGATCCCTGGGGCACCCCCCACTTGACGTTACCCCACTCAGACCCCACATCACAGCCGTTATCAGTATTGTGAATAATGACCTTTTGCTGCCTGTTGCTAAAGTAAGAGGTGAACCAATTGTGAGCTACTCCCCGTATTCCGTAATGGTCTAACTTCTGGAGCAGTATTTTGTGATCAACACAATCAAATGGCTTACTTAAATCAAAAAAATATGTCAAGCGTTCGAAACCTTTTGTTTAGCCCATCCAGTACCTCACAGAGAAAAGAGAATATAGAATTTTCAGTTGTTAAACGACTTCTATGGCCGAACTGTACATTTGATAGCAAATCGTGTGATATAAAGGAATCAATTATCCTTACATACACAGCCTTTGCAATAACTTTTGCAAACACTGACGGAATAGAAATAGGTCTAAAATTATCTTCAGTATCCCTTTCTCCCATATTATAAAGCGGCTTTACTACTGAGTACGTTAATCGCTCAGGAAACTGACCCTTCCGGAAGAAAAAATTGAAAATATGGCTAAATACAGGGCTAACATGTGCAGCACAGTACTTTAATATTCTGCTAGACACTCCATCATAACCATGAGATTCCTTAGACTTCAGTGATTTAATTATTGACTCAATCTCCCTGTTGTCTGTATCACAGAGGAGTATTTCAGACTTCAATCTCGCAAAGGCATTTGCCAGGAAAGTTATATGATTCCCTGTAGAAACAAATTTTTATTTAATTCAACAGAAATGCTCAGAAAATGATTGTTAAATACTGTACATATATCTTATTTATCAGTAACAGAAATATTTTTACTGCGAACTAATTTTATATCGTCGATCTTGTGCTTCTGACCAGACACTTCCTTCACAACTGGCCATATGGTTTTAATTTTATCTTGTGAATTAGCTACTATATTTGCATACCACATACTCTTTGCCTCCCTAATAACATTTTTAAGCACCTTACAATACTGTTCGTAATGGGCTATTGTGGCTTGGTTGTGACTACTTCTAACATTGTGATATAATTACCGCTTTGTTCTACAAGATATCCTTATCGCACTCGTCAGCCACCCGGGCCGCCTATTACTGCTAGTACCACGTTTCGCACGTTCTAATCGAAAGCAGCTCTCAAAGAGTCTGCTGCGTAATTACACTGAAATCACCGCGAATCATGACGGTTCCCCGGACGTGACAAAAGGCGGATGGGAATGCAAACTCTGAAATGTCCCCGCAACGTAGCCTAGGAGTTGTGGCAGAGCGTTACATTGCTGCACCAGCACGGTTGACAATAATTCGATGGTCGTTGGTGCATGTGGGCGTGCAGCAATACGCGTAAGCACCACTCCCACTCCCGCAACGTCTTCGATGGAATTTAAAGAGAGTAACGAGTAGGCCAGTTGCTTCGCTGAATATCCTCTTGCTCCTAGAGTTTCTCCTTCTATAGTAAACAGAGCGAAAGTACGTAATATTTTGAATAGAATGGGCAATCAGTGATATGAAGCATTTGTGAAGATGAATTAGTTATGAGAGACAAACGTTGCGATTCGCTACGCACGAGCATGTAAAGGCGACAGAATGAAAATTATAACAGTATACTTAAATGTCTAGTAAATGATAATAAAGTTGAAAATGGGGAAAACATTTAAGTTCCGCGTCATACAATTGCTTAGCAGCAAGAAATATGTGGTTGGTGAAATCCGGTTTCGCAGGACAGAGCGAATCAGGTTATGGTTGTGGAGGGGGCCGTAATCAGTTACTGTGAGTTGCACAAAACACACAAACTTTTATTTTCCTAAGAACCACGTAACTACACATTGCGTTAAATGGATCAAATTAAAACAACACGGCTGAAGGCATAGTTAAGATAACTTGAGATACCTCCTGGGCTGAAGGCCCAAAACCAAACCAAATACAAGAACAGCTGAAGGCCTGAACACAAGTTATAAAAGTTTCTGTAAAGAATACACGTGGCTGAAGAGCTTACTTAAAAAATATATATTTCACATACAAGACATTGAACAACTCAGGGTTTAGGGCCTGGATAACAAGAATTTCAGATAGAACAAACTTTCAAAATTTTAGTTATTAAACAAATCAATCGTCAAACTTTAATTTAAGTCAGCTGAAGGGCTTGTCTTAGAATTAAAACAAACTAAATTAATAGATGGCTGAAGGCCTCGCACAGTACACCAGACTGAAGATCACAATCTAAAACCAACAGTGGTGCTTAGAAGTGTTCCAAGGGTCGTCCTGATGAGGTAGCTCTAACATAAGGTGAGGTGAGACAGCCAGCCAGCCAAGAGTAAGGTAAAATAATCGGATGGCAACCCGACCCAGGGATGGCTGAAGGACCGACCAACAACCTAATCAATTCCCTTCCGCCGGACCAACGGTACGACAGCGGAAAATATCAGCCGAGAACGAAGATAGCAGCCGCAGTACGTCTTCAAAATTGGCGTCTAAAAACAGCCAAGGCACAGTAACCACTCTTAAGAAAAATATTTGAACAAACAACTAAAAGGCTGTCGAACTACACGTCGTGCCGGACAGCGTCAACACGGCGAGGAAAAACACACTGCTGGAAAACTTCGCTAACGACCAGGGCAGGAAACTGGGGCGTTAACAGCCACTCGGCAGAAAATACCGCTGGTGCACTTCACTGATAAGTAACAACCAATTTAATAGTTAAAGACCACATAGGAAGATGGCTGCAAAATTTCGCCGACTCCAACACACCATACGTTGTTGCTAGCCGGAAATGCACAGGAGGCAACAACCGACAATGAACCAAGAGATGTGACAGCAGTTGAGGTTTCGTAACAGGTTAACTCATCACTCAACTTCTGCGTCCAGGTTCGGTGGGCAACGAACGTTGTACCTCTCGCAGCTAGCGCCTCGCAATCCCACCGCGCGTGCACGTTGCCGAAAGTCCCGGCCTGACATCGCGCCACGGAGACTTCCTCGGTGCTCTGTCCCAACCAACCGACTACATGCAGCACGCAGACAGCATTAAAATAGCTGCTCAGTCAAAACCACACAAGATACACAGGTTTCACGAAAACACTTTCACAAACAACTTGAACAGTACTAATACGAGTGACCGTGGAACAACAAAGACCAATCATAAGTCGACACACACGGAGAACCCAGAAGAGGTCGGGGACCAAATACACGTCGTCCAATGAGACGACCGACCGAACGACCAACCAAGGTCGTCCCCACCTGGTCGCGTGTGTCGACAACGGTCGGGCGAGTCATGACTGTCCGGACCTCACAGTGTGCTCCGTTCCGACTTAACTCCCGGTACACGTCGACCCGGAAATACTAGCGGTCTTTCCAAAGATAGTACGACAGTGCTCTTATCGATAAGCGCTGCTGCTGCCACTCATGGGCAGGCAAGCCAGCAACTTAATAAATCGAATAAGAAACTGGGCGGCAGTACCGCAAAGACAAGATATCAAGCAGTAAACGGCACGAACATGAACCACGCACGGCTCAGTGGGTAAATCATATATTGAAACATTAAATTATACAAATTCAATACACGACACACACATTTAATTAGGTAAGCTGAGTAAAACAAAGATTGGGTCGACAATACTACGATGTAAATGACTAGATTTGTATTCTGTACCTGTCCTCTTTGGCTGCTGACCTCATAAAACACGGAACTAGTAACGGAACGTGGATCATAATCCCACACGCGGCATTCGCAGCAACTTGGCTATGTAAGTCAGTGGAAATGTAAAATCAAGATGTAAGCCCATCACGAATGCATGACGAAATAACGTTGGGTGCAAGCAATGTTTGCTGGTAACCCACATATCGTAAGCGACCTCACCAAGTAGAGGAAGAGATCGACCTGCTGCATTCAACCCATTACGTCCCACACGCACGCCCACCAGCAAGTCACAGCCTTATTAAAACCTCCAACCAGAGTTCCTCGCTCGGCGGGTAGCGGTGTGATTGGCTCCCTGACCTGGAAACCAGCGAATTCCCGTAAACTCCAGAGACTATACATGCTGGCCAAACTGTCTACATTCGGTTACTGGTACAGAATACCATCTTTGCATTACTTTAGCAAAACTGGGACGCGATTTAAATCCCATAACTGAAAGAGGAAGTGGTTGTTTCGCAGGCAACTTTGAACGCTTACAGACATTAATAGTCTCATAGTAGGAAGGCTCAAGAAACCATTTGATTTAATTTTAATTTAATGCTGATAACACACACTTAATTGTGGAGTAAAATGTACAAAAACGTCCTATTCACAGTTTTTAATGCCTCAATAAAGCCAGTGGCGTAAGAGGGCGGGAGGATATTCCAAAATCTCGCCCAGCGCTCGTGAGCTGTAACTTACACAATGACCAACAGATCCGACAAGCACTGAATTTGATGGGTCTTAGGTATGGTGTAGAGAGACGTGTCCTGAGTACCCTACTAGCAGTTTTAATGCGATGGCCACTAATTCAAGACAAAATCGATGTTGAAGTTTTATGCATACTCTCCTATACCTGTAATTTTAACCATGTCTCGACCGAGAGAGCGTAGAAGTTCACAGCCACGATGTTGGCGGTAAGTGTTCACATCACGCCCGTTGAGTTTTTGTTTTTCAGTGTCATCGTAAAAAGTCATTAAGTAGAATATGTTATGATAAATTACTGAAAAATAATTTTTCCCCAGAAATTTCAGTAATAAAACTTACTTCAAATGTGTATTTCTTTTTTACATAATAGATTACAAAATCGTGTTACTCGCCATCGCTAGCAGTGCTAGGACAGAATTCGAAATGGAAGTTGTAGTACAAGCCGCCGAGATACGAGTTCGTAGAGCACCACGCACGTTCTAAGAAACTTATTGCCTTGGAGAACACGGATTTTTCAGAACGGATAATGGAAAACACGGTTCGTTTAAATTGAAATAGATCGTTCATTCTGCTATCAACTTCGCTGCGAACGACGCGTATTTAGTCATTTCCGTGAAAGCAGGTGGAATGAAACGATGCAGAATTAAAGAATGTATTCATATGGAATCTCCCCTCGCAGCGATTCCTACATTAGTCATTAGCAAATCGAGAAGATTTCGAATTTTTTCTCTACAATTTTAACCTGCCTGTGGAAATACAATCACACGGTTGGCAAAGTGGAATACATTAGAGTAGGATTATTTTTACGGTACAGGTGCATGCTTTTCTTTCATGTGCAAAGGTTTGATAGTAAAGTTTGCGAACCGTCTGCCCTCCGCACGAATAAATAATGTAAATGAATTTTTTTTGTCCCACACACGGAAGAATGACACATTTTAAAAACTCGACGTACAGCAACTTTGTGAACTTCATCAACATCTACATTTATACTCCGCAAGCCACCCAACGGTGTGTGGCGGAGGACACTTTACGTGCCACTGTCATTACCTCCGTTTCCTGTTCCAGTCGCGTATGGTTCGCGGGAAGAACGACTGCTGGAAAGCCTCTGTGCGCCCTCGAATCTCCATAATTTTACATTCGTGATCTCCTCGGGAGATATAAGTAGGGGGAAGCAATATATTTGATACCTCATCCAGAAACGCACCCTCTCGAAACCTGGACAGCAAGCTACACCGCGATGCAGAGCGCCCCTCTTGCAGAGTCTGCCACTTGAGTTTGCTAAACATCTTCGTAACGCTATCACGGTTACCAAATAACCCTGTGACGAAACGCGCCGCTCTTCTTTGGATCTTCTCTATCTCCTCCGTCAACCCGACCTGGTACGGATCCCACACTGATGAGCAATACTCATGTATAGGTCGAACGAGTGTTTTGTAAGCCACCTGCTTTGTTGATGGACACCATTTTCTAAGAACTCTCCCAACTAATCTCAACCTGGCACCCGCCTTACCAACAATTAATTGTATATGATCATTCCACTTCAAATCGTTCCGTACGCATACTCCCAGATATTTTACAGAAGTAACTGCTACCAGTGTTTGTTCCGCTATCATATAATCATACAATAAAGGATCCTTCTTTCTATGTATTCACAATACATTACTTTTGTCTATGTTAAGGGTAAGTTGCCACTCCCTGCATCAAGTGCCTATTTGCTGCTGATCTTCCTGCATTTCGCTGCAATTCTCTAATGTTGCAACTTCATCCGTGAAAAGCCGCATGGAACTCCCGACACTATCTACCAGGTCATTTATATATATTGTGAAAAGCAGTGGTCCCATAACACTCCGCTGTGGCACGCCAGAGGTTACTTTAACGTCTGTAGATGTCTCTCCATTGAGAACTACAGCCACACACTAACAGTACCTGCAACGCTACTCCTTCAGCGCATAATCTCAACGTCTTCCCTATTAGTTTCGGTACCCATGCGTTAAATAGTCTTCCGCGCATACTGGCTCAAGTAGGGAAAGTGCTTCATCCGTCGTTGCGAACACTTTGGAGCTGGCAAAATATTTGGAACTCTAACTACGAACTGCAAAAGGATTAGAAATTTGAAGAAGTATGCTGTATTGATCGATTTGTTAGTGAAATTTCTACCACGGAAACGGCTAATTTTTAAAAAATTTACATGACGTATGCTACTTAACGATATTCGCTACGATGAAATTTGAAAGAAATAAAGTACACCTGGATGATTTGAATCGGTACAGTCACCATGGACGCTGTGAACCGTGGTCCCTATGTTACACTTGCTTCGTCGAAACGGTATTAAAGTATATTAAAGTAACGAGTATAAAAGGACTGCATGAAATTCCAAGAAAGATCTTCTCGAAACTAGAGCCTGCCGCATGAAATGCCGGTAGTCAGGTACTTTCTTCTACTACACACCAAAAGAAAAAAACACTCCGTCTTCAGGCCACAAGGGGCCATCGGGACCATCCGACCGCCGTGTCATCCTCAGGTGAGGATGCGGATATGAGGCATGTGTGGTCAGCACACCGCTCTCCCGGCTTTTATGATGGTATTCTTGACCGAAGCCGCTCCTCAATTGGCAACAGAGATATGGCAACACTATATGGCGGACTGGATGGTCACCCATCCAAGTGCCGGCCACGCCCGACAGCGCTTAACTTCGGTGATCTCACGGGAACCGGTGTATCCACAGCGGCAAGGGCGTTGCCACTACTACACACCAATGCTCATCTAAATCAATGATCTATGGGCCTGATGGCCCCATTGTTAGTTTGCTTTCATAGGTCAGTATGATGTTGCTTTCCAGCTTATTACAGTGTCTCATATCAAAGTTTTCCTGCCACGCGGGGTAGCCGCGCGGTCTTGGGCGTCTTGTTATGGTCCGCGCGGCTCCCCCCGTCGGACGTTCGAACCCTCCCTCGGGCACGGGTGTGTGTCTCGTCCTTAGCGTACGTTAGTTTAACTCAGATTAAGTAGTGTGTAAGCTTAGGGACCGATGACCTAAGCAGTTTTGTCCCATAAGACCTTACCACAAATTTCCCAATTTTTCGTCTCGACATTCGGAAGACCATACTGGTATGCGGTAAACATACTTTACAATGGAGAGACAGTGAGCACAGGTGCCATCGTACAAGTAGACAGAAACGCTGTTCGCCACAGGTCGCCCTGACCCCGTGCACAACTGCTCGGTGGTGAACGCGTCCACGGACTCTCTGTCGGTGCGCTGCTCCGAGGGCTTCAACGGCGGCCTGCCGCAGTCCTTCCAGATCGAGGTGCGAGAGGCTCAGTCGCAGCACCTGCGGGCCAACGTGTCTTCAGCGACGCCCGCCTTCAACGTGGGCGGCCTGCGACCCGGCGAGCGCTACCAGGCATCCGTTTACGCGCACAACCCCAAGGGCCGCAGCGACCCCTTCGTCATCACCGCGGCCACCGTGCCCGCGCCTGAGCGGCAGCTCACTGCCAGCCACCAAGGTAAGCGCCTACACATACCTTTTACAGGTGATGCCCAGCCGCCAGTAGGTTGTT
The DNA here is from genome assembly GCF_021461385.2 of Schistocerca piceifrons. Taxonomy (NCBI): domain Eukaryota; kingdom Metazoa; phylum Arthropoda; class Insecta; order Orthoptera; family Acrididae; genus Schistocerca; species Schistocerca piceifrons. The sequence continues at coordinate 105,694,553 of NC_060141.1, read as the reverse complement.
GTTGTTGTTGTTGTGGTCTTCTATCCTGAGACTGGTTTGATGCAGCTCTCCACGCTACTCTCTCCTGTGCAAGCTTCTTCATCTCCCAGTACGTACTGCAGCATACATCCCTCTGTATCTGCTTAGTGTATTCATCTCTTGGTCTCCCTCTACCATTTTTACCCTCCACGCTGCAATCCAATACTAAATTAGTGATCCCTTGATGCCTCAGAACATGTCCTACCAGCCGAGCCCTTCTTCTAGTCAAGTAGTGCCACAAACTTCTCTTCTCCCCATTCCTCTTCAGTACTTCCTCATTAGTTACGTGATCTACCCATCTAATCTTCAGCATTCTTCTGTAGCACCACATTTCGAAATCTTCTCTTCTCTTCTTGTCCAAACTATTTATCGTCCATGTTTCACTTGCATACATGGCTACATTCCATATAAATACTTTCAGAAACAACTTCCTGACACTTAAATCTATACTCGATGTTAATAAATTTCTCTTCTTCAGAAACGCTTTCCTTGTCATTGCCAGTCTACATTTTATATCCTCTCTACTTCCACCATCATCAGTTATTTTGCTCCCCACATAGCAAAACTCATTTACTACTGTAAGTGTCTCATTTCCTAATCTAATTCCCTCAGCATTACCCGACTTAATTCGACTACATTCCATTATCCTCGTTTTGCTTTTGTTGATGTTCATCTTACATCCTCCTTTCGAGATACTGTCCATTCCGTTCAACTACTCTTCCAAGTCCTTTGCTGTCTCTGTCACAATTACAATATCATCGGCGAACCTAACATTTTTTATTTCTTCTCCATGGATTTTAACAGCTACTCCGAATTTTTCTTTTGTTTCCTTTACTGCTCGCTCAATATACAGATTGAACAAGATCGGGGAGAGGTTACAACCCAGTCTCACTCCCTCCTCAACCACTGCTTCCCTTTCATGTCCCTTGACTCTTACAACTGCCATGGTTTCTGTACAAATTGTAAATAGCCTTTCGCTCCCTGTATTTTATCCCTGCCACCTTCAGAATTTGAAAGAGAGCATTCTAGTCAACATTGTCAAAAGCTTTCTCTAAGTCTACAAATGCTATAAACGTAGGTTTGCCTTTTCTTAATCTAGCTTCTCAAATAAGTCTTAGGGTTGGTATTGCTTCACGTGTTCCCATATTTATACGGAATCCAAACTGATCTTCCCCAAGGTCGGCTTCTACTGGTTTTTCCATTCGTCTGTAAAGAATTCGCGTTAGTATTTTGCAGCCGTGACTTATTAAACTGATAGTTCGGTAATTATCACATCTGTCAACGTCTGCTTTATTTGGGATTGGAATTATTATATTCCTCTTGAAGTCTGAGGGTATTTCGCCTGTCTCATACATTTTGTTCACCAGATGGTGGAGTTTTGTCAGGACTGGCTCTCCCAAGGCTGTCAGTAGTTCTAATGGAATGTTGTCTACATCCGGGGCCTTGTTCCGACTTAGGTCTTTCAGTGCTCGCCAGTAGGTATTAAAGAAAAAAAAAAACATTAATGTGAACTGTCAAGAGCTGCTGATACATCACTCTCTATTCACTATTAGTTTTGACGATATGATCATCCTCAAGTATCATAAAATTATTCACAAAAATAAAAATGATGCTGTCTCAATTCTATAAACACGTAAATGTACGAGGGCTGTTCAGAAAGTAGGGAACGTTTCCGCTGAGGCCGCTATACATGCGTCGATCGCATCTATGAGGCGTGTTTTTTAAGTAAGTACCGTTTTGAAATAAAAAAAGACGTGCTAAGATATATCAATAATTTTAGTTTTACATGAAAGCCTGTAGCTTAATCTACGCACTGACGCCATTACAGTCTCATTCTTCCTTGTTTACGTTGTTTACTGAGTGTTTAAGATGCCTTCGATAATCGTTATTCAACCTGTATTCGGAGTAGCTATTAAAATCCATGGAGAAGAAATAAAAACTTTGAGGTTCGCCGATGACATTGTAATTCAGTCAAAGACAGCAAAGAACTTGGAAGAGCAGTTGAACGGAATGGACAGTATCTTGAAAGGAGGATATAGGATGAACATCAACAAAAGCAAAACGAGGATAATGAAATGTAGTCAAATTAAGTCGGGTAATGCTGAGGGAATTAGATTAGGATATGAGACACTTAAAGTAGTAAATGCGTTTTGCTATTTGGGGAGCAAAATAAGTGATGATGGTCGATGTAGAGAGGATATAAAATGTAGACTGGCAATGGCAAGGAAAGCGTTACTGAAGAAGAGAAATTTGGTAACATCGAGTATAGATTTAAGTGTCAGGAAGTCGATCCTGAAAGTATTTGTATGGAATGTAGCCATGTAGGGAAGTGAAACATGGACGATAAATAGTTTAGAAAAGAAGAGAATGGAAGCTCTCGAAATGAGGTGCTAGAGAAGAATGCTGAAAATTAGACTTGTGGATCACATAACTAATGAGGAGGTATTGAACAGAATTGGGGAGAAGAGAAATTTGTGGCACAACTTGACTAGAAGAACGGATCGGCTGGTAGGACATGTTCTGAGGCATCAGGGGATCACAAATTTGGCATTGGAGGGCAACGGGGAGGGTAAAAATCGTAGGGGGAGACCAAGAGATGAATACACTAAGCAGATTCAGAAGGATGTAGGTTGCAGTAAGTACCAGGAGATGAAGAAGCTTGCAGAGGATAGGGTAGCATGGAGAGCTGCATCGAACCAATCCCAGGACTGAAGACCACAACAACAACAACAACAACAATCGTGAGTCCCGCCGACTGTGAAGTACGGGCTGTTATAAGATATCTTAGTGCTAAAGGCCTAAATGCGATCGATGTTCACCGTGAAATCTGTGCAGTTTACGGAGAAAACATTATGAGTGATGGAATGGTAAGAAAGTGGGAGAGAGCGTTTAAAGATGGCCGCACAATGGAGTGGGCGTCCTTTGGTCGTTAGTGATAGTTTGGTGGACAATAAGGTGAGAGAAAACAGACGCTTTACGATTTCTTTCTTGCGGGATGACTTTCCAAATGTTTCTCGTAGTGTTTTGTATGCCATTGTGACCGAGTACTTGAATTACCGAAAATTGTGCGCCCGTTGTCTACCGAAAATGCTGACGGATATGCACAAAACCAAACGTTTATACAGTGCACTAACTTTTCTTGAGCGGTACCACAGCGATAGTGATGATTTCTTAAGCCAAATTGTTACGGGTGATGAGACATGGGTGGCCTACGTCACACCAGATTCAAAGCAACAGTCCAGAGAAGTTGAGCAAGGGCATCGTTTTGCAGCAAGACAATGCCCGTCCGCATGCGGCGAATCAGACCAAAAATCTCGTCACAGCTTTTCGATGGCAAAATCTAGATTATCCTCCGTACAGCCCCGATCTTGCGCACAGTGACTACCATCTGATCCTGCACTTGAAGAAACACCTGGGTGGTCAGCTTCTTCAAGACGATGACGAAGTCGAAACAGTGGCGTTGCAGTGGTTAACAAGTCAGGCGGCAGACTTCTATGAGGAGGGTATTCAAAAACTGGTACAATGTTATTATAAGTGCCTCAATATTGGCCGGAAATTATGCAGAAAAGTAGATTAAGGTACAGGCTTTCATGTAAAAATAAAATTATTGAGGTATCTTAGCACGTCTTTTTTTAATTTCAAAACAGTACTTACTTTTAAGAAAAACACCCCTCGTATTTTGGTTTGTGCGTGCTCAGCAGCTCAGTCGGCATCCATCCGTGACAGCGGGAACGTCTCTGCGCGTTTGGTTTTTTTTATATTCGAATTTGAAACGTGCGCTGCAATCGAAAATCCCGCCAGTTGTGGGTTTCGGTTTGTAATACGGTTTTTGTTGGCAAAAAGCCTAAAGCCTACAGAAATTTATCTTGAACTGTGCGAAGTGTACGAAATCAACGTAACGTGTGAATGTTCCGCGCGGAAATGGTGCATTCGGTTTAAAAATGGCCGAACCAACGTTCATGATTAAGAGAAGAGTGGACGCCCGAGCATCGTGACGGACGATCTTGTCGCTAAAGTTGATGAAACCATTCGTGAAAACCGTCACTTCACAATAACGGAGCTCTCACTTTCTTTTCCACAAGTTTGACGGATTTTGTTGTTTGAAATTGCCATTCAAAAGCTAGGCTCCCATAAGTTTTGTGCACGATGGGTGCCCAGAATGCTTACAGAGCACCATAAAGAACTGTGTACGGGGCCAACGTTGACACTTGTGGAGGCCTACCACAAAATGGTGACTCGTGACTAGACATGGGTGAAACATGTCAATTGCGAGACAGAATTACACTCCATGGAGTGGGGGCACACGAGGTCCCCCCAAAAACCAAGAAAATGTTTGCAAACCTTGTCAGCATGGAAGTTGATGGCGACAGTGTTTTAGGATAGGCAAGGTGAGCTACTTATTGATTTTCTCGAACGTGGAGCAACCATAAATTCTGCCTGTCAAACTTTGCACAGCCTTAGAAGAGCAGTTCAAGACAAACGCCGAGGAAACATGACGACCTCACACGGCAAACCGCACTAAAGAACTTCTTAATTCATTCAAATGGGAATTTTTCCCTCGTCCACCCCACAGCCTCGATCTTGCACCAAGCGACTTCCACTTGTTTCCCAAGATGAAGAACTAGCTTGCAACGCAGCGCTTTGATGACGCGTAACTCCAGGCGGGCGTGACTCACTGGCTGAAGTCTCAGGCCGAAGAATTTTACGAAAGAGGTCTTTCAAAGCTTGTCCACTACTATGATAAGTGCCTCAATGTGTTTGGTGACTATGTGGGAAAGTAGGATGTCAGTCGCTCTTTCAGATGTAAATAATAAAAAGTATTTCTGGTACTCAGTTTTTTTTTAAATTCCTAAACGTTCCCTACTTTCTGAATAGACCTCGTATTATAAAAGAACATAACATACAGGGTGACGAAAAATTCGGGCACTCGGACTTCGCAGCACGACTCCTCCCATCATGGCAATACAAAAATGTCTGTCACAAAATTTCATTCTGCACGTATTTTAGGCAGTAAATCGACGTTACAGATTGGCAATCTGGCAACACTGTAATCACATGTACGGTAACTAGCTTCGTCGATACATAACGCAAATGACGAGGAGTTGGCTCAGTGAGTAGCGTTTTGGTTTAGTATGCAGGAGATCTTGGATTCGATTGTCGGTCGAGACTTACGTGTTTCTATTTGTTAAAAGTAGACTGCGTGGTACAGTGTCTGCCATCTTAATCGTCATACAGAAATTATAGTGGATCTTCTACGAAACATTTGGAGTGGCGTACTATGAACAAAGAAACTGAATTACAATCGCTGTCATTGATTCGCTTTTAAAGAAGCCTTTGGTACATCGTGGACGGAATTGTTTCTTGCCACTACATCTACTAGATTTCAAACCTAGTTTCTGTTTACAGTCCCCCAATGGTCCCATCGAAATTATTTGCAAAGGACGTTGCTAGTCCGAATGGTGACAGAAGGCTCTAACGACATGTAATGGACCTGAAAGTGGCAAGAATAATAGGTTGTTATTAATCCACTGTACCATTGGGGGAGGGTACACAAAACAAGTTTCGAATCTAGTAGATGCAGTGATGCGAAACAATTTGCGTCCACGACATGCAAAAGGTTTCTTTAAAAGCTGACCAATGAAAACGATTCTAATTCTACTTCTGTGTTAGTAGTAAGTAACTGAAAACGTTTTGTAGAGAACCCACTTTACTGGCTGTAAGAGACGACTGAGGTGCCAGCTATCGTACCGTGCAGACCACTTCTAGTAAATAAATATAGATAAATCTCTACCCAGAATCGAAACCTCGACCTCCTGCATGCTAATCCAAAAAGCTATTCGCTGCACCAATTGCACATGACTCCCGATGCCTACCGACAGAGATAGAAATCGCACACGTGATTACAGAGTTGCCAAACTGCTCTATTTGAAGGCCGTTCACTGCCTAAATCATGAACAGGATGAAATTTTGTGAAAGAAATTGTTTCATTGCTAGTATGTGAGGAATTACGCTGTGAAGTCCGAGTGCGCAAATTATTGTTCACCCTTTATAGTTAATTATACATTGTACAGTTTCGAAAGCAGGTTCCTTCCATCTGTGGGGAGTAACCTCTATACACTGCATAATGTTGCCATGTGGTCTACTGTTAATAATTATGAATATGATCATAGGATCGGAACCAGTAATTAGAGATTTACCTAAAAGGGACTCTTGGTAGTTTTGAATGCAACTTTGTTTCAAGTAAGTAAGAAAATTTAACTTCAGCATAGAAAGAAAGCGAATTAACATACTGAGTATTCAAATAACTTACGGGTTTGCTGCCGGGTGACGTCGTCGAACACCGCCGATATTTCGACAGGAGCACACCCTGCCATTCTCAAGGCACAAATGCAAGGAAGAAAAAATGTGCAAGCAAATTTAATACCTCGGTTCACAGAGGAGAAACAAGGAAGACACCACACACAGAACAAGTGTCAACACAACCAAATATAACCAACATCAGAAATATCGATAGTTACTATTAATCAACAGGTGAGGTACCACTAATTCTGTCCCTCTGTTTTTTGATGAGAGACAGAGCCGGATTCCAAGCAGAATTTAAACAAAATCCACCATCTCTTTTAATAAGGTTGCTTCATTGTCTGATTTCAACAGCTTCCTTAATAACACCATCCCAATAGCTGGACGTGCAAGCCAGAATCACCATGTTGTAGTATTCCATTGGATGACCGGTGTGAAGGCAATGTTCTGCAATAGCGGATTTGCTCGGCTGTTGTAAGTGTGTGTGACGCTTATGTTCAATACACCGGTCTTCCACAGTCCTGATTGTCTGACCAATATACGACATGCCACAACTGCAAGGAATACGATAGACCGCTACTTTACGCAAACCAAGATCATCTCTTACGGACGCCAACAGGGCCTTAATCTTAGAAGGTGGTCGAATAACACATTTCACATCATATTTCCGCAAAATACGGCCAATCCTGTTGGAAATGCTTCCCGCGTAAGGAAATAAGGCCTTAGACTTAGGTGCCACTTCGTTGCTGTCGTCACTCACCCATTGCACAGATGGCTGATGACGCAACGCACGTTTGATCTGCCTCTCACTATAACCATTCTGACGAAAGGTGACTTCGAGATGTGATAGCTCAGCTGCCAAACTTTCAGGGTCTGAGATAACGTGGGTCCTGTGATCCAAGGTGCGAAGTACTCCTTCACGCTGAGCTGGATGGTGACAACTACCAGCTCGCAGATACAAGTCAGTGTGGGTGGGCTGTAAACAGAATGTCCCAACGTACCATCAGTATTCCTTTTGACCAACAAATCAAGGAAGGGAAGGCATCCATTCCTTTCCACCTCCATAGTGAACTGAATATTCGGGTGGACTGAATTCAGATGTTCCAAAAACCGGTTTAAATTCTTACTACCATGAGGCCAAACAACAAACGTATCGTCTACATATTTGAAAAAAACACGCAGGTTTCAAGGTCGCCGACTCCTGTGCACGTTCCTCAAAGTCCTCCATAAACACATTGGCCACAGTAGGTGACAACAGGCTTCCCATTGAAACTTCATCAGTCTGTTCGTAGTACTAATCATTGAATAAAAAGTAAGTGGAAGTCAGCACATGTCGGAAAAAATTTGTTAACTCGACACCAAACTTAACCTCAATTAGCTGCAACGAATCAGAGAGAGGAACGAGAGTAAAAAGAGAAACCACATCCAAACTGAATAAAATATCACAGTCATTCAAACGCAATCCCTGCAACCGACGTAAGAAATCCGGAGAGTTCTTAATGTGGTGTTCACACCTACCTACTAGTGGGCTCAACAAACTAGTAATATGTTTACCTACACGATATGTCGGAGCACCAATATTAGAAACAATAGGACTCAACGGGACATCCTCTTTATGGACCTTATGGAGGCCATATAATCTAGGTGGTATAGCACAGTAAGAATTAAGACTCTTGATAGTCTCCTGTGACAAAGAATTTTCTTCAGGAATTTATTAGCCTTTCTCCCAACACTCTTAGTAGGGTCAGCACCGATTTTGCGATACGCAGAATCAGAAAGTAGACACTGCATCTATTGAATGTAATCGTGCTTGTCCAACAAAACGGTGGCGTTACCCTTGTCTGCAGGTAAAATAACAATATCAGGATTCTTGTACCGTTGCCTGCGGAGGTTGGATAAACTTCGCAGCAGAAGAGTAAGGATTGAATGTGCATTATCGTTTTCATTGAAGTGTCGAAATCATAGTGTGGTTCCAACGTTGCTAAGGTTGTGCATCATATTAATTCTCCTGCCGCCAATCGCATCAAGCAAAGTGCCGGTTTAGCTCTTGTTCCTGAAAGGATTCACTTTACTCGCCGTCAGTTAGATTTTGTTTCTAAGGAATCATTTCAGCTTCGTTTAATTGTAGCGTCTAATGTTACTGAATTTTCTTGGGATTGGGTGGACGGTGCCTCTTGGTCGCAGTCCGACTGGGAATTTCAATCTGTAACTGCTCGTCATTCGGCGAAGTTTGAACGTTTCCTTGGCTCAGTGTCTAATTCTCGACGTTCTGTAAACAATCTCACGGAGAAAACATTTGACGACGCAGCTTTGTCTGTGCTGGGGACAGGTTTGAACATCGTACCGACGCATTAGAGTTTGCCAGTCTTAGATTTTATTAGTTCTATCGAACAGGCTGTTTATAAACTACTTTCCGAGGCTGCGGAAGAGGTTAGGAGGGAAGCTTGTCGTGTGTTGACTGGGGCCCGTCCACCCAAGTGTAACATTACAGCAGCTGAGGCGGCTGCTTTACGTTCACCGTATCGTACGGTAGTGAAACTTGGTAGATAGGCTAATATGATAATGCTTAACGGATTTACGCAAGCAAACAATTGGCTCCAGTTTTGGCAAACAGGTGCAAATCTGGACCTGTACACTGTTTGTATGGTGGTATGACATGCACCCTGTCAAGTGACCTGTCATAACATATGGCTGTCCAGAAGAGAGACCGTTTGCTATTAGTGGGACTGTTTCATGTGAACGGCAACATTAGCGTGCTACATTGAGACAGTATCGCCGACTGGAAGGTCTGAGGGGAGGCCTGATGTCATTAAATGAGTTAAAGGGAAGGATAATCGAGTTCGGAAATGCGGGTAAGCTTGATGTGGCACCTGCAAGACGAAGGGGTCCTATCCTGGTGAAAGTTATTGACGGGGTTGCGGTTATAGGAGCTTAGGCTTCCGCGGCCGGTGTCATGGGGATTAAAATTCTTCTGGGTATTATGCCACGTCATTGCTAAAACTAACACCAATAATAAACTGAATCCGACGTTTCGGCCGAATTGCAACGGTCTTCCTCAGGGCACGACTGCTTTTGCTTGGGGATAGGTGCTTCTATTTATTACAGACTATCGATGTCTGACGTCACTGTCGTAAAACTTTTAATTGGCTCTCTTATATTTCTAGCTAGTCATGACGTAAGGAAAGATAAAAGGAAAGAGGCTATTCATGGATGTCCATGTCGTCAGCGATTGGTAGCTGTCCGCCAATCAGCGTTCGGCTTCTGGTCGACAAGTTTTCCACCTGGTGTGCGTGGAAGTGGACTGACAGCTGCTCTACAGCTGTTTGTGCAGATACGTCCGTGTCCCGTGTAGCTTCTGCCCCGCGACCGCTCGCGGCCCGTTGTACTGGGAAGGCCGGCAGCGATGACGCCGGGAGTTTGTAGCCATCTCCTCTCAGGCTGCTTAACAATTTCGATTGCCTCCGGTATTTTGCGTTCTTGTATCCTCGATTCTTTCTCCAGTACTCGGGCTTCCTGGAACCTGATAGGTTGTACACAGTCACGATGGTGTTCCGCTATCGCCGATTTATTATTTTGTTGTAATCGTATATAGCGTTCGTGTTCTGCTACTCGTAAGCTGACAGGTCGCCCTGTTTGTCCTATGTAGGCAGCTCCGCACTCACACGGTAGTTCGTAAGCACCTGCTGCGTTAAGATTGTTGACTACTTCCTTGGTGGAACCTATCATTTCGTGGATCCTGTGACTGCTTCGAAAAATCGGTCTGAAACCTCGTCGGCGGAGGACGTTGCCTAGCCGTTCTCTGACGCCTTTTGCATATGGTAAGTGTACTAGTGGAAGCCTCTCATCTTTGCTTTCTTCTCGTGTTCTGTCCCCTTTCGTTTTAGTTACCTTTCTTATGATGTTCTCATCACAGCAGTTGGCACGAAACGTGCGTTGTAGCTCCTTTAATTCTTCTTTGATGTTATTTTCCTCGATTATCCGGTAGGCTCGGGAAGTTAACGTATGCAGAACAGAATACTTTTGAGCTGGTTGTTGGTGGCTCTCCGCGTGCACGTACCGATTAGTTTGCGTTGGTTTCCGGTACACTTTCTGATCCAGTTTACCTTCGGCAGCTTTATATACTTCCACATCCAGAAATGGGAAGATACCATTGTTTTCAGTCTCATGTGTGAACTTCATATTTTTGTGCAGGCTATTTAAGTGGTGGACTAAGTTTCCCAGTTATGCTTCACCGTGAGGCCAGATAACGAATGTGTCGTCCACATGTCGTAGCCTACAACTGGGACGTAACGGAGCAGAAGCTAGGGCCGTTCGCTCGAAAGCTTCCATGAAGATGTCCGCAGCTACAGGGGAGAGCGGGGAACCCATTGCTACTCCATCTAACTATTCGTAATATTTTCCCTGCCAGATGAAGTACGTAGAAGACAGACATAAGCGCACCAGATCGCAGATATATGGTGGGATCCGATCCTGTAGAATGCGCATATTCTCCTCAAAAGGTACGTTAGTGAAGAGAGACTTGATCTCAAAACTGACCATAATGTATGATGGCTTTATTCGCTGGTCCCTAATCAGTTGTATGAAGTGGGAAGAGTCTTTCACGTAGTCGTCTGTTTGTCCCACAAGACGGCGTAACTTAGGTGCCAGATGTTTCGCAACATAATACGTAGGTGAATCTATTGCGTTCACTATGGACCTCAGCGGATAAGTCTCCTTATGGAGGCCAGTCATCTTAGACATCGATAGTCTGTAATAAATAGAAGCACCTTTCTTTCTTTATTTTGCTACTGCCTATATACCGCATTGTGCACTGGGTCGGCTGGGTTAAGTACCGATTTGGCATGGTTAATTTGAATGGGTGGCCGGATGCCCTTCCTGCCGCCACCCCATACCCGCCGGGACGGAATTAGCGCACCCCAGCTGTCTGCGTCTATTGTAAATTGTGAAATAGTGTGAATGTATTTCAGATTTCTGCGAGTCGTGTAACTGAGGCGGGACGTGGGGACCAGCCGTTATTCACCTAGTAGGATGTGGAAAACCGCCTAAAAACCACACCCAGGCTGAATGGCACACCGGCCGTCGTCGTTCATCCGCCGGGCGGATTGGATCTGGGGCAGGCGCGCCTACCCGAGTCCAGGAAGCATCGCGTTAGCGCTCTCGGCTATCCTGGGGGGTCAAATAGAAGCACCTATCCCCATGCAAAACCAGTCGTGCCCTGAGGAAGGCCGTTGCAATTCGGACGAAGTGTCGGATATAGTTTATTATTGTTGTTAGTTTTAGCAATGACGCGGCATAATATCCAGAAGAATTTTAATCACTATGAGCTTGCTGTTGTAGTCACTGACCATGCAGCACGCGCCATGGGCAGTGCTAGTGCTCGTGCTCTGTCTCGAGAATTACCTGTCCCGTGGTCAACTGTACGGAAAATTTCGCCGCTATTTGCACCAGTACCTGCACAAGATCCAGACCGTACAGCAGCTGAAGACTTATGATCCACGCCAACATTCAGAATTGTCTCCTAGGCCTCTGGCACGGATTGAACTTGATGACATGTGGCCGGGCGATATTCTGTGGAGTGAAGAGGCAAATTTTACTTTAAAAGGTGCAGAAATATCGAATTTGGGGTACAGTTAAACTGTATGTTGTGCACAAAGAGCCATTGTGTGTGTGACTGGAGTAGATTCACAGGCACCTTTATTCATGATTCGTTCTTCTATGAAGACAGTACACCCAGTGGGAATGTCAGGTGTACCGCAACGTCTACACGTCATCGAGAGCTCCGTGTACAGCATGTGATCCCTATTTTGGACGATCAAAAAGGTGTGGAAACCACATTTTGGCCAGTGAGGTGCCAATCACCAGGCATGACAGAGAAGCAACAGGGAAGTAGCCGATCTTGCGACATTTTACGAGTTCCTAACTAGAAGTTTATTACATAGTTTCATCTGTGTGCTTTGGAATTTAGTTTTTAAATTCCTGCATATTAATTTAATATTTGATAGACACCGTTTGCACGTTTACGTTTGTGTTGGAAGATAACGTAATTTGTGACATTTTTCATACTCCTAACCAGGAGCAAATTACTTAGCCTCACTTTTTGCTTTCGTAACTTACTTACTGAATCTCAGCGTGTCACTCTATTTCATCAGACAAAATTCTTGCGTTTCCTTCAGTGTCTACAGCAGAGTGTCTCAGCGCGTGTAGATAGACTTTTGTTTGCCGTTTTAGTGTAGTTTTCCATAGTCTTTAGTATGTACAGGAACTATGATTGCTATGTCCGGATGCGAGCTGAGTTGCTGACACTTCGCTGTCAGCTGTGGTGGCTTCGATTACACAGCTTGAGGCTCCAGTGGATGGGCATCACAGTTTTGGACCAGACATGGGGATCCAACGGACGTGCAGCACGACTCACGAGTCCGCCGATATATTAGCACCGGTGGTCAACCGAGTTACTGCTCACATTGTAGCTTACTCCTCACCCATCGTCTTGTAAGATGTCGCCTCTGGGTGTGGCAGGCTGCGAAAGACTTTCTAGGGCGCTGAACGCAAGGCCTCCAAGGTTAATCTGACAAACAGGTTCCAAGTGCTATCTGTAGCCGACACTGTCCCTCAGGCAGATGCAGTCGCTTTTTCTGTTTTGAAGGAATCGTCTCAGCCTGCAAGATCCGGACAATTATACAGTGAGATTATTGCTGGCTGAGAGCTCCAATGCTAGGCGCGTTATCGGGCGCCATAGGGACGTAGATGCCAAGGAGTGGTAGAAACCTAATGTGCACTCCGTGTGCTTACCGGGTGGAGTCGTTCCAGACATGGAACGGGCCATTCCTGATGCCTTGAAGAGCACAGGATGCAGCCAACTGCAGGTAGTGGCTTGTAGCAGTACCAATGATGTGTGTCGCTTTGGAGCAAAAGAAATTCTCTCTGGTTTCGAGCGCCTATCAGAAGAGCGATATGAAAACAGAGCACACCATCTGCAGCATACTCTGGTACAGAGCCTAGTGGAGGTCTCAATCAAAGCCTCAGATGGTTTTGCGACCGTGTAGGCTGCAGATTCCTCGACTCGCGCCATGTGGTGGTAGTGTTTCGGGTTCGGCTACATAGACCAGGAGTTCATTACATGCTGCGGGCTGCTACACGGGTAGCTTTCGGGAAACACAGAAAGGGCCACAGTCTCACAGAGTGCAGGTAGAACGCAGGAAGGACATAAAGCTAGCAACCATTGGTATTAAAATTGTAAATTGTCGTAACTGTTTAGGGAAAGTATCGGAGGTTTAAATGTTAATAGCAAGCCTTAATGCTCAAATCGTTTTTGGCACTGAAAGTTGTTTACAGCCGGAGATACGCTGAGCTGAAATTTTTTCGAGGGACCTAATGGTGTTCTGAAAGGATAGGCTAAATACTCATACAGTTATAGTTGGATATTATACAGAAGCTCGAAATTTAGCTCGGACTTTTAACTCGGACTTCCGTGCGAGATGCTCATAATAGTTTCCACAGCGGAACTTTGTCTTGAAATATGGCAGAAATTCCAAAGATATCCGGACGTTTGTAAAATACCTGCAAGACACAATCAATGGCTTCTCTAGAAGACAGCAATGGAAATACTATCGATGACAGTGCTGCTTAAGCAAAGTTACAAAACATAGCTTTCCGAAATTCCTTCACGAAATAAGATGAAGTGGATATTTCAGAATTCGAAACAAGAAAAGGTGCCAACATGAGTATCTTAGAAACAGATATCCTCGGATTAGTGAGCAACTAAAATCACTTAATAAAAGCAAGTCTTCCCGTTCAGACTATATACCAGTTGAGTTCCTTTCAGAGTATACTACTGCAATAGCTTCATAGTTGATAATCACGTACAACCACTCGCTCGACAAAAGATCCTTACCAAAAACAGGAAGTCGCACAGGTCACATCACTGTTCAGGAATGGTAATAGCAGTAATCCACTAAGTTACAGGACAATATTATTAATACGTCATTAAAACATTATTCTTATGAAACACAACTAGCTCTTTACTAACACGATATATCGAGCGCTATCAATAAGGGATTTCATATTGATTATGTACTTACAGATTTCCAGAAGAATTTTGGCACTGTACCTCACAAGCAGATTGTAATCAAGTTGCGTGCTTATGGAATATCGTCTCAGTTGTGCGACTGGATTTAAGATTTCCTGTGAAAGAAGTCACAGTTCGTAGTAACTGACGGAAAGTCGTCGAGTAAAAAAAAGTGATTTCTGACGTTTCCAAAAGATTGTGTTATAGGTCCCCTATTGTTCCTTATCTATGTACATCATTTAGGAGACAATCTGAGCAGACGTCTTAGTAGGTTGTCTGCATATGATGCTGTCATTTATCGTCTAGTAAAGTCATCAGAAGTTAAAAATATATTGCAAAACGATTTATAAAAGATATCTGTATGGCACGCAAATTGGCAGTTGACCTTAAACAACGAAAACTGTGAGGTTATCCCATGAGTGGTAAACACGATAAATCAATCAAATCTAAAGACAGTAAATTCACCTAAATGCCTAAGAATTACAATTACCATCAACTTAAACTGGAAATAACACATAGAAAATGTGGTGGGGAAGCTGAACCAAAGACTGTGATTTATTTGCAGAACAGTTAGACCATTCAACAGACCTGACAGAGAGACTGGCTACACTAAGCTTGTCCGTGCTCTTCCGGACCACCACTGTGCATTGTGGGATTCTTGCCAGATTGGATTAACGGAGTACATCGAGAAAGTTCAGCGAAGGGCTGCACGTTTTGTATTAACGCGAAATACGGGAGTGAGTGTCACGGACGTGATACAGGATTTGGGGCGGATATTATTAAAACAAGGGCGATTCTCGTTGCGGCGAGATCTGTTCACGAAATTTCAGTCACAAACTTTCTCCTCCGAGTGCGGAAATATTTTGTTGATGCCGACTTACAGAAGCAGTAACCTTCATCATAATAATACAATGAAGCACCAAAGAAATTGGTATAGGCGTGCGAATGTTCGAATGTAAGCAGGCGCTGTGGTAGGCAACGGCTACATAAGACAACAAGTGTCTGGAGCACTTGTTAGGTCGGTTACTGCTGCAACAATGGCAGGTTATCAAGATTTAAATGAGCCTGCAGGTGGCATTACAGTCGGCGCACGAGCGATGGGACACAGCATCTCCGAGGTATCGACGAAATGGGGATTTTTCCGCACGACCATTTCACGAGCGTACCATGAATACCAGGAATCCGGTATAACATGAAATCTCCGACATCGTTGCGGCCGGAAAAATGTCCTGCAAGAACGGGGAACAACGACGAATCGTTCAACGTGAGAGATGTACAACTCTTCCGCAGATTGCTGCAGATTTCATTTCTGGGCCATCAACAAGTGTCAGCTTGCAAACCATTCAACGAAACATCATCAATATGGGCTTTCGGAGCCGAAGGCCCATTCGTGCGCGCTTGATGACTGCACGACACAAAGCTTTGCGCACCGCTTGTATCCGTCAACACCGAAATTGGACTTTTCATGACTGGAAAAATGTTGCTGAATGGACGAATCTCGTTTCAGATTGTATCGAGCTGATGGACGTGTACAGGTATGGAGACAACCTCATCAATTCATGGGCCCTGCATGTCAGCAGGGGACTGTGCAAGCTGATGGAGACTCCGTGATGGTGTGGGACATGGGCAGTTGGCGTGATATGGGAATCCAGATTCGTCTAGATACGACTGTGACAGGTGACACGTACGTAAGCCTCCTGTCTGATCACCTGTATCGATTCATGTCCATTGATCATTCCGACGGACTTGGGCAATTCCAGCAGGACAATGCGACACCCCACACGTCGAGAATTGGTACAGAGTGGCTGCAGGAACACACTTTTGTGTTTAAACAATTGCGCATGTCACCAAACTCTTCAGGCATGAGTATTATTGATCATTTCTGGTATGCCTAGTAACGTTCTATTCAGATGAGGTGTCCACCCTTCGTACTCGTGCGGATTTATGGACAGCCCTGCAGCATTCATGGTGTCAGTTTCCTCCAGCATCACTTAACTCATTAGTCGACTCTATGCCACGTCATGTTCCGACACTTCCAAGAGCTGGCGTGGTCTGTACACGATATTAGAGAGGTGTACCAGTTTCTTTGGCTTTTCAATGTATAACGGAAATTAGACCTCGCAGGGAAAGTTATAGGTGTTCCTTTTTTCCATGCGCTGTTCGAGAGGCGAATTGGACAGAAGTAATGTGAATGTGGTTCTATGAACTCTCTTCCAGGAATTTAAGTTTGAGTCCGCAGCTCGTGGTCGTGCGGTAGCGTTCTCGCTTCCCACGCCCGGGTTCCCGGGTTCGATTCCCGGCGGGGTCAGGGATCTTCTCTGCCTCGTGATGACTGGGTGTTGTGTGATGTCCATTGGTTAGTTAGGTTTAAGTAGTTCTAAGTTCTAGGGGACTGATGACCATCGATGTTAAGTCCCATAGTGCTCAGAGCCATTTGAACCAATTTAAGTCTGATTTGCAGAGTGGCCACGTAGTTGTAGATGCACATGTAGATGTTTTCCTGCAAGTAGGTGCAACAGCTCACGTAGCTCGCACTGTGATAGATCTGCTTAATGCATCCTTCCAGGAATCTGAAACCATGTAACTTTTGATTCTGGGGAAATCTGTAATAATACGTTTAACGAGGACACGTTTGGCCTCTGCCTGATCTGTTGGCCAGTATACAGGAACACGTTGCCCAGATTCCACTCACCGGAACTGCTGCGAGCAACTGCTGATCACGTCGGATTACGGGTGCAGCATCTCATCGACGTCTCGGGTGCTCATAATGAACGAACTGTGTAAGCTTCAGTTAATAACAAAATCGACTTTAAACCTTTCTCCCTTCTTTGACAATTTCTGCCGACGTGCCGTTCCTAACCCATAACTCATAGAAACATTTCTGTGCACCGAGCGAGGTGGCGCAGTTGTTAGCACACAGGACCTCGCATTCGGGAGGACGACTGTTCAAACCCGTCTCCGGCCATCCTGATTTAGGTTCTCCCTGATTTCCCTAAATAATTTCAGGCAAATGCCGGGATGGTTCCTGTGAAAGGGCACGGCCGATTTCGCTCCCCATCCTTCTCTAATCCGAGTTTGTGTTCCGTCTCTAATGACCTCGATGTCGACGGGACGATAAACACTAATATCCTCCTGCTCCATTTCTGTACGTCTTCCTTGCATTCATATCGCCAGGTTTGCACCTGGTGGCCAAAATAGGAACGAGTTTTCTTTCATCTTAAATCGGTTCCACATTAACGCATTGGCGTACCTGCCAAGCTTCCCTACTATACGATATTTGCAGCCACACGGAACCTCCATTAGTAACTGCACTTTAACTATGACCATTCGTTTTTAGAGACCCTTACAAAAATTACTTAGCAAATGAAAGTGTTATCACCTCACCTGGAGCTGGCCGCTGTGGCCGGCCGTTGTGGGCGAGCGGCTCTAGACGCTTCTGTCCGGAACCATGCGGCTGCTCCGGTCGCAGGTTCGAATCGGGCATGGGTGTGTGTGACGTCCGTAGGTTAGTTAGGTTGAAACAGTTCTACGTCTAGGGGACAGATGACCTCAGATGTTAAGTCCTATAGTGCCTAGAGCCATTTGAACCATTTCGAACATCAACTGCATGTTAAAATTCACATCACCTGCATGTTTCTGAAGGTGTGTGCGCCTGCGTTCAAGGGTGTAAGTATGTATTACATTGCTTTATAAAGTTAAATAAAAATAGTGTTAGGTGTAGTATTGTTATTACATTATCAGTATTGATTATAACTTCAGTCAAATAGAAATTGTGTTCGAAAATGTGTAACGAGACTGACTCTGAAGAGATTAAACTATTGAATCTTAATCGCGAATGTATCTAAATATTTGTCTCAGAGCCTTTATGAAGTAACATTTTCATCATGTGAGAGCTGGAAAACCCTGTTCGGATACGAAATATAATGTCAACTTACGTTCGCAGTTCGTAAAGATTGCAAATAATTTTAAATTGCGAAAATCGAATGATTACTTTTGTACAATAAGCTAAACAAATCGCCATATTTTCAAAGGATTGCTGAAAAAGAGTGTAAGCGACTTCAGGAATATTGCAACTTGATGAGATACAGAACTAAGAAAACAAGCCTAATATTCCCACTTGTTTAGACCCTGCACCAATGAGAAACGATCTGCTTTACTGTAACTGGTTGGGAACATCATAATGGCGGACGCCACAGCTCACGCACATTATCATATCGTAACATACAAAAAGTCTGGTTGCCTAACAAAATCGCTGAACAACGATATGCTGGAGCAGTTCCGCCAAAAGACATATAAAGATGCATATAATAACAAACAAATGCAGAAAGAAGTAAAAACGACGAGCAGTAGTGCTAGGGAAGCGATACGGCTGGACTTCGGTCGCTGTGGGGCCACATTTATTCAAAAACACGTATCTGATTATGTAAAATTATATGAAGTTACATTGGACATTACTTGAACCACTTTTAGAGTCTTTGCAACGGGGAGAGCTTAATGGGGATGAGAAATTAATTTATTTACGTCTGTGATGGATGATGTTGCCCGATGTCGTCTGTTACTTGGTGCAGTAGGCGGCGAAATTGTAGCATGTCGGTTAATGTTATCAAGTACAGCCTTTACACCCTCTTGGCGTGTTAATAATCTATTTGGCGACGATAATATCCCCCCGTCGACTCTCGCTGGATATAGGCTGGTCATAACCAATTAGTCCTGCACTTAATTTAATCTCGTGTTTGGAATTCGGTAACGCTTCACTTACGTAATGCAATTATTACTGTCATGCTCACCTTTTAAAAACTGTCAGTCACGTGAAACAGCGTAATATGCTAAACGCAATTCGTCCATTTTTGCTACACGTATCACACCCGCGAACTCACAGTCCTTCGCTTAAACTTCACGTGTATGAAGTCGTTCAACTGTTTTTATAACCAGTTTCACTGTCTTAATGCCCGATGTTGTATGAGCTATCGAATGGAAAACTCTAAAACACAATAATTTTTTTGCACAGGAGGGAATTCATTCTGGCCAAGGAACAATCACGGCTTACCCGAGTATGCACCATCTGATAAAAAAGATATCCGGAGATCCCGTGTAATGCGGAATTGACACCTGTACACCACGAGAGTCTTATCCGCCATTATAAGAGCATGTGGGGAGTATGCGTTGTAATAGCAGAATACACTACTGGCCATTAAAATTGCTACACCACGAAGATGACGTGATACAGACGCGAAATTTAACCGACAGGAAGAAGATGCTGTGATATGCAAATAATTAGCTTTTCAGAGCATTCACACAAGGTTGGCGCCGGTGGCGACACCTACAACGTGCTGACATTAGGAAAGTTTCCAACCGATTTCTCTTATACAAACAGCAGTTGACAGGCGTGGCCTGGTGAAATGTTCTTGTGATGCCTCGTGTAAGGAGAAGAAATCCGCACCATCACGTTGCCGAATTTGATAAAGGTCGGACTGTGGCATGTCGCGATTGCGGTTTATCGTATCGCCACACTGCTGCTCGCGTTGGTCGATATCCAATGACTATCAGCAGAATGTGGAATCGGTGGGTTCAGGAGGGTAATACGAAACGCCGTGCTGGATCCCAACGGCCTCATATCACAAGCAGTCGACATGACAGGCATCTTATCCGCATGGCTGTAACGGATCGTCCAGCTACGTCTGGATCCCTGAGTCAACAGATGGGGACGTTTGCAAGACAACTACCATCTGCACGAACAGTTCGACGACGTTTGCAGTAGCATAGACTATCAGCTCTGTGACCATGGGAGCGGTTACCCTTGACGCTGCATCACAGACAGGAGCGCCTGCGATGGTGTACTCAACGATGAACCTGGGTGCTAGAATGGGAAAACGTCATTATTTTCGGATGAATGCAGGTTCTGTTTACAGCATCATGGTAGCATTCGTGTTTGGCGACATCACGGTGAATGCACGTTGGAAGCGTGTTTTCTTCATCGCCATACTGGCGTATCACCCGGCGTATTGGTATGGGGTGCCATTGGTTACACGTCTCGGTCACCTCCTGTTCGCATTGACGGCACTTTGAACAGTGGCGTTGCATTTCAGATGTGTTACAACCCGTGGCTCTACCCTTCATTCGATCCCTGCGAAACCCTACATTTCAGCAGTATAATTCACGACCGCATGTTGCAGGTCCTGTATGGGCATTTCTGGATACAGAAAATGTTCGATTGCTGCCCTGGCCAGCGCATTCTTCAGATCTCTCTCCAATTGAAAACGTCTGGTCAATGGTGACCGAGCTACTGGCTCGTCACAATACGCCAGTCACTACTCTTGATGAATTGTGGTATCGTGTTAAAGCTGCATGGGCAGCTGTACCTGTACACTCCGTCCAAGCTCTGTTTGACTCAATGCCCAGGCGTATCAAGGCCGTTATTAGGGGCAGAGGTGGTTGTTCTGGGTACTGATTTGTCAGGATCTATGCACCCAAATTGCGTGAAAATGTAATCACATGTCAGTTCTAGTATAATATATTTGTCCAATGACTACCCGTGCATCATCTGCATATCTTCTTGGTGTGGTAATTTTAATGGCCAGTAGTGTAGTTCGCTCAGAATAGCTCCATGACTTCGAATGTGGAGTAGTTGCTTGATGACACCTGAATAACCGATCTATTATGGACGTTTCAAACCTTTTAAAGCTGCTCAAGTCCAATGCTGGTGACGTGGTTGTGACGTACAAACACAAAAGGAACAACCACTTCTAAAATAAAAAAAAATAAATAAAAAAATGAACCAGGACCAGGTAGACCTCATGTATGACGGACAGGGTCCACTGTGCATTGCGGAAGATGGTTGTAAAATGAATCACCGGAAGATTTCAGTTGTGACTCCTAACTACTAGCAGTCCAGTTAGCACAAGGAAAGTGCGTAAGGAGTTACAAAGAACGGTGTACAGGTGTCGACCATCTCCTCATAAGCCACACATTTCTGCAGGCAGTTTCGAGCGACGCTTGAAGTAATGTAAAGAGCGACACCGGTGGGCAGTTGATGAGGGGAAACGAGTCATCTGGAGTGATGAATCACGCTGTAACCTGTGGCAATCCAATGGAACTGTTTGGACTTAGCGAATGTGTAGGAACGTTAACTGACACAAAGTGTTTTGCCACCTTCATCAGTGAAGTACGGGGGAGGAAATATCACTCTATTGTGGTGTATCTCGTCGTTAATATGGGGTCCTTTTATTGAACTTAAAAATACGCAATAAACACAGTTTACAGCATTCTGTTCTGCTACAGCTGTTCAGAGACGATGACTGCGTCGTCATGACAACGCACCGTGACATAAAGCAGAACTGGCGAGGCAGCAGTTTGCGGACAGTAACATTCTTGAAATACACTGACCTGTCCAATCTCGAACTGATCCCAACGAAACAACTCTGGGATAACTTAGAACTTTCACCTCGCTCCAGACCCCAACCTCTATCATTACTACCTTCTCTAGTTTCGGCTTTTGGAAAATAATGGGTGGCCATTCCTCCACAGACATTCAGACACCTCTCACCTCACTGAAAATCTTCCCTCCAATATTCAAGCCGCCATAAAGGCGAACGGTAGACACACTCCATATCAATGTACACTAATAAGTGTCCAGATACTTTTGATTAGATAGTGCACATTGTCAGTATAGTCAGTAGCATTTCACGAGGATTATAGTAACTGAATCTATATGATACTTTCTTCGCACAGTTTTCATTTTAATATTTAGCCCACACATTACTCGGCCCGGCCTAAGTAGCCGAGCGTTTCTAGGCGCTTCAGTCTGGAACCGTGCGACCGCCACGGTCGCAGGTTCGAATCCTGCCTCGGGCATGGATGTGTGTAATGTCCTTAGGTTAGTTAGGTATAAGCAGTTCTAAGTTCTAGGGGACTGATGACCTCAGATGTTTAGTCCCATAGTGCTCAGAGCCATTTGAAACATTTGAACATTACTCGGAATGGAAGTGTTCGGCAGTATTTGGCGTACATATTATGCAGCCACAATATCGACCTGCGTCCACTAAAGCTCCCTCTCCCACACCCACTGTTCGACTTTCCGACTGTCGATATGCTATTCGCTACCTTCCCTTTGTAGAGCAGAATTATTTAGTACAGTTAATGCAAAAACTTACATTAAATCAAAATATTACGCACTCATCGTAATAATAGTGATAACCAGGATAAACTGCTAACTATGGAATAAAATAAATAAAATGTTAAAAAGGTAATTAAGAAAAAAATAATAACGTCAGTCAGGATCAGCAGTGTCTTCACAGGCGCTCGTATTCTTCATAGTGATACGTCCCTATGTAACTTGAGTACAGTGATTTCTCGATGCCTTTCCACTTATTTGAGTAAACCGGATCATTTATCCTCTTTTAGATGCCATCCTTCTGAATACCAGGCATGTGGGAATTAGTGGTAATGAGATTGTCGATACCGTAATCAAGGAGAGATGTAACTTATCCAATGATATATACCCAAGCTTGCGTTAATGTTATTAAGATCGTTCGTAACGTATCTATGAGAGGAAGTGTGGCTGGGCGTGATGGATAACCGGTTGCTCCCCACAAATTGGAATACAATCCCATGACGCACACCCTTCTAATGGGACCAGCCCCCTTGACAACGACTTCAGCCTCCTGGAATAGAACTTCAGCCCCATCGAGCAGAACTTTAGCCCTGCGATGCAAAGCTTTCTTCCCACTCGTAAAGACCGCCGTCTTCTAATGTCTGTGACATAGGGATTGTAGTTCACCACGTTTTAACTGAGTGTGTTTCATATCGTGACACGAGGGTAGAAGCCAAATTCAAATGGCTCTGAGCACTATGGGACTTAACATCTGATGTCATCAGTCCCCTATAACTTAGAACTACTGAAACCTAAGTAACCTAAGGACATCACACATCCATGCCCGAGGCATGATTCGAACCTGCGACCGTAGCGGTCGAGCGGTTCCACACTGAAGCGCCTAGAACCGCTCGGCCACTCCGGCCGGGGGTAGAAGCCAGCTCATTAGCAGAGTTTCCCTCAAAATGACGATGAGATCAGTGTCGCAAATGTTTTCTGTTTCTTGCCTGACCTCCCAGATAACCCGTTAGACAGGAGATTTTATCGTACGCAGAGGATGATCGACTGATCCTGTTATTATGTAAGTGATCAACGAAGAACCATTTTCGGATGGTCGTTCTGTCACTTTTCTCCTTCAGATACAGACTGTTTAACGGTTTTCAGTTTTGTACACTTCACAGTATATGTTTGTGCTAATAATGCAAGAAAAGTTATGGAGCGAGCAAATGTGTTCCTATCTCGCTTCTGGCATGTGTGCATTTTTCGCTGTCCAGCCACGTTCGTGTGACCATCTGTGTAAATCTTAAATAACCTCCTATAGCGGCGCTGACCAGTGCAGGAAGAAATCAGTGAGGTTCTGGAAGATGCAGTATTCAGCCCCATTGGCAAGACAGTGCGCTGACCCTTAGCCCACTGATGCGCTGTCCAGTAAAGCCGTTTGGCCGGCCGATGTGGCCGAGCGCTTGTAGGCGCTTCAGTCTGGAACCGCGCGACCGCTACGGCCGCAGGTTCGAATCCTGCCTCGGGCATGGAAGTGTGTGATGTCCTTAGGCTAGTTAGGTTTAAGTAGTTCTAAGATCTAGGGGACTGATGGCCTCAGAAGTTAAGTCCCATAGAGCTCAGAGCCATTTATGGCCGTTTGCTCTTGCGTAAACGTGGTCTTCTTATCCCAGGAGAATTTCGGTTGAGCTACTGGCCAGGTTAGCGTTTGCTCCGCCTTGGGGGTGGCAAAGATCAGGAATTTTCCCTTCTGCGGGATGAAGGCCTTATGATATTTCTTGACCTCTCCGGAACTTTCAGTGATGATAAGAATGTATAGACTAGGAAAATGACTGTAAGACTACGTGACACGGTGCTGGAAGAGACTGTTGCAGATACCGACAGTACCTCAGGTGAAAATGTGCCGACAAGAGCATAAGAGGCAAATAGGCTTCTCAAAACAGTCACCTTTAGAAATAACAGCTTCGCTGATCGGGGCAGTGTTGGAGGGCAGAGAAGACCTCCGAGATATGGGGTAGGGATGAAATGAATGCAAACAGAATATACAAGAGCCTTAAGAAATAAAGGCAACGGCCTTTTCGCTGTGGATACACCTGTTTCCGTCAGATCACCGAAGTTGTGCGCTGCCGGACGTGGCCGGCACTTGGATGGGTGACCATCCGGGCCGCCATGCGCTGTTGTCATTTTTTGGGATGCACTCAGCCTCGTGATGCCAGTTGAGGAGCTACTCGACCGAATAGTAGCGGCTCCGGTGAAAGAAATCCATCATACCGACCGGGTGAGCGGTGTGCTGACCACACGCCCCTCCTATCCGCATCCTCAGCTCAGGATGAGACGACGGTCGGATGGTCTCGATGGGACACTTGTGCCTTGAAGACGGAGTGATTTTTAAGAAATTAGCATCAAGAAGTACGAGCGAGCAGACCAACTTTGTCTCTGAGAAGAAAAGGAAGAAGATCGATATTTTTACTTCTTTGTACATCTCTGGGAACAAAATCTTCTGTTTCCTCGCCGACACTGTTCTTCCTACCTCGTATGCTGTCCACAGTGTGATCGAGTTGTAGCTAGTCAAGCTTGTCTGCCCTTTAATGTCTTCACTCCAGAGATCATTCAGTTGGTAAGAAGGTAGCCTGCGACGACACACCCCAGGTCTCAGCTGGTCTGTATGCACCACAGGTCTAGTCTTACCTCTTGGACGATGGTGTTCACGAGGTGGGTACAATGTGCTCAGGCATTTTTATCGTGAAAGACGAACACGTCATCGATATTCACTGCAGGTCTGAACTGTATGTTGGAGGATCGTTTTACGGTGGTGTATAATAAATTGCCCTCAATAGTGATGAGAACTTTCTGATACCCATCAAAAATACGATTGACGCGTCCCCATCTGACCACGTTGGACTGCATGCCTGAGATATGCAATGCTACTTCGCCATGAAGAAAACTTGACATCACTGATTCAGTTTCCGTTACTCTTGTTCTGTCGCCTACTTTCTTCGTGCACCAGTGTGCTAGAACGGAGAGACGAATCTCTGTTGTTCATAATGGACACCTAGAGGCCAATTTCATCGTGTGGAGACCGTTTCTTACGGTACGTATCGACACAGGCTTCTCAGTTACCAACAAAACAGCATTATGCAGTTCTGCTGCGTTCTTCTTTAGATATCTACGAGCCATAGTTTTCAGGTAGCAGTCATCAGAGTATGGCCACTACGAGACATTTCCAGTCTTGTATATTTCCCGTTAGTGGTTCGGAGTTCGAATGGTGTATGCCGATTTACTAGGTAACATCCCGTCTCAATAACTCTTCTTGTCCTTAACAGACAGTGTGTGCACGGCTTGATCTAGGGACTTGGGGACGAAAAATGGACATTCTTGTCAATAGAAGTGCCTTTTGTATCGGGGCGGCCCAGTAGGGGCAGGAAAATCGACTCCTTAAGACCAGTACCGGTATTTTCGGTTTGAATGACCGGGATTATTCGGTATTTGTTTTGTCTCGATTATAACAGTTGCTTTAACAACTAGGTAAGAGAACCGGTAAACCAGTTTGTCATCAGCGGTACTAAGATTTTTGTTTTCTAAGTAACTTTCTTTATTTGTAAAATTCCCATCGCTTTTAAACATCAGGGTATTATAGAAAATGATAAAAGCGATTAGTGATATTTTAATAACACCACCGACACGTAGAAAGGAGCCACAAACACATGACATAATATTGTATCTGTTGGAATATGGCATGGCCTATTGGATGGTATTGGTGTAGGTGCCATGTGCAAGACTCCTCTCCGTCTATACATGTCTGGAAAGTAAATATATTTGACTACAAAGCTCCTTTTTCATTCGAAATAAAGGAAAAGAAGGAACACCACATATTTTACACAGAAGCTCATTAATTGTCCACCATTTCCATGAAGTAATAAGAGAGAAAGGAAATTATGCCCATGAAACTAAATAAAGAAGTTATCAAATGAGTTATATTTTATAATAAAAGTAGAAAGTATCGTGTCCGCTACTTGTGTCTAGATAATACACCTTTTTCTGATTGAAGCTCTTGGTAACAGACAACGTGAGAGACAGAGTCCTCCAACCTCAGTTTCCTCTCATTAGCAACGACTACTCGTAAGGCCCAAAGAGGCCTGTGATCCTACATTTCAACATGCTATTTTAAAAGAGAATCAGAATTAGAGAACTTTTCGAACAAACGAGCAAACATTGGTGGGATAGCCTATTTTATTTTATCTTTCTTTCTATATATCTTGAAATGTGCCTTATAAATCTGGATGTTGCTTTCGAATTTGTCTTTGTTCGGTGTTTCCGTTTATTACCGAAACGGCAGCAATAAAAAAATGAAAAGTCGGTTGTTTCAGAAACCGTTTATTTGAGTGGATTTAACAGTCAGGTCAAACTGGAGATGACAAATAAAGAAAGATATAACTAAATACCGGTAGTTTCAGAGCCATCCCTGCCACCCATGGTCGGGTGGAAAAAGAAACCCTACGTTCAGGTCCAAAACCTCGCAATAGTCGACCGACTGCCGTGTCATCCACAGCCATTCACCATAGGATGCGGTGTAGAGAATCAGGGGGATCACGATACCACACACACGGCCAATGTGGACGTTACGACCTTGGAGCAGCTACATCTCAATCTGGCATCTCCTCAATTGGCATCGCATTGCTGAATTCACCAAGGTCCAGTCCTCTCACTAAGGTAAAAGCCCTCCAGTACCGGGTACCCCGCGTGAGAGTTTGTAGCCTTGGTCCCTTGGCAACGGAGGTGCACACACGTTCCAGACGCGTCTAAATTTAATTCCAGTGGATAACTAGATCGCTGATCACGGTCAGTTTGTCGTGGAGGAAATTATTTAAAATGGTGGTGCTATCGTGGCCACTCGGCGTACCTTCCGTGTTCCCTTGAAGTGCTGTGGTCTTGATGTGCTTCCTTGTCGTACTAAATTTTTGAAATGAATGAGCGATTTTCATGCTTATGGTGCTGTAATTGGACAGAAAACCTGGCCCACGTCGAACGGTAGCCGCACAGCTAATGTGATCTTGTAAATGTGTCTGTTATTGAAAGTCTCAAGCAATCCGAACTTCTCGTCAACATCTAATCACAATCTCGTACAAACATAATAAATTGTGCCCTCTCGAAATCGTATTCGTTCAGACATCCTTCTGACTGATTACCGTCATCGTGAGTGATTCAGTGTGCAAGTGTTAAAAATTTTAGAAGTTGAACTCGCAGTGGCAGACGAGGCTCACTTTCACTGGGACGACTGCTTAAATCCATGAAATTTGTGTTATTAGGGCCTACGAACTCGCTAGAATTACGACGACAGCCTCTGGAGTGATAAGGTAACCAAGTGGTGTGGTGGGTTTTTTTTCCAAAATCGAAATAATTGGGCCCTACTGCTTACAAAATGAGAAATCTGTGACTGTGAAGGTGAGCGTTACGTCGCTACGTTTCAAGCCTTCGTTATTCCTCATCTTGAGGAATACGGAATTTACACTGAGAATATACGGTTTCTACTGTACGGTGTCACTGCTCAGAATGCAAAAAAAAAAAAAAGATTACTGGACACAGTGCCATCGACTTTACCCGGACGGCGTTTTTCTTAGTGGCTGTGTGAAGTAAAAGGCGTCCGACGAGAAACTACCAATACTAGAATATTTGAAGAATGTTATGAGCAATGAAACTGTCCCAATACCGGGCGGTATGATGCGGCGAGCGGTGATGAACTTCAAGAACTACGTTGATGCATATGTTGCCAGCGAAGGTCGTCCTTAGCCTGCTACTATTTCACACGCTTGACTTTTTGCCCTTCTGTTCATAAAATTTACCAAGCTGCTCCACACAATGTGTTTATTTTCAACCCTGTAAAAGTGCAACTGAAACTTTGACATGGTTTTGGTATTCACCCGCTTCCAATCCAAAAGCCTTTAAAAACGGACGTTGGCCACGTTTTCACAGCCTGAACAGGTTACAGTAGCGGGCATTTTTCCGTTCACAATTGGAAACACATCACACTGTTCTGATCCTCTATCATAATGCATATCTACGAGGGCGTACTGAAAAGGAATTCAGCGCCTCTGATTTATTTATGTGAAAATTCTTAAAACTTTTAAAAACGACGTTATAAGCATGCTATAACTACATCTTTATTCATCATGCCTACATATCTGCATCCCTCTACCGCTTGAGGGCTCTGAATTATACTGTGTAACATGGCAGTCTGAAACGTAACTACATCGGTGTCTACATCTACATCTATACTCTGCGAACCACTGTCAGGTGCTCGTTCTGTTGGACCAGTTATTAGGGTTGCTTCCTATTCCAATCATGTATGGAGCGTGAGAAGCCGGCCGGCCTTTCCCCACTCCATGTCGCGTCTGCCCGCCGGAGTGGCCGTGCGGTTCTAGGCGTGTCAGTCCGGAGCCGCGCGACTGCTACGGTCGCAGGTTCGAATCCTGCCTCGGGCATGGATGTGTGTGATGTCCTTAGGTGAGTTAGGTTTAAGTAGTTCTAAGTTCTAGGGGACTGATGACCTAAGATGTTAAGTCCCATAGTGCTCAGAGCCATTTGAACCATTTTTGAGCGTGAGAAAATTGACTGTCTAAATGCGTTTGTGAGTACAGTAATTATCCTAATCTTATTCTCAAGAGTGCTATGTGGGCGATACGTAGGGGCTTGTAGTATATTCCTGGATTGATTATTTAAAGATGGTTGTTGAAATTTTCTTAATAGCCTACCTCAGGACAGTTTACGTCTATGTTCAAGACTTTGCCAGTTATATTCCTTCAGTACCTCTGTGACACTCTCCCACGTACCAAAGCAAAGTGTGACCATTCGTTAAGCCGTTCTCAGTATACGTTAAATATCGTCTGTTAGTACTATTTGGTACGGGTCCCAAACATTTGACCATTATTCTAGAACCGGTCGCACGAGTGATTTGTAAGCAATCTTCTTTGTATTGTCCAAATGACTCTAAGCTCTATGGTACTTAACATCTGAGGTCATCAGTCCCCTAGACTTACAACTACTTATACCTAACTAACCTAAGGACATCACACACATGCATGCCCGAGGCAGGATTCGAACCTGTGACCGTAGCAGCAGCGCGGTTCCAGACTGAAGCGCCTAGAACCGCTCGGCCACAGCGGACAGCAATCTCCTTAGTAGACCGATCGCATTTCCCCAGTATTCTACCAATAATCCAATGTCTAGCCCCTACTTTGTCAACAGCTGAGACAATGTAATCATTCCATTTCGTATTCTTACAAAGTGTTACATATAGGTATTTGTATGCGTAAGCTGATTCCAGCAGTGACTCATTGCTCTTACAGACCTAGGTTAGTACTTTTTATCGTTTTGTGAAGTGAAACATTTAAAGCAAGTTACTAATCTTTGCACCACTTTGAAATTTTGTCAAGATCTGACTGAACCTATTTGCAGCTTCGTTCAGACAGTACTTCATCATAGAAAACGGCATCGTCCTTAAAAAGTCTGACGTTGCTATTAAATTGTCTGCAAGGTAATTTACATACAACATGAACCGCAAACGTACCAACACATTTTCTTGAGGCACACCTGAAGTTACTCCTACGTCTTACCATGATTCTCCTGTCGAAAAAAAATGGTTCAAATGGCTCTGAGCACTATGGGACTTAACATCTGTGGTCATCAGTCCCCTAGAACTTAGAAGTACTTAAACCTAACTAACCTAAGGACATCACACAAATCCATGCCCGAGACAGGATCCGAACCTGCGTCCGTAGCGGTCACGCGGTTCCAGACTGAAGCGCCTAGAACCGCACGGCCATTCTCCTGTCAAACAGTCCCCAATTCAGTCACAAATTGCACTTGATACCCGATATCATCGTGCTTCTGGCAACAGGTATTGATGTGGAACTGAGTCAGATGCTTTTGGGAAATCAAGAAATACCGCACCTACCTGACTTTCATGATCCAAAGCTTTCAGGATGTCTTGTGATAAAAGTGCGACCTGGGTTTCACATGATCGACGTTTCCGGAACCCGTGCTGATTGGCATTGGGGAGATCGTTCTGTTCAACTTACCTCGTTACATTTGAGCTCAGAATATATTCTAAGATTTTACGACAAATCGATGTCAAGGATATTGGGCGGTAGTTTTGTGGATCTCTTCCACTACCATTCCTGTAGACGGTAGGTACCTGAATTTTTTCCAACATTTGCACATAGGTTTTGCTCGACGGATCTACGACATTTTATAGGTAGAATCTGACAGTGATTCCATCGGGCCCTGGAGCTTTGTTCAATTTCAACTATTTCAGCTGTTTCTCAACACCAGTGGCCCTAATACTTACTTCGTTCATCTTTTCAGTGGTACGAACATCAAATTGGGGTAATTCTCCTGCATTTCCTTTGTAAAGGAACATTTGGAAACGGAGTTAAGTGTTTCAGGATTTTTATTGGCTGCTCTCTATTTCACTTCGTGTCTTCTTCGGTAGGGACTGGACACTAATAGCCTTTGGATACGACCAGAATTTGTTTGGGCTTTGTGAAATATCATTTGACAATATTCTGCTACGGTAGTCACTGAAGTCAGAACGTTTAACTCTAATGACCACCAAACGCGTTTCATTGAACGTCTCTTTATCTATAGCCCTACGCTATGTTTTACACCTATCATGCAAGAATCTGTTTCCTTATAAGTTTCTTACTGGTGACTTATACCACGGAGGTTCTCTCCCATTATTAACTGTACTACTGGGTACGTATCTATCCAGTGCAACGCCCACTATTCTTTAGAACTTTAGCCATAGTTCCTCTATATGTTCCAGCCGCGTGCTGAAAATTTCAAGTTCCTCATTGAGGTATGACACTACTGATTTTTTTTATCTGGTTTGCTGAACATATCTATCTTTCTGCTTGTTTTAGTTGTCCTTTGTGATTTGGTAATCATTGTTACCACAATCGCGTCGTAGTCACTAACACCAGTTTCGACTTTGACATCGCCAAAGAGGTTGTCATTAGATCCAATCCATTTTCATCAGGAGTGAGGTTCTTAACTATCTCTTCTAGGGAGTTTTCAGAGAAGGCATATAGTTATGTTTCACAAGATGTCTTATCACGTCCATCACTAACAAAATTGTAATTTTCCCAATTAATTGTTGAATGATTGAAGTCTCCACCGATGTGACTGGGATACTTACGTACGAATGTACTGAAGTTTTCTCTAATATTTTCCGTTACATCAAGATATCAGTCTGGTGGGCGACAGAAGAATCCAGTTATCCTTCCTATCCTCCCGAGATACTGAGTCATGCCCAAACAATCTCACATGCAGCTTCAATTTCTATCTGGGGGATCTGAGTTTCTTGCCTACTCCATTTTCCATTAGTCTATCATATCGGTACATGAGAAGCAGCGTGCTGTAATTGAGTTTCGAATTCGAAAAGTTCGACCACACATTGAGTGCATTCTCCTTCAGCATGACAATACAAGACCACACATAAGCGCATCGACATCTTGTACGCCTTTGTTTCACTGCCATCGCCGATCCTCTGTACACTTCCCACCTGGCCCCATCCGATTTTTATCTGCTTCCAAAACTTAATGAACGTCATCGAGGGCTTCACTTTGATAGTGATGAAACAGTAAAAGCAGAGGTGAGGGTGTCTCCATCAACGAAGTCAAACATTCTACATAGACGGTATCAACAAAGTGATCTCTCTTTGGAAGAAGTGTATTCGTCGTCAGGGTGACTATGATAAGAAATAAATTAGTAGAGATGAAGAATAATGATGTAGAATGATAATAAAGCTAGTTTTATTTTTTAAGAAAAATTAAGTAGCACCATCTTTATTAACATCTTTCATGTTTATTCTCCATGTCTATAAATTTAAAAGTTTTCAGATAAAAAACCAGTGGCATAACATTGAAGCACGCGCACATACAAGCCAGTCAGCCGAAGTAATCGGAAGTTCTGCAAAGGCCCTCCTTCCCTATCATAAATCAGTCATTACTCACTGTAAAAGCACATATCACTTCATTGTTTGCAGTTATAGTGTGACTTATCAAATAGTGGACGTAATCTAAATACCTCAAATATGAAAATATTAATAGTTCTACCGTGCTTTGCACAATTCTGCCGGATGCTGCACTGGACACCTTGAAATCCACGTGTGTGGTCAACTATTTCTCAGCTTTCTGAAGACTGATAAGTGCTAAAAAAGACGTGATTGTATTAGTAAATAGTCGATCCGTTCTTGTTAATGAGTAAGTAAGAAAACAAAGTGCTTTGATGAGCGGAAGAGTAGTCTCGGGGATTTGTTGTGTGCATCTGTGTAAGCCAGGGGGAGGCCCTGCAAACTGAAAATTGCACCGAACATAATGGATGATGCCTGTCATTTGGAACTTTGGGAGTGACGTTGATTTAGTAGGCACGGGACACATTGCCATCGATCCCTGTGAACCATTCACTGTATGCGCACAGGCTTTCAACTTTGACCACGTGCTATCAATCACCTTGCTTCGGTCGTGTCCAGGATGCCGTAGATCTCTGCCAACAAATTCTTTTTTAGCCTTGAACAGAATAGCGGTGATGTTTTTACGGAAAAAATACCAATTACAAATATCAAATCCACTGGACGAGTGATGGGATAACGTTTTGTGCCGCTTCTCACGCTACTTGCGTTCTTGTTACGTGAGTTGCTTACTTCAGCATTCCTGAAATACCATCGGATTTAGAAGACGTTTGTGAATAATGGTAAGATTGCAAAAATAAAGTCTTTTTCCAGCCTTTCTTGTTGCTAATATGATTTATTCGGTACATTTTAAGTATAATCACGTTTGCTTCCTCACCGTTTCATATTACACTACAATAACAGTACCGAGGCGACCACTGTTTACTAACAGGTATAAGAAATTAAATAATTACTGAATATATCGAATTCCATACAGGTAGACTATCTGCTAATTTAGATGAAGTAAAATGCACGATCTTGTAAGAGGTAAGATGTAATACTGGGTTTTGAGTACACCCCTTTAATATGATATTAGGAAATAGTTTTCTGCTTCAGTACTACACACAGAAACAAAGTACTGATTGTGGAAGAGACGTGAAATAGATTAAGGTAAGGAGGACCTTCTCTATCGTCCTGCAATAATATATTGCAGCATCTTCACACCTTAAAAGCAGATTTAGTGCCCATTTACATTTTTGTGCATCTTTCCATCAACAAACGATCACAGCCTCGAAACACAAGGGTAGTCATATAAGTAGCACTAAGAGAAAAATGACCTATAATATTCACGAGAAGTTTCACTGTTGGAGCAAGTAACAGAGGTGTAAAACGTGTGGTTATCTGATTATTGACTAAACGGGTAAAAACGCAATATTTTAATAGAACAACGAATATCCTCTTTGCTCGACAGATTCCTGTCTACCTTTCCCTCTCAAGGTAAATTGCGGTGGTCTTGCGGTTCTAGGCGCTCAGTCCGGAACCGCGGGGCTGCTACGGTCGCAGGTTCGAATCCTGCCTCGGGCATGGATGTGTGTGATGTCCTTAGGTTAGTTAGGTTTAAGTAGTTCTAAGTTCTAGGGCACTGATGACCACAGATGTTAAGTCCCATAGTGCTCAGAGCCATTTGAACCATTTGAACCATCAAGGTAAATTATTGTTAGCATGTATTGCTGCATTAAATAATAAAATGTGAAGTCTTTGCGTGCCAATGGGCACGTTGAACGCAATAATGAGACACTGGAAACTGCTTTTGAAATATTTTAATTACTAATTTCCTTCAGTTATCAAGTATTGTCGACGTATCATCATAAAATGATAAAGTAAAGGTTTTTCTTTCTTTTCCTACAGGAGGTTTTATTGAAATTCTTCTATTTAGTTAGGAGAGTCAGCCATAGTGTAGTTATTTATGTTTTACGAAACTCCAAAGAAGCCTTGAAATCGAGTAAGTGTAACGTTAAGAACAATCTTGGTAGTAGGTGCTTGTCTGTACCCTTGTTAAACTTTTCATTGAAGACTACTGCTTTGTATTACAAAGACTAGTTATTGATCGGTCTTATCGAGTATGGAGCTATCATTTCCTGATGTTCTATATTACATCTTTCCGAATTTGCTTGTGAAAAATCTCTTATAATTCATCTAACAGCGATGACTCCTTTATTGTCATCTTCTTCTCTTGTGTGCGTCCTACTTTCCAAAAACAGAAGCTTTTGTCTCCAGTTATCAACTATATATGATGTTGCGTTAGATTCTATGGGCTATACGTGATAGCTTACTATTTAGTAGATTACAAACATGCAGAATGTAAACGTTGGCGTCCTTTGCATACCACTTCACAGTGTTACATGGCCACACAAAGTGAATCATAAGGGACTTCGAACGACGACTACGAGGCTAATGGGGCAATGGATTCCAAGACTGACAAACACAGACTTATAAAATATAATGACAGTTTGGTAGGAGATGAGGTACTGTCTGAAGTATAACTGTGAGGAGGGGTGATGAGCCGTTCTTTGATGCCCCACACGGTACAGCACTTTCCCGCAAAAGGCAAAGGTCTTGAGTTCGAGTCTTGGTCAGCCACACAGTTTTAACCTGCCAGGAAGCTTCGTAATATCGGTACGTTATCACCGCATACACAAGATTTCTAATTAGAAACTTAGAAATTTTGGCACTTTGTAATCGTAACCAGTACGATACTGATTTAATACTGAGGGGTATCTATGGACTTTTGCCTCTGCCTCTGATATGTAACCAAAATTGTCCCCAATAATATGTATGCACTGGTGCGAGTGGCATGAGGGTCTGTGATTCGGAAAGTATCCACAAAGTGCCAAGATGCCCAGTAACAACAAGATTACTTCCTGATGACGTGGTGTGCAATGTGTGTTCGCAGTACTCCGATTGGTTCCGTAATTATAAACGATAAACTTTGCTACTATGGGGACAAATTCTTGTTCACGTGTTTGTTTGGAATTTGGTGATAAACACAGCAGCAATTTCCACGTGAAATATTACCACCCTTCATAATTATTTACTAATTCATAATATAATAAGTTTCCTTTAATTTACGTCTACGGTCACAAACGTTTTGTTGACAGATTACCGGTTTCGGTCTATAATGACCATCATCAGATCTGTTTCATAAAAACGAAGTCCTATTCAACTGCAGCCATAGTGGCATCATCAACTGTTAAATGCAGAATCAGCATCAGCATCATCAAATATATACAAATAATATATGCACGAGTCTTGTGTTCTGAAATAAAATTTCTCCATTATCTAATAAATTAAGTAATTTATAGTCGCCAAAATAGTTCTGAACTTCAGAAAATAAATTGAGACAATGAGCAAGAATACGAAGAGAATAAGATTTCGCTTTATTTAACTTATTAGGACACGTGTTGCTACGATGTTCGAAGGTTGCCAATAGTGCATACTGCACTACAATTGCATACTTGCATATCTGAAGGAGTTTGTTATGTGTTCGTAATACTGAAAAAGAGGGTGTGGCGTTTCTGCTATTTTGGAGCTGGGATTAATTAGCTATTTCTTTGTTCCCGCAGTCCCGTTCGTCAGCAATCAGGGAATAATTCAGTTCAGGCTCAGGTGAAATGTACAACAACAGGAACCTACTATTGAAATTTCGGAGTATACGCAGCGGATGTTTAATTGAAACTGTCTGTTTTCGGCCCTTGACGTGTATCAGACTGTCTACTTAACTAATGTTTTTCCTTACACCAAAGATCAAATTCAGAGTCCTATAACTTTATATAAATTCCAGAGATGAAACGTGTAGCACAGTTGTCGTCATTGTGCTTCACATATAATATAATGTTCACAGTACATTATTACATGAAAAACCAACAGACCTCAGCATTGTCACTCAAAATACTTCAGTCTGCCGATACGAACCACGGAATACTGAGTGAAACATTTGCGGGTTACTTACCTAACGGCTGCAAGGGGCTAGAAAATTTTGATTTTCAGTATTTCATACAAGCGTTGATCGTATTTCAA
This sequence comes from Schistocerca piceifrons, assembly GCF_021461385.2. Taxonomy (NCBI): domain Eukaryota; kingdom Metazoa; phylum Arthropoda; class Insecta; order Orthoptera; family Acrididae; genus Schistocerca; species Schistocerca piceifrons. The sequence goes on along the minus strand of NC_060141.1, from coordinate 105,658,058 downwards.
AATATAAAATGCTCTCTTATTCTATTTCTTAAGAGGCATAATCATACGCTAATGATTTAACGTAGTAAGTCAAGTAGCGAAATCAGAAACTGTGTACCTTTCTTGAAGCAGCATCACTTATGGCGAGATAATTACCGACAAATATTCATCCAGTATTTGAGAATTAGGGCAGTTAGTGATCTGCAACAAATTTTACATGTAACATTTTCCAGCAGACGCTTCCGCAAAATAATGGAAGGAAAAAATGTATCGTATTTTCATTGATCCTCCCGTAACACTTCATCATCAGACATTACGTTATAATTTATTTCTTCTTTACTTATAATTGTATACCGTACAGATGTTCCAGACGTTACTCGTATATACCACCCAATGTATCTGGAAAACTGCGTCGTTATTCGATACAATTTAGGAGGTAGGCCTGTCATAAACATTGAGATACGTGGAAAATTAGCTTTTCTTAAAAAGGGCTTTACATGCTTAACTTCAGATGTTTAACATATTAACACTTGTAAAGTAATAAGACTTTTGAAGCTGTTAAATACATTGGGGTTGGGTTTGCGCAAGGGTGAAATCTGAATAAACTTTCCGTGTCTTTATACTGAATTAATTGATGGAATACTGCAATTACATATTTTTTATTTCTGTTTATGACGATAAGTGTCTCTGGTTCACTTTTCTTCTGTTCGCACTCTCTAATTACGTCTCCATCTTTACTACGAACATATCGACAACATTTTCAACGCTGCAATCGTCACAAGCAAAATGACATTTGGTTTAGCAATGAATTTTTTTCCGACTCGCAGTTTTTTTTGTAATTTAATTTTGGTGATCAGTCCTCTGACTGGTTTGATGCAACCCATGACGACGTCCTCTCCTGTACCGACCTTTGCATATCAGAGTATCACTTACGCACAACATCCACAATTAGTTATTTACCAAGGAAAATCACCAAATAACTGTACGTGTTGAAGAGTTATTTCTATTTAGACAAACAGTTTCAGCATCTCAATAATGCCATCTTCAGGCCACATATGCACTTCAAGTGCAGACATTCAGATTTATAGACATTAGGTCACAGGAGCCATCACTATCTGGATATCGTGAATTCGTTACTAGAGTGCTCCTTTCGAAGACATGGCAACAAGTAATTGTCAAGTCTTCAAAGAAAACACTCGACTAACGAATTCACAGCATCCAGATACCTAAGGCTCTAGTATGCTCGTATCGACACATCTGACCTGACAACTGACCCTGAGTAGTGAAAAGTGTGAAGTCATCCACATGAGTGCTAAAACGAATCCGTTGTGCAATAAATCAGTCATATCTAAAAGCTGTAAATTCAATCAGATACCTAGAAATAACAATAACGAACAACTTAAACTAGAAAGAACACAAAACGTTTTGTGAGAAGATGAAGTAAAGACTGCGATTCATTGGCAGAACACTTAGAATGTGCAAGAAATCTACTAAAGAAAGTGCTTACCCTGAGCTTGTCTGTCCTCTTTTGAAGCAGTGCTGCACCGTGTGAAATACTTACCAGACACGAGTAACGGAGTACACCTAGAAAGTTCAAAGAGAAATATACCATCGAGAGATAGGGGAGAGAGTGTCACGGACATGATCCAGGATCTGGGGTGGACATCACTAAAACAAAGGCTTTTTCGTTGCGGTGGGATACTCTCGAGAGACTTCAGTCACCAACTTTCCCTTCCAAATGTGGAAATATTTTGTTGACGCCGACCTGCATAGAGAGAAACGATCATCATAATAAAATAATGGAAATCAGAGCTGGGATGGAAAGATATAAGTGTTCGTTTCTTCCGCACGCTGTTCGAGAGAGGTATAATAGACAATTATTGTGCAGGTGGTTTGGTGAACCCTCTGCCAGGCACTCAGGAGTGATTTGCAGAGTATCCATGTACAAAAATGTTTGAGCAGCTGCTGTCACGCATCCACAATGGATTAACAGAGATCTTCAATTAGTTGGGGCGTATATTATAATCTCTGACACCATCTTCAGTGTATGCCCTCTACTACTAATTTATGTTATTCCCTCAAGCTTTAACACGTTTCCAGTCTTCCAGTCCATTCTCCTTCTCAGTGTTTCTCACATTTCCTTACATCGTTGATTCTCTGAAAAAATTTTCATTTCTTATATTATTAGCCCACATAATTTTCAACGTCGTTCCGTAACATCATATTTACAACACTTATAGTCAGTTCTTTCCCGGTCCTTCTTTCACTTTCACGTGATGCTACGTTCATGCCAAACATTGTCCTATGTTTATTTCTCACTTTAAGGGGCATGTTTCATACTAGTGTACGTCTTTTGACGACGACAGCCCGCTTCCCCTTGGTTAAACTGCTTCTTGTATCGTACTCGTTTAAGTCATTATGCGACATATTGCCTCCAAGCCAAGGGAATTTTTTGATTGTCTACTACATAGGTTTCAATTTTGATACTATTCTCGCTTATCTCATTTCCCTTACTCCTCACCACTTTCCCCTTTATTTCATTTACTCTCAGTTCTTATTCTGTACTCAGTGGACGGTTCACTTCATTCAAAAGGTAATTATTCATTAGTTTTACAGAAGAAAGTAATAACATTACCGAGTTCAGTAAATGATATAATTTCACGATTTATTTTTATATGCCTTAGGAAAGTTACTTTATTTCCTCCATTCCTTCTTCGACATACAAATTGAATAATAGAGGAAATATACTGTATTCCTCCGTACACGCTTGTCTAACCCGAGCTCTTCTCTCTTGGTCTTTCATAAACAGTTGTAAAATGATGGCAACCGACAGGCAATGGCGACAAGTGGCTCGCTATCCCAATAAAAACCATATTAAAATCGAAAGAGAATTGCTACTGTCGTTGAATGGAGCCTCGTCTCAACCATTTTCCGAGTGATCATTGGAAAGGAAAACTTAGTTATTTGACATTTAGACTCTGGTATGTCACGAAGGATAATTCTCAGGGCGGCTTATAGAGCTGCACCCCTTCACTGGGTGAAACAAGACAGAAATAGGGCAACAAAAGACTGGAGATGTGTACTGTGGTCCTCTGTGTTGCAGTTAAGACTCTTTTAAAATGATAGAAGTCGTCGAAGTGTAACAACAGATTGAAGGGTGTAACCTGCAGCGTGTGGAGGATGCAGCGCAAGCCTCAGTTTACTGTGCAACGTTTTGGGGTTATATCAGGTGCCATGATTTGTGCCCGCTGTTTGCTGTAGACATTCTCAACGGCCAGATGTGGCACTTTCTTCAACCTCTTCATGATTAGTATGCTGTGGATAGTCTCGTCTCTCGCGTCCACAGGGCTGCAGGCGTATGTTCCAGATCTGACAAACATTGTGACATCTCATTGCTCCGCGACTAACTCATTAGAAAACACTTTCTTAGTGACACTGCGGCTCTCTGGAAGAGTTCTGTGAACAAATGTCACAATTAACGTCCATGGAATTTAGTATCTCTTCCAGATCTAAGCATCAATGAGCTACTCCAATTAAATGTGACATGCTTGAAGAAACTAGTGAATCCCCTTTGTTGCCAAAATGAGGCAGTTATCTAACGTATCCAAGGCACGTATCCAGGGCACATGGTATGAGCGTGGTATCTCTTAAGATTGTGTTGTGCTGGTGGTTTATTTGCAACTGGAAACAGCTATCAGATCTCGTATGTCTAAAGAAATAGCACTTGTTTGCAACTCAGTATATAGTGACCTGGCGTAACACAGAATCAGATCATTACGCATCACTAGTACTAATGTTATGAAATATCTTCAGCTTGCTGTTAAACGCTGGAAGAAACCGAATGTCATTGAACTCGGGACAAGGAATCATTTCCACAGGAGCTGTTCTCTGGCCGCCGAATTGGGAAAATAAACAACAACGTTCTGTCAGCTGAGTAACATTATCTACAACCTCAGTAATATCAGTATGATCTTCGAGATGGTCAATTTTGGAGCTTTTTTCTGAACTTCAGCGCTGGACTCTTAAATTTCATGAATTCTCATTTTTCCTGGGAAGTGCTGCATTCCGGATCATTCATTGCTCCACATATTCTGTGAGGCTCTCAGTGATGCGAGAGTCCATCAGGGCCACAATGAGGCTACTGTACGGCATCGTCACTGAATTTAACTACGGCCTATTCAATCTCAAGCTTGGGAGTAACCCTAAAACTCTGACATTAAAGATGTGTGGTAGATGTACGTGTGCCACCAGCACGCAATCCTCATACGGGGTATGAGTGATTTTGCCAACAGGAGTACAGCGGAATTGTAGAAGAATGCTGGAGCAGTCATTTCCAGTATCAGCATATCTTGGAATACGTGCTTTCTTCGAGACCACCACTGAGCTTCTAGGATAACCGCACAGCGTTTACACATACACTTGGCGAAGAACTGTCCAGTCCACACACAAAGGTATCGTGCCCAGGCTGGCAGCAAACAGTAGAAACGTGCGAAAGAAGTAACACTTAATCGTTTAGCTGGATATAATCTAGAGGCAGCGAGGGGAAATCCAGTCAGCAGCAGTACTCTGGTAGATCTGTATATACCACGGCACCACCTAAGGACTTGAGATAACATGACACATCATTTATGCTACATGTTTTTCACCTCTGAGATAAGTGTGTTTGGCAGAGGCTATTTCTCGACCATTCGACTCTCTAACGGCATATGGTGACAATGAATTCCTAAATAATTCGGTTCGAGCTCTGATTTCTCTCATTTTATCACGATTGTAATTCCTACCTCTGTAGGTGGCAGCCACAACTTTCTTATCATAACTCTGACACCTTGCCCTTTATTCCATGGTAAATCTAAAATGAGCAGCCACTCTTTGAACTTTCCCCCTATCTTCCTTCACTCTTAACTGATAATGATTCCATACCGCGGAGCAATTGGATGGAGGAACATAATGTAGACAGACTCTGTTGTAAGTTTTTCTGCCTGTTCTAAGTGTTTTTCCAGTAAAACGTAGTCTTCAACTTGTCCACATAATTTTCTGTTTCATTGTTTCCATTTAAGTTGTACGTTCTATTCTCTGTGTATTTACTTGAATCGACAACCTTTAAATTTGCGTTATTTATGTTGTAACCGGAAGTTAACTGATTTTTTTTGGAAATACGGAGGACCTCACAGCCTTTTTGTTACTCAGGACCAATTACCACTCTTTTCACTAAGCAGGTATCATTTGTAAATAATTATGAGCTTAATTTTGATCTTCTTTTTAATTTGCTACACGGTAAACGACAGAATCATCTGCAAACAAGTTATGGGTTTTTACAACTCGAAAGGAAATACTTGTAGATCTATCGCTCCCCATCTCAGTGCGGCACAAAAATAAATTGTCTTCTTATTCACAGAAAATGAAATAATACATTGATTTAATTCCTTTGCGATATAGTGGCTACAGTCGAATGATTCGGCTTGAGGCGGCTTTGAAGTGTGACAGCTTCAGTCATTCACTGTTCTAGAACAAACAGACACAACGATTAGACTATCGAGAACAGTAAAGACATGTGACTCATACTCAGGTGACATTTGTCTCAGTAGGTGTTGTACCGGTAGCGAATCCATTGAGCGTATTTATCCCTGTACTACTTTTCACAATCATATTATATAGTGAAAAGAGATATTCTACGGTGTGCAAAGGAAACTTTCCGCTTCCAAAAGCCAATAAAACTTAAAATACGTGTATTTATTGTCCTCATTCCATTTTTTTGTGTTTCTATAAAAATGTAAACTTAAAATTACTCGTTTAAAAAATTATATCTCGTATCTGGTGCCTTATTCTGTTCGCGCTTGATTTATTGAAATTCTGACGCTCCATTCGGCTCTTTCTATCAAAGCGATAGACGTATGGGGTGTTGTATGGCACATATTCTCCCTCAAGTATACAAGAGTCTTTGAACGGTCGTTGTAGACTCTGGATTTTAGTTATCCACACAAAAATATTACCGTCCGCGGAGAATTGCCTTCCAAAGTCATCAGGTGTCCGTGAAACTTCCTGCAAAGCACACGCTACAACTAGCACTGTGTGCGCCTTTGTCCCATCAGGTCAATGCACACGTTATAAACATAAATTTGTCGAAGATTGGAAAAAATGTTTCCAATCACGTTGACAAATCGCTTAGAATTCACTATTATAACACCCTCTCTATTTAATAGTGAACACCAATGACGGACTGCACATCTGGAGTGAAGGGTTCTCTCGTAAAGCTCTCAGCGAGCGCATGTTTCGTTTAGTCTAGCATCCAGACAGATGAAAGTATATCTCATCGCTAAGGAATACAAGCTTGCCGCGAGGTACTTTTCGAGCAAATCTTCGCACGCTATTTGCAGAACAACACCGCGTTCATGGAGCATTTGCACCACAGCTGTTATGGGTGAGAATGGAGATGAGTCTCTATGATGGCCTACATTTTCACCCATAATAGCTGTCGTGAAAATTCTCCTTGATCTCAGTATTGTTGTGGGGGGGGGGGGGGGTTGCACGCGTGGCTGTCTTAGCGATTCGTTGTTTTGTGGTGACCACATGTGCCGTGGTAACAACATTTTGAACATTTACGGTTGCGCTGAAGCACAGGAAGCAATTTACTGCCGGCCATGAACAAGACTTCGTCCGTGAATATTGAAGCGCCCACGAAAAGTTCTGGGGGCGGAGCCAATCGACCGGCCGTTGGAGAAGTAGCCTTCTGCGACAAACACATGTTGCTCCTTTGGCATTCATTGCATTGTCAATACTGAGCGATGTGGTAAACAAACTGTGGTGTCACCGCCAGACACCACACTTGCTAGGTGGTAGCCTTTAAATCTGCCGCGGTCCGTTAGTATACGTCGGACCCGCGTGTCGCCACTGTCAGTGATTGCAGACCGAGCGCCACCACACGGCAGGTCTAGAGAGGCGTCCTGGCACTCGCCCCAGTTGTACAGCCAACGTTCATAGCAATGGTTCACTGACAAATACGCTCTCATTTGCCGAGACGATAGTTAGCATAGCCTTCAGCTACGTCATTTGCTACGACCTAGCAAGGCGCCATTACCAGTCTATATTCAGTGTAATAATGTCTAAACAAGAGCGATGTTCTGCAATTGTGGATTAAAGTTAAGTATTCCAAGAACTACGTTCTTTTCTTTATAGGATAATTACTTTACCTTGTTCCAGACCTCACGCCAATCTGCGTGAGCTTAACGCGTGCCTTTCGGCTACCTCCGAGTGGCTTGGCTGTCTTGCCACGCCACTACACAAACTACCCGATCCACCGCAATGAATGAAACGACACTGATGAAACTAATACACTTGCTGTGAAAGTGTAGTTGTAGAGATTAATAAATTTCGAATAGGGTGTTGATGACTTTAATTTAGTATTTAAATCAACTGCACTATATGGATTTAATGTCTGAATTTTTACTGAACATAAACGTAGTCATTTACGATTGACATTTACGAGAATATATAACTTTTTCATGTATTTAATCTAAATCTTGGATTCATTTATCTTACTTCCAATTGATAACTGTGACAAATGACGTTTTTTCAATGGAGAGTATGTGATACAAGTTATCTACTTTTATCTTCTGATGAAACTAGTCATAAATGCTTTTAACATGTAATGATATGTTTCGAATAGCCACTACTTATCATCATAATGTCTAAATGTACATGCTGGATTAGAGATGTAAGTTTCTCCTCGTACTGTGGCAACGTAAGTACCTGTACTCTTGTGACCATGAGGTTTTTACTTCAACTATCTGTATTTATGTTCCATTTACTGCTTGATCAATACACAGATTCAGTAACAGGAGGGGGGGGGGGGGGCACTGAGAGCATACAACCTCACTTTCTTTTAATTTACTGGCTTTCAGAAATTGTCATGGAACCATCTCAGCGTCGGAAATGATATAAAACAGTTTGTTTTTGACAATTAAGAATATATATTAGTTGAATCGTACCCTGGTCAAAGTTACATATACTTAAAAAAGACAGATTCCAATTTAGAACAAAATTTCACTCACACAGAACACTGAACCGAATAAAGGCTACAAGTATTTTCCCATCTAGTATCATCTATTTTTATTTATTTGCTTATTTGGCCTGATAAGATTAGGGTTATCAGGCCCTCTCTTAGATCAGACCAGTGTTTCACAAATTTCATATATTTCTACATGACATTTACCTAATAAATAACAATTTTAATATGACAACTAGTGTTAAAATGATTTGACTGTTTGAAGTGGCATTTTGAGTAAATTACACAAACTATGGACTACTATAGCTAATTCTAGCAGTAGTTCTACAAGTGAATTATACTATGAACTACTAGTGTTAATACTGGCCATAGTCGTACTTCTACTACAGCAGCTGCTGCCAGTAATACCCTACTAACAATAATAGTAATAGTAATAATAATAATAATAATAATAATGTAATAATATAATAGTAATAATGACAGGTATAACAATAATGATAATGGCAAATATATGCAGAATTTAATGGTGTACAAGATATATATGTTTTCTGATACAGCGAGAACTGGGGAAAGTAAATAGAAAGACTTAAGTTCGAGGAGAGATACGAGAGACACTGTTCACTGATAAAACAATAGAGAAGACAGAAAGTATGGAAATATTTGGATTTGTCTGCAGCAATATAGTTGTTCATATGAAGGTAAAATGTGATTAAAGAGTTAAACATCACAGGAACGAGGTGGATGAGAATAGTGTTGAGACTGACTTTTATGTGCATAGAATTTTTTTTTTCAAACAGAAGTATTTTCCCTTTCAAAGCAGTTCCCTTCGGCTGCTTTACAGCAGCGGAGTCGTTGTTCCCAGTCTTGGTTGCAGACCTGAAAGGCTTAAACTGGTAAGGCTTTTAACATATCGTCACATTCGTTTGAATGTTCTCCAGAATCTTTAAATAACATTCTTTAACATTATTTTTTAATTTCCAGATAAGAAAAAAGTCACAAGGATTCAGATCAGGTAAATTAGTGAGCTGTGGAAATTAGGGATGCCTTCTGCAGCCAAAAATTTCGTGGTGGAATTGCCTGTGTGACATAGGGCGTTGGCACTGTGCAGCATCTATTGGTCTACAATATCCGGTCTCACTCCATTCACCGTTTGCTGAACTTTTCGAGGACATCTGTATAAAACATTAGATGTTCTGCTTGGGGACTTCGTAACAAATATAGACAGTGTGATCAAAAGACTCCGGACTCCCGGCAGAAAATAGCTTACAAGTTCGTAGCGTCCTCCATCAGTAATGCTGGAATTCAATATGGTGTTGGCCCACCCTTAGCCTAGATGAAAATTTCCACTCTCGCAGGCATACGTTCAGTCAGGTGCTGGAAGGTTTCTTTGGAAATGACAGCTCATTCTTCACGGAATACTGGACTAAGGAGAGGTATCGATGTTGGTCGGTGAGGCCTGGAACGAAGTCGGCATCCCAGAGGTGTTCTATAGGATTCAGGTCTGGACTCTGTGCAGGCTAGTCCATTACAGGGATGTTATTGTCGTGTAACCACTCCGCCTCAGGCCGTGCGTTATAAACAGGTGATCGAGCGTCTTGACAGATGCAGACGCCATCCCCGAGTTGCTCTTCGACAGTGGGAAGCAAGAACGTACTTAAAACATCAATGTAGGCCTGTGCTGTGATAGTGCCATGAAAATCAACAAGGGGTGCAAGCCCCCTCTATGAAAAACACGATCACACCATAACACCACCGCCTCCGAATTTTACTGTTGGGCCTACACGAGCTGGCAGGCAGATGACGTTCACCGGTCATTCGCCATAACCACACCCTGCCATCGGATCGCCGCATTGAGTGCCGTGATTCGTTACTCCACATATTGTCTTTCGTCTGTTCAATCGTCTAATGCTTACGCTTCTTACACCAAGCAAGGCGTGATGTGTGGCTTATGAGCAGCCGCTCGACCGTGACATCCAAGTTTTCTCACCTCCTGTCTAACCCTCGTAGTACTTGCAGTGGATCCTGATGCAGACTGGAATTCCTGGGTGATGGTCTGGATATATGTCTGACTGTTACACGTTACGACACTCTTCAATTGTCGGCTGTCTCCGACAGTCAACAGACGTTTTCGGCTTGTACGCTTTTGTGCTATACGTGTCCATTCACGTTTCCACTTCACTATCACATCGGACACAGTGTACTTAGGGATGTTTAGGAGCGTGGAAATCTCGCGAATGACACAAGTGACACCGAGTCACCTGACCACGTTCAAAGTCCGTGAGTTCCACGGAGCGCCCCATTCTGTTCTCTAGCGATGTCCAATGACTACTGAGTACCTGGCAGTAGGTGGCAGCACAATGCACCTAATATGAAAAAAGTATGTTTTGGGGGGTGTCCGGATACTTTTGATCACATAGTCTATGCATGAGAGTGTGACTGCTTTTGATATTATGGGTACCAGCAAGCTGAAATGCTGACACCTTTGAAGAGGAAAGCATCCGCTTGAATTTGACACTGGATGGATGGTTGTATGGGAAATTTAGTGTCACCAGCTATAATTATGTGCTCTCATGTCAGTTCTATAATGGGGGGAGCAGTTTGGCAGCAGGCAGACCCGTCTACTTAGGTCGGTAACGCATTGGGTGACAAATCAGAGCTTATGTACGCCTCTACTCCACCCCCGCGCCAATTACATCTGTCCGGTGTTAGAAATATGAAGCCATGAAGCCATATAGATTTACTGAACTGCCTCCCTTTCTTGTTGTTCGGCTCTTATGGTGGAAATCTGTTTCTGTACATGTTGTACGTAACTTCTGTCTTGCTGTACTTTAAAACTTCAGAATTGCGAGGAGCGTATTCCAGTCAACAGTCTCGAAAGTTTTTGTTAATTGTTGTTGGATCATCAGCAATTCTAACATTTTGATGCAGCCTGCCATGTCTTGCTCTTCTGTGCTAACCTCTTCTACTTACAATAGTACTTGCTTGAAACATCTTCAATTTGGTTTTGGATATATTTCAATCTCTTTCTTTCTGTACAGTTTTCACTCTTTACAGATTCTTCAAGTACCATGAAAGTTTTTCTCCAATGTACTGACACATGCCCATGCATCCTGTTCCTTCTTTTGTCAGTGATTTCCACATAGCTCTATCACACCGATTCTGCGAAGAACTGCCTCATTCGTTACTTTATCAGTTCATTTAATTTTCAACATTCTTCTGTAGCACCACGTGTCAAACGATTCGATTTTCTTCTGTTCTACTTTTCATTTCCATAAGGTGCCACGCCCGAAACGTAACTTCTCATATATATCGTCCCCAAATTGATGGTTGATACTACTACACTCATTTTGTTCAGGTAATTTGCCTGAAGTAATCTGCTTTTAAAGGCCATCCTCGTTTCGTACGTCCTACATAATATAGCTTCAAGCAGCAAAATTTCTTCACTTCTTTTACTTTCTTGCCCCCTCGTTCCTTCTAGTCGTCTTTGCGTCTTCCTTAGTTTTACTCTCAGTCCATATTCTGTGCTAAGTAGACTGTTCATTCCAGTCATTGGGTCCTCTAATCCTTTTAGCTGTCACTGAGAGTAGCAATGTCACCAGCAAATCTCCCTGACTCTTAATCCCACTCATGGAACTTTATTTTATTTCTTTCATTACTTCCTCGGTGTATACATTGAACAGTATGGGTGAAAGACTGCATCCTTGTCTTACACCCTTTTTAGTCCGAGAGCTTCGTTCTTGGTCGTCCAATCTTATTGGTCCCTCTTGGTCTTTGACGTATTGTATTACCCATATTTAACTATAGCTTTTTTTCTCAGGATTTCGAACGTCTTCCACCATTCTGCGTTGTCGAACCTTTTCCTCTAGATCGATATATCCAATGAACGTGTCTTGAGTTGTCCTCAGTCTTACTTCCATTATCATGTGCAAAGTCATAACTGCCTCTCTGGTGCCTATATCTTTAAGGAAGCCAAATTCATCGTCATCTCATCCATTCTTCAATATGCTATCCTTGTCAGCAGCTTAGATGTGTGACCTGTGTAGCTGATTACGTGATAATTCTCGAACTTATCTGGTCTTTTCAGGTTTGTGTAGAGAATATTTTTCCGGAAGTCTGATGGTATGTCCAGAGGCTTATAGACCCTACACACGAACATAAATAATCGTTTGAGTGCCATTTCCCGTAAGGAATTTTGCAATTAAAAAGGGGTTTTGCTTATGCCTTCTGCCTTAGTTGATCTCAAGTCTTCGAAAGCTCTGTTAAACTCGTTCCGCTGTAGTGGAACCCCAGTGTCTTCCAAATGGGCTTCCATTTCTTTTGCCGAGTCAGCAGACAATACGTCCCCCCCCCCCCCCTCCCTATCTCCCCAACTTCTCATCCCCAATAGAAGCCTTCATTGAATTCTCTCCTCCTGCAGTGTTAATATTGACACATTTGTGGATTTTTTAGATGATGATCAGTTTGGCTTTAGGAAAGGTAATGGCGCCATAGATGCAGTTATGACGTTGGGCTTGATAATGGAAGCAAGAGTGACAACAACTTAAGAGACTCACATAAGATCTGTAAGCCTACAAAGAAACGCTCGATAATGTATTATGGTGCAAGATTTTCGAACATCTGAGAAAAACAGAATATGTGCAATGGAATAAATAGCGCGAAGACTACAGAACAAAGAAACATTCTATAATGTATTATGGTGCAAGATTTTCGAAATTCTGAGGAAAACAGATATGTGCAATGGGATGGGAAGCGTGAAGAGTACAGAACCTCGAAAGTAAACTGGAAAAAGTCAAGAGTAATAAAAAGCAAGAGAAATGAGAACAACAGTGAACTTAACATCAAAATTGGTAATCACGAAGTACATCTACATCTAAATCTACTTGCTTACTCAGCAGAGGGTTCATCGAACCACGTTCACAATAACTCTCTATTACTCCACTCACGAACACCGCGCGGAAAAAATGAATATCTATATATTTCCGTGTGAGCTCCAATTTCCCTTATATTATTACGATTATCGTTCCTCCGTTTGTGGGTTGGCGTCAGCAAAATATCTTCACATTCGGAGGAGAAACCTGGTGATTGAAATTTCGTGACAAGATTCCACCGCAAAGAGAAACGCCGTTGTTTCAATGATGTGCATCTCAGATCCCGTATCACGTCCGTGACACTCTCTCTCGTATTTCTCGACAATACAAAACGTGGTGCTCTTCTTTGAGCTTCCTGGATGTACTCCATTAATACTATCTGATAAGGATCCCACATAGCGCAACAGTACTCCAAAAGAGGATAGACAAGCGAAGCCTCTCTTTCGCAGAACTGTTGAATATTCTATTCTGCATGTAAATCGCATTCTTTGGGTCACTTTCCTCACCGGTCATTCGCCATAACCACACCCTGCCATAGGATCGCCACATTGTGTGCAGTGATTCGTTACTCCACACATTGTCTTTCGTCTGTTCAGTCGTCTAATGCTTACGCTTCTTACACCAAGCAAGGTGTGATGTGTGGCTTATCAGCAGCCACTCGACCGTGACATCCAAGTTGTCTCACCTCCTGCCTAACCCTCGTAGTACTTGCAGTGAATCCTGATGGAGATTGGAATTCTGTGTGTTATTTCCCATCTAAATTGTTCGTAATTGTGATTCCTAGGTATTTTGTTGAATTTGCGGCCTTTTGATTTGATTAGTTTGTCGTGTAACCCAAGTTTAACGGAATCATTTTAGTACTCATGTGGATGACATCACACCCTTCATTATTTAGGGACAGTTGCCAATTTGCGCACCATATAGATATCTTTTCTAAATTGTTTTGAAATTTGTTTTGATCTCCTGATGATTTTACTAGACGATAAATGACAGTATCATCTGCAAACACTCTAAGACATCAAGTCAGATTGTCTTCTAAATCGTTCATATATATAAGGAACAGCAGACAGCCTATAACTTTACCTTGGAAAATGCCAGAAATCACTTATGTTTTACTTGATTACTTTCTGTCAGTTACTACGAACTGTAATTTTTCTTACATGAAATCACAAATCCAGTCACATAACTGAGACGATATTCCATAAGTACGAAATTTGATTGCAAGCTGCTTGTGTGTCAAAAGCCTTATGAAAGTCTAGAAATACAGAATTAATCTGAAATCCCTTGTTAATAGCACTCAACACTTCGTGTGTGTAAAGAGCTAGTTGTGTTGCACAAGAACGATGTTTTCTAAATCCGTGTTGACCGTGTGTCAGAAGACCGTTCTCTTCGAGGTAATTCGCAATCTACAAACACAACACATCTTCTAATGTCCTTCTTCATATTGACGTTAATAATATGGGCCTGCAATTTAGTGTATTATTCATATTGCCGCTCTCGAATATTGGTGTGACCTGTGCAATTTCCCGGTATTTGGAAACGGATCTTGCGACGAATGAGCGGTTTTATGGTTCAAATGGCTCTGAGCACTGTGAGACTTAGCATCTGAGGTCATCGATCCCTTAGAACTTAGAACTACTTAAACCTAACTAACCTAAGGACATCACACACAACAATGCCCGAGGCAGGATTCGAACCTGCGACCGTAGCGGTCGCGCGGTTCCTGATTGAAGCGCTTAGTACCGCTCGGCCACGCCGGCCTGCGAGCGGTTTTATGTGATCGTTAAGTATGGAGCTATTGCATCAGAATACTTATAAAGGAACCTAATTGGCGTACAGTCTGGATGGGAACACTTACTTTAGTTAAGTGATTTATGTTACTTCCCTACTCTGAAGATGTCTATTCCTATGTTACGCATCTTGACTGATTCAAATTCTGTGATATTTACTTCATCTTCTGTGGTAAAGGAATTTCCGAAGGCAGTATTTAGTAACTCTGCTGTAGCAGCTCTGTTATCGATGGTATTTCCACGGCTATCGCGCAGGGAAGGTATTGATTATGTCTTGCTGCTAGCATATTTTATATACGACCAGTAGGTCTTTGGATATTCTACCGGGTTTCGAGACAAAGTTTCGTTGTGGAGACTATTATACGCATCTCGCATTGAAGTCCCCGCTAAATTTCAAGCTTCTGTAGAAGATCACCAACCTCGGTGATATTCCGTTCGTTTAAATTAGGTATGCTTTCTTCGTTGTTTCGTGCAGCAGTGTTGTGATACGTTTGGTGTACCATGAGGGTCTGCTCCGTCGTTCGTTAAATTATTCGGTATAAATCTCTCAATATCTATCGATCCTATTTCCTTGATTTTCAGCCACATCTGGTCTACACCTACCGTGTCAATTTGGTAGGATTGGAAATTGATCTTCTGGAAGGCGTGAAGCGAGTCTTTATCTGCTTTTTTGAGTAGGTATTCCCTACGTTTATTTTTGGAAGATTTGCGAGTTACGGTATTAATTTTCGCTACGAGAACCCTGTGTTCACTACTCCCTATGTTCATTTCGATACTCGTTATTACCTTAAGATTCTTTGTGGCTAAGAGATCATCTGTGGTTTCACAATAGTTTGCTATTCGAGTGGGCTGATGAACTAACTGCTCGAAATAATTTTCGATGAATGTGATTAGAACAATTTCGATTGATGTTTTATGATTACCTCCTGATTTAAACTGAATTTTCGCCAGCATATCGGAGGTAAACTGAAGTCGCCACCAACTACAACATTACGAGTTGGGCACGTGTCTGAAACTAGACTCAAGTTTTCATTGAACATTTGCCATCTGAGTTGGGAGGTAGGTAAGAGGATTCAATTATTATTTTATTTCGTCTGCCAAGAATGACCTCTACGCATAGTAACTTAAAGAGACTATCTACTTCAATTTCACTACAAGATAAACTACCTTCTAACAACATAAAAGACGGCCGGTGTGGCCGTGCGGTTCTAGGCGCTTCAGTCTGGAACCGCGTGACTGCTACGGTCGCAGGTTCGAATCCTCCCTCGGGCATGGACGTGTGTGATGTCCTTAGGTTAGTTAGGTTTAAGTAGTTCTAAGTCCTAGGGGACCGATGACCACAGATGTTAAGTCCCATAGTGCTCAGAGCCATTTGAACCATTTGAACAACATAAAACAAGCCACAGCCAAATGAACATTATGAAAACCGTATGGCCCTCGCAATGATTTCTGCTCAACTTACCTGCAGCTTTACCCAGCTTCCAGTGCCTATGACTATTTCAGAATCAGTGTTTTCTATTAGAGCTTGGAGTTCTGGTACTTTCCCAACAAATCTTCGACAATTTCCAACTGATACACCTACGGTTCCCAGTTAAATGTTTTTCTTGTGTTCGACCTGCATTCTTTGAAACTGAAACACTTCTTGTGTTTGCCAGAGTCCCTTCAACTAAAAAAACTGCCCAGTCCACGACACGTAGCTCCTGCTACCATTGTAACCGCCTCCAGCTTGTAATGGACTCCTAACCTATTTAGCTGAATCCGAAGTCCCATCAAGGTATGGAGCATACCTGCATAGTCGCAGAATGGTCTGGACCTCTGATTCAGACCGTCCACTCGGCTCTGTACCATAGGTCCGCAATCGGTCCTGTCGGCAGTTCTGCAAATGGTGAGCTCTGCTTTCATCTAGCAAGCAAGACTGACAGCCTTTACCACTTATGACTGCCGCTCCAATCCAAAGCGACATCCGTCATTGATACTGACGTGAGCCACCCCCAGCAGCTGGCTTCAGCCTGTGCACTTCATTGCATTCAGAACGACTTGTTCCGCGACTGGAATGACTTCACCCAGTATGCACAAGGAGCACACATAGGCTTTCTTACGCTGCTTGGCCGCCTTGTCCCTAAGGGGACCCATAATGTGCCTAACACTGGAGCTGCAAATTACCAATAAACCCAACCTCTGTGATTGCCCGGATCATGCAGGCAGAGAGGTTCCCTCTGAAACAGGACAGGTGACAGCATGTGGCTGAGCAACAGTGTCAGCCACAGACGGAACCTGGAACCTATTTGTCAGACTAATCGGGGAAGCATTATGTGCGGCCCCTGGGAACCCTTTCGCCGCCTGCTACGCTTGGAGACGACCTTCCACTCGACCACTGGTGAGAGGTTAACCTCTGTGGGAGCAGTAACTTGGCTGGCCACCGGTCACGACCGATCGGAGGACTGGTAAGCCATGTTGTATCCCCACGACTAGCCGACAACAGTGACACACATCCATTTAAGCCAGAAGCTGTGTAACCGAGGCCATCACAGCCTGGAGCTGAGAACGAAGTGTCACCAACTCGGCTTGTACCCGCATACAGCATCACCAATCCCTCTCCATACTATAGAACAGGGAAAACTACACTACACAGACAAACAAACAATTATCGACACACTCTAGGAACTCTACAGTAGACACTATGAAAAGAACTGTGTGTAATAAATTAGATTAATATGTAGAGGTTCAAAAACTAAACTACCTAAGAACTCAGGTGAGACTAAATAATTTGCTCCTGAAACTTCCTGGCAGATTAAAACTGTGTGCCGGACCGCGACTCGAACTCGAGACCTTTGCCTTTCGCGAGCAAGTGCTCTACCAACTGAGCTACCCAGGCATGACTAACGCCCCGTCCTCGCACCTTTACTTCCGCCAGTACCTCGCCTCCTACCTTCCAAACTTTACAGAAGCTCTCCTGCGAACCTTTCAGAACTAGCACTCCTGAAAGAAAGGATATTGCGGAGACATGGCTTAGCCACAGCCTAGGGGTTGTTTCCAGATGAATAGAGCACTTGTCTGCGAAAGGCAAAGGTCCCGAGTTCGAGTCGCGGTCTGGCACACAGTTTTAATCTGCCAGGAAGTTTCATATCAGCGCACACTCCGCTGCAGAGTGAAAATCTCATTCAGGAAACAACCCCTAGGCTGTGGCTAAGCCATGACTCCGCAATATCCTGTCTTTCAGGAGCGCTAGTTCTGCAAGGTTCGCAGGAGAGCTTCTGTGAAGTTTGGAAGGTAGGAGACGAGGTACTGGCGGAAGTAAAGCTGCGAGGACGGGGCGTAAGTCATGCTTGGGTAGCTCAGTTGGTAGAGCACTTGCCCGCGAAAGGAAAAGGTCCCGAGTTCCAGTCGCGGTCCGGCATACAGTTCTACTCTGCCAGGAAGTTTCATATCAGCGCACACTCCGCTGCAGACTGAAAATCTCATTCTGGAATTTACTCCTGGTTAGAATCTTGTAATAACTAACAAAACTGGTTTACTTTACGGCAGAAACAAGAACGCGAAAACTGTGTTCAAAAATGGTTCAAATGGCTCTGAGCACTTTGGGACTTAACATCTATGGTCATCAGTCCCCTAGAACTTAGAACTACTTAATCCTAACTAACCTAAGGACATCACACAACACCCAGTCATCACGAGGCAGAGAAAATCCCTGACCCCGCCGGGAATCGAACCCGGGAACTCGGGCGTGGGAAGCGAGGACGCTCGAGAACTGTGTCTATTAAGTATTAAACTTATACGCAGAAATTCAAGAAACTAAACTACCAAAGCACACAGATGAGACTATATAATTCACTTCTGGTTACGAACTCATAAAATGTCACAAAATCAGTTTCTTCCCTTTTGCTGCTCGTGTGTCGGCCAGCTGCTGCTAGTAAACGTAGTTAGAGGAAGAAAAGTAACCCATGACGGACTAAGCAAGGAAGACATAAAATCAGAGTATTTCATGAAAAAAGGCCATTCCTGCCCAAGAGAAGACCATCAATGTCAAACACGTGCCTTAGTTTAGGAAGAAATTCCTGAGATTATGTATTTGAAGCACAGCATTGTATAGTGGCGAATCATGGGAGGTGGAAAAATCGGAGCAGAAACGAATCGAAGCGGTTGAGATGAGGTGCTACAGAAGAATGCTGGAAATTAGTTGGACTGATGAGGCAAAGAATGACAAGGTTCTCTACAGAATCAGCGAAGAAAGGAACACTCGGGAATCACTGACAAAAAGAAGCGACAGGTTGATAGGACAAGTGTTAAGGCATCGGGGAATAACTTCCATGGTACTGGAGCGAACTGCAGAGTATAATAACTATACAGGCAGGCAGAGAGTGTAATACATCCAGAAAATAAATGAGGACTTAGGATACAAGTGCTACTCTGAAATGAAGAGGACACCGCAGGAGAGGAATTTGTGATGTGCCACATGAAATTAAAAAAATATAAAATAAATAAAAAAAGACTATGGCAATAATATAGTATGCTGTATAAAGTTTCTGATTATAACTCAGAGCAACAAGAAATCTTGCAGTAAGGTTTTCAAAATGCGTTGTTGTGTCTTCCGATAGACGAGGCGTCTGACTCTTAACAATAAAACTTGTTCAGCTAAGCTAACTATGGGTTTTAACGACTGTATACATGTACTTTCTATATTGTTTCAACATACTTATTGGCACAAAACATTGTTAATCCTTCATTTTAATATTGACCTATGAGAAGGGATTCGTTATTGGCGCAGGCTGGATGATATAACAATTGAAGGGCTAATATATAGATTAAAATTATCCTACCATATAGACAGATAAACGGCAAAGAATATTTACTCGGAACTTAGAGGTGCTGGCCCCGGTTTTATAAAACTTTCTTAACGATCGTGGTACTTTTGTAAATATTTTTTCTGCCTTTGTTCTTAATCCAGTCACGAAAACAAACAACGGCTGGGAGAGCGGTGTGCTGACCACATGCCCTTCCATATCCGCATCCAGTGACAGCTATGGTTGAAGATGACGCGGCGATCGGTCGGTATCGTTGAGCCTTCCGAGGATTGTAAGGATGGAGTATTGGTGTTTTATTTTTCCTTTTAATCCGGAACAGCCTGTATTCAAGGAGATGACACGAAATTGGAAAGCCTATTGGCACACCATTACGTTACAGAGCCATGTAACTTATGCAAAGTGGCATACCTTCAGCCAGAATACCGTGCTGGAAAATTTCCCATCGTTTTATTGCACGTATTCCCACAAACGCCTAGTGTCGAAAATACTCTTAACCATCGACTGAAAGCATCAGATGTTTCGAGGACCTGTTTCAAACTATTCTCAAGCACTTAGCTGGTGACAGAGAACAAAACGTGGCTTAAAACGTGGATCTTGCGAACACTGACGTTCCCCTCAAATGTTGATGAGGGCCGTGTGTGCGTGCGAGTAGGCGGCTACACCCAACCACTGAGTGGGGCGACCATTGCAGTTCGATACGGATCAGGTCGCCCCTCCACGTCACCGCCATAAATGTTCGCGTGCCAATTGTCACGCAGGACGTTTTATTTAAGCCTTATTGATCTTCCCGCATGACAGCCCCAATTTCCTGCAGTGCCTTGCCCGCTATTGGCTAGAGAGCCATGAAATAAGTCATACCGCGATAGTCCTCAATCTACAGGGTTTTAAACCGTGCTCTTAACACCGCATTGCATTTGAATTATGTCTCCCCCTTTTCCTATAAATTAGTTTTTTTGTGCCGTTGGGTTCTGCTGTGACGGTGATGCCGAGAGAAATGTAGAGCCACTTCGAGTAACCAGGAGTTAAAGCGTGCCAGAAGTAATCTGCGTCCAAGATAGCGGGAATACATTTTCATTTAACGAATGCAGACAGTTGTTAAAAATCTGGATATCGATGTCGGAAACAATAACTTCGCTAACGAGCGTTTTGTTCTAAGAGGTTTAGCCGTTCCCTTGACAGTTTTTCACATCCTGAGAACTCTGAGATAATTTTACTACGGATGTAAGTTCTCCTTTTACTTTCTTAAAACCGTTTTACTGTCGCTCCTTTTCTGTTTTTCAATACTGACACAATACGTACAAATATGTGACACATCTCTCTAGAATGTTCGTGATTGTCGTTGTCCTCGTTGTCTAGCGGTTAAATTAAACATTTGCACTATTCGGTTTGTGATGTTTTCGGATGATCCATGAGAATTCGAAAGCTTATAAGCACTGAATTTTTAACTACATGCCGATACTAAACACATCAAAAAATGTTTTGCATCACCCCGTTTCCCAGAGCTCCTGAAGACAGAGGTTGATTGACAATATTGAATCACAGACACAGTCCCTGTGACTGTTCAGAGATGTCACTAAACCCGCGCAAAGATGTAAACAATCATGCATGAGCAGTGTCTATTAGACAGAGGGGGTCAGACAGCCTATTAGTTCCAGTCATTCCACCAGGAAGGAGGTACACACCTCGTGTTGTCTGTAGTTCAACCGTGCTTAGAGGGTCATACCACGGTTCGATCGAGTCCACATTGTTACATTGTGCCAGGAAGGGCTCTCAACAAGGGAAGTGTCCAGGCGTCTCGGAATGAACCAAAGCGATGTCGTTCGGACATGGAAGAGATACAGTGAGACAGGAACTGTCGATGGCATGCCCCACAAAGGCAGCCAAACTGCTACTACTGCAGTGGATGACCGCTACCTGCTGATTAAGGCTCGGAGGAACCCTGACAGCAACGCTACCATGTTGAATGATGCTTTTCGTGCAGCCACAGGACGTCGTGTTAAGACTCTGTGTGCGATAGGCTGCAATATGTGAAACTTCACTCTCTACGTCCATGGCGAGGTCCATCTTTGCAACAACGACAGCATGCAGCGCGGTACATATGGGCCCAACAACATGCCGAAAGAACCGCTCAGGATTGGCATCACATTCTCTTCCCCGATGAGTTTCGCATACGCCTTCAACCAGACAATCGTTGGAGACGTGTTTGGAGGCAACCCGTTCAGGCGGAACGCCTTAGACGCACTGTGTAGCTAGAGCAGCAAAGTGGAGATTTCCTGCCGTTTTGGGGTGGCATTATGTGGGGTCAACGTACGACGCTGGTGCTCATAGAAGGCGCAGTAATGGCTGTACGATACGTGAATGCCAACTTCCGACCAATAGTGCAACCATATCGGGAGCATATAGGCGAGGCATTCATCCATGAAGACAATTCGATACTCCATCGTGCATATCTTGTGAATGACCTCCTTTAGGATAACGACATCCTTCGACTAGAGCTACCAGCATGTTCTCCAGACATGAACGCTGTCGTACATGCCTGGGATGGATTGAAAAAGGCTGTTCATGCACGACGTGACCCACCAAACACTCTGGTGGATCTACGCCGAATCGCCGTCGAGGAGTGGGTCAATCTGGACCAACAGTGCCTTGATGAACTTGTGAACAGTACGCCACGACGAATACAGGCACGCATCAATGCAAGAGGAGGTGCTGGTGGATATAGATGTACCGGGGTGTACAGCAATCCGGGCCACCACATCTAAAAAAAAAAAAAAAAAAAAAAAATGTTCACTTGTGTATCAACTCTTATGGGACTTAACTGCTAAGGTCATCAGTCCCTAAGCTTACACACTATTTAACCTAAATTATCCTAAGGACAAACACACACACCCATGCCCGAGGGAGGACTCGAACCTCCATCACCTGCGAAAGTCTCGCTGTATAGAGGTACAAAATCCAGTGTGTGGTTTGAGAGCTGGTCACTCAGGATGGAGCAGTATAAAGTTACGATTGAGGATGGTGCCGTAATCTGTTAATCTTGGTTCCACAATAAATACGTTAAATTCATTTAACGAAATTAAAATTTTTAAATAATCTCTTAAAAAAACAAAATTGACTAAGTGATCGCTCAGTCCGGAACCGCGAGACTGCTACGGTCGCAGGTTCGAATCCTGCCACGGCCATGGATGTGTGTGTTGTCCTTAGGTTAGTTAGGTTTAAGTAGTTCTAAGTTCTAGGGGACTGATGACCACAGATGTTAAGTCCCATAGTGCTCAGAGCCATTTGAACCATTTGACTAAATGATGGCTGAAGGCCTTACCACGGAAAAAAATTTCACAATTTTAGGGCCGAAGGCCTTCAACAATAACCTCAAACAACAAACGTCTGAAGGCCTGAATTAGAAATTAGAAGAACAATTCCAAATAGCACCTTTAATATAAACGCCTTGCTTTTAAAACAAGTTTGCTTTAAAAAAAAAGGCCGTATCGCCAAAGTAGTGGAATTATTGCTCGGCTGAAGGCCACTCCGACAATAATGATAAAATTACAAATATCCTTAAAACAAACATCACAATCTAAGGATAGGCCGCTGTGGCCGAACTGTTATAGCCGCTTCAGTCCGGAACCGTGCTGCTGCCTCAGGCACGGATATGTGTGATGTCCTTACGATAGGTTTAAGTAATTCTAAGTCCAGGGGATTGATGACCATAGTGCTTAGAGCCATTTGAACAGTTTTGAACAATCTAAGAATTCGGGACAAGTGGTTCTCAGCAAGTATTCGAAGGGTCGGTCTGGGAAGGTAACTGAAACATAAGGTAAGGTGAGCAGGCAGCCAAGAGTTGAATTCACGCAACAGGATGGCAACTCAAACTAGGGGCAGCTTAAGGGCTGACCGACCGACTAACCAATCCGTCTACGTCCGATCACCGGTACAACGATGAAATGTTTTTAGGCAAGGGCGAAGAGACAGACAGCACTACGTCTTCAGAAAACACCCAAGGCCGAAGGAAACACTAGAACCAGGGTATACCTCCCAAAAAAAAAAAAAAAAAAATCACGGTACAGTAGAAGAGCCTCTCGAACTACACGCCGTGTCGGACAGCATAACACAAACACGCATCAAAAAATGTTTTGCATCACCTCGATTCCAAGAGTTCCATACCTGTACAGAAAATTGCAATAGCGATCATCATAAACATCATCTCCGCCCTTTCTATTGCTCATGAAAGCCACACGTTGGATTTTGTATCACTATACAGCGAGACCTTCAGAGGTGGTGGTCCCGATTGCTGCGCACATCGGTACATCTAATATCCAGTAGCACGTCCTCTTGCATTGATGCATACCTGTATTCCTCGTGGAATACTATTCACAAGTTCATCAAGTCACTGTTGGTCCAGATTGTCCCTCTCCTCAACGGCGATTCGGCGTAGATCCCTGAGAGTGGTTGGAGGGTCACATCGTGCATAAAAAGCCCTTTTGTGATTCTCCAACAGAAAGGGGTTTCCACTCAATGGTCTGAAGATGACCACAGCAGTGGTCGAAACCGGTCACCTTATAAAATAAATTGTGATCAAGACTGTTTTTAATAGTAATTATTTACAAGACATTGATCACTGCTGTTCCCATAATGCATTCAAAAGTTATCCCAGGCTTGTTCGGTAGGGTTCATGTCTGGAGAACATGTTGGCTCAAAAATGGCTCTGAGCACTATGCGACTTAACTTCTGAGGTCATCAGTCCCCTAGGACTTAGAACTACTTAAACGTAACCAACCTAAGAACATCACACACATCCATGCCCGAGGCAGGATTCGAACCTGCGACCGTAGCGGTCGCGCGGATCCAGACTGTAGCGCCTAGAACCGCTCGGCTACTACGGCCGGCAACATGTTGGCCACTCTAGTCGAGAGATATCGTTATCCGGAAGGAAGTCATTCACAAAATGCGCACCATGGTGCTCGAATTGTTATGCAGGAAGACGAATGCCTTTCTAATATGCTGCCGATATGGTTTCACTACCGGTCTAAGGATGGCAATCATGTATCGTACAGCAGTTACGGCACCTTCCCTGACCACCATTCGGCATGTTGTTGGGCCTATCTGTACCGCGCTGCATGCTGTCGTTGTTGCGAAGATGGATCTCACTATGGACGTCGGGAGTGAAGTTGCACATCATGCAGCCTATCACACACAGTTCGAGTCTTAACACGACGTCCTGTGGGTGCACGAAAAGCATCATTCAACATGGATGCGGTGCTGCCAGGGTTCCTCCGAGCCATAATCGGTAGGTAGCAGTCATACACTGCAGTAGAAGCAGTCTGGCTGCCTTTGCGAGGAATGTCATCGACAGTTCCTGTCTCACTGTATCTCTTCCATGTCCGAACAACATAGCTTTGGTTCATTCCGAGACACCTGGACACCTCTTTTGTTGAGAGCCCTTCCTGGTCCAAAGTAACAATGCGGACCCGATCGAACCGTGGTATGACCCTCTACGCATGGTTGAACTACAGACAACACGAGCCGTGTACCTCCTTCCTGATGGAATGACTGGAACTAATAGCAGCTGCTCATGCATGATTGTTTACATCTTTGGGCGGGTTTAGTGACATCTCTGAACAGTCAAAAGGACTGTGACTGTGGAATAGTACCCACAGTCAACGTTTATTCTCAGGTGTTCTGGGAAAACTATTTTGATGTCTGTATTCCACTGAATTTTCTACATACCAGCTGAATGTTCTCTAATTTCCTGAATATTCTGTACTTTACATCGTAACGTGTTGTAGGTTTTACTGTGGCTTCAGCTTTAAACGGTGTAGAAATGTTAGTTACTTTCAGAGATCATACTTGGCAGTCCCATTTTCCTTCGTCCAGCGTTTTTACGTATTAATTTAGTCACAATATTTTCTTGGTATCCATTAGCTTTGGTTGGCTGTAATACAGGAGTTGGACAAAAATATGGCAACAATAAAAACACAACATATTACCATGCCAAATATGGTGTAACAAAACCACCGGCATTCAAAACAGTTTCCTGGCATGTCGGAAATGATAAATACAGGTGTTGTATGTTTTCACGGGAATCTTAGACAGATGAGCCATATAATTATGACCATCAACCTACTATCGATATAAACTTGTTCACCCGTTAGCAGCGTTACCTGGCAAGGATTGACTGCTAGTCAGACACACGGAACGGACATAGAGTGCTGTCCGTGTGTAGAATGGAGAAGGTGTGCGATATATCTGAGTCTGCCCGAGGGCAGATTGTGATGGCCCAGAGGCTTGGCACGAGCATTTCGGTAACTGCACAACTTGTCGGGTGTTGGAGGATTGCTGTTGTGATTTTCTCCAACACATGGCGAAACTAAGGTGAATCGACGTCCAGACGTTGTGGGATTGGTCGGCCTCCCTTCATTACAGATGTCGGACGTCGTAGGCTGGGCGGAGTGATCAAACAACTCAAGCGACGAACTGTAGCTAACACGAGACTTTAATGACGGGCAGGGTACAAGTGTGTCTGAACACATAGTAAACCGAAGATTCCTAATGCGGGCCTTCGCAGCCGACGACACATGCACGTGCCAATGTTAACACCACGACTGATATAAGCACATGACCATCTGCATTGGCCGTTTCGTGGTGGCAGAGCGTTGCATGGTCTGATGAGCCCCAATACTTTCCTCAACACGCCGATGGGAGGTAGTGAATCCGTCGTCTTTCAGGGGAACAGCTCCTTGAAACCTTTAATGCGTGACGGAGACACGCTGGCGGCGGATCTGTTATGCTCTGTATAAAATTCACATCGACATTCACGTGTCCAGTTTAGCTCTTGCAAGGCAGCCGGCCGATTTGGCCGAGCGGTTCTAGGCGCTTCAGTCTAGAACCGCGCGACTGCTCCAGTCGCATATTCGAATCCTGCCTCGGGCATGGACGTGTGTGGTGTCCTTCGGTTAGTTAGTTCTAAGTTCTAGAGGACTGATGACCTCAGCAGTTAAGTCCCACTGTGCTCAGAGCCATTTGAACCATCTTGCAAGGCACCATGGCGACCAAGAGGTGTCGTACACTGAGTGCAGACTACATACATCCCTTCCCGACGGCTGTGGCATTCTTCTGCAAAATAAAGCGCCACTCACATGGCCAGGAGTGAGACAGATGTTTCGAGGAAAACAGGCGATTCCCCCAACTCACAATATCTGAACCCGGTCGAACACACCTGGGATGTGATTCAACGTGAAGTCAGAGCTCATCGCCCCCTCCCCGATATTTATTGGAACTGAGTGACTTTTGTGTGCAAATGTTGTGCCAACTCCATCCGGCAACCTACTCAGATGTTATTGTTCCCATGCCACGACGCGGCCCCCTGTTGTCCGTGCCAAAGGTGGACATACCGGCTATTAGGTTGTAAGCATAATGTTCTGGCTGATCCTGCAAAATAGTGGTAAATTTGGGTATTGATGAGAATGATGTGTAGCGATCAGGTACCCTTCTCTCCAAAGTAAACCACAAATCACAATAATTTGTGATCTGGTGATTGCGGTGGCTGTGGAAAATGCAAAAATTCATCTTCGTGTCAGAAAACGGGTCCAGGACGATGCGAGCTGTTTAAATGACAAGGCTAACAGTTCAATTCACAGTCATGCTATTTATAGTCATAACAGCTTTCATCTTTTTTATATTGTAGTTCCTCTTACTTTCCGTGCTTTCTAAGAAAATTTCAGAGAAATTACGCCTTATGCAAGATACGTTTCGATTCGTTTTGTTTTTCTAAAACGTGTTCCAGGTCTTTCTACACCATGTCCTAAAGTAATAAGGCCTTATTACTTTAGTACGTTGTGCAGAAAAGATCTGAAGATGGTCATTACTGACTGAAACTGTTCATCGTCAAAAGAATTGATATTGTGATCAAAGACTTAAATAAGAAAAAAACATTGGTCAGGAATTTACCATTGACGACCATGTTCCGTTTAGATTTCACGGCCGATTTAAGGCGGATGTTGGGTACCATTCTGCAGACGATGTTTCGTTTCGATCAAGGACACTTTCCCTCGTTTCAGTTACTTAGGACTACCGATGTCAGGATAGCGCATAAGAAATGTCTCTGTGCCGGCTGTGTCGCCGTTCGGTTCTAGGCGCTTCAGTCTGGAACCGCGTGACCGCTGCGGTCGCAGGTTCGAATCCTGCCTCGGGCATGGATGTGTGTGATGTCCTTAGGTTGGTTAGGTTTAAGTAGTTCTAAGTTCTAGGAGACTGATGACCACAGATATTAAGACCCATAGTGCTCAGAGCCAGTTGAGCCAACCAAATGTCTCTGTTCGTAAATAATATTGGTTTGTTGCTTTGCTGGTTATATAACGGGACTCGTGGTAATGTTGCCTGATGTACAGATATAAAATGCTAATTTCATATAGCTTTTTTCGGTGGCGTAGAACTTTGCGGCTTATGTTTGAGACTAGATTTTGGATTAGGCTTTGATTTTCCTTTACATGGTTAACTGAACATGTTCGCTAATTGCTTCTTGCTCGCACAAGAGTAAGGCCTCCCTTCACCAATGTTAGGGTCAGCGTGTCGAAATGCATTTTAAACATATTGTCTCTATATAAGAACCAGGAGAAGACGCGTCGGATGTTGTAGGCCAGTGGATCTGGGACAGGAAATACCTTCCCCACGTACCATACTTTAATTGCTGCTGACACGTCAATTTTCTTCACTTTTTGAAGTAGGAGTAATTCTCTGAATTTTCAGAACGGCTTCATAATGGATTATCATCTGAGCTGGAATGACATTTAGATAAAGAGAGAGGCAAGCCGATAGTGTGGTACGCCTGACGACAATACTGGACAGTTGAGTGGCATCATATCGTATTATCATACGAATCCAGGTTGTGTGTAGAGCATCACGCTGTGCATGTCCGGTTGCCAGGAGATCGAAAATTGGCACATTTAATTTGTCATCATCACAGGTGCCAATCACCTTGCATCATGGGTGTCATTGAGTAAACGTCACAAAGACCTCAAGTTCGCATTGCCGGCAATTGAAGAGCAGCAATAACATCTGTAGCGGTTTAATGCCGGTGTTCTGAGTCCTATCTTGGTGGTGTCCTTGACGTTATGTTTTAACAAACTAAGGCGACAGCGCCTGTTCTCCATGCTCTCCAGACCAACCTCGATAAAGAATGTGTTCGAGTGTTGGCCCGTCCAGCATGATCTCCATATATCTTAAACATTCAAAACATCTGATTATAGTTACCAAGAGGCTGGCATGTACCCCTCGCCGGGCACTACTGTTGAAGATCTGTGGCACAGGCCACAGAGTTGAAGCATCATGCATTGGTGTATGCGTGTCTTTCATGCAAGCCCACAGGGAGACCACGCGGCAACCGGATTTTTGCAATTTTTTATATTTATTGTACATGAAGGTCAGAAGTATATGACCCCTCAAAGCAGCTCGATGCAGCTCTCAGAAACTGTCGAGTGAAACAGTTTTCAATTTTTCCGACCATCATTAATACAATAAAGAACGACTGTTATTATGCGAAGCAGTGTGTCTCTGTGGCAAAGTGGTTGACAGCTGTGTGGAAAGGGGGGAGGGGTGGCGGGCTTTAGACATCTGGTGGCCATCCTGATTTAGGTTTGCCGTGATTTCCCTAAATCGCTCCAGGCAAATGGCAGGATGGTTCCTTTGAAAGCGCACGGCCGACTTCCTTCCCCGTCCTTCCCTAACCCAATGAGACCGATGACCTCGTTGTTTGTCTCTTCCCCCAAAACAACCCAACATCTGGTGGATTCAAAGTTTTGAACAAAGAAGCTTAGTCTACGAGCATTTCCGTGAGGCGTAAAATATATGAAGAAGATCTGTAGTGCATGGGACTGGTAATTTCTGGACCGAGTATCATTTCGATCACTGATTTTTATTTCCTTTGCCCCGTTCATTTCCAATCTGTTAGCAGCTTTTGTAACTATTATTTCAAACTGCTGTATAATCTTCTTACAGCTTTGACAATAAACATACCGTTTACTGCATTCCTCTATCGATCTTTGTTTTTGAGATATTTAATTTTGAAATCAGGGAGTCCTTTTCTGGACACCCTGTATCACCAGGATGTGTTCTTTCTCCTCACCCCGGAGGCAGTAATTGAATTAAGAGTCAGCAAAGAATAAAATTTAAATCAATTGGCGACCATTGAGCTAGCGTCACAAATTTTCAAACGTCCACTGCCATGTATGAAGGCGAGTGACACCACGAGTGCTAACGTCGATCGAGGGGTATCGTCGTGATCGTACTGAATGACATTGAGCGGTCAGAAACTACAACAGCTCAAGCTTGAGTATTCCAACGATGTCCCACAATAAACTGCGCTTCTTCTGAACGGAAATTACTCAGAAAAAAAAAAAACTTGTGTTGCATTAATTATTGAACGGCTCTCATAAAAAATGTGTATACTTGCCAAGTTTCGCGCTGTTACAATTTTAATGTCCAGCAGTGTGAAGTACGGCTACGGAGGAGCTATCGAGGGCAGTGTAGGGGACGTGTGTGTCTGTGTGTTGCCGGGCAGAGCGGCCGCGCGGCTCGCTGCTGACTCCGGCGCTGAGCGTGGTGGCGGGCGTGGCGGCGGCCCTGCTGGTTGTGTCGCTGGTGACGGCGACACTGGTGCGTATGCTGTGCCGGCGGCGCGCCCGCAGGCAGCGACAGCGCCGCAAGCGCAACGACGCCGCCGACGCGCAGGCGGCGCCCAGCCCCGACAAGAGCGCCGCGCTGCCCGCCGCCGCCGCCATCGCCGCCAAGGGCGACCCCGCCGCCGCCGTCGTGGCCGCCGCGCTGGGCGGCCCGGGCTACGACGGCGACGACAAGAACCCCGACGTCATCCCACAGCCGGCGGCAGGTACCTACGAAGCTGTCTCAGCCTAATTTCAGCATTCTTGTTCTGCAGATGATATATGTTGTTGTTGTTGTGGTCTTCAGTCCTGAGACTGGTTTGATGCAGCTCTCCATACTACTCTATCCTGTGCAAGCTGCTTCATCTCTCAGTACGCACTGCAGCCTACATCCTTCTCAATCTGCTTAGTGTATTCATCTCTTGGTCTGCCTCTACGATTTTTACCCTCCACGCTGCCCTCCAGTACTAAATTGGTGATCCCTTGATGCCTCAGAACATGTCCTACCAACCGATCCCTTCCTCTAGTCGAGTTGTGCCACAAACTCCTCTTCTCCCCAATTGTATTCAATACCGCCTCATTAGTTATGTGATCTAACCATCTAATCTTCAGCATTCTTCTGTAGCACCACATTTCGAAAGCTTCTATTTTCTTCTTGTCTAAACTATTTATCGTCCATGTTTCTCTTCCATAGATGGCTACACTCCATACAAATACTTTCAGAAACGACTTCCTGACACTTAAATCTATACTCGATGTTAACAAATTTCTCTTCTTCAGAAACGCTTTCCTTGCCATTGCCAGTCTACATTGTATATCCTCTCTACTCCGACCATTATCAGTTATTTTGCTCCCGAAATAGCAAAACTCCTTTACTACTTTAAGTGTCTCATTTCCTAATCTAATTCCCTCAGCATCACCCGACTTAATTTGAGTATATTCCATTATCCTTGTTTTCCTTTTGTTTATGTTCACCTTATACCCTCGTTTTAACACACTGTCCACTCCGTTCAACTGCTCTTCCAACTCCTTTGCTGTCTCTGACAAAATTACAAAGTCATCGGCAAACCTCAAAGTTTTTATTTCTTCTCCATGGATTTTAACACCTACTCCGAACTTTTCCTTTGTTTCCTTTACTGCTTGCCCAAAATACAGATTGAATAGCATCGGGGAGAGGCTACAACCCTGTCTCACTCCCTTTCCAACCACTGCTTCCCTTTCATGCCCCTCGAGTCTTATAACTGCTATCTGGTTTCTGTACAAATTGTAAATAGCCATTCGCTCCCTGTATTTTACCCCTACCACCTTCATAACTTGAAAGAGAGTATTCCAGTCAACATTGTCAAAAGGTTTCTCGAAGTCTACAAATGCTAGAAACGTAGGTTTGCCTTTCCTTAATCTTTCTTCTAAGATAAGTCGTAGGGTCAGTGTTGCCTCACGTATTCCAACATTTCTACGGAATCCAAACTGATCTTCCCTGAGGTCGGATTGTACCAGTTTTTCATTCGTCGGTAAAGAATTCGCGTTAGTATTTTGCAGCTGTGACTTATATATATGTAACTTTTTTTTTCAAGTGGTCAGTGAGGTGAAAGGAACATTACCACTATTCCACTTTTTAATTCTTTCTTTCTTCCTTTCTTTTACTTGTGCCTTTTCCCACACTGACGCGGGGTCGTTATGGTTAATCGGAATTGACAAGGTTAATTTAAGGGGTGGCAGAATGCCCTTCCTGCCGCCACCTCGTACCCCCCGGGACGGAATTATTGTGTCCCAACTGTCTGCGTCGCGTGTAATCCATGGAATAGTGCGAATTTCTTCAGATGTCTGCGAGCCGTGTAACTGAGGCGGAACGTGGGGACCAGCCCGGTATTCACCTAGGGGGATGTGGAAAACCGCCTAAAAACCACATCCAGGCCTCTGTCGCTAAACCGCCGGGCAGACTCGATCCGTTGCCGGCGCACCTACCCGAGGCCATTAAGCAGCGCATTAGCGCTCTCAACTAACCTGGCGGGTCACTATTCCAGTTTTTAATATCAAGTAATATGGAAGAACACATTTTGTTTGACTGCTGAGGATGACTTATCTCTTCATGCTCCACTGCTTCCTAGCTGCTGAAGATGTGCAATACCGTGACGTCCGGGTTTTGCTTAAGTGCTATTGACGTGTTTACACGTCCCGTTCCACTGACCTTGCAACTGCTGTGGACGACTTTCTTGCGTGTATCGGTCAATAAAAATTTGCAGAAACCTTCGTTTCGGCTTCTTGAACCGTTTATGAAATAGGAAAATTTTTATGATCATATGATTCTCAAGGCACAGGGACTGAACTGGGCACGCTGCAAGTGACTACGGGATATAACAACCAACAACTCTACAACAAAGTATAATATCACTCTGCTCTCAATTTTAAGGATAATTTCTATGTATTGTCTACATTTCATACACAGCAATGTAAGAGTTAAAATCGACTGTACACAAAGTTTAAGCACTGGTACAATGGTTTACTTGATTTGGTAGAGCACAGTGGTATAATGAATGGCGTAACAAAATAAGGTATTTTATCGACCAAAGATATCAATCATATGTGCAAAATTAAGATGTTTTCACCAAATAGTTTTTATAAAATCGGATAGTAAGCATTTCATAGCAGCCGGAGCACCATGTCTCAGATCTGGTAGCAGCAATATTCAAGCAGCACAGTGGCAACAATGCCGCATTTAACACTCTAATGCAGATAGCGTGTCTTTAGCAGTGAAACCGAGCGAAGTGGAGCAGTTATTGGTACACTGGTCTCGCATTCGGGAGGACGACGGCTCAATTCCCCGTCCGACCATCCTGATTTACGTTTTCCGTTATTTCCCTAAATCACTTCAGGAAAATGCCGGGATGGTTCCTTTGAAAGGGCACGGTCGACTGCCTTCCTCATCCTTCCCTAATCCAATTGGACGATGACCCCACTGTTTGGTCTCTTCCCCCAAATCAAACAGCCAACCAATATAGCAGTGAAAGTGTTAACTAATAGAAACTGGACTGTACTTAGGTGTCGATATCCTAACTATGGTCCATCCCACATTTATTATGGTGGTTATAGTTATGGTTCTTATGTCCATTTACTTGAGTAGTATACCAAAGAAAAACTTTGAAAGTTTTAATTTATAAATTTGTGAAATTTAAATATCAACACATAAGTAGAAACGCACAATGATTCATTTTCCTCCTAGACCTTCTGGTTGTTTTAGAGAATGTTATTCACTATTATGTTGATAATTATTACTTTGTTGTTGTTGTGGTCTTCAGTCCTGAGACTGGTTTGATGCAGCTCTCCATGCTACCCTATCCTGTGCAAGTTTCTTCATCTCCCAGTACCTACTGCAACCCACATCCTTCTGAATCTGCTTAGTGTATTCATCTCTTGGTCTCCCTCTACGATTTTTACCCTCCACGCTGCCCTCCAATGCTAAATTTTTTATCCTTTGATGCCTCAGAACATGTCCTACTAACCGGTCCCTTCTTCTCGTCAAGTTGTGACACAAACTCCTCATCTCCCCAATTCTATTCAATACCTCCTCATTAGATATGTGATCTACCCATCTAATCTTCAGCATTGTTCTGTAGCCATATTATTACTTTAGAACTGTCCAATCACAAATACATGAAACATATTTTTTCTGGTCTTATGTTTTTCGCCTTTTTTTTACCTTCAGTGGACTGGAATACATACATGTTTTTGTTTAAACTACTTTGCTTACATTTAGGACTTTGTGTATTGAGCTTATAAACAGTTCTGACACTCTCATTCTTCTTCTTCTTGCTGATCTGTGAAATTTCATTTTCACAGCAATAGGAAACGAATATCTGTTCACTTGATGTTAAGCTCTGGACGGTATTATATGCCGTAGAATCTTACCAGCAACTTTTGAACTTGTGTTTATCATATCAGTAAACTGTCCTTGTGTATATGTGTATGTGTCACAGTATGCTTAGGTGATTAAGCAAAACCTTTTTCTTTTTCCTCTGTGTTCCTCTCTCTCTCTCTTTCTCTGTGTGTGTGTGTGTTTGTGTGTGTTTTAACTTGGTTCTACGTATTCTTTTAACATGGTTCAGTGTATAAAGGTCCTTTTCTTATTTATCTTCTATTTCATTTATTTTGCAAAATTCAGGAGAGTGATTGTGCTGATATGTGTCTAATAGTTTATCACATTCTTTATGTGCTGTGTCTGATTAATGGTAATTCCCTTTTGTTGGGCAACTATCTGCAGTTTGAATTTTGCAAATTACATCAGATTCTTTGTAAATATAAAGATCCCTTTCTTTATGCCTTATCCACGGCTTCCTACTTCTTGGCATACGACTCACTTCTGCCCCAGTTTTGCAAACTTTAATCACCCTATACCACCCTGACTTCCACTTCATACTTCACAATGCAAAATTTCTGCTTCACCTTTCTCAAGTATTTTCCTTAAACTTAAGTGCTTTGCATGCGAGGCATACATGTGACATTGTCTCCAAGCTATTCTCTTGTAATGTTGGTTGTTGATTTTTTACTGTACTATAATCTGCACTTCGTATTAGAAAGACCTACTTCAAGTTAGGTTATGTGGACCCTAAACCATCAGTCTAAACTAATTTAACATGAACACTCTGTAGATGGAAATTTAGGACCATAGTTACGTGTTCACATTTATTTGTTAATTATCTTATAACGCAGATTTATTAAAAACACTTGCGTCACGTCGTTGCTAAATAATGAGAAATAAAAACGCTGTTAATACTTCTATTAATTTTTTTTTCTGTTTATGGTCACACTTAAAAGTTTGCAAGAAAGTCAAGATCACGTTCACTCGTCATCACTGTCAAGAGAGTTCAACAGCAACTGACACTTTACAGATATGCTGTTGGCAGTTTCATAGAGTTCAGCACCTATCGGATTTGATAGTACACCACAAAAGAAAAGCAGACAACATTTGTACAGCTCTACACAATATAATAATTAGAGTCTGGTAGTATGAACCACAGTTAACTGCCTGGAGCATAGTTATGGGAAGATACAGTATTTCAGAAGCACATGTTTTGTATTTTCCTTTTATTTAAAAAAATTCTTTTCTCCATCGATCACAATTGGAAACATCCTCTTGATTTTCAACATCCTTAGCAAACGCTACATCACCTTGTCTACTCCTCATGGTACAGTAATCTTTTGTCAAAAGAGACGAAGCAAGGTTCGTGTATCGCAATGTCTGTGCAAGGTGACGTTGTGTTATCTGTGTAAACTTGTCACTTACACGCCGTCACGCACGAACGATCCACTGGAAAAATGCTGTGTTCGCCCGAATCCTTCTAGTGTTACTTTCACGTTCTTTTCGTTCATAGCCGGATTTACTCTAGGCCAGGTACGCCGGAGCATATGAACCCCAGAAGAAAGGGAACGATGAGAATACGCGGTCACCGGTTGTGGATTCAGTAAACATCGTTAAAACATTTCACAAGGAAAAATCGAAAGAGAAAAATATCAGCAGGC
Source organism: Schistocerca piceifrons (assembly GCF_021461385.2). NCBI lineage: Eukaryota > Metazoa > Arthropoda > Insecta > Orthoptera > Acrididae > Schistocerca > Schistocerca piceifrons. Next base: position 105,622,448 of record NC_060141.1, on the reverse strand, counting down.
ATTTCCAGAACTTCCCAATTACAAGTGTTGTCTTTGGAATAAAGTGTAATAACTACGAGATTCTGAGGAACGCAAAAGGATGATATTTTGACCGACGTTTGACAGAATATCAGGAACGACTCGAGAGAACCCCGATGAGGATGCACCACAAGTCTGCAGCTGTCGACAACGGATCGCCGAGTAGGAACACAAAAGATATCTACGAGGATACGCAGATAAACGTCGAATGAGTCATCGGGAGAGAGGGAACGTGAGATGTTCCGAAAGCAGAGACGGTCACTTACAAAAGTACCGAAGCGAATACATCACTGAATCCATGTCACTGCGCGGAATAACTTGCAGAGCAACAGTGAACTTTAACTGGTCGACCGAATCTTTGTGTGTGGCAGCGGCTGCAACAATTCTGCCTCGAGGCAGCCGTGCAGTTCCAAGCGCTCTGGCGGACTTTCAAGAGTCGCCAGGCCGGGATACCGTAGACGGCTGCATCAAAAAGGCATCATCTATAGTGTCTGATGAATGGTAAATAATAAGATTCTTGATAAGGTGGAAGGCAAGCGAGGAATCAGCAGCACTGTGGATACCATAGCACCTTGTTCAGCGTTGAGTTCAGTGCGAGGGCGATTGTCTTTGCTGGTCGCAAGTGCTGTACAGTTCAGTTCCGCATCGATTTCTGTACAAGTTGGCACTGCACTTGTTATGAAATGTCATGATTTCTCGTCTTAGCTATTATCCTGGTGAAAAGTAATCTATTCACCACAATGAGCTACGTGAAGAGGCTAAGTGGTGCACAAAATAGGAAACAATCTGTTGAAAACAGGCGGACGCCATTCAAACTAAAAGACAGAGTGTTGTTCTAACGAGGAGAACACGGCAGGTGTCATAAATCGGCTTCCCAGGTACTACGCTCACTGGAAGAGGAGTCAAAATAAACGAACACGTGCGACCGCTTATCCGGGATACACGACCGTTTCTCAGAAAGCAACGAAGCTTTCCAGCTATTGTATATGCCTTTGAGAGGGAGAAACTGCTTCAGTCACAGTGGTGGAGCTGTGGCTAGCTCCGTGGCCTTACACTTTTGGACACCGTGTTCGAAACCCGATTATTGGTTTTTTTATTTCTGTTTTTTCGCTTATCTATCCATGTATGTAGAAGATTGTAAGAAGAAGTTTTCGAGTGTATGTTGAAACAACGTTGTCATTCGTCTGCTAATAGTACGTCTGGTGACTGAATTTAAAAAAAAGTAACAACTGAATAAATCTGATGTTATTCCTAGCCAGCCATATGTAACAAGCCGGGGACGTACTTTTATTTATTTTTCACTTGAGCATAGCTGCACTAAATTCTGACCATTCCTTTCTCACAATGTATTTTTCCGGTTTCTCGAGTTTTATTTTGATGAAAAACAGTTACACTCAAGAGCCAAAGAAACTGGTACACCAGCCTAATGTCGTGTAGAGCCACCGCAAGTGCGCAGAAGTGCCTCAACACGATTTGGCATGGACTCGACTAATGTTTGACGTAGTGCTCGAGGGAACTGACACCATGAATCCTGCACGGCTGTCCATAAATCCGTAACACTATGAGGGAGCCGGCCGAAGTGGCCGTGCGGTTAAAGGCGCTGCAGTCTGGAACCGCAAGACTGCTACGGTCGCAGGTTCGAATCCTGCCTCGGGCATGGATGTTTGTGATGTCCTTAGGTTAGTTCGGTTTAACTAGTTCTAAGTTCTAGGGGACTAATGACCTCAGCAGTTGAGTTCCATAGTGCTCAGAGCCATTTGAACCACTATGAGGGAGTTTAGACCTTTTCTGAACAGCACGTTGCAACGCATCCCAGATATGCTCATGCCGGGGAGTTTTTTGGCCAGCGGAAATGTTGAAACTCAGAACAGTGTTCCTGGAGCCACTCTCTACCAATTCTGGACGTTTGAAGTGTCGCATTGTCCCGTTGGAACTGCCTAAGTCCGTCGGAATGCACAATGGACACGAATGGACGCAGATGATCAGACAGGGTGCTTACGCATGTGTCATCTGTCACACTAGTATTTAGACGTATCAGGGGTTCTATATCACTCCAACTGCACACATTCCACACCGCTACAGAGCCTCCACCAGCTCTAACAGTCCATAGGTGGCATAGATTCATGATGACGTCTCCATACCCTTACACGTCCACCCGCTCGATACAATCTGAAACGTGACTCGTCGGCTCACGCGTTTCCAGTCATCAACAGTCCAGTGTCGGTGTTGATGGGCCGAGGCGAGGCCCTACACGAGTGGGCCTTCTGCTCCGAAAGCTCATATCGATTATCTTTCTTTGAATGGTTCGCACCCTGACAGCTGTCGAATGCCCAGCATTGATATCTGCAGCAATTTGCGGAAGGGTTGCTTTTATGTCACGCTGAACGATTCTCTTCAGTCGTCGTTGATCCTATTCCTGTAGGATCTTTTTCCGACCGCAGCGGTGTAGGAGATTTGATGTATTACCGAATTCCTGATATTCGCGGTACACTCGTGAAATGGTCGTACGGAAAAATCCTCCCTTCATCGCTACCTCGGGGATGCTGTGTCCCATCCGATTTTTTATTGCATAAATCGTTAGCTTAACTATCCAAGAATACGCGTCAAAATTTCAAATTGTAGTTCGCATTCGTTTAGATTTTATGAGCATGGAACCGAGTGCACATCGGTACCGGCTCGAGCGCAGATAGGGCGGAGCAGTACATCAGGAGAGATGTTTAGATGGCCACACACCAAATGCGAATGAAAGCTTTAATTACACTATTTGCCCATTAGCTTCTAAACACTTGCACTCCAGACTAAAAGTCGCTGAATTGGCGCCGCATGTAGCAGCTGGCATATTCAGTTAAGGAAATTCATTCCTTGTGATGATCATGAACGAGGCAGGAATTGTAGCAGGCACGCAAAGCTTCCATTATGCCGAACAAATGGATAACCAGCGCGTGAGCCGGCGGAATCGACGTAGTTCATTGGAATCGAAGGAAGTTCGGGAAATTCGGAAAGCACTGCTGCAAGCGCAAAACGAAGGCTCTGAGGAAGAAGAAAGATTACTATATGGTGCTGGAATCGCAGATTAATCGATAAGCATTTTAATTATTGTTAACTTCCTCGAATTTCTAGCTTCCGAGAATTTATTTTTCAAATGCGCTTATCTCGAAATGATTTTTACATTATTGTTAACTTCCTCGATTTTCTAGCTTCCGAGAATTTATTTTTCAAACGTGCTTATCTCGAAATGACTTACTTCACATTTGCGTTCAGTCTAGCTCAAAAAGCATAGAACCGATCATTATGAAAACTGGTGGTACGATTCTTTACAAAATTACAAATTATATTAACCAACTTCTAAGATGATATGATTTTAAGGTTATTTTTCTTTGCATAATTAGAGAAAAAATCATGAAATTCGAAGTAAATTGTTCCAACGTCTGCGAAATTTTTAAATTTCGTTATTTGCACCTGCACTGAGGTTCATATCCTTAGAAAATATGTTATTAATGTAAAATCGAAACCTTTTTTAATTCAGATGAAAATCGGAATGCCTACACTGCACGGAATTGGACAACTATACTCACAATCTTCAGCGGACATCACAGCGTAACTGTTTTTTTTTGGATGAAATTACTCAAAAAATTTACAAAAACTGTTCGAAGTATGAATGAAATGATGTCAAAATTTGATTGAATTCTATCTGTTTCCTCCCACCCAATAAGAATCCCAAAAGAAACAGTGTCAAACAGCCTCCTGATGTGGACTTCCCTCTTAAACCACGATAACCTGCCATTGTAGCAGCAGTAATCGATCTAACAACTGCGCAAGACATTTGTTGTCTTATATAGGCGGTGCCAACCGTAACGCCGTATTCTGCCTGTTTGCATATCTCTGTATGCATCCTTACACCAGTTTCTTTAGCGCTTCAGTGTACTTGGATCTGGTTAGCTGTATAATTCGTATGTTTGAGAGTGAACAAGTTATTTGAATCTGATTTCAGCGAAATTCCTGTGGTGCATTTTGCTTTGTAATCAATTACAACCGCCAGTAACCGGAAAATTGATCCGTTGTGCACGGTTTGCAGCGAAAGTATCGCCACGTTTGATATCTTCAGCATTGTTAACAACGTTTCTCTCCCGAGTGTGATTCACACTAAGAAACGTCGCAGTCGCAAACCTGCCTTAGTGCGATGCTCTTTGTTCTTCGAATTTCTGTGTTCCGAATTTTTCTACGATCGCTATAATCCAAGGTAGTAAAATTCGGAATATAGTATAATAATTAACTACTGATGTAAGAATGAAATACTAGAATATGAGAATTTAAAAAGTTTGTAACCACTGAAAATACCATACACTCGTATATTTTATTATAAATATATAACAAATACTGTGAAACCGAATTGTAGTTTTACAATTAATATAACGCCCTTGTGTTCCCTTACTTGATACTGCGCACATTACTAGATAAATGAAACAATAAAACCTGCCGTGTCCCGACCACACGATGCAAAACCTAGAAGTCGTGACACTAGCCCGTGTGCCCGGTTCGGGCTGCGTACATCGATCGCTAAGAGACAACTAAATTACGTCTAAAACTTTGAAGGTTGTTTTCTCAGAAACAGTCGAGTATCAACATACTGGAAGAACTTAAAACGCTAAGGACATCACTAGCAGAATGAAATAAAAAATTCTAATCCATAGTTATTTCAAGAATTGTACATACTTCAAGAAATTTGATATAGCACTCAGACCGCACCGTTAGCAAGAGCTCATCATGTTAGCTACAGACCCACTCGCTGGAAGACAATCTCGGTGTCAGGAAAGATATTCCCTCACCTTTTCTCATATATGCAAAAATTATTCTGAAATTTGTCCACAATGTTAAAAGTAGAGTTGACAAATTGACTCATAAATTCAAAAAAAGTTGTAGTAACATGCACGAAATGGAAAGGTCACGTAACTGCTAGACAAAGATTATTTAAAATATGTCTTTTTCAAAGGACATCATTTACCTCGTTCACTGCAGAAATAATTTTCTTTTCATTTTTGCAATTTCCGTCTTTGGGCCGTTTTCATGTGATACTCCAAAAGACATCGCTTCAGCACATGTCAGACTTTAACGTCTACAGTCAACGGCAAAAATGATTTCCTGTGAAATACTCTACATGACTGTGAATCCTGACCATCATGAGTTAAGGTGCGTCACTCTTCCGCACGTGGGATAAGAAAAATTACGAGAGCTATTCGGAAAGTAAAGTCCGATCGGTCGCCAAATGGAAACGACTGTGAAGTTTAAAAATGTTTTATTTGAAAAAAAAAAAAAAATAGCTAGACCTTCCACCTGTATCTCTGTAAAATCGCCTCACAGACATTTGTCAGTGTTGTGCCAACTTTCCAATGCCCTTGTCATAGAAGCCAGCGGCCTATGCTTTCTGACAGATCTCTGTGCTCGTCTACAGCTCGTTGTCTGCGCCAAAATATTGTCTTCATAGCCAGTGGTTCATGTGAACAGAAACGCAACTCAGTGGGAGCCATTTACGAATGTTTTGTTGGCCAACACTTCCCATCGAAAACGTTGCAGGAGCATTTTCATTCAAAAAATGTTCAAATGTGTGTGACATCTTATGGGACTTAACTGCTAAGGTCATCAGTCCCTAAGATTACACACTACTTAACCTAAATCATCCTAAGGACAAACACACATACACACCCATGCCCGAGGGAGGACTCGAACCTCCGCCGGAACCTGCCGCACAGTCCATGACTGCAGCGCCTTAGACCGCTAATCCCGCGCGGCGCATTTTCATTGTCCCTGCAGAGTGCGGGAGAAGACTGTCATGAAGAAGGAAACGCATGACATGTTATGTGGGCTGAATAACTTCAAGCGATATCTCTCACCATACCCTCACACTTGGTGGGAGCCACTTTTTTCTTGGCATCTTTACGTACTCACTGTGCGCTCAAAACTGAAAAGAGCGACGTGATGGAATCGACTGGCATACGAGAGACATAGCCCAACACGTCTGAGCAAAGTTTCATCGGATTTTCACTGTCGTTCCCATTTCGCGGTCGATCGGACTTTACTTTCCGAATGGCCCTCGTACTTTACATTAATAATTATTGATTAGTCAGAAGGGTAGACTGATCAGACATTTTACAATAAAATATTTGTAGATGAAAGACGCGCATATACCCGCACCGTAATAATTTTCCACTCAAATATACTCCATGGATAAAGTTAAAATGCTTGCTACTTGCTGAAGAGTACTAGAGAAGCCGTTTCGAGAGAAGATAACAGAGAGATACTCTATTTGATTCGTTCTCAGTTTTGTGCACCTACTTTCGCAGGAGTGGCGTGGTTCGCATCGAAGTTAATCAAAGACAGAATTATCTTTTTTTTCCATTTAACTGAATTGTCTTTCCAGTATCGCTTCTGGAAAGTCCGCATGGTTACAAGGCAGTGACTTCATTAAATCATGTGGTAATCAACGAATTTGTGTTTCAGTTGCTTCTGCGAGAAATACCATCTGGAATATCTGTTCCAGCAAAGCGAGCGACGCAAGCTATAGGGAGTAAGACCATTCTGTTATCTATTCTGTAACAAACGGAAAACACATTTGAAGAAAGTTTACTGTAACGATTCGTTTATTAATGAGATCACTATTCCCAGAAAAACGCTATTTTTGAATTATTTTGTGTGACATACACTACTTCAGGACATTCTGTACGATAAAATTGAAAAAAAAAAGATATAAAGTACACGGGCGGGATCTGAGCCCATGCCGCCACCGTGGTAACCGTGAATCTTAGCCGCTGCTCTACGCTCACTCTGTGGAAACACGACTACCTTTGCCGGTATAGAAAGTTTGCACGGACCTCAACATCGACTTTCTCGGAAATGAGGAGCCATCACATGAAAACCTAGCATTAAGGTACTTATGACAGGTCTCTCTTCGACCCATCAAAATCTGTGATTAATAGGTCTCATGGTATCCTTGTCAGTTGCTACAGGAGACGAAGCCGTGTTATGCCGCATCAGAATAGTAAGATCACAAATATATAAAACATGTACCGTATTTTTTGTCTCTTAAAAGTATTATCAAAAAGGGAAAAAGGAAGTACCTTACTTTTTTGTCTGTTACAAGTATTATTAAATCTCTGAAAGTCAGTATTGCTGCAGTATTTCCCTGATCACGTACTAACTCGGTTGATGACTTCTTTCTGTTTTATCGCAACAGTAAATATTGATTTTTATTTTATTTATTTAGTCGTATGGTGATTTTATACAATATACAGTTGATATAAGACAAATGATTTTATACAGTATACATCTGATGTAAGACAAGATTAAAACTATAAGTCCGTGTTTTTCAACCAGTTAATTAAGCTGGATGTGAGAGTGGTCAAGTCATCGGGAATTCCAGGGTATGAATGAAGTGGACAGCGTTGGACTAAATGCTCAATTGTCTGCTCTTCTTGATCACATTCACACATTGGTGAACTGATGCAGCCCCATTTGTACCTGAAGTAGCTACAACAACCATGTCCAGTTCTTAACCTGTTGAGGCGGCACCAAAGTTTCCTCGGTGGGTCAAAATCTTTTGGCTTCTTTGTGGGATCAAAGAGATGGGCTCTTGTTCCCATTGTTTTTGTTGACCATTCATGCTTCCAGCTTTCATTTAGATCAAACCCATGAGCGATGAGTTGTCCTGCAGTAACACTTGCTGGTTTTCTTGATCGCAATCGTTGCTGTGACGGATGACACAATTCCTGGTGCAGTGGTAGAGAAGGTGATGCAGAGATTTTCTTGGTCTCCCTCAGTAGAGCTTGTTTCCGCCTTAAGTGAGGTGGAGGGATGTGACTCAGAACAGGTAAGCAGCGGCATGGTGTTTATTTGATGGAACCAATAATGCAGCGCATTGTGTCATTAAGTTTTGTGTCTGCCTTCTTCAGATGTACACTTTCCAACCTGACAGGTGCACAGTACTCAACAGCAGAGGACACAAGACTGATGCCAGTTAAACGGAGACTGTCAGCAGAGGTTCCCCAGGTGGTACCACTGAGCTTATGCAGTATGTTGTTCCTTGCAGCAACTTTATGAGGAAGCTTGGTGATGTGCTCTGTGTAGCTTAGGGTTCTATCTAGAGTGATTCCGAGATACTTTTGTAAAGGATGGTACCCTAACGTTTGTCCATTGAGCAGAACTCTTGGTTTGTAGTTCGCAGCACGATTCACTAGATGGAAACAAGACTTCAGTTTCTGATGTGCTTTGGGATCAATCTCCAATTCTTAAAGAAAGTTGACATCTTCTCCAGATCCTCCGTAAGAATTCGCTCACCATCTTCGAAATTACTGCTCTGTGCTACCAGTGCGACGTCATCAGCGTAGATGAATTTAGTTGATATTGTGGTTGGTAAATCATTGATGTATAAATTGAATAGTGATGGGGCTAAAACAGATCCCTGTGGTAGTCCATTATTTAGTTTCCGTTTGTGGCTTTTAGAGCTGCCTAGAAACACTTCAAATTGCCTTTCACTAAGCATGCTGGATATTAGATCCACAATTTCTCGACTTGGTACAACTGGCATTTGCTTGTAGATCAGTCCCTGTCGCCCGACAGTGCCATACGCGGCTGTCAGGTCGATGAAGACAGCTGTTGATTTCAGATGGCCTTGGAAACCTGCTTCAATGTGGGTAGTTAGGGCCAGAACTTGATCGGTGCAGCTGCGTCCTTGTCTGAGGCCAGCTTGTTCAGGAGGGGTAGCAGCCTCGATGAACGGTGCTATTCTGGTTAGGAGGACTCGTTCCAAAAGTTTCAATGTACAACTGAGCAGTGCTACAGGCATTGATTAATTTGATTTGATGACACTACTCTCTGACAACAGAACGGTTAACTGAATTTCATGTACTGTGCCTCTCCGCTGGTAGGTTTTGCAGTCAGTACTATTTTTCAGTGGAACACGACGAGCACGCTGACTTCCTAGCATCCTGTCACCAAAACATATCAACGATTGAAGGCTCCTCGACGGGGGTGATGTCGCCGAGCCGCGGTCGGCTACAGAAGCAGCCACAGAGGGCCGTCACGGGGCCGGGACCAGGAGGGGGCGGGCCCTACGGTAGCTACTGTACCCTGCGCAACGGCCTGCCGCTCCGGGAGCTGGCCCCGGTCAGCCCGCCGATGATGCACGTGAGTATTCCCTCCATGAATTACGCCCTTATTCCAGTTATCTTGTTGTTGTTGTTGTTGTTGTTGTGGTCTTCAGTCCTGAGACTGGTTTGATGCAGCTCTCCATGCTACTCTATCCTGTGCAAGCTTCTGCATCTCCCAGTACCTACTGCAGCCTACATCCTTGGAAATGGAAATGAGCGTTTGGCGTCATTGGCCGAGAGGCTCCTTGCGGGACAGGTAAGGCCGCCTTGGTACAGGACTTATTACATTCGACACCCCATTGGGCGACCTGCGAACCTTATGGAGATGAAATGATAAGGAATCCAGCACAAAACCCAGTCCCTGAGAGGAGAAAATCCCCGACCCAGCCGGGAATCGAACCCGGGACCGTAGTACGGCAATCCGTCACGCTGACCATTCTGCTATCTGGGCGGACGTCATGTTGTATGGAACCTGTAGAGTCAAAACTCCCGGAAGGAGTGTCCCACTAGTAACTGTGCCGAGTGTGGCGACGCACGTCGCCGCTCCATGCGGCGTATGTCACGAGTTTAGACAAGATACCTGGTTAGTGTGAGTTACAGATAGAAGGCAGCACCACTCACGTAAACCGACTTTGAACACGTGATAATAAGTCCCAACACGTCGGTTATAACACATAAGATTTTAGCGAAGAATTCCTGTTTATGAGGCAACATTGTCTTTTGTAGGTCTTCAGTATCGCAGATGCAATGTCTCCAGACGCTTTCGCGTTTTTGTCGTAAATATATACTCTTTTCTATTTATTTTGGTTTTGTTTTTGTTATTGCTCGCGTAATAACGCATATACCAAAAGAGCCGCGAAATACCTTTTAGTAATGCTGTGGCTAGAATTTCTTTATAATCATTAATTTTCAACAAAACAGAATATATTGGGTTCTTATTGTTCTGTATCTGGCTTTCTATTAAAGGAACATTTTTGGTTACTGCAACTCACTATAAAAGAATCAACATATCTTCCCTACTTTATAGTTATTGAAAATGAAAATTACTTTGTTATGAAATACTGATGTTACAGTTCGCAAAGATTGTTCAACATTTTGCAGTGGATTTTTGTTAAGCGTAAAACACCAATAATTACCACGACTAGCACAAGAACATGAGACTATTGTCGGAGAAAAATACGTTTTCACTATAAGGTTTGCCTGACCAGAACTAGGCACAACAAAATTCCTATTATGTTACGAAGGTAAATTATCTCTTTTGTACTGTTAGCAATATATTATCAGCAGCCCGCGTCAACCTGCAAAACACATCATAAAATCTGCTGCTCTGCTCTGCAAGTCCGGAAGCTGAAAGAGATGATTTTATTTCACTATTACCTTCCCGCTTCTTTGCGGTATGATCGATTTCATTTAATACAGTTTGAATGCGCCGCAGCAGCGGCTTGTTCGTTCGTAGCGCAGCTCTGCACCACGGATAATATTTAAATAACGGAAAATGTCTTAAAAGGATGGGATAATAATTTAAGCAAGCTACTACAAATAATAATGCAAGGTTTCATTAAATAACTCTATTCAAAACATTCAAATATGTTAACTTATCTACAATACACACCTTTTTTTTAAAAATGAGTACGTAATGGCGTACATCGATTAACCATGACAAAAGAAGACTACGTTAGCATGTACAACTGCGACACAGGCTATCTTACTCCCGTAACTCCAAGAGGAAGACAAAGAAATTACTGTTCGTTCTGTATTATTTATACTAGGGATATATTTCATCTCTGTGTATGATATTTATCGTCTGTGCGGTTTCAGTACTCGCCGACACAGATATTATCTAAAATAAATAATAATAATAAAAAAATACATAATTCCATACAATAACAGAATACGATGCAAAATATTTTCTCTTTACTACAAAATATGTCTTTTGCTAAGGGACGTTACAACGCATAGGATGACCACAGGTGTTTGACGAATTGGTTTCACATCGGGCCCAGTGGACTAGAGCATTGATTGGTGCGCTGTGAACACCGATTTCAATACAGGGTGAAGGGACACCTTCCTGCCAGCATAACGCTGAGACAAATGAATCACATAGGCTTCAGCAGCGTATTATCGGATCACTTTGATGATATCTCGATATTGAGCTCAACGTCTAAAAACGATTTATTTTTATTTAGCGTATGGCATCTGCAGAGTAAAATTGCACACATACTATTAACTAATAAAATAAACGAATTACAAATTTATTATTAAATGATTGATTGCAAACAACAATATGCGAAAGATTAGGGAGACAGCCACCGCAGCTATTACAAGTCCACATCTCAGCAGGTAACCCACTGAACAGAACGTAGAGTAGCATTCATGATATCCCTCCATTCTGCTTCAAACCTACTCGCAGGACATTCGAAGATCGGGTGAGGGATTGTTTGATCGTCTGCACCACAGTCGCATTGTGTGTCATCAGTGGGTTTGCTTTTGTGGAGAATGGCCTTACACCTGCCGCGGTTAGTCCTCACACGATTAAGTCTGCACCAAGTTATTCTGAGTATTTGCATTCCTTCCACCGGTATCGAAGGATCAAAATCAGTAATGAGAGGATGTTGATTATTCAGCGATCGGTATTGCCTCCATTCCCTTGCTGTGTCGTACGAAGTGTAGACGACCTCCAAAACGGTGTACCCGGGGCAACGGTCCGTGACGACGGAACGGCAAACAATCTACACACTAGGCGACCGAACTAGAATGAATTTCTCTCACGGTCAAAAAAATCTACAGAGAAAAATGAAAAAAAAAGACTAAAAACGATCAACGACATCGACATTGGACAATGGGGACTGTGACGGCGTGTACTACGACCAGAAGAATCCCGGTTTCACATCTATCGAGTTGACGGCCAAACGAGAGTTTGGCGTACAGTCTATGGAGCTATGAGTACCGTGTGTGAACAATGCTCCTTCCAGGCAGGAGACGGCTCAATCAAGGTCTGGGCTATGATTACATGAACGCAACTAGACCCAACAGACCAACTGCAGATGTACGTTTTGTGGACCACCTGCATATTACTATAGAACAATATGACATTCACAGCCTTTCCATTCGACGCAAGTGGCTACATGAACACCGCAGAGAGTTCAGGACCGCCGGCCCCGCAGATCATCCGATCTTAAGCCAGTTCCGTCTTTATAAGCTGTTTCGTGAAGCTTTTTATCGTCGATCCAATCTCTCCGGCAACTTTATGACCACGGCTGAGCCCTGAGGTTATCCGATCGAGCACTTAATAGGTGGACTCCGTACGCATGTAGCCTGCGTGAACTCACCATCAAGCACAGAAGAACAACTGTAGGTTCTGCTGCATGACGTGTGGATCATCATCTGTCTAGAACGTTTCCAAAATGTTGTCGAGTCAATGTTACTTCAGTTTTCAGCACTGGCAAAGGAGTGACTCGCTAGTAACATCAGATCTAATGACATCTCATGACGTCTTCTTTACACTTTTGACAAAATTAGCTGCAAACTTTTTATTTCGTGTTGATTACGTAAGTTTACGACAAGTTTCTTTCAGCGTATGTATCGTTATCAAGTGTTCCTGTTGACATTATACATAAACAAAATGTCAGAAACATTTGATGAAGACACGTATTTAATCTACTTCTATCTGATATTACTGTGACATCTAATTTTATACAATGAGGTGACAAAAGTAATGGGATACCTCCTAATACCGTATCGGACCTCCTTTTGCCCGGTGTAGTGCACCAACTCAATGTGGCATGGACTCAACAAGTTGGTGGGCGTCCCCTGCAGAAATATTCAGCCATGCTGGCTCTTTAGCCGTCCATAATTGCGAATGAGTTGCCAGTGCTGGAATTTGTGAACGAACTGACCTCTCGATTATGTCCCACAAATATTCAATGGGATTCATGTAGGGCGATCAGCGCAGTCAAATCATTCGCTCGAATCACCCGAAATGTTCATCAGACCAAACGCGAATTGCTGCAGACCTTTTACATCGTACATTGTCATGCATAAGAATTCCATTATTATTTGGGAACATGAAGCCCGTGAATTGCTGCATATGGTCTCCAGGTAGCCGAACGTAACAATTTCCAGTCTATGATCGGTCCAGTTGAACAGAAGACCCAGTTCACTCCATGTAAAAACACAGCCCACACCACTGCGGACCTACCAAGCACAGTGCTTTTTTAACAGTTTGGATCCATGGTTCCGTGCGGTCTGCGCCACACTCGAAGCCTGACTCGAAGACCAGGGAACACATTGTTCCCATCGTCTAGCATCCAACCGCTACGGTCACAAGCCTAGGAGAGGCGTTGCAGGCGGTGTCGTGCTGTAATCAAAGGCACTCGCGTCGAGATACTTTCGTCACGTGTCCCACATTGACTTCTGCAGTTATTTTACACATTGTTAACTGTCTGATAGCGCTCACAACTCTATGCAAACACTGCTGCTCTCGGTCGTAAGCGAAATCGTCGGCCACAGCATTATCCGTGGTGAGAGGCAATACTAAAAATTTGGCATTCACGACACAATCTTAACACTGTGGATCTCATAATACTGAATTCCCTGACTATTTCCAAAGTGCAGTGTCCCAAGCAGACGCTCCAACAACGATTCCGCGTTCAAAGTCTCTTAATTCACTTCTTGGGGCCATAATCACGTAGCAAAGCTTTGCACGTGAATCACCTGAGTGCAAATGACAGCTCCCTCCCTTTATATTTTCTGTACGTAACACTAGCGCCATCTGTGTACGTGCATATCGCTATGACATGACATAAAACGTCGTGAACGTAAGGTCTTTTTTATATTGTGTTGTCAACGTACTATTTACTTTCTATGGAACAATATAATGAAATTTTGTGTTGCTTTTTGACACTTATAAAATGACAGATCTTTCTAATGATGCTTTATGTTTACAAGTAAAATATATCTTAGGTACTCAGATGCCTTTTGTCAGAGACATTGTGTATCACGTAGATGAGTGACGTTAATGTGCCATCCTCCACACCTGCCGGCCGTGTTGGCCAAGCGGTTAAAGGCGCTACAGTCTGGAACCGCGCGGCCGCTGCGGTCGCAGGTTCGAATCCTGCCTCGGGCATGGATGTGTGTGATGTCCTTAGGTTAGTTAGGTTTAAGTAGTTCTAAGTTCTAGGGGACTGATGACCTTAGAAGTTAAGTCCCATAGTGCTCAGAGCCATTTGAACCATTTGAACCATCCTCCACACCTACAAATCCCTCATCTGTCCTATCCTCTGTTATGCCAGCGTTGCCTGGATCTCCGCCCCCACCCGCTTTTGCAAGGCCCTCCAAATCCTTGAACGCCATGTGCTCCGCCTTGCCTTCCGTATCCGCCTTCCTTCCTGCACTCGGCTCCTGTATGAACTGATCCCCTTCCCCCACCTCCTCCTGTTCCTCCAACATCTCCGCATCCTTTACATTGTCCGCAGGCTTGATCCCCCCCACCCTCTGGTTTCCTCCTTCCTCTCCACCTCATGCCCATTGCCGCGCCTCTATCGCTGTATCCCTCCCTCTCTCCACCTCCACACCCTCCATCTCCTTCATCAGGGCAATTTCCAACACCTCCCCCTCCCGGATGACGAACTTCGCCGTGACGTCTACCCTTCCTTCCAACTATAACCTGGCCTTGTTCCAACCCCCCTCCACAGGGCCCCCTTTTTTCCTCTTCCCTCCTTCTCCCCAAGCGGATTTTCCTCCTTCTCCCCCCCTCCCCTGAGACCCTGCACCCCATACTTGCCTCGTTCCTTCCCACATCACTCCCTACCTGGCCCTCTTCAGCGCACCCCCTGCTCATCTCCCCTATCTCTTCCCCTCCCTCCCTTCTTCCAGTCTCCCTCATCTTTTTGCGCCTGGCAGATCCTCTGTTTTGATCATCGTCAGTGTGCCACATCAGTGTTGTGTTTAGTGCTGTTTCTCCTGTGCGTCAAGAGGTGTGATTTTAATTGTGTACTGTCTTGAGGTTCGCCGTCAGTGTTTGTTATGTGCTACACCATCCGTCGATACCTTTTATGCTCCAGTCATACTGTGCCTTGTGTTCTTTTAATTGTCGCAGTGTGTGGCTTTTTGTGTGTGCTGCTTTTAAACAGTTATCACAGTATTTTATCTCCATTTTACGGTCACCCTGATTTTTTTTGTCTTACATGATGTTCCTCCTTTTTTATATCTATGTTCACCATATTCTCTCCTGTGTTATTTTTAAATGTCTTCTCTTGTTTGTTCTATGTCTTTCGGCTGAAGAGCAGCGCATATGCTGCTGCCAGCCCGCCCCGATGGGGAATTGAAATACAATAAAGAATAAAAAATTATGTTAATGTGGCCCTCCGAGTCCTTTTGTATACTCCTCCTCTGCCTTTCCCCACTCCCTGTCGCGTCTGCCGGCCGGAGTGGCCTTGCGGTTCTAGGCGCTGCAGTCTGGAACCGAGCGACCGCTAAGGTCGCAGGTTCGAACACTGCTCGGGCATGGATGTGTGTGATGTCCTTAGGTTAGTTAGGTTTAAGTAATTCTAAGTTCTAGGTGACTGATGACCTCAGAAGTTAAGTCGCATAGCGCTCAGAGCCATTTGAACCATTTGAACCTGTCGCGTCTGCCCAGCACCCGCCCCCCTCCTATGGTTCCTCATCCTTCGTCAGCTCCTTTCCACCCTCGCCCCACTTCGTTTTTTCCTCTCCTTCCCCCCCTTTCCTTTCCCCTCATCTGTCCAGGTTCCTGCCAGCTGTACTTGGCTGTGGTATATCGAATTTGTGCCAATTTCCTAGTGCAGTGTTCACGTGAATGTTCAGTGTTGTTCGTCTTTCCAAAGTGTTGCGAACAGAAACCATGCTGTCGCTGGGTGTAAACTTTATATCTCTTGCGAACAGAAACCAGACTTTCGCCGTGATTTCTTTTTATTTCTAATTTTCTGTCTATTCTTTTACCTGTCTGCTACATATGTATTTTATTAGCATCATGAACCCTCTGTTCTATGTGTTAAGTTCCCCGATTTTCCGCCATTTTACCATTTAAGTCACCAATTTTATCGCCTGCTTTTATTATTTATTATCTTCATCTTTTTAAAAGAAATTCCGTAGGCTGAAGAGCGGCGTAGTACGGTGCTGCCAGCTCGTCCCCTTCGGGAGGAATCGAAACTCAATAAAGCCCAAAGAAAGATACTGTTAATGTTGTCCATTATTTTCTGTTTATCGTCTTGCTTTTATCCCATTTCTTATTCTATTACGTCAATGAAGTTATATAGATAATTTTTATGTTTAAGATGTCATTCGGGTATCTGTTTGTGCGTGCATAAAGTTTCCAGTTCTTCCAAAATGTTCATGGTTCGACCTTCGGAATTCTACGTAGAATTTTCATAACTTTATCGCTTACGTTCGCTCCATGACTGCTGATTTTTAGGTGTAGGTAAAAACTTAATTGTTTGCCTTCATAATCTCTCGTCTTTTATTGAAATTCAAGAAATAAACAATTTGCAGCAAATTTTGTCCGTTGTATAAAGGGGATGTCATATTATGACGTTGCCCAGCGAAGAACACTTTCTATGACTTTTGGCCACTCAGTCTATTTTTTTGGTAGCTTTCTTTCTTTTTCTGGCAGGGAAATGCTAATACCTAGGCTTATTTCTGTTCCTCGCAGTCTGGAGTCGAGCAAGACCTGCACACGTCAGCACAGACGACGGGCGCGTCGCTAGAGCACGTGGGCACGCCGGTCGGCGTGATGGCGCACATGTCTTCTGCGACGCTGCCTCGCCACTGGCAGTCGCCGGGGGCGGTGCCGGCGCCGGCGTCGTCGGTGGTAGCGACGCCTGCCGGCTACCCCGTGCCTCCGCGGCGCCACCTCTACTCCAGCCCCGTCCACCTGCTGACGTCAGAGCAGCTCACTGCGGCAGGGCCGGTGGCCAACAAGCGCGAGAGCACCGTCTGACCGGAGGCCGAGCTCTGAGGCCCGGGCCCGGGGGACCCGGGGGCGGACCGGGGGCGGCGTCGCTCCCGCGCCGGCGCCACCTCCAGCAGGAGGCTGCGACCCGCCAACCCGCGCTCGCCACGCCAGCTCCCCGCCGACCTGGACCCCGACATCGCCGACGTTGCTCTCTGATTTCGCTGTGCCGCAAGTGTATCCTCAGGGACGATGTAGCTCTGCAGTGAATACATAGCTCTGCAATACCTGAAACAGTGGACTAAATAGTTATACCGTTCCGCTAAGTCTGAACTGAGAACCAGCAGGTATCGTAAATTCGAATTACGGACTACAGCCGACGCGTCCCAGGATAACAGTGAAGCGACGTCTATAGCACTGGACATAAAACTTCAGGGAAAGACATCGCCAATTTGGGTAAAAGAAACTATGTTAATATGAGAACAGAAATTCGTAAATACAATGATACCGTGTATATAACAGCAGGTACAGTGAGGTTTGCAACACTCAGAAATCGTGTCTATAAAGTGTCCCATTTTTCATGAATACATACATGTGACCATGCTGCAGTTCCCAAACATGTCTTCGTTACTGCGAAGACCCGCCGTTCATGCCCGAACATGAGTAAGGCCCTACCACCGGCAAAGAAAAAACGGCGAGTAGCTACGGCAGGAGGAGATGCGAGCTCTAGTGGTGAGTAAGTTAATCACGTGGCGCCTGAGACATCTGCGAAGTCGCAAGTGGGCAGAGCCGATTAAAGGCGGCCCCAGCACTTGCGTCGTCTCCAGTAACAACTGCCAACTCGACGCAGTTATTCACCTTCCCTTTCTCGCACTACAGCCGAGTGAGAACCACGCGGACCAACCACAGGGATTGCTGTCATCGACATTCCACACTCCATAAATAATACTTGCTTCCGAGCTTGCCGGCCGACAGGGTCCAACAATATACACATGGAAAGACAGCTCATTACCTGAAGCAGTTGTCTGGATACCTAGCTTTTCGAGTCTCACCGAACAGCTGAGTGCTGGTACCTTAAGTCAAGAGGACATGCAGCCCACGGCATTAACCTAATTCTGCGTAACGTATCTGGCGGGATATTCAGCATCATTGCGACATGCACACCTGCACTCCTATAGAACGCGAGCCGCACAGCTTGTGGAGTGTTGCTGCTGTCAGGTATTTTACTGATCTGTTTTATTCCACACTGTATGATGAGGACAGTCTCGAAATTTTAGAAGTGAAGTCTCGTAGTCAGTCGCCATTCTGTCACAACGTGGACGGAAGGATCCTTCAGCTTGTGCTCAGACTGACCTCATGTTTGCAGGAATTTATGATTTTTGAGGCTACAAATATGCAAAAACCTATTTTCCATCTTTATTTTCTTGTAACGTAACCATTAAGAAAATTCTTGCGAATTTAAATTGAAACAAAATGAATTATCAGGAACTTTTACCCCTATTTTCTCGACATTAGGGTCCATAATATGAGTTCCACAACATTTCATTGCAGTTCTGCAGCACTGAATAGACGCACGTCGATGGTATGAAGCGCGGTATCATTTACTTGTGATGGTATCGCACTGATCCTAGGAATCTGCAGATTTTGTTGAGATGCATTAAACTCTATCGTTATCAGCGTAGTCAAATCATACGCTAGAATTGTCCGGAATGTTCTTCAAACCAAACGCTTAACTTTTTGATAAATTCATGAGATATTTACGATGAACTATATCGACGCGATGCTGTTATATTCTGAATGGTGTTATGTGCCCTCACTTTGACGATTTGTTAGTTACGAGTCATCAAGAGTAAAAATATCGATTTTTCACTCACGGGCTTTGTTGCAGCTAGCTCTCAGATTTTGCATATTTGTAATCCTTACAGCAATATCCTGTGCAGGAACAAGAGCTTTCTTGGAATGGCGATTGCAACTTGTGTAAAATTCTTTAATCGGAGGAAAACGCGCTACCTACAGTAAAGGAAACCAATACAATATTACCATAGCCCTTTTGTATGTTAGTTGTTTTCTGCAGTTTTATCTGAAGAAATTTCGTAGAAAATGAACACAGAAATTCTATCAGTTTCACTATGTTAATTGAACATGCAGTTTTTCAGTAATTATCGAAACAAAATTTTGCAGTAACAAGACAGATCCATACAGTTTTTCTGTATCCCTGCAAAACTCTAAATTCTTGTCTGAACTACACAACCCAGTTGTCTTACACTGTGATCCTTTTGGCTATTCATGAAACAGCTTGCCTTTTTCCGCTGTCAGTACACGACAAGGTACTACATACGTTGCTCATTAAAGTCAAAATAAGTGTATGATTTACACGAACATTTAAAATTTTGAGCAACATGCATCTGCAACGAAGGCACTGCTTTTATAATATTCTGACAAGATAAAATAAAAATGGCTACTGTGTAAGTCCTCAGAAACTTTGTATATAGCTTCTGGTTTTTGAATCCCACAATAACGAGCACATTTGCTCGTAAGAAATTGTGAAACAAGTCTTGAACTGAAACATGTCAAATCTTGGTAGAAACAGGGTAATTTCAGCTACTGAAAATGGATATAAAATGATAATAAACGTTTGTGCTCACGAATTTCTTTGCTGTAAGTATCTACGTGGGACTGCCCTTGATTTTCCTGTAAATGTATGGACATTTGAAGTTTGGCGCGTTAGTATTTTCATTGTCGTGGAGAATGGATGATACATCACAAATCTAAGCAAACAACTCATTTTTAAATGTGAAAACAGGTTGTGTGTAACTGCCCTTCGTACAGTGTGTGCAACAATGATATCTCAGACATTATCAGTGACAGACAATGAATGAACTGAAATAACTTTTTGAGAAACAGTCAAGTGCCCTTTTGTAAACTACTCATGTTTGTGAATGAACTGTTTTTGTATCCTGTTCTTTGTGGTATAACAATACATTTTCGGTGTTTGTATATATGGCAAATCAAATTGTTCAAAACTCAAGGAAGAGGATACGAACTCGTTACTGAACATACTAATAAATGTTTAAAATATCTTTAAAGAACATGACATGTAAGAAAAACACTTTGTGTATTTTTGTTACTCCTTACAATTAAACAACTGTTTCTTTGCACATTTCCCTCAATGGATCAATGTAATCACTCTTTACTTAAGTTATATATCTATTCAAACGACAATATAATTTTAAATGTAATAAATGATTTCATTAACACAGTAAACACACTATTTCAAATATGGAAAGACAAATGTATTGCTTGGAATTTTGTGACTTCTTATTCTTCAGCTTATCTCTCACTCGCATTGTAAAATGTTTCAGCTAGAGAAAAAGGCTCGGGCATTTTAGAAAGGAAAGGCAAACGGTAGTTTTTAGTATTTGTTCTCACACTTCCAAAAGGATTCGGTTTTGTATATACACTGCCGGAAAAAAAATTACTATATCCATTTAGAGGTTTGCATTTCACTTAAAATTTATTGTTGTAAAAGTGAATATGGAGTAAATGAAATGATTATATTTACAGGTCGATAGCACAAGCGGTTCTGAGGTCCCGGGTACCGAAGCCAGCTGGAGCACCGAAATTAATACGTAGTGTAGCCTCCGCAGGCGGAAATGCAGGCTCTGATTCTGGTATCCATTCGCTCGTACAGATGGCGAATCTGTCCTGGGATATGTTATAGTACACCTGCTCGGTAAGTGCAGGTAGTTTTGTAAGAGTTGGGGGTTGACGAGTCGCGTTGGTCAGTTATGTTGCTCAGGAAAGTCGCTAGGCATCATATAGAGCACGTTGAGCGTGCAGCGTGTGGGCTAGCACTGTCCTGTGGGTACAACAATCACCTTTTTGTTGCAGCAATGGCAAAGGAAAGAATGTAACAACATTCTCCAGGTACCAAGTCCTCCAGAGACATCAAAGGTGAACGAGAACAGTACACTACAGACCATTAAAATTGCTACACCGCGCCGATGACGTACTACAGACGCGAAATTTAACAGACAGGAAGAAGATGCTGTGATATGCAAATGATTAGATTTTCAGAGCAATCACACAAGGCTGGCGCCGGTGGCGCCACCAACAACGTGCTCGCATGAGGAAAGTTTCCAACTGATTTCTCATACACAAACAGCAGTTGCCCGGCGTTGCCCGGTGAAACGTCGTTGTGATGCCTCGTGTAAGGAGGAGAAATGCGTAGCATTACGTTTCCAACTTTGATAAAGGTCGGATTGTAGCCTATCGCGATTGCGGTTTATCGTATCGCGACATTGCTGCTCGCGTGGGTCGAGATCCAATGACTGTTGGCAGAATATGGAATCGGTGGGTTCTGGAGGGTAATACAGAGCGCTGTGCTGGATCCCAACGGCCTCGTATCACAAGCAGTCGAAATGACAGGCATCTTATCCGCATGGCTCTAGCGGATCGTGCTGCCACGTCTCGATCCCTGAGTCAACAGATGGGACGTTTGAAAGACAACAACCATCTGCACGAACAGCATGTACTATCAGCTCGGAGACCATGGCTGCGGTTCCCCTTGACGCTGCATCACAGACAGGAGCGCCTTCGATGGTGTATTCAACGACGAACCTGGGTACACCAATAGCAAAACGTCATTTTTTCAGATGAATCCAGGTTCTGTGTACAGCATCATGTTGGTCGTTTCCGTGTTTGGCGACATCGCGGTGAACGCACAATGGAAGCGTGTGTGTATTCGTCATCACTATACTGGCGTAACAACCGGTGTGATGGTATGGGCTGCCATGGTTACACGTCTCGGTCACCTCTAGTCCGCATTGACGGTACTCTGAAGAGCGAACGTTACATTTCAGATGTGTTACGACCCGTGGCTCTACCCTTTATTCGATGCCTGCGATACCCTACATTTCAGCAGGATAATGCACGACCGAATGTTGCAGGTCCTGTACGGGCCTTTCTGGATACAGAAAATGTTCGACTGCTGCCCTGGCGAGCACGTTCTCCAGATCTGTCACCAACTGAAAACGTGTGGTTAATGGTGGCCGAGCAACTGGCTCGTCACAATACGCCAGTCACTACTCTTGATAAACTGTGGTATCGTGTTGAAGCTGCATGGGCAGCTGTACCTGTACACGCCATCCAAGCTCTGTTTGACTCAATGCCCTGACGTATCATGGCTGTTATTACGGCCAGAGGTGGTTGTTCTGGGTACTGATTTCTCAGGATCTATGGACCCAAATTGCGTGAAATGTAATCACATGTAAGTTCTAGTATAATATGTTTGTCCAATGAATACCTGTTTATCATCTGAATTTCTTATTGGTGTAGCAATTTTAATGGCCAGTAGTGTAATTTATCGCAGTCCTGACCATAAGGCCTGGGGTGGGCCGTTGTGTCTTGCACGAATGCACTCACTGGGATTACGTCTACTCGTACGCGAAAAAGACCATCACTTGTGTGCAGTTAGAATCTGCATTCATCACTGAAGACCAAGGTTCGCCATTCCGTCTTCCAGGTGATCCTTTGCTGGAGGCAGTCGAACCGTGAACGTCGATGCTATGCTGTGAGTGGAAGACGGGCCAGAGGTTTGCTTACCCGTAGTTCCACTTCAACAATTATTTCCAGATAATCTTCTTATAATGGGTGCAACGAATTGCTGCCAAGTAAGTTACTTTGATGAGGCTTAAAAATTGTTGTACCTTGGTACACTTTTCAGGCTTTCGCCTCCAGCCAGCCCTGTAATAAAAGTTTGAAACATTCTTTTATTATATTTTGAAATGATAGCCTCCACTTCATTTGTTTGATACAGTGTTTTTTTGAAATTACAAAAATTACTCCTGAAAGGTACGACGTGCAACATGGTTATATACCCGGGAACAAATACTCTATTCAGATTTAAAAGTATTACATTCAAGGAAATGTACATGCTGTGTATAACAGTTTACTTGTTACACTGTTACTCTACTACACACCATTAACCAGTATGTGAAGTCAAATTTTCCAGAAATATTATCAAAAAGCAGTCACAAGTTGAAGACACTTTGAAGTACAAGCTACTGGAAACTAACACAAATTTACATTTTCAAAATGGGAAAATTGTAAAGACATAAGAAAACTGAGTTTATTCGCAAATGTCGCACGTTTCATCACGACGGAGCTTCTAGAATTCGGGCGTTCAAGATGGTGCATGACTGGCCAAGTATGGCTTAACCGTCCACACATTATGAACTCGTTTTAAAGATATAAAGTATTCCTTTCACCATAGAAGTCTCTGAGGAATTAATATATTCGAAACAGTTAACAAAGTTACCGTTTGGGCTGTGTATACAGCAGAGGCAGTATTGACCATTTTTTCATGCGAGAAAGGATAGTGGCTAAACGTTACATTGCAATTTGAGGACAATTTGTGGCCACACAGCTAGCGTTGGAGGATAGACCAGGTACCGAGTGGTTCACACAGACCGCATCGCACTGAGTAGGTGTTTCACTATCTTGACGATAAATTTGGGAACAGAGTCAGTGCGTTGGCTTATTGCAAATTTACTACCTCAGGTATCGATTGGCCTCCGTTTTCTGCCAACCGGAACCATCCCACCACGCTGGACGAGCTTGAATCGGTGATCTGTGTGGCACCTTAATCCATTTGCGTTGTGACACTACAGGATGACATTGCAAATTTCATTGTTCGTTTACGCCGTGTGCGTGGTGCGAGTGGTAGACATTTCGACAATATTGTGATGTGCCTGCAAAAACTGCTTGCAGAGGACGAGTTTAGCTACGCATGCTGATACTCTAGGAGTCTCTGTATGCCCAGCTTTTTAGAGATGGTTGTGGACTAGACTTTTCGATAGAGGATGTCCAATTAGACGCCTTTTAGCCTTCAAATTTCAAATTTATTTATTTGGTAACGAGTTTCAGAGTTTTACTACGCCATGTGCAAGCTCCCGACTTGACGTGTAGGAAGCATCTACCACGGTTCTGATCAAAACAGGGGCCAGCAATACTGGTATTAGTAGATATTTGTTACCGGGATCACTTCAACCATCTTCTGCCGACTCTTAGATCCAACGGTCTGCAGGTGATGATTGAAGTGATCCCTGTAACAAATATCTACTAATACCAGTATGGCTGGCCCCTGTTTTGATCAGAACCGTGGTAGATTCTCCCTACACGTCAAGTAGAGGGCCTGAACATGGCGTAGTAAAACTCTGAAACAGGTTATAAAATAAACAAGGTTCAAATTTGACGGCTGAAAGGTGTTTAATTTGACATCTTCTGATACTCCAGAAGGTGTACATCGGTCAGCGCCATCTGTTAGCAGCTTTCAGAACTTTTCCGATACTACTGTATAACGTCTGTATAAAATTCTTACAGCTTTCACAATAAACATACGTTTTATTATGCTCGTTAACTTTCGAAATATTTAATTCCGATATTAGGCTCCTTCCCTGGACACCCTGTAAATGCGAAGTTACAAGGATGACGTATTTAAGAACGTGAGCTAATTCTGATATTTTACAGTATACTTTCCAGCTATTTTTGGTACTGTTTAGTGGTGCCAACCTAATCCACTTACGGCGTGTCCCGTTAAAGACAAAAGTCGACCTAGAGCGTTGTTCTCCTTTTAGTTGCAAAGCAAATATTATTTAACAAGCAGTTATATACATACTGAAAATAGTGTAGAGCATCTTTCAGCTGGAGAGTGACTGCAAAGCAAGAAAAATAACTACTGTTTCTTGCTCTGACTTGAGAGGACAATTGTGGGAAATTGCCTCTGCCACGTTGTTCCGTATCAGACATATGTTGAGCAGTGTCCATAGGAGCTGAATCCACCTAACGTATAAGACGAACTATCTGGATAACAGTTCCCGAAAAGTCACAGTACTTGCACGTGGTGACTAGCTGCAGAGACGTACGTTGTAAGACACAAATTGTTTGGCAAATGTAATCAGCAGCCTCCGCGCTGTTAGCCAGTGAATAATTAGCGACTGAGTGCCTAAAAAATTCACCACTATTATCTCTTTTAGCTAAGGAATGTGTACTAACAAGTACGTGTAGTACGATAGGATCGACCGTTCTTGCACTCGAAACAGAGTCAACTACTCCGATTTGCATGATGAGAAAAGCAACCGTTCACTACCAATCGGAGATAATGTGTTAAATTACTGGAGATTATAGTTGTTTTTTATCTGTAAGCTGCATTAATGGATCATATCTGTCCGTTCGTCCTATCGAGTAGCTGAATTACTATGAATTATGAGTTCAAAATTCGAGAGAGGATGAAACGGAACTTCCCTTATGAGAGTGAACAGAACTGTTCCACATGGTTGTTCTTAGCTCAACAGATACATTCATCAACACACAGTACTTATCCTTGTCTGTGAACTGCGTTATTCAGTCACTATGTCAGACTGAGGAGTGATAGCACGGTTCTTCCATTTCTCAACGTTCTTAAATGACATAATGCATCTATTGGTGCAAAGAAATCAATAAAGAATTCATAACGTATGTTCCCTTCTTCGCTGAAGACAATGAGTTACTATGATGTCCTCCTAACCTAGAAGCTCCGATAAAATGTAAACTTGTTGTCCTCTCTGTTGCAACTGTGTAAGTGGCACGAAACGATAAGTAAGGTCTGTTTCCGTATTGCATTTCATAAGTTGTATCCGGTATTTTCTTCACACATAGCCATTACGATTCACCACTGTCATCTCCGTATTATTCGGATTAGTAGGTATGTTAGATACGTTATTTCTCCACAAAATTCTACTCGTAGATTTGATGTCGTATAGCATCTTTGGTTTCCGAACTCATTACTCCTATTCGTAATCAGATCAAACGCTTCAGGAATATCTGGAAACCAATACCTGCTGAGATATAGGCCAGTCTGCCCTCCCATTCCCGTTTGTCTGCGTGTTACGTAGAAACAGAAATTATAGGCAGCGCTGCAGGTGGTTACCACGCATGCAGACACAACCCTCAATCGTTCTTCGCAATTTGTAACTCACTTTTCCATCTGGCTCCATTTGGATCGCGTCACATGCATTAGTCACTCGGTCCTGTAACGTCTGCTTATTGTCGATGGGTTAGGCATACACGGATGCCTTTAAATGTCCCCATAGACATGAATCCTACGGATTCAGGCCCAATATACGGCGACGCCAAAGGTACTGGACCTTCTTGATCGCAACCATCTTCCACAAAACGTTATGATGATTTATTGTCACATGATCCGTAGAAGTTGAGTTGGTGCCCCATCGCTCACAAAACACAATCATTGTCGATCTGCAAGTCTTACGTTCTCCAACAGCGCAGATAATTATCACAGTACATATTAATCTTTCTGGTAGAGTGTATTACCCTAGAATCCCTTTAACGACAATTCCTGCTCAAACATTGTTACTGAGGTGATCTTGACGCCTCACCTCCGTGGCTTCTTGAGGATTTGCAGCTGCCCTCAAGCGCGTATAGTCGTAATTCACTGTGTCGTCAACGAATACCAGTTATTACCCGTCGCAGGTAAAACCACCCATATCTCCAGAAGTATTGGTTTCCAGACATATTAATATCGGAACTTGCGTTCTAGTTTTTGGCAACACGACTTCCCGTAAGGATATGGGACGCTTCTTTTTTAAACACCTTGTATATCCTCACGGCGAATAGAAATGCAGATCTCTTTTAAGACTTTTGCGCTCAAATTTTCTAGAGGATTCGTACAAATAAGCTGTTTTAATTTCCATTACATTCAGAATAGTACTACGAAAGAAGTGAACAGAGATTATCACGTAGGCCATGAACCAACTGCTTAAGCACTGTAGTCGTCAGGAAATGTTTAAATTGGACCAATCAATTATTCAAATTATATTAACGTTGCCAATGTTGTTGAGATTCCGCTGCAGGTTTACAATGCAGCGGTGATCACTAATTATTACTACTATTGAAACGTCCCCTTTGAACAATTCTACACGACTGTGCTTAACCTGACACACAATATTTTGTTAGCGCAACGCAATCTGACTTTCAAAATTCCCTACAAAAGAATGGCCCTGACTAACATTAAACTATACCTTTCACAAATCACTTACCTCACAAAAGTCTTCGCTGCTCAAGCTACTGCAATACAGCGAGCGCCACTACTGCCAGCTAAATAAAAGATTCAAACTATGGAAGGCACTAACTACTGATAGGGATAGTTAGCAAATGAAAGATATTGATAGAGAACAAACAATGTATTTACCTTGATATCATCATATATAAATATAGCAGTTCATGACAAATTTCAAAACTCCGCCATCTCTCTCCCCACATCCACCACTGTTGGCGGCTCACCTCCAACTGCGCAACGCTACGCGCTGTTCACATCCAGCTGCCGCTGCCCAACACTACAATGGCAGACAACAATGCAAACTAGCCACAGACTGCACACAGCACAGCCAGTGATTTTCATATTGAGCGCTACATAACGTTGCCAATAAGAAAACATAAACAGCCTACTTACATAGAGAAAACATAAACAGCCTACTTACATAGAGAAAACATAAACAGCCTACTTACATAGCCCCCATGCTCCCCACAAAAATTTTTTACAAATGGGATTGGGCAGTGGCCAATACAGATTTGAAATTTTTTTTTTCATAATTACAATAACAAAGAAATCAAATGCACACACTTATTGATACAATGTTGGTCAAAAGCTAAAAATTTCTCACAGTCCATAAAGACAGTCCTGATTCATCACAGTAAAATTGCAGTGTTTTTCTCATGTTCCTCAGTGCTTTTCGGCAGTGAATTTACACCGGAAACATTCACATTTTGACAAGCAGAAAATGTGTCTTGACTTATTTGAGAGAACGGTGAGGATCCAAAACCTGAATCTACAGTATTTGCAAAATTGTGTCCTGTCATTTCGGATTCCTGAGGCGAGCTATTGCCGACCGATCGATCGATAATGCGTCCCTCTTCACTAATTGTTTCACTGTCCACGCCATTGTTTGCCGCCTGCTCCATTTCCCTATGCACAGTTACCAAACTACTACTTTGAATGTCTGTTAATTCATTACTCTGCGGCGCCATCACACTGCTTTCGTCTTCACTGTCATTTCTCAGTTTACTTTGGAGCCTAGTATTACGTTTGTCACACGCCATTATTGTCACAATATTTCACACGACAACACAGAAAAGCACAATTTGAAGAGCAAAAATAAGAGAACACATTAACATAGCACTGAGAATAATATCTAGTTAATTGCAGCTGCGAAATACTTGGTGCAAATCTACATGCATGCCACAACTGTTTTACTGTACAACAATGAAAGGCTACAACTACAAAGGAGATTCTCTCTACAATTACGCGCTAGCAATAAACAAAAGCTACACTAAATACACAAATTACAAGAAAAAATCAGAAGATTCCAGGTTCGAATCCTGGCAGGGTCGCCATATGGAACGTCCCCTTTGAACAATTCTACACGACTGTGCTTAACCTGACACACAATATTTTGTTAGCGCAACGCAATCTGACTTTCAAAATTCCCTACAAAAGAATGGCCCTGACTAACATTAAACTATACCTTTCACAAATCACTTACCTCACAAAAATCTTCGCTGCTCAAGCTACTGCAATACAGCGAGCGCCACTACTGCCAGCTAAATAAAAGATTCAAACTATGGAAGGCACTAACTACTGATAGGGATAGTTAGCAAATGAAAGATATTAATAGAGAACAAACAATGTATTTACCTTGATATCATCATATATAAATATAGCAGTTCATGACAAATTTCAAAACTCCGCCATCTCTCTCCCCACATCCACCACTGCTGGCGGCTCACCTCCAACTGCGCAACGCTACGCGCTGTTCACATCCAGCTGCCGCTGCCCAACACTACAATGGCAGACAACAATGCAAACTAGCGACAGACTGCACACAGCACAGCCAGTGATTTTCATATTGAGCGCTACGTAACGTTGCCAATAAGAAAACATAAACAGCCTACTTACATAGAGAAAACATAAACAGCCTACTTACATAGAGAAAACATAAACAGCCTACTTACACTATGGCGACGCTCACTGATAGGCAGTTCACATTATTACCGACAAAGAAATTTCGATCGTCTGAACTTGGGAGATCAGGTAAGGTAAATACGCTGATCCCTCCGTCGTATGAGTGTCTTCAATATATTCGGACCCCTATTTCAGACTACATCGCGTTATAAAACCTTCTTCACTTCTTTTCCTCCAAATTCACCAATGGTAGAAAAAAAAAACACCGCATTACACTACTGGCCATTAAAATTGCTACACCAAGAAGATGACGTGCTACAGACGCGAAATTTAACGGACAGGAAGAAGAAGCTGAGATATGCAAATGATTAGATTTTCAGAGCATTCACGTAAGATGGGCGCCGGTACCCATCGAAAATGTTCGACTGCTGCCCTGGCCAGCACATTCTCCAGATCTCTCACCAACTGCAAACGTCTGGTCAATGGTGGCCGAGCAACTGGCTCGTCACAATACGCCAGTCACTACTCTTGATGAACTGTGGTATTGTGTTGTAGCTGCATGGGCAGCTGTACTTGTACATGCCATCCAACCTATGTTTGACTCAATGCCCACGCGTATCAATGCCGTTATTACGGCCAGAGGTGGTTGTTCTGGGTACCGATTTCTCTGGATGTATGCACCCAAATTGCGTGAAATTGCAATCACGTGTCACTTCTAGTATAATATATTTGTCCAATGAATACCGGTTTATCATCTGCATGTCTTCTTGGTGTATCAATGTTAATGGCCAGTAGTGTATATTGTATGAAATGTGTCTGAAAGGCGAATGACAATGAGTGGAGTACCCGAACGTTAAAGTAATAATAAGTTCGAGCTTGTTATCTGAACCAAATACGTACAGGGATTATACAGAAATATGGAAACTCCGTAAGAAATGCATGCTTGAATATAAATGCAGATGCTAGACTAACCTGCAGGTCGCGCTGTTGTGTCGGACATCGAATGCCACCTGCGATAAAAAATGTTCAAATTTGTGTGAAATGCTATGGGACTTAACTGTTAAGGTCATCAGTCCCTAAGCGTACACACTACTTAACCTAATTATCCGAAGGACAAACACACACACACATACCAGAGGGAGGAGTCGAACCTCTGCCGGGACCAGCCGCTAATCCCGAACGGCGTCACCTGCAAAATGTCTTCAATGTGTCGCAAGTGCCATACGAGGTCGGAATCGTATTTTGAAAGCGGAAGAAAATCAACCGCTAAGTCACAACGTGAATGAAAGAATGTTTTATTGTAGCAGACAGACAATGAAGAGGATTATAACGGAAACTAAGATGACGAGAGCGGCAAAAGTAACTGCAGAACTGGAAGTCACACTCGCGGATCCTGTCAGCACTAAACCACCGCGGAGGGAGCTCCATAAGGAGGCAATTATAGGGCGAGCTGGAATTCCAAAGCCACATATCGGTAAGGCAAATGCCCGTAACAGGAAAACGTGGTGCCGAAGCCGTAAAACCGGGACTAGGGGACTACGAAGAAAGTCATTTGGCCGGAAGAGGCTTTTTCATACTGTATCCACCTTCTGGCTAAAATTTTTGGAAATTTGTGTTAAGTTCCGACGAGACCAAACTGCTGAGGTCATCGGGCCCCAGGCTTACACACTACTTAATCTAACTACCTTTCGCTAAGGACAACACACACACCCATGCCCGAAGGAGGACTCGAACCTCCGACGGTGGCAGCCGCGCTAACCGTGGCAAGGCGCCCTAGACAGCACAGCTACCCCGCGCGGCTCCTCTGGCTGAGTTTACAGCTCAAGAGTCTAACATAATGGAGGTTGAGTAGTGATTTAGGCAGCCGAACAGTAGTGTTCCATGAGCCGCACGGCTAATCTGTTAGGTCGTAACACTACCAAAGATTACGTGACCTCTTTGGCTGATCAGGTCAATACCATGGTACAGTCTTTGTTGCCACTGGTGATACTGCGTTCCTGGACGACAATATCCCGGTTAACACACCTCGCGTCGTTGAGGACTGGTTCTGCCTGTACGAGTATGAACTGTCGAATCTGCCCTGGCCACCACGGTCCCTAATCTTAATATTGTTGAGTCTTTGTGATCTACCCTGGAGAGAAGGGTGCGTAATCAGTATCCACCTCCGTCATCGTTACCTGAACTTGGCACTGGTTTCAAGTAAATGTCGTCTAAGACTCCCTTGCAAATCATACAAGACTGTATTGCGAGAAGACTGGAAACGGTTTCGAAAAAAAGAAATATTTTTCTAAACGTATTAGGCGTGGTAATTTGTGGTATTTTTCGGTATTTCCATATTTTTATCCACTCCTGTACCTCAAGCTTCATTAAAAGGACCTAGTATCTTCCATGGAAAACAATACAATTCATGATTCTCTTCAGAGGAGTGGTTATCGGGAAATCAGGAATCCCAGGTTTTAGCTACCATGTGACAGTTACAGCTTCTTATGCTACTAATCGTATTAATTTTAGCAATTTTGTTTTCGCGAGAAAGATCCGATAAATACGGAATAAGATACGAAATCTCTGTTTCTCAATTAAGCTAAGTGCTAGAAGAATTTTAATTACAGCTTGAAGTTCTATTACCATTCACCACGTTCTTATTCTACACTGCAATGTTTACACTCGTAACTGAATCAGTGATAGCAACAGCGGGTAGTACGCGTTGTCTGCCTGATTAAGGTGGCGACAAGTTGTCTTTTGTTAAGATCTTTCTGAGACCGAAAATCTTCTCTTTAGGAGTAAACACGGATTCTCCAAAGTGTTATCGTGAGAAGCTCTGCAGGAGCTGTTCATTCACGATATATGAAAGCACCAGATTCCGGCGCCCATGTCTGTAGCGTATGTTTGTTGAGTGAACAACTGTAGCAGGGCTCTCTCTCGTCTCTCCTCGTGAGAGTCAGAATTGAGACAGAGTATCAAAAGATGGAAGGATAGATCTTTAGAGGTGTATGGACTACCACCGCTCCCTAGCTGATAACTCATGTACTGATCTTCTGCAGGTGTCGGACTTCGTTTCTTACAACAGGTGTTTCGTAGTTTAGGACAGCATTGATTAACAAAGAGATGCAGCAGGGAAGCTACAGACCAATGAAAAATCATATGTTTAGAAATGGACAGGTAAATGAGTGTTAATTGTGTCACAAGTTCCCTAAACAATCACTGAAAGATAAGCATCTGACGGGCTAGCCGTAGGACTAGTCGGGAGATCTAAAGTTCACACAAACAACAATGTCTTCAAGGTAAAGACCCGTCAGCAGAGAGAGCGCAAAAATAAAGTAACCGAATCACTACTACGAAAGGAGCTAGCAGTGAGTCAAGAATACGGCAACAGTAGCAGGGGTCGGACAATACAGCTTACCAGCCACCTGTCGATAAGCAAAGTACTTTTGCAGAAGTTCTAAAGATAGCGCGTACTTCAATTCGAGACGATTACAATAATTTCCACAACGAAATTCTGTCTCGGAATCTGGCAGAAAACTCAGAGAAATTCTGGTCATGAATAAAGCACACCAGTGCGAAGACTAAATCGATACCTTCACTGCGCGATAACAACGACAAAGTCACTGATGACAGTGCCACAAAAGCAATGTTATTTAATACGGTTTTCCGAAATTCCTTCACCAAAGAAGACGAAGTAAATATTCCTGCATTCTAATCAAGAACAACTGCCAAGATGAGAAACATAGAAGTAGATATCCTCGTTGTAGCGAAGCAGCTTAAATCACTTAACAAAGGTAAGGCCGCCGATTGTATACCAGTCAGGTTCCTTTCAGAGTATGCTGATACAATAGCTTCATATTTAGCAATTATGTACAACCGCTCGCTCACAGGAAGATCTTCACCTACGGAATGGAAAATTGCTCAAGTCACACCAATACCAAAAAAGGAAAATAGGAGTAATTACAGGCTCATATAACTAACGTAGATTTGCAGTAGGGTTTTGGAGCATGTGCTGTGTTCGAACATTATGAATTACCTCGAAGAAAACGATTTATTGACCCATAGTCAGCACGGATTCAGAGAATATTGTTCTTCTAAAACACAATTAGCCCTTTATACTCATGAAGTAATGGTTGGTATCGACAGGGGATGGCAAATTGATTCCATATTTTTAGATTTCCGGAAGGATTTCGAGACCGTTTCTCACAAGTGTCTTCTAACCAAACTGCCTGTCTATGGGTTCGTGATTTCCTGTCACACAGTTAGTAGTAAAAGACAGAAAGTCATGGAGTAAAACAGAAGTAACATCTGGTGATCCCCAAGGAAGTGTTGTAGGCCCTCTATTGTTCCTGCTCTATGGTTCAAATTGCTCTGAGCACTATGCGACTCAACTGCTGAGGTCATCAGTCGCCTAGAACTTAGAACTAATTAAACCTAACTAACCTAAGGACATCACACACATCCATGCCCGAGGCAGGATTCGAACCTGCGACCGTAGCGGTCACGCGGTTCCAGACTGAAGCGCCTTTAACCGCACGGCCACACCGGCCGGCCGTTCCTGCTCTATATTAATGACATAAGAGACAATATGAGTAGCCCTCTTAGATTGTTTGCAGATGATACTGTCATTTACCGTCTAGTAAAGTCATCAGATGACCAAAACGAATTGCAAAATGCTTTATATAATATATCTGTATGGTGCGAAAAGTGGCAATTGACCCTGAATAAAGAAAAGTGTGAAGTTGTTCACATGATTACTAAAATATATCCGCTAAATTTCGATTACACGATTACTCCGACAAATCTGAAGGCTGAAAATTCAACTAAATACTTAGGTATTACAATCACAAATAACCCAATTTTAAGCTATCACATAGATAGTGTTGTGGGTAGAGCAAACCAAAGACAGGACACTTAAAAGGTGCAACAACTGCTTAAGCCATGCTTGTCCGCCCTATTCTGGAGTATTGCTGTGCGGTGTGGGATCCGCATCAGGTGGGACTGACGGATGACATCGAAAAAGCACAAAGAAGGGCAGCTCGTTTTGCATTATTGCGAAATAGGGGAGATAGTGCCACAGACATGATATGTGAATTGGAGTGGCAATCATAAAAAAGGCGTATTTCGTTGAGAAGGGATCTTCTTATGAAATTTCAATCATCAGTTTTCTCCTCCGATTGGAAAAACATTCTGTTGGCACCTACCTACATATGGAGAAATGATAATAACGATAAAATAAGAGAAATTAGGGCTCGCACAGAAAAATTTAAGTGCTCGTTTTTCCTGCGCGCCGTTCGTGAGTGGAACGGTAGGGAGACAGCTTGAAGGTGGTTCATTGAACCCTCTGCCAGGCAATGTATTTTGAATAGCAGAGTCATCACGAATATGTAGATGTATATCGCTGTGTAAACTTAGCACCAGCACAGTCGTAAACATAGTAGTTGCGGAGTTCTTCGTAATATTTTAAACATCACAAGCGTGCTAATGGAAGACAATACTTGCCAGAAAATGACGGTAACCGCTGTACGATAAAACCCACAGCCTCGACACCTTTAGATACTGCTAAGGAATGGCGGTGGATAGCTGCCCTCCGGCTAATAAAAGACTTGGTCGATGAAGTGCCGTACTCCTCTGAGGTGTAAGGAAAGTTCCTTGTAGCCAAAGGAACAGAGGTTGGGAGTGTATCCGTTCCTGCTGTTCCAACAGAAAGGAGCGGCCAAGCTCTTGCCTCCAAGATTGGTGGCCCGTATAACGTTAACTGCCTACGCGTGTTTGCTATCACTTACTTAATTTGGTTTACTACGCACTATGCCCCAACAGAAAAACTAGTCCTGTTGCGGGGAAAGCCACGTACAACACTATGCACTGCGACGTTTGTATACTGATACTATATTTATAACCTACTATCCTCTGTGAGGATTTTTGCAGAATTGACCGTGAAATGCCTAAAGGGTTTTGCTTATCGGACATGAAATTGGAGTTACGTAAAGACACTGTAGGTAACTGATCCAATTTAGAAACTGTTTTAACGGATCCCTTGCTCGAATGAAATAGAATACGGTCGCCAGCCTAATTCGGCACAGAAATGTCTAACATTTCTTGTAAAGAAAAAGTAAGCGTTTTAGTGGAAAAACACAGCCTGTACTTCTTTCCTACGAAAGTGCAATGAACACAGTCGCAGGCAAAAATGTAGTAAAGGGGATGCTAACAGTTATTGTAGAACATGCCTGTCCTCACAAACGCAAAAGACACTGTTACACTCATCAGTTTTAAATACTTCGTCAGACCCGAGTAACTTCATAAACACAACAAATGAAAGCCAATAATAAACTGGAAATTGGACATGGGCCTAGTCTTATTTTGTCAGATACTTTCCACACAGCACAAATTCAATTAAATTTCACTTGCATAAATATTAACACTTTTCTTTAAAAGCAAAGAAGTAACTGTATTCATGGATAATGTTATCCATAGTAACTTTACCTTCAGTGAAAATGAAGCAGTAAGTGGGTGCTCATAAACTGATATTACACTTTTTAGCACACAATGTGCACAAAACGCAACATAAATTTCAAGACTAGCGAGAAGATTCGTTAATCCAGTAACTTTATGTATTTTTAGCAACTTTCAATGGGAGTCCCTTAATCTTGACCACTGTTGTAATACAAACTAACACACTTTCATAAATAATTCAAAGATTGGCAACTGTTGGAATTCTCTTTTTGAAATATTGACTGCCTTGTATGTATTTTAATAACAGATTTTACAGTAGATATGTTCAACAGGTATTGCATTTCAAACCAATCTTTAAGATTTACTTTAAAGCTAAACTCAAAATGGATTGTTGGCTGTTAGTTATCATCATAGTTCTTTACTTTTGAAACCAGAAGTCAAGCAAGTAATTTTAAAAGCCCACAAAACTTTAAAATGAATTAGTTCAATCACTGGGAGGCTTTCACAAAAGCTACTTCCTCCTCAACTTTACCTAAATACACAGTAATTTTTTTTGATAGCCTTTTTTCACTCAGTTTCAAACATAATTAATCAGATACCTGTCTTTCTTTTCGATTATCATATCTCACACTCTGGACACTTGGAAATCATTGTTCAAACGGAGAGGATCGTGAGAGGTATTTTCATGAGAAACAAATCAAGGTAGGTACATAAATTTAGGTATGAGTTACCTTTTGTTTGCACATACTAGATGTGCTGATCCATCACTTTACAAGCTATAATTCCTCCTCTCTGTTACAGTGATTGCGCATTATTGGTGGCGAGTATATAATGGCATATGGACTTGGAGCTGTAATTGATATGGTCTGTTATTTTCTTCCTGGCGACGATCATCAGACTTTATAGTAATTTCAGGCGGTAGAGCATTGTATTAAATCCATTCATCCACCTGAGGCTTTGGCATAATAAATCCAAGCACTAAAAGCCTCACTCGGCACCTCCACAGTGCACCTTCCAATCACTAGCTGCCAACTGTACGGTAGCTAGCCTCCGACTGACTCTCATGTCCACCTTTTCACTGGCACCAACCGCAATTTGCGAGAGCTAAATAACTTCCGTTTTTGAGGGGAACCACTCCATGTTTTACCATAACATGAACGAAGAGGCCTAAGTGTGGATCAGCAGTTACCAAGTTACAAGCAAACACTTTTAAGCAAACATTGCATTTACCCATATTAACAAATCAATGCAAAATTATTTAACCAAATTCATCCATTTTTAAATAAAACCAAAGCAATTAGTCAGTAAAGAGAAACATAGTACAATATATCAAAGAGGACATATAAAAAATACACTTTATTCAAAGCATAATTAATGAGAAGAAAAAATTACATTATATCTTACTATGGTGTTATAACCGGAATGTCGCGGATCCCCAGAACGTGGAAGACGTGGTATCCCTTCGCCATTGCTTGGCTTCAACGACTATTCGAAATAACCGCCAGGAAACCAAACTTGATTGTGCCATCTTGGGTGTTCTCTGTATTATGTAAATGGGGAATGTCGTAATTATCCTACCCTGCGCAACAAATATTCCTCTATGTAGACAATACCTCGGCAGAGTCAACGGACCTGGGAAAACCTTCACCATTGGTTTCAATGAATGCCCATTCACAGCCAGTAACTTCTTTATGCCTGGGAAAAATTAGTTTAGTAGTATTAAATGGATAATTGAGATTGACGACTTGTTAATTAACTGACCGATCTGAGTTCGGTATCAATCTACTCGGAAATTTACTGGGAGTTCTAATCTATGATTAGAATTAAAGAATTAACTTTGTTGGTTTCTCTTCCTCTGTGGTAGGGAGTAGTCTGGACAGACGTTGCGACTTCACCAAGTGCGTTAAGTTTTCGACTACGTCACTAAGCTACGGGTTAATGCTGTGCTCGGCAACGTCACTTACTGAAGTAACTGAGAAGGAACGAAATATGAGAATAGCTTTGTACCTAAATTGAAGAGTACTTAGAAAAAATCTGCGTACCATCTTAAGTGACTTGCCCCAAGAGGACAACATAAATGGTGCAAAAAATACGTATACAAAATTTTAGAACGTTTAGAGAGGATAAAAAAGCATTTTTAGGTGCATCGACGCTCTTGAAGGACAGTGACACGTCCATCCTGCCGTGTGTTTAATCTTATTTTAGAGATTTGCTGAAGATGTCATCCCTTTACATTAAAGTACGACTGATAACTCCTTGTTAATGATTGTCTAATACTCTCCAGAAGAACTTGTTGCCTGTTTGGCTGTTGCCGCAGCTGCAGCCAATATTCGTAAATAACATGGTTGTTTTGAGAGTAGTAGACATTTATTAGCCGCGGTTGCCAGATGTGCATCAGTGTAAACCGACAAACAGTTTCACCAACGTATGTTAAATCAATGCTCATGGCACGCCAATTTGAACATCGGCTCTTAATATCACTAGTGTCACAACCTTCAGGGACGCCAGCAAGTTAACTGTCCACCGGTTACTGTTTTCACATAAGAATGAGTTCTTTTCATTTTCTCCTAACACTAAAATTTTCTACTCTTTATGCGGCCTATATATAATGATCTGTTGTTTAATGTCGGAAGGGTCATGAGACAAGTGTCTCATGATGCACTTGTATATAGAGAAGCCAGAGCGCTAGGAAGTAGTAGCGACATACGGAAACACTGGAAGAGATCTAAGGTTGGTAAGGCGATTGCAGTTAACATTCAACAACAAAAATTGATGTTCTATCCTTAAGAAGAAGGCAAGTCCCGCTGTTCTGAGATTACAGTATTGCCGGACTATCAATGAAAGTGTCTTACCTTAAACATCTGGGAGTATATAGAATTACTGAATTAACACGGTACTACCACACAAAACTGAAGACGGGTAAGACAAGTGCCATACTGAGATTCGCTGGGAGAATCCTCAGACGATGTAACCTACCCAAGAAGCACATAAAACCCGTTTGGCTGAGTATTGCGTGCCGTTCTAGAAACTTTACCAGGCAGGACTGGTATAGGAAAGAGATAAAATCCAAACCAGATATGCGAGTTTCGTCACAGTTTCACCTCGTAAGCGCGAAAGTGCCACGCAGACGGTCATCAGACCCAGATATGAGAGGACTGAGCATCTCGTGTGATTTGCTGTTTAAATTTCGAGGGCGTACGCGCATAATCAGTCAACCCATATTGATTTATGTTATGTATACATTTCCAAAAGACCAATTAGGTAAAATCAGAGGCAGGTTACCATTAACTCCTCTTCCTTCACATTATTCGCGACTGGAACAGGAAAGGTGTTACTCAAAATGCCCTCTATTACATAAGATAGCATGGCGTTCATAGGTGTTGACGTAGATACCACGACTCCTGACGGATGATACATCACGCGCCGCCAAAATCTTACGGAGAATGGTTGGAGCTATGGCCACAGCCGCGGCTCCATCGAAAACGTTTATTCACACAAGCAACTTGTAATTTGGCGCCACCCCCTCCCTCTTTTTGCCTCGTACACTTTGAGCTAAGACAAATTTTTGCTACTAATTATCAAACTCAATGGATACAGACCTTGCACTCGGGCGCCCCTGGTCCAACAAACGGTGACACGTCTTGCTTGGGGATCTTTTCGTTGTGGCGTATCTGGTACCCCTCTCACCTTGATGCTTCAAGCGCTGGCTTGCATGTCTTCAACCTGGCCTGTCCAGCAAACGCCCATGTCATTCGATGGCGTGGTCATGTAGCCAATAAGATTCTGGTCAAGTGAACTCAAGAAACACCATTTTCTTCGTGCTTTCTTTCTCTTAAAAAATTCCAGGTTTTGTGATTTCCTACTGAAGATACACATCACCAGTAGATACTGTAGACAAATAAAATCATACATGGGGTACGACCTGACAACAATTTCCCGCGTCGTTGGTCTGTGAGAGGCAACGGCATACGTATCAGACATTTCAATGAAAGTAAACATCCCCAAAAATGAATGTGTATAGGACTTGTCTGAATGATGTTCTGCTGGCGAGGGTGATGTGTTATTCCCTTCGACACATCTAAATTAAACACATAACCAGTTTGTAGTTGCCATACACTTCTTTATTACAAACAAAAGCTCTTAATGAAATTAACAGCAACAGCGATTATAATAAAAGGCACCTGCCCTAACGAAGCACCAGCAGGACTTAGGTTGAAACATTAATGCATTCAAGTTCGATGGACACAAATCTTCCAAAATTTACCCAACCAAATTTTCACAAATTAAAACAATGTTCGCAAAACCACCATTAATAAAATTTAACTGACAACTGAATCACACAAACTTCTAAACATGCTTCATGACTTACATAGAAACTGGCTTCCACGTAACTCATATCAAATTCTAAGACTACATCCAACAACTAAAACATCTTCCATGGACTGATCTTAAGCAATTATAACAAATTAAGTGTATTATCAGATTAATACACTCAACTAGGCTTCTCTTTTGTATTACTTACAGGTACGAGGTTTACATACATTTCATCCCCAGAATATAAAAACAGCATATTAAATAGTTTTAAAATGGGGCTAATTCAATTTTACGTTGGAAATTAGTGGTGGACGCGAGCAGACCGAAAGCTTCCAACAGATACAGGAGATTCACGGACCAGAAGGTGAAGTAGAACTATACTCAGCTTGGAGCTACAATTAAGCTTCCGGAAAACCACAACGCTCCAACGGAAAGATGGAATTGCGAGACACTAACAACGTAACCGTAGACACCGACCCAGGTCCTTAAATTTCCCTTTTCCACCGTGATACCCCTATCGGAGTCTGCTCGCGTCGACCACTGCCAATTATCTGAAACATAGACTCATCAGCGGCAGACAACATTCTGTAGCATCAGACACACAAAACATATCTGCCTAACTGGTTATAAATACACCTTTAATTATACACGGCACAAAATGAAGCCAGGCAAAACTAACCTACGTAACCACTTGCCCAGCAACGGCTCTTAAAATCTGATTACCCAATTCTCTAGAACAAACAAATAAAATAATAACATAGAAAAAGGAAATAGGGAAAATTATTTCGGCCTGCTGTCGAACGCCAGCCACAGACTTACGCACTACTTGGTATGTCCTCCAGCTGCGCATTAAGCTCGGCTTCATGTCTCTTTGTTGTGCGGAGCTAGCACTCCCTTAAATGCCGTCAACGTATCAGGCGGCCAGACCAAATACAGTGACAAGTAACTGAAACAATCGAGATTGTTTTCAGTGCACTCGTGTATTGAATTAACATGAACAGAACCCACCAAGGAACAATTCGACGACTCCAGTTCATACACTTTAAGTAAAATGTAACAGACGCAAAGGAACTCTGTCTTTCAAATCTCAAGGAAATCCCAATCACCATCGGCAGCGGATCTGCATTCTAACGGCTAAGCACGCCGCAGCAGCTGGCCACGCTCCCCCGTCGTACCGACTCGGCCACTCGCCACGTTGCATGCGTCCACAACGGCACACGTCACTGTCGCTCACCCAGCTGATAGCCGAACTCAAGCCCCAGCAGAGCGCGTGCGCCGCAGTTAAATAGTCATCCGCCAAAGATGCGAAGAGGACAAGCAGGCATCGAAAATCGACTCACAACAGTCGGGACGACAATCGATGGAGACTAGCGCCAGCAGCGCACCAGCTCAAAGGGAACTGCTCCACATCGCATGTTACTCCAGATATTTGAACATTTCGTTGTTTTCGAGCGTGTAACGAAATTTTAGAATTGATGTCGTGCTATCATTTGCACTAACATGGGGGTTGGCGCAAATTTTCTTCAACTGATGATATAAACAAGCATTCTATTGCAGAAGTTTATTGAGCGGGTAGTTCCCTTTTGTTCCTTATTTTACACTAAACTGAGCTAAGTTACTAAATGTACTGAGCTACATTGCTGAATGTAAATGAGACGTTCAGACAATATTTATATTCCTGAGTGGGTGCCCATTTTTTAGGCGTAATGAGTCGGAAATGCTGAGTCAACTGCTACCATCACACGTGCAGTCCACAGTAGTTAAAAGACTAGGTGTGCCCTTTTTCAGTTCCGCAAGACCCAAACAGGTTGTCAGTGCGCGTGGTGAAAGGTGTCTGTTAGTTCATCTACCCTTCATTTCAATTACATGATTTTGCATATGGGTTACAGAAGAGTCCCTTGGTATACAAGTTGTATTTCCCGACCGCTCGCTAGTCGATTTCGATATCTCTATGCTAAATGGTATTTTGGTTACATTGGCGTGATTTGGACTGAATGTCTCAGCCAATGAATATCTCGGGCGTGGTGGTTCCACGTGAGTGCGCTGTGTTTGAAGGAAGTAAAAGAGGAAGCTGTAATGTGACAGTTGTAAAGAGTCAGTTGTACAGAAGCAGTTGTACTGTGGGGTCATATGACGCGGCGCATGTTTCTAACAGCTGGATGACAACGTATTGTGAACATTACCATCGACTTGGTGTAACATAAACGTGAATCATCCGAACAG
This sequence comes from Schistocerca piceifrons, assembly GCF_021461385.2. Classification (NCBI taxonomy): domain Eukaryota; kingdom Metazoa; phylum Arthropoda; class Insecta; order Orthoptera; family Acrididae; genus Schistocerca; species Schistocerca piceifrons. The sequence continues at coordinate 105,580,393 of NC_060141.1, read as the reverse complement.
GTGGTACCTTTCCACTGATTTACGGCCCAATCTTGATGACGATGTGCCAGCTGACAATATCATTGGGTCAATATGAGGACGTTTAGCAGTCGTACGCTGGAGCGCCGCATATTCCACACTTTGCACTGAACAGTGTCCACCGAAACACGTGTGCCTTCTCCAGCTCTGTACACTGTCTCCAGATCTTCCAAACATTGCCGCCCTGCCTGCTTTACAGATCGAGCGATATTTCGACCATATTCTGTGATGAGGCTTGGACGTCCAACACCTTGCTGCCTACTCTTAGCTTCATTGCCTTTCAACTACATTCCAAAAATGTTCACAATAGTGTGATGTTCGTCCGCAGGCGTTGGGGATTAGCTATCTGCATAAAATAAGGAAAATCAATTTTATGTCAGTGAAATTCCCCACTCACGACCTTTATCGTCGCTAAAACGATTGCCCATTCGCCTCTTATATACTTTTCTTAGCGCGTCACGGACTTGCAACGCGAACACATGCACTAAATTTAGCGGTGGGAGATGGTTTTAATATTTTCGCTCATCAGTGTATCTCGCTCCAATCGAACCAGTTCATCCATCCTTCTCCACACGCCCATCCAGACCCCCACCTCTCACTCTCTCTCTCTCTCCCTCTCTCTGTCTCTCTCTCATACAGACGCAAACAAAAGCCTAAGTTTATATCAATCTTTCAAATACAACATCAAGTACCTTCCCTTTATGTTGTTCGCCCCCTAAAATCTTAAGGTTTACGAAACCAGTCCATTAATAATTTACGTCAGTCAATTACAGTCTCACATGCGTTCATCTGTCAAATAACTAATTCTTCGTCACAGTTAACCACACAGAAAAAAAAAAAACGTTTTATCAGCCGAACCAACCAAACTAGCATCGGATGCTACTGGGCGCTTATGGCCTCAGGAGTTTCTCCCCCTAAAATTAATATATAAAACCTTTTACCGCCTCCATGTTCCAGATTTATCACTATCTCCTCCCTAGTTTTCCGGACTAATTCTAGGTTTCACTGAATACTTTGCTAGATAAGAAATCAGGGAAAGCAAAATGACACTCGATACTTTTGGACGGCATATACACCGTGTAATTAAGTTTCCTTTACAGAGTTTAAGGACTTATAGTTGGGAAGATGGCTAAGTTTAGCGCGGGAACTCATGTCCAGAAACGTACTGTTTCTATGCTACACTCAAAATACCACAACACACGTCGCTTTCTGACTCGTTTTGCTTGTCGTGTGGGTCCACTTACAAGTAGGGCTTGGTGTGAAAGACCACCGACGTCATCACCGATTTGATACCTCCATAAGATGTTCCGGTACAGATTTTCGCCTATGCCTTGTCCTGCAACATCCACCATAATCATAACAAGCGACAGCTTCCTAGGATGTCACAGGAGTCTCGTAAATCAAGGTTTCTATGTGACCCCACAGTTAGTGGTCCAGAGGGTTCAAGTCGGTAGAACGTGCAGTCCAAGCAAGCGGTCTACCACGATCTATCAACTGTTGCCCAAATCGTTGATCCAGGTGATCTTCAGCCCACTCGTGGAAAGCGAAGTGGTATGCCATTGTAATGGAACCACATGTATCGACTCACATGCAGTGGCACATCTTCTAAGAACCGATAAGACACGTCATCAAGGAATTGCGAGTACCCCTTGCCTGTGAGATGTGGTGGAAGAAAGTATGGCACAGTCTACCCAGGAATCCTGTGCAAATGTTCGGACCGTATCAGTCCCAAGACTCATGAGGGTGCTCAGCATCCTTGTTTTCATCAGCCCACGCTTAGCTATTGCGGCAATTGAGAAGACCTTCCCTTGCGATCTGGGCTTCATCCGTGAAAAGGTTCAGCAGTGGGAAGTCGGCTCATCCTCACGTCTGTGAGAGACCAACCGGCAGAAGTTGGTTAGTGACTCAGAATCCCGCGGCTGCATTCCTTGTACTTTTTGGAGATAGTACAAGTGTAGCTGGTGCTCATGCAGAACACACCAGATAGTTTGGTGATACGCATTCAGTCTGCCTGCTATGTTTTTGGTACTCAAGATAATTCTCTTTCATTGTTCCGTCTCAGCTGCAAATTTGTAATTACATTACATGAATCAGTCACTCAGCATCATCTTTACATGTAAGTAGTTGAACAGCAACCCGTCTTGTACACTGAAAATCACAACACATTACTCTGATATGTGATATTTAGTAGACAAGACGGGTTCCTGTCGCTACTACTTACATCTGAAGATGATCCTGAGCTTTAGAAACATGCAATATAATTAAAACTGTGCAACTGAGACGGAACAGTAAATGAGCATTATCAGAAATATCACTAATATTGCTGAATCTCTGAAGAATATGTCGGCTATAGCTTGTGGTACTGGTTGCCTAACTAGGGCGATCGGCGCCGCCATGGAGCACCACAATTGGTCCTGCTGGTGGGGCTTATAACCATTCTTCGAGAGCCGAAGTTACACCGTAGCAAAGAGGGAGTGCGAAGGTCTTCGGTGGTGTGGATAACGTTCCTCATGCAACTGAGGAGCAGCCCTCCCAATGCACCGAGCTTCACCGTACAAATAACATGATGTTCGCGTCTTCTGGAAACGAGCAGTTCATCATGGTCAATAGCAACACTTCAGAAATGAAATTTACTTACAGCTCGCCCTCTGTACTGTAATAAATGACTGCCAGTGTGCTGTAGCACAGAAATAACAAAGACCACAGGCATACCAGTCAGTACAAACTCCTCTGTGAAGATTACAAGCTACACTCATGCTCATAAATTAACGATATTAATTATACATGGCGAAACAACACCCTGGTGGGCGGTTTGCGGGTTTAAATCACCTCGGGGTATGACCATGCGGTCGTCGCGCGTGGGCGCTGGCAGCAGTCCACATCCGCAGAGGTGTGTTGGTGCATGTCAGGGTACGATGCAGCGAGTAAGTGTGCAAACGTTTTCAGACGTGCTGTGTTGAAAATGGCTGAAAGAACTGATATCGATGACGTTATGAGGTGTAGAACACTAGGGCCCCTGGAGGCGGGTCAAACACAGCAGGTCGTAGCACTGACCGTCCATGTGGCTCAAAGTGTGATCTCAAGACTATGGCGACGAGTCCAGCAGACAGGAAACGAATTCAGGCGCCACAGTACGGGACGTCCACCGTGTACAACACCACAAGAAGACCGATATCTTACCATCAGTGCCCAGAGACGGCCACGGAGTAGTGTAAGAGGCTGGTGTCTTGCAAAAACCTCTCGGTATCTGTACATCAAGTAGACCCTATATCAGATGTCTTTGCACATGGATTTCAAGGCTTTTTCCATGATAATTGCTCTTCTGATTTCAAGTATTTCTAGATGCCTTGATAAACGGTTACTTGTTTACTTTCTACCCCTTCACTAAACGTAAATCGTGTGGAGTTATGTTTACTAAATTTTGACCGTAATCGTATTACTAATGGTTAGTTTAGACTGTCAGTCTTAGAGTTATATATACTTCCCAACATACGTAGCAATACGTACAGTAAATCGTCACTGTTAGGTCACGCAAAGCCGTAATTACCGAATTATAGACGCCAGTCGAATTCAGGCACACATTTTAATAAGTAAGGAACTAGAATATTAAACCCAAAATTCAATGACTAATTAGCTATCAGCGTTAAATACTTCATGAGAAGCTACTGAACCAACTTTCACCTGCAATATTGAGCACGTACGTTACTGTGATTCACTGGCACTGCAGTTAATTTAAAGATAACCTAATTCTGAGACTAATATTTAACAAATATTCACAACGGATGATTAAACTGTGTATGGAATTTCCTTGTTTGTAAGGTGTGGCGAGTAAATGTTGATTTACGTGTATTTATGATTACGGGATACCTATGTAAGCAAAGTAAGGCGGTGAGTTAACTTCGTCAATTATTGTAGATGTGGCTTTAACCGGAACATACATAAAATTTAATAACAGTTAACGTGAGACTCTATTGGTAGAATGTTATTTCAATGTAAAGTAAGTCTCCGAAAGTCTTAAAATAAAATATGACAGTTCCCCTTCATAATTATGACGGCAGGGTACATTTAAGCATTCGAGCGAAGAAGCTACCACGCGTATATAACTTAGGTCGATAACAATCTGCATGTGCACGCCAACTAAACTATGTTAATAAATACTGAAAAATGAGCTATACAGTACTAAAGAAAACAGTACACTGTCTGGAAACGACGATGGGAATCACTGCGTCGGCGTCGTCGAATATTATCTGGTACGAGTCTTTGATTTTACAAGGCTCCTATTCTGATTAATAAATGCTTTGGACCACTATTTAAACAATCCAGTCTCGTATCCAAGCAGGAATGTGTTCACTACTGTGTGCATGGGGTTTCCCTCCGTCGTTTCTTAACCTCTGTTTCAATTCTAGCTCTCGACACCATTGTATGGATCAGTAAACCACACAGAATCTTCACAGATTACATTACATGAACCCAAATGGTTCAAATCAGGTACAAAAATCTGAATTAAAAATTATGAGTTCCGAAACATACACAAATACAGTCAAAATCTTATTTATAAAAAACTCAACACTAAGAATGAAGTAACGTGTTGATCTTACTACATTACCTCAAATTTTATACCTAGATTTCTCCATTTCTTAACGTTTGGTTCATTAAATTTCAAAATATCTTTCCGCAGCAGGAAATTTCAAATCGTCCATATTCCTCTTGTTCAGGCCTTCGTAGATACATTACTATAATAAAAGGATACTTCATTAGGAATCGTACGTAGTGTATGACGTTGCTGCCACGTGTAATTAAAATCTATGAAAGCATTTACCGGATGTAAGTTAATATATACCTAGTGAACAAGTCGTCCGATATGCATTAGACTTTTTGTGGACTGTGCATGGCTATTCTGCAAGATGCATGCCGGTTTTATAGCCCTCACGGTATCAATACTATCGTTTAGCCGTCCGTTAGTTGAGTAACAACCATAAGATTTGAACACGAGGTCTCTTCATTTGTGAGCATGGATGTCTGTGTTCCTGTTAACTGAAAATAAGGGTACTTAAGTATTATATAAATGTAGATTTATATGCCATTCACGTAGAAAGCGAGTATGTCGAGGTCTGGTCAGTAATTTGGAAACGGGCTGCCGGTAATGGCCGGAAAATTGACGTTCGTCACCGACATGTGTCGCTAGTGCTTTCATGTACTTCTTACTTAAATCTATAATATAAAAATGAATCGCAAAATGTGTTGGTAAGCGCATAACTCAACAACGCCTCGATCAATTTGGCCAAATCTTTTTTTAAAATGTTCGTTGAAGTTCAAGGATGGTTTTTACGGCGAGAAAAATTAGAATTATTGCTGGAAAAACCCTAAAAATAGCCCTTTTCTTTTTCCTATACAAATGATTTGTAACTAAAACGTAGTCAATTTGAGCTTTATTGCTATGGTATAAAGTTCATATTAAAATGAATCGCAAAATGTGTTGGTAAGCGCATAACTCAACAACGCCTCGACCAATTTGGCCAAATCTTTTTTTAAAATGTTCGTTGAAGTTCAAGGATGGTTTTTTCGGCGAGAAAAATTAGAATTATTGCTGGAAAAACCCTAAAAATAGCCCTTTTCTTTTTCCTATACAAATGATTTGTAACTAAAACGTAGTCAATTTGAGCTTTATTGCTATGGTATAAAGTTCATATTAAATTACAAGCACTCACTGTTGTCTAAGCAATGTAGGTGTGTTCCTAACGTCAAAGATCATATCTATCAAAACAATGTGCGTGTGTCCGTTGGAGCACAGAATACATAGTTGGAGAAGTTTAATGTCGCGTTCCGAAACTCGCGTTTCTTTTGTATTAGTTTCGGCACGCGAGATAAAATGCATCAGTTTCCACGTCATTACATCAGTCAAACAAAAATCGCGTTACAATTCGTACGGCTTAAAAGGATTTGACTTCAAGTCATATAAAATTTAAAAAAAAAAAGTTGTCTGTGACCTAATCTACTGAGTTTGCTTTTGTCAACTGATACACGAAACAAATTCGTGTTTTGTGCAGAGTGTTTACTTAGTTAGTGTTTGTTTAGTTCGTGATTAGTGAAAAACTAATTTATATTTGAAATGCCTCCTATAAGACGAAGCAATTTAGGTAGAAGAACCAGAAATGCTACAAACCAAGCTAATTACCGATCTAATCGTGCGGCACAAGAACGTGACGACGGAAATGAACGTGAAAGAATTCGGATATCACAAACGCGTGAAGCGCGAGCGCGACATTCAACTAATAATCGCGCAAGTTTGAATCGAGCTGCTTTCAGTTACAATATGTCAATTGACTACAGTAACTACCAATGTGTTGTTATTGGTCCTATGAACTCGGTTTGCTCACACTGTAAGGCATTAAAATACAAAAACGAAGCCAATGGATTGTGTTGTGCAAATGGTAAAGTGAAATTGATACCATTGGACCCACCACCAGAACCATTGTACTCATTGGTTTCAGGAATAGGAACAGATTCTATACACTTTTTGACACATATCCAACAATATAACAATTGCTTTCAAATGACTTCATTTGGGGCAACAAATGTAGTTCGGGAAAATTTTATGCCAACTTTCAAGGTATGTATTATAGCAGTTACTCATAATTATTTTAGCGAACAAAATTTTCTGTCACAAAATTTAAGATGTGTCACTAATCTTCAATTTCTTAATCTATAATATAAAAATGAATCGCAAAATGTGTTGGTAAGCGCATAACTCAACAACGCCTCGACCAATTTGGCCAAATCTTTTTTTAAAATGTTCGTTGAAGTTCAAGGATGGTTTTTACGGCGAGAAAAATTAGAATTATTGCTGGAAAAACCCTAAAAATAGCCCTTTTCTTTTTCCTATACAAATGATTTGTAACTAAAACGTAGTCAATTTGAGCTTTATTGCTATGGTATAAAGTTCATATTAAATTACAAGCACTCACTGTTGTCTAAGCAATGTAGGTGTGTTCCTAACGTCAAAGATCATATCTATCAAAACAATGTGCGTGTGTGCGTTGGAGCACAGAATACATAGTTGGAGAAGTTTAATGTCGCGTTCCGAAACTCGCGTTTCTTTTGTATTAGTTTCGGCACGCGAGATAAAATGCATCAGTTTCCACGTCATTACATCAGTCAAACAAAAATCGCGTTACAATTCGTACGGCTTAAAAGGATTTGACTTCAAGTCATATAAAATTTAAAAAAAAAAAAAAAGTTGTCTGTGACCTAATCTACTGAGTTTGCTTTTGTCAACTGATACACGAAACAAATTCGTGTTTTGTGCAGAGTGTTTACTTAGTTAGTGTTTGTTTAGTTCGTGATTAGTGAAAAACTAATTTATATTTGAAATGCCTCCTATAAGACGAAGCAATTTAGGTAGAAGAACCAGAAATGCTACAAACCAAGCTAATTACCGATCTAATCGTACGGCACAAGAACGTGACGACGGAAATGAACGTGAAAGAATTCGGATATCACAAACGCGTGAAGCGCGAGCGCGACATTCAACTAATAACCGCGCAAGTTTGAATCGAGCTGCTTTCAGTTACGATATGTCAATTGACTACAGTAACTACCAATGTGTTGTTATTGGTCCTATGAACTCGGTTTGCTCACACTGTAAGGCATTAAAATACAAAAACGAAGCCAATGGATTGTGTTGCGCAAATGGTAAAGTGAAATTGATACCATTGGACCCACCACCAGAACCATTGTACTCATTGGTTTCAGGAATAGGAACAGATTCTATACACTTTTTGACACATATCCAACAATATAACAATTGCTTTCAAATGACTTCATTTGGGGCAACAAATGTAGTTCGGGAAAATTTTATGCCAACTTTCAAGGTATGTATTATAGCAGTTACTCATAATTATTTTAGCGAACAAAATTTTCTGTCACAAAATTTAAGATGTGTCACTAATCTTCAATTTCTTAATCACTTATATATCACTTAGTCATCATATTATATGGTGATTCAGTTTCAGTGACACTTTTATTATATTTTATATTTGATAGATATTAGTTCAAACTAAATATATACTTTTTAAGATCAAATATTATTTAAGTTTGATCACTGACAATCCATTAATTTATACCACACCATAATATTTTATTTTATTTACAGATACAAGGGCAAATATATCACAGAGCAGGTTCACTGTTACCAGTGTCAGATAGCGACAACAAATTCCTGCAAATTTATTTTATGGGCAATTCACCACAAGAAATTGATCTGCGTTGTGCACATAACAATTTAGTAAAGAGGTCTATTGTAGAACAATTACAAACTTTATTTCATCAACACAATCAATTGATTATATTGTTTAAAACTGCCCTGGATCTGATGCCATCCGATAATCACAAAATTGTAATCAGAGCTGATAAAACACCTGCAGGTCAACATACAAGACGTTTTAATGCACCAACTATTGATGAAGTTGCTATCGTTGTAGTTGGAGAAAACTTGGAATCCCGTGATATTGTTTTACATCGTCGGAATGATCAATTACAATGTATAAAGGAAACACACCGCTCATATGATGCACTGCAATATCCCATTATATTTTGGCAAGGTGAAGGTGGCTACGATTTCTCAATAAAAATGATAAATCCCATTACAGGTAACTAAAATATTAATTTAGCTATGGCGATAATATCTCAGTCATTATATTATGTATTTTAATTTTATATTTGAATGTTATTAAAAGAAAATCTATTTACAGGTTCTGAAACCAACAAAAAAGTCAGTTCAATGAACTATTATTCATACCGCCTAATGATTCGGGAAAATGAAGAAAATCACATATTGAAATGTCGGCGATTATATCACAAATATGTTGTTGACATGTATGTAAAAATTGAAACGGAGAGATTAACATTCATCAGGTTGAATCAAACCAAACTCCGATCTGAAGAGTATATTCACCTTCGAGATGCGATTAATACTGATGGAAATGCACAGAATGTCGGTCGGATGACTATTCTTCCAGCAACATACATCGGAAGCCCTCGGCATATGCATGAATATGCTCAATATGCCATGTCGTATGTTCGTCATTATGGTACAGCAGATTTGTTCATCACATTTACATGCAATCCGCAATGGATAGAAATCAAGCAGGAGTTATTCCCTGGGCAATCACCCATTGATCGTCATGATATTACAGCCAGAGTCTTTAGACAAAAGTTGAAATCTTTAATGGATTTCATCGTAAAACATAATGTGTTTGGTGAGACACGCTGCTGGATGTATTCTGTGGAGTGGCAGAAACGAGGATTGCCACATGCACACATTTTGATTTGGTTGGTTAAAAAGATAAGGCCAAATGAAGTTGATGCAGTGATATCAGCTGAAATCCCTAATGTACAAGTAGATCCTGGATTGCATGAGGTAGTTATCAAAAACATGATACATGGTCCCTGTGGAACTCTTAATCAAAATTCACCGTGTATGATGGATGGTAAATGTTCAAAACGATATCCACGGACATTAATATCGGAAACAATTACTGGTAATGACGGTTATCCATTGTATCGTCGCAGATCGACAGCAGACAATGGAAAATCAACAATTGTCAAATTAAATCAACAAGATATTGAAATAGATAATCGTTGGATTGTTCCATATTCACCCATTTTATCAAAGACATTCAAAGCACACATCAACGTTGAATCTTGCCATTCAGTGAAATCTATTAAATACATTTGCAAATATGTAACCAAAGGGAGTGATATGGCTGTGATTGGAATTGGTGCAGAGAATTCCAATGATGAAGTTACCCAATACCAAATGGGCCGCTATGTCAGTAGTAATGAAGCAGTTTGGCGAATATTTTCTTTTCCTATTCATGAGAGACACCCTTCTGTTGTTCACTTAGCTGTGCATTTAGAAAATGGACAAAGAGTGTATTTTACAGCACAGAACGCAGTACAAAGAGCTGCTCAGCCACCATCTACTACATTAACGAGTTTTTTTGAGACAAGCCAAAACGATCATTTCGCACAAACATTGCTATATTCTGAAATGCCAAAATATTATACCTGGAATCAATCCTCAAGGAGATTTATACGATGGAAACAAGGAAAACCAGTTCCAGGATATACAGATGTATATTCCACCGATGCGATTGGCCGGATTTATTCAGTACATCCAAGCAATGATGAATGTTTCTATTTACGACTGCTATTAGTCAATGTACGTGGCCCAACATCATTCCAACAGTTACGAACTGTTCATGGTGAATTGTGTGGATCCTACAGAGAAGCCTGTCAACGTTTGCAATTGCTTGAAAATGACGCTCATTGGGAGCAAACTCTCAATGATGCTGTAATATCATCACACGCTCATCAAATACGAACATTGTTTTCTATAATCATATCTACATGCTTCCCATCAAACCCAATTGATTTGTGGCTCAAGTACAAAGATTATATGTGTGATGATATTTTGTATCAAATACGGAATAGAATGGGAAATCCAAATATACAAATCAGTGAAGAAATTTACAATGAAGCATTGATTTCAATTGAGGACATGTGCTTGATAATGTCAAACAAACTATTAATTCAATTAGGCCTGACCGCGCCCAATCGTCCAATGCATGACGCTTTTAACCAAGAGTTGCATCGAGAAAAACTGTATGATCTCAACGTTTTGAAAGAATTAATTCAAACAAATCTTCCACTGTTAACTGAACAACAGAAGTATGTATTTGAAACTCTTATGAAAGTAACAAATGATGAAACTGGAGGGATTTACTTCTTAGATGCACCTGGTGGTACAGGAAAAACTTTTTTGATTTCATTAATATTAGCAACAATTCGCTCACAAAATAAAATTGCACTTGCACTCGCTTCGTCGGGAATCGCAGCAAATTTGCTTGAAGGTGGTCGAACAGCCCATTCAGCACTAAAATTGCCATTAAATATGCAAAGCAATGAAACTCCAACCTGCAACGTTTCGAAGAACTCTGCAATGGCAAAGGTTTTGCAGCAATGTAAATTGATTGTTTGGGATGAATGCACGATGGCACATAAAAAATCTTTGGAGGCTTTAGACAGAACCTTAAAAGATCTACGGAGCAATAATAACCGATTTGGTGGTGCAATGATTTTATTAGCAGGAGATTTTCGTCAAACATTGCCAGTGATTCCACGATCAACGCCAGCTGATGAACTCAATGCATGTCTAAAGTCCTCCAATTTGTGGAAACATGTCAAAGTACTTCATTTAAGCAAGAATATGCGTGTCGAGTTGCGAAATGACCAATCTGGAAACATATTCTCTAAACAACTCATTGACATTGGTAATGGCAAATTTCCTATAGACATGTTGACTGGCTGCATTAACTTTCCTCAAAGTTTTTGTCAGTTAACTCGATCAAAAGATGAACTTATTCAGAAGGTGTTTCCAGATGTTTCTCAAAATTACAGAAACCATGATTGGTTGAGCGAACGAGCTATACTGGCTGCAAAAAACATAGATGTAAATGAATTAAATTTCAAAATTCAAGAACAAATTACAGGCGAATTGAGGATATATAAATCAGTTGATTCGGCTACTAATCAAGATGATGTAGTCAACTATCCACCGGAATTTTTAAACTCGCTGGATTTGCCAGGATTGCCACCTCACAATCTTCAATTAAAGGTTGGATCGGTGGTTATAATGTTGCGAAATATCAACCAACCGCGTCTTTGCAACGGTACACGGTTTGCGATAAAAAAATTACTAAACAATGTGATAGAAGCAACTATACTCAAAGGAAAGTATAAAGGAGAAGATGTTCTCATACCGCGCATCCCAATGATTCCGACCGATGTGCCATTTGAGTTTAAACGACTACAGTTTCCATTGCGGCTTGCTTTTGCTACGACTATAAACAAGTCCCAGGGGCAATCATTAAGTGTTTGTGGTATTAATCTAGAAAACCCATGTTTCTCACATGGTCAATTGTATGTTGCCTGTTCCCGTGTTGGAAAACCATCAGATTTGTTTATCTATGCGCCAGGTAATCAAACAAAAAACATCGTATACCACAAAGCACTACAATGATAATAATAATAATTATGATTCACATGATTAACAATAAACCGATTACTTACTTTTAAATCCTTATATATGTTTTATTTAATTATTTTTTATTCACAACGCCCTATCACCAGGGTGACGGTTCTGTTCAGGAGAATTTTTTTAAATACGTAGGCAAAAAAACTGCCATATTACAAATATTTTTGACAGGACGAAGTCTGTCGGGTCAGCTAGTTATTTATATATTTTAATTACAGCACGATTCCCGTTAGGTGTAGGAAAAAGATTCTTAATTTTTATAATTTTAATAGTTTTAAAATTATTTCTGCAGATTTTCATAAATAACAGAATATTGTCATAACGCAGTTTATAGCGTATCACTTTATGGAAACTGCACCAAATTGTAAACAATTTGTACAGAGCCGCATTTGTGCAAGTGAACGTAAAATGAATATTTTTAGCTTACTTTTCAATAATTATTTTATGCTAATTTTTTTGAAACTTTGTTGAAGAATCTTGTAGTTGGTCGTAACAGGAATCGTACTGTAATTAGAAATATAGGAGACATGTGGTAACTTTTTATCGAGATATGTTCTATCGCAGTTTTGCTATTACATTGCACCTGCTATAATACTTAATTTTATATCTGTACAGTTTGACCTTGTATGAATGCATTTAGAGTTCTGAAGATGGTATCCATGCTTACAGCAACCAGTAATCGACAATAAAGGTTGTTTCCAAAAGATGATGGCTAAGATGTTCATCTTCTCACAACTAATTGTAACGTAATCATATAGCTGTGTTGGGAACTGGATTGTCTTTGTTAGCCTCAGAGTAATGGACATAAGAAAATATTGGAAGCTTTTCAAGAGGAGTGGTACATAACAGTGTCCAAACGCTAGGTTGGATAAAAACAGAAACAGGGCTAGAGAAATATGTCGAAATAGAGCTACACAGGTAAGACGCTTTGTTGTGGCTTTCTTTCACTGTTTGTCGAAGCGGTTTGCTACGTCAGAGGTAGTGGACGATCACTGCTGCTGTAGCAACGGATATGTTTTGGCACGTTTTCTTGTGACCTTCGTTTCTCTTCACCATAGGTTCATTCTTCTTCTGCAGGCTCAGCAAGCTAACAGTGAAAGCACGTAGAAAACTGTCAAAACTAATACGGCTCAGCAAAGCGAACTGTCGTCAGTACTGGCACAGTCATACTGCCCACGTGGGTAAGGGAGAACCCTCTACGTCGACTCTTTTCATGTTTATCACTGTTCTAATGTTACTCTGCTCCACGTGTAACATATTGGTTACTGTTCAGGGACCGCCAGGCTGTGGTAAACATAATCGAAGGCCCTTTGCGACCTGTCAGTAGGGTGAGTCGACCCACTACACATATCGAGCTGTACCTGCAACACGTGTGGCTGCATACAATGGGTGACGTATCAGGTCACCTCTGCGGTTGGAAAAATACGGCGGCTAAAACTACAGCAGGTTTCTTATTTACTTTCGTTGCTGGCATTAAGAAATTCAGGAAAAAGAAAATGTAGTGATTTCGGGTGCGCTTCAGTAAAGAACAGAAAGCCATGATGACGCGGGATATATGTCCAAATCTTAACTTCTCACAACGTTCTACTTCGAATATGATAATATTACACGTAGCAAAGAACGTAACGCTTCTTACAAAGCATGCTTCTCAGACTGGATTTATGCGTTACTAAAAATAACCAGATGCATTATGGTCCTAGATTAATGCAAAAGTAAAGCAGAAGTTTCTGTTATAGTTTAATGGTAAAATGACCGGAATATATCATACTCTAATTCCTTCGCACGACGCAGTGCTTGCTGATGGAAACTCACATCTCACACACCTGTAGTCCGAGCATGCATAATGCTTACAGAGGAATATATGAGTGATTGACAGTTCGTAAGATGAACAGCCGTTTTTCTTTTCTTTTTTGATACAAGTGTTGACACTATTAAAATGAAATGTCAAATGGTCCGCTATGTTCAGGTCACTTATTGTAAGTAACTTGAAAAAATATAGCTACAGCGGACCATTGGGCATTTCATTCTGCTTTTAATAATTGTAACAGCCCTATTTAAAGAAAAATGTTCACTTCATAAATTGGCAAGCAACCATGTATAACTCGGTATTTTAGCTGTGGTTTACCCAGTGGTTGCCTGCTGCAACATGATTCGATGTACAAAGTGAAGTGTTTGACGAGGAGACGGAACAAAGTACCTTAAATACAGCTGATCAAAAAAACTTTGTTCCTTATTCTGTAGTAGAATATGAAGGCTGGTAAAGGTTATAATCAGTGTTTCATATCTAATCTGGATTAACTTCAAAATCATTTACCATTACGCGTACGTTTAGACCACAGTGGCACAACACGAGATATATTGCTGTCATCGAAGTTTATTCTTCGCTACTGAAATTGTACATTATAAACAGGCGACGCTTATGGCGCTGCTGGAATATGCTGACATTACCAGCATCTACACTACTGACCATTAAAATTGCTACACCAAGAAGAAACGTAAATAATAAGCGGGTATTCATCGGACAAATATATTATACTAGAACTGACATATGATTACATTTTCACGCAATTTGGGTGCATAGATCCTGAGAAATCAGTATCCAGAACCACCACGTCTGGCCGTAATAACGGCCTTGATACGCCTGCGCATTGAGTCAAACAGAGCTTGGATGGTGTGTACAGGTACAGCTGCCCATGCAGCTTCGACACGATACCACAGTTCATCAAGAGTAGTGACTGGCATATTGTGACAAGCCAGTTGCTCGGCCACCATTGACCAGGAGCTTTCAATTGGTGAGAGATCTGGAGAATATGCTGGCCAGGGCAGCAGTCGAACATTTCCCGCATCCAGAAAGGCCCGTAGAGGACCTGCAACATGCGGTCGTGCATTATCCTGCTGAAATGTAGGGTTTCGAAGGGGTCGAATGAAGGGTAGAGCCACGGGTTGTAACGTTCACAGTTCAAAGTGCCGTCAATGCGAACTAGAGGTGACCGAGACGTGTAACCAGTGGCACCCCATACCATCACGCCGGGTGATACGCCAGTATGGCGATGACGAATACACGCGTCCAATGTGCGTTCACCGCGATGCGACCATCGTGATGCTGTAAACAGAACCTGGATTGATGCGAAAAAATGACGTTTTGCCATTCGTGCACCCAGGTTCGTAGTTGAGTACACCATCGCAGGCAACCCTGTCTGGGTTTCAGCGTCAAGGGTAATCGCAGCCATAGTCACCTGTTCGTGCAAATGGTTGTTGTCTTTCAAACGTCCGCATCTGTTGACTCAGGGATCGACACGTGGCTGCACGAGCTGTTACAGCCATGCGGATAAGACGCCTGTCATCTCGATTGCTAGTGATACGAGGCCGTTGGGATACAGCACGGCGTTCCGTATTACCCTCCTGGATCCACTGATTCCATATTCTGCTAACAGTCATTGGATCTCGACCAACGCGAGAAGCAATGTCGCGATACGATAAACCGCAATCGCGATAGGCTACAATCCGACCTTTATCAAAGTCGGAAACGTGATGGGACGCATTGCTCCTCCTTACACGAGGCATCACAACAACGTTTCTGTGGTGTCACCGCCAGACACTACACTTGCTAGGTGGTAGTTTTAAATCGGCGGCGGTCCATTTGTACATGTCGGACTCGCGTGTCGCCACTGTGTGATCGCAGACCGAGCGCCACCACAAGGCAGGTCTCGAGATACGGACTAGCACTCGCACCAGTTGTACGGACGACGTAGCTAGCGATGCACACTGACGAAGCCTCGCTCATTTGCAGAGCAGATAGTTAGAATAGCCTTCGGCTAAGTCAATGGCTACGACCTAGCAAGGCGCCATTAGTAACATTGCATTATCTACAGAGTCTCACTTGTATCGCCTCAATCTCCAGATGTACCAAAAGGATGGATTAAAGTTAAGTATTCCAGAAGCTACGTACTTTTCTTTATACCATTCATTACGTATCCTGCTTCAGACCTCACGCCATCCTGCTTTAGCTTAGCACGTGCCTTTCGGCTTCCTCTCATTGTGTCTAGGCTGTCTTGTCTAGACACAACAGTTTCACCAGGCAAAACCGGTCAACTGGTGTTTGTGTATAAGAGATAGGTAGGAACTTTCCTCATGTCACCACGTTGTAGGTGTCACTACCGGCGCCAACCTTGTGTGAAGGCTATTAAAAGCTAATCATTTGCATATCACAGCATCTTCTTCCTGACGATTACATTTCGCGTCTGTAGCACGTCACCTTCATGGTGTATCAATTTTTATGGCCTGTAGTGTACGATTATGCCGTCACGTTTTCCATGTCCGTCGCTTTTATTTAAGTATAGAAGGCAACATTACAAGCGAGTTGAATGGCTCGAAATCACGGAAAGTTGTGCTGGTCATTGTGGATGTTTCGAAGGGTCACCGTACTGGTGCACCTAATTATGATACACGCATATCCCTGATGGCATTCTGTTGCAGACAAAGGAGGGTTGCTCGGGTATTACCCTTTTTTGAGCACACAGCCTCTACTGCAAGAGTTACCATAGATGCCGCCATCTAATACCGCTAATTCGTATTTGTTTCATAGGAATGTACACAGCTATGCACGGGTTTATGGCATGTACCTTGATATCTGGAAGGCTTTCCATTATCTTCCGCACTGGCTCTTAGTTAACAAAATATGTGAGGAAATCGCAGTTGATAGAGTTTAACACGTTATTCTTAAAGGGGAGAAGCCGTCGGATATACAGGTTTGAGAAAACACCCATATCGTGTTATAGTGGCCTCACTGTTCAATATATATGTAACAGAATTGGTGGATAACGTTAGCAGTTCATAGTGGTTATTCGCAGATGACGCAACAGTATGTAGGGAAGTGGCAATGGGAGAATGTTGTAGCGAAATTCCGGCAGAGCTACAGACGTTTGACGGCTAGTCCATGTACTGCCAACACACATTGAACAGGAATAAATGTAGCATAGTATGCGTCAATAAGCGGAAAGCTTTTTTACTGTACTGTTACACGACTGACGAACAATCAATGTAAATAATCATCTTGGGGTTGAAGCTCTTTTTCCCCGTGATTACTTTAAGAATACATACGTTTTAGCATGGAGTCCGC
This sequence comes from Schistocerca piceifrons, assembly GCF_021461385.2. Lineage (NCBI taxonomy): Eukaryota > Metazoa > Arthropoda > Insecta > Orthoptera > Acrididae > Schistocerca > Schistocerca piceifrons. The sequence continues at coordinate 105,563,159 of NC_060141.1, read as the reverse complement.
CTTTAGCAATACCTAATCTTGTTTTTTATCTCATACATTTCTCACTGCAGTTGCAGCATTTTCAGTGATTTTTCAATTTATGGCTGTTAAAGATAAGGAGAACGTTCTTTACTGTTTGTATACAAGTAAAATTTAGTTTTTAAATCATGATTACAGACATTAGAAGAAACAAATAAAAGTATGAATTCATACTTTCCTACCACATGGTGTGGTTTTCTTGATGCATTATGTTTTCACAGTGACTGTTTTGTTTCGCAGATTGTCATCTGCAGTCACTCAAATCTTAAAGCAGACAAATTATTTAAGCCAAAATTCGGATTTAAAAATTATTAGGGCTGTGCCTGAAGTTAATTAATTCTTTGTAGAAGGTTGTGTGTGTGCGTGTGTGTGTTTGTATATTTACATTATGTTTCACTTACGTTTTCCTTTTCCCCAACTTCTTCACTGTGAAGCATTACATAGTGAGCTGCCACTGTTTCACTGTTTACCAGCTGTCCGCCATGTTTGTTTTTACAGCAGGTAAACAATAAAACAGTGACAGTGACAGCTCAATATATTATGCTTCACAGTGAAGGGGATGAGGAAAAAAGAAAACGTGAGTGCAACATAATGTAAATAGACATAATCTGTCTACTTTAAGTTGTATGTGCTTGCAGATGACAAACTGTGAAACAATACAGTCGCTGTAGCAACATAATGCATCAGGAAAACCACACCATGTTGAAGAAAGGAATGAATTCATAATTTTATGTGTTTCTTCGAATATCTGTAATCAAGATTTAAAAACTAATATTTACATGTATACAAACAGTAAAGAACATTCTTTATCTCTAACAGCCATAAAACAAAAGCCCACTGAAGACGCTGCAACTGCAGTGAAATATGTATGGGGTACTAACCAAATTGTGTTTTGCTAATGGCGGACCCCATCCAAAAACATATGAATCAATGTAAACACAAATAACAGTAATAATACTTGGAGTAATTCGTGGACCGACCAAAAGTAAAACGACAAATTAAGAGTAGTTCTGGTGAAACCATACGCCTGACTGAGATTCTTTTGGATTTTTGACCGTCGGATTTCATAGTGATATAGAAACCGAAAAGCATCGCGTTTCGTCACGTGATACCTTAGAATGCCCGAGAACGTTATACAGGTGATCAAAAAGCTCCATCGACAGACGCTACCAGAAAGGCGTTGTGCATTGCGGAAAGGTTTATTGTTTCATTTCCGAGAGCGGTCTTTCCAAGAGTACTCTATCAACATACTAACTTCTCTCCGCCAGACGACTCTGACTAGAACTCCAAAGAACTTGCGCATCCCTTCATACATTGGAAAGGGGCTGTTAATTATATTAACTGTACCGTTGACGTTCTCCCGTGTTAACAGAAACATCTGTAACGAGTCACCGCTACTCACTTGCTTCGGAAGCTATTAAGTAGTTGGATATGATCGGCATTTAGATGCCGATCACCAATACCCAAATTTCATTGAGAAAGTCATTGTTCTTTCACGGGAAAGACGACAAAGTAACTAGCTGAATTGACGACACTTACTTTTTCATTGGTTCTACGGCGTGTTATTGTTATCTGACCTGTTCTACACTGAAGAGACAAATAAACTGATATAGGCATGCGTATTCAAATACAGAGGTATGTAAACAGGCAGAATATGGCGCTGCGGCCGGCAACGCGTCTCTAAGACAACAAAAGTCTGGCGCAGTTGATAGGTCGGTTACTGTTGCCACAACGGCAGGTTATCAACATTTAAGTGAGTTTTAAAGTGGTGTAATACTCGGCGTACGATCGATGGGACACAGCATCTCCGAAGTAGCGATGAAGTGGGGATTTTCCAGTACGATCATTTCACGAGTGTACCGTAAATATTAGGAATACGATAAAACATCAGATCTTCGACATCGCTGCACCCGGAAAAAGTTTCTGCACGAACGGGACGAACGACGACTTGACAGTTCAACCCTTCTGCAGATTGCTGCAGATTTCAATGCTGGGCCATCAGCAAGCGTCAGCATGTGAAACACTGAAAGAAACATCATCGATATTGGCTTTCGGAGCCGAAGGTCCACTCGTGTACCCTTGATGACTGCACGACACAAAGATTTACGCTTCGCCTGGGCCTGTCAACGCCGGCGTTGGACTGTTGACGACTGGAAACATATTGCCTGGTCGGACGTGTCTCGTTTCAAATTGTATAGAGTGGATGGACGTGTACGGGTATGGAGACAACCTCATGAATCCATGGACCCTGCATGTCAGCAGGGGCTGTTCAAGATGGAGGCTGTAAAAGTGCGGAGCATGTGCAGTTGGAGTGATACACGACCCATGATACGTCTAGACACGACTCTGACAGGTGATACGTACGAAAACATCCTGTCTCATCACCTTCATCCATTCATGTCCGTTGTGCATTCCGACGGACTTGGACAATTCCAGCAGGACAATGTGAACCCCACACGTCCAGAAGTGCTACAGAGTGGCTCCAGGAACACTCTTCTTAGTTTAAACACTTCCGCTGACCACCAAACTCGTCAGACATAAATATTATTTATTTATTTATTCATTTATTTACACGCCAAGTTCCGTAGGACCAAATTGAGGAGCAAATCTCCAAGGACATGGAACGTGTCAGTACATGAAATTACAACATAACAGTAATAACAGATAAAAATAAAATCTTTATGAACCCGAAAAATATTAATCCATAAGTTTAAGAAAACGCAATCAACAGTACAAGATGAATCAGCCTACTTTCACGAGGAACTCCTCAACAGAATATAAGGAATGACGCATGAGGAAACTTTTCAGTTTCGATTTTAAAGCGCGTTGATTACTGCTAAGATTTTTGAATTTGAGTGGTAGGTTATTGAAAATGGATGCAGCAGTATACTGCAAAACCTTCTGCACAAGAGTTAAGGAAGTCCGATCGAAATGCAGGTCTGATTTCTGCTGAGTATTAACTGAGTGAAAATCGCTTATTCTTGGGAATAAGCTAATACTGTTAACAAGAAATGACAGTAAGAAACATATATGTTGAGAGGCCAAGGTCAAAATACCGAGACTCGTCAACAGGGGTCGACAAGAGGTTCGTGGACTTACTGCACTTATTACACGAACCGCCTGCTTCTGAGCCAAAAATAGCCTTTTAGAATGGGAAGAGTTACCCCAGAATATAATACCGTACGACATAAGCGAATGAAAATAAGCAAAGTAGACTAATAATTCGGTTAGAGCGATCACTCCCTTCAGATACTGTTCGAATAGTAAAAATGGCAGCATTAAGTCTTTGAACAAGATTCTGAACGTGGGCTTTCCACGACAGTTTACCATTATCTGAACACCTACAAATTTGAGCCATTCTGTGAAATTAAAAGGTAAGGTTTTGTTGAATTGTGTATCAGAAACTGTAAAAACTGAGTCTTACTGTGATTTAGCATTAGTTTATTTTCTACAAGCCCGGAACTTAGGTCATGAACTGAACTATTTGAAACCGAGACAGTGTTGCACACAACATTCTTTACTACCAAGCTTGTGTCATCAGCAAACAGCAATATTTTAGAGTTACCCAAAATGCTAGAGGGCATATCATTTATATAAATAAGGAGCAGGAGTGCACCAACAATAACCCCTGTGGCACCTCCCACTTGACAGTACCCCATTCAGACCCCACATCACAACCATTCTCAACATTGTGAATAATGAGCTTTTGCTGTCTGTTGCTAAAGTAAGAGGTGAAGTAATTGTGAGCTACTCCCCGTATTCCGTAATGGTTCAACTTCTGAAGCAATATTTTGTGGTCAACACAATCAAACGCCTTAGTTAAATCAAAAGATATGCCTAGTGTTCGAAACCCTTTGTTTAATCCATCCAGTATCTCACAGAGTAAAGGGAACTGCGAACTTACTTTATATCGTCCACCTTGTGCTGCTGATCAGACACTTCCGTCACATCTGACCATATGGTTTTAATTTTATCCTGTGAATTAGCTATTCTAATTGCATAAGACATACTCTTCGCCTTCCAAATAACATTTTAAGCACCTTACACCACTGTTTGTAATGGCTACTGTAGCTGGATTGTGACTACTTCTAACATTTCGATATAATTCCGCTTTGTTCTACATGATATACTACTACCACTAGGCAGCCACTTGGGCTGCCTATTACTGCTAGTGCCCCGTTTAGAACGTTCTAATGGAAAACAACTCTCAAAGAGCATGAGAAATGTGTTCAGGAAAGCATTATATTTACCATCTATGTTATCTGCACTATGAACATCCTGCCCCCCTTGTTCCTTGACATTGTTTAAAAAACTCTCTATTGCTGTTGGATTAACTTCCTACATCTACATCTACATCGACATCTACATCCATATTCCGCAAGCCACCTGATGATGTGTGGCGGAGGATACCCTGAGTACCTCTAGCGGTTCTCCCTTCCATTCCAGTCTCGCATTGTTCGTCCAAAGGAAGATTGTCGGTATGCCTCTGTGTGGGTTGTAATCTCTCTGATTTTATCATCATGGTCTCTTCGCGAGATATACGTAGGAGGGAGCAATATACTGCTTGACTCCTCGGTGAAGGTATGTTCTCGAGACTTCAACAAAAGCCCGTACCGAGCTACTGAGCGTCTCCCTCGCAAAGTCTTCTACTGGAGGTTATCTATCATATCCGTAACGCGTTCGCGATTACTAAATGATCCTGTAATGAAGCGCACTGCTCTCCGTTGGATCTTCTGTATCTCCTCTATCAAACCTATCTGGTATGCATCCCACACCGGTGAGCAGTATTCAAGCAGTGGGCGAACAAGTATACCGTAACCTACTTCCTTTGTTTTGGAACTGCATTTCCTTAGGATTCTTCCAATGAATCTCAGTCTCTCATCTGCTTTACCGACGATTAATTTTATAGGGTCATCTCATTTTAAATCACTCCTAATGTCTACTCCCAGATAATTTATGGAATTAACTATTCCAGTTGCTGACCTCCTATACTGTAGCTAAATGACATTTCTTTCTTTCTATGTATTCGCAGCACATTGTCTACATTGAGATTCAATTGCCATTCACTGCACCATGCATCAATTCGTTGCAGATCCTCTTGCATTTCAGTACAATTTTCCATTGTTACAATCTCTCGATATACCACAGCATCATCCGCGAAAAGCCTTAGTGAACTTTCGATGTCATCCACAAGGTCATTTATATATATTGTGAATACCAACGGTCCTACGCCACTCCCCTGCGGCACACCTGAAATCACTCTTACTTCGGAAGACTTCTCTCCGTTGAGAATGACATGCTGCATTCTGTTATCTAGGAACTCTTCAATCCAATCACACCTTTGGTCTGATAGTCCATATGCTCTTATTTTGTTCATTAAACTACTGTGGGGAACTGTATAAAACGCCTTGTGGAAGTCGAGAAACACGGCATCTACCTGGGAATCCGTGTCGATAGCCCTCTGAGTCTCGTGGACGAATTGCGTGAGCTGGGTTTCACACGATCGTCGTTTTCGAAACCCATGCTGATTCCTTACAGAGTAGATTTCTAGTCTCCAGAAAAGTCATTATACTCGAACGTAACACGTGTTCCAAAATTCTACAACTGATCGACGTTAAGATATAGGTCTATAGTTCTGCGCATCTGTTCGACGTCCCTTCTTGAAAACGGGGATGACCTGTGCCCTTTTCCAATCCTTTGGAACGCTACGCTCTTCTAGAGATCTACGGTACACCGCTTCAAGAAGCGGGGCAAGTTCCTTCGCGTACTCTGTGTAAAATCGAGCTGGTATCCCATCAGGTCCAGCGGCCCTATCCTCTTTTGAGCGTTTTTAATTGGTTTTCTATCCCTCTGTCATCTAATTCGATATCTACCATTTTGTAATCTTTGAGGAAATCCAGAGAAGGAACTACAGTGCAGTCTTCTTCTATGAAACAGCTTTGGGAAAATACATTTAGTATTTCGGCCTTTAATCTGTCATCTTGTGTTTCAGTACCATTTTGGTCACAGAGTGTCTGGACATTTTGTTTTGATCCACCTACCGCTTTGACATAGGACCAAAATTTCTTACGATTTTATGCCAAGTCAGTACATAGAACTTTACTTTCGAATTAATTGAACGCCTCTCGCACACCCCTCCTCACATTACATTTCGATTCGTGTAATTTTTGTTTGTCTGCAAGGCTTTGGCTATGTATGTGTTTGCTGTGAAGTTCCCTTTGCTTCCGTAGCAATTTTCTAACTCGGTTGTTGTACCACGGTGGCTCTTTTCCATCTCTTACGATCTTGCTTGGCACATACTCATGTAACGCATATTGTACGAAGGTTTTGAACTTCGTGCACTGGTCCTCAAGAGTATTTGCACTTAGATAAAGTACTCTGAAATATGTTTTTTGTCACTGTTGCTAAACAGAAAAATCTTCCTACCTTTATTAATATTTCTATTTATGGCTGAAATCATCGATGCAGTAACCGCTTTCGTACATACTTTGTAATTACATGTGACATTTTTTTGAGTACAAAAGCATTTTAGTGTCAAAATTTGTGCATCACGGTCTGAAAGGCCATTCACGCTTTTACTAACAGAATGCCCATCTAGTAATGAAGAATGAATACAAAAATTGTCTGTGGCTGTGCTGCTGTTCCCCTGCACCATTGTTGAAAAACACAGTCTGCATCAGATCATACGAATTTAGGAGATCTACAATCAACTTTTATCTTGCGCCAACGTACACAAAATGTATGTTGAAGTCACCACATATAACTAATTTCTGGTAATTCCTATAAAGTGAATCAATAGCCCTCTCTAGCTTGAGCAGAAACGCTCTGAAGTCAGAGTTAGGGGACCTATAAACATCAACGATTAGAAGTTTAGTTTCACTAAATTCAACTGCCCCTGCACAACATTGAAATATCTGTTATTGAGCATATCTGGGATGCCTTGCAACGTGCTGTTCAAAGAGATCTCCACTCCCTCGCGCTCTTACAGATTTGTCCCTGCAGGATTCATGGTGTCAGTTCTCTCCTGCACTACTTCAGACAGTAGTCGAGTCCATGCCACATCGTGTTGCGGCACTTCTGCGTGCTCGCGGGGGCAAATGGTTCAAATGGCTCTGAGCACTATGGGACTTAACTTCTAAGGGCGTCAGTCCTATAGAACTTAGAATTACTTAAACCTAACTAACCTAAGAACATCATACACATCCATGCCCGAGGCAGGATTCGAACCTGCGACGCTAGCGGTCGCGCGGTTCCAGACTGTAGCGCCTAGAACCGCTCGGCCACCCTGGCCGGCTCGCGGGGGCACTACACGTGATTAGGGTGTACCGGTTTGTTTGGCTCTTGAGTGTATTACATAGTACAAGCTATATAGGTCTTGCGTTCATGTAATTATGTCGATATATCTGCAACTGCATATATACTCCGCAAGTCACCATAAGGTGCTTGGTGGAGAGTACGCTGTACTAGTCATTCCCTTTCGTGTTGCACTCACAAAGAAACGTATGAGCCCTAATATTTCGAATCTTATTGGCCCGTTTAATTTCCCTAAGGATTTCCGTAATACTTGCGTGTTGTTGGAAACTACCGGTGACAAAACTAGCAGCCCGCCTGTGAACTGTTTCCATATCTTGCTTTAGTCCGACAAGGCTCGGATCTGAAACACTCGGGCAGTCTCCAAGGAAAAGTTCAAAATGTGCAAAAGTGTGTGAAATCTTATGGGGCTTAACTGCTAAGGTCATCAGTCCCTAAGCTTACACACTACTTAACCTAAATTATCCTAAGGACAAACACACACACCCATGTCCGAGGGTGGACTCGAACATCCGCCGGGATCAGCCGCACAGTCCATGACTGCAGCGCCTTAGACCGCTCGGCAGGGAGAGGTCCCACTGGCATCCTATATGCGGTCCCCTTTACAGATGAAGCACATCTCCCCAAAATTCTCCCAATAAACCGAAGTCGACCATTCGCCCTCTTCATCGCAGACTTCACATGTTTGATCCATTTCATATCGCTCTGCAACGTTACGCCCAGATATCGACTGTCAAACAGGGCACTACTATTGCCGTATCCTAACATTACGGGTTTGTATCTCCTACTCATCCACATTAATTTACAATTTTATACAAGTACAATTATTTATCGCAGCAGCTAGAAATTTTGTCTAAGACATCTCGTATCCTCCTACACCCAATCAACGACGACCCCTACCCGTGCCGTGCACCACAGTGTCATCGGCAAACAACCGCCGATTGCAGGGCATCCTGTCCGCCAGATCATGTATATAGAAAATCACAGCCGTCCTATCACACCCCCGTGGGGCACTGCTGACGTGACCCTTATCTCTGATGAACACTCGCCGTCGAGAGCAACGTATTGGGTTCTATTACATTGGAAGTCTTCAAGCGACTAGCTTATGTGGGAACCTATTTCGTATGCTCGTTCCTTTGCAAGCAGTACGTAGTGGGGAATGGTGTCAAATGCTTTTGGCAAACCTAGAAATATGGAATCTGCCTGTTGCCCCACATCCAAAGTTCTCACTATATTATATGAGAAAAGGGCAAGCTGAGGTTCGCACGAGTCATGCTTTCTAAGAGCCTGCTGATCCATGGACAGAAGTTTTTCGGCCTCAAGGACACAAGCCATATTCGAAATCAGAATATATCGATTATATAATGTCGCCACTATCGTTGCCTTTGGCATTTTCCATTACCATACGATCACGAAAGACGAGGACGTCCGTTTCATATCCATAATTTTGGTCAGCATCGGATATTAGGGTATGATACACTGTTGTCAGCATCTGGTAGCACAGTGGCAATTTGTGACTGGAACTGCAGGGCTATTTCCAGAGGTAAGTGGGGAAATCACGTAAAGGTCACTCGCCGGCGCATCGCAGCAGGACCTGACGTCACACCACAGGTGGCGAGGAGCGGCGGTCGATAGAAGAGCCTCTCAGTGGACAAAGGAAACAGACGCAGAAAGTGTCACTCGCTCTTCGGTACGCTCAAGCTCTCAAGTTATTGCTACTTACATTCGCACGCGTTCCTAAGGAATTCTTCCTCTTGACCTCTTACCGTTGCGGTAAGAATGGAGGCGGTGCGCGTTCCTACCACCTAATGTTCATCTTCTGCAGCCTCTCTGAGGAGTTCTACGTAATCCAGACGCTAACTAAAACAGTTACACGCCTTACACCACTTTCCGCATTGTAGGGATATAAAATTAGGTTACTGCTGAGAGAGTCTATGTATTTGTATATCTACTCATATCTCTTTATTTCCACGAACATTGAGGTAGGGAAGACTGTCGAGGAAATCTGATCTTCCCAGGAAAATCCCTGCATCTGGGAGATGTGTATTTCCCATTCCAGTCCTCGTCAGGTAAAAAAGGCGTAAAAAAGGCAAACCACCCGAAAACTGTTGTCGGAATCGACGAATTAAGAACCATAGACAACAACGAAGTTTGAATGAAATCGTTATATTTATATTAGTCAGGCATATATCGTAACTCTATAGCTCCAGGAGCCCATTTACAGCTTTCATCATTGTGAAAAACATGTGGATTCAAGTCAGTGACGCTTTTGATTGTTATAAAGGTTTTATTCTTTAAATCGATTTAATGTAAATGGATCTGAGCATTATGGGACTTAACTGCTGAGGTCATCAGTCCCCTAGAACTTAGAACTACTTAAACCGAACTAACCTAAGGACATCACACACATCCATGCCCGAGGCAGGATTCGAATCTGCGACCGTAGCGGTTGCGCGGTTCCAGACTAAAGCCCCTAGAACGGCTCGGCCACCACGGCCCGCTCGATTTAATATACACCCTTACCCTTCTGGAGCAAAGTACCTCGCGAACCAAGTATGCAGATTCGACACTAAGTATGCCCTTACTTCTTCTGCCAATACCTCTCTCCTACCTTCAAAACTTCCCATTAACTCTCCTTTACAGTTTGGTAGACTAGCTCTCCTGAATGTAAAGTAACGCCTTGGCAACAACCAATGATGAATTACCAAAGTCAATGCAGGGGAGTGGACATTGTTCTGAATCTGTGTAATAGATCTGAATCTGAACTCCAGAGCGCCGCTCTTCGCAGGCGTTGTTACCTACTGATCTAACCAACAGCGACTCACGACCTCCCCTCACAGTTTCAGTAGCTACCAGTGTCTCTTTCGGAACTTTTAGAGACACAAAATAAGCGATTCGAGATCTGTTTCAGCCAAGAATGGAAGTACGTTGTACACATCGTTGCGCAGTGATATTCAGGGTATCCATAAAAACCTGCTATCATTTAAAAAAAAATCATAGCGGGAGGTGGGGGTAAACTTTGAAATCTCAAACAAAACATTGTAGCTTCGGATCCTACGGGAAAAATACGTAACTTTTGTATGTAACATTTCATCTACATCGACATCTACATTTATACTCCACAAGCCACCCAACGGTGTTTGGCGGAGGGCACTTTACGTGCCACTGTCATTACCTCCCTATCCCATCCCAGTCGTGTGCTGTTCGTGGGAAGAACGACTGCCGGAAAGCCTCCGTGCGCGTTCGAATCTCTCTAATTTTATATTGGTGATCTCCTCGGTAGGTATAAGTAGGGGGAAGCAATATGTTCGATACCTCATCCAGAAACGCAGCCTCTCGAAACCTGGACAGCAAGCTACACCGCGATGCAGAGCTCCTCTCTTGCAGAGTCTGCCACTTGAGTTTGCTAGACATCTCCGTAACGCTATCACGCTTACCAAATAACCCTGTGACGAAACGCGCGACTCTTCTTTGGACCTTCTCTATCTCCTCCGTCAAAACGACCAAGTACGGATCCCACACTGATGAGCAATACTCAAGTATAGGTCGAACGAGTGTTTTGTAAGTCACCTGCTTTGTTGATGGACTTCATTTTCTAAGGACTCTCCCAATGAATCTCAACCTGGCACCCGCCTTACCAACAATTAGTCATATGTGATCATTCCACTTCAAATCGTTCCGTACGCATACTCCCAGATATTTTACAGAAGTAACTGCCACCAGTGTTTGTTCCGCTATCATATACTCATACAATACAGGATCCTTCTTTCTATGTATAAGCTATACATTACATTTGTCTATGTTAAGGGTCAGTTGCCATTCCCTGCACCAAGTGTATATCCGCTGCAGATCGTCCTGTATTTAGCTCCAATTTTCTAATGCTCCAACTTCTCTGTATACGACAGCATCATCCGCGAAAAGCCGCATGGAACTTCCGACACTATCTAACTTTTGCCATTGAACGGTAGATGACGCTGTATTCGACAAATATAACAACTGAGCTCCGGCTGGTATTACTGTATATCGAGAAAAATGTATTATATAAAAAAAGCGTAGAAAGAAAACCAGACGTGTTCATTAATTTGCAGTGTGTCGTCTCAACTCTCACCAACGGGACCCCCTTCTGAGGTGTCTCATCAGCGGAATGCATCTTTGTAAGAATTATTTAACAGGAAGTGTTCAAAATGTCGCCACCCACGTCGATGCACTTATTTATCCTCACGGAGAAGTGTTTCTCATGTGACCCTGTGACGTAAATCGGCTATCCGTTGAATCACGTTATCGTACGTTGTTGCCAGTTCATTCTATATTTCAGCCTTCAAGTAATGCCACAAACACGTCACGAAAAGTAGGACCTGAAGAACTTGCAGGCCAAGGCATTGGACTCCATCTTCTGATCTAGCGATGACTGTGTACGTGATCTAAGACTTAACGAGCTGTTACAAATTAATGTGCTTGACAATCATCGTATTAAACCAAATAGTTCGTCGCAAGTCCAGGGGGAGGTCTGCATACAATATTGGGAAATCATCCTCCAGGAGAGTCACCAATAATTCCACGCCAAACATTCACATTGCACGGACGCTGACGTTAAAATTGGGGTAACCAACATGTCGTTACCACATTCCAATAATGCATGTTGTGTTGATTAGTCGTACCATAGTTAGTGAAGGTCAACTCGTCAGAGAACAATGCTGGAATGAACAAACTGTGATCACTCTGTGTTTGTTAAAGCGACCAATGGCAAAAGGGTATCACTCAGTTGTGGAAGTCATTACTTTGAAGTTCCTCATAGAGCGTAATACGAAACGGATCACATTTTCTACGTTTCATAATACGGCAAACAGTATTTTGAATAATTCCCTATTCATGGCCCAATTTGCGAGTGCTAATGTGGAGATTATGATTCAGTGCAGAGTGCAGCTAATATTGCAGTTCCATTATTTTCTCTAGCAACTGTTCTTCGACAGTTCCTTTTTCATGGCTGTACAGTTACCTCGGCGCGAAAAACTGTTGAATAACACGACAAAAAGTAGTTCGTGACCGCATCTAGTTTCGAAAATTAGGAGGTTATCGGCATTCCTGATACTTTCTCAGTAATTCTCTTTTCTTTTTGTCGTATTAGTCTACGTCCTAACTAATAACGCTGACAGGTTATGAAGCTACATTTTTAAGAAAGGAGGGACGCCGTGGATGCAAAGAGATCAAATCATTTAATAAATAAATGAATGTTTCAGACCAGCTACACGAAGAAAACTGCATGACAATGAGTCATTCGCAACTAACGTCTATTTTTCTCTAGATAATTCTGTTTTGTGACTCAGTCGTGTTATTTGCTGATTACAGCGCTATTGTCGCGCAATGAGAAATGTGTTATGCACAAAAGTTACGTATTTTTTCTGTCGAATCCGCTTTCTACAATCAGTGGAATGATTCATTTACGACTTCAAATTTGCCCTCCCCACGCGTCCCCGACCATTTAATTTGTCGGCAAGGCAGGTGAGGTGTGGTTTATCTCTGGTATCGTCGGATAGCATTTTTAATAATAATGAACACGTATTTTCTCGCTTTTTATTCCAATGCGTTGTTTTTGATATATTTCGTTGTCTCAGGATAAAAACTCACTCTGTATACACGTATGAACTTTGGAAGGAAGATCGCTACTGGGGAACCTGATTGGCAGGTCTGTTCATTTACACATCGAGAATGAAATTTTGAATTAGGATAGGAGCCAGGCTGGTATAACCGAAAGGCCTAATCCTTCTGCAACAGCTGAAAATAAGCATTGGAGTACTTGTGTGGCACAAAGTTTCATTTTCTATCACAAATTCTGTACATTTGTGGTTCAGCATTTATGATGGATTGTCACTAATATTTCATAACATTGCGTCTTCTTATACTTCCTGGTCTTCTCCCCCTTTTATGTATTTTAGTGAATTTCATTCACTTGAGGGATCCCTTATTATGCAGGGCCCGAGTTCTCTTTCTTTTCTGTCAGTACAGATTTACAGTTTTCTTTTCTTCTTTAAGTAAACTCATCTGACTTCCTTCCCTGTAAAGTTACAGCTGCGCCTTCGACTTGGATGTCAGGCTGATCTGTGTTGGTCGACCTCGCCGACAGTTAGATCACTCACCATGGACTAGCATGCATATTATGTAACAGGTGTCTTGCAACGGATAATTAATGAGACAGGGGTGGGCCAAGCAAACATTAGACCTTTGTGCTGTGACTTACACAAGTTAATAAAAAGAGTTTTCATCTAAAACCGAAATGAAACAATGGCTTACATTTATCTCTGTTTATTACAGTATTGTATGCTGACAAACATGAATAAATTATTGGATTAGTTCGATCACAAGCAATGCTGAGAATGAGAAAACTATTATCGGTACACATGGGTCGCTATAAATCTATCATGGGAATACTTCGGCAAATATTGGGTATTTCAAATGGATGGGACAAAGCTGGAAACTATAAACTATATATTGATAGTTAAATTCTGAGTCATTGTCTGTGACCACCGAAAGAAAGAAGAAGTACACATGAAATTATCATTTAGGATTGTTTTGTGATGATGTTGCAGACAGTCCCAAAGTATTGGATTCTGATACGTGTCTAGCCCTTACAGTGCACACATAAATGCACACCGCGCGGGGTAGCCGTCTTGTCACGGTTCGCGCGGCTCCCCCCGTCGGAGCTTCGAGTCGTCCCTCGTGCATGGGTGTGTGTTGTCCTTAGTGTAAGTTAGTTCAAGTAAGATTAAGTAGTGCGTAAGCCTAGGGACCGATGACCTCAGCGGTTTGGTCCCATAGTCCTTACGACAGATTTCAAAAATTTCCAAAAATGCACGTGCATTTTCGCACACTGCTCACCAACACTGTGACATCCTGCCATTCTCGGCTTCTGATGCATGAAGAGAAGCGGTCACCATGGTCTGCTGCGGACTGCGATTAACAGCTAACGTCTGTAAGTCAAGAGTTCTCCTTCAAGAACAAAAGAGCGATCTTTCCTCTATCGAGAACGGGGGTGAAATGTTGCGTACTTTCTGCCAAGGACTGCGGAGAAGCTAGTCCCCTACCAAGAACTAATATCTATGCTCACTACTGATAAATGACTTCGTTTTGTGCTCTGAAAGTCCGCTAGCTATGGCAACCTCTGCTACAAAGCACCGGCCAGTCGTATATTTGGTAGCAAATTGACAACCTCCCCTCTATGTTAAAGTTGTATAACATTAACCATTCGTTCCACACATCGGCTTAGAGCTCTTAACCTGAGTTCCTCTTCCAAACTGCAGTGTGCTCGATGTTTTAACCAATGAGCTGACCTTCACGTACTCACTTCACGTAAATTATCATCTTTGCTTCTCCCTCTCTGAATGTCGTTTAGGTTAGCCAATGAGGAGGCCTCATACAACAGTTTGGGCCAGTCTTCATCCACCTAGTGTAAGGTAGCGACAGAGAGAAGAAATACTGTTAACAAAGCAGGCCAGAAGTTTCTCAGGGCAGGGCAAGATATTTATCTGAACCTAGCTTCCCCTCACATTACGTTCCTGGAAAGCGTACCCGCTTTGTTTGGCAACAAACAAAATGCATTTCTAGTTTTTTCTACCCCAGACGCACTTGCTCGCAAAAATCAAGACTTCATATTGAGAGCATGTGGTCGTCACATATTTCTATAAATGGATAGTTGGACTCACGTCGTACAGAGCACAAGGGATGGTCTGAAACAAGTTTGAAGATGCCTGGTCGTCACTATCCCCTGATAGTAGCATGTTACGGCGCCAGGTACCTACTACCTTGCAGTCGCTGTGGCTTTGCAAAGACCACTGAAAAAGCAGCCCTCAGCTCCTAGGCGATTTTTCCAGCATTGGTTTACTATTCTGCGCCGCCCGGTTTGGCTAATCGTAAACTCAATTGAACTACAGAATAATTCATGAAAAATCAATACCAAGAAGTTCGCAAATGGTATTTACACTACTGACCGTTAAAATTGCTACACCACGAAGATGACGTGATACAGACGCGAAAATTAACCGACAGGAAGAAGATGCTGTGATATGCAAATGATTATCTTTTCAGAGCATCCACACAAGGTTGGCGTCGGTGGCGACACCTACAACGTGCTGACATGAGGAAAGGTTCCAACCGATTTCTCATACACAAACAGCAGTTGAGCGGCGTTGCCTGGTGAAACGTTGTTTTGATGCCTCGTGTAAGGAGGAGAAATGCTTACCATCACGTTTCCGACGTTGATAAAGGTCGGATTGTAGCCTATCGCGATTGCGGTTCATCGTACCTCGACACTGCTGCTCGCGTTGGTCGAGAGCCAATGAGTGTTAGCAGAATATAGAATCGGTGGGTTCAAGAGGGTAGTACAGAACGCCGTGCTGGATCCCAACGGCCTCGTATCACTAGTAGTCGAGATGACAAGCATCTTATCCGCATGGCTGTAACGGATCGTGCAGCCACGTCTCTATCCCTGAATCAACAGATGGGGACGTTTGCAAGACAACAACCATCTGCATGAACAGGTGACTATGGCTGCGATTACCCTTGACCCTGAATCACAGACAGGATTGCCTGCGATGGTGTACTCAACGACGAACCTGGGTGCACGAATGGCAAAACGTCATTATTCCTGATGAATCCAGGTTGTGTTTACAGCATCATGATGGTCGCATCCGTGTTTGGCGACATCGTGGTGAACGCACATTGGAAGCGTGTATTCGTCATCACCATACTGGCGTACCAACCGGCATGGTGGTATGGGGTGCCATTGGTTACACGTCTCGGTCACCTCTTGAACAGTGGACGTTACATTTCAGATGTGTTACGGCCCGTCGCTCTACCCTTCATTCGATGCCTGCCAAACCCTACTTTTCAGCAGGATAATCCACGACCGCATGCTGCAGGTCCTGTACGGGCTATTCTGGATAGAGAAAATGTTCGACTGCTGCCCTGGCCAGCACATTCTCCAGATCTCTCAACAACTGAAAACGTCTGGTCAATGGTAGCCGAGCAACTGGCTCGTCACAATACGCCAGTCACTACTCTTGATGAGCTGTGGTATCGTGTCGAAGCTGCACAGGCAGCTGTACCTGCACACGCCATCCCAGCTCTGTTTGACTCAATGCCCAGGCGTACCAAGGCCGTTATTACGGCCAGAGGTGGTTGTTCTGGGTACTAATTTCTCAGGATCTAAGCACCCAAATTGCATGAAACTGTAATCACATGTCAGTTCTAGTATAATATATTTGTCCAATGAATACCTGTTTATCATCTGGATTTCTTCTTGGTGTAGCAATTGTAATGGCCAGTAGTGCATTTTTAGTAACAGATGGGAATTAAACTCAGCTACTACAGTTTATCACTGAAAAGTGTGAGATTCCAGTACAGCAATAGTCTGTCACATGTCACTACAAATTACTTTTTACCTTGAAGAAAGTATGTCAAGGGTGGTACTGTGGAGATGTGATACTATTTGATTTTTCCATATTACAGAGACAAAATATCAAGATTTAAAAATGTTTAGAGAAGAAGTGATAGAATAGTCAATCAGAAACCTCCAGGTAGTGGCGTGCGTTGGTGTGAATGCTTCCGGAATGGAGAGGTACCCCAGCCCCGGATCGAATAGTCCCAACCGATTACCGACGAGTGGTTGGATTGCTAGTCAGCCTGCATTTGGCTTTTAGGCAGTTTCCCACACCCCAGTAGTTCAATACTGGGCTCTTTCCCATGTTCCGCCCCAGTAACTGTACGCAAACTTTTAGAACATTTTCTCATACTTGTACACATAATTCACTGTATACACGGACTGATTGAGTACACTGTTTTAGATGATGACTCAGCCTCAGCGTCACTGTGTATGGAGAAAACAGTTTTTCCACTAGGGTATGGCGCTCTTTTCTGTGAACAGCGGTATTTAAGTGGTTTCGAAACAGTACGCGTTTGGAGGTATACGAAATGAAGTAATATCTGTTCCGGCTTTTCTTTCCCTCCGAGAGTGTTGGGGAAATCAAATTGGCTGCTTGCTCGGTAGCTGCTCCGTTACGGAGTATTAACTCACTCATCTCGTATTCATTGCTTCAATATGGAAACGAAACGGACTTTTCAAAGTACTGAGACGCCACGGAAATTATTCCTCTCTTTCTATCTCTTTTTAAAGCGGATGTTGCGCTTGCAAACGCCGTATCATTCTTCTGTTCCTCTCCACTGTAACTCTTAAAAGATCCTTGCAGGGTTGGAAGTAACTTTCCAGATCTACATTTAGTAGAGCCTGAAACCGTAAACAGAAAGTTACGTGATAATCTTTTTTATCATGGTAAAAAACAGTGATTTCATTTTCATTATTCCTTCATTCGTGTTCCCACGCTTTCCAACACCTGTGGTCGGATTCACATAGCAGGCCTATTGTTAGAAAAATCCTGATCTTACATGTTACTTTATAGAGCTGAAACATTTTTATCTTAAAATTTCAGTTACCTGTTCTGGAAGTCGAACTATGTGCTTCTCGCTGGGTATTTATTTTTCACGACGTCGATCTCCAACTAGAGACCCTCCTCGACCACAAAAAGTCGATATTGCTGGAGCTCTTATTTGTCCTGATCTGTTTGAAAGTTTGTACTCTGTTAATTTTCTATAATCTCGTGAATACTAAGAGACGTATTTATGCATTACTCTTGTTGGAAAGTGTCAAAGATGCACTGTATAATAGACATGCAGACTTAGAGCTGTCTGGACACTCGAACAGTGTTCGCAGAATAATTATTCTTCCAGTAGTCCCTACAATCGGGAGAGTGTGTTCCACAATTAAAGTGAAGATCAGTTCATACAAAAGGTGTAGTATTAATCCAGGTGCACTAGCGACGTTCTGTTAAAACGGCACGACTACAACAGTAGATGGTTGTGAAGCAATAGAGACGTAATTTGATTTGCCTGGCCCGTAAACTACGCTTCGTCAACTCCATAAATTTCTGTTCATTATTGGGTGGCTTGATCTTTAAGTAGGACAAAAACTGTTCTAACACGGCAGACAGAATCTCTAAACCTTACTTTACATTCTCGTTATTTCCTACGGCATTTGTTTTACCAAGTCAACAGCTGCTTTCCCTCCTAAAAGTACAGGGTGTATCAAAAAGATCCATCCGATTTTTAAAGAGATCATAACTGTTTTGTAATTTGAGATATGTGAGTGAACTACGTACTGTTGGAAAGACCAAACTCTCGAGTTTTATTGGTTTCCGCTAGGAAGCAGTAGTGTGCGCCCACTTCAGATCAAGTAAAAATGGTGTCGAGAAAACAGAAAGCGTTTTGTGCTCTATGTTTTGTGCAGTGCGGGTCAGTAATAACAGTTCAGCGTGACTTTCGTACTAGGTACGGTGTGGATTCTCCTACAGCACAGACCATTAGATTATGGCATGAATAATTCCGAGAAACAGGTTGTTTGTGTAAAGGCAAATCGCCGAGCCCTACCGGAGTGTCTTATACAGACGTCGAACGTATCGACCACAAGGAGTCCTCGTAAATCCGTTCGCCGTGCAGCTCGACAGCTCAACATGCTCCCGATGTCCGTCTGGCGTGTGTTGTGTCAACGTTTATACATTAAACCATACAAAATCCAGCTACCGCAAGCTCTTCGTGAAGGTGACAAATAACAACGTGTCAACGTGTGGTGTTCAGTACTTTCGTTCTTGGCAAGACGGATGACGACTGAATTCTTCCACGCTTAGTGTTTAGTGACGAGGCAACATTCCGTTGAATTGGAAAGGTGAACCTTCAAAATGTGAGAATGTGGGGTACGGAACAGCCACATGAAGTTGTAAAACTTGAGAGAGACTCTCCAAAATCTAATGTGCGTTTTGCAGTTTCACGGGAAAACGTGTGTGGTCAATTTTTCTGTGCCAAGAACTCTGTTACTGGAAGCACGTATCTCGATATGGTTGGGAAGGTTACATTCCCACAGTTGGAAATTGACTCGGACGGCTCCATTTACGAACAGGATGGGGCACCGCCACACTGGGATCTGGAAGTGCGGGAATTTTTAAAGCAAAGGAATACTGAACGATGGATCGGTCTCTCTGGATGATAAGGTTCAGCCTTACATTGCTGGCCTCCAAGGTCACGGGACGTGACTGTATGTGATTATTTCTTGTGTGGGTTGATAATGGTCTCTGTTTATGTGCTTCCATTACCAACAACAATGAATGAACTGAGACATCGCAAAACAGCAGCTGTGGAAGCTGTAGCTCAAGACATGCTCGCTGCAATGTGGGAACAATTTGAATATCGTATTGACATACACTGTGCATCTCAAGTGCGGCATGTTGAACGCCTTTAAAAAGGTAGGAAAAAAACTTTTTGTTTAAAATTCATCAAAAAACAAAATCCATTGTATATGTTTATGAGCCCCCAGAAATTTAGACGCGCCATATCTGATGATTCTTTTGGATATACCCTGTATATGGTTCTAAATGAGGACAATGATGAAGATACAGTCTATATTTACAATGTACACTATATGAGGACCCCCCCACTTGCCCTGAGCAGCAAGATTCTGAGTAGATAGTCACTAAGTTATCCATTTTAATGGAATATGCTCCGGTAATGGGGTGCTGTGGAGAATAAGGCATTTTGAAACAAAAATTCTGAGTCATAATTATTAACACATTCCAAAAAATAAGATAATGGAGTATTTATCACTCTACTGACGTTAGAACCACGTGAAATTAGTACTGCGAAGTCCATCACAATGAACACCATATCCCATAGTTCCTTAATCTTTTCCTCAATTTCGAGAAATTGTCGATTCGAAGAATGAGAAATGTCAGGGTTACAAACAAACAACAAGTACACTCCATGAGATCCCCTGCTATACCCGCAGGACAGGACAGATAGTTTCATTTGTGGAAAGGAACCACAGCATACTACTTTATTCATTTGACAAACATTACAATAGTAAAGAAAACATTAAAAACACAACAATCCAAACATTAATTTTATAACTTAATTCCCAGCTAAATGCACCATTCAATCTCACGCCTGAAGTGCGAACTACTTTAATTTAAAACTGACTAGAAGCCATAAATAAACAAACAAGAAGGACAAATAAGAAAAGGCAGCACATTAAACGGCGCTCAGAAGTTTATAAGAGTCGGCCTGCATTTCAGACACCAACGCTCGCTTAGGTGAGACAGGCAGTCGGCCCAACAATTCTCATTCCGACGGCAACCCAACCAACAGACAATCAGCGGACCAAGCAACAGGATAACTTCCACTCCTCCTGACCAGCACACAACAGGGAGTTCAATGGAACAACGCGGAAGGTATCGGCGTCCACAACGAATTACAAAAAATGGTTCAAATGGCTCTGAGCACTATGCGAATCAACTTCTGAGGTCATCACTCACCTAGAACTTAGAACTAATTAAACCTAAGGACATCACACACATCCATGCCCGAGGCAGGATTCGAACCTGCGATCGTAGCGGTCACGCGGTTCCAGACTGAAGCGCCTTTAACCGCACGGCCACACCGGCCGGCAACGAATTACACATTCAGCTGTCAAACTACATGCCGTGCTGGACAACCACAACACAACGAGGAAAATACACTGTCTGCATTTACGTTAACGGCCACAAGGCAGAAGCCACTGGTGCACTTCAATTCAAAAATAATCAAATTAATTTAAACTCCACAGGGGGGCGGCTACATTTTCGCCAACTTGGAAACGCACGTTGTTGCCCGCGGGAATATCCTAACAGCCCATAACGAAATTCAAAAGACACAATGTGAACAGTTGGGGCTGGATGGTAGTTTAAGTAAAGATTCAACTTTCGTGTCCGGGATAGGTGAGCCACGGACCTCGTGTCAATGGGAACAGCCCCTCACACTTTGACCATGCATGGACGCCACCAGCAGCCCTGACCAGAAACACGCCACAGAGACTTCCTCGCTGCTCCACACACTGCACAGCCGGAAACTATAAGTGTGAGGCCTAAGATAGTACAAGGGTGAGAATACCGATACACGCTGCTGCTGCGACTCGCGGAGAGAGAGAGGATAACAAGATAATCGCGATAACCACAGGAGACTAGTCACAGGATAGCAACCAAGTTTTAATGCAAAGCATATCACGAGGCAGCCACCGGTCACTCAATACGTTACAGAAAAACATCTTACGTCTGACTAAAGTAAGGGTTTGCCGACACTACGCGTTGTAGCTTAATTACTTCTTAACCTATCACCTTTTTGGATTCGTAAACATATTAATCACTTAGGTGATGCAATACGAATCCTGTCATAAATTTTAATTGGAAACATCTCGAACAGAAGCAATTCAATGAGTAAAGTGTAGACCTATATAAGTGCCTAGGCTCCCTCTGCGAGAGCGTACTTGAGTAACATCCTTTTACTGACTAGATCGCGTCATTATGAAACACTAAAAATCGCCGGCCGGAGTGGCCGTGCGGTTCTGGGCGCTACAGTCTGGAGCCGGGTGACCGCTACGGTCGCAGGTCCGAATCCTGCCTCGGGCATGAATGTGTGTGATGTCCTTAGGTTAGTTAGGTTCAATTAGTTCTAAGTTCTAGGCGACTGATGACCTCAGAGGTTAAGTCGCATAGTGCTCAGAGCCATTTGAACCATTTGAAATACTAAAAATCGTCAAATGGTTGTTCCGATAACATTTTCAACCGTTATCTTCAATGTGAATAAATTTGTGGTTTCGGAAAACTCGTAAGTTTACTTGGCCTATAGAGGACCGCTGCAAATATGGACCAAACGTCAAATTTAAAGTATCGCTGGCAGGCATGGAAGATGTTACAGCACGAGTTTCTTTACCTAACACTACCAAACTGGCACTCCAGTAACTGAATGCCTGTATCATACGTTTATTAAAAATTTTAAAATTATCGAGCCATGATTTCTTACCGATTAACATCATCATTCGGCCGTTATCAAAGAAACTGTCCAGTCACATTAACGCGACTACCGGTCCAAAACCTGAAAAACAACCTTCCGCAGCGCGGACCTCTTAGAGGCGCGCACGAAGAGTGTCAGTTAGGTTCTGGAAGGTACCGACAGCGACTTGGAGCCATGCCGACTTCAGTACCGTGGTCAGCTGCGCTATGTTTCTAGGATGAGGACCCACGGCTTGCGGAACCCGATCTAGATGAACCGACACTTTCTCGACTGACAAGGGGAGGCCGCCAATTGTGAAATTCAGATTCGATTCATACTGCGCATAATAAAAGCTCATGGCCAGAGGTGTAATGTGGCAAAGCACCAAGATGCACTTCTCAGCCGTTGTCGAGAAAATCGACAGTTAAAAGAAACCGTTGCGGTGAAATACTCTCTACGATTAGTAATTTACTGCAGCGTGGTGGTGCAGCGGTAAGCGCTCGGGTTCGTAATCCGAAGGGCGCCGGATCGAATCTCGCTCCATGCAACTATTTTTTTTAGTATTTGTTTTTTGTAATTCATATATATATATAATTCCCGGCAATCAGTTGCAACAATTATGCATATAATAAGTTGTTGAAAGTCGTTTGTCGTGGAAAAACTGGCGACTTCGAACATCATTATGTTTTCCGCAAACAAAGTTGTATTTCACAAATGTTATTAATTGTCTTCATAATGTTAACCACGTATAGTTAACGGAAGACGTAGAAACGAATACGTATAGCGTAAGTCAAACGTTCGAATTAGAATAGAGACCCCACGAACACAAACTTGCAGTGGCAGGTATGAAATATAAACACCGTTACTCGCTCGTTACACTTGGACAGATGTTGAATGGGCCGAAACGAGCCGCCCCATAACAGCGTAGTTGCCTGCTAACTTCGAAAGAAGGTAGATGCGGTCCCTAGTGCAACTTATAACATCGTCGAAAATCAGTGCGGACGGGACAGCTTTGGTACACCCTGTTAAACAAACGGAAAAATGGAGGCGGTACAATTGGAGAGCGATCCGCCGTCACCAACATGCATAAGCAATTCATTAATAATTTTATATATATATATATATATATATATATATATATATATATTTGAATTGCAAAAAACTAATAATAAAAAAATATTGCATGGCGCGAGATTCGATCCGGCGCCATTCGGATTACGAACCCGAGCGCTTACCGCTGCACCACCACGCTGCAGTAAATTACTAATCGTAGAGAGTATTTCACCCCAACGGTTTCTTTTAACTGTCGAGGAGAAACGAACTGCATGTAGGGGTCAACAGGTCAACCTGATCCTTAAGGGTAGACATGTGTTGATCCATTGTGCCTTCCAGAAAGTCGAGATCACCCAGGAGAGCCTCATAACAGTTGCAGGGTGTTTGCTTTCCGACATTTCACGCCAGTGGCCATCTTTCTGATGGAGCATAGAACGAGATTTTGTAAGTGGGCTGCTTCTGTGTTGGCAGCACTGTGTAGCGCTTTGCATTCGATCTCTGATTGCGCTTTCTTTATGAGAGACTCTGTGGCTGGTCGGACTCGTTGTTTGAAGTTAATCACCAGTAGTGTTGGGCAGTTGGAAGTTAGTCGTCAGCAGTGATGGAGGTACTGTTCGGCAGTTGCTGGTGAACAGCCAGCAGTGATGGATGTTACATGTGAGAAATTAGCATTGATGGAGGGTAGAGGTCTGAAGTGTTAACGTAGGTCGATGTTCGACTTGCAGATTAAATATTATTCATGATTATATACCTTTGTACTGGATGTCAATGGCGATTTATCTTTGTGTTTCAAACGGATGCCACATTATTAAGGTAAAAATTAGATTATTTGGTGTGCAACAAAATCTTTCCTTTGCTAACCACATGCCTACTAGTAGTTAGTGGCTTTAGTAGTTAGAAACTTTTATTTAGTTGGCCATATTGACGCTCGCTGTGTTGCAGTAGTTCGCGTGATGAAAATTTTTGGGAGGTAAGTTCTTAATGAAATGAACAGATTATTGTTAAGATTTCTCTTTAGTCACGGCCATTCTTTTGAATTAATTATTTGCAGTCAGGTTGTAATTTTTTTGAACAGTCACATTGCGTTGCGCTAGAATATTGTGGGTGAGTGTTGACATGATCAGAAAAAGTAAAGAGAAGGTAGCGTCAGTATGTTCAGTTTTACTCAGCTGTTTCAGAATTAAATAACGTAGGTTTCATCTTATCAGTCATTCTGCAATTTAAGTACAGATACACTCATTTAATTAAAGAAGTTTCAATTTATCTGAAAAATCCATCTGTCATCATTCAGTGGAGCTCCCGATGCGATGTTGGCGTACCAATTCCAGTCTTTTGCCACCGATGGACAGCAGTCAGGATAACTGCATGAAACAGGCGCCTGTAGCGGAGGTCCAGACGCAGCAGCGTTCGCTAAATGGTCGCTGAGGAGATAATGTTGGTACACCCTTCGATCATCTGGGCGTTCAGTTGCTCACGAGCTTCCAGTAGAAATCTCCTCAGCAACCGATCACCCTTGTTAAGTATGGTCCGTGGTGCACCACAGTTACCTATGTTCCATTTATGGACAGCGCCATTTTGCAAGTCTCGATATACTTCAGTCACGACGGTACGAGAAAAATTTACAGACCTAGCCGTTTCATAAATGCTTCCACCCTTGTCACGGAAACCAATGATCATACCCTTTCGGACGTCAGATACAACCGCTCCGTTTTCTCATTACGACTACGTACTGTTTTCCGCGCTCAACCGACCCGCTTTAAATGTCCATCATTGATGGTGTTGCCAACTCCAGTCTGAGTGGTTATTTCACGTTGACGTTGAATATGTATGGTGGTCACATTGACCTGACTGCGCTATGTATAATCCCTGAGCAGAGTAAGATGCGAGGACGGTTACAGAATGAGATAGAGACGGAAAGTTTATAAAAGTGAGGCTCTGGAAGTGTCTGTGGTCACCGACAGAAGCGTGCCGCTGCGAGACCAATCGTTCTTCTGTGCACAGAGGGCAGTGTGTGGTCTCTGCGACTGGAGGCGAGTTGGGCAGTATTGTCCCTTGACAGCAGCACCACAAGCCTAGACTACAGTGCATGGATTTGTAACGGACCCACTACGAATTATGAACAATGCAGCTGGTGATAGACTACGATGCATAAAGGAACGATACATTAACTTTGGGATTCTTTAAAAGCCGTTGTGAAGACTTAAAACAAGGGTGTCGATGTTACGTCACACCAGTAGCAAGTGTTTCATGTTCGAGAACGTAAATGAACTGTAGCCTATAAAGAACGTGTTCCCTAAAGGTTTAACTTATCCGCCAAAGCATTAGTGCGCTCGGTCTAATGATATTTAAAACTGGTAGTATGGCGACCTGCCAGGAACTTTGGGTCTTGTTCACCTACACAGTTTTCTTCGAGGTAATTCATAATGTTCGTACACAATCTCCTTGTATGTTCGAAAATCCTGCTGCATATCAACGAAAACGATATGGGCTTGTAATTTAGTGGGTCAAATGGTTCTAAACACTATGGGACTTAACTTCTAAGGTCATCAGTCCCCTATAACTTAGATCTACTTAAACCTAACTAACCTAAGGACATCACACACATTCATGCCCGAGGCAAGATTCGAACCTGCGACCGTAGCGGTCACACAGTTCGAGACTGTAGCGCCTAGAACCGCTTGGCCATCCCGGCCGACGTTATTTAGTGGATTAATCCTACTACCTTTTTTGAATATTGGTGTGTCCTGTGCAACTTCCCAGTCTTTGGGTACGGATCTCTCGTCGAACGAATAGTTGTATGTGTTTGTTAAGTACGGAACTATTCTGTCAGCATACTCTGAAACTGATAGTCTGGATCGGAAGACTCCCTTTTGTCAAGTGATTTACGTTCCCTCACCACTCCGAGGAAATTTACATCTTAGTTACTCATGTTGGCAGCTGTTCTTCATTCCAGTTCTGGAATATTTACTTCGTCTTCTTTGGTGAACGGATTTCGGAAGGCTGTGTTTAGTAGCTCTGCTTCGGCAGCACTGTCGTCGATAGTACTTCCATTGCTATCGCGTAGAGAAGGCATTGATTGTGTCTTGCCGCTTACGTACTTCACATACGACCCGAATCTCTTCGGATTTTTTTCCAGGTTCCGAAACACGTGGTATCAATCCACTTTCTCAATTGCGTATTTGTTTTAAAAAAGTGTGATAACATCTTGTTTTCTGATCATGTGTATAAACAGGTAGGCGATTTTGCGTACTCCTTAAACCAGTGTGATAAGGTCTTGTTTCCCTGAAGATTTGGATAAATGAGTCTGTCAAAAGGGGACGGTACATATAAAGAAGTCAGTTTAATTTTTGTTATATGTTAAGGCGAAAGGCAGGATTTCTAGGTTCACGAAAATTCTCATTGGTCATAAGACTTGTAGCATTTCTACATATAAGAAATTACTAAAAATGTAAGGTATTTTATGTTATTGTTTGTTAGTCAGATATGAAGCAATAAGTTAAAATGAAATGTTAATGGATTTTATTTCTGCTAAAGATGACATTTAAAAAGCTCTGAAAAATTAGTAGATACTGTCGAGAACACTAAATGAATGTTTCTTGCTTTGCTGGAGGCAATACTGTTGAAATGATAAAATATGACACAGAAAAGTTTTATTCCCTTTTCTAACTAAGCCGAACTCTGCCTTCCAGCATCGTCCTTACAGCAGACCGGCGAGCACATTGGTAGGCGACATCGTCTGGAGACCAGTGACCGATCTGAATATATCGTTGTTTTCGTAATACCATAGCCAGGATTTTGAGAGAAAACGATCGGTAAAAATTACGTCAGGGGCGTATGAATTATAATCTGATGGATTAAACGGCGAATAAACGCTAACCGTGTTCGGCAGTGGTCAGCAAACATTGCGCCAGCAGATTCTGTTCGATGCAGCCTGAAAAAGAAAGATGCATAATAAAATCACATATAACATGAATAGCAAGGAATGGGATCTTCACGTGAAACACGGCAACTTAACATCAAATTAACATAATCATTCGGTAAAAGTATACACATGACACACAGCTTCTCTCGATAGCGGAGGATGAAAGAGACAGAGCGACCCAGTCGCGTTGCTCCTTCTTACATCGCTAGACGAACGAAGATACTCACTACGTTTTGCTTCACACAGTTTTCTTTACACATCCTAACTCACAGATTCATTTTTTTTACAAAATATTTAATGAATAATTAAAAATACATCCTCTCATTAGTACATCGTTTCTTTCAATTAATATACAAATTTATTCATATATGTGAAATTATTTGTAATATTTTCAGGCGTTAGTTAAAATTATGGCTACTTTTTAGTCATTTATACAATAACCTCTCTGCCTATTGATAACAAAAGTCATTATTGAACATTCTGCAGTATAGCAACAATGAATGTTCTGTTTTAAGCTCATTTCTTTATAGATAATTTCA
Organism: Schistocerca piceifrons; assembly: GCF_021461385.2. NCBI lineage: Eukaryota > Metazoa > Arthropoda > Insecta > Orthoptera > Acrididae > Schistocerca > Schistocerca piceifrons. The sequence continues at coordinate 105,535,418 of NC_060141.1, read as the reverse complement.
AAAAGTTTTCTCTTTTTTAAAATGGATAAGTAAGTTAAATAGATTTTTAAGATATGAAAACGTTTTTATGTTTGGGAAGTCTGCTAGTTTAATGTTGTTGCTTTGGTATACACACAACGTCAAGTAAACTTAAGCAGTTTCTCATGTAATCTGCATGGTCAAATGTTAGTTTATTTTGTAACGTACCATCAAAAGCCGTAGGCACTAATTGAAGTGGTGGATCTCGGTGTAAGTGTCCACCGATGTATTTTTGGCGAGCTGCTGAGTCTCAAATAAGGTGTAGCCAGTGTGTAGGAACATATCTGGTCATTGTTGGAATGGCGCTGAATGCTCGCCAGTATGTGGTGGGACTGGTAAATACTGACGGCATGTGTCCGCAGCTCGTGGTCGTGCGGTAGCGTTCTCGCTTCCCTCGCCCGGGTCCCCGGGTTTGATTCCTGGCGGAGTCAGGGATTTTCCCTGCCTCGTGATAACTGGGTGTTGTGTGATGGCCTTAGGTTAGTTAGGTTTAAGTAGTTCTAAGTCCTAGGGGACTGATGACCATAGATGTTAAGTCCCATAGTGCGCAGAGCCATTTGAACCATTTTTGAACTGACGGCATGTATTTGATGACCAGGTTATACGCGACATTTTACAGCATTACATGGAAGATCCCTCACTGCAGTTCTCACCAAAACGCCTTTACTGACCGGTCTAGTCAAACGATTTTTCACCTACACATTATGTTTAGAAGACGTAATTTTTCGTACTAGCCTCCAGCCTTCATTCCCTATGACCTGTCCCGTTACGTATTTCAGGCATGGCAAGAAATTCCTCAAGGGGGTATTCGGAGGCAATTTGCTTCCATGCCAAAGCGGATACAAGAGTTTAAGCATGCCTGTGACACTCACCAGTTATACTGATAATGGTGGTGGTCATTAGTTCCAAATTGAATGAAACATTCTTTAAAACTTATACTGCGATTAACATGTAAATAAAATGTTATAAATGTTCTACTGGTGCTTCATAATGGAGTACTTCCACTTTGTGTAACCGTAATTTGAGTATTTTAAAATGATTTAGCCCAATTCCCAAAAGAACTTTATTTATAGACTGTTCACTGGTACTCTGACAAAGCTTTATTTGTTCATAATGGCAACATAGCCAGTGTGTACAGAGGAACAAAATTACGACTGAAAGTCAAGTTTTGCCTTTCGCAGTTACTGCTGAGTGATACCTACACTCACACTCATAAATTAAGGATAATTGCAGAACGTGGTGCCACAAATCGTGGCACTACACAAAACTGGCGCTAACAGCATTGGCGCATAGGGAACACACACGACAGGATCAGTAAGACAACGGTATTGGTGAGAAGTTGAGAGAACCGTCCCTAAACACATGTGCTTCGAAAAGCCCATGTTTCCTGCGTATGTACCCCGACATCAATATGGGATATTATCACCATGCACACGTAATCAGGCCGCACAACGGGTTGGCATACTCTGGATCAGGTGGTCGAGCAGCTGATGGGGTATAGCCTCCGATTCTTGCACCAGTGCTTGTCGGAGCTCCTGAAGTGTCGTAGGGGTTTGAAGACGTGCAGCAATACGTCGACCGAGAGCATCCCAGAAGTGCTCGATGGAGAACAGGCAGGCCACTCCATTCCCCTGATATCTTCTGTTTCCAGGTACTCCCCCACGATGGCAGCTCGGTGGGGCAGCGCGTTATCATCCATCAGGAGGAAGGTGGGACCCACTGCATCCCTGAGAAGGCGGACATACTGGTACAAAATAGCGTCCCGATACACCTGACCTATTACAGTTCCTCTGTCAAAGACATGTAGCGGTGTAGTGCAACAATCATAGTCCCATTCCACACCATCAAACCACGACCTCCATAGAGGTCCCTTTCAAGGACGTTAAGGGGTTGGTATGTGCTTCCTGGTTCACACCAGATGAAAACCCGGCGAGAATCACTGTTCATACTATACCTGAACTCGTCCGTGAATGTAGCGTGGGACCATGTTCCAATGTCCATGTACTGTGTTCTTGGCACCAGACTTTACGGGCTCTCATGTGACCACGGCTCAATGGAATGCACCTTGCAGGTCTCCGGGCGACTAAACCATGTCTGTTCAGTCGTCTGTAGACTGTGTTTCTGCTGACAACTGTTCCAATGGCTGCGGCAAGGTCCCGAGCAAGGCTACCTGCAATACTCCGTGGCCGTCTACGGGAACTGATGGTGAGATATCGGTCTTCTTGTGGTATTGTACACTGAGGACGTTCCGTACTGTAGCGCCTGGTCACGTTTTCTGTCTGCTGGAATCGTTGGCATAATCATGAGATCACACTTTCTGGCACACGGAGGGCCCGTGGTACGACCTGCTGTGTTTAACCAGCCTGCAGTCGCCCTAGTATTCTACCCCTCATAATGTCATCAATATTTGTTCTTTGAGCCATTTTCTACACACTGTCACCATTAGCACGTCTGGAAACGTCTGCACACTTACTCGCTGCACCGTACTCTGACATGCACCAACGCACCTCTGCTAGCGCCACCCTGCGACGACTGCAGGTGAAATGCACCGCATGGTCATACCCTGAGGTGATTTAAACCCAAATATTTCACCATGAGTCAGCATTATCCTTAATTTATGAGCATGAGTGTACTTAGTGCTTGTACTTCACAAACAGACAGCTATACACAGTAGCTTATGTGTTTGGCTATAGTAAACCGTCCTGAACTGCGTAAATATGTGTACTTGGGGCAATTCTAATATGTATAACCTTTCACTGACATGCGGACGCCAGCAACTCACTTCGACAACACGCTTACGAAGACTTCAATTCTCTCTTTCTTAGAATTTCACGTAGTGTGAGCTCTCCTGTAAATGACCTCTTAACCAGTAATTGGCTCTGTACGCCCTTACTCAAAAGACCTAATGAGGTTTTAGTGTAGTTATGTTTAAAAATTGATCTGTTTAGTCGTATCAAACCAGTAAGAGTTCAGGAAGAATAAGAGCTCTCATGACATTTATCTTGCCTTTGCACCACCTCCTTTGGCTAGATTAAAGTACTAGGAAATGAGGCTGCTCTTGCGGTCATTTGCTAGTAGCTACGTAGTCGAGATGAGCTTACTCAGAGCGGCATTCATACGCAAAAGAGATAATATGAAAATCTCTTTTAGCTTTTCAAAGATGGATCGTCAGCCTTTAACTTACCACGTACCAACAGATATCGGAAAGTAAGCGAGAACTCTGCAGTCTAAATTGGTTAAGTAATGTAAACTGATTGCTAACTTCAATACGTGTTGTATGCTGCAACATCATTGCAAAATTTAATTTTTAACCGCTTTCGTGTTTCATTATTTCATTCGATTAATTTTTCATTTCGAATACAATTTTGAATCACACGTTATTTAATGTGTTTACGTACATGATAAGAAAGTTGTTGTTATTGTGGTCTTGAGTCCGAAGACTGATCTGATGCAGTTCTCCATGGTGCTCTACCCTGTGCAATTCTCGTCATCTCCGAGTAACTACTGCAACCTACATCTTTCTGAATCTGCTTACTGTGTTCTTCTCTTGGCCTCCATCTACAATTTTAACCCCGCCACACTTCCCTCCAATACTTAACTGGTGATCTCTTGGTGTCTCATGACGTCTCAGAATGTGTCCTATCAAACGACCCCTTCATCTAGTCAGGTTCTGCCACAAATATCTTTTCTCCTCAATTCCGGATCTACCCGTCTAATTTCCCGATTCTGCTTTAGCACCACATTTTAAAAGCTTCTGTTCTCTTCTTGTCTACATTGTTCGTCGTCCGTATTTCACTTCCATACATTACTGCACTCCAGACAAATACATTCTGAAAAGACTTCCTAACACTTGTATCAATGTCGACGTTAACAAATTTCTCTTCTTCAGTAACGCTTTTCCTGTCATTGCTAGTCTACATTTTATATACACTCTAGTTCAGCAATCATCAGTGATTTAGCTACGGTAATAGCAAAACTTGTCTAATACTTTTAATGTCGTTATCTAATTCCCTCATCATCACCTGATTTAATCCGAAATAAGAAAGAGTACAGCTATTAAAATAAACTATTCGGTGTGTCACACGTCCTCAAAGCAGTTCAGTGGTGTTTATCACACCATGAGCGATAGTAAAATGAAAACTATTTGATTGCTGTGTGAGGCATTTTTTTCTTTCATCATTAACCATGTGACTGCCTTCCACAGAGCCCCACGAACGACGGAAAGCTACAAGGGTTGAACAAAGACATGGAGACCAAAAAACACAACACATTTCCATGCCTAATAGGATGAAGGAAAACCATTAACATTCAAGAAAGCTTCGGGTGGTCTCTGAATAGAACCTAACCCCCTTATTCTTGCAAAATAGGTAAGGATGTCGATATATAGCGATAACACAAACTTCTACCCAAAGTCGACCACAAAAGTTTAATAATATTGAGATGTGGTGACCGAGGTGGCCAGATGGAGTCCGACAAATCATCCTCGTGCTCACAAAACCAGTCCCGGACCATGCGAGCTGTGCGACAGGAGCTAGGCTTCGAACACACCATCATCGTTTGGAAACAAACATTGTACGATGGGATAGACCTGATCAGCCAAAATGGTCACATAATTCTTGGCAGTAATACGACCTTGCAGAGTAGTTCATGGATCCATGGGACTAACGTTATACGGCTGTCCAGTTCATCACCGAACCCCTGATACTCGTATGTTTTGGTCTTGAGACATAAACTCGGCCAGATATAGGGTTGTTTTCATCCATTTCTCGACTTCTCGGCCATTTATATTCCATGGATCGGAATAAAAATGGTAAAGCTCCTATAAAATTTAGTTAATTTCGTCGGAAACAAAGAATCGTGCCAATTTGTTGAGTATATTTGAAGTTACCATACCGCGCGATAAAAATAACGTTGTTTCAAGAGAAACGCGTTTGAAGTTTTGATTACATATAAATGCAATATTATGCAACTTACGTTCAATCTGTTATTCCGGCTCCATAGAGGGCGTTCTGCTCGATCTGGGCCATCCTGCGCTGCTCCAGAGCCGCTTGTACGGCCGGTGACAGGCGGTTTTCGGCCTCTTGAATCCGGTGGTCGTCCGAATGATTGGCGAACTGCGTCTAATAGAGTCCGGGGATGATGTCCTTCGTTGTCATGGTCTTCAGAATTGCGGAATACCCTTCGATGAAGCTGCTCACTGCCAGGAAAGTCGCAATCTCCACAGTCTTCGCACCAGAATGCAAATACTTGGGGGTTAACTTCCAAACAAAGGCGTTCAAACTTTCATTTGAATTTTGTGTGTTTTCTCCCAAGCACCGTTACAATAAGTCGTCCTCCGAAAGAAAAGAACTGGTGCGAGAAAAAGGCCGATTTCAGGCAGGTGCATTTTTTTGTTCAACCGCGAATAACAAACATTTCCGTTTCGTATTCGGAAAAACCGTTTCAGGGGTAGATTCTAGCACTTCTATGGATCCAAAAATGCTTAAACCTTCCCGTCTCTTCTACATCTCTTTTGTTACGCTACCTTCCCTTCTACGATAACGTATGAAACTTTCCCTTAGCATTTTTATATCTTGCTTAGTAATAACAAATGAAATCTTCCCTTTGAAATTAATTATCTTTCTCAATAATAATAAGTGCAATCTTCGCATACAAATTTAAATGCTGCTTACCAAAAGTGATTTGCTGATTATTTCGACGAAACATAGAATGTGTCGTTGTCGTGGTCCTCAGTCGTTACCTGCAATAACCCAGAACTGTTCCTTACCTCTTTTACTGTTACTGGATCGCCATCTGACCGCTACATCGAACTGCGACGTTAATATACGTACTCTGTTTGACTATACTCTATTAGCTGCTGGTGGGCTGTCATAATAAGTGGCTATATTTATTACCAAAACTGACGTTATTCTTTAATAGCAAAGCTGACGTTATTCTTTAATTAATTTGAATGAAGTTACGTAATTCATAGATAAACATTTTCTTGACAACAATAAAATTATGCACAGTTTTACGTTGATGCCTTTTGGGTGGGTTATAATCAGTAATGCAATATTGCTCGCCAAAATTAATTACATTCTGAAAACGATTATTCAGATATTTACTGTTGGTAATGAAATGATTTTACAAACGTTCAAATGGGACTTACTTTTTTCAATAATCTTATAACTAGCACTGCGCAAACATACCCTCACTAGTCTTGAGTTTCTCAAAAACAATAATTCAATAATATTAGTTCCTCTTATGATAATAGTTAGCTGTTGTCTCTGTACATCCGTTTATAATGTCTTGTAAATTATAGCTGGTGGCAGGAAAGCACACCGCTCCTCTCAACCTCTCGCTTCAGACCTGCTGCCGACCTGCTTCACATCTCGCTTACTACTGACTTCCTACGAACGCTAAAGTGCGGTCTCTCCCACCAACAATGCTTTCTGTTGCAAACAATCCCTGCCACCATTACAAAATGTATCAAGGCACGGTCTTTCCCTCTCTTTTCTTGAAATGTATCCATACGCGGTCTCTCCTGCCATTTTTAAAATTATGTCAATGTGCGGTCTCTCCCGCCAACAAAACTTTGGTGCAGACATTCCCTGCTACCACAGTTTTTTCCAAAATGAGAAATATTAATTATTCCTACTTAATCCTATTAATAAAATATAAACACCTTTCATAAATTGTAGTTTGACAATAGTCAATAGAAATATACACGTCTTACAATCCTACTTTAAAAATTTGTTTTTTGAATCAAAACGTAGTAAACCACCCCTTTATTTCTATTTCCTTAGTCCCAACTCTGGCATTCGAATCTCCAGGCAACATTAAATAATCTGCGTTGTTCTTTGATAATTCGCACCGTAATTCTCCTTGGCCTATGTGACGGTGCGTCGCATAAATACTGACATTTTTATCGATTGTAAATCTTATTTAAGTATCTTATGAATATAATTAGTATTAAAGATACAGTTAATGTTCTTGAAACAACTGGTATGCAGCGATAATTAAAGAGTAGCATCTTCATTTAATGTCTATGAAAATAAAAAAGGATCGAAAGAGACGCGATTGTACGGCAGAGGAGGAAGGACGTATTTTATGGGACACACACTGTTTTGTTTCGTGGTAAGGAAGGCAGCCATTGAGCGGCTACACATATTTTATGTAAGTCATTCGTATTTATTGCTAAAATAAACTTGTTATTATTATTAGAAAATGAATTTCTATCTAATGGTTGTCACCTTAAATGCCCGCAGTGGCTAATTATTTTTAATAAGCATATTTTCAGTAATTTGCGTTGCGAGAAGCTCATCTTCCGATGTAGCCTCTGGAAGGCCATTACGCGCCGAAGTATTAATTTATTTTTCAGTGTTAACAGTAACTGTAAAAGCGAGAGATTTCGTTATAAGAACCTTTTTAAATTGCAACAGATAATTAATTTACATTAAAGTTCATGTTTCTAAATTATACAGATTCCATGAGTTCGGTAAGTTTTATCTTGGCCGCTCCACGGCAACAATCGAAATTCTCTCAAGCCTTGCTTTGCAATCAATAAATAGAAATTAACAATATTACACTCAATTTGAAACGTCCCCTTAGAAAAATTATTGAATTACTGTGCTGGTAAGCCCCTACGTTATTTGATTTTCAAACAGCTCACAGAATTGAACGTACTCAGACATTTCGCGCTTTACTTATTCTGATCAACACTAAACTGACACACAATATTTTTAGCGCAACGCAATCTGACTTTCAATCATCCCTACAAAAGAATGGCCCTGAATAACATTAACCTACACCTATCACAAATCACTTAACTCACAAAAATCTTCGTTACCCAAGCTACTGGAATACAGCGAGCGCCAGTACTGCCAGCTAAGTAAAAGATTCAAACTACTGAAGGCACTAACTACTGATAGGCACAGTTAGCAAATGAAAGATTTTGATAGAGAACAAACAATGTATTTACCATAATAGTGTTCAGAAGTCATTATATATATATATATATATATATATATATATATATATATATATATATATATATCATTTCATGGCATCCAGTCTTACAAATGTACTGCTTCTGATGGACACACGTCCAGATCATCCGCTCTCAAAAATCCGCCGTCTCCCTTCCCCACATCCACCACTGCTGGCGGCTCACCTCCAACTGCGCAACGCTACGCGCTGTTAACAGCCAACTGCCCAACACTACAATAGCCAACAACAATGCAAACCAGCCACAGACTGCACGCAGCACAGCCAGTGATTTTCATACAGAGCGCTACGTGGCGTTACCAATATAAAAACCTAAATAGCCTACTTACAAATTCAGTTAACGGCAACTATACTTTAGTCATCACGTTCTAAATATTAAGCTGGTACATGAATAACTGAGGCCCTTCAAGAACCCATTTCATATTTACTTATACAAAAATAAAAATATATTAAATATATGTGTAATTTTTTGTATATGACGTAACGAATGCCAATGACGTCTCAACGAATTATTGGGAAAATTTGTTGCTTATATCGACCCGCTATTGTAGTATTTACGGTACGAGAAGAATGCCAGGCTGGATGCGGAGTTGCATTCTTCATACACGGCAATCTGGGAAGCAGTCATAAAAACAAAAAAATGGTTCAAATGGCTCTGAGCACTATGGGACTTAACATCTATGGTCATCAGGCCCCTACAACTTAGAACTACTTAAACCTAACTAACCTAAGGACAGCACACAACACCCAGCCAACACGAGGCAGAGAAAATCCCTGACCCCGCCGGGAATCGAACCCGGGAACCCGGGCATGGGAAGCGAGAACGCTACCGCACGACCACGAGATGCGGGCTCGTAAAAACAGCGGCCACGAGAATAGCTGTACTGGTCGCGCTGCGCTACGGGCGGCTACACCTCCTATCGCCGGAGCAGAACACTATGCGGGCCGTGGTTCCTGGCATTAGCCACCGCCGGTCGCCCCTGCACGTCAATATGGAAGGTGCGGCGCGAGCCAGCCCCGTAATCCGGGAACAAATCCCTTACACGTGCCCGGATTATCGCGGGCGGCGACTGGATTAACTCCGTGTGGCGGGCGGCGTTAACGCGCGCGACGCCGCGCCATCGCCGATCGGCGCCGTCGCCCGACACGCAACAGATGCCGGCCGCCGGCACATAGACCGCTGCGCGCAGAGGCCCGGCACAAGCGACGCTAATTGCTCTGTGGACGCGTCGAAGCCACGCACCTGACTCCGTAACCAGCGCCAACTACTTGCTGTTATTTTCCTTCAGGAAGGTAGTGCATTCCTACAAAATCTACGAAACGACACCTTTCCAGCTGTCGACTGAATCGATTGTTGTTTACACTACTGGCCATAGAAATTGCCATAGAAATGCAGATCATTGGACAAATACATTATACTAGAACTGACATGTGATTACATTTTCACGAAATTTGGGTGCACAGATCCTGAGAAATCAGTACCCAGAACAACCACCTCTCGCCGTAATAAAGGCCTTGATACGCCTGGGCATTGAGTCAAACAGATCTAGGATGGCGTGTACAAGCACAGCTGCCCATGCAGCTTCAACACGATACAACAGTTCATCAAGAGTAGTGACTGGCGTATTGCGACGAGCCAGTTGCTCGGCCACCAGTGACCAGACGTTCTCAATTGGTGAGAGATCTGGAGAATGTGCTGGCCAGGGCAGCAGTCGAACATTTCCAGTATCCAGAAAGGCCCGTACAGCACCTGCAACATGCCGTCGTGCATTATCCTGCTGAAATGTAGTGTTTCTCACGGATCGAATGACGGGAAGAACCACGGGTCGTAACACATCTGTTCAAAGTGCCGTCAATGCGAACAAGAGGTGACCGAGACGAGTAACCAATGGCACCCCATACCATCACGCCGAGAGATACGCCAGTATGGCGATGACGAATACACGCTTCCAATCTGCGTTCACCGCGATGTCGCCAAACACGGATGCGACCATTATGGTGCTGTAAACAGAACCTCAATTCATCCGAAAAAATTACGCCTTTCCATGCGTGCACCTAGGTTCGTCGTTAAGTATACCATCGCAGGCGCCCCTGTCTGTGATGCTGCGTCAAGGGTTACCGCAGACATGGTCTCCGAGCTGCAAACGTCGTGCAGATGGTTATTGTCTTGCAAACGTCCCCATCTGTTGACTCAGGGATCGAGACGTGGCTGCACGATCCGTTACAGCCATGCGGATAAGATGCCTTTCACCTCGACTGCTAGTGATACGGGGCCGTTGGGATCCAGCACGGCGTTCCGTATTACCCTCCTGAACCCACCGATTCCATATTGTGCTAACAGTCATACGATAAACCGCAATCGCGATAGGCTACAATCCGACCTTTATCAACGTCGGAAACGTGATGGTACGCATTTTTCCCCTTTACACGAGGCATCACAACAACGTTTCACCAGGCAACGCCGGTCAACTGCTGTAGGTGTATGAGAAATCGGTTGGAAACTTTCCTCATGTCAGCACGTTGTAGGTGTCGCCACCGGCGCCAACCTTGTGTGAATGCTCTGAAAAGCTAATCATTTGCATATCACAACATCTTCTTTCTGTTGGTTAATTTCGTTTCTGTAGCACGCCATCTTCGTGGTGTAGCAATTTTAATGGCCAGTAGTGTACATTGTGTTGACAGAAACATGAACAAGTTCTCAACGTGCACTCAGTTGCTGATATTATTACCCAGTTGACGATTGCCGTTGCTATAGTAACGTTGACTCCGTAACAGTACCAGTATCGAGCATATCAAAGACCCATTACAGCAGTTGTGGGTCAACTTGGCAGAGAATACAACGGCTTTATGACATCCCTACCAGTTAATTCGCAATGGACAGTGTCTTCATTTCTGAGACTGATTTTAAACTGGTTTTACACTGGCTGAGGGTATAGCTGCTTCCTTGTGCAGAGTGCACTCATACATTGCAGTGGGGTAGGTGGAGTCCAAACTCAATGCCCACCCCGACCTCGAAGCAACAAAAGCATGCCTACACACAAAGACACCAGCCCAACCTACTGGAGCTGAAAATTTACTGAATCCCGATCCGTAACTGACAATCTTCTCAACAATATAGCCCTTCTATAGAAATGTAAACACAACGACGAATATTAGGAATCACGTCTTCAGTTTTACTGCTGCCAAAAATGTGACCAACGACTGCAAAAACCCTTCCAGCTGTCGCCATTGTAGATCTAATCACTTTCTCAAGCACTCTCCTAATCTCACGTCTCCTCCAACATGTACACTGTCTGACAAAAAAAAAAGCGAACCATGGATAAGACATGGTCGGGTGTCAATGTCACTTCATCACGAACAACATATTGACGAGCATGTAAATGATTACAACTGCGATTTTCTGTGACAGGTAGGACAGCCATCAGAGGGCATTGTATTCTACGTCTTCAGTGAGTTACAAGGCCTAGCATGCTGTATAAGAGTCTTGAAGAGCGTCACATGTTGAGTGATCAGCAGGGAGCAAAGGGAGGTGCTGCGTACCTATTTGTGAAAGGCTTATCAGCAGCTGACAGCGTTTGAAAGCGGCCTCGATATGCATCTTCGTTTGGCCGGCTCGTCGATTGGTGCAATACCGAGATTTGTGGGGCATATGTGTGTGACAGTTATCCGACAGTGGGCTACAAGGGAAAGTGAGGGCAAACTTACTTGTTAAGATTCCGCTCGAGCACTTGTGACCACCACAAGGCAGGACTGCCGTATTGTGCACCAAGCATATCGTAACAGTTTCACCTCTGTGCCTGCCATCTGAGAACAAGTAATGGACTCCCTCTAACATTCTGCTTCATCCTGTACCATTGGTCGGTGACCAGCAGGAGCCAGACTAGGATGTTATCATCCCAAGCAACACAAACGACCACATTTAGAGGGGTACCGCGACCAGCAAGCGTGCAATGCTGATGAATGACTTCACAATGATTTCAGCAATGAATTGGATTGTTCACTACTCCAGAGGACCATTTTCGGCGAATATGGCAGTGAACTGGAGAGAGGTCCCATTCTTGGAACGTGTTGGAGAGGCACAGCGGTATTTCTCCTGTCGTTACATTCAGTTCACGGCTGATACTGATTGAAGAAACTCTGAAGGCACAGGGGTATATCACAGACATCTGCATCATCCTGTATTTTACCTGTCATGCTGCAGTATCATGCTGCCATTTTGAACAGGATGATGTTCCCTCACAAACGTTGCGGTGGTCAGTCCACCCTAATCAGGCAATTGGTGTTGAGCGGAAGGGCTGGACAACATAAGCAACATTCACAGTTTATGACAGCAACACTTTTATTAAACTTTTCATTAGGGAATAAAATTTTATCTTTAAAATTTTTGTGATAATATAAGTTAGCAAAGGATCCTTACAAGCACGGGCAAGCGCCCTATTCAAATAACAACATTAATCTTTAAACAGGCATTAAGTGATTCGCAAGTTAATTAAATTCTGTACACAGTAAAGCTCGCAAAAGGAGACTACAGTAATGACATAAAGTTTAACCAATCATGGATATCACAATTTTTTTAAATAAAATGCAAACAGATACACCCCTTCGTGACAGATTTTCGAAATAGGTGACGTCACATAGGCACGGGTTAATTCAAGTAGCAAAACGGGTGGGGGGGGGGGGGGGGGGGCACTGGACCCAGACCAGAGTCGGCTAGAGCCAGAACCCACAGCAAGCGGGCGAGCTGTACAGGGTGCCGCACACAGTACACTATAACACACTGAAAAAAAGGTCTTAGAGCCTGTGCTACTACATAATTTCAGAGAAAGGTCGGGAGGGGGTGGGGAGGGGGAACGGCTGAGAAAGCGGCAAATATTAATTCCTCAAACGTAAAATAACTACGATGTATAAAATAATAGCCTAAAATAGTCGAGGGTGAATCAATAACTAAGGCCCTTGATGTAACCTTAAAGGACGAGGGCGAATAGCATAATACCAAGTCAGCTCAGAAATTTAAACTACACTAGTAGGTTAACGTATGCTCGCTGAAACTGGGGAGCTCATTTAAATTACCCATTAACAGGATACTGATAAACAGTCAAGTAAGACTACCATTTCACTGTTTACGAGTGAACGAGTAATGCAATTAGATAACACAGAACGTACAGATTCAGTATTGAGCCTGTGCTTTGAACCAACTATAACAACGTCCACACAGCTCAGTGTACCAAGAAATATATTACAGTTTCTTCATACTGGCTTATGACGTCCGTCACTCCGAACAGCAATAGTACCAATTAATACACCTCGCTTACTCGGACTGTATCACATCACAAAATCCAGATAAACCTTTAACCAAACAGAATAACAGGTGTTTACTTAAACAGCATTAAATAGAGGTGACCTTTTGGTTGGCAAGACAACAGTTTCCAGTCATGGTGCCCAATCTTTTATGAAATCCTTTACAGATCCAAATCAGGACCGCACGACTCGATTCGGGTACTGTGGCCGAGTCCAGTTCCCACACTACAAGCCAGGTTCGGTCTTGCAAACGTGTCAAACACACCACAACCTCTGCGTCGTGCCCCGGCCTCCTCAACCACGCTCGCCTCCGATTCTCACGCGCAACGCGGCTCTCCGGCTGTCCCTCCCTAGCGCCACAAGCCCGTCGCGGCCAAAGCCACGTCAAACGGCCGGGCCCAAAGATCACACCATGCCGACCCAATCGATCAATCGACACGAGCAGGCACGGCTCAAACGTCACGTGTGTTTATGATCAGTTGGCATGATGTTCAGGTACTCCCGTGATCAGAAAGATCCCCTGATCCGTCCCTGATAGAACGTGTGTCGGACCAGTTCAGGACTCCGTTGAGGATATGAAGGACCGTTTACAACAGTTTAAGGCCAGCGTGACTCAGCAGAGAGCACAACAGCTTTATGACACCCTTCCCAATTGCATCAGTGCTTCGGTCCAGGCCAGATTATGACTATTTTGTAATCACATACCGTCTCATTTTGTTTCCTCCTCCAGTTTCGGATCCTTGATTCTTTTCTTGCAATATCTGCAACCCACCCAGTGCACTTATACTTCAATGTACAAAGCCCAACCCCCACCATCCAGACCAGAGCCAACAATTCCCATCAAACTCATTGCTTACCCACTCCACCCAGCAACTCTCTACACCTGCCTTCCACAGCTGAAGACACCACAGGATTCATAATTGTAGTCTTTCATAACATCCACCCATCCCAAAAGGCACACACATTTCTACAAATTTCCCTTCCTGCCACCTAAACTCACAAGTTATCGATTCCTGCAAACAAATGCACTTTGTTTCCACACATCTCGACACTTCCTCTTAAACAGACCCCACGCACTCATTCTCCCCAAATCCTTTATATTCTTAAATTAAGACTCATTAGTAGTAGAACATCCTTGTTGTATTCATTTCAGATCTACAGCCAGAACATATCGTCAATTGGACACAATATTTCGGCGGTCCACCTGGCCGCATCTTCAGGTGGGTAGGCTGCCGCACTATCTCGCCAGAACTGATTTCAAACACGCTGCAGCGGGTCCTTTGTACATTGACCGTGGGTCCACCGCGTGTGCGCGAACGTAATTGCCCTCTAGTGGCAGGCACAACAGCGCATCGGTGGCGAAATCTCGCGAAAATGACAAATCGATATCGGACACCGATTTATCGCTTCCGCGAACTATCACAGTCAGTACGATGAACGACCAATGGACATTGGAAACGATTAATCGAAATCAGTCATCGATTTATCGTTTTCGCTAGCTTTTATCACCGGTGCACTGTTGTACCTGTTGCTACAGGGCAGTTATGTTCCCGTACGAGCGATGGATCCACGGTCGGTGTGTAAAGGAGCCGCCGCAGCGAGTTCGATTTCAGTTTCGGCGAAACAGTGCGACAGCCTACTCACCTGAAGATCGTGGCTAGGTGGACCTCCTCAATATTGTGTGCGGATGACGATATGTTCTGGCTGGAGACTTGAGATGAATATAACCAGTTATTACACTGGGAAAGTTTACTGAGCCACAGTACAACATCCTGCACCACTTTATCTGCTCCTTATCAGCCAACAGACTCCTTCTACTGCACATCCTCTCTGAATATCATATCGATACTTTAATGGTGTATAAAACTTACGCTGTAGACATAAATCCATTCACATGGCAAGAGGTGAACTTGGTAAGCCCATCACGATCCATATTGGGCTACAAGGGGAACATTTTATTACGCATTTCTTTTACTGGCGGTCAAAAAGATCCTTGGCACAGTCTTCAAACAAAAGGTACAAGTTGCAATTAAGAAAATATATGCTCATCTGAAGGAGATTTGCCTTTGCTGCGTTAATATCTCGATAGGGTGGGGCAGCTGCTTAATTCATTTATTCCAACTGTCGTTCGCAACGTGTGCAGTGTCGTGCGAAACCATTTATAACCTCTCTTCTTAGGCCAAAATAAGGATATTCCCTTACATCAAATCACGTAACGGATAAGCGCCAGGGATTTTCGTTACGATCGTGTACTGGCAATTCAATACGTTTTACTAATCTACTTAAGAAACAGTTATGAAACTTAAATACTCTTTCTTTCAGGTTCAATTTAATGAGGAGTCCTAAGGAGACGTGGCACGTGCCTGGAAGGAGATTAAACAGAACGTTCGGCATTAGGAGATGCGCTATTTATTAGCATCATCATATATAATAGCAGCCTGTTCCCAAAAATGTTATAATTATTCCAGGAAGAAAACATTAATTAAAAGGGGCCCCTTAAAGTAGTTGCAGGTAGTGAATAGTGCTCTTTCATCTGTGTATCAGCCGGAACTAAATTTAGTGCACTCCAATCCATAAATACGCATACAGGTGTTCGTTTGACTCGTAATTAATTGCGGTGTTGAAGGCAGTTCTCCCTCAGTAACAGAACTTTGATTTCGTTGCATGTGGTTACCCCGCAGGCAAAAGGGTGGTCATACAAGCAAATGAATGAAATTCTGAAAACAGCTAACGAGTATATATTTTCCACGCGTGTTACGGTTCGTTGTAATCACAATCCTCTATATTTTAAATGCCGCAAACTCGATTGCGGTTGGACGGATTTGATTGCGTGCGTCTGCATGTTCACATAAAGGATAGACGCAATCCAGCAAAAAAAAATGACCTCGAAACAACGATCAACGCAACATAACACAGATACAAAAGTTATAACGTATATTGAATAATTAGTCTTCCACGACTTGATAAGATACGGACAACAGCACAGTGTGCTATCACTAACCAAACTGGAATAAGTAAATTACGAAAATATCCAGCTCTCTGCTGCTTTTAAATGATGTGTATTAACAATCATTTCATATTTTTGGGCCACAGTCCTCTAATAAACTTTAATTGTCATTTCCGCCATTTGTCTGTACAACTTCTTTACTTTATATAATGATCTCGGCGTTAAGTGATAAGTAAGACAATGTTGGGTATAATAATACTTTGTTAAGTGAAGTCATTGCCAGGATCTAGAGGAAACAGTTAAAGACCAACTAATAGAAGGGTTGAAGACACGTGGTCAGATCTTGACCAAAGACCGTTACAAATTTACGCAGTGCATCTGGATTTACTGAAATGTTTTCGATACTTGAACCAAATTATTGCCTACCACGTAACTAAAGTTAATGAACTTCTCCCCCTACCGAATTTAGCAATTACGCCTCACAAATAATATGCAACATTGTCTCAAACTATGTAGCAGGGAACAAGCCTACTTGCAGTTCACCAGTACCGCTAAGAATGATTCGAAAACCAGCCAACGGTGGCATGCCGGAGAGGGCTAACGGTATCTTCGTTTCTTTAATTTAGTTGATCGTGCTAATGAAATAGCTTGAACTCTGACCAGACAGCAAGCTACGCGAGAGTGTATCTGTGTTGGGAACTCAAAGATGGTTGGTGCAGCTTGTAAGGTGGAATGCATATCGGGATTACCATTACGTTCCAAATCGTCCAACCACCCACACTTCGCAAAAATTATCATGGGATGGTAGAGAAAGTCAAGAGGTGGCTGGTATTCAAACAAAATAAAGTCACTTCAGCGCATTATTTCCCCAAGCGTCTTAGCCACTACTCAACCAGATACTGTTGAAACTTTGTCTGTGTGGCTATACAGATGAAACAGAAAAACATCACAACTAAAATAACATGAATAGCTTGAAACGTCCCCTTTGAACAATTTATATATGGCTGTGCTTAACCTGACACACAATATTTTGTTAGCGCAACGCAATCTGACTTTCAAAATTCCCTGCAAAAGAATGGCCCTGACTAACATTAAACTATACCTTTCACAAATCACTTACCTCACAAAAATCTTCGCTGCTCAAGCTACTGCAATACAGCGAGCGCCACTACTGCCAGCTAAATAAAAGATTCAAACTATGGAAGGCACTAACTACTGATAGGGATAGTTAGCAAATGAAAGATATTAATAGAGAACAAACAATGTATTTACCTTGATATCATCATATATAAATATAGCAGTTCATGACAAATTACAAATCTCCGCCATCTCTCTCCCCACATCCACCACTGCTGGCGGCTCACCTCCAACTGCGCAACGCTACGCGCTGTTCACATCCAGCTGCCGCTGCCCAACACTACAATGGCAGACAACAACGCAAACTAGCCACAGACTGCACACAGCACAGCCAGTGATTTTCATATTGAGCGCTACGTAACGTTGCCAATAAGAAAACATAAACAGCCTACTTACATAGAGAAAACATAAACAGCCTACTTACAAGCTCTACTACGGACCTGTTCACAATACAAACCCTGAACAATATTCCTATGGAACACCCCATCCTTACTCTGTTCCTAAGGCTACAACCATTACGTGTACAAACCCAGTCACTGCAGCCTTTAGGATTTCCTCATCCATGCAACCTATACTTTTTTTCATCTAGATTATTGCCACTAACCTTCACATTTATAGGAAATCCCATGCAGAATGCCATTGACAGCGTGTCCATTTATTGACTCCCTCCAAGGAGACATTCTTTCATCACCGCAGACGTGAAAGTAATTTCATTCCCAACGTCATCATTGCGTTTCCTAAGCCCATTGAGCATATTACTGAGAAGCCCTCGAATCAGTAGGAAGTGACCACCTATCTGTCCTACTTTCTAACACACCCTAATCGCGTACCGACCACCAGTTCCGCTCTCAAGCATGTACAGAATTACTCCTGAACGAAATGGAACACCTACAGAGAATAACAAGCAGATCAAAAGTGAGAACCATTAATTCTTCTTCCAAGAACCAGGTGACACCCACCACAAAGCCATCCTCCTGCAAAAGTGCTCTTGTCCAACGTCATCAGCTACTACTTTCCAACCAGACCGAACTATCCAAAACATCCCATACTTCCTACATGAGCTCTGCTCCTCTTTCATGAACCCCCATCACTTTACAGACCTTCCCTGATGAACTGTGTCCCAGACATAATCTCACTCTGTCGTAAGGCCCAGACAGATCAAAAGTCAGCTTAACGCATAGAAATGCCAGGATTGGCTTTAGACATGCTCCAACCGCAACACTGCACAACCCATTAACTCCTTTAAGTCTTATTGACCACCACCCCCCTCCTCCCTATTACCCTCTCCTGCGGAATAATCTCTCCTTAACCTACCATCCTGAGCGAAGCCAGCCACATTGCATCTTCTCTGACACCTTATCAACAACTCGTGATTCCCACATCGATTACTGCTTACTCCCAACAGTTCATGAGTGCACCAACACCTCCCCAACCTCTTGCCTCTGGCTCCCACTACCTAGGCAACATACTGGCAGAGTATAACAGGCAGGGTATAACACTCCAGTTATAGCAAAAGATATTAAAGAGATGCTAAGAAAATATCTCAGTCGCGAATGTGTTACTTTTAGACACCTGAAACAAACCACTCTCCTTCTTGCAATCCTATCCTGAACAATTGGAAGCCTATGGAACTTTTTATCAAACCTAACACACCTACAACTTACACCTTTTGTTACTGTCCCATCACCCTCACATATGTGTTTAGTAAGTTCATCCAGTCTCTTGTGTCCCGAGAAATAAATATGCATAAACATCTATACCAGCACTCACCCATTCCTGCCAGTGTGGCTTCTGTCTTAACTTCTCTTCCCGCTGACCATCTCCTGAACTTTACACATGTCCTATCCCACCAAATTAATCGAAAATCCGCCACTTCAGTATCCCTCGATCTCTAAAAAGCGCAATCCGATTTCGTCATCAAGCTGCAGGCCTATGCACTTCCAATTAATTATGTCCCACTTATCACACCATTTCTATCCAACAGATCTTACAATGTCACCATCAACATCACCATCTTCCACTCCAAAGCAGTTGGCCTCTCACCATTCTTGTATGTCCTTATCACAGCCAATATGCCTAAGTCACCTATTCCTGAACATCTTCTTCAGTATGCTACTTTTAGTCCACCCTCCAGATATCGCCAGGGTCCCTCTAATTCCATCTCAACCAATGGTCCTCCAAAATAAACACTACCAGTTATTATAGGATGAACCACAAACGTCTTCCACCCCCAAAACTTTTACTTTACCATTTACAACCGTCTTATCCATTTAACTAACACACCATAATATCTCGGACTAACGCTTCATCGTCAACTAACATAGGAACATCACCTGCTAACCGTTCAACGAAGTGTGTATAATGCACGAAAACTACTAACCGACCGTCACTGTGCTTTTGCACCCCTCCACACTCCTCCACACCTACAAATACATTATCCGACCTTCCTACCCTATAAAAACATTGGATGGATTTCATTTCCACCAAACAGAAATTCTATTGCACCCTACAGCCCTAGAACGCCCTGTACTCCTCCTTGCCTTCCGGATCCATTTGTCCTCCCCTGCACGCATCCTCTATGACCCTATGAAATTTCCCACCCTTCTCATACATTACACATTCTACATTACATTCAAACTTGACACTAACTATCCTACAGTTTCCACATCGCTTTCCGATTCTGGTATTCAGCATTACCTATACCAACGCATTCACCCATCTCAACACTTACATACACTCTATATTCCCTACAAACGAAACTATTCCCATTACTCACCATGAAATCCGCCCATGTACACGAGTGCTATTCGGAAAGTGACGTCCAATCGGTCACGAAATGGAAACCGCAGTGAAAATAAAATAATCTTTGATTTTGTACAGTTTGATACACCTTCCAGCTATGTTTACAGCTATTTCTGTACACAGTCGCCGCTTCGACTTAGACATTTTTCGTAGCTTTGTTCTAACTTTCTAATACCCTCGCCTCCTGTGCTCTCAACCAATTCTCTGTGCTGGTCTGCAGTTCGTTGTCTGTGCCAAAATGCTGTTTTCGAAGCCAGTCGTTCGTGTGAACAGAGTTTAACATCAGAGGGAGCTAAGTGCAGCCTGTAGGGTGGGTGATCAAACACTTCCCATCCAAAATGCTGCGGGAGCATCCCCATTGGGCCAGCAGCGTGCGGCCGAGAATTGTCATGAAGAAGGAAATGCTTGACAGGCACATTGTCTAGGGTTACTTTAAATCAGGCGAAACGTCAGACAGGAGACACTGTTGTTGTAGGAAGAGAGCGATACGATAGGGACACTTCCCAACACATCTGCGCAAACCTGCAAAGGATTTTCACTGTCTTTTCCAGTTTGGGACCTATCACAGCTTACTTTCCGAATACACCTCGTACACTATTTACAGCAGAACTAACATAACCTACCTCTAGTACCCTTCTCAGGTCACCTACCTTCACCACTCCATCCACATCCTAACGCTCGATTCAGAATATCTCCCTCGCCACCCTCCTAAATGCCTCAACAAAACATCCACTTAAAACTATAGTATAAATACCATAGTACAGCTAACTATGGTACATGCTCGACAATATTCAGTTTGGGGGCGATGTACATTGATATCAATATAGAAGTAACAAACTTCAAAATACCAAAATCGCTTTTGTAGAGCATTTATTCATATAACCGGTTTTATCAATGTTGGAATCCGGACCTTATGCACTACACTTCAAGGAATCACGACCATGTGTACGCTCATTTGTGTTATTACTGTTATTATTACGTGACACAAATGATTGTACACATGAGAAAATACCTTGATGCTATAAAGGTACAGCCTCCCACGGGACACATATGAAATGTCCGATACCACCTTCTTTTTATATGCATCTGGATAGTTATTGGACAACTCAGTGCTTCCTAAGGCCTTGTATTTGTGTCTTTATATGAATCATTCTGTCCTGTTTGATAAAAAAACTTGATATTCATTGCGAAGGCATGTGGTATTTTAATGGAGGGACATGCGTTGTCGTAGTTATTGGTGGATAGTTGTCATTTATAAAATTGTGTACATATACTAAATTAAGTAACTAATCTAGAAATTGAAGTAGTAAGTCCTTAGCAATAAATAATTAGAGACTGCAGAGATGTCAGCGTGAAAAAATGCTTCTAATTAACAAAATGGTAATCTAAAAATCCAATAGCAGAACACCTCCCTATCTTGAGATACAGCTTAAAAGATATTACCAAACGATGTATTTTCATTTGTTATTTATATTTATGTCTTCCTCTGTAATTAATATTCTTTGTAATTACATTTCTAATTAACTCTCCAATTGCTTACATCTCACAGTTTTCCAAACTCTAATCAATTACGTAACTAACATAATATGAGAGACATTATTGTAATTAATGTTCCAAATGATTTTCTTATGAGAGCCTAAAGATATTACTATAAAAGATTGTCATCGAATATTGTATTTTATACCTTATTTGGCTGTAACATCAGTTTCTTCACGTTATGCAAATTTTAATTCTAACATCAAAATTATACAAAATTAATAATGCTTTATTTTGGAAGTTGTTGTTAAAATTCTATATGAAGCGATGCATCGGTGCTGTGAGGAGTAAGTTTTTGGAGTTACTTTTGGAAGTCAAAGAGATCAGTGAAGTCTGTCCACATTTTGTTTACATGACGAGTGTGCAGTTCGGATGTCAATTAATGTGAATAAATTTTGTGAAGCATAAAAATTTCGCATTCATTCTTCAATGGGCCAGACAGAAAGAACTTACATGACACTCAACATGAATCGTTACATTTGGTGGAGTTGAGCTGGAATCGACGTTTGATATGTGGAAATATGTTTAACAAGTGCCTGTTTCAGGTGAACATAAGACGAATGCCAAGCACAAATTGTCTTGAAAAATTTTGTGTTATGGACCCAGGGAACGAATGGATCTTGCCACATGGAAAGAGCTGGTGTGGATAATAAGGACCAAATTCTCAGGCAGCACTGTCACCTAACAGATGAGCAACAGTCTATTTTCGTAATTAGTGTTTTTGTGAAAGTGACAAACATTTGTGTGGGAAGTTTTTATATTTTGTAATTTACCATGACTGATAACAACAAGGTAAAAATGAGTGAGGAAGAATTTGTAAGTAGCGAACCAACGGAAAACACTTCAGACCCATGATCAAGTGTCAGTGAACTATCGCCCAGTAGTAATCAAAGCTTAGATCGAAGCTTTGGTGGAGAGGCTTCCAGTGAAAATGTCGCCACGAGTACTACAATTGCACAGGGAAGAGTAGGCAGAGATGATTTGTTTATGTTATTAATGCAGAATACGACAGAAGCTAAGGAACAGATGGGATAGACGAGGCAAGAAGCGAATGAACAGATGGAACATATGAGGCAAGACGCGAAGGAACTGATGGGGCAGATAGGCAAGAACTGAAGGAACAAATGGAACAGGTTGGGTAGGATACTAGTAAGACAAGGGAAATCCAGAATGGTTTGGCACCACTAAAAATTACTATTGAGACAGGGCAGGGTGAACTTAACATTCGTGTAGGAGCAGTAGAAGAAAGGTTAGAAATATTAGAAACTAATTTCATGCAAGAGTTCTCAAAGAACGAGGAGAGACTCGAAAAACTAGATTAGCATATAGACGCAGAAAATTCTAAACCTAAAGCAGAGGTTGTTCAGGCTAGGAGAATCTTAGAAGAAAAAGTATAATCTTACAAAAGAAACTCTGAGCAAAATTTTACAGACATTACCAATCAAATATGTAATGCACAACTGAAGTGTGATGAAAAAACAGATTTCTGTAAAAATAATGTTGTAGATTTAAGTGAGAAAGTTGTAGAACTACAAGAGGGTGCAGCTCAAAGAAATTTTGTTGGGGATATTAATTTAGCATGTGATGGCATACCATTAAAATGCTTTCTAGGAGATGGTAATTTGTATCCTGTTGATTTTTTACCAGCATTGTAAAAATAATTTTTTTAATGACATGACAGAAATGTTAAAATTAAATTTGTTAAGGGATGTTTGGATGGAGAAGCAATCTCATGAGCCAATCAGAATGTTAATTGTACAATGTCATATGATGAATTTGAAACAAAGTTCTTGAATAAGTTTTGGTCAGAATCTGAACAGACTAGGATTAACAGTAAGTTATTGAATTTTCGAATGTATAGGGAAGGTGTTGGTAGCTTCAAGTGTTTTTGTGAAAACCAACTGAGGAAATTAGTACACTTGGACAAACCTTTTGATGAACTAATACAAATAGATGCCTTAAAAAGGAGATTACCGGAAAGAGTACAGTGGGAGTTGATTTATGGACCAGACGACTCTGTAGATCAGTTCTTGAGATAGGTAGATTAGTTCAGAGCAGGAATCAAGGTAGGAGGGACAATGAAATTCAGAATAATATTAGTGGTTACAATAGAAGTGGTAATAGATGGATCAACCACAGAAATGGGAATGGAAACAGAGGATATGACAACTGGGACGGACCTTGGGAGAATAATAACAGACAATTGGATAATCACCAATCAAGACCAGGCAATTTAAACTCACAGACACCTCATTAGGAGCCTGTCACTTTGGGGAGGGAAATAAGTACAAAGATCAGGCTAAACACTACTGGCCTAGAGACATCGAAAATAATTACAGAAGACAGAGTAATCGAAGATATTGGAGTGGAAATGACAGAACTAATGTAAGAAGAGCACATCAGATTAGCAAATTACAATTTGACAGTAAATTCTGGAAACATATGAATGAAAGTGTGGAAGATAGAAGTATTAGCATCTGTAAGAATATTGAAGAAGTTCCATTAGAGGACGGAAACGACTTCAAATCTACATAACCAGTGCGGCGAAGAAATTTGCGAAGAAAATGTTTTTTGGTAATCTTGAGGAGTTTGGATTAAGTAAATTAATGGAGGAAGAATCTATCACTCTTAAACACTGAAGTGATAATACTTGTACTGGTGTACTTGTCAACAATTCTGGTGATCATTGTAAAGATGTTGTAGAAGTCCCTAGTATTGGAGATGATATCATGTCTGACGATGATGATAGTGAAAGTGACACTAGTAATGGTGAACAGGAGGAAGAATTTGATGGCATTGTGTATATGAAGGTTAAAGAAGATTTAATTAGTGCTGAAGAAGATGATGTCAGTAGTATTTGTGAAGAATATGGGAACCAGACGGTAGCAATGGAAACTGGGCAGGTATCATCAGATAAGGAACTTGTGGACAGACATTATGGTTTAGATGCGATGCTAGATACTTTATGAGATACTTAAAAGGTTTATAGTGACAGCAACAGAGCAAAAACGGTCATCAAGATTATTTGTGAAGAACTGAATTCCAACTGGGAAAGTGCAACCAATAAGGAGGCTTACAGTGAGATCGGTTCTGGGAAAAGAATACAGTGTGTAAAAGAGGGACATGGCATCAAGTAATCCTCAGATGTAGCTCTAAGTAAAATTTAGACAAGTAAGAGAAATTGTGCAGAAAAAATTAATATAAAGAACTTGGACTTTAGCGAGATTGAGAATGATTTGTTGCATGAAGATGAGGAAAGCAGGAAGGAAAATGTTTTGGGTTGCCATATAAATGTAAAAAAAGTTGCAGATTATTAAGGTGTTTGCCTCTTAGATATGGGTCGTCCGGTCTGTGCCATTTTTGAAAAATTGGACAGCAAATAAGACATATTGCTAACTTTGAAAAATATCCTCTTATTGGAGTCTAAATTACAGGAGCAACTGGTAGGCACAGCAAAGTTGTAAACAGGCAAGCCTTCATTTCTTTCACCTTTAATGATGTAAAGTATAACCAAGGATGTTTTGTAGTACCTGACCTCAATCAAAATATTTTTTTCGGAATAAATTGGATACAAGGAGTAAGTGCGGATTTTGACAGGAATAACAAAACATTAAGGCTTACCAACCCAAAGACAGATGTAACGCATGTGACTGAACTAATCATCGAAAATTGCCTAAAGAACAACTTTCATATTAGAAGAGTGAGCTGTGCAAATGTAAAGATTGATGTTAGCCAGGAAGACAGTGAAGAAGAATGCAGTGAAGACAAGTATGCTTAATTATTGTGACCAAACTAAAAGAAGCTGGATGTGAAGAGAAAGAATAGACAAATCAATTAGGTAGTTAGTTGTGAGAATACAAAGATGTGTTTAGTGAGAAACCTGGGAAAGTGAAAACTATGGATGTAGACTTAAACTAAAACCTCACAAACCATTTTTTATCAAATCATATGGAGTAAGTGTCAAACACCAAGAAAAATTAAGATGAAGTAAAAACCCTCAGGAGGACACTTCTTTGTGTTAATTGCGAGGCAAGCACTAGGTCTCCAAGCTACGTAGCATTCTATTTTCTTATTTCGGTTTCGGATGCTACATCTGTTAGTTATCTATTAATCTGTAATGAAGTTATCTCTTGCCAAAAATACTATCCACTCTCCACTTTTTATTAATATGCCTACTGAGTGATATTAATTGAGGAATAATTTGAAAATGTAAACTGTGTACTAAATTTGACTTTCCTAAAATAGTGATTGAACAATTATTGTAGTTACACTCTGTAGAGCATCTATCTGATTAGTGGGTACTTCTTTGAAAATTACAGGAATGGTCATGATTTTATGAACTTGCTAATAAGATCAACAAATGGACCATGGGAAGATACACATGTATCAGTAAATGGACAAGTTGTACTGTGAAAAAAGACATTTTGTGAAAAAGTTTGTTATTACAAGATGAGGTGATGATGAGGTGAGTTTCTTTGATATGGTAAAGAGTTAAATGAGATCTGGGGTATCAAATATACTGTATTGTGGAATATACTGAAATATTAATCAAAAAGAAAGGATACATAAATAATACAACTTTGGTTCATTGACTTTAATCTGTACATAGCTAAGTCTTTAAGATTTAGAAATGCTTAATTTTGTGTTATTTTGTTTGTTAACCATGAACCACGGACCACTGGTGGGAAGGCTTGCGTGCCTCAGCGATACAAATGGCCGTACCGTAAGTGCAACCACAATGGAGGGGTATCTGTTGAGAGGCCCGACAAACGTGTGGTTCCTGAAGAGGGGCAGCAGCCTTTTCAGTAGTTGCAGGGGCACCAGTCTGGATGATAGACTGATCTGGCCTTGTAACACTAACCAAAACGGCCTTGCTGTGCTGGTACTGCATACGGCTAAAAGCAAGGAGAAACTACAGCCGTAATTTTTCCCAAGGGCATGCAGCTTTACTGTATGGTTAAATGATGATGGCGTCCTCTTGGGTAAAATATTCCTGAGGTAAAACAGTCCCCCATTCGTATCTCCGGGCGGGGACTACTCAACAGGACGTCGTTATCAGGAGAAAGAAAACTGGCGTTCTACGGATTGGAGCATGCAATGTCACATCCCTTAATCGGGTAGGTAGGTTAGAAAATTTAAAATGGGGAAATGAATAGGTTAAAATTAGAAATAGTGGGAATTAGTGAAGTTCGGAGGCAGGAGGAACAAGACTTTTGGTCAGGTGAATACAGGGTTATAAATACAAAATCAAATAGAGGTAATGCAGGAGTAGGTTTAATAATGAATAAAAAAATAGGAATGCGAGTAAGCTACTACAAACAGCCCAGTGAGCGCACTATTGTGGCTAAGATAGACACGAAGCCCACATCTACCACAGTAGCACAAGTTTATATGCCAACTAGCTCTGCAGAGGATAAAGAAATTGATGAAATGTATGATGAGATAAAAGAAATTATTCAGATAGTGAAGGGAGACGAAAATTTAATAGTCATGGGTGACTGGTATTCGAGAGTAGGAAAAGGGAGAGAAGAAAACATAGTAGGTGAATATGGATTGGGGTTAAGAAATGAAAGAGGAGGCCGCCTGGTAGAATTTTGCACAGAGCATAACTTAATCATAGCTGACACTTGGTTCAAGAATCATGAAAGAAGGTTGTATACATGGAAGAATCCTGGAGATACTAGTAGGTATCAGATATATTATATAATGGTAAGACAGAGATTTAGGAACCAGGTTTTAAATAATAAGACATTTCCAGGGGCACATGTGGACTCTGACCACAATCTATTGGTTATGAACTGTAGAGTAAAACTAAAGAAACTGCAAAAAGGTAGGAATTTAAGGAGATGTGACCTGGATAGACTGACTAAACCAGAGGTTGTACAGAGTTTCAGGGAGAGCATAAGGGAACAATTAACAGGAATTGGGGAAAGAAATACAGTACAAGAAGAATGGGTGGCTCTGAGGGATGAAGTAGTGAAGGCAGAATAAGGATCAAGTAGGTAAAATGACGAGGGCTAGTAGAAATCCTTGGGTAACAGAAGAAATATTGAATTTAATTGATGAAAGGAGAAAATATAAAAATGCAGTAAATGAAACAGGCAAAACCGAATACAAACGCCTCAAAAATGTGATCGACAAGAAGTGCAAAATAGCGAAGCAGGGATGGCTGGAGGACAAATGTAAGGATGTAGAGGCTTATCTCACTAGGGGCAAGTTAGATATTGCCTACAGAAAAATTAAAGAGACCTTTGGAGAAAAGAGAACCACTTATATGAATATCAAGAGCTCAGATGGAAAGCCAGTTCTAAGCAAAGAAAGGAAAGCAGAAAGGTGGAAGGAGTATATAGAGGGTCTATACAAGGGCGATGTACTTGAGGACAATATTATAGAAAATGAAGAGGAGGTAGATGAAGATGAAATGGGAGATATGATACTGCGTGAAGACTTTGACAGAGCACTGATAGACCTGAGTCAAAACAAGGCCGCGGAAGTAGACAACATTCCATCAGAACTACTGATGCCTTGGGAGAGCCAGTCCTGACAAAACTCTAGCATCTGGTGAGCAAGATGTATGATACAGGCGAAATACCCTCAGACTTCAAGAAGAATATAATAATTCCAATCCCAAAGAAAGCAGGTGTTGACAGATGTGAAAATTACCGAACTCTCAGTTTAATAAGTCACAGCTGCAAAATACTAACGCGAATCCATTACAGAAGAGTGGAAAAATTGGTAGAAGCCGACCTCGGGGAAGATCAGTTTGGATTCCGTTGAAATGTTGGAACACGTGAGGCAATACGGAACCTACGAGTTATCTTAGAAGAAAGATTAAGGAAAGGCAAACCTACGTTTCTAGCATTTGTAGACTTAGAGAAAGCTTTTGACAATGTTGATTGGAATACTCTCTTTCAAGTTCTAAAGGTGGCAGGGATAAAATACTGGGAGCGAAAGGCTATTTACAATTTGTACAGAAACCAGATGGCAGGTATAAGAGTCGGGGGGCACGATAGGGAAGCAGTGGTTGGGAAGGGAGTGAAACAGGGTTGTAGCCTCTCCCCAATGTTATTCAATCTATATAGTGAGCAAGCAGGAAATGAAATAAAAGAATAATTTGGTGTAGGTATTAAAATCCATGGAGAAGAAATAAAAACTTTGAGGTTTGCCGATGACATTGTAATTCTCTCAGAGACAGCAAACGACTTGGAAGAGCAGTTAAACGGAATGGACAGTGTCTTGAAAGGAGGATATAAGATGAACATCAACAAAAGCAAAACGAGGATAATGGAATGTAGTCGAATTAAGTCTGGTGATGCAGAGGGAACTAGATTAGGAAATGAGACACTTAAAGTAGTAAATGAGTTTTGCTGTTTGGGGAGAGAAATAACTGATGATGGTCGAAGTAGAGAGGATATAAAATGTAGACTGGCAATGGTAAGGAAAGCGTTTCTGAAGAAGTGTCAGGAAGCCATTTCTTAAAGTATTTGTATGGAGAGTAGCCATGTATGGAAGTGAAACGTGGACGATAAATAGTTTAGACAAGAAGAGAATATAACCTTTCGAAATGTGGTGCTACAGAAGATTGCTGAAGATTAGATGGGTAGATCACATAACTAATGAGGAGGTATTGAATAGAATTGGGGAGAAGAGGAGTTTGTGGCACAACTCGACAAGAAGAAGGGACCAGTTGATAGGACATGTGCTCAGGCATCAGGGGATCACAAATTTAGCATTGGAGGGCAGTGTGGAGGGAAAAAATCGTAGAGGGAGACCAAGAGATGAATACACTAAGCAGATTCAGAAGGATGTAGGTTGCAGTAAGTACTGGGAGAAGAAGAAGCTTGCACAGGGTAGAGTAGCATGGAGAGCTGCATCAAACCAGTCTCAGGACTGAAGACCACAACAACAACAACAACAACATGCCAATAGTATAGGATAATATGTGAATCCTTTAATATATTGATACCTGCAGCGACCTTAATTGTAACCTACGAGTAATGAGTTCATCCCTGTTCCTACCTAAAGAACTGTATCCAGGATCCTTACCTGACCTGGAAGTGAAAATTAAAAAACAGTGAAACTAATGGTGGGCTGTGCTATTGCAGTGTACATATTGCCAGAAAATGGGGGTTGCAGACACAAGACGGACAGCACAAAAGGACTGATGATTGTGATCTGCCAGTTCCTTAAGATGTGTAACGTGAACCAGTGACTGGAGTGACAGCTAAGAGAAGAAAACCTTTTTTGATTTTATATATGTATTTATCAGCCATTCGTACAAGGAAGACTTGTAAGAGTGGCTGGGAGGGGTGTATAACGGTACAGCCTCCCACAGGACTCACATAAAATGTCCGATACTATCTTTTTTATGTGCATCCAGATAGGTATCAGACAATTCAGTGCTTCCTAAGGCCTTGTATGCGTGTCTTTATATGTATTACTCCGTCCTATTTGATAAAAAAAAAACTTGATATTCTTTGCAAAAGCATGAAGAATTTCCTGAAAGGATTTGCGTTGTCGTAATTACTGGTAGATTGTTGTCATTGATAAAATTGTGTACATATACTAAATTAAGTAACTAATCAAGAAATTGAAGTAGTAAGTCCTTAGCAATAATTAATTAGAGACTGCAGAGATGTTAGCATGAAAAATAAATGCTTCTAATTAACAAAATGGTAATCAAAAAATCCAGTAGCAGAACACCTCACTATCTTGACATACAGCTTAAAAGTTATTATCAAACGATGTACTTCCATTTGTTACTTATATTTATGTCTTCCTCTGTAATTAATATT
Source organism: Schistocerca piceifrons (assembly GCF_021461385.2). NCBI lineage: Eukaryota > Metazoa > Arthropoda > Insecta > Orthoptera > Acrididae > Schistocerca > Schistocerca piceifrons. Next base: position 105,504,899 of record NC_060141.1, on the reverse strand, counting down.
CTTTGTAATTACATTTCTAATTAACTCTCCAATTGCTTACATCTCACAGGATTCCAATTTCTAGAATTTTAGGTTTTATTTGTGCAATTTATGTAGGTAACTGGATAAAGCACGAGCTCTGTACTATCATTGAATATTAGTATCCAAATCCAAACCAATTGCTTACGTAACTAAAGTAATATGAGAGACATGATTGTAATTAAAGTTACAAATGATTTTCTAATGAAAAACTAAAGATATTACTATAAAAGAGTGTCATTGAATATTGTATTTTATACCTTATTTGGCTGTAACATCAGTTTCTTCATGTTTTGTAAATTTTAATTGTAACATCAAAATTATACAAAATTAATAATGCTTTAGTTTGGAAGCTGTTGTTAAAATTCTATATAAACTGATCCATCGATGCTGTGAAGACTCAGTTTTTGGAGTTACTTTTGGAAGTCAAAGAGATCAGTGAACTCTGTCGATGTTTTGCTTATATGACGAGTGTGCAGTTCGGATGTCAATTAATGTCAATAAATTTTGAGAAGTATGAAAATTTCGTAGTCATTTGTCAATGGACCAGGCAGAAGAAACTTAAGTAACATTTGGCATGAATCGTTACAAAGTGTAGTTCATAAAATGGAAAGACTGCAAAAAAGTTTCATGAAACCGGTTGTCTGAGTAAATGCTCTACGAAAGGGACTGTGGCATTTTGAAATTTGACACTTCTATTTTCCTACCCCTCATATCACACAAAATCTGTTCAGCTCCTTTCTCCTCTGTGCAAAAATTTTAAACAATCAACAAATCAGTCACATATCTTTTTAACCAACAACTTAACTGACTGAAGTTATTTTATTCAGTGTCAGTGTCAGTATTCTGTTTCGTAGCAATATGAAAAATTGTTAATATGTAAAGTTTTGGAAATAGTTTTACTGAAGAGTACGTAACGCATCTCTTCTCGCCATGTCTAGTACCCAAACATTCACAACTGGTGATGTTAAAAAAAAATGTACATGTAGCTCACGAATCTTTTTAAACTAATTATTTTTGTTAGCATTACTGAGCTTCTTTAGTAAGGCTTCCATTCATATATGATAAAATTTATGAATAAAATTTAAGGTCCATAAAGCTCTGTCTCATAATTTTCTAGAAATACTTTCCATCAAACTGAAATAAGAATTCTTTTTTAACTTCTTTGTTGATTAGAATGTATCAACATTTCTGATAATGTGATTGTAGTCTAACTCTATTTTTTTTAGTCAGTTCATTTTAAATTAGTCTTAAAACCGAAGCTCCATTCAAATTTTAAATATTTTTATATTTCAAGTGAAGCCTTCACCTTCATTATTCCACTTTCATCATTATTCTCATTATAATAACTTTTAGGTCCAGCCAAAGTTTCCACATTGACTTCACAATCATCAGTATATATTCCATGTCTGTATCAAAATGGCTAACATTATTCCCTAATTTGTCTAACCTGTCATACAAACTAAGCCTTGTGCTTCATGTGGTGAATGCTGGTACAAAGATATTGGTAGCTGTATCATTTCCTACGTAATAATCCTTGTAACTGTGCTTCATCTGCACTGTACTCTCATTAATGAACTTTATATCTATATTAACTAACCTATAATTCAATAGTATCTCATAAAATTGTTGTATATCTGCCACATACTCAGTTTTGCCCATAATTTGCTGTTGACCAAATTTTCCCCATCACGAATTCAGATGTATCTCAATGCAAGCTATTTTTTGAGGATCTTATCAGCATTTCAGTCAATATCCAATTTGCACAATTTGATATATATCTTATTGTTTTCAAAATTGTGGTCTGATTTCTAATTTAATCTTTACAAAATGCCTTACCTAGTCTTTAAGCATGTTGTTACCTTTATTTCTAAAACACGATACTTCACAGGTACATACAATTATATATCCTTTTTCCGCAGCTTTATTTACTTTATCAGTTATCCAAGTGCCAATCAAACTTCTTTCCTTATCGTTGTGAGTGCATTTATTTATTTTGTTGGCATTGCTGCCACACACAGGAAACAACAGTTTCTCATTTTTATAGGTGTTCATATGTACTGGTTAAAGTACATTTTATAAATCTGTACTGTTATTTAGAATAATATCTTGGTCTATAAATTTTGGTTTTGTGCCTCTCAGTATAATAATAACAATATCGTACAGTTGATAAAGACTACACACATCATCAAATCTTGTCTCAATACCATCTGCTTTAGAACTTAATTTTACTGTGTTTGTTCAACCACTATACATAGCATCCCTTGGCTTCAGTCGTTAGAAAACTTTGGGTGACTGTTTTAATTTCTTAAGTTTTTTAAACTCTTTTCAGATAATACACTCACACTCAAACATCTACACTAAATTATATCCAGCATTTCGTATTTCTTCTGTTAAATGTCATCCATCAATTCTTTATTTTTCTTGTTTAGCTCGAGATGTATTTGCTTCACCACCATTAAGAGCACATTGAATATTCTTATTGCTTAAACTGTTTAACCAGGCTATGAATTCTTTACTATAATTCATAAAGTGGTTATACATTAAAAACATGCCAAGTGTGCTCATTGTACCCATTTGCTACAGTGGACCATGGTCGAATCATGGCCAGAGGACAGAAATTTTTTCTACTTTTCAGCTAACCTTCACCTCACAATAACGCGAGGTGTTCCCAGAACGACACGTGTTTCGGATTGCACGTGGAAGTTTACTTTCCCTTTCTCCAAATGAGTAACTAGTGTTAGATTAGGGGCACGCAATTTGTTGAAGTTTTGTCAAATAAGATTCTTTGTACCCAGCCACAAGGCCACACAGATTTATTATCAGGTAGTGCGAGCACAGAGAAAGATCGCGGAAAATAACTTACGGGCAGGCAACAACTTGCAATTAATATCATTAATTTTACTGACTACGAGAAAGCGACAGGTGTTATGGTACTTGCAACGGATGACTGTTGAGACTTTTATGGCCTCTTGTCGACAAATTGCCTGTTGGCTATTGCCTCGGGATCATTGGCCAACGTTTATTTCATTGTTTGTCTGATATTTCACCGTCCCAAGTGGCTACCGTCGTCAAAGTTTCACCCAACATTGCTATTTTTGGGCTCCACCACCAGCAGTAGAGGGTGAAGTTTTGAAAATACCAGGCACTTGTGCTGGCGAAACGTCAGAAGAATTATCACTGAAACGTCGGCCGAAGATCCCGAGACAGAAGCCAACAGATAGCTGAAATACTACAGCAAATGGGGAGCTGTAAGTGATAAGCTGGCAGGGCACCGAAACGTAAAGTTTGAACGAGTAAAGACAACTTTAGTTTTAAATGATAATCCAACCAGTTTTTACATATTCCTTTAATACGTTATATGTGAGGTACTAAAATCATTGCCAGGAAATGGGTAATATCATTTTAGAATTATGAATTGAACTATTTAACTTCAGGTACCAAACCGTTGAATTTCACCCCTCTCCGATGGTTCAGTTTTAACATGGATTAAATAAAAAACGACAAGTATGAACTAAAATAGAGATAACATTTCATTTAAGAAACGTTCCATAATATCAAACTGAACATTGACAAACATTTAGTTATCAACTATCTGTGAAAAAGCTGGTCTGAGACAAATAAAACTTAAAGAACAACGCCCAGCTAGCTTACAACAAGTAGTAAAGTTAACCCTGAGTACCAATAGACTGGACGTAGATATCACTCTAAGGGTAGCAAGGAAGGAACACAGAGGATCAACAGAGCCGGATGTGTGCTGTACATATGGAGCTCCAATTCGTTCTGCGTGGCTATAAGGCAGGTTGGTGCAGTACAGGTCTGAGAGGGCATTTTACTTGTTAGCAGCATGCCTATATTGGCTTCTCTTCCAGACGGGCGGTCGGTGCGGACATCACAGGGTCAGAAAATGTAGTGCTCGCAAGACATAAATGGATTTAACTGTTTAACTTGGTTTGTTTCTTAATCGGCTGGACTAGCTTTTTAATTGTGAGCCTGCCTAACTTGCGCATATTCTAGCGTTGTGTAGGCTTTTGCCGTGTTCTTTACATTGCGTAGCTCTTCCATGAACAGAACCAGTATTTGCTTTGAGGTGCCTTATGTCCGCTACCGCTGTATTATTTTGTTCTCAGCTTGATGCCAGTAACATCAGATCATAATAGTTCCTTCCAGCTTGAGTACTTAATTAGTTCTAGATTTGTTTACTTACGGTTAACTGACATTGTAAACAGGATTACCTTCCACTCACCTTTTATTGCAAAGCAATAATTATGTGAGTCTCCTGTATTTTATGAAAGTGTTATTTCCTGAAATATATGAGATTTGGATCACATTATTAATATGTGACACTGAAGTTGACAAGTGTTTGGAGCCCCACATCCCCCCCGAAATTTATCATTTCCAGTGCATTGATGCACCACATTGCTCTTAACTTTCGTTTTCCCCTTAAAAATCTGATGGTGATCGGAGACAATACGTGTGTTAAGAAAAGCAGCGAAGCAAATTTCGTCACTGTAGCAGCGGTCAACTGAAAAGCAAAAGTATCACATTGGACTGTACACGTCTCTCGTGAAATTTTGCATCAGGTCCGCAAAAAGCCCTAAAAAATCCTTAACAGGACCATTTAATTCCAGTAATCCCTTACACATAATTTAATTGCTGAAAATGAAGTTTCCAATGTTAATTTATTAACGCAAGCTATAGATTGATTTATACCATACAGGAATACATTTAAAAGAATCATTGGGGTGAATGTTAAAATTTACGAGCACATTAGCAATTAAACACCCATCAGCTTCCAAACACAGAGCCAGACGTTGCAACGTTTAAATACAACTGAACGATGATAATCCCATCACTGTGATTCGTCATCGTACAGGACTCATTGTTCATCTGAACTGTGATTTTGGAAAATTGCACTGTCTCAAGATCTTATAAATAATACGTGAGACATGAATAGAAAACAATCATTTTATCCATTTGTAAGTATTTGCAAATTGAAAACGAATGTTCCACACCAAAAGATACAAGCTTTTCATTGGTTTCGCATGGCAACAGACACTGAAGACGTACTTAACGTAACATAAAAGGTAATGGAAATTTGAGTATTCATCACATACGCACCAAAAAGGTGATATGAATTTAGAGTGGTACAAGACACATTTTTTACTATGGGCTCCAGACGGGAAAATTTCATTAACACATGCGGAGCGCTCGCTGATTACTGTCGATCTTATTTTATTCTATTTCGAAATAACAACGCGTTATTGAGGCTTTGCATGATGTTGAAGTTTAGTACTTTCTCAAAAATGTAAGGTGCTTCTATTTTGAGTGTACTCTGTTCATGTCACCTAAAATATTTATCAGGTATCTGTTTTCGGTGCGTCAATGGTTTAACTCAACATAAGATAAGTTGATCGATGTGTTCGTTAAAAGTGGTGTGCAATAGCTCCCTAATATTTGAAAAACGCTGTAATTCGCTCATAATAGAAACTTGGTTTTTACGACCAGTTTCAGCCCTGAGATAGTCAGCAGATATTCTGTAATCCAAATATGGGAATAGATGAAATGGATTTCACTTTTAACTCCCAATCTAACTCTATCTGGTGTATACGCTAAGAGAAGTTAAGTACCAGCAAGTCACATATTTACATAAGAAATTTTAAATTAGCTTACAAGGAGATATAAAAACTATGGCATCAGTCAGCTTATAATCCATGATGAGTCAGTAAAAAGAAATGTACAAACCATAATATAACGGAGCTGATAGAAATACTTAAAGTACGAAGCGTTTATGCAGTGGTACGTCTTGTCAAGATATTTAATATACTTCATTGTAAAATAATAAAATTTACCAAACACTGTCGATCTTCTTTCTGCATATACAGTTTGGTTCTTACATGATATGAGAAGGGCCTCAGTAAGTCTATTACACATTTGCTGTACTTCCTTTACTCTACATACAAACTGAAGTATATTGTATCCATTACAGAGCGCTGCAAAACGAAAACAATGAGCATACTAAACGTAAGGTGTTGGGTATTTCACATAACGAAAATAAAAATCGACACTCATTTGTACGTCATTAGTTTCAATGCTAATGCTTTCTTTTGTAATACACATAATATACTGTTGCCTGCAAAGTATAGATTGTTACGTATTTATATGTGACCGTTGAAAATGCTCTTAGTTACATATGATACGTAAGGTTTATAATCGTGAAGGCATTAGTCGCAGGAATCTTAGTGTAAATTGTAAACAGTGATCAGCTGTGTGGACGCCAGGATACTCAGAATTTTATAACCAGACTATATCTATCGAACGAAGACTGACAATGTTTGGTACGTTTTACTAATATCAGTGTATTGTATTTTACCACTTATCAAAAGGTAACACTATTTAAAGACATCGAACTGCAGTATTTAGTTATATGTTTAAGCACTGCCGGTCGTATTACTTTCTGCTTTGTTTTGTTTTCTATGTTTTATGATCAATTTTATGCTATCTGACGCCGTGGGTTTTATATTGTTACCTAATCTGTTTTACATATCTTATGTACATACCACCTTACGTGAAGTTTCGTGGGCATGAACACCAGGTAGAGTTATATCGACAGATAATACGAAATGCTTTTAATGTATTCTCTCTGTTTATGTACAGGATCGAAAGGCGATTAATAAAGTAGTGTGTATGATCAGTTCTAGGTGGTGAACCAAGGCGCTCTTTCAAATATACTGGATCGTCAGTTATTACCCCACTGATAAGTGATAACGGTTCTTGACAGTGGCTAAAAGCATGATTTTCGAAAGTATTTCCCTCTTGTAATATCGAAACCAGGAACAGATGCATCCGCTATATATTTTATGTAATCAATGTTCTGCAGCTTGTAAATATTCGAAGAAAATTATTGTTAACCATGTGAAACTTGGTGCAAGGACATTTTCTTTAATGTCGTGTCTTTGATCAGTTCGACAAGCTTGTCACTGTGGGGTCGCTTCGAATTGATCGAAGTGTGATGCAAACTTATATCATACCAAACTGAACACATTTCATGGTCGCAGCAGTATGCTTTTGACATTTTTGTCCAAACATTTTCAGTGACGACAAGTTTTGGCTTCTGAAGATGGTCTTTTGATCGTAACTGGTATCGACAACAAAGAATAAATTCTTGAAACCCCTTTTGGATATTATACAATCGCGTTCTTATACCTTGGCCATTTCATTTTTCAAGATTCACATTCAATTTTAGAATTTCTTTTAGAATGCAAAAGGAATGTCACAAGCCACAATAACACTGTGTCACAGAATTGTTATTCAACTACATCAATTTCTGATGCTGCCCACATTTATCATGTTATAGTTCTCTATTTCGCCACGGTATTTGCTATTCATATGCAGCTAAAATCTAGATAACAGTTGTCTTTTTATCAGTTGTAATTAATTTACTAGATAAGTTGCAAAACAAATGCGGTATCTTTAATTTCGCCACTATAAAAAAATTCAACTACCGTAGTGTCTCTGCCTTTACATCTTGATTTGGGCGCCTTCAGTATGCACAGTAGACAAAACAGCGTGACCTGAGACGTACAGTCATGATATAATTTTCATTGTTTGTTTGCCAGCTTCCGCATTTCATCGTTCTGCCTTTTACACATAAGGAAAAAAGGAAGAAACTGGCAAGGAGGTACAGGAAAAAAGCCTTTACTAGCGCTCATTTCGTTTTTAATTCTAACAGCAAATGAGTTTACAGATATTTTAATAATATAAGTATTTAAGCAGTGTTCGGTCTCATAAACTGACATACGGCCGGGAGAACGGTGTGATGACCACATGCCTCTCCATATCCACGTATAGTGACACCTTTGGGCTAAGGATGACACGGCGACCGGTCGGCACCGTTGAGTCTTCATGGCCTGTTCGAGTGTAATTTAGCTCTTTATTTAAGTACTGTAACTCAAAACGCAAAACGTTAATAATTTATTACATTATATTACATCGAATTATAAGAAAGGAAATTCCTGTGAAAAATAGTGAGGCCAAGGATCCTGTCAGGTGACAGGTGATGGTACAAACCTAATCGAGAACGTTACCAACATCAAGAAAACCTCATCGATGCCTCACAAGAAGACCACTAGCTTTCTATCGCCACCTGACAGTCCTTGGACCACTGTGGTCAAGCAATTGAAGAAAAACCTTACAGACCTTCTTACTAGGGAGGAATTAATTACTAACACTTGTGATTACCAGTTAGTTATTAAAATCAAACACTTCCTAACATCCCATACAGAAGATAACAACAGTGAGACTAGGAAATGGTCCGAGGAACCGGACAGACAGCCCCGCAGAAAAATGAAGAAATACTGCGCCAACAGAAAAGCTCAAAGACTAACAAAAAACTGCCACTAAACTTCACCAAGTACACCAGAAGTGGCAGACGACAACAGCATGCACAGACATGAATAGATGACCAAATGAGTTAAAATAATTTAATAATTCCTGTAATTAAAAACAGGTAAGAACTTACATGCCTGACGTTCAGCGAAGCTGAGATAATTTCTTGAATACATACCGGATATTGCACTGAGGTGTCAAAAGTCATGTGATACCTCCTAGTATCATGTCAGACGTCCTTTCGCCCGTTTTAGTGCAGCAACTTGATAACACATGGACTTAACTGTTGAAATATTGAACCATGCTGCATCTATAGCCGTTCCTAAATGCGAAAATGTTTCCTGCGCAGGATTTTGTGCACGAACTAACCTCTGGATCATGTCTCAGGAATGTTCGATGGGATTCATGTCGGCTGATCTGGGTGGCCAAATCAGTCGCTCGAATTGGCGAGAATGTTCTTCAGATCAGTCAAAAACAATTGTAGCCCGGCGACAGCGCACTGTTATCCATAAAAATCCCATATTTGTTCGGAACGTGAAGTCCATGAACTGGTGTTCAATAGCCGAAGATAAGCATTTCCAGTCAGTCATCGCTTCAGGTGGCCAAAGGGCCTAGTCTAATCAAAGTAAACACATGCCACACCATTATGGAGCAACCACCAGATTGTACAGTGTCTTGTTGACAACTTGGGTCCGTCTTTTCGTGGCGTCTGTGCCGCACTCGAACCCTTCCATCATCTCCAACCGACCGAAATCGGGACTCGTCTGACCAGGCTACAGTTTCCCAGTCGTCTAGGGTCCAACGATATGTTTATGCGCCCAGGTGAGGCACTGCAGACGATATCGTGCTGCTAGCATAGACTCTCGCGTCAGTCGTCTGTTGCCAAAGCCCTTAGTGCCATAGTTCGCCGCACCGTCCTAACGGATACGTTCGTCATATGTCACACATTGATTTCTGTGGTTATTTCATGCAGTGTTGCTTGTCTGTTAGCACTGACAGCTATGCACAAACGTTGCCGTCAGCCACTGCGTTTTCCGTGGTGAGAGGTAATACTTGAAATTTGACATCCTTGGCACACTCTTCAAACCATGGCTCTCAGAGCATTGAATTCTCTAACGATTACTGAAGTGGGATGTCCCTTGCATCTAGCTCGAACTACTGCTCCCCGTTCAAAGTCTGTAAATTCCCATCGTAGGTCACCTTTTCACATGTATCACCTGACTACAAATGACAGTTCAACCAACGCTGAGCTCTTTTGTACCTTATGTGAGCGATACTTCCGCAAGGAGAATGTGTGAACATCGCTGTCCCACGACTTTCCCCACTACATACAGTTATGGTGAAGGCTCTCAAAAGTTACCGATCTAAAATACTGAAATTACTTTTGAATGCATTATGGGAACAGCAGTGATCAATGTCTTATAAATAATTACTATTAAAAACAGTCTTGATCACAATTTATTTTAACAAGGTGACCGGTTTCGACCACTGCTGTGGTCATCTTCAGACCATTGCGTAGGAACCTCTTTGTTGGAGAATCACTACCTAGTAATAGTAATTATAAAATACTGAAAGCCTGGCACTAAACTTCGATCTGTATGCTTATAAGAGATGAAGAGGCTCGTTTTCAGTGCCTTGAAACAATCACCTTTAAATGATATGTGAGCCGGAAGTGAACAAACACAATCTGAATTACTTTGTTGTAGATTTTGTAGTGACAATGAACATTCTCATAGAGCATAGCTAAGTGGGAATGTGATGGCGGTTAGCATAAATAAAACCGAGACAAAACTGTAAACTACTATATATCTCATGTAGCTACTCACTATCTGTGCCTATAAACTACGCCTTAGAAGTGTAATTCGTGAAAGGTAATGTGTTATTGTTATGTATCCTACAACATCTATCTACTCGCTATGTACATCTAATTACTGCAATTTATTGGTGTAATTGGTGCACTACGTGTTTACACATCGTATCCTAAGACACCTTATATATGGAGAAGATTTGAGCTAGAGCGATAGCAAAACGTTGTCGTTTTCTTCACTGCAACAGCCTGCGTTGAAGTTGCACTACAACACGACATACCTGAATAGCTGAATATTTCACTGACAATAGGAAAGTGATCTCACTGTTGAAGGCCGTTTATTCTCTCTCTGTATAAAATGTAGTGAAAGCGAAACGTAGTTCGTTCGGATATGATGTTCTCAAGTGAACACGTGAGGTCTAAATAAAGATGTGAACAGTGAAAAGTAAGTTTATGAGAGTCAGAAAATATAAACTACGGGATATATATATCGTTCAGAAAACGAATATTATATCTCAAGTTTTACACACAAGTGCCCTTCAATTGGCACGTGTCTGTAAATGACCATACATACATAAAAGAGTTGGACAGTCACCCTGTATTCGCATTAGCGGCCATGATTCTGTTGAAAGAGTGGAAAACTAATGAGATAATCAAGTTGCAGTCCGGAAAGACTGAACTGAAATTGTATATTGATTCCAATGTATTTACTGCAAATGTGAAATCGAACAAAGATGTAACTTAACAAATCTGCGTTAGTAAATCCACAAAGCTCACTTACACAAATTCAGGGTGAATAAGCAATCGCTTTAAGACGCCCATTTCTCTATAACTACGCAAAGATTCTGCACTAAATATTCTGTCACGTCCTCACAGCAACAAGTGGGAGAATAGAGTGGTAACTTTGTCCACTGACCTTGATATTCTCACCAACCGATTCTGCCCTCCAAGCATTTCTTTTGGGTTTCACACTTCAGGGTATAGGCGACTTGCCGAAGACACGCGTTGCAGTTTGCATCCTATGATTTCTACTGCCTTTTAAACTTCTGTAGTAAATAGATAGGTGACTAAAATTATTTGAGACAGAGAAACATTTGTCGATTGGCACATAAATACAGGACATGAAAGGTTTTTAACATGAGAAGATATTCAGTATTCAGTAATGAATTAGTTAATATTGCAGGGCAGAGCATTGTGATGTACATTTCTGAATCGTTGCGATGTTCTTCTGAAAATACACTATTTTCCCTGTGTTCTTGTGAGTTTTAGACAATGTTCAACAGTAGTACTCCGTGTCAGGAACTGCTGGAAGTTCCCTTCGTCTGCATTTGTACCCCGTTAAACGAAATTTGCTATAGTGGCCAAGACGTTAGTTCATCATCTTACAGTCTCATGGAGTCTGATACTCAGATGAATTTTTTGGAAACGCGTACCAGCTGCAGAAACTTACGAAAGTTACAAAATCCGAAATTAAGAACGCCTCCAGGCGTCTATGTTTGAATGTAATTGATCGTATATGCTTCCAATTCCAGCGTTTTGCTACACCATCTTCAGGGCCCCCGACCAAAACGTAGGAGGAATCTAACCTCACGTGCAGCTGAAATAGGGGCCGGCATTAAGAAAATAGTCTCGGTAGACTTCTGGTTTCAGCAATGCGATCCCTTCATTCGTCCTGTTTCATCATGAAAGAAGTACTGTGTTTTTGATACCAGAAGTCTACTGATAACACTTACCTATGATGGCCCCTATTTCGATTGCACATGAGGTTGAATTCATCCTACATGCTGGTCAGGGGACCTGAAGATTGCGTAGTGAAACGCCGAAACTGATCACATAAGTAAATTACATTCGTAAAATAGACGGCTGAACATGTCCCAAATTTTACATTTTGTACTGAACAGCGCAAGTCTCTCAACCATCTTATACAAAGATGAGCTTACAGAGGCTTAAGAAGAAGTCTCTACCTAACTGAACCCTTCCTTAAGCAATAATGTACAATTTCTAATTACGTATTAATTGTCCTTTCCCTATAAAGACCTTATAGACTTTCGCACGTGTTTCAGTGTTCGTGGAATATGTATTTTCCCAGAAAAAGGACAAAAATCATGTGCGTCACCTGAACTACATTTCTATTGATGTCTTGAACCAATTCTCTGTACTGCAGTTTCTATTCTCTCAAAACCATTGTCAGTAATCTATAGCGGACACGAATGATATCATTAATCTAAGTAACCTAATTCCAAAGACAGTCCTCTTAGTTGCGTTTTATCGCCTGACTGGTGTTCGCGCTTAGTTTTACCTCAGGGAATGGAAAAGGAAAATAATCCAGAGAAACGATTATTCAGTTATGAAACATTTATTAGCTTCTTGAAAACATGCGAGAAAATAGAGACTTCAGAAAATTCTTGATTACATCTGATTTTGTTTTCTTCATTATACGGCCTGATTCTGGGAGACATGTAAACACCTTGAAGAGACCAGGAACTTCATAGATCACCTTGTTCGGGTTTCCTTATACGCTTTAAAAACCGTAACTTAGTATGAAGTAAAGGGAAGTCTTGTTGTTTTTGTGGTTTGATGCAGCCCTCCATGCTACTTTATCCTGTGCAAGCTTCTTCATATCCTAGCAAATACTACAGCCTACATCCTTCTGAGCCTGCTTAGTGTATTCATCTCTTGGTCTCCCTCTACGATTTTTACCCTCCACGCTTGCCTCCAATACTAAGTTGGTGGTCCCATGATGACTCAGAATGTGTGCTGCTGACCGATCCCGTTTTTTGGCCAAGTTATGCCACAGATTCTTCTTCTCCCTAGTTCTATACAGTATCCCCTATTTAGTTACGTGATGTACCCATCTAAACTTCAGCATTCTTCTGTAGTGCCACATTTCGAAAGCTTCTATTCTCTTCTTGTCCAAACTATTTGCCGTCTTAGCTAGAGTCTTAGCTCTATTAATATTACGGACAATGTATGTACGTATAATGTGCACTGAGTTGACAAAATTCGTGGCTAGCGGTATGCACATACACAGATGACGGTTGAATTGAATACACAAGGTATAAAAGGGTAATGCATTGGCGGTACTGTCATTTGTACTCAGGTGTTTCACGTGAAAAGGTGTCCGATGTGACTATGGCAAGTCGGAGGATTAACAGACTTTGAAGGCGGAATTATAATTCGAAACAGACACAACGGACATTCAGTTTCGAAAATCGTTAGGGAATGCAATATTCCGATATCCAGAGCGTCAAGAGAGTGACGAGAATACCAAAAATGAGGCATTACGCCTCATCACAGATAACACAGTGACTGACGACCTTCACTTAACGACTGAGAGGAGCGACATTTGCGTAGAGTGGCCAGCGCTAACAGGTAAGCTGCACTGCGTGAAATAATAGCAGAAATCAATGTGGGAGAATGCTGCGAAATGTGATGATGGGCTATGGCAACAGACGACCGCCGCGACTGCCTTTGCTTACACCACGACATCGCCTTCAGCACCTCTCCTGGACTTGTAACCATATCGGGTGGACCCTAGACGACTGGAAAACCGTTGCCTGGTCGTATAACTTTCGGTATAAGTTGGTGAGAGTTGATGGTAGGGTTCGAGACTGGCGTAAACCCCGCGAAGCCATGGACCCAAGTTGTTAACAAGGCATTCTGCAAGTGGTCGTGTCTCTACAATGGCGTGGGCTGTGTTTACCTGAGAGAGAGGAACTGGGTCATCTGGTCAAATGAACCTATCTTTGACTGGAAATTGTTATGTTCGGCAACTTGGAGACGATTTATTGCCGTTGACGGATTCTATGTCCCAAAACAACGATGAAATTTTTATAGATCACAATGCGCAGGTTCACCAGTTTGAAGAACATTCTCGACAATTCGAGCGATTGATATAGTCAGGCAGATTGCTCGACAGAAACCCATCGAACATTTACAGGATGTAATCGGGAGTTCAGTATGTGCTCGAAACTGCACCGGCAACAGTTTCGGATTTATAGATGGTTTAAGAAGTAACATGGCTCAATGTTTCTGCACGGGACTTCCAACGACTTGTTGAGTCCACGCCACGTCGAGTTGCTACACTATGCCTGGCGAAAGGAGATCATACGTTATATAAGGAGGGCAGCGTGGAGGGTAAAAATCGTAGAGGGAGACCAAGAGATGAATACACTAAGCAGATTCAGAAGGATGTAGGTTGCAGGAGGTACTGGGAGATGAAGAAGCTTGCACAGGATAGAGTAGCATAGAGAGCTGCATCAAACCAGTATCTGGACTGAAGACCACAACAACAACATTAGGAGGTACCTTATTGCTTTTGCCACCTCAGTGTACATTATAAGACAAAAAATGGCACATCATGACAGGGAGATGGAAACAAAATGAATATCAACAGCTTGATGGGGTATGTGACATTTTTTCAGTGGATAGAAATTAGAGTGAAATTTACAAAGAACTGGGCTGTATGAGCCCATGTAACCGTGTGTCATTGATGCATACACTGATTCGTTCAGAGTGAGTATCACACAGCCGTTGGATCCTCTCTTAATCCATGGTGGCCCAAAACTGTTGTAAATGATACCAGAGATTCTGGATTCGGGTTCTGGGATGGAGTTGACTTCTGAGGTGGCTCCAAACATGTTCTATCTGGGACAGATCTGAGGATCTTGGTGTCCTCGTTAGTCCTCAACCTGAAGCAGATTGTTCTTAGAGGAAATTCCCACGTGTATTGGACAATGGTGTGATACTGTCGTTTGAGTGGTAATATATGAGGAGCAGGATGCGAGTGGCGTACCGTAATGGATTCAGAGTTTCCTCCACCACTACCAGCCATGACCTGCTGTTTATCGCTGACGATGGTCATCCAAAGAGCGCAGAACCACTATCCATCGCTGAAATCTATGCAGTTCCATTCACGGGCAATCCGTCGTTCTCGGTCACGGCTCCACTCCAAAAACAACCGTTTGTGTTCTGATGTTACCGGCAGTGTATGCAAGGGACTGTAACTCTCTACTGCAGTTGTTCCTAGCCCCCAGCCAATGGTGTGTAATGACGCAAAATGTGTCGTGGCCTCCGTTATTTGTTCTTGGGTGGCAGGAACGGATGTGAAGCTGTTACGATCAGCTTGGTGCACAATAGGGCGACCCCTCTCGTGATGGCCAGATGTCGTCGGTCAGGACCTTAGACGTCGAGCACATCTTCCCTCACTTTCTCAAGAAGTCCAACATAGTGCCATTGTCACATCCGAATTCCCCACTCACAATGAGGTCCCATCTGAAACTCTCAGATGGTGGTGGCACTGTTCCTTCAGAACTGTCATTCAACATTTGACATTGTTCACGCCCCTTATGCATCCTACCACGTTTTCTAACAATACTAAACATGGAAAACAATAATTCTCTCCAGTGGCCTCTCTCTCTCTCTCTCACAGAGAATTGCAACTTTAGTCATTTACACACCCACCGGTGGTGTGTGTGTGTGTGTGTGTGTGTGTGTGTGTGTGTGTGTGTGTGCGTGTGTGTGTCTGCGCGCGCAAGCGAAGTTACATTGACATCCGACCGTGTCGTCTGGGTGCTTCACTTCTTTTGTGAGGAAGTAAATCCATAGAAGTCCACAGAAGAAACATTAAAACAGTAGGCTAGTATGAAGCCAGGGTAATTAATGTCCTCCACCTTTTGGCAGCACACACAATACGTTTCTCCTCCGCGCCGTTGAATACATAACACACGGATACAACACAAACAAAGCAACTGGGGCGGTGTTCCTGGACATCGAAAAGGCTTTCGATCGTCTATGGCACAACGTCCTAATACGCAAACTTAGCGACGCAGGGTTCCCCGACGGACTCGTACGTCTCATACACTCATATCTCACGGACAGGAGTTTCAACACCGATTTTCAGGGCAAACAATCGACACGACATGGTATACAGTTAGGAGTACCCCAAGGAAGCGTCCTAGGGCCCTTACTGTTTAACCTCTACATTAACGACCTTCCAGCTACACACAACAGGACGGTGACAATCTACGCGGATGACACTGCCATCCTTGCGCAAGATTGGAATCCGTCTAACTTTAACTCACGACTACAGACTGCACTCAGAGCGGCAGAGCCTTGGCTGGTGAAATGGCGTGTTAGAGTAAGCGTCGACAAGTACGAAGCCGTTCTGTTCAATAGAAGACCGAAACTACTGCGCAAATATGAGCACTTCAACCCAATAACACTACATGCACGCCCAATACGTTTCCGCGAGAAGGTCAAATACCTCGGTGTCTGGTTGGACCGAAAACAACTCTGGGGGGAACCACACTCAACAAAGCAAACGCGAGGCTCGAACAACTCTACCCTATGCTTAACAGGCGTAGCACACTGAATAGGAGGGTGTCTAGGTCCATGTACATGACACTTATTCGATCCCTGATGACGTACGCAACTACTACTGGTAACCCCAGATGCTCGACCTCCCGAAAAACAAAAAACAGGCAATCGCAGGGAAACCGTACTGTACACAGCACGCAAACCAGCTACACACACACCCCACACTTTGAGCAGATCTATGACCGATCGCCCACTAATGTATGACGACTTTGAACTGTTACAGGGACGCAGGAAGTGCAGCAAGCCCTACAACGAGCTTCCGCACTACAAAGGTAACGATGCACGATACTTCGCACTAACATAACCACACCTTGCATGCACTGTCGCAGCTAGCAAGCCGCTACTGCCATTACTACGCGTCCTACTGTCGCAGAGGTTTATTTCCTTGGCGCTTGCCTTGGCAGTTTTTTTCCTCTGCCCTTACAACCGCTACCCTTCGATCGCTTTCGTCCATTTTCTATCTCCTGATGGACCATGTAAATGAGTAATCTTACTCAGACGCATGGATAACATCACAGCCAGCATCCTGTGGCTCCTGATTCAAAAACTAACATGTTATACGAAGGTGACAGTAGATCTTCTGGTTTGGTCACCACGTTGGTGTGGGCGTGGAGGGGCCCTACCCTTTATATATATATATATATATATATATATATATATATATATATATATATATATATATATATATAATGAGTGGAGTGACACAGGACACATTCCCAGTCTAGTATTTGGATTTCCTGCTTCTCATTTTATTGTCGTCGTGATGTTAGTGTATGTATGTGCAGAGTACAATGTATCATTCTAGTAAATAACTCACTATGTTAAAATTGTTCAAATAGTTCAAATGGCTCTGAGCACTATGGGACTTATCATCTGAGGTCATCAGTCCACTAGAACTACTTAAACCTAAATAACCTAAAGACATTACAACCATCCACGCCCGAGGCAGGATTCTAACCTGCGACCGTAGCGGTCACGCGGTTCCAGGCAGAAGCGCCTAGAACCGCACGGCCACACCGTCCGGCCCCCGAAACAGTTCGTGACAATTGTTCTCTAAGAGTAGATGATAGCGCACTAGACTGCTCAGCCGTTGGATCAGGGTCGGTCCTCACTACAGTACCATATCCACTTTTTGTACCGCTCAGTTATTCGGTTTTAGTGAACGAAACAAAACACGTCAGGCAATACTGTCTCTGGCGGGCCGCTTGAATTTGCGCGCGCGACGGCATGGTTGTCTAACTGCAGGGATACGTAACTTGGAAAAGGAGCAAGGTAACGAAATTTTTTCTCAATATATATTTCTCACAACAGCCTACCTAGCTACCTCTAATGTTTTCAGACCGCTTCTAACCACCCTGTGTATATATACTCGCAAATAGTTACCTACACATATTTTTGTAAAGTACACTACTGGCCATTAGAATTGCTACATCAAGAAGAAATGCAAATGATGAACGGGTAATCATTGGACAAATATGTTATACTAGAACTGACATGTGATTACATTTTCGCGCACTTTGGGTGCACAGATCCTGAGAAATCAGTACCCAGAACAGCCACCTCTGGCCATAATAACGGCCTTCATACGCCTGGGCATTGAGTCAAACTGAGCTAGGATGGCGTGTACAGGTACAGCTGCCCATGCAGCTTTAACACGATACCACAGCTCATCAAGAGTAGTGACTGGCGTATTGTGACGAGCCAGTTGCTCGGCCACCATTGACCAGACGTTTTCAGTTGGTGAGAGATCCGGAGAACGTGCTGGCCAGGGCAGCAGTCGAACATTTTCTGTATCCAGAAAGGCCCGTAAGGGTCCTGCAACACACGGTCGTGCATTACCCTGCTGAAATGTAAGGTTTCGCAGGGATCGAATGAAGGGTAGAGCCACGGGTCGTAACACATCTGAAATGTAACGTCCACTGTTCAAAGTGCTACAATCCACTGTTCAAGGCTACAATCCTACCTTTATCAAAGTCTGAAATGTGATGGTACGCATTTCTCATCCTTACACGAGGCATCACAACAACGTTTCACCAGGCAACGTCAGTCAACTGCTGTTTGTATATGAGAAATCGGTTGGAAACTTTCCTCATGTCAGCACGTTGTAGGTGTCGCCACCTGCGCCAACCTTGTGTGAATGCTCTGAAAAGCAAATCATTTGAATATCACAGCATCTTCTTCCTGTCGGTTAAATTTCGCGTCTGTAGCACGTCATCTTCGTGGTGTAGGAATTTTAAAGGCCAGTAGTGTATATCATTATCGCCGTTGGGTGTGGAAATTATTTACTTCACAACTGCAATTTTGGTCTTTGGGCCATTATGAAATAGTGCTGCAAAGCTAAAATATAAAAAGAATTGAAACAAAGGATATATCGGCATATTCAGAATTGCGCTAACATGCCATCTAGATAATTGAACATTACAAAGAATGTAAAAATAGTACATTTGTCCAACTTTCAAGGATTCTGAAAATAATACCTATGTTTAACTTTCTTTCACTTCCTCCATAACGAATACAGGTATTCGTTGGAGCTGAGCCTTTCAATTGAGGAACATAGTGAAGTCAAACGTGAGCGACTCTGTCCATCGTGAAATGATAAAATTACGTGAATAGTTACCAACGTTAACATCCTTAATAAAAGTCGCTACGAATCAATGTTCTAACAGAATGTTACATGTGAACTGAGGCCATTGATGAGAAATTACTCCTACAAATCAGATTTTTTGTGCACCTGTCAGAGACTGTACATTTCAACAGTCCTAACATAGGTAAGCTTCATAACATAAAAACATTTTACATTTGTTTACAACGCATAGCTATCTAAGTGACGATGTAGTCGTAAAGTACAAGGGGGGCGGAACAGAAAGATTTATTTCCAACTTGCGCTGGGTAGCCGCGCCATCTGTGGTGCCATGTCAGCGTTCGCGCGGCTGCCCTCAAAAATGGCTCCGAGCACTATGGGACCTAACATCTGAGGTCATCAATCCCCTAGAATTTAGAACTACTTAAACCTAACTAACCTAAGGACATCACACACATCCATGCCCGAGGCAGGGTTCGAACCTGCGACCGTCGTAGCAGCGCGGTTCCGGACTGATGCGCCTAGAGCCGCTCGCCCACAGCGGCTGGCCAGAGGCCCTCGTCGGAGGTTGGAGTCCTCTCTGGAGCATGTGTGTGTGTGTTTTCCTAAGCTTAAATTCGTTTAAGTTATGTTAAGAAGTGTGTAAGCCTAGGGACCGAAGGCCTCATCACTTTTGTTCAATAGTAACTTACCACAAATTTCCAAATTCTATTTCTAATAATTACTTGATCCACACAAAATATTTTCGCGCCAACGGCCCCATATCACATGTAACATTGTGTTAGAACATTGATTCATAGCAATTATTATTAAAAATGTTAACATTGGTAACAGCTCAAGTAATTCCAACATTTCACGATGGACAGAGGTTCGCTCTCGTTTCTTGCCACTGTATTCCTACCATGAAAAGACTCAGTTCTAACGAAGACATGTATGGATGTTGGAGAAAGTTGGACATTTGTGGAAGCTAAATGTAAATGATGTATTATTTTCACAGTCCTTGTTGGTTCAATTCTGTGTAAACATCGCTTGCTTCACTTTCTGTATTTTATTTTTCTTTTTTACCTTTTGCAATATCTCTTGATAGTGGCCCTAAGGTCGAAATTCGAGGTGTGAAGTAAATGATTTCTACAGCCAACGGCGAGTATGATGTCCATTAAAAATTCCTACATGAATATAAACCCCAGAAGTGAGAAACTGATTGTATAGCTACTGTCATATTTCTCAAATGTAGTTTATTTATGGTACTTAATTTTCCATTGTATTGCAGTGCTTTTACTCTTTTGTCAGTATGTTTATATTACTTTATTTCGTAATGGCTAATAATCTAGAGCGAGTGGGAGGGGACAGGACCTGTTCTGGTTTTGAAATTCTATTGTCTATGCTATGGAATGGCAGGAGTATATTACGTTTTTGAACGTGCTGAGTGCAGAACTGCACATATATTAACCATGTACTGGGGAAACCGGAACAGAAAAGAACTGAAACCTTTCATAGTTGATGGTGTAGATGAATAGTGAGAATTTAGTGGACTGATTCCTCCGTAGATTCGGCGAGGAAAGGAACGTGTTGAAAATATTAACTAGCATAGGATATAGCACGACAGTGAAGCGAAACAAGCGCTGTATCGTTTGTGAGATACAAGGGCGGGCGAGTGTGCCGGGACTTAACCCAGTTCACTGCTAGTAGCGCCACGTTATCATAACGCGTCTGCGCGTAGCGCATAAGTATTGCACGATAATTAAGTATAAAATTATAGGTCAAAATTTATAATTCAAACTTCGTCAACGTATACTTTACTGTAATAACGTTTTAAATGTCAAGTCTTAAAGTAATCTTATCAAAAGTTTTCGTAACAGCTGGAAAGCCAGAATTTGGTCATGAAGTGCCAATGCATGTCAAAGTATATGGTGCAAGTTTCAACAGTATAGAATAAAAATTATAGTCAGAATCCACGTTTTATAGGAAAATTCAAGGCGCTAAATATTAGACTTAGAAATATAAAAATTTGTATAATGCTACATGTCAACCTAGAAATTTAACCAAGTGACCATGTTAAGCTACCTGTAATAGTTTTCGAGTAATTTAATGGAAACAAAATCTGTAAGTAAAACATACCTATTTGTAGTAGATTAAGTATCTGTAATTTTAATGATAGAAAATATTGGTTAGAGCACATGAGAAAGCTTACTAAATAGTAGAGGTATAAAAAATTTTAGGACCGAAATATTTATAACAACAAGTACAAGGTCTTTTAAAGTTATAGTTGAGATGTAACGGTCTACCGTCAGTTCTACTCTTCAAATCCTAGAATGCAAAGTTTTTATTCATGCGAGCTGAAACTTTTTCTGTGATTACAACCAACTTACCTGAATGTAGGTCAAAATTAAGAAGATTATAAATTAATTCATAACTTTGTTATTAAAGACTGTGTGTCCGAGAAAGCGGTCGTTCAGAGACAGCTGCCAGATGGATAAGGCGGATGACAGCAGGTGTTCCCTTGGCCGTCCGCTGCGCCACATATATAAATACAGGCCGAGAGGCAGGCGGGAGGTTCACTTCGCACTCAGCCACTACACGATCCGCGTCTGTCAAACGCCGGATTGCGCTCGGCTTCGGATGACGTCAGAGACGGACTGTGATAAAACGCGTGTTTTCTGTAATAACTGATGGTGAACTCGCGAGGACTGTACACCGTCCTGGACCGCTTATATTTTGTTAAAGTATCTGGTAGTGTGTCGTCCGTGATAATCACAAAACCACGTGGCAAGTGGTGACTATTATTTCCACTTTTGTGGCGAACATTTATTTCGAACGTTTATTTCAGTATTAGTAGTCAGGGCGAAGCACAAGTACCGCAGAGGTCGCCTCTGAGCTGATAATAGTGCTTTTTAGAATAGAAGGGTTTACTGTCAATTGAACATAGTGACTTTCAACTTGCGTGCGTGAGATACTTTACTAAATATGTGTATGAACAGGAAATCTGTACCTTCATTTATAATCATAGTCTTGATCCCGCTAAGCAGAAAGAGAATAGAAACATTTCTTTCAGTGGGCTGGACAAGAATGTGGATGTGCAGACTGGAAACTATGGTCAGTATGTTCTCCATCGCTTTCTGGCTGACCACAAAAGCAGTTTCCAGGCTCACGTGAGAAAGATGGTGAACTACAAACACTAACTAACTACATAAACTTACAACTTAAGTTAAAAATAAATTTTACCCACTGCCCCACATATAGTGCATCGGCCGGGACAGAAATTGAACAGTGAAAGTGATTTCATTATTTTTAACACAATTTAGCTTTTTCCGTGTGTACATTACAGAACTCTAATTTCCCGTCACCTTAACTAACAAAGAATAAACACTTCATAATTATAGATACACAGTTACATATACTTCTAATCGGTATATGTGTTACAGCCTGGACAAAAATGTGGATGTGCAGACTGGAAATTATGGTCAGCATGTTCTCCATCGCTTTCTGGCTGACCACAAAAGCAGTTGCAAGGCTCGCGCGGAAAACACGGTGAACTACAAACACTAACTAACTACATAAGCTAACAACTAAAAGTATTAATGTTACCCGCCGCCACACAACAGCGCGCCATGGAGCGACATCCACCAAAATAGACGGGTCTCTAAAGCGCCAAAGTTGTACCGGAAGACACACATATATAGAGTAAATACTTCAAGGCTTTTGGTGTGCGTGCTACTATGAGATGAAGAGACTGATTATAGACTTCAGTTGTACTACACGCATACTGCATAAGACTTCTGTGTAACTTGCAGTTTACCGACTTCCGTCTTTTCGTGGCGTTTAGGTATATCGCCGTATCATGGCGACATAATGAAGAAATCAAAATTGGATTCAAACAACACGCTGCATTCGTCCCTATTTTCTTGTATGATTAGAACATTTTGATTCATGTCGTTCAAGGAGCTTTCGTGACGGAATAATTATCATATCTCGCTACAGTTACTTTTTTTTACAACTGGAATAGGATTCATCATAGTATAATGAAATAGCAACTAGGTAAATGGTTTTAGTTGATCAACAACAGTGTTCAAATCACAATTTCAATGTAATTGCAGCGTGAGACATCAGACAGTGTTAATCGGCACTTGAACGTTATCATGAGTAACTTTTCTAAGTATCGAAAATCTGAACAAAGAATTTCTGTTAGTTTATATCAAAAGAAATGGTCTGTGGAGGTTAGCACAGGCCGGTTCCTCAGGAACCTGTTTCACTGAAAGTGTGGTCACAAGATGGTAATGTTCAACAGAAGCCGGTTATGTACTACTAGTGGATCTTATCGCTTTCAGCACAACTGGAAATTTGTCCAGCTGACGTTGAGAAAATACCTAACACTGGAGGAAAAGAATTAAACTTAGCTAAGATACATTTCTTTGTAATCAAAGTGCCGTCAATGATATAATTCTGCAGTCTGTAGGGTCCACTCATCCCAGAAGTTGTTCCTCATAGTTTTATCTCACAGTTGGTGTAAAATGATATACATGTTCATACGTCAGCAACGTTGATTTCATACGCTCGATAAACATCGAATGTTTGTAATTACCACAGGACAGATCACTGAGTACTAGGATTCCTCTCCACATTTTTCCCTCGGATTGGACCCAGGAGCGTTGTCGCTAGTATCCCACCTGTTAACTATCTGTAAGTGATTTATTAACCTTTATGGAGGAAAGGATTACTCCAGAAGTTATACTCCCGGCTGCAGGTGAAACTCGGGTGAAAAATCGCTGGCCGGTTCGCTCCCCCGTTTAACCAGCAATAGTAATAAAGTAGCCCGCTATCTGCTCTGCTGCAGTCCTGCTGCAACTGATTAACGGACATAATTTCTGCCCAATCCCCCCTGCAGTTATGTGATTTATTCCCACTAAATCAATACTACGAAATCTGAAATTGCATATCACCATCAGATTTGCGTTATGCGAAGATTTAATGCCAACTACTGGGATCAGGACATGCAGGTGCTGTATTAGCGGGTATTTATCAATGAATTCGAGCTGCGATTTTCCCCATCAATTACCCTAAAACAATTATAGACAGAGCCTAGGGGGTTTATTAATGGTTGTTACAGAGTCACTCGCGTGTAGGCTTCCGAAAATGGAATGGGAAATTAAATACATACGACAACTGTGGCTGATGACGAGATATTTTAATCCTCTGAAATTAAAAGAGCTAATTATGAATTTTAGTTCTATAGGAGACTGCCTTTTGTAGCTATGCTATAGAGATGACAATTCAATACAATTACACCCTACGGCGTCAGGAAACCCGTGTGATTTTCAATACATTTTTATATGAAATGAAATATTTAATTTTACGACAAATTTCATTTTCAATATGGAAAGGCTCAGATATCTGTCGTATAAATATCTTTCAGGAAAAAAAGTTATGCATTTGAACCACTGGCAAAAATTCCACTTCTCTTTTGTGCGTTCAGCTGTCACTAGTTATAAAGTGGGGCAAAAATTACTGTAACCAAAAAACAACTATAGGGAGTTGATTAAAATTCACTTCAAATGCATTTCATCCGATACTCTTTTGTGCTGAAGTAGTAATGCCTAATGTATCGTCCGCATCTCGTGGTCGTGCGGTAGCGTTCTCGCTTCCCACGCCCGGGTTCCCGGGCTCGATTCCCGGCGGGGTCAGGGATTTTCTCTGCCTCGTGATCGCTGGGTGTTGTGTGCCGTCCTTAGGTTAGTTAGGTTTAAGTAGTTCTAAGTTCTAGGGGACTTATGACCACAGCAGTTGAGTCCCATAGTGCTCAGAGCCATTTTAGCCAGCCTAATGTATCGTGCCTTGGAAAAGTCTATTGAATTTTCCATTCGGTGATAAGTGCTGTTCGTGTGAGTGGCAATCTGTGATTTCAATGAAAATTTTTTAAAAGGAGTTGGTGAGAGTAAGGACACTCAGGGATAGTGGTTTACGGATGGACGAAGAACATACTTCAGGATTACTAATGAAATCGTCTGTCTCTTCTCCAATTTAATATCACAGCGTTAGTCATAAATGATGGTCGCAACCAACAGGAAACAAATACGTTGGTCCTTGGACGCAGACTTTAAACACTGTAATTTTGAAATTGGTGTACAATGTATTAAATAGTTATTGCATCAGATCGCTGGCAATCATCACAGTGTGAGCTGATGTTCCACACAATCAGCGAATACCTTACATTATCGAGCAGAATATGAAGTGGCTCAGTCTTGCGAGTGTAACATGTTTGTAGCCCTGTCTCATTAAAGTTCTTAGTGAAATTACCATTATGTAGCGAAAGTAGTTATCGTCCATGCACTGCCCACTTCACACTGAAAGAAACAGAGGTAAATTAAGGGACACAGGCTCATATTATGACACTTATTATCAGCTCCGCATTTATGCACTGGCCACGCGGGCCTGGGCCCATTGCGGCAAATTCTTAGCGGCCGCAAAATCTAACGCGCGCAAAATTTTGATCATACAGATTTACGTGTGCAGAAAAATAGTAACAATGGTTGCGGGAATTATTATTAGGTTCGTTAGAATTAGGTCGAGAAGGTTTCGACCGTGTTAATGCGTTAGAGTACACCGTTTCCTCAGTTGTCGTGGTTTCTCACTGGCCATTTGTTGTTCGATTTGTTGCTAATGGACGGCCGAGACTGTTTCCCCCTGATGAGAGCATTTTCTTCTGATGGTTCCTTAGCGTTTAAAGCCGTGCCTCGAAAAGATCATCGTGCATTCACATAGCATAGTTCTGTGAAACGATCAAAGGTCTCAACTAGCGCTACAGATGGCCAAATTACGAAACACGCAAAAAGCGTTCGAGTTTACAAACGAATCAAAACGGGCTCAAAAGTGTCGATTGTTTGTGATACTTTAACTCGAATGAAGACTAGGGGGAAATCGTACGTAGACGGGAGGGATCTGCACATCATTCAGTTGGCAGCACTGCCTATGGATTGTTTTTGTGTGACAAGGCACAAACGCATCATATGTAGCGTCGATGTGGCTTGGTTTCAGTTTCGTGCTTTTATTATTGTCTATGTGTATTTTCCCCCGTTTCATGGAACTGGTGAAGTTTTGACATAAAAAAATCGTGAATATGGACGGTAGGAGACGTCTCAGTGGCGCGGGCTATAGAAAATTAGTTGACAAAGGAGAATGAGGGAAAAAAAGTATTAGATCAAATTCCAAAGCTCACACGTTCGTCATTAACGAAGGATTACATTCTCTACCTGGAAGTTCTCCTCTCTGGCGAACTTGACACCTACAAATGATTCGCAATGCAGCAGAAATTGTGGTGAAAGGCTCGATGATAGCGACTCTGAAATTGATAAGAAACATATGAAAAATGTTCACAGTAAGTGAACCAGAGTTGAAGAAAGGGGAAGTTTCATCACACTCTACTGTTGATAAAGATCCCTTCTTTTCGGAAAACAGTGATAAAACACGAGATTACGTAGTACGGTACGGATTTAATCAGAATGAAAACTGCGATTTTATGAAGTCAGAGAGTGCGTATTCTGATAAACGAAGATTTATTTCCAAAGTTTTGTATGAAAAGTAATTGTAGAATGGAGACCCTGCGCAACGCAATTACTTCACTTACTCACCCAGTGTGGGATCACTTTAATGTGCACCTTGCAAACTGTTTGGGGGTTCATTCCAGTTCCCTACAAGTGGCTTTAGTGATCGGAAACACGCTGATCAAAGGGTAACTGAAGATGAAAAATTCCAGTGCACATCGCGATTGCGTTGTAATTTTCAAAGGGAAAATACCCTACACAGACTCGAAAAACGATTTTTTACTCAGCTACAAGAAGAAGTAAAGTATTGGAGAAATGTACTACGGAGGGTATTGGCTGTAGTTAAAAAACTTTCCTCAAGAAATGGCAATTTTATGATGTGGTTAGAGCTGATAGCTGAATCTGATCGATTCTTAGCAGCTCATAAAGCGAAATATGGAAACCAGGGTAAAGGAAGCAGCTCATATTTTTCATGTAGCACTTATGATGAAATTATCAATATTATGGGGAAGACTGTCGCAGAAAAGGTCATACAGGAGATAGCTGGTCAGCTAAGTTTCCTTATACGATATGTAGATAAAGACGGTCAACCATAAGAGGGGTTTTTGGAATTTATGAGAAATGCTGGACATACCGAGAAAGAATTGGCAGATGCTGTATTCATGTTCCTCAAATCTCATGGAATAGATATGAGCAATTGCCGTGGCCAGAGCTATGATAATGCTGCAAATATGGCAGGGATATACTCTGGCGTACAAGCGCAAATCGTCATTCAATCCCATGGCGATTTCCATCCCCTCCTCCTCTCATTCCCTGAATCTGGTAGGATCTAGGGCAGCCACATGCTGTAAAACGGCTACAACATTTTTTGACTTGCTGCAAACGATGTACAATTGTTTTGGCATCTACACAACGCTGGAAAATTCTACAGACAATTTTCGAAATTGGAAACATGAGTTTAAAGTCTCTCTGCGTTACAAGATGGTCAGCTCGAGAAGACGCCTGCAAAAGCTTAAATGCTCATTGGGATGCAGTCAATAAAGCTCTTAGTTGCGTTTCTGAAGAGAAAAGCGAGAAAGCTGTTATTTAATCAGAAATGACAGAGATATCGCAACAGCTTAACTCTAAAATTATTGCATTCATGGCTATAATGTGGGGGGGGGGTATTTTGGAATATTTCAGTGCAGTGAGTACAGAACTAAAGTCAGAAAAAGTGGGCATATCTGCTGTAGTAAAATTTTATAGTTCACTTCTGACTTTCATAGGTGACATGACCAAGTCTTTTAAAGCGTACAAAAAGTTGGCAGAGAGAAAACTGGAGACCGCGCAAGACCTTCTGCGAGCCTACGAAACTCCAGGGAAACGTGTGAAGAAACGAAATAAGTTCTTTGATGGCTTAGACTCTGAGTCAGAAAACGAAACAGTGGTTGGCAAATCTGGAGGTGATATTCAGAAAACCAATTATTTAATTATATTGAACAGACTATTCGCAGAGGTCTATAATCGTTTTGGTATCTACAAAGAGTTTTCTGGAAAGTTCTCTTTCTTATCCATGTAGATGGAAATGGACCTTGATGAAGTCTATAAGCCGCAAATAGCTGCAACATATTTACTCAGAGTATATAGAGGATTCTTTTGGAACAGAATGTGTCCATCTCAAAAGGAATGTGCCTTCTTTATAAGTCTTAAATAAAATGCTAAGAGAGAATTGTCTCTTTGATATGTATACAGATATGAGAATCGCTCTGAAAATTTGTTTGACCACACCAGCAACGAATTGCTCTGCTAAACGATCCTTCTCAGTTCTTGGAGGAGTTGAGAACTACTTGCATGCCTCTCTGACTCAAGATAGTTTGAATCACTTTCCTGTATTAGCAACACAAAATTGTCTGACGGTAAAACTGGACTTTGAAAAAGTGATAAATAGTTTTGCTGATAACAAGGCAAGAAGAAGGCCATAAAACTGATGACATTCTCTGTTGGTATAATAATCAATTACCATAATTCCACATAATATTATCCTTTTTGTAGATTTCTTCTTTAAGTAATATATATACACTTATTTTAAATAGCATGTTTATAATTTTGTTGCTAATTGGTTTTCAAATTTGACTAAGTTTGTTGTTGGACGAGGGGGGGAGGGGCGACGAAAAAAATTATTGGGCCCATGGGCGTAACATTATCTAAACACGGGGCTGCTTATTATACATCTGAGTTCTTACTGATGAAGTTGTCAATATTATTTCCCAGCTCAGTGTTGGAAATTCCCCTCTTTGACATAGCAGAGGAAGTGAAAGTTAAAGTGAAATCCGTCCGACATACACACTTCAATGAAAGCAGGGATAATGGAATTTTAAGTGCTCTGGATGATGCCATTGCAGAGGGAGCACACTTGGTTTGTTCGTTTCATGTTCAGTAGACCATCTCTACTATTAATCGTAATGATATCTAACAGGTCATTTTACTGTCACATTATATATTCATTTGTAAGTATGGCTACTCTTCTGTTAATAATTCCAAGCACCCACATTTTATAGATTACAAAAAACAGAAACTCGGTAGAAAGACTTGTCAAAGAAATACTTTCCAGTTTCCTACATATTTTAATTTCTTGTTTGTCAGACATTTTGTATCACTGGATAAGTGATGAAAAGTGATGGTTGAAGCATTGTACACGCATTTTGTGCTAAAGACAACCCTAATGCGAAGTAATGAATGTCATTGTTTCTTCCGGTATAGCAAGTAAGTACATCATCGTTTCTTTCAAACTGCGGTGGATTATTTATAACCAACTTCCCAAAGGAATAAATATACCGTAAAGCAATAGTCAAAATGTCTAACTCCTTAAAAAAGTCTAGAAGAAGAACATGGGTAAATACCACGTATTATTTTTGCAACATGTTTTTGAGTAATGAAGTTACCCCAGAATATTATCGAATGAAAGATTTACAATGATTAGAAGTGAAAATGTAGATGAACTGTTTTAGGAGATCGAAGATGCATTTTTCCATTTTAAATTCTCATAAATATAATTTTTCAGTTCCATTCTAGTCGTTATTTCCATTCCATATTTTACGCTTATCACTAGTGTATTACGTCTAGATATGCATAACTAAATTGCAATATTTGTACCATCCGCAAAAAGAAATAATTCTACTTACTGTAAAACAGACCGAAGGACTCCATCATACATGGGAAGCAACAATGGTCTTCAGGCATAGCCTTGTGAAGCTCCATATATAATTTCCCCTCATTCAGAAAACATACCGGGCTTATAGAATGAGATTTTCACTCTGCAGCGGAGTGTGCGCTGATATGAAACTTCCAGGTAGAATAAAACTGTGTGCCGGACCGAGACTCGAGCTCGGGACATTTTGCCTTTCGCGGGCAAGTGCTCTACCATCTGAGCTACCCAAACACCCAAGCACGACTCACGACCCGTCCTCACAGCCTTGCTTCTCCCAGTACCTCGTCTCCTACCTTCCAAACTTTACAGAAGGTCTCCTGCGAACCATGCAGAACTAGCACTCCTGTAAGAAAGGGTACTGCGGAGACATGGTTTAACCACAACCTGGGGGATGTTTCCAGAAGGAGATTTTCACTCTCCAGCGTAGTGTGCGCTGATATGAAACTTCCTGGCAGATTAAAACTGTGTGCCGGACCGAGACTCGAACTCGGAACCTTTCGCGGGCAAGCGCTCTACCATCTGAGATACCCAAGCACAGCTCACGCCCCGTCCTCACACCCTAACTTCTGCCGTGCTTGGGTAGCTCAGATGGTAGAGCACTTGCCCGTGAAAGGCAAAGGTTCAGAGTTCGAGTCTCGGTCCGGCACACAATTTTAATCTGCCAGGAAGTTTCATACCCTGCTTATACTGATTGACTTACTGAGTACACCTTCCTGCTTTCTGTTTGTCAGATATGACTTTATCCATAGGTTGGCTGTACCATCGATTCTATAACGCAGATTATCTTTCACACTAATGATTCACGCTGTCTGATGCCTTAGATATGTCACAGAAAATAGCAGGCAGTCCTGCTTTATCATTTAATACTTGGAACAATTGGTGAGTGAAAGTGTAGGTGGCACTCTAGTAAAGCAACTCTTTTGAAATACAAAGTGGTATGTACTGGGGTACCATTATTGCTTAGGTGGTGTGCTATTCTAGAATACATGAACTTCTCGAAAATTTTGGAAAACGTTGTCAGTAATGAAGTAAATTGGAATTTATTATCTCTCATATCACTTTTCTTACAGTGGGTATTAAAAATGGGGTACTTTACCATCTCTGAAAAAAAGTCTTGAGTTAGTGATGCACGAAGAAAAGTCAGCACATATAACATTGGAGCAAGTTTTTGGTACTCTGTTGGAAACATCATCAAATCCTGATGAGAATGTAATCTGAATATGATACAAGTTCCTAATTTCGGACGGAGAAGTTGGTGAGACATTAGTGTGAATCAATTTTACATGAGTTGTTTTTTCAACATATTGCACGGATTTTTCTCTTCAACTATTTGACCCAGTATTTACTCTTACATATAATCAGTTACCATCAGACATATCTGCTAAGTGCGACTGATCATTTATAGACCTGCAGCTTAAACCAATGTACGGAAAGCGTCTGCATGGTGATTTAAAAAATATATATATCCAACGATCATCTGAACGTTTATTAGAATATTGGCTAAAAAATTTTAAGTAAGAAGATTAAGAATTTTTTGAGATTTTTTAAGAAGAAACTTGTAAAAACTTGAAGTAAATCAGTCAATAACTTTCCGAGATTTTTTTCCTAACAATTTTTCCTCTCTTGGTTGAGTCTCTTTACTTTCGTGAACGGTTCCACGTATCCAAACGAGGATTTCGGCAAATGATGGTACGCTAATTGGCTTGTCCTTTGGTATATAATAAAGTGTCTTACCTTCTGTATCGATAGAGATATTGAAACAAGTGTTTTTAAATAGAATGATATACTTGTTTTAACGGCACTCGAAAGCGCTTCAACAGACGAGTACAGTGATATGATGATTGTTAATGTTGAGGTTGAAACTCCTCACAAAAGAATCCGAGAAATATTCTAAAATTGGGAGGCACGTTGACAGGAATAGGCTATTTCAGTGTAAACACATTTATGCCATGCCATGTCCATGTGCCAAGCGTTTCGACCACCTACTTGTCTGTACTGCAGAACTAGCAAGATATGTGCCATCTTCGGCAAATCGGTTTTGCTGAGAAGAACTTCCTCGATTCTTATCTTCTATGGCCATCGTCCTCCATCATTCGTCTACAGCGTAACTTCTGAAGAGATTAGTTTCTCTTCTTTTGCGGTTTCACCATAGACCATGACTCACTTCCATACAGTAATGTGTCCCAATACACATTCTCAGAACTTTCTTCCTCAAGATTGATACTAGTAGACATATTCTGACCAGGAATGCCTTGTTTACGTATACTAGTCTGCTGTTTATGTCGTTTGTGAAGCGTTATTCTGCTTAGAAGGGAGCAGAACTCCTACACTTCGTCTATATTGTAGTCACATATGTTTTTGCTTTAAAGTTTATGTCTCATTTATGTTTCTCCACATCACTTTGTTTGGCATAATATCAATAAATATTCTTTACTCATTAGACTGTTCATTCCATTCATTCCGTCACGTGGTTATCCATTTTCACTTAGTACAACAATGTACTCAGCGAATGTTATCAGCGAAATGCTTTCTGTCTGAAATGTAATCCAACACTGTGGCCAGAGAGTCACGGCTGGCAGAGTGTCGGGCAGGCTCCGTGAGAAGGCTGGCCGTACGCATGCGCACGTGGTTACCATGAGCACCTCCGGGCCAAAGGAGCAGCAGTGACGGATAAGTGGGTGTCGCTGGTGAACGGCCAAGAAGCTGGTACTCCAAGGAACTGTCTAAGGGACGATCGCTAACTGTCAACTTGGGGCGTGGTCGCTGTGTGAACAGAAATGAGCCAGTGGAGCGCTTGGGGACTTTTCCCGGGCCAGAGGACGGAGACTCCAGTGGAGGTGGAGGAAGGGGCTCCTGCATTTCAAGAGGAGCACTACCTACGTGCTTCACTAGGTGACGACTGCTCATTGGTGGTGAAACGAAATATCGTGTGGCTAGGGCCTTGAGTCGGGTAGACCAGTCGCCTGGTCCAAGTCTTTTTAGTTGACGCCACTTCGGCGTCTTGCGTTTCGATGGGGATGAAATGATGTAGACAACACGACACCCTGTCCCTGAGTGCAGAAAATCCCCGACCCAGCTGGGAATCGAACGCGGGCATCTTTGCATGGCATTCCGTCGCGCTGACCAGGCAGCTACCGAGGCGGACACATTGATGGTTAAGTGATCCAATTGGGTGTACAGAGCCGAGTACAAGCTGTGCACTAAGTGTATTGGTTAACAAATAATACACTACTGGCCATTAAAATTGCTACACCACAAAGATGACGTGCTACAGACGCGAAATTTAACAGACAGGAACAAGATGCTGTGATATGCAAATGATTAGCGTTTCAGAGCATTCACACAAGGTTGGCGCCGGTGGCGACACATACATCGTGCTGACATGAGGAAAGTTGTCCACCGATTTCTCATACATAAACAGCAGCTGACCGACGTTGCCTGGTGAAACGTTGTTGTGATGCCTCGTATAAGGAGGAGAAATGCGTACCATCACGTTTCCGACTTTGATAAAGGTCGGATTGTAGCCTATCGCGATTTCGGTTTATCGTATAGAGACATTGCTGCTCACATTGGTCGAAATTCAATGACTGTTAGCAGAATATGGAATCGGTGGGTTCAGGAGGGTAACACGGAACGCCGTGCTGGATCCCAACGGCCTCGTATCACTAGCAATCGAGATGACAGGCATCTTATCCGCATGGCTGTAACGGATCGTGCTGCCACGTCTCGATCCCTAACTCAACAGATGGGGACGTTTGCAAGACAACAACCATCTGCACGAACAGTTCGAGGTCGTTGGCAGCAGCATGGACTATCAGCTCAGAGACCATGGCTGTGGTTACCCTTGACGCTGCATCACAGACTGGAGCGCCTGCTAAGGTGTATTCAACGACGAACCTGGTTGCACGAATGGCAAAACGTCATTTCTTCGGATGCATTCAGGTTCTGTTTACAGTATCATAATGGTCGTATCCGTGTTTGGCGACATCGCGGTGAACGCACACTGGAAGCGTGTATTCGTCATCGCCGTACTGGCGTATCACCCGGCGTGATGGTATGAGGTGCCATTGATTACATGCCTCTGTCACCTCTTGTTCGCATTGTGGACGTTACATTTCAGACGTGTTACGACCCGTGGCTCTACCCTTCATTCGATCCCTGCGAAACCCCACATTTCAGCAGGATAATGCACGACCGCATGTTGCAGGTCCTATACGGCCCTTTCTGGATACAGAAAATATTCGACTGCGGCACTGGCCAGCACATTCTCCAGATCTCTCACCATCTGAAAACGTCTGGTCAATGGTGGCCGAGCATCTGGCTCGTCACAATACGCCTGTCACTACTCTTGATGAACTGTGGTATCGTGTTGAAGCTGCATGGGTAGCTGTACCTGTACACGCCATCCAAGCTCTGTTTGACTCAATGCCCAGGCGTATCAAGGCAGTTATTACTCCAGGAGGTGTTTGTTCTGGGTACTGATTTCTCAGGATCTATGCACCCAAATTGCGTGAAGATGGAATCACATGTCAGTTCTAGTATCATATATGTGTCTAATGACTATCCATTTATCATCTGGATATCTTCTTGGTGTAACAATTTTAATGGCCAGTTGTGTACTACACATGGGAAGTCCGTGGTTATGCTGCGACGCGTTATGGTTCATCAGTAACGGCACCCTCGGCGTGCTGTGTTTTCTCTAAAATGAGAGCCACTAAGATTCTCTTAGTTACACGACTTGATTGTGACTAATTTGTATGGTTCAATAGAAAGAAGTTGAACTTGTTCTCATTACGCTGTATCATTTGTTTCATGCTATTTGCACAAAGAAAATTACCTTGTTGTTTTTCTCTGTGAGAGTGACCCAAATATATGATTTCTTGCACATAAGAGTCTATTGAGATGCATACGTAGGTAGTCTTGCAAATAGCTGATAACAGCTTGTGGTGATTTGTTTGTGATGGAAATGGTCGTAGACCACTGTCCAGCTGCGTGCTAGGTGGGTGATTCTGATTCACCCTCCGTTACCCGCGCGAAAATTCGAGACATCGTCACTCCCGCGGATGACTGGTGTCATCCACAAAGCAAGCGGTCTATTTGTACACTTTGAACGGTCTTTATGGTTGGTTTTACGATTTTTTATTAAATATAAATACAATACATTTAATATTTCTGCACAGTATAATATATTCTAACGTTTGAAACAGTTTGACCATTCTAAAAACAATATCTTCATCTGAATTACTGACATTACGTGGTCCCTCTAGTTGCTTACCGACGGACGGTTCTAAATTCAAAGTGTAAGCTGTGTTTACAGCAACCAAAGGAAACACTTGTAACCCATACTTTGATGTTTTGTTAGGAATATATTGCCTGAACGGGCAGTTTCCTGTAAATGCCAAAAGCTGTTCGTCAACAGTAAGATATTCACTAGGTGAAAAATATATTTGGCAATGATTCGTGAATATTTCAAGTACCTCTCTGATAGATATGGTAGCAGCCAGCTTGTCAATCTCTCTGCGAACGCCTCTATCACGGATATTATCAAACCTCCGACATCTCAACACAAACCTGAATCGGTTTTCACTTATGCATAAATAACATGATACAAGTCCGTTTCCCTTTGAGTTATCCCACAATTTCGATACACTCTTCCTAGAACATCTCTAAGATCCACATAGATATAACAAACGAATGAAAGCTCTTATCTTTATCGCATCTGTTTCTTTAGCGTCCCTTTCTCTAGAGAAGTCACCACGAACTTAACTGATGTATAAATTAGTGTATGTTGCGATAATGCTTATTATGTTTTCATCCAAGAATCAATTCAAAATTTATGTTTCTGTCTTTTTTATACGAGCTTGTTTTTTGGTTCAGGCAAATGCGTAATAAAATTACAAGATCTGCTTCTAACACTGGTAGCATATTTATTTTTCCTCCGTTTAGTTATTCCATTTTTCCCTAAAAAATGCATCCTCTTCAGTTACTTCTTCCTGTGATTCATTTTCATTATGTTCTGACACTTCTTGTTCTGTTCCTGAATCATGACCGCTTTCATGAACAGAATCCTCAGTCTCTGAGTAGCATCTTCATCACTCAGCTCATTGAACTATTCCAGCCATACATTCGGATCTCGACTAAACTCTGTCAGAGTTTTAGTGCCTTTGACATTTCTCCCACAATTTAAAAATAAAGAGAATACTAGGTAGCAAGGAAAGTAAGTGCAATCAGTTTCAGTACGTCTAAATTTACGCACATGAAAGATCGAATGAATCTAGGAAAGCAATAAAGTAATACAGACTTACTTTGTTTCAGATTGCGGCAGCAGAGCTCGCGCGGATGACAAGTGTCCTGCAGACTATAATAATGTTCCGTAAACAATGTACCTTTCGTAACTGGAAGTCAACAATGATTGGAGCTTACAGCCGGAGGGTTAACAGAAAGGTACCGAAAATGACGCGAACTGAATACAGCCCTGTCAGACAAAATTGAGCGGGAAAGTCACGTGGATGACGAGTGTCATCCTCGCGAGCAACGGAGAGTTAAGCCAGAGAGTTGCTTAGTGTCCTATGAATGATTGCAGAAACTACAGGGTGACACAGAATAACGAGAATGTTTGAAATGAGTAGTGGCAGTCATG
The DNA here is from genome assembly GCF_021461385.2 of Schistocerca piceifrons. Classification (NCBI taxonomy): domain Eukaryota; kingdom Metazoa; phylum Arthropoda; class Insecta; order Orthoptera; family Acrididae; genus Schistocerca; species Schistocerca piceifrons. The sequence continues at coordinate 105,468,365 of NC_060141.1, read as the reverse complement.
GGCAGGTGGCAGCACTGCGGGTTCGTGACAGGTAGTGAGAAATCAGTCCGCCATTTCAGTAATCATTTATCAGTGGAACGGCCAACTGCTTTAGCCACAAAAATGTTTTATAAAAGCATTGATAGTTTGGTAGCGGCTCGGAGGGCGTTTCGACGTGTTTCTAATTTAGAACGTCATGATGCCGTTCCGTCGAAACACTCGATAAAATGTTGGATTAATAACTTTGAAGAGCCTGGATCTGCCCTCAAGAAGAAACCAAAAGGACGGTGAGGGGGTGTGCGTTCTCCAGCGAACATTGATGACGTACGCGAGTCTGCCTTACGGAGCCCACGGCGTTGAGATCGTAAGCAAGCAGCAGTGGTCCCGGGAGAGTGTTCGCAGAATTTTTCACCTTGATTTAAAATTTCATCCGTACAAACTACAGATGGTGCTACGATTGAAAAACAACGGTTACCGGTTACGGTTAGGTTTCGTCAACAAATGATAACAAAAATAAACGATGATGATGAATTGATAAATAAATTGTAGATGTAAGACGAGGCACATTTTCATCTCACAATTTATGTGAATAGACAGAGCTACCGTTACTGGGCAAATACAAATCCTAATGACGTTCATGAGCGCTGTTTACACGCTAGTAAAGTGACTGTAGGGTGCGGTGTTTCATCACATGGGATTATTGGACCGTATTTTTTCGAAAATGAACAGGGATACACAATAACTGTGAACGCCGTTCGTAACGTGGAGATCTTGCGAACTTTCGTTAGACCTGCATTGAACAAATTCCCAAAAGTTCGAGAAGCCTGGTATCAACAGGACGGAGCGGCATCATTCACTGCACGACAATCAATGACATATGTGTGAGAATTGCTTGGAAACTGTGTAATCTCACGATTCGGTAATATTACCTGGCCGCCTAGATCGTCATATTTATCCGTTTGTGATTTTTTCTTGTGGGGCTACCTCAAGAGTAAAGTCTACACGACTCGACCAAGAATCCTGGATGAGTTAAAACAGATAATTCGGGATGCAGTTCACAGTATCCCAGCTGAGATAATGCAGCGGTCAATGAGGAATCTCAACAGCAGATTTCGCGAATGTATTCGTACAGGAGGACGCCACCTAAAGGACGTAATTTAAAAAAAAATGATGAATGTCATTATTGTTTCGTAAATGGCAAAAGTTGTAAGGTTTCAATTATTATGAATGCAATTCCTTTCCTTCACCACTTCTAGTTTTATTGGATTGTGGAAATGTTTTCTGTGTCACCCTGTATATTTACGGTCTTTTCCTGTCTGTGTGCCAACGGCCATGCTACAGTAGTAACACAGGTCCCCGTCAGATCACCGAAGGTAAGCGCTGTCGGGCTGGGCTAGGACTTGGACTGGTGACCATCCGGTCTGCCGAGCGCTGTTGGCAAGCGGGGTGCACTCAGCCCTTGTGAGCCAAACTGAGGAGCTACTTGATTGAGAAGTAGCGGCTCCGGCCTCGGAAACTGACGCACGACCGGGAGGGCGGTGTGCTGACCGCATACTCCTCCTTATCCGCATCCAGTGACGCCTGTGGGCTGAGGATGACATGGCGGCCGGTCTGTACTGTTGGGCCTTCCAAGTTCTCCTCGGACTGAGTTTAGCTTACTTTTCCTCCCTGTGTAGTTACTACAGTTGTTGATTGATTCTGTGTGCTGAGGAAAAATTGATTTTAATTCGATTCATTGAATTCAGGTTTATTGTGTTGAAGAAATTTTTAGGGATCCGTACCTCAGTAGACAGAAACGGAATCCTTGTAGAGTCACTTCGTTGTTCGTCTGTCTGTCTGTCCGACTATTAATAACACTTTTCTCAGGAGCGGAAAGATGTAACAAGTTGACATTTACGTCACATGCTAATATATACGTTTAGGTATTAAGTCACTGCAATCGAGAGATACAACCATTTATGTCACTTATTTTGATATCTTCCCAATATCGGCACCGATAACAGAAAAATAAAACTACGAAAGATTTCATGTTTAATAAATTAGTCGTTAAAATCAGTCGACATCTGCACCACCGCTACCTCGAACCACACCCCACCCAAAACTTGGGCCACAAGTGTTTCCTTTATAACCGTCCACGGGTACTACCTTTATAGCTGCTATACAGACTGAAGTCGTTCTTCCATTTTCACGTTTTGCACATTCACATTTCTAGATCTTCTTCAACAACAGCATCCCATTTCCAGGAATGTTCATGAAATATCGCTGCCTTTCGCTCATCTTCAAATTAACAATAATTTGGCGACCAAGTTATGGTATGGCCACTTGGTGCACTTTATCGTTCGTAACAACTGCGTGCAACCGAATCTGTTGTTCACTCTCGAGATAGAATATGAAGGAGAGCGCCCATATTTAGATCTTTTGGTTGAGGGAAGATCGGCCGCTCCGTATACCGGGCGCTCATTGATTTTTATGTCACGACACAGAGTTTTCATCAGCCAGTCCAGGACAGAGCCGTTTTACATGCATTGACGTACCGAGCTACAACAGATTGTGATAAGGACCACCAGTATTCCAATGCGCGTGTTTCAAAATTGTGGCTATGGGTTTCGAGATATAGAGTTAGCACTATCCAAGAAACGAAAATTCCAAGTTGTTGACCAGCCAAGTGACGATCTCTCTATTGCGAATTTAGATAACAAATTAAGCTATGAGAGCAGGCTATGCACCACAATGAGATGGGCAAATTAGAGTGTTACGTGTTAGACACGGCGCATTTGTTTTTTTAATTATTAATTTTAACTATGCGTAATTTTATGCATTGTTAACTATTGTGCATAATACTAATTTTAAAAACTTGATAATGGGGTAATTTAGTTCGGAAACTTGTCGTGTTACGTAAACCAAATGTTTTCGACAATTTACAAGTAATAATGTCCATACTGATTCTTTATGCGTATTTGCCTTTCTGAGGAGCTACATCTAGAAAACTCTTAGTATCCAGGGATGAAGAGTCATAAGACCTATAATCATAGCACACAAAGAAGACCCTGCGCCTGGTTGTCAGTCTCGGTCTCAGAACCACTGGAATTCTGAAAGATTCCTTGACTGCAGAAGTAAATACAATGCTCAGCTCAATTGAAGTATCACTTTTTCACGACGACGTAAATGTCTCTCATTGCAACGGTTAAGTTTAAAATTTGGTTCGCAGGTGCCTACAATCTTTTTCTATAATTATCGAAAGCGTGGCACTCTGGGAGGTCACCCTCGAGCTCGCCTACACTTCAGACACTAAGGTGTCGGCAAATGCGAAAATAAGGCCGGAGACCAGAAGTTCACATAAGGTGCGAGGTTGGTGAATTATGTCACATTGGCACCAAATGTCACCACAATTATGACCAACGCAACTCTGGACATGTCACGCGATGGGAAGGACGTCACACTCTGTCTTACCATGATTTCACCCCCTTCTCTGACACCTCCACCTTTGATGTTAGATCCACGACTGCCACCAGTGAAATCACGCGGTTTTCTTACAGGCGACTGAGGAAAAAATTTCGGACACACCGCCGCTCAAAATCGGCAGGAAATCGCCTTAGGAGATGGCATAAAGGGTGTCTTTGAGACCACCCCTTCCTTTGGAGCGTTGATTCCCTCAAATTTCGTGGTTGTACACGACAGTTTGCCATGTGATGGGCAAAATGACGGCGTGCTTGATAACCTTTGACATTGCTAACAACTCTCGAACAGTTCAACCCTTCTCTAAGGACATCGTGGTCCAACAGTCCCACTGAACGTGGTCGCACTTCTTTGGGGTACAGTACGATCGCTGTTTCTGGTCAGGTGTACAAGATGGAACCACTGGGCAACTTTCAATACCATTCGACGAATTTTGACCGCGAATCCGAAACAGAATAATGTTCTTATGCTTTTCCAGCCCTCCTATCCCGCTTCCTCCTGTGGCATGACCATAGAGGGTTGCGATGGTGACACATGTTGGATAATATGGCGGAGGATCGTTCTAAGAACCTCGAGTTCATCAACATCCTCGGCGCCACCTACCCGGAGTTGTTGAATACTTCAGGAACGTACCTCATCAGAGGCAACCTGAGATGAGTTCTCCTCATCTTTGATTGCGGGTGACCTATTATCAGGCGTAAGGTTAGCAGGGTAGCCTGCCTTCAAGCGCCGCGGACTCTCGTAACGGGTTCTATACGTACAGCTACATTTCCAGGTGTTCAACATACGTGGCTGGGTTATCCCGAGAACAATAACGAAGTGGATGGTCTCAGAAGGATTCTTTGATGTTATATTCATGCACATGTCAATGTCGCACCTCTCTGTGATTGCGCTACAGAAACACACATCACTGGAGGGCCGAGAAAGCTTAAGCACCCCTTGAAGCTCATTGTTCTGATTTCGTCGAATGATTTTTAACGGTCCCTAGTGGTTCGACCTGTGGGCCTCAACCAAAACTACAATCCTACTGCACTCCAAAGGGCTGCGATTACGTTCAGTGCTCGTCCATATTTGGTGCCAAAGTGACTTCGTTAACCCACCTTACAACTCATATGAATTTCTGGGCTCTGGCCTTTCTGTCGTATGACATTTGGCTGTTCAAAGAGACGCCGGACTTCGCAGGACGTCAGACTTTGCACCATTACAGCGGAAGGTTGTAAGGATCTTTGAGCCAAATTTCAAAAGCCGCAATGGGAGACAATTATGTGCCTCCAAAGAAGTGATCCTTTGCTTGCGTTGCGAAGTGTAAATCGGTCAGTGCAGGACACCAAAGCCAATTAAAAATAGAGAAGTTGAGAAATCAGCAGTTGCTGAACACAGTCTGACTCATAAAAGCAGTATAACGTTCGGTGACACCACTAACCAGTCCCTTGGTTCAACACACCGGGATTCTGTTGTTAAAGAAGTATTTGAAATTTGAATGTTCGAGAACAACTTCATCAGGGATAGTTGTTATGATATTAATAGTGCTCTGGAGCAAACTCTCCATGGCGAGAAGATACAGAGAATTGTTTGCGCTCCCACGAGAGTGCTGGCACCTGCAAAGCAAACATAGATTCACCAGTGCGAGCGTAACGTAATGACGACGCGCGCCGACCAATCACAGACCGAGTAATGGGCTACACATGGTCGCCACGATGGTCAGTTTGCCTGAACTGAATCTGTCGGAACAGGTCTGCGATACCATCGGACCTCAGATCAGCTCCCACCGATAACTTGCGCATATATCAAGTGTTATTGAGACGAGAGTTTTTATGAAAAACTGACTTCAGGTACTAAAATAGGATATTCCTGAGATGAAACTTTAAACGAGAAATCAGTTTAAAAACAAAAGCATACATGAAAGGTCAGAGTCTGAAGTGAGTCGACTGTGTAAGTCTTCTGACCGACGCGGCACGTAGTAATTGTAATTTCACGCTTTGCCCAGGAATTCATCCAACGGAGTCCTGTTCGGCTCACGGATTTCACTTCACGGTGAGCCCAAATTCTCTGCATACACATTATCCGAGGCACTCTTACGTGAAACATGGATCCCATCTTCGGTCATACAAAAATATTCTGTAAGCGTGTAAGTAACTTTACTGAAAAATTTATTTATCCACTGCTACATTGCCACTGCAAAACTAAGCAAAAGGGTTATACGATTCCACTTAAATGACACCTGGCTATGTAATTTTGATGGTGACTAGAGGGTGATATCTGCTCCAGGGAGTCTGAAAAAAGCTCACCACTCTCATCTGACAAAATTTCAAATATTTTTGACCAGACGCACTATGTAATAGGAGATGGAATTTCCAGCTTCAATAATTACGATCCTTAAATCATTGCAGATTTCGAATGAATGAAGGAAAGTACTAGATGCGGTATATCTTAAAAGTAGTGTGAATATTATGGAAACTGCTGTCCTGGCATGTATGTTTCAATTAAAAAGACATTTAAAACAAATTAGGTATATGACATTATTTCCAGAACTCTCAAATACGTCACCAGCTGTTAAAAACGATTTAACAACTAAAATTTATGAAATTATGCATTTCTGAAATTCATACCACGCGCGGTTAAATAATAAGAAAACATTTGTTATCGAACAAAATTTCCAAATTGCGGTTATTGTGTAATGTTTCGTTTAGCATAACGTTCTCCATCTGTGCGCAGGAACACTGTAATGCCCAGATGTCTTTAACAAGCAAATACTGGATATTGCACTAGTTACAGGAGACTACGAGCAACGACTTCGTAGCTGACTTACGAGAAGATACGTTGGAAATTTACACAAATTTCCTGCCATGTTTAATTATTTATATTTTTCCTTTTCCTTTAATTAATAGTATCTTTGTATAAATATGGAAATTTGTATGTTTGTATGTGATTGTCGTACAATCTTATTTTTTTTTGTGTATGAGTGCTGTTCCAAGAGTAATTACTACATATGTGAATTTAGAGAGACGGACAAGTGAAAGGGAAAGTAGGACAGTGAGCACAGCGAGAGAGGGACAGAGAGAGAGAGAGAGTGAGAGAGGGAGGGAGAGAGGGAGAAAGAGAGAGAGAGAGAGAGAGAGAGAGAGAGAGAGAGAGAGACAGACAGACAGACAGACACAAAGAGATCGATGTGTCTTTAGAAAGCTATTAGTGTAAACCTAAACTGGTATAAATTACAGGCGTGTAACTTGAATAATACATGAGTTATTGGAGGTCTAAGTGGGCGATTACTATAGATCGCGTCAGGCCATAAGTACTCCACAGTTACACGAAAAAACGGTATTAGCATACTTACAACATCCGTCTGCGTCTTTGTTTATGTATGATATACACTATCCATGAAGAAATTGGTCAAATATTTTAAATATTTTCTGTGTTTTAAAAAGCACTGAGACATTAGGTTACTGGCCTACTTTTGCTTGCTATTCCTTTGATATATGTTTATTTGATTTGTTTATGTATTTAATAATGTGTGTTAGAGCGTGCTTATGGTCCGTCCGTAGGAATATTTATTTAATTTTAAGTTATTTAAGTGTAAATCCAGTATTACGTATGTGTTTCATTATGTTTGTGAGTGTGCGTCGGCTTGGAGACAGGGCGAGAGCGCTCTAGCCAGTCACAGAAATCGTTACAAAAAGGACACATGGAGAGACTTTAATGAAGTGGGGGAGGAGGATAGTTTCCGGAGAGGACACGAGGCAGTTCAGAACAGCGCGGCGCGAGGGACAATCGCAAAGGACACAGAGAGTTCAGGACAGTATGGCGCAACGGAGGGACAGTAGCGGGATATAGAAATTCTTCGGAGTGCCGGCTTGTAAACTTGTGAGATTTCCGTGGTTTCTACAGTGTAGATGTATGCGTTTAGAAGTGAATACCTCGCGAGCTATGTTGTCGTTCATAACTAATTACGTTTAGTGGGAGTCTATTGTTTCCCTGTTATTTATATTTTATTTAATTGCTGGGCCATCGACACTAATAAGAGTTTTGCAGAAATATACCGCATTCATAAAAGTACTTCTACTATAGTAATCATCATTTAAAGTCGTTAAGATAGTACCTGCAGATTTTATTAAATGCAATCTTTCATTTATAAGTTACTATGTTGCATTAAAAATTCGCGATTGCTGAGTGATAGGAACCTTTGACCATTCGATTGATGTGTATGTTCATATTGTATTCTGTAGACTCAGCAGTATTTGGCCTGTAATGCGGCAACTAAGTATCCCAGCCTCTAGACAACGAACAAGCCTAATCTTTTAATATTTCAACTCTGAGTCTGAGGGTACGTAGTTGAAGGCCACACACACCACGTTTCATCATTTGATTTGAAAGCCCGCGTGTGGGAGAGTGAAAGCTCGCCGAAACGTTCCTTACGCGTGCTATCTCAACGCACGCGGAAAAATATTGCAGTGCAACAGTTCCGACATTGAGTTCAGTATACTTTGTGCCTGTGTACACAGTTTTTGGTGACAAACTTCCCTATTGGGAGAATGCATTGTGCCTTGTCTGGGAGGGAGTTCTGACGTGGTGTTATGATGGCCCCAATGGCGTGATTGACGCGAACCGCTCGACGATTGGAGACGATAATTTTATGGTGAAGCTTTTCGGAAAGCAATGGCGTTGAGAAGGCAAGTATCGGAGAGGGGTAGGATGTTGCTGGTCATTCAGCGGAGGTCCGCCCTAGAATGCGGGCACCAACCAGCATTCTTGACTCAACTTGGTGCAAGGGTGCACTGGTTTTGGTTTTAGCATTTACGCACCTGTCAATACATTCCATAACACACGTTCAGCAGCATAGTGGTGAACGTATCCACAGCCCATGTATATTATGGATTTTTCTTCGAGGAGTTCTGTAGTGAGTCAATCCGACCCGCAGCATCTGTATATCAGCCGGAGTACGCTGAGGTTACAAAAATGATCGGATAGTGATCTGGACATATACAGACGGTGACAGTACTGCGTACCAAAGGTATACAAGGGCAGTGAATGGGCCTTTCTAGCCAGATGTTTCATGCGACTATGGCTGCATGACGGGAATTAACAGACTTAAATATGGGACATTCCATTTCGGAGACCGTTAAGGAATTCAATAGTCCGAGATCCACAATATCAACAGTGTGCCGAGGATACCGAATTTCAGGCATTACCTCTCGACGTAGGCTGCGGAGTAGCCGATGGCAACCAGTTAACGACCGAGAGCAGCGGCGTTTACTTAGAGTTGTCAGTGCTAACAGACAGGCAATACTACATGAAATAATCGTAGCAATCCATTTCGGACCTACGCCGAAGGTATGCGTTAGGACAGTGCGGCGAAATTTGGCATTAATGGACTATGGGAGCAGAGGACCAACACGAGTGCCTTTGCTAACAGCACGAAATTTTGGTCTTATGTCAAAGCGGTAGGTGGATCAAAACAAAATGTCCAGACACTCTGTGACCAAAATGGTACTGAAACAGATGATTACAGACTAAAGGCCGAAATACTAAATGTCTTTTTCCAAAGCTCTTTCACAGAGGAAGACAGCACTGTAGTTCCTTCTCTAGATTGTCGTACAGATGACAAAATAGTAGATATCGAAATAGACGACAGAGGGATAGAGAAACAATTAAAATCGCTCAAAAGAGGAAAGGCCGCTGGACCTGATGGGATACCAGTTCGATTTTACACAGAGTACGCGAAGGAATATGCCCCTCTTCTTGCAGCGGTGTACCGTAGGTCTCTAGAGGAGCGCAGCGTTCCAAAGGATTGGAAAAGGGCACAGGTCATCCCCGTTTTCAAGAAGGGACGTCGAACAGATGTGCAGAACTATAGACCTATATTTCTAACGTCTATCAGCTGTAGAATTTTGGAACACGTATTATGTTCGAGTATAATGACGTTTCTGGAGACTAGAAATCTACTCTGTAGGAATCAGCATGAGTTTCGGAAAAGACGGTCGTGTGAAACCCAGCTCGCGCTACTCGTCCACGAGACTCAGAGGGCCATAGACACGGGTTCACAGGTGGATGCCGTGTTTCTTGACTTCCTTAAGGCGTTCGATACGGTTCCCCACAGTCGTTTAATGAACAAAGTAAGAGCATACCAATTGTGTGATTGGATTGAAGAGTTCCTAGATAACAGAACGCAGCATGTCATTCTCAACTGAGAGAAGTCTTCCGAAGTAAGAGTGATTTCAGATGTGCGCAGGGGAGTGTCATAGGACCGTTGCTATTCATAATATACGTAAATGACCTTGTGGATGACATCGCAAATTCACTGAGGCTTTTTGCAGATGATTCTGTGGTGTATCGAGAGGTTGTAACAATGGAAAATTGTACTGAAATGCAGGAGGATCTGCAGCGAATTGACGCATGGTGCAGGGAATGGCAATTGACTCTCAATATAGACAAGTGTAATGTCCTGCGAATTCATAGAAAGATAGAACCCTTATCATTTAGCTACAAAATAGCAGGTCAGCAACTGGAAGCAGTTAATTCCATAAATTATCTGGGAGTACGCATTAGGAGTGATTTAAAATGGAATGATCATCCAAAGTTGATCGTTGGTAAAGCAGATGCCAGACTGAGATTCATTGGAAGAATCCTAAGGAAATGCAATCCGAAAACAAAGGAAGTAGGTTACAGTACGCTTGTTCGCCCACAGCTTGAATACTGCTCAGCAGTGTGGGATCCGTACCATATAGTGTTGATAGAAGAGATGGAGAAGATCCAACGGAGAGCAGCGCGCTTCGTTTAGAGTGTTACACTTTATTGCCAAGTGGATTTGTGTCTATTAATAATACGTTTATATGGACGAGGTCAGGTTATATGAAACGGATGAGATGTAAATATGACTAGAAAGCGGTATCATACCACTAAAGGGCAGTGCCGCAGGTTACTCAAAAGTCGTACATACATATCGTCCATGTAATGTTGACACATACAAATCACCCTGATGATGGAGGTATAAACATTCGAAAAACATGTCAGGGAGAATAGTAAATATATCTCTAAGATTGTCGAAAGCGTAGCCGTTTTTGAAAGGACGACATTGTGTCAGAATGGTGAACCAGTATGTGTCTAGAAGAAGATGGTGAAATACGAATATCTGCTACCAGACCCATCTCTCCTCTTTGCTTAGCAATATAATTTTCTGTTTGAGAAGAAATAAAAGGATGCGTCTCCCATGACTTATTTTTACTCTCATGAAAGCTGCGTGGTCATTAATTAATTTTGGTGACGCCATTCATGTATTTCATTAAATCGGCATACTTCTGTCATCCGTTGCATTAGAAGCGCTTTTACAGTTGCTGTCGAATTTATCTCTTTACCGGGGCTAAATTAATTTCATTCATTTGCAAGCCCATCACGATGGAAGGCACGTTTGCGTGGACAGAGGCCTGCATTAATTCGCAATGGGGCTTTATCTCGTCCCGTAATGTTACTGAAACTGATGCTACGTACGTCTACGGACACCCACTGGAAATTTCCTACAGTGAGAAGTGGCGCGCGTAGAAAAATATGGACTTCACTACATGAAGTTCTTGCAGAGACAAGATGAAATTGCAAGTAAACATTGTGACTACCGTACCTTCCTGAGCATCATGCTTGGATTTTAAATAAGCGTTAAGGTGATTCAGTTAAAGAGAGGTGGATCTCCGATAAGAATTCAGGTTTCTAATATTACGTTTGTGCGCTACCTCATTTACATGATATATTAATACAATATTCAGTACCAAACTTGTGTCCACATTTAGTAATTGTTATAGGATAAGACAAATTTTATCGTATTGTGTTATGAAAATGTAGAGCAGATCTCTAATTTCGATTCATTACAACGTGATATTATAGTTTCAGCATCCAGAAACTGGTACTTAATTCTAGGTAATCTCTGAATGTTTACATATTCTAGACCTTCCGTTTCCAGGAGGGAATATTTAGCTCTCCAGCTAGCCACTCCATCCAACAGAGACCATACGGTATTTTATATTTTCTAATCTTCGCCTACCAATGGACATTTTTTTCTCTTATGCTCTTTTCATATCTAGATGAAATACACGCAGGTAGTTAGCATATGGCCCATGTTTCTTCTCATGATTATGGTCTATTATGAAATTCAGTCATTATGTGAAGGGCTTATTTCAATAGTGGTACAAGTCCATTTTTGTTCGTTCTGAGATACAGAGTCTAAAGTTAAATGAGCACTGATAAATCTGCAGTTGAGATACCAGAAATATTCAAGTATATATACCAGAAATATTCAACTATATACACTTGAATATTTCTGGAATCTCAGCTGCAGATTTTTCAGCGCTCTTTTAACGTTAGGTCTCTGTATGTCAGAATGAACAAAAATGGACTTGGACTTGTACCACTGTTGAAATAAGCCCTTCATGTGTTCTTTATAATAAACATTCGCTCTTTCATTTTCAGTTAACGCCTGACATTCTGTCGTAGTAACTAATTTCTTTTCTCTCTTTTTCTCTGGTACCTGCACTGGTCTGTCTGTATTTAAGATTAGCAGTTATTGCAAGTAGATACCGACTTTTAACGAAAGCTATTTCACCAATGCTAATTTACTTTTATTGCTTCCACAAATTTAGTTCATTTTGATCTGTTACTGTGCTTTCAGCAGTGTACTCGTACAAATGTTTTCTTTCTGTTACATGTCACTACTTTCAAATGTAAACGTTAGCCTTAAGTCGAATTTAGTACTTTAGGAAAACAATGCACGAAATGACAATTTGTTCTTTGTAGGAGGTGTTCGGCTCTGTAAACATTCGAGTGTTCATTTCACTTTAGGTGTGTATAACAAAATTTAAACTCCCGTAAGCTTATATGAGGAGCAAGCATTTGGCTCAGAAGTTAGTTTAAGTGTAGTGTATTTTTTGTACATCAGTGTGAAAATCACACGTAATCATTACGCATCCTCAATTTATAGAGTTAAATTTGAAAAAAAAAAATGTAGAAGTGAAATCAACACTGTAAACAGCAGCAACAACAACAATAAACGTAACAGTACCAGACTCATACGATTAAAACACCCCTTGATGAAATCCCTTAGCCCTTATAGATACATATCAGTGTTCGATTAGGACTCTCTATCCCTTCAGCTGCGTACTTGGACAATTAATAGGAGAATATTTTGATATCTCGTTTGTAGGTGACATTGATCGTTTTGCAACATTAGTTAAGTGCCTTATTCATGGCATAACTAGGAATTTAATGACAAGAACATAAATTTAGTGATTACTGGAGCAAGAGAAAAAAATGTCTGTATTTAGATCTCTCGAAATTGATACAGTGCAGAGTTAGCCAGAATCGAAGAGCATAGCCAAAGAAGCAGTTTCAACAGGCACGAATTGAAAAGAAAATAATGTGTCGTGTTCTTATATCAAAGACAGAATTTTAGTAGGAAGATTTCTCGTTGATAGAGGAAATCTCGCAATATTTGATTCGTATCCTACTGAGGAGGGAAGAATTAATAAAAAGAGGAATTCTATAATATTTTCGATATACACATGGTTGGCTGGTAGCAGGAAATATGAATGCGAGAGTCGAAAGTAACTTACCCAAAATAGAAGGACGGTATGAATTCCAATTGATCTAAATAAGGGAAATTCTGCATCTTTAACAAACTGGGAACAAACAACACTTTCATCAGGAGAAGAGCATGCGCTTATTGTCTCTGAACTGACTTTGACAAGTACCTCAGTGAAAAACAAACACAGGAGAGGAAATTGAGAGGGGTAAAACTAAACAGTGTATACATAAAGTAGTTCGGATGTTTTGTGCACAACGAAACGTTATAAAAGGAAAGCAGGTCTGAGTGTACGAAGTTATAACAAAACGGTTACCATAGAAGATACTAAATCAGACTGTTTATTTAAGAACGAGTGCTCTAAAGATCCTAAATTCAGTATCAGGACAAACGAAAAATGAGGAAAACAGTCGTGGTAAGCTTCTATGAGACCAAACTCTTGAGATCATCGGTCGAGGAAACCAGTCGTTAGAAGCGCACGGGAAGGAAGACAGGGCTTCGATAAAAACACTTAGATAATAGATAATGTTGTATTTGGACGGCACATTTTGCTCATTGGTATTAACGAGGGCAATATGAAGCTTTCTCTTCGGTGACTTTCTCTCGCGTATTTAATGACGGATCCTAGTAACATATATAACAAAATTTTATAGCCTTTCCTGTTTTCACTGTGACTCGTTTCCTTTCCTCTGATCATTTCTAATCTATTTTCTATCCTATTACATCTAGGAATCCTAATTTCCATACTTTCAATGTGAAACAGTTCGCTTTGCCGCTTCTTCTAATTTTATGATGTATCTAAACATTTTTTAACACCTAACCTCCAAATTATTGTTACTTCCGTTTCCTGAGTTACTGGAAAATCTGTTTTGTAGCCTATCCATTCTGATAATGGAAGACATATATTCTTAGCATATCCGTTTCGAATAAAGGGCCAACGAGAAAAGTCTTCATTTCCTTATCGTTTCTCTGATTTTTCTATGCTCCGATACGTTTTATAATCAACGAATAATTTCCGGGCAAAGGTGCCTTTCACTAGACTCAACAATTATGATCAATATTCTCCTCAATTTCTGTAGTTTGTCTAACTTATAACTCACTAGTGTGGCTTCACTGATGTAATGAAATGCGTTATTTTTCCATCATTTCTACGTTTTAGACAAGGGACGGTTGATCAGTATGTGTTTCCCAGGTAAGTAAATAACTGTGAAGGCGTTGAGGCTCAAGAGGTTGTTGTGTATAGGGATTGTCAAACAACGGCGGTATGGTTGCTAAAGTAAAATTAAAAATGAAATACAAACCATGCAGAAAATTCAACAGAAGTTCTGAAATAGTTTTGATGAGTCTCATTACTAAAACAAATAAAGTTCCTCGAAAGTTATGTTTCCTGTGCGATAGATATATAAGAGCTTTCAACTTCACGATCGTACATGCAGCTTACGTAAAGATGCGATTTTAGCTGTTACAACTGCAGGAATCTATCTTTAGTCCCGAGCCAGCTAAAGTCAGAACGGACCTGCAGACTGGATAGCACGCAACCGCAACACGCACACGAAGCGAACAATGGCGGATCCCGGACAAGAGATGGATGGCCCAGCCGATAAAACTCACAAGCACGGCACAATTAATCTTTCTCTGCTTCTTGGGTGTCGCAGTTTCGTCACCAGAGTGCGGAAAAAAAGAGCAACAAGAAAAACCCATAGCGTGGAGCCAGGGAGGATGCGGTGGGGGTGAAGGGAGGGTGGGAGGTGAGGCTGCGTTGCTGCAGACTAAAATATATAGCACCACGAAAATGGCGCTTCTTGGAGAGAAGCAAATCGATTCCGTACCAGAGGCTGTGTGCCAGACAGTTACTTTCTGATTATCAGACAGTTGTCGTTTTGTGTGTGTGTGTGTGTGTGTGTGTGTGTGTGTGTGTGTGTATGTGTGTGTGTAGGTCTCAGTCTGAAACAGTATGCGGAAGGTGGCAGCGTTTAGAAGCAAACGCTATTATAGGGAATAAAGTTCTGTGTAGTACTGAACGACCTGTCGTGTGGCTGAGTTTGTCATACTTCTGTGTATTGCGCAGTAAAACTAAACCCACAGTTAGCTAAGAAAATATGCGTAACTACTTAAAGTCACATCGAAAATAGCTCCGTCTGAGAGACACCAGTTTTTCGGCTGTGGAGGGACGGGGACAAAAACTGGTTGTTTCCTCTTCCCGTGACTCATAGCCTCGTTCGAAAGATGTGATTGAACGAATTTTTTTTGTAGTATAAATTACTGTATGTGAACCCAGATCCAGCGAAAAAAGGCTGTCTCGGATCGAACACGTCTTGTTTCTTTTCGTTTTCACAGGAAATAGTGCAAGTTTGTGTTATGTACGTAACCAAAAAAAAAAAAAAATAAAAATAAAAAAATGGTTCAAACGGCTCTGAGCACTATGGGACTTAGCATCTGAGGTCATCAGCCTCCTAGAACTTAAAACTACTTAAACCTAACTAACCTAAGGACATCACACACATCCATGCCTGAGGCAGGATTCGAATCTGCGACCGTAGCAGTCGCGCGGTTCCCGACTGTAGCGTCTAGAACCGCTCGGCCACTCCGGCCGGCTGTACGTAACCCAAATGAACTGAATTGTAAGGGGAAAAGCAATTATTTAACTAAGTGTCGTATCCGATACGGCCTAGTGAGATGTATCCTGATATCCACCTTGCGGTAGGAAGGTTAATGTGTTACTAATAAAACAGTTTAGATAATTTTTATGTTACTGTTAGCGAACAGTTTCACTCGGATTAGATCATCTTCAGGTTTAAAACTAGAACAACGAGGAATACTAGTAGAAAAGTTTGTTATTCCTTTCATTTTACCTCTGCATAACGTCTTATGAAAGTGGTAAGTACTTAAATGTACCGGGTTATCTAGTATACGAGACTGTTTCTACTGCCGCCGTAATTTGGTGTGCATCGCAAAACCTGAGAACATACAAAAAGCACAGCGATTATATGCAGAGTGTTTCGGGATGAATAGTTTATATTCCACGAGGAGACACTAAGAGATTATTTCGAATAAATCATTCCATACAACATCTGGAAAATTCTAACACAAATTGTTTACAGAAGAATGGAAAAACTGGTAGAAGCCGTCCTCGGGGAAGATTAATTTGGATTCTGGAGAGATACAGGATAACACGAGACAACACTGAGCCTTCGGCTTCTCTTACAACATAAGATAGGGAAAATCAACCTAGGTTTATAGCTTTTGTTGACTCAGAGAAAGCTTTTGACAATGTTCAGTGAAATGCTCTCTTTGAAATTCTGAAGGTAGCGGGGATTAAATACAGGGAGCGAAAGGCTGTTTACAACTTGTACAAAATCCAGCCAGCAGTTATATGAGTCGAGGGGAATGAAAGGGAAACAGTGGTTGAGAAAGGAGTGACGTTATTCAATCCGTACATTGAGCAAGCCGTAAAGGAAAGCAACGAAAAATTTAGAGCAGGAAATAAATTTCAGAGAGAAGAAATAAAAACCGAGGTTTGCCGATGACACTGTAATCTGTCAGAGACAGCAAAGGACGTAGAAGATCAGCTGAAAAGATATGACAGTGTCTTGGAAGGCGAGGCTACAAGATCCATATCAACAAAAACAAAACAAGAGTACTGATCGTAATTGAATTAAATCGGGTGATACTAGGTAATAAGATTAGGAAACGAGAAACTTAAAGTAGTGAATGAATTTTGCTATCTAGGCAGCAAAATAACTGATGATGGTCAGAGTACAGAGGATATAAAATGTAGACCGGCAATGGCAAGAAAAGCGTTTCTACAGAAGAGAAATTTGTTTTCATGAAAAATAGATTTAAGTGTTAAGAAGTCTTTTCTAAAAGCACTTGTACGGAGTGTAACTACATACGGAAGAAAAATACGGACGTTAAACAGTTTATACAAGGGGCAATAGAACATTTTGAATTGTTGTTCTAAGGAGACGGCTGAAGGCTAAATGAGAAGATCGTGTAACTAATGTGAGGTACTGAATATAATCGGGGAGAATAGAAATTTGTGGCACAGTTTAATTAAAGGACGTAATCGCTTGACAGTACGCACTCTGAGACGTCAAGAGATCACCAATTTAGTACTGGAGGAAAGAGTGGGGAATAAAAATGGAGACCAAGAGATCAATACAATAAATAGATTCAGATGGATGTACATTCCAGTATTCGGAGGTGAGGAGGCTTGCACAAGACTGAGTAGCACGGGGAGCTTCATCAAACCAGTCTTTGGAGTGAATGCCACAACAACAAGAACAAGAACAACAATAACAACATGTGAACAATTTTTATTGGTTACAAAGATGTACCAAGTTACGGAGACGCGTTCTCAT
This sequence comes from Schistocerca piceifrons, assembly GCF_021461385.2. Taxonomy (NCBI): domain Eukaryota; kingdom Metazoa; phylum Arthropoda; class Insecta; order Orthoptera; family Acrididae; genus Schistocerca; species Schistocerca piceifrons. Next base: position 105,451,010 of record NC_060141.1, on the reverse strand, counting down.
TTAGATTGGTGCTCCAGTTGCTATGAATTTATGTATCGATCGTCAGTTTTATTTCGATGTCAAAGGTGTAAAGCTTTTCTCGAGTTTTCATATCTGAATATTTCAGTTATTGTCGTGAATTGCTAACCAGTCGGACTCTATCGTTTAAACAGGCCGCACGCATTTACAGGTGATGGGTATTATACTATATCATATTATGTTTGTACGCACATGTGTTTTGTAAAAGAAACTTAGTTGCTGTTTTTAGACACTTTCCTAACAATGCATTACTAGATTCAGAAAAGAGTGTTCGTATATCCACTAAACTGCTTGAGGCAGCTGCTGCGCCCAGTATTCAGAAAACATTTTAACATGTAAACGAATAGAGTGTAGTTGAAGAAGGGGAGAACACAGGGCTTCAAATTTCCCACGCAGAATTTCTACACGTCTCTGTGTCTCTCATATCAGAACAAGGCGAACACTATGGTCTCTATACTTGTCATTTTCTTCGTATTAAACACCTTCGAGAAGGAGCTGGAACTTAGCCGTTAGCTAGTTGCAAAGCGTCGTGGAGTCTGTTCAATACTGTTTATTGGTGACACAACTGTTATCCTTGACTCACATCGGTGGTCCGATGAGAAACGACATGCCTTTGACGCGACATATTTCCAGAAACGGAATATGTGGTATGGTATGATAGACATACAGTTGATAACACCTGTAATGTTACTGCATAGGCTTCTAGAGCCCTATTGTCAGCCGGCCGGTGTGGCCGAGCGGTTGTATGCGCTTTTGTCTGGAACCGCGCGACGGCTACTGTCGCAGGTTCGAGTTCTGCCTCGGGCATGGATGTGTGTGGCGTGCTTAGGTTAGTTAGGTTTAAGTAGTTCTAAGTTCCAGGGGACTGATGACCTCAGATGTTATGTCCCATTGAGCTCAGACCCACCCCTGTTGTCATGATTTATTGGAAACCAGTTCCCAGCGTTGTTGGAAGTGGTTCCATTGGCAAGGAGGATTGGGTATGTACAACGCTTTTGGCGCCAGTAACAATTACAATGATGAGCAATTCATCGCCGGTAGGTATCAATTCGTTGTTACCCAACCACCAGAGGGCGAATAAACGACCTTGAATTTGTTCATGGCTCAAGTGAACAGAAGGGGTTCGGTGACACACTGCTGCTTTAAGCCTTTGTTCAAGCATGGATCAGTTGTGAGCCACATTAACTTATCATAGACAGAGTAGAGAATGAAACTAACAAATTAATAAAGGCATTCAAATTATTAAAGGGAAACATTAAGAATGAGATCTTATAGGATAATAGTGGGGGATACAGTCAAATGATTAATCTTGACGATGAATTTGCTCAAATCATACACGAAACTATTCCGTACGGTAGCCTCACACAGGTTGTTACTGAACACGATTCAGAAACGGGCAAAGAAAATGTCTGACTTTACAGAACATGCTGAGCTTTCACAGGCAGTACCGAATTTAAACTTTAGGGATGCAACCATGCATCAAATAACTTAAAGTGCAGAAAGCCCCTAAAGTTTACCAAGTGTAAACAACCTTTACACAACAACAAAATATATCTCCGCTGTAAAGTTCGATCACTGGTAGACCTATCATGAGTCTATGAACACTTTCACTCACAATATCACTCATATTATTAAGGATACTTAAATGAAAACTTGAGTCTAGGCTATAATCCGCTGAAATACCTTAAGTCAACATCCTGTAATACAAGTGTAATACTTTTTAATTATTGCGGCAAAAACTTGTTACCTGCCTTCACAACTTCATCCTTTACACAATGCAAAGGTTATTTCTTCACAAGACTTCACCAGCGACCGTGAAAACATGCCAATGTCAGCCACTTAATACTGTTCAAAATAATATTATAACCATGTGCTATTTATTTGCTACTTTTTGTACAAGTCCAGACCGTGAATCTGTAATTTCTTGCTTCAGAAACCACTAAACATTTTTTGAAAACATTACAATCCTCAACACCAAATATTTTTTTCTGGCAAAGTTATTCTACCACTGTTGGCTTCTCTCTCGAAACGTAAGCTTGTAACTTTCTTTACAAAATCAGTCACGCTTTTACACTTTCGATCCGTAGTGAAGCTCTGTAGCAAATCTTCCATTACCTCGCTGTTCCTATATTTTAAATTGTAGCTACTGCACTTCAGCTTCTTCCTATCGTTCTGGAAACGCTGTCAACCCTACAGATGGGATTTAGTTCGCCGTAATATGTAATCCTGCATCATTTTAAAGTTGTCATCTCCGCCCCCCCCCTCCCCCCCTCAGGCTAACACGTATGTAGATCTACATTGTCATGTGAGCGTAATATAAACTAGTTCTCTGATCTCCACTATCTTGCCTAGATGATAGAGCGCAGCGCCCATTTCTTGTTCCTCTATCGCTATTATTCCGGTATATTTCCATCCTGCTGACCTTAACAGTTTTTTCTGTTTGCTACATCTTTCTTGAGGTCTATTACGATTTTTCTTCTCTTCTTCATTCATCGATTTTTTTTTACCTTTCTAAGTAATTGGTAAACTTCTCTACATCATACCTGGGAGATGGAAGGAATTTGTTGCCGCAGTTCATTGTAAGCTTTCCATCTAAACCCATTTTGATCTGTTCTGGCACCAGTTAATTAGTCAGGTAAGACAAATTCGCTACCCATATAAAAGCAATTTTTTTTACACTTTGTCTTCAAGCACTGAACTTCTCCCCACCCAGAAACTATTACATCACCAACGCTCCCTCCACCGTCCATAGGAAAACAGCTCAGGAACTACACGGAAATTGGGAGATGGACTTAAAAAAAAAAACATGTAGGCAGGTTAAGGAGAAGTGACGAAGATACAGAAATCTTTCTACAGTTTTCTAGTGTTTACCACTGGAGTCAGTTCATAAGGCAAAAAAAAAAAAAAAAAAAAAAAAACCAAATCCGTTGTAAGAGAGTGCACTGGGTGTTCCATATACGTCCTTATCGATTGGATACTGTACCTTGTAACACCAAAAATGCACCAAGCAAAATTTTTTGCCGTTTGATATCCGTTCATGACTTGTACTGAACTTCTAATTCTGAATCTGTAAGCTTTATTGCAGAAACTAAAATACATTTAATAGGTAACGGATGTAATAGTGTATTTATTTGTGAATGTATAAAATTGATTGTAATTATAATGTAAATATTGTAAATTGCTAGATAATAGCCAACGGAACTTTATTTAAATGTATCGATAGCACCGGCGAAGTGGCAGTAGCTGTGCCATTGTTTATATTTGCGTGTGGAGAGTCTGTCACTTTGCGAGCAGACAGGAACCAGATAGCTTGAGTGATGGAAGAGCGTGGAAGTGTTTGTTGGGCGCTCCCGCAGAAGCGATGTGCAGCTATGATTGCGCCAGTATAGGCACACCTACTATGTTAACCCGCCGGTACTGACAACCCTGTCGGAGGAAGCTACAGTTCTAACTATTGCCCATCTTATAATTATCCGTTGTTCTGGGAACGACTCGTCGTTCGCAACAACAGCAACAGCTGCAATTTAGCATTATCTTCGGTTGCATTCTCCGTCACCCGTACAGTACAGACTCTTAACTGACAGAGTACTACTAATATCGTACAGCTGCTACCCAGTGGCTTTTCTTTCACAAACTTCAATAATTTTTCGAATAGTAACCCGCAGAGGGTAAAACTTGTAGGGCACCTGTGTTGTCATTGTCCTCAGACATTATTACCAAGCCAGTCATTTATCAAACAGTAACTTCATTTAATTTAGCTTTCAAAATTTAGTATTTCAGATTAAGCAAATGCAACCTCAGTGCTTTCTGAATCATGTATATTCTCGTTAATTGTTGTGGAAAAGCTTAACAACCTTCTGATGGATTATTTGCTTAATTTTCTTCGCCATTATCTTTCTTAATGTTCTGGAGATTAATTGCCCTAGTGGGCTGGTGACCGTGTGATTATCCCTTTTTCGGTACTCAGTATTTTTGTATTATCAGTATTTTTTGTATTAAAAATATTATAATGTAACCTTCCCCCCCCCCCCCCCCCCCCTCTGTGTTGTTCGTGACCGATATCACTATATTCCAACCATTTCAAAATTATTATAATTATTTACATTATATTTGGAACAGATTATTGCTTCAGAAGGGTCTGTTGTACACTTTCCTCCCACTAACCGTATTATTTTCCATCGGTAACTTTAGTCTTACTCACTGTAAAATTTCATTAGGCATTCGCGACCACGGTCAGCTCTATCGCAATCCAGTTGGTCGATTAGGAAGGGGAGGTTACAACCTGACGCATGGAAACTTCATGTATAACTCGAATAAAGAACCCAAATAAAGCTTTTCCAGGTGCTACATCAAACAAACGACATTTCTTTCCTCTAATTACACATAGAGATATATTACAGTGAAATAGTAATTTTTTTTGGGACATCGAGGTTTCTTTATGAAGTTATTTGTCTAAAGTGTAGGTTTGTACGGCTATGAAACGTAGACGATAGACTATGTAAAAATGAAGGAGATAAAAGCTTTTGAAATGTCGTGCTACAGAAGAACGCTGAAGATCAGATGGGTAGATCTAAAAGGAAACCAGTAGGTACTGAATAGAGTTATGGGAAAAAAGATTTTGACGCAGTTTATTAAAGGAATGGATCGGTTGATGGGACTCATCCTGAGGCATCATAGAAATATAAATGGCAGGAAGCGTGAAATGCAAAAATTGTAAAGGGGGAGCTTGGCTTGAGTTCAGTAAACCAATCCAAATGAATGTAGTTTGCGGTAGTTCTGCAGAAATTAAGAGCTCTTCACAAGTTAAACCAGCATGAAGAGCTGCATCTTCGGTTCTAAAGACTACAACAACAAAATCATTTGACCTACCGTCGCCAAAACTGGAGCTATCAGCCACAATCAGCATCCATTGATACATCCCATTTCAATTATATCCCTACAATTGGAGATAGCTATCGAAAATTTACAACTGAAAGCAGACATCGTTATGCCATCCACTGCCTCACTGATATTCTTAACGTATGAAAGTGGTACGAATAGATGTACTGTACACTGTATGTGAAATATCTTATTAAGGTGATTCTAGCTATATGCTCTTTGCTTTTTGTTTTAAAATGAGTAACTACTCATTCATCACCACCACAATCTTGAGAAAGAGTTAAAATTCATGGTGAAACCGTCAGCTGTCATCTATTTTGCACAATTCGGTACTAGTTTCGGCCAGTTACCATTATCAAACTTAGGCTCAAACGAATAAATCAAACCATTACAGATTACACAGTTTACAGGAGTTTACAGGGAAATATGAGGTTAAGTAGTAATTCGCTTACGGGCATGAACGGCAGAAAAGTTATATCATAATTTGAACAAAAGTAATTTGCTCTTTTAAGCCCACCGTAGAACGTAAAAATTTTCTCACAGTAAAAACTGTGTACTATAATTTCGTCAAGAAGCAAGGCCACATCTACAGCTAGCAGCACACTGACAGATCTGACCAGGCCAAACAGTCAAGGGTACAATCAAAGGCAATACAATGTTAAAGATAAAACTGTAGTACATGATAGCAATTGAAATATCAGTCTACTAAGAAATACATTATAATCCTTGGTTCCATGTAAACGCTGAGAAGTGGCGGTGATGGCCACGCTGTTTAGCACCCAACAGTTATAAATCGATCCATCCATCCACTTGCAGCTTAAACTCAGTTGCTTTGTATGTCCCCTCCTTGTCGTAGCTCTGGACCGTTAGTCTGACTTGCAAGCACACAATTACTTCAATCTCACTCCCTGTCGTCACCAGTAACCACTTTTTTTTTTGGTCATCAGTCTACTGACTGGTTTGATGCGGCCCGCCACGAATTCCTTTCCTGTGCTAACCTCTTCTTCTCAGAGTAGCACTTGCAACCTACGTCCTCAATTATTTGCTTGACGTATTCCAATATCTGTCTTCCTCTACAGTTTTTGCCCTCTACAGCTCCCTCTAGTACCATGGAAGTCATTCCCTCATGTCTTAGCAGATGTCCTATCATCCTGTCCCTTCTCCTTATCAGTGTTTTCCACATATACCTTTCCTCTCCGATTCTGCGTAGAACCTCCTCATTCCTTACCTTATCAGTCCACCTAATTTTCAACATTCGTCTATAGCACCACATCTCAAATGCTTCGATTCTCTTCTGTTCCGGTTTTCCCACAGTCCATGTTTCACTACCATACAAAGCTGTGCTCCAGACGTACATCCTCAGATATTTCTTCCTCAAATTAAGGCCGGTATTTGATATTAGTAGACTTCCCTTGGCCAGAAATGCCTTTTTTGCCATAGCGAGGCTGCTTTTGATGTCCTCCTTGCTCCGTCCGTCATTGGTAATTTTACTGCCTAGGTAGCAGAATTCCTTAACTTCATTGACTTCGTGACCATCAATCCTGATGTTAAGTTTCTCGCTGTTCTCATTTGTACTACTTCTCATTACCTTCGTATTTCTCCGATTTACTCTCAAACCATACTGTGTACTCATTAGACTGTTCATTCCGTTCAGCAGATCATTTAATTCTTCTTCACTTTCACTCAGGATAGCAATGTCATCAGCGAATCGTATCATTGATATCCTTTCACCTTGTATTTTAATTCCACTCCTGAACCTTTCTTTTATTTCCATCATTGCTTCCTCGATGTACAGATTGAAGAGTAGGGGCGAAAGGCTACAGCCTTGTCTTACACCATTCTTAGTACGAGCACTTCGTTCTTGATCGTCCACTCTTTATTATTCCCTCTTGGTTGTTGTGCATATTGTATATGACCCGTCTCTCCCTATAGCTCACCCCTACTGTTTTCAGAATCTCGAACAGCTTGCACCATTTTATATTGTCGAACGCTTTTTCCAGGTCGACAAATCCTATGAAAGTGTCTTGATTTTTCTTTAGCCTTGCTTCCATTATTAGCCGTAACGTCAGAATTGCCTCTCTCGTCCCTTTACTTTTCCTAAAGCCAAACTGATCGTCACCTAGCGCATGCTCGTCACCTAACGAAATCAATTTAACTCATCTTCCGTTGCCCAGGGCCGACGTGACGTCACTGCGTGACCTAACAGCCCGCAGGGTTGCGTCAGAACAACGGCTCATGCCCGCTGCGGAAGCGGTCATGTCACCCTCCAGTGAGCCAGCTGCTAAGATGCATAATCTGTGCTCCTGGCGTCGCACGCTATGCTGCCTCTTCCGTCGTATGATTGATACCTGCCGGCCGCACTACGTTGTAGCGAACCAATTTCGCACAAATTGACCTTCCATTCTCCTTACTTGCTTATTATACTTCAACGTCTCTCTCTCTCTCTCTGTTTCATTTTCTGTTCACCCTTCACTTCCTTGCTCAGGTTCTGAACTCTGATAGCTTTTCTTAGCTACAAATTTGAAATAATGATGGCTGGCCGGAGTGGCCGTGTGGTTCTAGGCGCTGCAGTCTGGAGGCGAGCGACCGCTACGGTCGCAGGTTCGAATCCTGCCTCGGGCATGGATGTGTTTGATGTCCTTAGGTTAGTTAGGTTTAATTAGTTCTAGGTTCTAGGCGACTGATGAGCTCGGAAGGTAAGTCGCATAGCACTAAGAGCCATTTGAACCATTTTTGAAATAATGTTGCTTCCCGGTACAAGATGCACCACACGCAACAGCGCGTCTATGTGTGACTGGCAGTGTTTTACACACTTACCTTTCCTTCGAACCAAGGCCTGCCCCGAAGTGACGTATAAGGTGGCTCAATTTCGAAAATCAGTCTATAAAACAGGTTGTACTATAAATTTCAGCAGAGTGCATGAAAGAATTCTCTTTCCTGCTGCAAACAGGTCCTTTATCGTAGATGAAACTCAATCTACACAATGTGAACAAAAGCATCCGAACCCGGGGCTGAAAATGACTTACAAGTTCATGGCGCTCTCCATCGGTAATGCTGGAATTTATTATGGTGTTGGCACGCATTTAGCGTTGACTGCAGCTTCAACTCTCGCAGGCATACGTTCAATCAGGTGCTGGAAGATTTCTTGGGCATTGGCAGTCCATTCTTCACGGAGTACTGCAATGAGGGGAGGTATCGATGTCGGTCGGTGAGGCCTGGCACGAAGTCGGTGTTCCAAAACATCTCAAAGGTGCTCTACAGAATTCAGGTAAGAAGTCTGTGCAGGCCAGTCCTTTACAGGGATGTTATTGTCGTGTAACCACTCCACCACAGGCCGTGCATTATGAACAAGAGCTCGATCGTGTTGAAATATGCAATCGCCATTCCCAAATTGCTCTTCAACAGTGGGAAGCAAGAAGTTGCTTAAAACATCAATGTATACCTGTGCTGTGATAGTGCCACGCAAAACAACAAGTGGTGCAAGCCCCCTCCACGAAAAACAAGACCATACCGTAACATCACCGCTCCGAATTTTACTGTCGGCACTACACACCCTGGCAGATGACGTTCAGCGATCATTAGTCATACCCATAACATGCCATCGTATCGCCATATTGCGTACCATGATTCATCACTCCACACAACGTTTTTCCACTGCTCAGTCGTCCAATGTTTAAGCTCCTTACACTAAGTGAAGCGTCGTCTAGCATTTACTGGCGCGATGTGTGGCTCATGAGCAGCCACTCTACCATAAAATCCAAGTCTTCTCAACTCCCACCTAACTTCCTTAGAACTTGCGGTGGATCCTGATGCAGTTTAGAATTCCAGGATGATGATCTGTATAGGTGTCTGCCTATTACACATTACGACCCTCTTCAACTGTCAGCGTTCTCTGTCGGTCAACAGTCGAGGTCAGCCTGTATGCTTTTGTGCTGTACGTGTCCCTTCACGTTTCCACTTAACTATCACACCGGAAACAGTGGACCTAGGGACATTTAGCAGTGTGGAAATCTCTCGTAAAGACATATGACTCAAGTGACACCCAATCACCTGACCACGTTCGAAGTCCGTCAGTTCAGCGGAGCGCCCATTTCTGCTCTCTCACGATGTCTAATGACTACTGAGGTCGCTGATATGGAATACCTGGCAGTAGGTGGCAGTACAGTGCATCTAATATGAGAAACGTATATTTATGGAGGAGTCCGGATACTTTTGATCACATAATGTATTGAGTAGGACAAGTTCTACTCTCAAATTATCATTTGAACGATACATTTGTCGCTACTACCAAGGAACACCTAGAGTGAGAGATCGCTATTTTAATATTTAGTAAGGCTTATTTGAAAGTGTTGTGTTAACTTTTTTGACAGGAAAAATACTAGCTGCAAATGACTCACCAAATGAATTAGGACAGCGACAGAAAATCAGTGTCCGAAAGGCACAGAGATCAATTTTTTTATGGCATGTACGTATTACACTTCACAAAATGGATATCTTCGATATTCCAGAGCCGCGCGGGGCTAGCCGAGAGGTCAATCGCGCTGCAGTCGTGGACTGTGCGGCTGGTCCCGGCGGAGTTTCGAGTCTTCCCTCGGGGATGGGTGTGTGTGTTTGTCCTTAGGATATTTTAGGTTAAGTTCTGTGTAAGCTTAGGGACTGATGACCTTAGCAGTTAAGTTCCATAAGACTTCACACACATTTGAACATTTAATATTCCAGAAATGTTCAAAACAAACCGTTAACTTGCACAATGAACACCGAATGAAGAATGGCACGCCACAGTGGTCACAAAGGTCGGGACCATCAAGTTTTATGGCAAACTCCTTGGGAATTAAACACCGTGCAGGACTTACATTTAGGTATCAATTCTTAAACATCGCATATAGAATCATAAGGTGTAAAGGGGGGGGGGGGGGCAGGGGGTTACGACTGATGGAATGTGACGCCATGCAACCAGATGCGAAACAGTTTGCTGCGTAGCTTATCGTGAAACTGGATATACTTTAACGCGTGGCTGCAGATAGTGCGATAATATGTTGGATAGGCACGGAAAAACAAAGATCGAGAGGCTGAATTTTCTGAGCAGTATGAACCGCAATGTCACACTTTTCAGGCAGGACAGTTTGCCCTAAGGAGTATGATTTTTATACGCAGACCAGGAATCAAACAAAATTTAGTTCCTTTGACCTTGTACTTTCCAAACGCAGTGTTGATACCATATTTGTGGTTTTCTTAATGCCATTTTCCCACTTTTGCTTGTTGTCATGTAAATCCCTACTCCTCCTTACAATATCACGTACGCGACAAACAATGGCAGGGGACAGAGCACCTCCAACTTCTCGCAACACAATAAAAAGCTGTCCAGCCAATTTACCAGACAAATTAACATTAGGGTTAATTATATACGTATGCATTAAGGCACTGATGGTTGCTCTTGATACAACTCTCTTGGTACCTCTAATATCCAGGGCTTCTCTCATATTCATTTCCTCTTCGAATCCCAATTGGTAGAAGTTGAAAACAAACTCCTTACTGAACTATAAGATGCGTTTGTTCATCTCATCTAAAAATTTTCGGGCCTATTCCGCAGTTTTCTGTGCATCGTCAAGTTGACGTTTTGTTTGAAAATTCGTTATCTTACGTCTTATAGTTCTGTAGCACTGTTTGAATTTATGCAACCATTGACTACTTCACTGGAAATCACTGTAATCTATGTCGCGCGCAATTTAATGTGCTTAACCTAATTGGTCAATAACATGCACGTCTTGTGAATGTATCGAGCATCCTTGAAAAGAGCGACCACCAGTTTTTGTACCAAATGCATGTTGTTCTGTCTTGGATATCCGTAGTTTTTCTTATGCACTACACGGTCATATTGCTGCGGACATCGTCGACTTTTTCTACTTAATTATGTTTAGTACCTGCCCATCAGACAACGATTGTCCTTTACTACGTTTCCTAGAGATGGGATTCGTGACTCCCAGATCGACAAGGATGATGAACTACATGGCTTGAAGCCGGTTTTATCTCTCTAACTTGTTAAGCACGTATCGTCACCATTGTACTCTACACGTACATTGTCCGCACAGTCGAGAATGTATGACACATTCCACTGACTCATCTTGTAGGAAAGATAATATTTCATCTGACACCTCTTTCTGTGATATTCCTCGGGTTTCTTTCTGACGAAATTTCAACTTCGGCAGCTGTTGTTGTAGATATCATGCAATGTTTACCGTTGCCACTGATTTGCTTTTCATCAACACCACTAGCATTATAACACTGTTATGAATTACTCGACTCAAACAGTTCAGCCACGCTCCGCAACATCATGCTGTGCTCCCTATTGGATGCCCCCAGTTCCCCCAGTTCCACCCCCTGTTGCCATAAGCAGCCAATATTGTGGTTGCATGTAGACAATATGTGAGGCATCGAATGCTGTAATCACCACTGGCCTTTTGCTATCATGCACTCAAGGGGTTCCCAATAAGTACGTCATAACATGGTTTTAGATACAATAACACATGGTCATCAGCAGTTTGCATTATCAAGTTCACGATCATAGCATATTCTTTTGATAGCAGCCGACGTAAGCATAGGTTTCATGACCTTTTTGCTACGTAAATGCAAATTTTAACAGTCAATAAACGTTTTGAAAGTTCAACGATGATTATTAGTTTTGTACTGTTCTTCATGTACTACACAGTTCTCCATCTTAAGTTATCTACAGTTCGGAATATACTGTACAGTACACCACGCCGAATTTTAGCTCATCGCAGTAAAGTTACAAAATTCTCTAAATTTCCGAAGCTCTTGGAAATGTTGTTTACGCCATATCGCTGTCATTTCCTGAAACACTTCGCTTCTTAACAGAAGTAGATTATAATAATTTACTAGCACACATAAGCATAGCTCCACAAGCCATGACAGCTGACTTCCGGTTCGTCAAAATGAGCTTGCAAGGATCTGTCTCTCCTTCAGATTTCACGAACATTCACCTTTATGATTTCCTGGAGCAAACTATAACCATCAGCAGCATAAAGTTTCACGGGGAACTCAGTAATGTCCCTCCTTGTCCATTCACCATCCCGAATTTATTCAAATCAATTTCCACAATCTATATTTACTGAAAAATAAATCAAATGTATACAATCTCATGTATAGCTCTATTAAGGACAGATATAAAGATTTTGTTTCTACGTTTCTTGCACTGTATACTTTGCGCTGAGTACATCACACCATGTATGTGACTCACTGCATAGTTACAAAAAATGTTTCACGTGCTCAGTCATCAAAGTATAACAAATTTCAAGTTTCTTAGTCAGATACACGTTCCATTAATCTCCTCACTCACTCTGGAAGCATGACAGACTGAAATAATAACATCGAACAAATTGAAAAAAGTAATTACTTTTTAAAAACTTGGAACATTACGAAATTTATACTGCTAAATAAAACATTGTTTCATTACCTATTTCTGTGACTAAACATTAAGTTTAAGTAATCCTCTGACGCATTTACAGCGACTTATTAAAGTGTCTCAGTGTTGAATGTAAGGACAAGTTGTAGATTTAACTTTCTAGGTAGCGTTAAATATTTCTGAGGTTGTGAAATTTCACAGAATATTCCTGAAGTTACGTCCAATATGAAACTGAGACTCATAGAACAGTTAATTAATATTCAGAAAGGCTCTACAAAATTTCGTATCGATTGCGGTACGGCAAATTACTTTATTAATTAAGAGAGTGGTGTGTAACTTAAACTATTTGCAATATGTACACTCAAGACTAGCTACTATATATTATTGCTATAGAACATAAGCAATATAGTGCTTTCTAGTTTATTCAGGTTAACCGGTATTCGGCTTAAATGCCATCATCACAAAGTTTGACTTTATACTCTAATGATGGCTTTGCAAGCCGAAAACCGGTTAACCTGAATGTATTAATCGAATAGAACATGAGAAATATAGTGGTTTCCATTTACTAGTGCGGTGTTCTACCAAGAACGAAAGTAAGGTCAGTTAACAATCATTTTATTTGTTTTGTTTCGTGAGGTGCGAGTCATATGCCCCCATTTTACGTTAGACCATGGGTTTATGAAATCGTTTTGCGTTAGATTTTAATAAAAACGCAAATGTCGTGTAACTGGGGCCTCCCTTCGGGTAGACCGTTCGCCGGGTGCAAGTCTTTCGATTTGACGCGACTTCGGCGTCGATGGGGATGAGATGATGATGATTAGGGCAACACAACACCCCGTCCCTGAGCGGAGAAATTCTCCGACCTAGCCGGGAAGCGAACCCGGGCCCTTACGGTTGACATTCCTTAGGACTGACCACTTAGCTACAGGGTGCAGATGTTAGAGTTTGATGGAACGAAGATAATGAAAATTGTATTACAATAATGATACTGGTCACAGTATCACCTGTAGCAGTAAAAGAAACATAATTGTGATTCGCACCAGGTATCATTGTATCAGAGGCAAAGATCATTGTAGTAATCTTACTGTCCGTGCAATAATTAATCCTGGTCAGAATAACAGCACATGCTAAAGTATAATAATTGTGCAGTTCTGAACTTATTTCACAAAAATGAAATGAACTGAGTTACTGGAAATGAAGATGGAAGTGACATGAATATTAATGGTAACAATTAACACCATTCTAGAAATGGATTCTTCCTCTTTCTTTTACTACTACTACTACTGCCATTACTATTACTGCTGCTGCTGTTAGTAATAATATTGATAATAGTACGTGTAAAGAAGAGCAAATGGACAATAGTGAGATGTGAGTGCCTGGTGACTTTTAAGAAATGGACATGAAGGTGAACTGTCCCAGAACTGGTTTTGGAATGACTAGTGTCTAGTGTGAAACATGAGAAATCTGTTGTAACAGGGTACGTAAAGTTCTCAAAATCAAATGTAGATTTTATTTGTGTTTTGGGAGAGATGTCATTCGCTAGTTTTTGTAACTAGAGATAAAATTAGTTCTGTGATACTGTGAGTAAAGTCAATACAATGTTCTTGCTGTCGAAAATAATGTATAGATGGTCGCTGCGATATTGCGTAGGGGAAGAATGGATGAAAATGACTAATCCTGATTTGCTATTTAGTTAAGAGTTTATCACTCGTTTCAGGGAGTGTATACGTTCAACGAAGGAAACTGTGTGTATAGAAACGTCCGCACCTGTATGAAGGTAACCTGGATAGTAATGCAACTTGTCTGATGTGTTTTCTCCGGGTTTGCACCGAAATTTTGTGTGATGTTGCCTCTCCTAGAAGACTTAACTAATTGATTTTCTGTAGACCACTTTCTAAAGAACAAGCCTTATCTCAAAAGTTTTTATGAATGACAATGCTATGATTGGTCGTTGTACCAATGCTGTTTCACGACGCTCATAAATAAATAAATAATATCATATGCCAAATTTTAAATTACTGAATTGTTCGATGAACGATTTTGTGGAGATTATTAACGTAATCTGTTTTGCTATCGACTGTAATTGAAATTACAGTAATAGCTCACGGAAATGGAGTATCAAACAAAAATCACTACAGTACATAATAATTATTAGTTACTTTAAATTTTATTGCGTGGTGTGTGCATTGAATATACGCCTTAGGATGATATTGTCGCCCGGCTCTCAACAATTAGTTGACGGAATATGTATGACAGTTATGACATAAATATGGAGTGATTGACATTCTTCATACAATATACATGACCTCTGCTCGCCTCGATACATCGTTTATGCGATAAAATGAGATTTTATTTGTTGCTCTATGCAATTAAATTTTAATCTACAGTGGTTCATCGAGCTCTGGTTTGTCAAGGATCGACGATGAAAATTTAATTTCTACTCCAAAAAACCACATTATGTATCAGGGGAAAAGTGCGCCATTTACCGGACCGAAATGTCACTGCAGAATTTCGAGCATCGAATGGAATCAAATAACTGCTGCTCGCCTACAGAATAATTCATCAGTTGTGAATATGCAATTGTGTCGCTCATTCAGCATCGCTTTAGACAGTTTGCACTTACATAAATAGAGCTGCTTGCTGATTATGTTGTAAAGCCACAAAATTTTGTAATCAGCTGCCAAACATACATTCGGAGAATATGTACCGACATCTAGAAAGAGGGTTTTCTTTAATTTATTTATGGCTGTTTCACATCGACTATACAGCCAGACTCAGAATGACTTTTTGACATTTAAATGTGT
This sequence comes from Schistocerca piceifrons, assembly GCF_021461385.2. Classification (NCBI taxonomy): domain Eukaryota; kingdom Metazoa; phylum Arthropoda; class Insecta; order Orthoptera; family Acrididae; genus Schistocerca; species Schistocerca piceifrons. The sequence goes on along the minus strand of NC_060141.1, from coordinate 105,435,890 downwards.
AGCAGCCCGAACCGTTCATCATCACCGTAAACTAAAGGCTATGCCTTGTCGATTTAGCCACGTCCCTGTCTCCATTGTCATCCTCTTCAACTCTTCATACTATTTTATCCCCATATCTTCTTTGATGTTATTAAAATACTTTGAACTTGGCCTGCCTCTAGGTTTTTTCCCTAAAACTTTTCCTTCAAATACATTCTTTAGGAAGTCGTTGTGTTTCATTATGTGCCCTATCATTTTTTATTATCTTCTTCCTATATAATTTAGCAGCGTTCTGTTCTCATACACTTCTCTTAAGATCTGTTCATTATTTTTTCTATCTACCCAGCTTGTTTTGTCATTCTTCTCCATATCCACATTTCCATTACTTACAGAATCTTTTTCTCTGCCTTTCCCAGAGTCCACGCTTCACATCCGTATATTAAGACACTCCAGACAAAAATTTTGGCAAACTTTTTCCTACTTCCTAGGCTTATATGATTGTCTGTTAGTAAATTTCTTTTATTTTGGAAAGCTTGCTTTGCCAAGGCCTTTCTTCTCTTTGTATCTGTGATACATTTATTGTCGTCAGTGATTGTGCTCCCCAAATAACAGAAGTCCTCAACCTGCTCTAGAACATCATCTGCTAGTTTAATATTAACTTTACCATTTTCTTTTTTCTTCCCTACTACCATAGTTTTTGTTTTCTTCTTATTTATTTTTAGATTAAATTCTCTTAGGATTTTGGCAAAGTTTAGCAACATAAACTCTATTTCGTTTACTGAGTCAGCAAATATTACTGTATCATCCGCAAACCGGATACAGTGTATTCGTTCCCCGTTAATTTTAATTCCTTTGGTTATTCTTTTCATTTTTCAATGGTTTTTTCAGTAAATAAGTTGAACCCCGAACCGTTAGGGGAAAAAATTATAGCTTACACTCACTTAGCTTGGAATTAAATACATGATCTACGGAATTTAAAATACGTTGACGAATACCAAAGGAGGGTTGATAAAAGAAACCATACCTATTCATTTTCTACATTATAATGTGAAAAAATGAATAAGTATATAAAAAATTCACATTCCCTAAATTTCTGCTGTAAAATCGTACCTTCTATCGCTAGAAGAGTTTAAAGGTTTTTCGTAAAGCATTGCCAGAGGACATTAGCTTCATAATTTACTGATATCTTCTGTCGCATCCGAATAAGACATATTCAACGTCTCCTGCACTGCTGCATTTACATGAAGAAGGTGTAGTCAAGTTGAGGTGGTGTAAATGTTTTCGTATATTCTCCCGGCTGAATCGATGTCTTGCCAGTGGCACTGCAGTTCCCGCAGTATCTGCAGTTTTTGTATCAAGTACCTGATGGGAGGCTAGGGGCAATGTGTGCCTTTAACTTCGTAAGACCAGTGGAGGATCCTAATTGTAGTTCTTACTGTAGGTAGCAAAACAACTTATAACAGACTCCACGGGAGGTAAAAAAAAGAAAAAATACTACGCACCACAAAGGAATTATCTGAATAGAACGGTAATTGGTAGTTGGGATGTACATGTACACACAAAAATAGTTTATAGTTGCAGGTAAAATTGGACGATTTATTCAAGGGAAAGAGATTAACACATTGAACAAGCTGTCCACATCTGGCCCTTATGCAACCAGTTATTCTGCTTGCAACTGATTGATACAGTTGTGGGATGTCCACCTACGACATCCTGTTAAATCGTCCAAACCCCGAGCCTGTTGGAGGGCCCTGCCCATAATGCTCCAGATGTCCTCAACTGGGATGAGATCCGGCTATCTAGGGGTTGGCAACCACGAAGACAAGCAGTAGATACTCTCCCGTGTGTGGGCAGGTATTACCTTGCTGAAATATAAGCCGAGGATTGCATGTCGTCAAGATCTACAAAACGGGAAGTAGAATATTGTCGACTTGCCATTGCGCTGCCATGGAGCCGCAGATAACAACCAAAGCGGTCTTACTATGAAATGAAATGGCACCCCAGACCATCACCATAATGGGCGACAGCCAGGTTGCTGTCGTACGACTGTGCGCTGCGTCCCCATATATGTCTTTTCAGGTCATCCGGTCTCAGTTTCAAACGTGACTTATCAATGGAGACAACTTACTACAGTCATTGATATTCAGTCCAAAGATGCCTTTTTCTGTGCACCTTCGAAGAATGGAAGGTGCATCTTTTTTACGTTCAACTGCACTACGGTATTAGCGCAGTGCATGCTGAAGCAGCTCGAATTTTTGCGCAGTGGTGACGTCTCTACATAAACAGAAAGCACAGATATAAAACCATCTGCTAAGGGCGGTAGTTTCTTGTTAAACTATTGTATGTCTGCATAGAACTTAGCTGTGAGTTCCCTCATCTACGTTAGAAAACTGTCTTGTAAGAAGTGGAGACGTTTCAGTAAGGATTAAACGGTGATGTATAGTATTTCCTGCGTACTTCTTATGGAATTTCACTCCCTTCTACCAGCAGTGCATTAGTTGGAGTATATTTTAGTGGCCCCTAGTCCATATAAGGTCTTATTAGAGCGTGACATATCTTATTGCAGATTATCGGGAATTCTGTCACCTGAATGAGATTTTCACTCTGCAGCGGAGTGTGTGCTGATATGAAACTTCCTGGCAGATTAAAACTGTGTGCCCGACCGAGACTCGAACTCGGGACATTTGCCTTTCGCGGGCAAGTGTTCTACCATCTGAGCTACCGAAGCACGACTCAGTTTCTGAAGATAAAGTGACTGTTCTATTCGGGAAAGGCACAACGCATTTTCAAACGGACTGAGGAGGCCTTACTACGAGAGCGCATTCAGCAGACCCGACGGGACTTGGCAAGCACAAACTGTAAGTTAATGTCTCTCCATATTACGATCAGTAATAAACTGTGCAGCGGTGACTGGGATAAAATTGATAGACTACTGCATGATACTATGGGGAAGCGTATGTTGACGACGTCTAGTAGACAGAAGAAGAAGTTTGATAATTTGCTACCTAATCAGACTGTTCGGCATTTAGACGTTTCCCGGACCGTTATCAATTTGTCCAAACGTTCGTTATCTGACGATGAGATATCTGTGCTTGCCAAGAGAGGAAATTTTGCTGTTAGACCGCATTTTGTGCCCACGGAAGAAATTATAGCCAATGTAGAAGCAGGAATTCGCAGTGTAGATTCTGTAACAGCTGAAGAAATCCGTATAGAAACAGTGAGAATATTAGCCAATGCGAAACCGCCGAAAAGTAATATAACTGTGGGTGAGAGAAGAGCTTTAAAACTCCTGAATGACGACGATAGTATTTTGGTTCTCCCAGCTGACAAAGGAAGCGCAACGGTGGTTATGGATGTGCCCGACTATCAGAGAAAAATTACGGATCGACTGGATCCGCAAGAATATAGGAAGCTGAATAAGGACCCCACTAACAACGTTCTCAGAACTGTGTCGCGGTTAATAAAAAAGTCCTCCAGTGAAGAGAGTGTACAGAAAGGTCTCTGCAGTTCGGTTGCGCTACCACCGAGGCTTTATGGATTGCCCAAAATTCATTAAAAAAATGTTCCGTTAAGACCGATACTAAGTGCCATTGGTTCGCCCACCCACTCGTTAGCCAAGTTTTTGACTACGCTGTTAAAACCACATGTGGGCCGTTCGGACTCGTATATAAAGAATTCGACACATTTCATCAGCAGATTGAATGGCATAGTGGTCCAGCCGGAGGACATATTGGTCAGCTTCGATGTGGTATCGCTGTTTACCATGGTTCCACATAATGATGTATTGGAACAGCTGGATCGAATTTTTCCTGCCGATATTTTAGAGCTGTTTAAGTATTGTTTGACGACCACATACTTCAAGTGGAATGAACAGTTTTATGAGCAAACGGATGGCGTGGCTATGGGAAGCCCTTTAAGTCCCGTAATTGCAAATTTCTTTATGGAGAAATTCGAAGAACAGGCCTTAGGTACTGCCAGTAAGAAACCAAATGTATGGTTCCGATACGTGGCTGACACGTTTGTGTTGTGGAGACATGGTAGGGAGGAACTAAGCCGGTTCCACGAACATCTGAACAGTATAAACTCAAGAATTCAGTTTACTATGGAGGAGGAGGTAGACGGCAAACTACATTTCCTCGATGTGCTTGTGTTTAGAAACGAAAATGGTAGTTTGGGCCACTCAGTGTACCGCAAACCCACGCACACGGACCGTTATTTGCACCGGGATTCGAACCACCACCCACAACAGAAGCGGGGTGTTATCAAGACGTTAGCGGACAGAGCTATAAATATTTGTGAACCTGAGTTGCTCGACGCTGAGATGGAACATCTCCACAATGCACTAACGGAGAACGGATATTCGTCCGCCGAAATAAAACGTGCGTTGAGGCAGCAACGCAAGAATCATACTGACGTACAGGCTACTGCAAAATCTAAGGTTTTCCTGCCGTTTGTTTAAAATGTAACGGAAAGAATAGGGAGGATCTTGACGATGCGGAATATTACCGTAATTTACAAGCCCACCAGGAAGATACAGGAATACCTTAGGCCTGCCAAGGACGCTCGCAAATCATTGGAAATATCTGGAGTGTATAGGATCCCATGCAGCTGTGGTGATGTTTATGTGGGTACCACCAAAAGAACTGTTTCTAAACGTTTGAAAGAGCACAAGGGAAATTGTAGAAGAAGAGAAACGGAACGATCAGCTGTTGCGGAGCATGCTTTCCAGCCAGGGAACCACAATATTCGTTTCGAGGAGACGCAAGTACTAGCGGCCACGAGCGGATACTACGAAAGGCTCTACAGGGAGGCAATCGAAATCGCTAAACACCCAAATAATTTCAACCGAAAGGAGGAGGGGGTCAAATTCAACGGTATATGGATGCCGGTGTTAAAGAAGATGTGTACCACTCGTCCACTACTGGGCGATGGCAACGGCGATCGACGGCGACGGACAGCGGCCAATTGCACTGACGTTTTCAAAACACGTGACGTCACGCCGTGGCGCGGGGGCGCGCGGACACGGAATTTAGCGACAGTCAGTAGCGAGCCAGTGTGTGTGTTGGACCTTCCGTCAAGCTACGGACCCCCTTGAAGATGTCTCCCGCAGTCGGAGACGAAACGTTGGGAATCACCTCAGAATTCATCAACCGACGACGGCATAACAGCCCGGATAATTATAATGGACATGATATTTCCGGCCGTGAAAGTTTACATTTTAGTAACAGCGCAGAAAGCGACGATGGATGTGTAATATGGACTGGGCAATGAGGGATCTATTGCATTTTGCAGGCGCGCTTTGCGTGTGTTGTGTAGAAGAAAGAAACCTGACGACAATAGTCAAACACTAAGGAAAAATGAATGTTGTTAAAAAGACTCTTTGCCATGCTACCTCGAGTTAAGTGCGAATTTTTGGTGAAGCAGCGAAGTATCTTATAACAACATAATGTCAGAAAAGCCGTGTTGATTATCAGTTGATGTGGGCTTATAACGTAGTTGAATATGCAAAAATTATGGAGACTGTGTTTTGTAATTTCGTCGTGAGTTATTTAAATGTAGAAGTCCTTTAAAAGCCCTCGCTCCTCTGTAAATCTGATGCGATGTCAGTGTTAAATATATGGTTCTACAAGACGGCGACTGGGAAATTCCGAAAAGAAGATAGCAGTTATTCCATGAGAACGAGTAACGACTTCGTGTCTCTCAATATATCGATCACTTAAAGTCAACCCGCAACAGAAGAAACCACCTTAGCAGAAAAATGAAATCGATTGCTCAAGACAATGACTGTATTGTGCGTTAAAGAAACTGCTACGACGAAAACGGTCTGTAAGTGGATTCAATTACGGGTGTTCATTGTAATAAAAAATGATACACGCACACCACACGTCAGTGTAACTTTACCCACGCACACGCCGTCAGCGGGTACTGAATGGCTAGAGTTGCTGTGCTATGTGACACGTAGAACGGCGAACAGAGTGCGTTAGCGTCGTTCGTCTTTAGTGTTGCTACCAGGCCTGTAAAGTTGCATAAGTGGGGTGAAGAGCGTCAGATAATCAATGATCACTGTGAGATAATAGTATCAGCGCCTGAGATAATATGAAAGAGGCCAGGTTGTCGGCCTCCATTTGGCTGTCTGATCGAATCGTCCAGTATCCCACTTTATGGAGAATCCATTTGTGGTGATTGCCCGACGCTGGAATGCATGGGAACTTCACGACAGGCATACTTGTGATGATTCCGGTCGACCAATCATGACCAGCGAGGAGAGGGTCGCCGCATTGTACACCAAACTCATCGTCAACCCCACACGTGTGTGGCTGCCATCCGAGAGCAGGTAGCGAACTTCCTGCAACATTGTGTCATCCTGTACCACTGGTCAGTCTCTAGCAGCAGCAGCACTAGGACCTACCGAACCATGCGTAGGCCGCCGTTAACAACACGAAAAAGAAACGACTGTAATTACAATGGCACAATGACCTTGACGAAACGGCTGCTGATGAATGGCGTCGTGTACTGTCCAGTGATGAACCGCGTTTCTGCACTACCCCGGATGACCTTCATCGGCGAATAGAGGGGTGTAGTGGAGAGATGCCCCATTCTTGCACTGTTTCGAAGAGGCACAGCCGTGTTACTCCAGATGTCATGGTGTGAGGAGCCATCAGATGTGACTTCAGGACACGACTGGAACTAATTGACGGAATTATGACTACATAACGATTCGACACGTACATGCTGCGTCCTCAGGAGTCATTTCTCAGCCGGCCGCGGTAGCCGAGCGGTTCTAGGCGCTTCAGTCCGGAACCGCGCGACTGCTACGGCCGCAGGTTCGAATCCTGCCTAGGGCATGGATGTGTGCGATGTCCTTAGGTTAGTTAGGTTTAAGTAGTTCTAAGTTCTAGGGGACTGATGACCTCAGATGTTAAGTCCCATAGTGCTCACAGCCAGTTATTTCTCATGTAATAGTATCGTGCCGCCAGTTTTCAATAGGACAATGTCCGTCCACACAAACCACGTCTTTCAGTGAAGTATCTGCGTGATGTTGAGACGGTCCCGTGGCCAACAAGATCCCCAGACCTACCCCAAGAGAACACCAGTGTGCCCTACTCGGACGTCAACTTCATCCTGGTACCAGTATCAAGGATATTAAAGACGAGTTACAACATTTGTGTGCCATCTTGTCTCAGAATAGGCTATAACGTTCTTATGACGGCCTTCCCAACCGAATCAGTGCATGCACCCTAGCCACATGGAGTGCAGCATCATAGTAATAAATGTGCTCGTGCTACCAAGTTCTTTATAAATTTGACTCGATATAACACAATTTGACTCGAGATAACATTACATATCCTCCCAACAGGTGAAATTCCATTTCCTATCCTCTCTTTTTGGATGTTTTTATTGTCCTATCATGCTGTGTATGTCGGTAGCATGTGAATATTATTAGTCGATACCACACCAGGAGATTAACCTTTGTACACAGTTTTATATAAGAATTGGCTATGTGCAAATACATTTCTAGGATTTGCCACCAGATCGTATTGTATAAATCCCACAATATTTCGTCGATGCAATATTGAATCGAAAGAACTGCTCGAGATCTTCAGGCGGTAGTAGTTGATGCTGTTACTGCTGCAAGAAGTGACTGATGACAGCAGCAACTACCACCACCTTAAAATGTCGAGCAGTTGCATTGGTGAAATATTGTGGGACATACAATACGATCTGACAGCATTAGTCGCGTCTTGCAGCAGTAACAGAAGCAGCTACCACCACCTGAAGATGTTGAGCAGTTGCATCGATGAAGTGTTGTGCGATTTACACAATACAATCCGGCAGCAGACCCGAGAAGTCTATTTGCAACAGATCCGTCGGGTACTGAAACTCAAAACGTGTTATATGGTATGACATCACGTCGGTTTAATGTATTTCAGAGCACATTAATTTTAACATAATCTGCATAACCATTATTTGAATTTTATAACTTATTTGTTCTATAAATCGGAAGCTGAACAACGCCGGCCGAAACCATTCAATTCGTTTTAAAGCAGTACGACTGCAACGGGCAATCAATCATTTTCGTCCAGTGTTCACCTGTATGCGAGCTCTACCCTCCTACTAAATTAAACGTGGCTGCCTTTATTTAAATTTTAGACTACTAATATCAACAGAATATCGATTGTATTGGTGGGGTAAATATGACACGTTTCAGCATCTACCATCAACAGCTTAAGGCAGTGGTGCTTTTCTGTGTACTGGAAATTGTATCTATTCTTTAATTTACGATAGTGATAGTTATCGTGAACGCAAGTTATATTTTAAGCTTTCTGGAAAGTACTGTTATTGCTGTAACAAAATGTACTACCAAGGTAAGCTGCTGTTCCTGAATAATGTTTTACTACTGACAAGTTTTTGCTGGGAGTACCATTTTACAGTCGATCTACACAACATAAAGAAAAGTGAAAGTGTAAAATTACGTTTGTATAAGCGACAATCATAACAGCAGTATGCAGGAAATCACGTAAAGGCGTCCAAAGAAAGATTCACTCTTATAAAAATATCTTGGCAGTGAAACAACATAGCCCACGCAACATTTGTCTTGGTCAAAAACATTTATTACATCAAAACCTGCAAGAAATCGCCGTTCGGAGGTCAGCAATGTGGACAGCATCACATGTCCGTGTAAACGATCCCACATTAAATCAATCGGAGAGCGCCGTGCAGTCCATAATGGTGATAAAATTGGAATGAAATACTCATCTAGAAAACCTGGTACATACAGAGTGGCCACGATACGATTTTTACACTAATAACACGCCGTCTGCAGTGGTTTCGTTTGTCCTCTACATCTGCACCATTTTCAAATTTTAGACCAACTGATGAACTTGATAGAACTGTGCGATACCTGTGTTATTATAAAGTTTAGAGAATAAGTGACAGCAGTGCATAAGGTATTTTATTACTTTATACAAAATTATCTTGTATATTGAGTACAGATCTGGTTTTTAGAAGAGTGTTTAATTTCGGTATTATTGTCTTTATGGAATGTATGGAGCTATCTAAGTGATACAATGGTAGTCTACCATACACATTTTCATACACATACCGCCCCCCCCAAAGGTGTTTTCTTTTACGTTTTATTGAAAACTAACTGTCAAGGCCACTACATATTTATATTGCATACTTATACTAGTCCATTTCCCATTTGTCTCTCCGTCTGCTCCTTCATGCTGTCCATATCCATCTCCTCCACCCCTTCCACTGACACTGACTACATTCTCCACCCTTCGCCCACTCTCTTTCCATCTCCTCCTGCCCCTCTCTCTGTCAACTTCCTCCTATCCATCTCTCTATACATCTGCTCATACACCATCTGTTCATCCCTCTTCCCCTCAATCATTCCTTCTCCTCCCCTCTCTCTATCAATCTCTCCCTCTTTCTCCTCTCTTCCTCCATCAACTCCTCGTTCTGTCTATCTCTTCCTCATCCATCGCCCTGTATATCACCAGTGATTTCCTTCCTCTGTCAATCTTTTCCCCTCTCTGTCCAGCGGCTCTTTTTCCCCACCTCTGTCCATTTTTTCCTACCCCTCTCTCTGTTCATCTCTTTCTCCCCGTACCTGTCTGTATGTCTCCTACATATCCCTAGCTCCACCTTATCACGCTTGCACCGTTAGGGTATTTAGTATTCATTTCCAGATCGTAACTAATGTGTGTACCAAATTTATATGAGACCATTCCAAGGGTTAGGAAATGTGGAACGTACTGACTCATATATAGCCACATCCATTTTTATAATACAGGATCTACGAATTTTTCGTGATCAAGCAAAATGCCAGATTGGATATGGCGTTTTGCGTAAAAATCTTTCATGGTAAGATGTCTTTGTTGGATTGTATGTTTACGTGAGTGGCCACACGCAATTTTCTATACCTACGTTAATGGTTTGATTGAAATTTACAAAAAATAACTGTGTCCTTCTCTCTATTTGTGATGTATTCATTCTACACTACTGGCCATTAAAATTGCTACACCAAGAAAAATGCAGGTGATAAACGGGTATTCATTGAACAAATATATTATACTTGAACTGACATGTGATTGCATTTTCACGCAATTTGGGTGCATAGATCCTGAGAAATCAGTACCCAGAACAGCCACCTCTGGCCGTAATAACGGCCTTGATACGCCTGGGCATTGAGTCAAACAGAGTTTGGATAGCGTGTACAGGTACAGCTGCCCATGCAGCTTCAACACGATACCTCAGTTCATCAAGAGTAGTGACTGGCGTATTGTGATGAGCCAGTTGCTCGGCCACCATTGACCAGACGTTTTCAATTGGTGAGAGATCCGAAGAATGTGCTGGCCAGTGCAGCAGTGGAACATTTTCTGTATCGAGAAAGGCCCGAACAGGACCTCCAACATGCGGTCGTGCTTTATCCTGCTGAAATGTAGGTTTCCGCAGGGATCGAATGAAGGGTAGAGCCACGGGTCGTAACACATCTGAAATATAACGTCCACTGTTCAAAGTACCGTCAATGCGAACAAGAGGTGACAGAGACGTGTAACCAATTGGCACCCCATACCATCACGCCGGGTGATACGCCAATATGGCGATGACGAATACACGCTTCCGACGTGCGTTCACCGCAATGTCACCAAGCATGGATGCGACCATCATGATGCTGTAAACAGAACCTGGATTCGTTCGCAAAAATGACGTTTTGCCATTCGTGCACCCAGGTTCGTCGTTGAGTACACCATCGCAGGCGCTCCTGTCTGGGATACAGCGTCAAGGGTAACCGCAGCCATGGTCTCCGAGCTGATTGTCCATGCTGCTGCAAAAGTCATCGAATTGTTCGTGCAGGTGGTTGTTGTCTTGCAAACGTCCCCATCTGTTGAGTGAGGTATCGAGCCGTGGCTGCAGGATCCGTTACAGCCATGCGAATAAGATGCCTGTCATATCGACAGCTAGTGATACGAGGCCGTTGGGATCCAGCACGCCGTTCTGTATTACCCTCCTGAACCCACCGATTCCATATTCTGCTAACTGTCACTGGATCTGGACCAACGCGAGCAGCAATGTCGCGACACGATAGACCGCAATCGCGATAGGCTACAATCCGACCTTTATCAAAGTCGGAAACGTGATGGTACGCATCTCTCCTCCTTACACGAGGCATCACAACAACGTTTCACCAAGCAACGCCGGTCAACTGCTGTCTGTGTATGAGAAATCGGTTGGAAACTTTCCCCATGTCAGCACGTTGTAGGTGTCGCCACCGGCGCGAACCTTGTGTGAATGCTCAGAAAAGCTAATGATTTGCATATCACAGCATCTTCTTTCTGTCGGTTAAATTTCGCGCCTGTAGCACGTCATCTTCATGGTGTAGCAATTTTAATGGCCAGTACTGTATTATGTAGCTCGACTTGTTACGTAGCTCCTGCCGACACTGATCGTAAATATGCATTTTTCTCTAAAAACAGCTTGCGATTCTAAAATAAATTTCTGAGTAAATATCAAAGTTGTACAGCACGTTTTACAAAAGCTGTCGTGCGCAGCCACTGCTGCCCTACTGAAATTCATGTAAATACGCGTGCGGAATTTCGGAGGTCGTAAGCGTTCGCTGGCTCTGCAGACGGCAGTCCTGCGCGACCCCATGCGGTCCAATAGTCACGCCCGAAGCCCTCGCCGCCCGCTCTGGCGTGCCAATTACGCGCGTGCCCGCTGTCCCACGACCCAGGACGGCGTCTTCGATCAATGGCACTGCACGCAGCTCCTGCGTGTTGCGCGCAGCGCATTGCACACTGCGGTCTTCCACAGTAGTGGCCAGCAATTGTACTAGGTGTCCCACAAATGGGTAGCCGAAAATGTCGTTTGTGTGTTACGAGTTTTGACTTACAATGAGGGGACAAAACTCGTGTGATAGCAACATGCAGATGTACATACGGCGGTAGTATCGCTTGCACACGATGTAAAAGAGCAAAGCATTAGCGGAAATGTCTTTTATAGTGAGATAATTAATGTGGAAAGTTTTCCAACGTGATTATAGGCTCACTACTTTGAACACATAATTGTAGTGGGACATTCCCTTACTGAAATCTTTAGGAAATTTTATTTTCCGCGATCCATAGAGTCAGGTGTGTGCCGGGAATACTAAATTTCAAGCTTACCACTCACCACAGAAAACGCAGTGGCCGACAGGCTCCATTTAACGACCGACTTCAGTGGCATTTTCGTAGGGTTGTCAAGAGCGGCGTGCTGACCACATGCACCTCCATGTCTGCACCCAGTGGCACCTGTTGGTGAGTGTGGCATGGCGGCCGATCGGTGCCGTTGTGCCCTCATCGCCTGTTCGGGCGGAGTTTATTCTTTTTTTTTGTCAGTGCTAAGAGACAGGTAAGACTGCGTGAAATAACCGAAGAAATCAACGTCGGACGTACAACAAACATTTCTGATGGGACAGTGCTGCGAAATTTGGCGCAAATGGGCTATAGCAGCAGGTAACAGACGCGAGTGTCTTTGCTAACTGCAAGACATCGCCGGCAGCGGCGCTCCTGGGCTCGTGACCGTATTGTTTGGACCCTAGATGACAGGAAAACCGTGGCCTAGTCAGATGAGTCCCGATTACAGTTGGTAAGAGGCCGCGGTGGTCTAGCGGTTCTAGGAGCTCAGTCCGGAACTGTGCGACTGCTACAGTCGCAGGTTCGAATCCTGCCTCGGGTATGGATGTGTGTGATGTCCTTAGGTTAGTTAGGTGTAAGTAGTTCTAAGTTCTAGGGGACTGATGACCATAGATGTTAAGTCCCATAGTGCTCAGTGCCATTTGAACCATGGATTTGAACAGTTGGTAAGAAAACAATGGTTCAAATGGCTCTGAGCACTATGGGACTTAACATCTATGGTCATCAGTCCCCTAGAACTTAGAACTACTTAAACCTAACTAACCTAAGGACAGCACACAACACCCAGCCATCACGAGGCAGAGAAAATCCCTGACCCCGCCGAGTTGGTAAGAGCTGATGGTAGGGTTCGAGTGTGGCGCTGTCCCCACGAACTATGGAACCAAGTTGTCAAGAAGGTACTGTGAAAGTTGGTAGAGGCTCAATAAAGGTGAGGGCTTTTTAACGTGTTCTCTGGTCCAATTGAAACCATCACTCACTGGAAATGGTTGTAAGAGGTCCATGACTAAGGAATTTATTGCTAGCGCACTCGATCAGATGTAATTTCGATGGATTGCTCATGCGCTGCCTGCGATATGTGAGCTATAAGGGAATCTCTGACCAGAGAGCTGTGTTGTATGCAGCAGGAACTGTGTATCAGTAGGAGGAGTAAGTAGTAGCGAGCACTCGTGTGTATGGAGTTGGCTGGGCCGGTCGTGGGGAACGATGGCGGTGCCTGAACGATGTAGTAAAAGGTAAAAGCAGTCTCGCGCATATGTACTATCGTTATTTCAAGTCCCATGTAAATGTTTTTAAAAAATCTCTTAATAATAATCGTTCTTATAAAAATTAACTTCTGACAATCATTCATCTCAATTTAAAGAATTTACTAATATCTCCAATCCATGGTCATCCCGATTATTGTAAAGAAAAATGTGTTGTTTCTTTTTATACATAACAAATCTATCAGCCAGCATTGCACTGGGCTGTGCCAGAAAAGTTTCTTATAGGAGCAGATACATACGCGTTATTCGGCGACTTCATTGAGGTAAGATTTTTCCATTTATTCAAATTGAATTTCCTGGGCCATAACGCAGCACTGCTGACGTCCAAATTTATCAGTTTAGATTTAAAAAATGTAAGTAGATCATTCACATTCATTCGTGCTTTTCCCATTCTTCGGAGTTGTGGGTATCTTCCAATGCATCGCTTGACGCTTTGTTTCTGGGTCGTACAGGATGAACCATGTTTCACCGCATCTGATGACACTTGTGAGCAACTCCGGCTCTTCGTTGAGTCTTTCGATGAAACCACAGAAAATATTCTTCTGATGGTCTTGTTCCCGAGAGAGGTTTTTTAGGAACCGTTCTTGCGCTAACTTTTTCCATGGTTAATTCATCATTTAAAGTTTGTTTTAATGTCTCTTCGTTCGTTTCACCAAGTCTGACATCGCCCGAATGTTCAATAGTAGGTCGTTGCGCACAGTTTAACTAATTTCCGAACGTTTGCTTTAGTTCCTGATCTCACAGACCGACTAGTAGGTTTGTGTTCTACCTCTTCCCGAACGTCAGAAAGCCGTTTGTGCTATTCAGAAAGTCGCGCATGTGACAGAGATTTATGATCAAAATCTTTTTTAACGTATGAAAACATTCCATTGGCGAGCTTTTTTAATTTGGAGGTGACTTTGAGGTTAATGCGCTCCTCGATTTCTAAATTCACAATGCTCGGGGGACCACTACAGAAAAATGTCCTCTACAACCAAGACTCAAAAGCGAACTAAAGCAGGTAGTTTGCTGCTTTTGAAGAGGTGGCAAAAATCGTGAGGCGTCTTCTAATGTCATGTCGGATTTCGAACGGGCTCTCGGCCGGTCTCTTTCCAGCCTCGGTGCCGTTCCCGCCTGTCTCCGTCTCGCTCGGCCGGACTCGTCCTCCTTCGCGTGGCCACTCGTCGCATTTCCACTGCCGACTGCTCATAGTTCAGTATCGAGTTGTTCTTCGTTTCGTTCGCTTACATGCTCATTCTAGATCTGTTTCAAACCTCTCTTGAACTCTGAACTTCTGGTTCTTTTCGTATTCTATTCAGCGTCCACGACCGCTAATTCAAATGTATTTTATAATTACTAAATTACACAAAAATCACGTGGTATGTAGTACATACATCTTTTCAGGTAACAGAACGGCGTATCAGCTTACTTCACTATTTCGATAAACAGCAGAAGAAATACTTCTAAAAAGGCAATATTTTTTGTTATTACTAATGCAAAGGACGCAAAGGACGTCGGCATGGCACACACGAGTGGCCATTTTCCGTCTTTTTTTGAGCCAAGGTAAAAACGAATGTTCACTGTTACGGAAGGCAAACCGACTTACAACTGAATAAGGCCCGCGCTTCGTAATCGAGTGTATGGTGTTCCATTTTGGAAAGAAAATATGATAACTCCTACAATATTATTTCAGTGGAACAGGGTGGCGCACGTGTACTAGACTGCTCATTGTCGCTTGCCAATCGTCATCTATTGTGGCGAAGTTGTTTGCATTAGCTTCTTTGTTATTTCTTCACTGCCTAAATATTACGTGTTTATCTATTCTGCTCGTAGCGGTCAAGAAATCATGAGTAATTGGCGAGCGGTCTGTACTCGGGGCCGGTGTTTCGTGGGCCACCTTATATTTTTCACTGCAATCAGTCACATAAGGCTACAGTTGGCTAAACGAGATGTTTTGCAGAATCACGAATATTAAAAGTGTGTGAGAATTCTGTTATATATAAAAACTTCTGTACTCCAGGGAGGATGCAAGTTCCCCTCTTGGCGCCTTCCATCTTCAGTCACCTATGCTACTAATTTTCAATTTTTGATAAGAGCCATGTACCATGGAAAATTAACGGTGAACGAGTGAAAATGAACGGTTCCCAAATAAGAGCGATCACCTGTGAACTAGTTCCCAAGGATGAACGACTTTGCCCATATCTAATGGCAATTGGTGATTTCCACACATACAGGGCATTGTGGAAATGCTATAGCTAAAGTTGAAGATTTGTGCCGGATTGGGACTCGAACCCGCATTTACCACTTATAATGAGCGGTTTTTCTTCAGTGGCACCTCCCCGGTGCCCAAAGAGTGGCGGAGGGGCGAGGGGGTGGGGGGGGGGGGGACGGTGGATAAGGTGATAAGGTGGGCAGGGGTCGCAACATGAGACCAGGACGTCACATTCGTTCGCTCCCACAGGAAGCAAGGAGAGAGTAGAGAACGTGGAGTAGAGGTACAAAGCACATCAATGATTTTGTTTTATTGTTTCTTAATTTTCTGATTAAATAATTAACTTTTTTATTTTTAGTACCACGGATCATAGGAGGAAACCGACGTCGGGAGGGGAAGAGAGCGGCAAGTCGCCGCATTTAGTCGGGCTATCAATGCATATATATATATATATATATATATATATATACATATATATATATATATATATATATATATATATATATATATATATATATTAGAGAAGAGCGTTCCAGTCACCAGAGAATAATCGGTACTAACAGCGGAAACGACGTGAAGCAACTCCTCGTGGCAGTAACACTGCAACTCCGGTGTGGGTTGAGAAAGACACAAGCAGTTCAGGGCACTCGTGAACCGCAGTTCAGTAGTGAAATCGAGTCATAAGCATCTGATAGTATCAGATACACGGAAAGGAACAGCGCTTTCCACAGGCAGCCCCGCACCTACAGCCTTAGCACTCTATTTGCGGACGTTAAGGTAGCTACCAGAACACTTGCCGTATGTGGTAACCCATGCCAGTGACTCCCTGACATCAAATGGCTCTGAGCACTATGGGACTTGACATCTGTGGTCATCAGGCCTCTAGAACTTAGAATTACTTACACCTACCTAAGGACATCACACACATCCATGCACGAGGCAGGATTCGAACCTGCGACCGTAGCGGTCACGTGGTTCCAGACTGAGGCGTCTAGAACCGCACGGCCACAACGGCCGGCACTCCCTGACATCAGTACCACTACGAAGAACGAGAACTAGATCGTCGCTTAAGCAGCGCAGCTGAGCACATCGCCACGGAGAGATACGAGCTAGGCGTTGACGGAGGCCGCAGAGCAATGACTCCATGGCGGAAACATACGACGGTGCAGTGATTTGGCAGCCTTGACGCACCGAACGACGTCGGCGATGGTACCAGGGTATCCCACATTGCACAGCTGCTGGTACCAGGGTATCCCACATTGCAGAGCAGCCCTTCCAGGAAGTCATAATCGACCTGATCGGACGCCTGGCTGAAGTCAAGAATCGTCAAATGTCCAGCCACACGATGGGCATGACCAAAAGCGATTGTATCTCGATAGCGACAGACAGCAGCGCGGATGTTATTGACACCTCCCAGAGAGGTTTGATCAGGGCAAACCTCGTACCAGGCCTTCGGCTTAGGCCTCGCATCCAATAGACGGGTACAGATGTTCGTGTCGCTGTTGAGCAACGACAAGGGACCGTAATCTCATATCCGTGATGTGTCCTGAGGTTTGTGGATGGGAATGAGGAAACCATCGAGGAAACCGCTTGAGATATGCATAATAGGCAACATAACGACCCGACATATTTCCCTCCTCAACGGTGCCAGTAGGGACGAAGTGTCCAATAAAACTATACTGGGAGGCCGTCAGGGCCGGGCGGCTCGTTCAGAGAACTGGCCAGTACAGCATCATGGACTTCGTCCTTACCGTCGGTACGCAGATCCATCGTAGAGTCCCCAGAAATCGAACCATAGGCTAGTCCGCCATAATGTTGGCAGGGTGGTGACGTGCAGAGAGCAACATAACATATTAGGCATGGAGGGAGACCCCATATCGCTCCGGGTGTCTAAGCGTAACCCATCATCAATCGTAAGAACATTAATAAAAAGCCTCCGACGGTGGCGCCGTTCCAGTATCACGCGATTCATATGAGGAAGCTCCTGCACTAACCTGTCACATGTGGGTGCCATGACCATAGCCTCTCGAACGACGTCGAGAGTTGGCAGTGAGCTGGGCCTTGGCACAATTCAACGTTGTCTGACATGCTGTCGAATACGGCATCATAGTACATCCCTAGAGAATGGTAAAGTAGGAGTCCTGGGTTTGTAGCCGCGACCTCCCTTCCTTAAGCAATCAACGCCTTGCAGAGGGCAGGTTTCGGGTCGAGGTCCCACCATGACAGAGCAGACTGCATCACGGTGTCGACAACAAGTTGTCCACGTGGTCTCGATGAGCTGCCGGCAGATGGGTGAAGTATGATGGATGGCGTTCAGTTTCCATGACCCCGGTGGCGCCACACACTTTAGAAGCGGAGACTGTTGGCACTGGTATATGCGTCGTGGTCAGAGAGCGAAACGGGCCAGGCTTCAGCAGCCTGCACCGACAACATCGCGCGAGATATAAACACGCCCGAGGCAACTGAAAGATGGGCTGGTGAAGTGGATAAACCGCAGAACATGAACATGATCCCAAGAGACCACAGGGTTGAGATGCTGGAGAACTGCCGCTAGCACCGCACACAGAGAGTCGCCTTCCGATAAAGGGTTTCTACGTGAGAATCTACATGATTTTGCAGCAAAAATAGCTTCACTTTAATTCTCGGTCCAGTTAGTCATGTCCCTCCGATATAAAAAGACTGAGCACCTGAATGTTTTCATATCGACCATAATAACAATGATTTTCATATTTTACATTATATTCGCATGCTGATCGTCCGGTCCAGATGAAGTAGTGAGAAGTTCGTCAAGTTATTGCTGATACTCGGAGGCTCATACACACGTTTAACATGTTTTCTTACTATACCTCAGTACATCCGTATTCATCTTTTATATCTGAATAATTTAACAGCCGGCCGGTGTGGTCGTGCTGTTCTAGGCGCTTCAGTCTGGAACCGCGTGACCGCTACGGTCGCAGGTTCGAGTCCTGCCTCGGGCATGGACGTGAGTGATGTCATTAGGTTAGTTAGGTTTAAGTAGTTCTAAGTTCTAGGGGACTGATGACCACAGATGTTAAGTCCCATAGTGCTCAGAGCCATTTGCATCATTTGAACCAATAATTTAACGATTGACTGAGAGTGTATGTGTAAGAAGTCAATATGTATATTCGCTGAAGTAAGGTACTCTATTACTGTGAAGGTATAGCAAACTTCAAGAGAAACGTAGTGGTTAACAAAGAGGTTCCTGTTTGTCTTGGTCAAAGCTTTTGTGTAGATTACCACAATACGAATGGCTGGTTCACTGGTCACTTCCGTTGGAAGACAAACTCCGTTTATCGTAGCTGTGGGATGTGTGATGGGTAAGGTCGGCTGCTCGTAAGAGTTCCTCTTCAATATTAAGTTAATGTTGTGTTTTATCTAAGTTTCCAAATACAGTCAAAGTTAATGATTCCTTTCATCGTTCTTAGTTTATTACCGTATGCGAGGAATTCTACTTTCTAGTTCGAAAGAGTTAGGTATATTAGAATCTAGGGGCTATGTAGGCTGTTGTTCAGTTCTACCGTTTACTCAAACACGTGGAACCGTGTTAAGTGTATTTGTGATACAGTTTATGAGTTTATTGTTGCTTTCACGAGCGCATCTATACTGCGAATGATTTCCGCAGTATTAAGACTGAATTTTTCGCAATTCATCTCATCTGGTTAGTTTCTCCTTCGGTATTTACTTGTTCTTATTGCCATCTGACAGCGCTTAGATCTAAGAACCATAAACTCGTAGCTCAGGGACCCTTATAGTGACTTTTCTATAACCTTACTCCTTCATTTAAAATTCTATACTTACGTTGAGCACGGTTTTGTTTGTGAGGACTACATGAAAGTGTTCTAATGAAAAAGTCTACACTATTATAGCATCAATTGTTTTATCTCACATGTTAAAATCAAAAGAATAGCCCCTCTCCCTATCCACGTGTGTTGTGGCGAAGTCTTTTAGCTCTTTTCCTTCTTTTCAGTCTCTCAAGCACTTACGAACGTAACTGTTCGTGATTAAACTGTCCTTTGATCATTCCTCTCGTACAGACTTTAAACTCTGCGCCGGACTCCGAAGTGAGGTACGATGTTTCATTAACATCATCGCACCACGTCACACGGAACAGCAACCATCATATTACTTACTACAGGTATTCATGTGAGGAATTAAATATACAAATGAAATTTGTGTTCTTTTGCCAGACTCTGTGCTTACGCTCAATGCTAAAATTCCACTCTATGCTTCATCCAAGTCTACTCTAGGGTGCATTCCTTTTGCGCGACAGTTATATTGATGCAACTGTTTAGTATACAGCATTTCATGGAGTAAAGCTAGTTTGTGGTGTGTGCGAATGGTATTGACATTGACCATGGCTAAGTGGATGGGCTACTCAAACACGGGGGAAGCAGAGGGAGCACAGTTTCAGGCCCCTGTGGAAGGGTAAAAATGGTTCAAATGGCTCTGAACAGTATGGGACTTAACTGCTGTGGTCATCAGTCCCCTAGAACGTAGAACTGCTTAAACCTAACTAACCTAATGACATCACACACATCCATGCCCGAGGCAGGAGTCGAACCTGCGACCGTAGCGGTCGTGCAGTTCCAGACTGTAACGCCTAGAACCGCACGGCCATTCAGGCCGGCCGTGGAAGGGTAAATCACTATGATGGGCAGGGAGCTGACCCCACCAAGGGGATTCCACAGCTCTGTATATTTCCAGAATGTTCATCCTCAGCATCGACAACATCCGCTTAGTAGGTAGACGGCTCACCGGGCTGGTTCAGCGAAACGTTATCAGAGGTGTGCCCACAGGTGGCGTTAGACACAGTACGGGAGGCAGCCGCATCAGAAGCAAGTGGGAGAGCTGGAGTCGGGGAGAGAAGTCTTGTCGTCTCGCGCCAGAGCATCAGAGGACAGCGTATCACTGGGAGGATTGTCATCCTGTGCGTACATCCGATGGAGGCTGTCATCAGAAGGGGTACGGCGTTATCTCCTGCGTTTCCTCGGCGATCGTTGTTTCCTAACACGTTGTTCCGTTTTGTATGGTGAGCGACTGTCGTCCCACATGCGGCCAGACGGCAGAAAAGCGAAGGTCGGCACAGCTCCACAATCAACAGCCACAGGCTCGGTGTTGACGGCTTGTGTCCGCAGAAGGCCATCATCCGCCGGTACTGCCTCGAGCGTTAGTATAGGATAGATAGGCAAAACGTCAATCACGTCGTCAAGAGGTATCGAGTGTGATACCGATTGATTCAGCAGTGGTCGCAGCAGGCAGTCCCGCTGCGGAGGCCTAAGAAACAGGTAACACTGTTGGCGCCGCAAGGAGAGCGACGTCTCCGATCGACTTTTGAGCCAGTCTATGTCGGAGACATTCAGAGTGGACATGGCATTCCTGGCCACAATCTGAACAAATACGCGGCGGGCCGTCGTACATGACAACATTCTTGCAGCTAGCAATAACGAAGTACCATGACACGTGTTTCCTCAGTTCACTTTTTATCTGACGGATACCACCGAGGACACAGAGGTCTTCCATCATCTTCTACGTTAGAGCAGTGTGACTGACGACCTTTTCGTATGTTTTAAAGGCGGCCACCGCAACATCCGACGGCATTTCAAACGGGAGTTGGAAGACCCTCAACGTTCGGAGGCAAAAAGCAGCGCGATCAACCACGAAAGCCGCTATACGGCCGTCAGAGTATCGGACCTTGAGTTCGGTAGAATTGTGCCGCTCAGAGTCGGCGCACAGTTCTTCATTCGCCAGCTTTATGTACACAGTGATATTACGGATAGTAAAATTAATTCTGAGAACATCCGTCGGCGGGAGAAGAATTTCGTCCCGTACTTACCGTTATACGTCATACGCTTTCGGTCGTTCATGATCCGATGGGAAAGTTAACTAAATAGTGTCTTGGCGATGAGGAAACTACATGACGCTGGATGAATTCGGACACGAACACGAGCTGCTACGCACTGTCGCTCGCAAGCAACACAATAGGCGAGACGCAAACAAGTCGCGCTACCCTCACCACTGCCAAAGGCAGACTTGTGATTCGGCCATTCGGATACTGTCTTTGACGGACTTAAATTTCCAACCTAACGCACCCTGCAATGCAGTAATTTCCAAATTAACGCACCCTGCAATGCAGTGTCCCTTATCCATTAAACTCCTACTAATAAATTTATTGAACCCCGTAGCAGTTGGGCTGATGTCAGCGTATCCGCACTGAAACAAACGTCAAGGAATCGTAGCACTCTTATTGAGACACACAAACACACACACACACACACACACACACACACACACACACACACACACACATATATATATATATATATATATATATATATATATATATATATATGTGTGTGTGTGTGTGTGTGTGTGTGTGTGTGTGTCTGTGGGTGGGTGGGTGTGGGTGTGTGGATGTGTGTGTGGGTGTGTGCACGTGTGTTTTAATGGTTTTCACACAGTCCATACGAGGTGTGGCAAGTAAATAACGAGACTGGTGTCAGAAAAGTGATTTATCGCTGAAATGCACTTATATTTGAGTGGTTTCAGCTCTGTCCGATAAACCAAACTACATTCATTGTATATATATAAACATATTTTTCTGACACCAATCGCGTTATTTACTGGCTACATCTCGTAAGGACTATGTGAAAATCATCAAAAACAGTGAGGCTTGCGTGTAACGGCCCAGATATAAAAGTTTTTCAGTCCTCGCTAGATTTTCCATCTACATCCACATCTACGTGATTACTCGGCTATTCACAATAAAGCGCCTGGCAGAGGGTTCAATGAACCACCTTCATGCCGTCTCTCTACCGTTCCACTCTCGAACGTGACGCGGGAAAAATGAGAACTTAAATTATTCTGTGCGAGCCCTGATTTCTCTTATTTCATCGTGATGATCATCTCTCCCTATGTAGGTGGGTGCCAACAAAATGTTTTCGCAATCGGAGGAGAAAACTGGTGATTGAAATTTCATGAGGAGGTCCCGTCGCAGCGAAAAACGCCTTTGTTTTAATCATTGCCACTTCAATTCACGTATCATGTCTATGACACTATCTCCCCGTCAGTCCCACCTGATGCGGATCCCACACCGCACAGCAATACTCCAGAATAGGGCGGAGAAGAGTAGTGTAAGCAGTCTCTTTAGTAGACCTGTTGCACTTTCTAAGTGTTCTGCCAATGAATTGCAGTCTTTGGTTTGCTCTACCCACAATATTATCTATCTGATCGTTCCAGTTTAGGTTATTTGTAATTGTAATCCCTAAGTTCAAAAATGGTTCAAATGGCTCTGAGCACAATGGGAGTTAACTGCTGTGGTCATCAGTCCCCTAGAACTTAGAACTACTTAAACCTAACTAACCTAAGGACATCACACACATCCATGCCCGAGGCAGGAATCGAACTTGCGGCCGTAGCGGTCGCGCGGTTCCAGACTGTAGCGCCTAGAACCTCACGGCCACTCCGGCCGGCGTAATCCCTAAGTATTTAGTTGAATTTACAGCCCTCAGATTTGTGTCACTTATCTCGTAATCGAAATTTTACTTGCAAATATAAAGGTAGGATCGAGAGTATCAAACCGTTGCTGAGAGTTGGGCGAAAAACTATAAGTGAAAAAGCTCTGTTATTAATAGTTTTGGAACAACCTTTTCCACGTTTCACTGTTAAGAACATCCAACTTGCCACACTGCTGCACATTCCAGGGAATGTAGTACCTGCGAAACTGATGTTTCTGTGGGTTAGAGGAAGCGAACAATGACGTAAGAGGAGTCATGGCACTCACATAAAAAGGCAAGACAAAACTTGATTTTTGTAGCAGTCTCTGCGTTGTATTCTTCCCGTCATAGAATATTTTTCAAAGACTGTTACGTAGGTATTTCTACGAAGTGAAGTGGCTGTAATATTTGTAGCGTATACTGTGATTTTAGTTCAGCAATCAATGCTTTATTTTACATAGCGAACTGATATTAAAACATTCACATTTTATTCTCAGTAATTTCCGCAACGCACGGTTCTTTCAAGATCTCAGCAGAAGCAAACGTTTACTCACTGATTTATCATTCTGTTTCCAGTTGTTTTTCTGACAAGCGTGCGTAGTAGCTAGACAGTTTTTAACGTAGTCAAGTGCTAAATATAGTCATGGCTCATATTCGTAAAATAATTTAAGTACGGGATTTGTATTTTGCTTCTATTATCGCTGTGATTCACACATATAACGTGTACTTTAAATATAGTATTCAACTGCTGAGTGAAACTCACTGTTGGTTTGCCCTGCGATGTGCAGGTGGACAGTGTCGTGGAATAAAACCTCATAAAAAGTAAATTTGAAAAAAAAAGAAAATTTATCTAATTAAATAGCAAAAGAAACCAAATGCGTGCTCAATAAATTTATGTAACTAAAGCTCAGCACCGAAACACGTTATGAACGATGCGCGATATGGAGTGCAATGTATATTGTGAAGGAAATTAGCTTTAAATTACCAACATAGTTCACTGAAAATTAATGTAATTGCTAGCAGGACACCTGATAATCTTAACTACACACTGTTTGCTCAAGAATGCAAGGTGAGATCTGCCCTGAAATAAAAGTGACTTACGTCCTGTTCAGCACGCTCTTTGTGTGTCTGGAATACTGACGTTCTTGAAAACAAATGCAAATCAGCAGATGCAGCAGTTTAAGTTAAATAATGTACTGTATTTTTCTTCCTTCTGTCAGAAATGATACGTTGCTACGTGTGCCATTCGGTACAATTCACACAGATAAAAATTCAAAACTTTACTATAAATTTTGGAGGTGAGTTTTCCTTCAAAGAAAATCGTTTTTGAGCAGTCATACCCTGATTATTGAGAAAAAGACAGCACAACATAATATTACTCTAACAATAACAAAATTCTCTCATTACAAAATTATAAAAATACCTTTAAAATTCCTCCAACATCTTCTCCATCAATATAAAGAAAAAGTAAGTGTTATAAATCAGTTTTCCTCTCCATAATAAAATATTCTAGATAGCTACTCCCTCATTCACAGAAAACAGAGCAGATAAACCGGAACACGGAATCAAGGAATTCAAATGTTCAAACGTGTGTGAAATCTTATGGGACTTAAATGCTAAGGTCATCAGTCCCTAAGCTTACACACTACTTAACCTAAATTATCCTAATGACAAATATACACACCCATGCCCGAGGGAGGACTCGAACCTCCGCCAGGACCAGCCGCACAGTCAAGGATCTTATTCACTGCTCCTAATGCGCGCTCCTTCATCTTCGTCCCATTGAAGTAAAGGTGGATTTTATACAACAGCAGAAAACGTATGAGAATCTTACAATGCCCGTAATTTTTTAGGGAAACGTTATGAGGATGACAGATGAAAGCGCTCCAGCTTGTTTTTAAAAGCTGGAGCATATTGAACTGTGTGTTGAGAGCAGGGCAGCTTTTTCCAGAGGCGGACGGCAGCGACTGCAAAGCTAGGACACTAAATAAGTGGTACCCTGTGTTTCGATTGTGATGTCATGACAGTTGTGTGTCTGAAGCTATTACTTCCGTCCTTGCACACTGAGGAGCTGGTGTAGTTGGCGTAGTGCACAGTAGTCACGTAGTTGTCTGGCCGCAACCACCCTAACTAAGTGTGTGAAGCACTGGCATGGTGATATCGTCGATTGCTGGATGAAGGTGCAAAAAAAAAAAAAAAAAAAAAAAAAAAATCGTGCAAATGGCTCTGAGTACTATGAGACTTAACATCTGAGGTCATCAGTCCCCTAGAACTTAGAACTACTTGAACCAAACTAACCTAAGGACATCACACACATTCATGTCCAAGGCAGGATTCGAACCTGTGACCGTGGCGGTCGCGTGGTTCCAGACTGAATCGCCTAGAACCGCTCGACCACTGCGGCCGGCGTGAAGGTGCGATATAACGAATGATTGCACAAGTTTACATTTCATATCCTGTGGAAATATTGTAGTGTCGCGGAATAGTAAAGAGTTGGAAACGTGGAATATTGTCAAAGGTTCGTTGCCTATGCCGAGAGCCAGAGGCAGTACGTTAGCCAAGAGGTAGGAGGATTGCACATGTATGGCGTGGATACACACAACAGGCGAGAGAGAATTGCTTAGCACGCGGGTTTGTGTTAGACGGAGACTTTCGTAGAGTGCAAGACAGAAGTATAGCGTCAGCTGTACTGCATTTCACAACTGCCGTAACAACACGCAACTCTGTCGCAAGAACACCTAAGGGGCGATTACGACAGATGAATCAGCAGTATAAGTGGAACGAATGCATTCATCGCAAACGAGCATGACATCAGGTCGTCGCTCGTGCTTCCTTTAAATACGCCAGCTTTGATAGCAACAAAGCACTCGGACTCGCAGTTAGACTTGCAGTTAGACGTGTACTGCGTCGCTGCGTAGCGCTCAGCTCGGTGGTCGACATGTAATCTTTATTAAGGCGATGTTGCAGCAAGGGCGGCCCATCCAGCAGCAGACGTGAGGGGACAGTACCAGCTCTAGTCCTCTCTGCTGCCGCTGTCAATCATCAACCCAGGATTAGCAGACATCGCGGCAGACTCACTCGCCGCAAATGCTGACCACGTCAGTGAGCCGTCGTCGAGATCGTGCGGGGCCTAGGCCCTGTGCATCCGCCGTCACAACCGGGTGAGCCGACGACGCTGGGAGACTGCAGCCCGCTCCGCCCGTCCACCGCAGACGAGCCACCAGGAGGAGCAGGGAAAAAGACGGGGTGGGATACACTCCGCACTACGAGAACGCCTCTCGTGCCGACAGCGCCGGGACTCCAACCCGGAGCCACCTGCTGTCCGCCGTCGAGCTGGCCGGGTAGCAGGACGCCGCCAGCCACGCGCGGCCGAAGTAAGGGCATTCCTCCGCTATGTCACAGCACGCGGCGCTGCGCTAAGCAAGACTGTGCGGCCCGGATCTGGTGTCATCGCTACGAGTCAGCGAGGACTCGGGGAAGGTCGGTGATATCACCAAGCCACACTGTACTCGGCAGGAATAAAGGTGTTATGAATTAATAATGTTTCTTTGCCGTTTCTGACGCTTCTACAGCCATTTACTAGCATCCTCACAAATGGAGAGGTCGCCGCTCGGCCATCCAGTCCACCGTAGGCGACCGGGACCACCGGGGCTCCTACAATATGTTCAGAAGCTTTTTGAGGACATATAGGCAAGCGGAAGTCTTTCGGAATATGGCGACAGTGTTCCCTCACCATTTGAGATGCTCATTCAAAGTTGTACCCAATTCATTCACTATCCTCTGGTTATAAGATGTTAAATTCTGATGGAAAACTAAGACTGCATTTAGTTGAAGTCGCAGTTTTTGCGCCGAGATTACCACAGAAGGCAGATCATAAAACATCTGGACAATCTCAGTGTTTATACGAGGGTTGCACAGAAAGTAATGCACCGCATTTTTTTTCTTCAACAGTTTTTTATTGAGCATAATGAGAATTACACACACGAAAGAATGGTGTGTTCTTCACGCATCCTGTTTCTTCACGTAATTTCCATCCCGTCCTAAGGCCTTCCTTCAGCACGAAACAAGGGCGTGTATGCCTTGTCGGTACCAATCCTTGTCCTGGTGGCGCAGCCAGTGCTTCACTGTGTAAATCATCTCCTCATCGCCCTCAAAATGTCTTCCACGAAAGGCATCCTTTAATGGCTCAAACCAGTGGGAGTTCGATGGGGCTAGGTCAGTTCATTAAGGTGGAATGGGTAACACCGTCCAGATCTATTTTGCGATGTGTTCAGCAGTTCTCAGACTTGTACGGGGCCGAGCGTTATCGTGTTGCAGCAAAACATCTCGGTTATTGAAGCCCTGAAGTCGCCGGTATCGCGTCTTCAGTTTTGTTAATAGTTGTGTTAACATATGCTTCTTTATTGACGGTACCGCCTGTTGCCATCACATCAATGAGAAACACGGTGATCCTGACCTTACCGGCGGAAGCAGTTGCTTTGAATTTTTTCATGTGTGAGGACTGGGAATGGCGCCTTTCTATCGACTGTCGTTTTGTTTCGGGCTCAAAATGGTAAGCCCACGTTTCATCACCTGTCACAATCCGGGACAAGAATGCCTCTCTCTCAGCTTCACAACGTTGCAACAAATCAAGAAAAACGTTTTTTTCTGTGCAGTTTGCGATCCACCGTTAGACACCTCGGGACCCATGTTGTACACAGTTTTGAATATCCAAGAGTGCAGATGGTTGCACCTACACTTCCTTTGCTGATTGACAAACGCAGCTCCAACTGTCGAGTCCTAATGCGTCTGTCCTCGCGAATGACAACATCAGCTCGCAGCAACATGTCACGTAAGACAGCTGTGGATGGTCTCCCCGACCGCTGCAAATCGTGGAACTCCGCCGAACCGCTCCGCACAGACGCCATTTTGAAACTGTTCTGCAGATACTCTATTTGTCGAAAGTTCTGAAAGTTGGGGTGCTCACGCAGGAGCCTTCAAATAATACAAACGTAACGTTTCGCATTCGTAGCATTTTTTTCGGCTGAGGAAAAAAAGGTGGTACATTACTTTCTGGGCAGGCAACGGCCTTGCCGCAGTGGATACACCGGTTCCCGTGAGATCACCGAAGTTAAGCGCTGTCGGGCGTGGCCGGCACTTGGATGGGTCACCATCCAGGCCGCCATGTGCTGTTGCCGTTTATCGGGGTGCACTCCGCCTCGTGATGCCAATTTAGGAGCTACTAGACCGAATAGTAGCGGCTCCGGTCAAAGAAAACCATCGTAACGACCGGGAGAGCGGTGTGGTGACCACACGCCCCTCCTATCCGCATCCTCACCTGAGGATGACACGGCGGTCGAATGGTCCCGATGGGCCACTTGTGGCCTGAAGACGGAGTGCTTTTTTACTTTCTGGGCAACTCTCGTATCTTTGTCTCTGATCCTTGGGAAAAGCTGGAGGTCGCTGGCGTAGAAGTGACAGTACAGGGCTACTACAAATGATTGAAGCGATTTCATAAATCCACTGTAGCTCCATTCATTGACATATGGTCACGACACACTACAGATATGTAGAAAAACTCATAAAGTTTTGTTCGGCTGAAGCCCCACTTCAGGTTTCTGACGCCAGAGCGCTCGAGAGCGCAGTGAGACAAAATGGCGACAGGAGCCGAGAAAGCGTATGTCGTGCTTGAAATGCACTCACATCAGTCAGTCATAACAGTGCAACGACACTTCAGGACGATGTTCGACAAAGATCCACCAACTGCGATGGTATGCGCAGTTTAAAGCTTCTGGATGCCTCTGTAAGGGGAAATCAACGGGTCGGCCTGTAGTGAGCGAAGAAACGGTTGAACGCGTGCGGGCAAGTTTCACGCGTAGCCCGCGGAAGTCGACGAATAAAGCAAGCAGGGAGCTAAACGTACCACAGCCGACGGTTTGGAAAATCTTACGGAAAAGGGTAAAGCAGAAGCCTTACCGTTTACAATTGCTACAAGCCCTGACACCCGATGACAAAGTCAAACGCTTTGAATTTTCGGCGCGGTTGCAATAGCTCATGGAAGAGGATGCGTTCAGTGCGAAACTTGTTTTCAGTGATGAAGCAACATTTTTTCTTAATGGTGAAGTGAACAGACACAATGTGCGAATCTGGGCGGTAGAGAATCCTCTCGCATTCGTGCAGCAAATTCGCAATTCATCAAAAATTAACGTGTTTTGTGCAATCTCACGGTTTAAAGTTTACGGCCCCTTTTCCTTCTGCGAATAAAACTTTACGGGACACGTGTATCTGGACATGCTGGAAAATTGGCTCATGCCACAACTGGAGACCGACAGCGCCGGCTTCATCTTTCAACAGGATGGTGCTCCACCGCACTTCCATCATGATGTTCGGCATTTCTTAAACAGGAGATTGGAAAACCGATGGATCGTTCGTGGTGGAGATCATGATCAGCAATTCATGTAATGGCCTCCACGGTCTCCCGACTTAACCCCATGCGATTTCTTTCTGTGGGGTTATGTGAAAGATTCAGTGTTTAAACCTCGTGTACCAAGAAACGTGCCAGAACTGCGAGCTCGCATCAACGATGCTTTCGACCTCATTGATGGGGACATGCTGCGCCGAGTGTGGGAGGAACTTGATTATCGGCCTGATGTCTGCCGAATCACTAAAGGGGCACATATCGAACATTTGTGAATGCCTAAAAAAACTTTTTGAGTTTTTGTATGTGTGTGCAAAGTATTGTGAAAATATCTCAAATAATAAAGTTATTGTAGAGCTGTGAAATCGGTTCAATCATTTGTAATAACCCTGTACATTGTTGCCTGCTTTCAAGTAACTTTCAGAGCACTTCAGCGCGATATCTGGAAATCCTTTCTGTCGCCTTCTTTTAAGGAATACTTCAAAGTTGACAATATCAAGAACTTTTCTGAATATTTGTAGTTTCAGTATTGTGCCATCATGTTCGTACGTGGTAAGCTCCAGGCATCGGCTACCTTGATTAGTGGAGTGCTTGTGATGTTGTAAGCGTATTGTCATATCGTTGGCTTAGTTGTGGAGTATCTTTGCGGGCAGCCGCGTCTGTAGTGAGTCGAGCACGGGACACGAAATTGTTATGTTGTGTAGCGTGTAGCTCTGCATGTAGAAGCATTGTTAGTATTCAGGTTGAAGTGCTGCTACAAGTCCTATTTTACTAAAGTGATGACATACGGAAATGGTTCAGAAGAAAGTGTGTCAAGAGGTAATTGAAAATGTGCAGTGGCGTTAATAACGTATTTCGCATAGCTTCGACCATCCGCGCCGTGTTCGGTCTCCAAGAATGAGAAAATGTGAATCAGTAATACTATTTACGACAAAAGAGTGCAATTAGGTGCCTGTGTCTTGTAACGAGCGTGAGAACATGCGTTCGATCATCGCGTTCCGCATCATCAACAATCAGCCGCGCTGTGACGGTTACGCGCACGCTCGTACAAGTGAGAACAGAGAACTGAAAAATTAACTTTACGAACAGTGTTATATCATTACTAGTGACAAGGAGGACTATTACCAGATATCTGTATGTGTGACTAGCGTAAGAACTTTCGTTCGATCATTTGGCTTCCGCATCATCAACAATCACCCCCGTCATGTCGGTTACGTGTACGCTCGTCTGAGTTATATTTTTGGACTGTTAATCATCAAGATTGTTAATTGGGATAAACATTTACGATTTAGAGTGTAAACAGTGCAACCTGTGGTTTCTGTATCGTCTCAGAATATAGATGTTCATACCAGACATAGGACAGTGTTGTGTTTTAACGTTGAGTGGCTCCCCTAAACCTGCTTGCATATTTCAACAGATAATTTCAGGCAAGCCAACAGCAGTGTGGAGCAGGACAATGCGGCCGCCGCGGGATTACCAGGTACGTGGAGTGGACAGGGCTCACGGTCACGAAACGAGAAGTCAGTAGGAGGGTTACCCCCCACCCATTCGTACTCCCGGGCGTGTTACAATGTGATGCCTACGAAAGATGGACTGATACACTCCTGGAAATGGAAAAAAGAACACATTGACACCGGTGTGTCAGACCCACCATACTTGCTCCGGACACTGCGAGAGGGCTGTACAAGCAATGATCACACGCACGGCACAGCGGACACACCAGGAACCGCGGTGTTGGCCGTCGAATGGCGCTAGCTGCGCAGCATTTGTGCACCGCCGCCGTCAGTGTCAGCCAGTTTGCCGTGGCATACGGAGCTCCATCGCAGTCTTTAACACTGGTAGCATGCCGCGACAGCGTGGACGTGAACCGTATGTGCAGTTGACGGACTTTGAGCGAGGGCGTATAGTGGGCATGCGGGAGGCCGGGTGGACGTACCGCCGAATTGCTCAACACGTGGGGCGTGAGGTCTCCACAGTTAAACGATGTTGTCGCCAGTGGTCGGCGGAAGGTGCACGTGCCCGTCAACCTGGGACCGGACCGCAGCGACGCACGGATGCACGCCAAGACCGTAGGATCCTACGCAATGACGTAGGGGACCGCACCGCCACTTCCCAGCAAATTAGGGACACTGTTGCTCCTGGGGTATCGGCGAGGACCATTCGCAACCGTCTCCATGAAGCTGGGCTACGGTCCCGCACACCGTTAGGCCGTCTTCCGCTCACACCCCAACATCGTGCAGCCCGCCTCCAGTGGTGTCGCGACAGGCGTGAATGGAGGGACGAATGGAGACGTGTCGTCTTCAGCGATGAGAGTCGCTTCTGCCTTGGTGCCAATGATGGTCGAATGCGTGTTTGGCGCCGTGCAGGTGAGCGCCACAATCAGGACTGCATACGACCGAGGCACACAGGGCCAACACCCGGCATCATGGTGTTGGGAGCGATCTCCCACACTGGCCGTACACCTCTGGTGATCGTCGAGGGGACACTGAATAGTGCACGGTACATCCAAACCGTCATCGAACCCATCGTTCTACCATTCCTAGACCGGCAAGGGAACTTGCTGTTCCAACAGGACAATGCACGTCCGCATGTATCCCGTGCCACCCAACGTGCTCTAGAAGGTGTAAGTCAACTACCCTGGCCAGCAAGATCTCCGAATCTGTCCCCCATTGAGCATGTTTGGGACTGGTTGAAGCGTCGTCTCACGCGGTCTGCACGTCCAGCACGAACGCTGATCCAACTGAGGCGCCAGGTGGAAATGGCATGGCAAGCCGTTCCACAGGACTACATCCAGCATCTCTACGATCGTCTCCATGGGAGAATAGCAGCCTGCATTGCTGCGAAGGGTGGATATACACTGTACTAGTGCCGACATTGTGCATGCTCTGTTGCCTGTGTCTATGTGCCTGTGGTTCTGTCAGTGTGATCATGTGATGTATCTGACCCCAGGAATGTGTCAATAAAGTTTCCCCTTCCTGGGACAATGAATTCACGGTGTTCTTATTTCAATTTCCATGAGTGTATTTGTTATACAAGCTGAATTTGCACAAGAGTTCAGAATTTGGTGGAGAGCACTATATTCAAAGGCTTGGGCACAGCAGATGATACACTTATTGGTCACAAGGCGATTGCAAGTTTTCGATCTTAGGGATAGGTCGTACTGTCTTTCTTTTCCACGGAGTGGGGCAGGTTCCACCCGCGACAGAAAAACGAATGTGTCTGTTAAGACATTCTTCGCCTTGGCTACGGTGACACCGTCATTCCCTATCGCTACAGATGGGATTCTACATCTACACCTACATCTATGCTCGGCAAGCCACCTGACGGTGTGTGGCGGAGGGTACCTTGAGTGCTTCTATCGGTTCTCCCTTCTATTCCAGTCTCGTATTGTTCGTGGAGTGAAAGATTTGTCGGTAAACCTCTGTGTGGGCTCTAATCTCTCTGATTTTATCCTCATGGTCTCTTCGCGAGATACACGTGGGAGGGAGCAATATACTGCTTGTTCCTCGGTGAATGTATGTTCTCGAAACATCAACAAAAGCCCGCACCAAGCTACTGAGCGTCTCTCTTGCAGAGTCTTCCACTGCAGTTTATCTGTCATCTCCGTAACGCTTTCGCGATTACTGAATGATCCTGTAGCGAAGCGCGCTGCTCTCCGTTGGATCGTCTCTATTTCTTCTGTAAACCCTATCTGGCACGGACCCCACGCCGGTGAGCAGAATTCAATTTTGTATCCCGCCTGGGAGGCGGCGCGTGGGTAGGAACAGGAAAAGGAAAAGGTACTAATCTCCCTGTACTGCAGATACAGTTAAGGCACCTATGCTAGCAAACATATTACATAACTTGCAATGTGGTGCGAAGTTGAAGCGAAGTGTCCTGTCTGTCTGCACCTGATGGAATGGGCTGAACCAGTCGCGGAGCTCGTAAACCTCGACAGCACCAGCTAGAGGGTGCTGTCGTCTGTGTCTCTCGTAGTGCCAACCTAGCAGAGTGGACCTATGTTGTGGCATCGTAGCTATCGATACCACAATCATGCAGTGCGCGAACAAGTGTACTGTAACCTACTGCTTTTCTAGTTGTATTTGCTAGTCTGCGTTTTAGGCGGAACGTGTCCTGGCTAGTTACGTAGACTGGGGAGTCTCGTGGGCGATAGTTTTTTACCGCATGGGAGTTGACTGGCGCAGAGAAGAATTCGTTTAGTTTGTCAGCTGAGACCTGGAAACAAGTTTCTTATTTAATCTCTCCAACACCCGAGCTACGGAGAAACTTCCAGTCAGTCACAGTGTTTTATCACTGCCTGCAAAAGAACGAATTATTCAGAAATTCGCATTGCGAATGCATTACTTTACCCTGTTTAGTTGTTTTCTGTGTTGTTCTTAACTTCAGGTTTCGGATGTGGTGTGAAACGTTAATGAGCTGCACCACTATTCTTCAATAGTTTATGTAATTCAGTTGTCAGTCATGGAACCGGAGGTCTTCTTACAACGGACTGTACACTGCCGGACGTGGCTGTTGTAGAGGGCATTCAACTTGTCAGCTAGCTCATGGATTTTGTCATCAGTAACGGGCTCTCTGGTTATTTGATGTCATGAGGTTTTTGAGTAATCAGCAGTTAGAGCAGTTCCTACAAGTTATGTAATGCGATTTGAACTTTGGAGGGCTTGCTAGTTGAAGGGTAGAAACATCATTATCATGTGCTGAGAGGTCTGGAGCTGAAGTCGAACCATATCTTCTACTTTGTCAACCGTTTTCGCCGGTTGGTTGGTTGATCTGAGGGAACGTACAAAACAGCGAGGTAATCGGGCCCATCGTATTGGGAAAGGATGGGGAAGGAGATAGGCCATGCCCTTTCAAAGGAACCATCCCGTCATTTCTTTGACGCGATTTAGGGAAATCAAAGAAAACCTAAATCAGGTTGGCCGGGCGCGATATTGAACCGTCGTCCTCCCGAATGCGAGTTCATTGTGTTAACCACTGTGCCATCCCACTGGGCCCATTTTCGGTCGTGTTACATCTATAAGACTATGACTGTGCGCTCTGCGGTGCGCAGGTTATACCTGAAGAATGTTCATGTTGTTGCAACTGAGCAATAATCTTAGGTTTAGTGTCGAGGGAGCGTCTGTCATGAAGTCTACTTTCACCCCTCCCTTTATGATGGCGTGTTCATATGGGCACTAAAGTGTAGAAAACCATTCAACTGCTAAGCTCACATAAAATATTCCTTTATTTAAGATCACCGGTTATTTCTGTCATCTTCAGGTCTTAACTCCTTTTCATTGAACCACACGTTGATTTTACGCTAAACCTCAAGCACAAGATGTAAAGTGGACAAAACTTAGCCCACTTTAAAAGGTTCGTCTTCGCTGAAATATTTTTTATCCGCTTGATGTCTTGCGCTAGAGATTCAGTATACTGCTTTACAACAAAACGATTTTAAGACCTGAAGATGACAGCACAGTCTGTTGATACCAATTGTCTCAAACAAAGAAATATTTTATAAAATCTTGGCTGCTGAATTGTTTCTTGCGGTTAAAAAAGATCACCCTTTAGTACTCTCAAAATGAGAAAAGACAATGAAGTGAATTTAATTCCAACTGAAAGTCAAGTTAGTCAACTTGTAGACGTTACCAGGTGCGCATTTCTGACTCTGTACACTTATTTCAACAAATTCATCCTGTCTTTCTTCGTAGGATCTGACGTGCTTAAGACGGTGATATCGAACATATGAATCGACACCACTGAGGTTCTTGTTTGGCCTGTCGGCCCTAAGAAATGATACAAGGATATGTCTGGTTTTCGCCACGTTTTAGAATGGAGGTCTACATGAAATTTATGTTGGAGGAAGAGGAGGCTCAGTTGTCTGTAATGTGCAGATGAGGATTGGATGTGAGATTGCGCTTCTAACAACTCTGACCCATGCTGGCGGGAGGTTTGCAGGAAGCTGTTTGTCAGGTTAACCCTCTAGTTTGCGCCTCCCCGCGGTGTGGGACAGTGACCGAAACTTCAAGGAGGCAGTATCTTATACTTTGCGTACCCTACCAGATCTCCCTCACGGCCGCCGAAGGAGAAATTGCGGAATAAAGATTTCCAAGGGCTAAAGTGGTATTGGAAGCAGAGGAGTATTTGTTTTGTAGAAATATGATTGAGATAGAGACAACTGAGAGACAACCAACCCTTTGTTTTAAAGGATGAAAAGTCATTCGTGTCTTTTACTATTCAGAGTGGAAAGAAAAAGGGAATGATTTACACTGGAGCGCCAAAGAAATTGGTTTAGGCATATGTATTCAAATACATATGTAAACAGGCAGAATACGGCGCTGCGGTCGGCAACGCCTCTGTAAGACGGATAGAGACTGGCCCAGTCGTTAGACCGGTTATTGCAGGTGAAACGTCCCCTTTGAACAATTATACATGACTGTGCTTAAACTGACACACAATATTTTTAGCGCAACACAATCTGACTTTCAAAAATCCCTACAAAAGAATGGCCCTGACTAACATTAACCTATACGTTTCACAAATCACTTACCTCACAAAAATCTTCGTTACTCGAACTACTGCAATACAGCGAGCGCCACTACTGCCAGCTAAATAAAAGATTCAAACTACTGAAGGCACTAACTACTGATAGTCACAGTTAGCAAAAGAAAGATTTTAATAGAGAACAAACAATGTATTTACCTTAATATTGTTCAAAAGTCATATATATATCAGTTCATGACATCCAGTCTTACAAATTTACTCTTTCTTAATGAGACACGTCCAGATCGTCCGCTCTCAAAACTCCGCCATCTCTCTCCCCACATCCACCACTGCTGGCGGCTCACCTCCAACTGCGCAACGCTACGCGCTGTTAACATCCAGCTGCCCAACACTACAATGGCAGACAACAATGCAAACTAGCCACAGACTGCACACAGCACAGCCAGTGATTTTCATACAGAGCGCTACGTGGCGTTACCAATAAGAAAACCTAAACAGCCTACTTACGCAGGT
This sequence comes from Schistocerca piceifrons, assembly GCF_021461385.2. Taxonomy (NCBI): domain Eukaryota; kingdom Metazoa; phylum Arthropoda; class Insecta; order Orthoptera; family Acrididae; genus Schistocerca; species Schistocerca piceifrons. Next base: position 105,399,369 of record NC_060141.1, on the reverse strand, counting down.
ACAATGACAAGTTATCAGGATTTAAGTGAGTTTGAACGTAAAGTATAGTCGCCGCACGAGTGATAGGACGTAGCACCTTCGAGGCAGCGATGAAGTGGGGATTTTCCCGTACGACCATTTCACGAGCGTACCGTGAATATTAGGAATACGGTAAAATATCAAATCTCCGACATCGCTGCCGCCGAAAAAGATCCTGCTAATACGGGACCAACAACGTCTGAAGAGAATCGTTCAACGTGATTCAACTGCAACCCTTCCGCAAATTGCTGCAGATTTCACTGATGGGCCATCAACAAGTCTCAGCATTCGAACCATTCAACGAAATATCACTGATACGGGCTTTCGGAGCCGAAGGCCCAGTCGTGTACCCTTGATGGCTGTACGACACAACACTTTACACCTCGCCTGGCCCCGACAACACCGACATTGCCCGATTGGACGAGTCTCGTTTCAAATTGCATCGAGCGGATAGACGTGTACGAGTGTGGAGACAATATCCATGGACCCTGCATGGACCCTGCATGTCAGCAGCGGACTGTTGCTGGTGGAGGCTCTATAATAGTGTGCGGCGGGGGGGGGGGGGGGTGCAGTTGTAGTGATATGGGATCCCTGGTACGTTTAGATACGACTGTGACAGGTGACAAGTACGTAAGCGTCCTGCCCGATCACCTCCATCCATTCATGTCCATTGTGCAATTCGACGGACTTGGGCAATTCTAGTAGGAAAATGCGACACCCCACAAGTCCAGAATTGCTGCAGACTGGCTCCCGGGACGCTCGTCTGTATTTAAACACTTCCGCTGCCACCAGACTCATCAGACATGAATGTTATTAAGCTAATGTGGGATGATTTGTAACGTTTGTTGTGAAGAGACCACCGCCCCCTGGTACGACTACGGATTTATGGACAGCCCTGCAGGATCCATGGTGTCAGTTCCCTCCAGCACTACTTCAGATATTAGTCGAGCCCATGCCACATCGTGTTGCGGGACTTCTGCGTGCTCGCGGGGGCCCTACACGACATTAGGCAGGTGCACCAGTTTCTTTGGCTCTTAAGTGTAGAAGGCCGAAGTTACTAGCAGAGAAAAGGAAGTTTAATAACTACAAAATTGACATGCAAAACTACAATAAAATTATAAGTTACTTTAATAACACTGATTGCAGCTTTTGTTAATTGTGTTTAAACCAAGAAAATGAGTAAGTAACGTACCAAAGGAAGAGAGTAAGTACCACGTTGCTACTACTGTATACAAGTATAGAATTTTCGGACAAGAGAAAATTAGTTACTGTTAGCAGTAACTAAAATTAAGTAATAGCAACAATTAGGTGTAATACAGTAAGGCCATTAGGTGTACAGATACGATTAAAACAAAATTACAAAGCTAATACAACTATAGCACAGTAATTCGGAGTATAAAGGCATTTCCGTGGGTCGGCTCCTGTGAACTGATTCTGTAATATAGGCCGAGAGTGGAGGGAGCGAGTAGGAACAAGAGAAGTGAAGCACTTCGGTACTGCATGTAACTTTAACACTTTTAATAGAGGGAAAAACACAAGTAAATGTCAAATGCATACATAACTTTGGCTAGGATGAGCACGTAGGTGTGAAGCCGCAGTCCATGTCTAATCCTGTGAAGCTAGGATGACTGTTCTGTATAATCTCAAAACTAACAAGTACTCTTTGATGACCAAACTTAACTGAACGTAACTGATACAATGTCTCAATAGCAACTAGCGCACTCGGTAGTAGAAGCAGTATTTCCAGGCCGTCTGCTGTTGATGAAATGGGCCGAAATCAAAACGGCACTTCCTGAGCTCCACAGCGTCGGCCAGAGGGCGCTGTGGTCAGCGTAGTTAGTATTCTCTCGTAGTGCCAACTTACGAGAGTGTAAACCTACGTTGGGGCATCGTAACTATCGACGACACAAAGGCTGTTGCACAAGGTTAGTACTACACCAACGAAAGTGGTGTTAAGCTTACACCGTAGCTCAGGTACTTTCACTTCAAACTGTTCACCTCTATCTTAGTTTAACTATCTTCTTTCCAGCTACTACTCTTCATCCCACACGATAACTACTGTCAGCATCTGCCTTGCTAACCCTAATGCACCGTTTTTCACGAGCGACGGTTGTAAGCAGTTTGTCTGTATCTTCCCCCTCATATTCAGCTACACGAAACAAAGGCTCTGAGCACTATGGGACTTAACATCTATGGTCATCAGTCTCCTATAACTTAGAACTACTGAAACCTAACTAACCTAAGGACATCACACAACACCCAGTCATAACGAGGCAGAGAAAATCCCTGACCCCGCCGGGAATCGAACCCGGGAACCCGGGCGCGTACACGAAACAATCGGAGACTGTTTCGTCTGAGATAATTTTCTAAAACGACCGTCACAGCAGACAAATTTTCTCCGAATTCTTGTGACTTTTTCTCGTAGTCCGACGCGGATGTGTTTAGGAGTCTTTTTCTGCGGTAATGCTAGTAACAGTTCGGTGAATTTCGATTAAGACTACTGCCGTTACTACGTTTGGCACAGTGCACGCAAGCAGGTCGAGAGTATCGTTGTGCCTGAAGCCCTGCACTTCGGAGTTGACCAGTTTCGCCGTACCGGGAACCGGCGAGCCACGCGCCACCATGGGCCGGGCTGCTACACCTGCTGCTTCACCGCTGCTGGACGTGCTGTTGTTTTTGTTCGAGTCTGCCCTTTTTCCAGTAAAGAAACTGGTGGAGCACTCGTAATATAGCACTTCTGTGAAGAACGTCGCTTTTCAAACCAGTTCCACTTGTATTAAACACACTCACACTCGTGAGAACAACATCGATTTCGACGAATGTTAGGGAGCCGAACTTGACAAACTTTACACTACAGCCGCCATCTTGTTATGGGACAAGACATCAAACTAAAAAATATCAATCCCAAGTGTGTGCATGTGTAACGGATTTGCCTAAATGAATGAAGTCAGTAACTTCACCAAAACATGTAGATTATAAACAAGCAAATTGAGAAAAGTGTGGTAACCCGTAAGAAACCCTTCCATGACGGCGCTGTAACAGGGAACCGGCCTTTCACGCTGTTGTTATCCCTAACGTTCCTGCTTCTCCACTTAAAGTAACGTTGACGTACGTCATGATCTGTGCCTCTTCATTAGTTGTCTTTAAGAGATGCTCCTAATAATATACTGCACCTCAGCAATACATTCATAAAATTTCCTCACATTTTATTCAGTAGTACAACAATCTCATAGTAGCTTCTTAATATTTTGGGTGTACTACTCCACGTCAACGATCTACCAAAGACGACACCTCCACACAACAGATTTTCTTTCAGTTCTCGAACAGCAACTATCAACAATTTATTTTATATAACACCCATGGTCTCCAGCATGTCTATCTACGACAAAACTGCGTTACGCAGTTCTTATTTCCTATGGATAATTAGGTGGTTCTCAAGACTTCAGTCGTGGGTAATTCCAGTCTCAAAACAGAATTTCCTTGCCAGGCCTACAGCACAGTTCCGAGGAGGATATTTTGATCCTCAGTAAACATTAAATCATATATTTATATTTGGTGTCATCTTGACTAAAGAACACCAGCAAATGAAAGAAGGAAAGAGTAGCAGCTGCTGCTAAATTTTCAGGTTAGTCACTGTCTTGCACAGACTGTTTTCATTTTTGAAATAAATTCCTTATGCTACGATTTTTCGCTGTTGTCTAATTTCGTTTTCTTGAGTATTTTCAAGGTACCTGGCAGTGAAACAAATGAAAAGACGTTACAGGAGCTTGAAGAATGAAGATATAAAATAAGAAATATGCAAAAAAAAACTTTCTACACTCCTCTGTCACACTGAATAGTTATAGCCCCATATCTATTTTACAAACATTACTGTGTACTTAGAATGAAATTTTCACTCTACAGCGGAGTGTGCGCTGATATGAAACTTTCTGGCAGATTAAAGGTTCGCAGGAGAGCTTCTGTAAAGTTAGGAAGGTAGGAGACGAGGTACTGGCGGAATTAAAGCTGTGAGGACGGGGCGTGAGTCGTGCTTGGGTTGCTCAGTTGGTAGAGCACTTGCCCGCGAAAGGCAAAGGTCCCGAGTTCGAGTCTCGGTCCGGCACACAGTTTTAATCTGCCAGGAAGTTTCATTACTGTGTATTGTCTGACAGTGTGAAAGGAAGTGGTTACCTTTGTAAGGTGTCTTAATTAGTTATGTAGAGCGACCTTACAAATTTCAGCTATCTTTTCTGTGCGCTAATAGTACTCTCCTGGTCTATTAACATAATGAACAAGTAACTGAGATGTTATTTTCATAATTCATATTACTGCTTGTAAAACATGTGTAATTCCACAGTCCGCAGCTCGTGGTCGTGCGGTAGCGTTCTCGCTTCCCACGCCCGGGTTCCCGGGTTCGATTCCCGGCGGGGTCAGGGATTTTCTCTGCCTCGTGATGACTGGGTGTTGTGTGCTGTCCTTAGGTTAGTTAGGTTTAAGTTGTTCTAAGTTCTAGGGGACTGATGACCATAAATGTTAAGTCCCATAGTGCTCAGAGCCATTTCTTTTGTAATTCCACATGTTGACTACGGTCAAGCTGGGGACTGAATTAGCTGTTCACTATTGAGAACCTGTGTTTTTCCGTTTATTCAGCACAGCCGCCTAGCAGAGAAAGACGGTGGAGGGACGCAGGCATCCAACCGTCGCCAAGTACTAGAAGCTATTTGGTGAGATTCGACAAGAAATGATTTTCCGTGATAAAATTCAGGGGGCGTGGTACTTGTTAACTTTCTGGAGTAAGTCGTTTCGGTAATTGATGGCCGCACTAAGTTGTCTGTTTTGCATCTGTGAATAGTGTTTGTTCTTCTGAGTTCCCTTGCTGAAAAGCTCTTCACTTGGCCATTGCCAATATTCATTATTTGATACTGAAATTAGTACCAAGGTGGGAGTTACACATAGTTGTCTCTTTTCTTTTGCTTTCATTGCAACCCCAATAAAAATTTTTCTCACTAGAATACGGGAAGTGAATTGCATCTTTTACAATCGTGCATTTTCATTTAGTAGTTAGACGCCTTACTTAACTAAAACGTCCTGTCCTGCTGTGATTGACTTACATGTTTTATGCATGAGTAATAACATCTAAGGGTGGGCTTACTCCTGTTAAATTCAGACTTGATACGGCGTCATTGTGCTAATGTTTTGTGTTCTCTGAAAAATAAATTCACTTGATTGCTTAGGGAGGTTCCTCCGTTTTCCAATTATGGGGACTTGCATCTCAGGGATAGGCACTACTACAACCACAACCACCCCACCTCTCAACTTCCCTGACGGCGGATTGTCTTCAGAATATGACTGGAGACAAAAGAGACAATACGTGAGAAAGAAGAAAGGTGCATTACTTTAAGTCTACTAATCTTTTGTCAATTTCTATAATGTTTATTTGGAATATATGCGAGAACGTTATGAGATACATGTTGGTTTTCGACCTCCTTTGGTTTGACAGGGTCAGTAATATTATAAAAAGCTTGTCTGTTTCCTTAATTCTAGCCAATGTGTCCTGAACGACATCAAATGCACTAAGAAAGATACTGAATTTTAATCACTCGTAAACAAATGGTTCAAATGGCTCTGAGCGCTATGGGACTTAACTTCTGAGGTCATCAGTCCCCTAGAACGTAGAACTATTTAAACCTACCAAACCTAAGGACATCGCACACAGCCATGACCGAGGCAGGATTCGAACCTGCGACCTTAGCGGTTGCGCGGTTCCAGACTGTAGCGCCTATAACCACTCGGTCACTCCGGGCGGCTTACTCGTTAACTCCATGTGAAAGTACAAATACAGAAAATAAACTAGAATTCACACTCAAGTTGTCACTCTCGCTTTTTCAGAGGTAGTAAGAGAAATAAATAATTCCTATGTAGCTCAAGTATCGACACATCCGACTATTAGTACTTGATTTATCTCCTAATAATAGTGTCTGTACTCGGAAGACATGCATGTGACAGCATCCGTCGCACTGTGTCCCCAGGACACCGCCGGCACAACGGAGGCGGCGGACTTGGCCAGTAGTTAACGAGGAGCAGGCGGCTGCCGTCAGTAATAAGCTGCTCTGTTGCTCGGTGCTACTAAAGCCCCAGCGGAAAAGCCGGCTCCGCTGGAAGTGACAAACAAGTGTAAAGTCTAGTCTTTTTGCAGTTCCTCGGAAGCGTGCAGCTCCTGCAAAGTTTTAATGATCAGACTACAGGCCTCGATTCTGAAAACAGCGTCCCTTTCGCTCACTTCAGCAAGCAATGACGGCGAAGAACTACGAAGAATATCGTGAACAGTTTGTGTATTTGATTAAGAATTTTTTCGATGGCATATAATGAAAACTTCGATTCTTTAATAAAGCTATCCGTATGTGTACACTTAGAAGAAGGAGTTCATTTCCTTAAAGTCAACTGTCATTTACAAATTTTCATTCTATCATCTTTAGTTTTTAGATTTATTTTCTTTTAAAATACTATTGATTGAGAAGACAAAAGTCTTGGAACACCGATACGTACGAGTGTTGCCCACAATGTAGGTAACGCATTTTTTTTCTCAGCCAAAAACAATTCTACAAATGCGATACGTTACCTATGTATATTTGAAGTCTCCTGAGTGACTGCGCCAAGTTTCTGTCACTTCCGATAGATAGCGTAGCGGCAACACAGTTTCAAAATGGCGTCTGTACGTAATGTACGTTACAAGCAACGTGCCGTCATTCAATTTCTCACTGCAGAGAAAGGAACTGTGTGGAATATTCACAAACGCTTGTGCAAATTATATGGAGCATATGCTGTCGACAAAAGTACAATTAACGGCTGGGCACGAAGGTGAGTTCATTAGAAGGCGGTTCGGCAGAGCTCCCCGATTTGCAGCGGTCGAGGAGAAAATCTACTGTAGCCTTCTCCACCAGACATCACGGCGCCTACAGTATCAGCAACCAAACTGACAGCCTGCAGCCACGGGTTGCCCGCCTTGCAGACACACCGAAGCACTACACAACCAACAGCCAATATTGATGAACGGCCAAGTAACAACCACAACAACACCACAGCAAAGACACCAGCGGCCACCAGGGGCCACCACCGGCCCACATAAACATAAGGAAGAGGACGCTGCAGATCCCGGAACTATTTTCACACGTCAAACCACGTGATGGAAAATAGTTCCGAGATACTCATCCGCCGAAGCGCTATAAAGGCAGGCGCTCGGGCGCACTTAGGCAGTTCATCGACCGCCAGCAGACGTGGATAGCTGCCGCCCCGGCAGCTCGGCTTGGATCCTCTCGCTAATCTCTGGATTAGCTTGGTATATCGGCGAAGTCTCTGCCGGAGTGTAGTAGGAAATTATTTCAGTTGTTTTCAATCTTATTCTTGTATGTAGTTGTGTTTCGTTTTGTGTTGGTGTTATACTTGGAGAAATTGTTTTGGTTAATTGAACAGTCCAATAAATTGTTTTCGGACTTCGATCGTTATTTCTTCTGCTTAAGCAGACATATCACCATCCACAGCTGTCACATCTGACTTGTTGCAGCGACCTGATGTTGTCATTCGCGAGGACAGACGCATTACGATTCGGCAGTTGGCGCTGCATATGTCAATAGCAAAGGAAGTGTGGATGCAAATGTCTGCGCTCTTGGATACCCTAAAGTGTGTACAAGAAGGGTCCCGCGATGTCTAACGGTGGATCACAACTCTCACAGAAAAAACATTTCTCTTGATTTGTTGCAGTGTTTTGGATCTGAGGAGGAGTCCTTCTCGTCCCGGATTGTGACAGGTGATGAAACCTGGGTTCATCATTTTGACCCCGAGACAAAACGACAGTTGATGGAATGGCGACATTCCCAGTCCCTACAGGAGAAAATATTCGAAGCAACTGCTTCCGCCGTTAAGGTCATTATCTCCGTGCTCTGGGACTGTGAAGGTGTGATTCTCATTGATGTGATGCCAAGACGCGGTACCATTAATTCAGAATTTATGTCAACACATTAATCGAACTCACGACGCACTTCCGGCACTTTTGCTGCACCACGATAACGCTCGGTCCCACACAAGTCTGAGGACTCCTGAACACATCGCAAATGAGGGTTGGGCAGTGTTACCCCATCCACCCTACAGCCCTGACCTAGCCCTCTTGAGGACGATGAGAGGATGATTCACGAAGTGAAGCACTGGCTACGCCTCCAGGAAAAGGATTGATACCGATAGGGCATACACGCCCTTGTTTCGCACTGGGGGACGGCCATAGAACGGGATGGAGATTACGTGGAAAAACAGGATGTGTAGATAAAACACCATTCTTTCGTGTGTGCAGTCCTCATTATGTTCGATAAAGAATTGTGGAAGAAAATGAATGCAGCGCATTACTTTCTGGGCAACCCTCGTACATGCACGGGAGGCTGTAGTATCGCGTTCACAACATATAAAAGGGAAGTTCTTCGGCAGATTTGTCATTTGTGCCTGTGTTACGGCTGAAAAGTGTTCCGACGTAATTATGGCCGCACGACAAGAATTTACAAACACAGAATGGTAGCAGGAGTTAGACGCACGGGACATTCCATTTCGGATATCGTTAGGGCATTCAGTAATCCAAGATTCAGTCTCAAAACTGTGCCAAGAATACTAAATTTCACTCATTCCCTCCCACCAAGGACAATGCAGAAGCCGACTATCGGAGGTTGATGTCCTCTCTCGGACATGGGTGTGCGTGTTGTCCTTACCGTAAGTTAGTTTAAGTTAGATTATGTAGTGTGTAAGCTTAAGGACCTATGACCTCAGCGGTTTGGTCCCATAAGACCTTACCACAAATTTCCAATTTTCTTTTCCAAGCAGAGTCAATGAATACACATTTGGCACATGTTTAATAAAAGTGGATTTGGCAAGGTGGAAATTGAGAAAGGCCTCCTTCTCAACTATGTTGTTCGGTATGCTATACTTTGTATCCAGAGAAATAGTAATGAAAAGAAGAATTAATTTTGTAGAGCAGTAAGGAAAAGGAAAAATGGCGCTAGAAATCAGAGCACTAATAAATTACAAATGTGTCAGCGTCATTGCAAATACCCGTAAGCATTAATTAATTCTCACACAATAAATGTCTCCTCAGCTAGAAACAGTCTGCTCCACACACCGTAAGATACTACATGTAAATGTAAATACATTGCTCTAGGTCGCATTAAGCGAGACATAAAGTTCTACTGTTGCAGTAGTGCTGAGCTGGAATTAGTCGTGAAAAAGGGGAAGTTTGTTGCAATTCAGTAAAGGCGAGGTTGGGCTGGCAGTGTGTAGCAATAGTCGGCAGCCAGTAGGCCAGGCGGAGTAAACATGGCGCTGGGCTGTAGCGGCGTACTGCACGTACGGATTGTTTTGCATGGTGCAACAGCGAGGCAGGGAACTGCAGCGTTGCTACGTCAGAGGCGAGGGGAAAATCAGTATAACTAGTCAGGCAGTTATAGCTTCAGGGGTGTGCCAGGTCAGTCGAGAGTTGGGTCGGGCCTGTGCTAGTCTACGCTTATAGGGGCCAGACTGGCAGCGGTGTTGTAAATATTCTACGTAAACCTGTACGTTATTTCTATGTACTTGTTCGGGCTGTATTCCGCGTCCGGTGACGCCACACCGGGGTAGGATGGAACGACAGCCGGATATTTGGAGATGGCAAGGTTTTCCTGAAGGAGGGCAGTGCCAGTGGTCTGCAGCGGGTCCAGGACTGGCCACGTTCGTTTCCCACCTGGCGTAACGGGGTCCGGGCGAGGCGTACACTGCAGGAGGTGCGGCAGCGCTGTGGCAACACCAGGGGTGGCGGCAGGTGTTGCCATCCGGCTAGCACCACTAACAGCAAGTTATGGCACAGCATCCAGGAGGGTGCGGGTTCAAGTCCGGTCCTCTCCTGGGAGCAGCAGCAGCCTGAGGGCCACGGGTGACCAGTACATCCACCTTCGTCCCATCATCGGACAGAGCAGGACAGACAGGGCCTGGCCCCGTTGTCCCTCCTCCCACACGCCACCCTCCTCCCTATTAAATGCCAATGCGTGAAGGATTGCCTTTTAGAGATTAACAACGTACACCAAGGTTAGAGGAGTTATCCACCTTGACTCCCGCAGAGACCTGGAGTTATTTAAGACTTCAAGAATTTTAAGAGAAACTGCACATCCGATTTTGCATTTTAGTCTCCATTTCTCTTAAATATTTAAATAGGTGTAGTGATTGTTCAGTTGTTTACACGCCTCGCAAGGGGACTCCCTTGGTTATTTAGCCCCATTCCCCTACCATGTCTTCAGGATTCGCCTTTCTCATACTTATTACTGCATTTACTGCGTGGCTCCATGCGATCAAGAACGTATCGGTGGCATCTTCAGGGCAAACAGTGTATCATCTCCAGTGATTTCCTTAGCATCCTACAATCGATGCAGCACAAGTACCCAGCAGAGAAATTAGTCTAGTTCATACATGACTAGCTGTACTTCCTGCTGCGGCGTGGGGAAATAAGGTGTCGCTCTGCCGGATACCAGACCACGTGGGAATTTGAGGGAGCGAACCGGCCGAAAATTACACCAAGAGGCCTAAAGCGAACCCTGCGCTACAGGAGGCGCCATTTCCTGGTAGACTGTCATTTCGCTGGTCGGTCGCAATCCACACAGTTATCAGAGGTAGAGTGGCCGGAATTGACGGAAAGTAAGCTGCAGTTGGTGAAGCCAGCTGTCCGGCCCTGGAGATCCTCATGCTTGTCGCTCAGGCGAGATGAGGTGGCCCTGAACCGCCTCCGAGTTTGCCACTATCCCTTACATAGGACTTTTTCCTCCGGCGAGAGGATTTCCCCGTCTGTGGTACCAGTGGCGTGAGAGTCAGCGTACGCGACGCTTTAAACAGAGCGCATTTTAGTTTATGACAAGTGGGCAGAAGCGAATTTAGATGCTGATCTGCCCTCTATTTAGTGATGATAAGTGAGTTGAAGCTTTTGAAATCTTATAGTATATATGCATTCTGGCCTAAGTTTTAAGCTGGGAATTTTAGTGTGTTACAGAGCGTCTGGCACAAACCCTTTATTCCAGCGATCAGCCAGGCGCCAGAGTCTGCTGTCTTCATTTAATTCTTTCCATTGTTTCTACCTTTCTAACTAGTGTTTGATATGACAATGTGATTTTAGTTGTTTTGTCTCTGACTATATATATATATATATATATATATATATATATATATATATATATATATATATATATTGTGTGTGTGTGTGTGTGTCTGTCCAAGTTTTCGGGACTTTTTTCGGTTTTTATTCGCAGTTCTCCATTTTCGTAATTTTATTATTTTCCTCCACACTAGTCTCATTAGTTTCTGTAAGGGAGCTAAAAACTTCGCTGTTGTGCGTGTACACCACCTTATCATCACAATCCTGATCAGTAACTGCCGGAATCGACTCTTCAACGAGTAGAATGAGACCCCATCCCTACACACTGAGTGCACATGGCGTGCCTCCCCATCTGTTACTGCTATATCCCTAAATGGGTACCATTATTTTCCGCATATTAGAACAGCTAATGATTAGTAGACTTCCACCCTTTTGTGTTTGTCTCCATTTGACACAGAACGTTCCACAACGCGTAACGTGAGTTTCACTGGCTCACTTTCAGTTTCACTAGAAGACAGCGTCTTGCTTGGGGTATGGGTGTAACATGCTGAGCTCACCTAGGTCCCTCTCCGCCCTGCACAAGGCATCTAGACCTGCCACTGACATGCCACTCACAGTCAAGTGTTTGATAGAGATAGATCATGCAGAGGAGACAGGATGGTACTTGAGGTTCCTCTGGTCCCTCTGATACAAGACTCTCGCTAGCCACCCCAATACACCGACTCGCAGCAGCTTCTAATCGATTGACAGTAGACACGATGATTTCTGACTGCTTACGAACAGAAAATAACTCGTCAGGTGCCTAAGAACAGCATACAAAATACGAGGTGCAGTCAAGATCTAAAGCCTCCGATTTTTTTTTTCCTCCAGACTGGAAAGAGATAGAACCATGCGTATTGTTTTAAAATGAGGCCGTGTTCATTGTCAATACGTCCCAGAGATGGCAGCACCGTACGGCAGATGGAATTTTACCGCCAGCGGCGAGAATGAGAACTGTTTTAAGTATTTAAAATGGTGACGTTTTCCTTACTTGAACAGCGTGCAATCATTCGTTTTCTGAATTTGCGTGGTGTGAAACCAATTGAAATTCATCGACAGTTGAAGGAGACATGTGGTGATGGAGTTATGGATGTGTCGAAAGGGCGTTCGTGGGTGCGACAGTTTAATGAAGGCAGAACATCGTGTGACAACAAACCGAAACAACCGCGGGCTCGCACAAGCCGGTCTGACGACATGATCGAGAAAGTGGAGAGAATTGTTTTGGGGGATCGCCGAATGACTGTAGAACAGATCGCCTCCAGAGTTGGCATTTCTGTGAGTTCTGCGCACACAATCCTGCATGACGACCTGAAAATGCGAAAAGTGTCATCTGGGACAGCGATGGCGTAATCCTTACCAATTGCGTTCCAAAGGGCACTACGGTAACAGGTGCATCCTACGAAAATGTTTTGAAGAACAAACTCCATCCTGCACTGCAACAAAAACGTCCGGGAAGGGCTGTGCGTGTGCTGTTTCACCAAGACAATGCACCCGCACATCGAGCTATCGTTACACAACAGTTTCTTCGTGATAACAACTTTGAAGTGATTCCTCATGCTCCCTACTCACCTGACCTGGCTCCTAGTGACTTTTGGCTTTTTCCAACAATAAAGACACTCCCCGTGGCCGCACATTCACCAGCCGTGCAGCTATTGCCTCAGCGATTTTCCAGTGGTCAAAACAGACTCCTAAAGAAGCCTTCGCCGCTGCCATGGAATCATGGCGTCAGCGTTGTTAAAAATGTGTACGTCTGCAGGGCGATTACGTCGAGAAGTAACGCCAGTTTCATCGATTGCGGGTGAGTAGTTAATTAGAAAAAAAATCGGAGGTCTTAGAACTTGAATGCACCTCGTATAACTGCATTGTGCTTGATGCGATATTTTGCAGAACAGCAAACAGCGTTCAATTAAGCTCGCTGACATTTTTAATTTGTGGGCCGCTTATGCCACAAGAGTTCCTAGTTGCCTGTAAGAGCTGAAGCGATTTTAAGACAAAAAGAGGTATCTGGTAAGGCAATAGAAAAACTACTTGTAAAATTTTCTGTTTCTCTTGTAAGATTTTGTGGTTATGGTCGCTAAGAAATCTGCAATAGCGGTGATTTACGATGAATGCAGCCGATGTAGACTTCCGTTAAGAAGAAAAGTAATGCGATACTATTGAATTAAATCAGTTGTAAATCATACACGCCGATCTTCTTCGAAGCACGGTGTACCCAACACTCGCAACTTGAGAAAAATCCTGGATGTGTACCCTTATTCACGTAGATAAGCACAGATATATACACTGAAATTGGGAAACAATTATTATTGGTTCAAATGGCTCTGAGCACTATGGGACTTAACATCTGAGGTCATCAGTCCCCTGGAACTTAGAACTACTTAAACCTAACAACCTAAGGACATCACACACATCCATGCGCGAGGCAGGATTCGAACCTGCGACCGAAGCGATCGCACGGTTCCAAACTGAAGCGCCGGCACAATTGTTAATGAATAAGTATGCATAAAGTTTACAATTAACCGTATCATAAGAGGTTTTATTGGCACCCTCAAAGGCTAGAAAATACTCATTATATAAAGGTACAAGTATTGATACAATCAATGACAGATAGTGCAAAATCGTCACGAACTGTAAAGTATTCCAATCTAGGATATCGAGTCAGACCTACCTGGTACACGTGATTTGAAACGAAGGAAGATTCGGAAGAAGACTTATACGTGTAAATAAACAAGCAAATTGAACGGATTTTTTACTGAGCTGACTTTTTTGGCACCGTCTTTCCTGGCGTGTCATTGATGAACTCTGCTTCGTCAATGTATCCCACTTAAAGTTACGAAAAATTTTTAGTGCCAACAAAGCACGTCTTCCACTTGAAACGTCTAATACTGGATCTTTGTCAGAATTCAATATAAACTCATGTCATGTACTACAATTATTACTGTACCTATTACTAATTTGAGTTTAAACTTTTCACTGAATGCATGGGTTGTTTTTTATTTAACTGCAACTTCGTTGCAAAATATGGCAAATCGAGCCTAATTTTGACAGTGTTTGCGTGTCTGGTCCGACGATGCAGGCCTTGGGAATATTTCAATAACCAAACCTCAGGGATCCATACACTATACTAGCGATAAAAACGGGAGCTAGGATTATTAACGCTCTTTTCTTTATCCATTTACTGAGAGTGGCTCTTATCCGACAACATAAAGAATGCTATGTATGTGATGTTTACACTTTTCGACACATTTTTCTCAACCTCAACACAGGCGTACCTCAAGGGGCTGAGCGATGAGACATACGTTCCATTAAGCCCTCCAGAATGTTTCACCTGTGTGTATCAAGATGTCGTTTCCCCCAGTCTATGACATTTCCAACTAAGTAGTTCGAAGTGTCAAGTGTACATATATAGGAATATGTTACATAAGTCCGTCACTCAAAGTGACGTCCGAAAGTTCTTACATTAATAATTTAAAATAAGGGCGTGATTCTAATTGAGTTAATTTTCTACTTCTATACCTAAATCTACGCAGGCCATCTGCTGCTGTACGACGGAGAGCACTTCATGCACCGCTGCATCCCTGTCCTGATGGAGACACAGTTAGTCCGCAAGAACAGCGGTTGTAGGTAAGTTTTCATGTGGGCCCCAATATTCGTGACGTATAAGTAAGTGGAAACTGATTTCAGTTGATCCTTTCATGAACGCACGCCTTCGAAATTTTAACAACCCACGCCGTAATGCACCCTTTGTAGCATCCGTCACTAAATTAGGATGAGTATATCAGTGACGCTTCCAGCTCATTAAGTGAACCTGTGACCAAATATGCTACTCGTCCTTGGATATTCTTCACATCCTTTATCAGTCCTATTTGAAGCGGATATTTGAATGAAGGGAAATATCCAGGTACTGGTCATATGAAGGTTTTGTAAGATACCTCTTTCGTGAATGGAATACACTTCCCGAGGATTCTTTAAGTGAATCTCACCTTGGTTCCAGTCTTACATGCGATTAATTTTATGTGATTGTTCAACTTTATACCGCTCCTTTCACATACTTGCAGATATGTAATTTGTGTCCCTGCTTCCAGCGACTGTTTTGCAATTGTGAAATCATATAACTATGGATCTTGTTTCCTGTTTATTCGCAATACGGACTCAAGCTAAGATGATGAATTAAAATTCGTGCTAAGGCAATACTGATGATTTAAGAAGAGGGAATTTGGCTGAAGGGTTGAACTGAGGTTTGTATTATGGAGGGCGTTAGACTAGGGCAGTTTGCGCAAGGATTATGGTCGAAAATACCACGGTGATATATTGCTTAGCACATGTACCTGTTATGTAGGAGACGTGGGTTCAAACTTGGCGTTGGTACAATTTTAATTCATTTCTTCAGCTTCTATCTTTAAAGAAGATAAAGCTTAGACTCATGTATCTCCAGGAAAAGGTAATGGCATCAGATCAATATTCACAATACTTTACATCTGTTTGTGCTCAGGGTACTGAGGGTCAACTGCGATCCCCTAGACCAATCTATGAACCTCTCCAGGTTTTTCTGGATTTCACTAAAATTTTCTAGCGTTATGACTCCTCTGTAGATAACAGCATCTCCCGAAAAAAGCATCAGGGAACTTCCTACTATTCTCTAGAACGTAAACTTCCAAATAGATTTTTCTAGACTGCAGTAAGAAGAAGTAGAGATAGTGTCCACAAATAAGGTCCCCTAAAGGGGTCCGTGTCTGTACCTTCTGCTGCGTATAGTAACAGTGAAATACACTTTTTAATACTACTTTCTGTGCTTCAGTTGTCAGTGGGAGCAGGCTTCAAGTCTAAAATGCTGTGCAAGCACTGATGACCAGGTATGTCAATAAATTTTGCTGGAGACGGTCGTGACCGCATAAATATTTTATTTAAACTGGTGACCGGTTTCGATCTATTGCAATCAGATAATATTCAGACCTCATACTCCATGATGGTGACAGGACCTGGGCTGGCTGAGCAGGTTGTTCTAGAGAGACGTAGTCGATTACATCTCTCTAGAGCAGCCTATTCAGTCTGGCCATCTCCTGTCACCATCATGGACTACAAGTTCTGAAATGATCTAAGTACAGGGTGTCCCACTCAATCCTCCCTGACTTCAAGGACCCAGGAGAGAAAAACCACAGTAGATACGATAGTGAAAAATGCACCACATTGTAGAGCATCTCAAAGAAGTTCTATTCCCGCGTCAGAAGTGCCAAGTATCGTCGCCAGAGTTCAGCGTGGTCGCATGAAGTGAAAATGGATACTCCACAGCAACAGGAGCAAGCAGTAGTGTGGTTTGCGGATACAAAATCGCCGATTACTGTGCAAATAAATTATCGTCGTGTATATGAATGTGATCCACCTGATGTGAAAACAATTAAGGAATGGTATAGGAAGTTTCTGGCGACAGGAAGTGTTCTGAAACATTCTGGTGGTGCACATTACGGAGTTTTAGAAGAGACGGTGGAGGACTTCCGACAAACGTTTCTCAGGAGCCCACGTAAGTCAATACGTCAAGCATCTAGCCAACATGATGTACCTCCATCAACACTGCATCATGTAGTTCACCAGCGAATTCGTATGTGTGCTTACAAAGTGCAAATTCTGCAACATCTGACGCCGAAAGATGAAGCACGCCGACAACAATTTGCTGCAGATATGCTGCAGTGTATTGATATGGATACCAGCTTCCTGGAAAGATGTTTATTCTCAGTTGAGGCAACCTTTCATCTTTCAGGAAGGGTTAATATGCATAATTTTCGGATTTGGGGTTCGCAAAACCCGCACGTTGTCACTGACCATGTTCGTGATAGCCCTAAACTAAACGTCTAGTGCGCGCTAATGCACGACAGGATTGTTGGACCGTTCTTCTTTGCGGAACAAACAGTGAATAGGTCAGTGTATCTGGACATGTTGAGCAATTTGTGTACCCTCTGATACAAGACTTGTAACCTAACATTATTTTTCAACAAGAAGGAGCTCCGCCGCATTGATCAACGGATGTTCGCAAGTTCCTGGATAGGAAATTTCCCATTCGTTGTACCGGACGCGGAGGGCCCACTGCCTGGCCACCACGTTCACCCGACACTACGCCGCTTGATTTCTTCATATGGGGATTCGTGAAGGACCGCGTGTGTGCGACCTAAGTGGATGATATTCCTACGTTGCGACATTGTATCACTAACGCGATTGCAACAATAACAGAGGAAACGTTAAAAGACTTTGGCAAGAAAAGGAATACAGACTCGATATTCTCCGTGCTGCAAATGGTTCACATGTAGAGATGTATTTATGATAAATAAATAAATTCTAAGAGTTGCTCCACAATCTGGTGCATTTTTCACTGTCGTATCTACTGTGTTTTTTTTCCCGGGTCTTTGAAATCAGGGAGGTTTGAGTGGGACACCCTGTACAATAGATCGAAACCGGTCATCAATTTAACTAAAATAATTATGCGGTTAAGACTGATTTTAGCAAGTTTAATTGGTATCACCTTTTATTGTTTTGTATTTGTTTCTATTGGTTTCAGGCAAAATCCATTCACTAGATACAATAGCCCATGTAATGATACTAACAGTCCATTTGTATGGCTTCATTACGGAATGCTAAACACAATGTGACAATTACGTGGATCTAGGATGTACACGAACAACTGGCCGAGAAAAATAGTCAAAAAAGCGCTTAGACTACATTACAATGAAATCTATAATGATATCCACAATGAAATCCATAAATTTTTTATATATACAGGGTGAGTCACCTAACGTTACCGCTGGATATATTTCGTAAACCACATCAAATACTGACGAACCGATTCCACAGACCGAACGTGAGGAGAGGGGCTAGTGTAATTGTTTAATACAAACCATACAAAAATGTACGGAAGTATGTTTTTTAACACAAACCTACGTTTTTTTAAATGGGACCCCGTTAGTTTTGTTAGCACATCTGAACATATAAACAAATACGTAATCAGTGCCGTTTGTTGCATTGTAAAATGTTAATTACATCCGGAAATATTGTAACCTGAAGTTTACGCTTGAGTACCACACTTCCGCTGTTAGAGCGTGTGTATCGGAGAGCACCGAGTTACGTAGGGATTCAAAGGGAACGGTGATGGACGTTAGGTACAGAAGAGACTGGAGCAGCACATCACGTCCACATGCTAACACCTTTTTATTGGTCTTTTTCCCTGACGCACATGTACATTACCATGAGGGGTGAGGTACACGTACACACGTGGTTTCCGTTTTCAATTACGGAGTGGAATAGTGTCCCGACATGTGAGACCAATAGATGTTCAATGTGGTGGCCATCATTTGCTGCACACAATTGCAATCTCTGGCGTAATGAATGTTGTACACGCCGCAGTACATCTGGTGTAATGAGGCCGCAGGCTGCCACAATACGTTGCTTCATATCCTCTGGGGTTGTAGGCACATCACAGTACACATTCTCCTTTAACGTACCCCACAGAAAGAAGTCCTGAGGTGTAAGATCAGGAGAACGGGCTGGCCAATTTATGCGTCCTCCACGTCCTGTGAAACGCCCGTCGAACATCCTGTCAAGGGTCAGCCTAGTGTTAATTGCGGAATGTGCAGGTGCACCCCTCACGCTGATACCACATACGTCGACGCGTTTCCAGTGGGACATTTTCGAGCAACGTTGGCAGATCATTCTGTAGAAACGCGACATACGTTGCAGTGCTCTCCGATACACACGATCGAACAGCGGAGGAGTGGTTACAATACCTCCAGATGTAATTAACATTTTACAATGCAACAAACGGCACTGATTACGTATTTGTTTATACGTTCAGATGTGCTAACAAAACTAACGTGGTTCCACTTAAAAAAACGTAGGTTTGTGTTAAAAAACGTACTTCCGTGCATTTTTGTATGGTTTGTTTTAAACAATTACACTAGCCCCTCTCCTCACGTTCGATCTGTGGAATCGGTTCGTCAGTATTTGATGTGGTTTACGAAATATATCCAGCGGTAACGTTAGGTGACTCATCCTGTTTATATATACACTCCTGGAAATGGAAAAAAGAACACATTGACACCGGTGTGTCAGACCCACCATACTTGCTCCGGACACTGCGAGAGGGCTGTACAAGCAATGATCACACGCACGGCACAGCGGACACACCAGGAACCGCGGTGTTGGCCGTCGAATGGCGCTAGCTGCGCAGCATTTGTGCACCGCCGCCGTCAGTGTCAGCCACTTTGCCGTGGCATACGGAGCTCCATCGCAGTCTTTAACACTGGTAGCATGCCGCGACAGCGTGGATGTGAACCGTATGTGCAGTTGACGGACTTTGAGCGAGGGCGTATAGTGGGCATGCGGGAGGCCGGGTGGACGTACCGCCGAATTGCTCAACACGTGTGGCGTGAGGTCTCCACAGTACATCGATGTTGTCGCCAGTGGTCGGCGGAAAGTGCACGTGCCCGTCGACCTGGGACCGGACCGCAGCGATGCACGGATGCACGTCAAGACCGTAGGATCCTACGCAGTGCCGTAGGGGACCGCACCGCCACTTCCCAGCAAATTAGGGACACTGTTGCTCCTGGGGTATCGGCGAGGACCATTCGCAACCGTCTCCATGAAGCTGGGCTACGGTCCCGCACACCGTTAGGCTGTCTTCCGCTCACGCCCCAACATCGTGCAGCCCGCCTCCAGTGGTGTCGCGACAGGCGTGAATGGAGGGACGAATGGAGACGTGTCGTCTTCAGCGATGAGAGTCGCTTCTGCCTTGGTGCCAATGATGGTCGTACGCGTGTTTGGCGCCGTGCAGGTGAGCGCCACAATCAGGACTGCATATGACCCAGGCACACAGGGCCAACACCCGGCATCATGGTGTGGGGAGCGATCTCCTACACTGGCCGTACACCACTGTTGATCGTCGAGGGGACACTGAATAGTGCACGGTACATCCAAACCGTCATCGAACCCATCGTTCTACCATTCCTAGACCGGCAAGGGAACTTGCTGTTCCAACAGGACAATGCACGTCCGCATGTATCCCGTGCCACCCAACGTGCTCTAGAAGGTGTAAGTCAACTACCCTGGCCAGCAAGACCTCCGGATCTGTCCCCCATTGAGCATGTTTGGGACTGGATGTAGCGTCGTCTCACGCGGTCTGCACGTCCAGCACGAACGCTGGTCCAACTGAGGCGCCAGGTGGAAATGGCATGGCAAGCCGTTCCACAGGACTACATCCAGCATCTCTACGATCGTCTCCATGGGAGAATAGCAGCCTGCATTGCTGCGAAAGGTGGATATACACTGTACTAGTGCCGACATTGTGCATGCTCTGTTGCCTGTGTCTATGTGCCTGTGGTTCTGTCAGTGTGATCATGTGATGTATCTGACCCCAGGAATGTGTCAATAAAGTTTCCCCTTCCTGGGACAATGAATTCACGGTGTTCTTATTTCAATTTCCAGGAGTGTATATCCCTCATATTTGAAACCTCTCTTTTAAAAAGTGTCGTGATGTGGCACATTAACGTGACAACACCTTTAATCATGGGACTAACAGCTACTCTGAGACCAAAAATATCCCTAATTTTCCTCTTGAACTGGACAGGAATCGGTGTATGGAGAGGGTATTAAAATCAACATAAGTCGCGTCCCGTTTTATAACTATTATGTAATCTGCTATTTGTCCATTAATAGAACAACTTCTGGTCTCGTCAACGTCGATTTGAAAAACCAAGGATGGGGTTGAATCTGTCACTGAATCACCCAATATCATACCGCTTCTCTCAGAACCTTCTTTATGTCTTGGGCTAGAGAATATCGGAAGCGACCTCAAATGTACTTCCTGCAAATTATCAGCCTTTGTTGGCATCTTCTTTCCCGAAGTAAACCTTACTCTCCAACATTCCTTCTCAATGACTATATCATTAGTTCATCTTTACACGATGCTGTTGGATGGTTTTGACTGATTCCAATTACAGAATCTCAATAAAATAATGTAACAAAATCAAGTATTATCGCCTGTTCACGTGTATTATGTGTCAGGTCCTTACAAATATGACTTTTTAGTATACGAGAGCGTATTCCACGACCAACCTCTGACATCTAACACACATCGTAATTGAAACAGACATGTCCATATGGCGATGATGCATATACGTTGACGGGCAATGGCAGACGTTAAACCATATCTGAGAAGGAATGGTATGCTGTGTGTGTAGGCTAGTTCAATATACGAGCGTATGCAGACGGACCGTGTCGTAAATGCTGGAATGATGGCTGCAGGACCCATACTAAAAACTTCCTCGGTCGTAAAACAGCCTAGGCGCTGACTCACCATTAGGGCTACTTTATTCTTCTTGCAGATAATGGGAGATTCCTTGTGATACTCTCAGAAAGAATAACCAAAATCGATTCTGTGCTGAGATTTAATTGACTTGTATTACATTCTCGTTACTGTAGTCCACAAAGTTTCCGTCGGCGTATAGTTTGGCAGTTCATGTGTTACCTAACGTTTCTGTTTATAGAGGAACTATAACCCCTACGATTAGTTATTATTATAATTATGTGATTGAAAACAAACCTTTGCATCATAAATACCGAACGTAGTTTCCATTAATACTATTTCATTTAACATATTTAGCGATTATTTAATTGTAACAATGGATTTCCCGTTATAGTTTTAATCAGTTATCACTCTCATGTTTGGTAACATAGGTTGACAACACTGTGACTAGACTGCTATCACATTTTGTTTCAAAACATTTTTGGGTACACCTTACAAAACCGTTGCACCGGTGTATAAATTAGTAAGTACTACAGAGAATACACCCTCTTATGATTCCAGTGCTGTAATCATACCATCAGCCTATAAACAGGGAGTAATTGGGATGTTACTAAAAACTACTATCACCTCGTAAAAAATGTGGTTTCCAATGCTGTTACCAGCGTCGTTATTATAATTTTGTTTTGTTTCCCTGTGAGTGTAGAAATATACCCATCTAATTCTTAAATAGCTTCATCAATCTTTATTGTTCAAATAGTGCCATGTGATTTGCAACACAAATTTATTGACATATACTGATATTTAATATTATCAAGCTAGTTCCTCCGTTTGCAAAATGAACACATACCCTCGCACTGCTGAGATTATGAACGCATTTGACAGAAATTCGACTTTCGTATTGAGCAGCTTCGTATGTAACCAACCTGATTCTTGAAACTTCCTGGCAGATTAAAACTGTGTGCCGGACCGAGACTCGAACTCGGGACCTTTGCCTCTCGCGGGAAAGTGCTCTACCAACAGAGTTACCTCTCGCGGGCCAGTGCTCTACCAACAGAGCTACCCAAGCACGACTCACGGCCCGTCCTCACAGCTTTACTCCTGCCAGTACCTCGTCTCCTACCTTCAAAACTTTGCAGAAGCTCTCCTGCGAACCTTGCCCGCTTAAGGCAAAGGTCTCGAGTTCGAGTCACGGTCCGGCACACAGTTTTAATCTGCCAGGAAGTTTCATATCAGCGCACACTCCGCTGCAGAGTGAAAATCTCATTCTGGAACCTGATTCTTTTCTGTGTTTGTGTTAATCAGAGTACGTGTGTTTGGTACACAGTCGCAAAGTGAAGATAGTGTGGAATGAGTCCTATCGAGATGTTGCATTAAATAGAAGAGTTTCACTCTGCCAATGATCGTTGCGAAAAGCCTCTTGTGCCCTTTGCCAAGTGAGTTATTGTCGCATCGCACTGTTTAGAGTACCGTCGTGCCCTTGTGGTACAAGGTGCCCATAATTAGAGGTCCAGAATCTAAGCGCTGTAGAAAGAGAACCACTGCTTAGAAAGATGTCAAATCTTAATAGCACAGATGGCGCTATAAGCGACAGAATGTGCACACTAATAGACGCTCGGCACTATTCTGTTCCTCGCTTTATGTCCGAGACGCGCAACCTGAGTGTCTCCATGGATCGCGAGCTGCTGGTAATGCTCTTTCACAAAAGCGGTGATGTGCGCCAGTAGCCCTGCAGAAGTTCCGGACACTCAGTGGTATGAAAGAAGGCACTAATCCGATGTCTGCTAAGGGTCTGGAGAAAATGATTATAAAATTCAAAAGACAGGTTATTTTGAAGTGCAATGTGGCAGAGGTAGCAAAGCAATGGATCAGACGTCTATCGAAGATGTGGCCACAGCGTTGCAGGAGAGGTCGAGCGGTGGTGTGCAAACATGCAGTGTACGGGGAATTACCCGAATGTTGGACATGCCTGTGAGTACTGTGTAAAATATCCTACGAAACATCCTGCATTGCTGTCAGTACAATTTACTCATGTTCAGGAGTTGCGTTCTACTGACCTGCCAGCGATACAAACGTTCCCTCTGGAATTTCTTGCTCGCATGGAAGTGGACAATGTATGGCCATGGAACATTCTGTGGACAAAACCTATTTCCATCTCTAATGACAAGAAAATATGCTGAATTGCAGAATGTGGACAACGGAATACCCGTACTCACATCAGCCGGTACTAAATCATTTAGTAAAGGTGACTGTGTGGTGATGTTTGAAGACATCATCATAGAACCGCATTGTTTCGAGGAGATGAGTTCTGTGGGTCCTCTTACCTGTACCGTCACTGGTAACCGCTATGAGAATCTTTTGTGCACCAACGTTATTCCAACACCTCAAGAGCGTGGCCACGCGGGATACCCGAGTGGTCTCAGGCGCCTTACCACGGTTTGCGTGGCTCAAACCGTCGGAGGTTCGATTCCTCCTCCGGGCATGGGTGCGTGTATTGTCCTTAGCTTAAGTTAGTTTACGTTAAATTAAGTAGGAGTAAGCCTAGGTACCGATGGCCTCAGAAGTTTGGTCTCATCGGAACTTACCACAAATTTCCAAATTTTTCAACAGTGTGGATGTGTGGGTAGGATCATTTTCATACAAGATGGCACTTCTCTGCTAGTGAAGATGCTAATGCGAAGGCATTTCGGAAATGTCAGAGGTATCAGCTGTCACTTTCCTATAGCCTGGCCCTCCAGATCACATGATCTTAATCCGTTTGACTTCTGGCTGTGGGATTATCTGAAAGATGCTCCAGTAACGAACATAGCTGAACTGAAGGTACGCAATGAGCAACGCATTCTGAACATGACCTCCGAGACACTCCAATTTGCTGTGGAATATGCTGTTTCTCGATTCAACTTCAGGCTGGAAACGGTGGACAGCAAACTGAACATGCCAGGCGCCAGTCTCACAATTAGAAACCGATGTCATTTTGATTTGTAAGCAGTTTTCGGTCTCAGGACATCTAAAATCCTATTTTTCTCATCGAATGTACTACGACCTTGTAGTGAGGGATGGGTTTACCTAACTAAAAGTGGTCAGCGTGACAGAATGTCACTCTTAAGTGCCCGGGTTCGATTCCCGGGTGGGTCGGAGATTTTCTCCGCTCACGGACTGGGTGTTATGTTGTCCTAATATCATCATTTCACCCCCAGCGACGCCCAGGTCGCTGAAGTGATATCAAATTGAAAGACTTGCACTCGGCGAACGGTCTACCCGATGGGAGGCCCTAGTCACACGCCATTTACTTTATTTACTGTCGAATTTCTGCCGCCATGCACATTAAACAATACGGATGGTGCAGTGCGCCACTCAAACCATAGCCGTCGTACTGCGATTCGTCTGTCATTTGTAGCTGATGCAATTTACGTTAAGACGATTACAGCGCCATCTACTGGTAAAATTTTCGTAAATTTTTTCCATGTCGTTCCTCCAGATTCAGTAACATGCTATTCAAGTCTGACGTCATTCTGAGCAGTGGGTCTCTTTCTGCAACGTTTTGAATCTGGAACTTTAATTATGGGTACCGCACATGTGGGTGGCTTTATCTGTAGAGAGTTTCCATCGAGCAGATCTTTGGTCTCGATGTTCCATTCGCTTCTGGCCACAGTAATTAGATTTCTAGCTGTAATACATTTCCCTTCTACTCCATTTAATACTGCATTCCACCAATCGGTATGCCTTTCATTCCCTTGGGCCATAAAAATGAAACTTCTGTGCAGTTTCTTCGTGGTTCTGTCATGGTAGGAGCTATTTCCTTTGATAAATGGCATTTCCCTGTGTTTTTCCCAGTTGACGTTAGTGTTTGCAACGCGGAGAGCGAGTTGGTTATTACGAAGGTTGGAACTTTAATAGTGGCAACTATTTATTTACAGCTCGTACAAAACAGATACGTGTTTCAAGGTTTTACTCACCTTCCAAGCAGTCACCAGCAATTCTGAACAGCTTAGAGGTAGAAGTGATGACACTTTCTGCAGGACCTGACCATCATTTTGCAGGACAATCCTAAAGCACATACAGTGCAAGCTGTTACTGATTTGGTTGACTTATGGGGCTGCTAAGTGCTATACCACCTATTGAACTCCGCTTACTTAAGCCCACGTGAGTTAAGATCGATTTCTAAACTGAAGGAAACATTTCATGGCATTCGCTTCAGAACTGCTACAAATTCGTCGGTAAATAGACCGTGCCGCTCGAACTGTCAACCCAACTTGCACTGCTAAGAGTATCCCACGATTTCCACATTGCTAGCAACGGGTTATACACAATGCTGGTGACTACTTTGAGGGTCAGAAAAACTTTGAAACACGTATCTATTTTGTACGAGCTGTAAATAAACAATTGCCACTATTAAAGTTACAACCCTCTTGTAACGAAATAATAAGCCGATAACGGGCCGATATACAGTATCTTAGCCCTCTTTCAAAGACAAAATCTTCCGTCCGGGAAACGGACGCCGCGTGGAAATTTACATAAGTAAAGCCAAATGAGTCGACAAAAGTACAGACCTGGTTCATATTGTCGCACAGCTATTTAAAATAGGCAGGAGTCGCGTTTTTAAATGAAATTCTGAAGTTTTATTAGCGCTTAAAAAGCCTCTAATAGTGGCGGTATAGATTTGTGGGATCAATATCGGCTTATATAGCATCTTACTGTAAGAAGGCTAATTTTATTTGATCATCTCATCCACAAAGAGTTGTTGGCTTTTCAGAATAACTTTCTTGTTGGGATACTATCTATGCATTGGTAATGATTCTCGCATTGTTTCGACTAATAGCGCGGTTCTCAGAGTCGTTCCTGAGCCTCACGTGCGTACCCGCTGCGTTTTATATTGTTATCTGCCAAGCGAGTGGCTCGCAGGCTAACATACTGGATTCGAATCACCAGCCAGATATCCAGAGTTAGCTTTCCCGTGATTTCCCTAAATTGCTTAAGGCAAACGCTAGGTGGTTTCGTTGACAGCGAACGGACGATTTTCGTTCCTTTCCTTCCCTACGCCGTGCTTTTGCTCCGTCTATAACGTCCACAGTGTCGACACGATGTTCAACTCTCATCTTCCTTCCTTACTCACCTTCTTTTTATACCGAAAACTTCACAATACAACAAGCGTTTGTAATCTAGGTGAGATCACATCAGCGCGAGATAAATACGAAAATCTAAGCGGAAGCCATGACCCAGTATTTAATGCAACGAAAATGCAAATTTAATTATGAAATATGCTAAATTGCAGAATCTTATAGAGATGAACTGTTTATAGAACAACTAGCCATTTTCTTCATTAGAATAATCTGTTTCAGGTCTCAAGCCAGTGAATTGCCCGAGAGCAGGGAGTACTTTAAGGCCATCCAAGATATTTCACTCATGTTAGTTCCCACAGTGTGTTGAAGGACGACATACGCATGATGCTCATTCCCCAACTGATATTTTCATTCTGTTAAACGGCGCCATGGAATCTATTGGAAACCCCCGTATTAACTACAAAGCAGGTTGAATCATAAAAGCCAGTGTCACATGACTACATGCTTACCAGCCTACTACGTGTTCCAACTTAACCGCCATGAGAGTGGCATCTGGATTTGACGAGACTGAGTGGACTGCATTTCAAATCATCCAACAGTACAGGGTTTTGAGCTGCTCACGGCGAATCTCATCTCGGCACCTCTATATAGGTGTTCATCCACAATAAACACTAACTACTCATGTGGTCCTATGAATCATCAGGCTGTAAATATCATTAAATTGTCTCAGTGATTGTCATGATAATGTACAATGAAAAAGTTGGTAGTATCTTTCCACGATAAGCTTATAAAATGTAATGAGACCAATAAACCAAATAACTCAATTTAGCAAACTGAGTTTTAGCAGATGACGTCACCGTCGTGACAAGTTTGAGTACCATAACCTGGAGAAATATTGGAACCGTGCATGTAATTGAGGGTCCCAGCGTAATTTTTTGGTTTCGCGCGGAAATAACTTAGAATGCCTTAATCGCAGTCAACATTATGATCTGCCATAACGTCTCTCCTGCTTGTAAAATGAGATCTTCACTCAGATGCGGAGTGTGTGCTGGTATGAAACTTCCTGGATATCTAAAAAATTTTGCCAGACCGAGCATCGAACTCGCGACCTTTGCCTTTCGCGAGGAAGTGCTCTGCCTCGCAGGAGAGCTCTCAGGAGTTAGGAAAGTAGGAGATGAGGTTTTGGCGGAACTACAGCTGCGAGAGGATGCTTGGGGAGCTCAGTAGGTAAAGAACTTTCCCCCGAGACGCAGAGGTCCCGAGTTCGAGTCTCGGTATTGCACACAGTTTCAATCAGCCAGCAAGTTTCTTCTGCTTTCTAAATTCTGTATAAGTTCAGATGCACTCGTTACTGAACTCCTGGGAGGGAGGATAGGGGAGGAGAGAGAAAAGTGTTAAAGATGATTTTGAACACTTAGCACATTAACGTTTCATGTAGCAATATTTGAAAATATTTCTTCACAATACACGTATGATTTCTCACCACTCCTCCGCACCATGATGAAGTATTTTTTGTCCAAGGCAATTACTTGCGATGTTCACAGCAGAAGCTACATGTACGATATATAAATGAGGGATGGGTTTACATAAATCACAGTGTCACAGTTGTTGGCTGCCGAACTACTGCAGTAATGCACACTGAGTGACTTGGAGAAAGATTGAAACCGCTCATCTAATTGTGGGTCCCAGCGTAATTTTTTGGTTTCGTCGGGAAAGAACTTAGCACGTTCCAGTAGCAGTCGACATTACGAACTGATCTACATTTATTATAATCACATCTAACTGATGTGGCTTAGTTAGTTCAACCCCACTTTGCGTATTAGCGAAACACAAGTTTGGATACAGCTACTCGGAAACATCTGTAAATGATACAGACATCTAATCGTCTTTCGTATTGGTCGCACCGTCAGTGGGTTCACGTACTATTGGGAAACAGAAGCAAAATAATTATTGCCTGTTAACCTACAAGTTAGGGTTGTGCTACACACCACTAGACACATTTCGTTATGTTATGGCAGTGTAGCAAAGAATCGTGCATGAACTTAATTGTAGTACATGTGCTCTTCCCATACTGACAATGATGAAATACACTGGGAATCAGTTAATTTTTCCAGCCATTTATTTTACGCCACAAGAAATCATATATAGACTACATAACGGATAACACTTGAAGGGAAAAAATTGAACGAATTTCTGAATTTGAGAGTACTGAACGGCGATATGTTTTAATTGTTAAAAACCGTCCAATAAGATCGCATAAAATATTTCATTATTTGAGACAACCGTTTTCGATAGATTTTGCTGTCATCTTCAGATCTTACGCTTTTTGTTGTAAAACATGTTCATTTTACGCTGAACCTCACGCGCAACATGTGTAGTGGATAAAAACGAGGTTTGTCATCGCTTTATGTTTTTAAATAGTTTAGTGATGACAGACCTTTGTAATTTTCTGTTTTTTATTTACTTGACGTCTAGTGCGTGAGATTCTGCGTAAAAAGGAACATGTTTTACAACAAAAGGTTGAGACCTGAAGATTACAGCAAAGTCTGATGAAACCAGTTGTCCTAAATAAAAATATTTTATGCTACCTCGGTTGTTGAACCGTTTTCAACAAGGAAAAAAATTGCCAGAAACTCAATAAATCAGTATGACGTATTTCAGATTTCCACCGGTATAGGTATAGTAGATTGCACACAGCGCATATGTTGGCTACTGGCCTAATATAGGAGGAGTATGGCTTTCCTTCGATACGGATATAGGTGAGAGGGGCGGGGGGAGAGGGGGGGGGGGGTAGTTGGCCGATGCCCCTACCGCCTTTTATGCCCCTACACGAGACCAAACCCGCGATCTCCAGGGCCGAAGCCTACTGCTTTGCCCAATGAATCACCAGTGAGCGAACTCATTAATTTTAATAATGTTTTATGTCCTATTAAAAGAACTTTGAATGCGGCATCGTGCCCTTATTAGTTGTGAAAGTCATAAGCCGATTCATTGCGTACATTGGAAACCTGAAATTAAAGTTTTATTAAATGACACGCTGCTGAAAAGCCAATAGTGTATCCATTGCAGGTACATATTGGAATCTGTATTAGCTTTATTTGGAACAAACAAATCGCTGACGTTTTTAAGCTATACAACTGTAAAAGATTGATGTTAAGATTGTAGTGCGTTAATAGTAGCGCTAATCTGATGAATTGCTGTTAGGTAACTGGGCTGCCAGGTCCAAGGACATGTAGCATGAACGGCACGCATTATTGTTTCGCCAACCCGGTATCGCTGCTCTATGGGAAAGAGGTGCTTTGGATTCAGCTGTTTTGATGCACGATGGAGCTCCACCCCACATTGCTTGTAAGGCCATTCTATTATTCTGTAACTTATCTGGAGTAAACTGAATCAATGGCCGACCATTCCAACCTGCGTGGCCACGAAAATCACCAGATATGAACCCGTGTCATTTTTGGTTGTGAAGTTCCTGCAGGATAGCGTTTATTAATAGCGGAGGTGGTAGTCATCATCTCACCTGAGATGTTCCGAGAAGCATTTCTATTGCTTTTCCAGGCTGTCGTAGATGCAGATGGTTATCCCATTAGGCAACGTCTGTAACATGGCAAGTAAGTATAGTATGCAATCTGTTAAGTGCACTCATTATAATTTTGCCAGAAGTGGAAAATAAATGATTCGATTTCTAACCAAACGGAATTCGCTAAAATTCTCGACGACAGGACGTAGGAATTTAGATTATTTTCCAGAATTAGCAATGACTGAAATAGTTTCCCAGTGCGTGAAGCCGCAATTTCAAATTTTAAATTGCCCTTAATACGTATTGCACCAATTCACTGAACAAAGTACGTTTTGATACAATCATTTCTTAACATAACACCATCTGAAAGCCTTCATTTACATTTCTTATTGTTAATTTTAAACAACTGAGCCTGTGATCTTGTTCAGCTTCATTCAGTATTCTGTAAACTTTATTTTTTCCATTCGACAGGTGGAATACTGAGATTCTCCCACATTTAAACCTGCCTTCTTGGTGATTACAAGGCGGTTCAAAATTACTTAAATGGGGATCTTGGTTGAATTACAGGAACGAATTACGTCTACTGACGTCATAATTACAGACAAAGTATAAAAACATGTATTTGCGCTATCTCTCCCACAATATTAAATCACCAATGCACCTTCATTACAAATTTCACTAAAATTATCATTCGTAATATATATCTGGTGTTATTTCCTACTGAGCCAGCTTTTCACAGTGCCTTTGGTTTTTGCAACTCTCTTCTTCCTTTCGGTAGCTTTCTTACGGGTAAATGGCCTTCCATGGTGGCCGAAAGTGCTCAGACATGCAATCAAACATCATACTCTGAACTGCAAGACTTAAGCAGTGGGAACAGCCAACAAAACAGCGAGCTAATAACGCATGCTGGGTGACACGTCTTGAGGGTTTTGAACCGACATCTATGGTGTACATAATACGATTTCATCCGATTCATGTTCTTCAGAACTAAATTATTTCGGAAGAAATACGAAATGACACTATGGACTCAAAGGCGTTAAAGAGCAGACCAGAATTTTATTTTGACCAGGAATGCTATTAATAAGTTTGAAAAGATGGTCCTCAAATGTTGCACCATCACGTGGAATTTAAAATGTGTTTCGTTCAATGGTTTATTTGTTATTTTTGTTCCGCATTTCATCTCAAATATTCCCACAAAATTTCATTGTTCTACAGGTACTCGTTTTTCATAATGGCCCTCTCAAGTAGCTGAAGGTTATTTATAACCACCCTATACTATGAATATTCGACAGTATGCGGCTAGTTTTCCTGCCCACAAACAACCTCGAACACACTCCGTTGCAATTTCTGCGTTCCCTTCACCAATATGTTTCTTCTTCGTATTTCATTTTAATTCAGTGATTCGACTGTTTACGGGCAATAGCTTGCTTGTATGAAGGAACACATTATCACTCACATCACCGGTGAGGTTTAATAAGGAAATCATATTGGCTGATAGCCGGCCGAAGTGGCCGTGCGGTTCTAGGCGCTACAGTCTGAAACCGCGCGACCGCTATGGTCGCAGGTTCGAATCCTGCCTCGGGCACGGATGTGTGTCATGTCCTTAGGTTAGTTAGGTTTAAGTAGTTCTAAGTTCTAGGGGACCTCAGAAGTTAAGTCCCATAGTGCTCAGAGCCATATTGGCTGATAGCTGAGTAAACAAAATAATCCATTCTATCGTGGGTGCGAAACAGTTAATTTCATTGTTCAGAGGACCAATGCAGCAGTAAATCTTTTGAAGCTAGAAACCATTCAGCCACATTCATCGGTTGATAATTAATAGGTTATTTAACGTTTTATTTTTGAGTCACTGATAATGATGACGTAACGAAATCTGCTGACTTAGTCAACAAACTTTCATTTTACAAAATTTGGACCGACTACACTAGACTCCGTCAAAATGAGAGTCGGAAGGTCAATGTTAAGACCGACCGCCGTGTCATCCTCAGCTAATAGATGTCACTGGATGAGCATTTGCGCAGTCGGTAAACCGCTCTACCGGCTGCTAATAGATTTCGTGACCTGAACCGCTACTTCTCAATCGAGCATAGCCTCACTTGGCCTCACAAGGGCTGAGTGCTCCCCGATGGTTACCGGCGGTGGGTGTACCCGGATGGCCATCCATCTAAGCGCTAGCGAAGCCCCCACTGTAGTTCATTCACATGATCTCACAGCAAGCGGTGTTACCACTACGGCAAGGCCGTTGGCGTCTCATCTGATACATCGGAAAATTGTCATTAGCTTAAAAACCGGATGAGAAACATTATTTTCTGTCCCGACTTTGTATAAGATAATGTGGCGCTCGTTTTACTATTTTAAGCCAGTTTGATATTTTAAGTCGTTTTTACAGTTACATATGCCAAATAAGAGGTGTAAAGTGTTTGAGGTATGGGCGAAGTTCCTAAGATAAGATTGTCATTTATGAGAGAAATACAACCCGATCCAAAGAAAATATTATATAATGTTCCTTGTCGCCACGACTCTTTTTTTCGTGTAATGGTTATAAAGTGACTATTCATGATTCTTTAAGCTATCTCTCTTTGATGTGTCGACTTGGTACATTCAGTTGTTCTGCAAGTGCGAGTTGTTTCACTTCAGTAATGACAGCATAAAAGAATTACCCTTTTTATGCAAGCATTCTGAACACCCTTGGTGACCCTTTGAATTAAAATCATTTTGATAAATAGTTTTCGCCTTAATAATTGTATTAACTAATGCTTGTTTGGAAGTGGGCATTTTCGACCGATCATACTTTCAGTATCTGCAAAACGATAACCTGCTTTATTCATTATTAACACACGAATTCCAACAGTTTTACACTGATTTAGTGGATGAATTTCTTTATGCATGTGAACGCTATTAAAACGGATTCCATATAGAGCTGTTCAGTAACTTCTGCTTGAATCAAACTCAAATGAAAACACAGACAGAATAGAAGTCGGAATACCAAGATAGATGTGTGCGATAAAAACGAAAGTTGGTAGGAATGTGCTTAGATCTAAAAGATAATGTCTATTAAAATTTCGCGACAGCCTCATATGAGACGCGCTACTAGTTGTGCTTTAAATATTCGCTACAACGCTTGTGACCGTTAAACATCGTTGAGATTTGACGTTCTGAGTTGATGTCAGTTACGAACGCCTTTAAGGCGACAAAGACGCAATAATCAACACCGCACTGAGTTAGAGCGAGATCTTGCAATAGGGCTACGATAAGTTGGATATTCCTTCTGCGATACTGTAGACAGATTTGACAGGAATGTAGCCAATATATGCGATTTCCGGAGCGGTCGTCACGATAATGTACGGTCGCAAGAAGACCCTACTCCGGATGGCCAGTGGAAATACCGAGAGGGAAGACCATCGTGTTCTGAGTATGCCCCTGGCGCATCGTACTGCATCTGCAGCAGCGAACTGAGCAGCACTCAACACGGCAGTGAGATAGAAAACTGTTCTAAATCTGTTACGTCAAGGGCAGTTCCAAGCCAGACTCCCCGTATCGTGCATTCCACTGACCCCATAAAATCGCACGTTTGCGACTTCACTTATGTGAAGCGAGATCTCATTGGAAGTCATGGGAAGGTCTATTGTGTTTTCTGATGAAAGCTGGATCTGCCTCAGTGCCTGTGATGGCCGTGTGTTGGTTAGGAGGAGGAGGACACTTGAGGGCCTGCAATCAACCTGTCTGTGTGCTGGACACACTGGACCTACACCTTGTGTTATGGTCTGGGGTGCAATTTCGTATGACAGCAGGAGCACTGTCGTGGTTATGCCACGCAACCACACTGACAGTCAGTACGTTACTCTGGTGGTTCCACCTGTTGTGCTGCCAAACACGAGCAGCAGTCCCGGAGGTGCTTTCCAACAGGATAACGCTCGGCCGCATTCGGCTGTTGTAATCCAAAAAGCTCTACTGAATGTCGACGTGCTACCTTGGCCTGCTCGATCACAGGTCTGTCTCCAGTCGAGCACATGTGGGACATCATTGGACGACAGTTCCAGTGTCGTCCACGTACAGCATTAACCGCTTCTGTACTGGCCGACCAACTTCAGCAGGCATGGAACTCCATCCATCACACAGACTTCCGGCACCTGTACAACACAATGATTACACGTTTGTATACCTGCATTCAACACTGTGGCCGTCACACCAGTTAGTTATGAACCAGCATTTCACATTTTCACTGGCTTGTCTCGCACTTACATTAGCCTGTGATCTTGCAATGTTAACCACTTAAATATGTTATCTAGACAAACGTAGTCCCTAAAAATTTCATTACTCTAAATTAATTATATTCTGGTGTTGCGATTTTTTCCGTCGCTTAGTAGAAACTAAAGTATTCAAAATTTTAGTTATCAGAATATGCTCTAGCAAAGGAAGACGAATTTAAATAACAGATATCCACCTTTTGATATGCAGATCCTTTTATTGTCCGTGTTTGTAGTTAAAAATTTTTGCATGTGAGGTCCTCCAGTTATGCAAAACACCGTTTTTCTCAGTACCCAAACATGTTTCGGCACCACTGTGCCATCATCAGTGGGTTATCGTTTTTTATTTATTCTGCAATATGAACATTTTGTTAAATGATTACATAATTATGTGTCATTTTTACTTCAAACAACAGATCATTTCTTATTGTAAATACCTTTACATAAATCGCGAAAAACATCGTAAAAAACGAAATTACATTCCAGAAGATAGGTTAACTCCCAGCAAAAAACTTTCTCATGAACATCGTTTGGTTGCAGATGACAAGCTACCTGTATTAATTAACACAAAAGTGATCCAGAAAGTTCATGCGCACCAGATGTAAAGGTATTTACAAAAAGAAATGATCTGTTGTTTGAAGTAAAAATGCACAAAATCTTAGAATCATTTGTTGTGTACATAGTTCCGCGTAGTCAGCGCGTACGCAACTTTCCCACTAGAGCGCACCCCGCTAAGCACTACAGCGCAGGCGCAACGCTCGCCCGTCTCCGCTCTACGAGATGGCGCTGCCATATAGACGGACCAAATTCTGCTTCCACCGATCCGCGTATTAATATGTAATGCAGTTAATGAGTTTGCTACTAACGTACAACCTTTTCTCCTCGCGGATCACACTCGCGCAGTGATACCTGAACGCGCGAGGTATTATAATGAGTGTACAGGCCTCCGATTAATCAGCATTACTCTGTAGTCAAGTTTCAGTCTGCGCCTAATAAGATTATCATATTCCTGTACATACCCACGCAGAGAAATGTATAGACACTTTGTCAAGTATCAGAGATATGTGAGAATAAGGTTAACGTACCAAGACCAAAGCAACTTCAGATTGTCAGTTGTAAATAGCATCCAGAAACAAGTTAAGTTATTTTTATGCTTGTTATTATTTTAATAAATGTGTGTGAAAATTAATGAAGTTCTGTTTAAAGTTGGTCACCGTCAATCTGCTACTCTAAGCGTGCAAGTGGCATTTTTATCGTCTGACCTAACGGCAGAAGATAAACACGCCACGATAAGACCACGAGACATATTGCTGACACTCGCCTACTTCGCTAGAGCGACAAGTCAAATAACCTGATGGTGTGTGTACCGAAGGTCTTACAGTACGCACATCACACCATTTAACAAAATGTTCACATTGCAGTATAAATAAAAAAAAACGAAAACCCTCTGATGATGGCACAGTGGTGCCGAAACATGTTTGGATACTGAGAAAAACGGAGTTTTGCATAACTGGGGGACCTCACATGCAAAAATTTTTAAATAACAGAGTGTTATATTCAGTTCAAGGGTCTAAATGGCAAAGATCTTAGAAAATAAGAATTTCTATTTTTACCTCTATTAATTTTATAACTTTTCCTCCCGCATTATTAGTACAAAGCATTTCAACATATTTTTGCATTTCACCAGCGTAAGCTACGCTTTACATAGGGTAAAGTTACAACGATAACTGTACGCTCCAATGGTTAGTGACTCTTTAATTAGATATGAGCTGAGAATTAACCCAATATCAGTATGCTCCTAATGAGGCGATATATTTTTTACTGGATTCTGTATCAGGTGAGCAGTTGATGCGGCGCACTGCGCCTCATTCCGTGCCTTTTGCAGCGCCGTTTAGTGCCACTAGTCTGGTAACGGTATCATGCAAGTTGTAACCGTGTTTAATAATAATTCACCTGCCACGCTTAACGTAGTTAACCGCTGCTCGCATTCCGGCCGTCCGGGGCAATTGTAGCGGGGAATATTTTATTAGCAGAGCGACAAACTGGATTTCCGTAATCGAGTTAAGGCGACCGTGTGTTCAATGAGCGGGCGAGCGGCAGCCGTGGCGTCTGCCACAACAGGTACAACACGTGCGCATGGCGACGTGCCGCTGCTACCGACAGCACTGCGCCCCGCATAAAAACAAACCACCTTTGTTTTTCTCGTGCAGGTGAGGTAAACTGGAGTTTTATGACGTCCGCGTCAAGGCAATTTCTTTCGCCTACAGCGATCTGTTTCCCCAGCTGACAGTATGCCAAGGGCGCGTGTGTTCCTTTAACAGACAACCTTCGGATACCGTCTGGTAGCCCGTACATGTATTCACAGGCATCTCACCCATTTGCACTCTCGCATATACAACCGATAAAACACACACAGACACTAGTTTTCTTTTTTCCCCCCTTTCGGGCTATTTCTGTTTCACTCTTCTCTCCCATTTTTCTTTTTCCATCTTTCTATCACTCCTGTCTGTCCGCTCTCCTGTCTTATCACCATTTCCTCCCCCCTTTCCTCCATAATTCCCTTTTTTTCTTTCTTCTCTCTCCCACTCAATCACCGTACGTCTCTCTCTCTCTCTCTCTCTCTCTCTCTCTCTCTCTCTCTCTCTCCCTCCTCCCCCCCCACTCTCTCCCTCTCTTACACATTTACACACACATACGGACACACACACACAAACACATACAATTGTATGTTGACACACACAGATATAGTCATTTCTTTCACTGTCAGTGCTTTACTTCCGTTATTTATAACAGCTATGTAACAATGTTGTAAGAGGTCCGAGCAGATGTAATTTCGATGTATTGCTCACGCGCTGCCTGCGATATGCAAGGTATAAGAGAATCTCAGACCAGAGAGCAGTGTTGACTGCAGCAGGAACTGTGTAGCAGTAGCAGTAAGTAGATGCTAGCGAGCAGTCTGGTCTGGTCTGGTGTATCGTGTTGGCTGGGCCGGTCGTGGTGCAGCGGTGCCGGAGCCTGAGCATTATTACATAAGGTAAAAAGCAGCCTCGTGCATATGTAGTATTGTTATCTCAAGTCCCATGTAAATGTTTTAAAAATCTCCTAATAATAATCTTTCTCATAAAAAATAACTTTTAACAACCATTCATTTCCATTTAAATAATTTACTAATTTGTCCAATCCATGATCATCCCGATTATTGCAAAAGAAAAATCAGTTGTTTCCTTTCATAAATGTCAAATGTATCGGCCAGCATCGCACAGGGCTGTGCCAGAAAAGTTTATTGTAAAAGCAGATGTATATGCGTTATCCGGCGACTTCATTGAGGTAAGAATTTTTCTTTTTTTTATTCAGAATGATCTTTCAGGGCCATGACGCAGCACTGCTGACGTCGAAAATTTACCAGGTTAAATTCACAGTCAATTATTAAAAAGTTATAAATGAGCGACAATTTAATTGAGAGGTTAGTTACATTATATTATTACCAGGTTACTGAATTTATTTTTGTTGGGACGTTACACTGAATGTGAACGACATAATTATAATTTTTACTGCTGCGAAGTTTAGGAATTTTTCTGTTTTGAGGTTACACTAAATGTGAATGAATTATGTGGGGAGGTTAAATGTGAATGAAATTTTGTGGGGAGGTTACAATGTGAACATTCATAAATAACTGCTACGAATAACGAAAATACCATTCTTTTGGGAGGACTGACTGATTGCAATGCATTCCGTTCCAGTACTTTTCTGTGCCTCAACTAGTTAATTTTGAACTCTCCTGTGATGCCTACTGGAAACTGATCTCGTGGAAACTGCGAAGTACATGCCTGACAGAATGGCCAATTACCGATGAGCAACAATTAGAATCGGATGTCAGGAAAGAGCATAGGCATTCACTGCCGGACTACATTACAATGAAATGCTCCTGAGTCGCGAAACCGCATCATTAGCTCATCGGACAATAAATTAACCACCTGCAGAAGAACTATTACAGGCATCATATAATACCGTGTAATTTCGCCACTGGAATTGGTAACCGCTTGTATTTGGTTAGGAATTGAGTCCACAAGCGTTTTGCAAGTACGTTGCGTCTCGGTTAAAACAGTCACTGAGGATTTTATGACGCATCTGCACCAACTTTGCCGGCCGTGGTGACCGAGCGGTTCTAGGCGCTACAGTCAGGAACCGCGCGACGGCTACGGTCGCAGGTTCGAATCCTGCCTCGGGCATGGATGTGTGTGATGTCCTTAGGTTAGTTAGATTTAAGTAGTTCTAAGTTCTAGGGGACTGATGACCTCAGAAGTTAAGTCCCATTGTGCTCAGAGCCATTTGAACCATTTTGCACCAACTTTCAGGGTGCCGACGTCAACGTTCTACCTGCAGTTCCAACACTTAAGGTATATTTTCTGTGGAGTTCGTATCAGGTGATTTAATAAGGTAGGCTAGTGTTAAGAAAAGCAGTCACATACTCTTCCAGCCCAATGAATTTCACTGTTGTCTTCAAAAATACGGGCGCCAATAGTATATACATCATGCAGATGTTGACTGAAACGCCACTCCTGATCATTTAGAACGGTTAAACCAACATATCGGTTCATCTTGGTGGTCAGTTCATTGAACAGACCCATAAAAAAACCACTCCACATAATATCACAGAACCACCTCCGGTGCGACCCTAATCTTGCGCGCATTCCAAATGATATTCTTCTTTTAGCCTTCAGTTGCTTTACGACTTATGCGTCATTTGAGTACAGGCAAAAATGAGATTCGTCAGTCAGCTGCTGTCTACGTTCCCTCCCCTTAAATACGTACAGCTGCACATACCTGGTGAGGCAGGGCCTCCTGTCAGATGGCGAACTCCAGATGTTCTTTACACGTAGTTCCCGTTGCGATGTGCTCTCGCCAACAGGTTGGTATGGACCTCCGTTCACTGCCTGCAGCCCTTGCGTCGGGTTTGCAAGCAACGTTCGCCCACAAGCCACAAAACTCGTCTCCGGTGGCTCAAAGTCAGGATCTCTTTTCCGACCACAATTTTGACGTCATGTCATGTGGCCACGTGTTCTACACCACTGCTTGTAGAAACGTTGACGAGCCTAGCACAAAACACAAACAAAACCAGGAACTTCACACACCTTTATAGCCGTGGGCACGGTCACTAACGATTGTCCTTTCTACTACTCCGTTACTTCCTAATATTTATCCAAGCATTTCTCCAATGTCCGCTTCAAACGCTAACTTTCTCATCGATCGCTACTTTCTTACTCTGACGCAGAAGCCGTGCGCGCGCAGTTGAGCATGTGACTCGATTTGTGTGCCATCAGTAACGGCTTTACGGTTCATCGGTGCGTGCGCATTGTGGTGAGAATTTTTTTGTGCCGTGAGCTTGTGTGGTAAAACTGCAAATATTTGCTGATGATCGTTGCTAGCAACAGCACGGAAACGTGGTCAAATAGATTGAATGATTTTTAATAAAACAGATGTTCTAAATCATATCGTGTCATGAGACGTTATAACAGCGTTTGATAGCAGTGTTTGATTATATGGACCTGGAAAAATCAAAGCTAGACGACATGAATTAATAAAATACCAACAGCTGCGATTACCGTAAACAGCACTTTTGTACATTGACGTGAAATTCGTTCAGGACAAGCTGAAACAAAAGCTTTGTACATGTTTTTTCCATACCAAAATGTTTTTCAGATTACTAGTATTTGCGTTTTGGCTACTATGAACTGTGTGGGCTGTCAGTACTTATTTCCTTCATATAAAGGAATAGATATTAGGTTACACTACCTGCTTACATCGCATTAATGTAAACATAGTCTTACTTAATTTAATAAAACCTGAAATCGTATTGTTACACTATATCCCAAGTAGATAGCCAATATCTCCAGATGTTATATTAGTTTATTCGTTTCCTTAATTTTTGCTGAATTTTATTACATTTCCGGCCTGTTTTGTAGCAGAAACGCTTGTTATCAACATTAATATGTGAAAAAGTTGTGAGTGGCTTTTAGTTTTCACGATTACACAGGGTGATTCAAAAGTAGCATTACACATTTCGTGAATATAATATAAGCTTTGCTAGGAACAACATCAAATTCCGAGCAGTTACGCTGAAGTCAAAAATTAAAATAAAATGTCTTCAAGTCTTTGGCACGTATTCCTTGCTAGGGACAACATCAGACTGACGTTGTTCCTAGCAAGGCATACGTGCCAAGGGCTCGAACGTGTGTCATTTTAATTTTTGACTTCAATATATCTGATCGAAACTCTGACTATTACATTCTCGCAAAATAACTTTACGGTTTCTTAAAATTTCATTCTGACGATGACTACCTTAAAGGTATCGAAACTAGGTCAATGTACCAAACAGTTATTTGCAGCCAGTCGGCTGTGTGATTCCTATGCTGAAATTTATATATGGTTGATGATAGTAATATTTAAATCTGTTTTATTTAACCTTTTGCTCTTATTTTGATGCATACATTAGACATACGAAGTGCGTAGGGTTACCTTAGAATCATCGTGTATAATCGTGAAAACTATAACCTGCTCATAACTTTTTCACATATTAATATTGATAAGACGCATTTCTGTTAGAAAACATGCCGGGAATGCAATAATATTCAGCAAAAATTAAGAAAATTATTAAATTAATAGAAAACCTGGAAATATTGATCATCTGTTCGGCATAAACTTTAAAAATAATTTTTAATGTTTTATTAAACTAAATAAGAATATGTTTACCTTAATGCGTTGTAAGCAAGTATTGTAACCTTATACCTACGCCTCTCTGTGAGTCAAATAAGTACCGACAGAGCAAAAATTTCATAGTGACGTATACACAGGTACTTGTAGTCTGAAAATCATTTTGGTATGGAAAGGAAAACAAAACTTTCTTACAGCTTGTCCTGAACAGGTCCATATAATCAAACACTGTTACCAAAATCTGTCACCATTTATAAAGTCACATGACACGCCAAGATTTATAACATCTATTTTATTAAAAATCATTCAGCGTGTGTGACCACCTTTCTGTGCTGTTGCAATGATGATCAGCAAATATTATCAGTTTCGCCATAGAAGCTCACAGCACGAAAAATTTCTCACCACATTGCTCTCGTACCGATGAACCGCAAAGCCATTACAGATGGCCCAGAGACAGAGTCACATGCTCAACCGTGCATGCACGGCTTCTGTGTCAGAGTAGGAAAGTAGCGATCATAGTTAACGTTGAAGCGGACATTGTACGAAAGCATGGGTAAATGTTAGGAAGTAACAGAGCAGCAGAAAGGGGCAATCGTGTGTGGCAGTGCCATGGCTATACGGTGTGTGAAGTTTCTGGTTTTATCGGTGTTTCGCGCTAGACTCTTCAACATTTCTGCAAACAGTGGTGGAGCACATGTGGCCACTAGACAAAACGACAGAGTTCTGGTCAGGAAATAGATCCTGACTGATAGCCACCGGTCAGTGTTCCAAACAGTTATTTACAACCTGTTTGTTGTATGATTCCTATGATGAGACGTTAAATAAAGTTTTGTCTGAAATTGCGTATTGTAGAGTTTTGTAGTAGACAAAAATGGACCTAAAATTCAGCTCAACTATTTACTGTAAGTTAACCCCATGACATGCTCCAAATGATGTCCATGTTGACGAAAACAACCTGCTGAAAGACTGTACCGGCCTATGGTGGAATGCCAACCACAAGTGGTATTACGTATCATGACTCGCAAGTAAAGCAGTTTCCGTCAAAACTTTATTTAACATTTTACTCTTATTTTGATCCATATATTACAACCATGAAGCGTGTACAATCACTTTTGAATCACCCCGTGTGTGGCTACCGTTATTGGGTTGTTTGGTTGATTTGGGACGGGGACCAAGCGGCAATGTCATCAGTTCCCATCGGGTTAGGGAAGGATGGAGAAGTAAGTCGGCCGTGCCATTCAAAGGAACCATCCAGGCATTTGCTTGAAGTGATGTAGGGGTATCACGGGAAACCTAAATCGGGTCGGCCGGACGCGGGTTGGTTTTGAACCTTCGTCCTCCCGAACGCGAGTCCAGTGTGTTAGCCACTGCGCCACCTCTCTCGGTAACGTTATTATTTTGTAGATTTTGTAGTTATAAGCGCTAGATTATCTTCCACCTCAGTCTAGAGTGCTATTAACTATCAGTCGATGGTACGGTACAATACGTAATATGAACGCTTCAAACACCTGAGAGGGAAAGATGAAGCACAGAATTCAACAGTCACTGCACTGGTTCGTATCACCATGCAATGCACATGGTATGACGCAAAAATTGAGCACAAAAGCTCTGCTCAAATAACAGTGTGAAAGCTAACTGTTTATTTTGGTCTACAATAGCTTCAAATACGTTAAAGTTTATTGAGGGATCGTGGTGCCTAGTGCTCTATTCGATGCATGTACCCATGGACGAGTCCGGACGTTGGATGAGGGTATTAGTGTTTAAATGATGCTTTCTCCGTGAGTATGCGAAGAATTTTGCATGAGATAATATTTGACAGTGTCCGACAAACACGTTGCTTTGACCCTGCAAAACAAATGGTCATAACAAACAGGAGTTGAAAAACATGAAAACTGCATATATCAGAGAACTGCTGTAGAGTGTTAGGGAAACAGTATGAATCACATCTTGTAATGGAACAACTGTATCCAAACACATTTACAGTAATTTATTTCGAAATCGCTTTCGATGGAATTATCTATCGAGTAATCTTGAAAAAACATTTGTAGGATGGCAATTGAGATTTCTTTGTAAACTTGTAAAATGTATTAATTTCTTTATATCTGTTAATTT
Source organism: Schistocerca piceifrons (assembly GCF_021461385.2). NCBI lineage: Eukaryota > Metazoa > Arthropoda > Insecta > Orthoptera > Acrididae > Schistocerca > Schistocerca piceifrons. The sequence continues at coordinate 105,356,255 of NC_060141.1, read as the reverse complement.
AAAATGGTGAAAAGATGTAATACCTATTTCTTGAACTGTATACTACTGTTCTACTCCAAGGATGTAGACGGTGAGTTTATAAAAGTCAAATTAATATCGTGAAAGTCAGATAATAGGATTGGACGATGCTAACAATAGAGTTCATTCGAACTGGATAAATTGATCGCCTTCACTTTTCCATTTGTTGATGTAAATTTGGCTAAGTTCGCAATGCAGTCAATAACTTTCAGTAATTCATTACATAAAAACATTTTTTAATGGCTGTTCTGACATGGCACCAGAATCAGTATCACTTGCTTCCATTTAAGAGATAGAGTATGAAGCACGGTTAGTAAATTTGTCTTTAAATTCCTAGTAAATTTCAAAATTAATTAAAATTTATTAGCTCCTTCGGCGGTCGACGACTGTAAGAAGCTAGATATAACATTTATTTCTGGAGATTTAACAAGGAAAGGCTCTTTTCTGCGCCTGCTATATGAGCTGTTCAGTGGATAGATGCATTCAGTGTTATCAAATCGATACTGATAGTAGGCGGTGCTGTATTTAAGGTTGGGTTGATTTGCTGGATGAGACCAGGCAGCGAGGTCACCGGTCTCATCGGGTTAGGGAAGGATGGGGAAAGAAGTCGGCCGTACCCTTTCAAAGGAACCGTCCCCGCATTTACCTGAAGCGATTTAGGGAAATCACGGAAATCCCTAAATCAGGGTGGCCGGACGCGGGATTAAACTATTGCCCTCCCGAATGCGAGTCCATTATGGTAACCACTGCGCCACCTCGCTCGGTTGTATTTGACACAATGTTTTTGTAATAGTGGATGAATTTCACGATCGAGCCCCTGCATCCGACATTGAATTGAGAGTCGATTGTCTTAATTGTTCGTCAACAATCCATTTAGTATGCAAACGGTTTAGTTCAGTTATATCGTTATCTGCCGAAAGATATGCAATGAAAATACTCCAGTGAATGACAGGGCGAATCTTTTGTGTTTACGAGGTCTGTTCAAAAAATTCAGGAACATTCGTAATTTAATGCTAGTGGTGTGCTGGAGTAAACTGTGGCTGGCATCCCAGCACACGCCTGTGTTTCATGTGTAAATCCCAGAACTTTCATTGCCGTATGTCTATTGGTTGTTGTTCAATGCTGTACTGAGTAGAACGTTGTGCCGCACAGTTTGCCAATTTCGAGAGGGCAGAGTTGCAGGAACAACGCATCTGCATCAAATATTGCTTGAAACTCATGAAAACGTTTACACAGAAACGCAAAATTGTGCGGAAAGCCTACGGTGGCGAGTGCGTAAGCAGTACTCGTTACTAATGGATCACACCGTTTAAAAATGGACAAGCGAAGTTAAACATAATCCTCGTTAAGGACGCCATCTAACAACGACGTTCGTTTCAGGAATGTCAACGAAATTGTGCGTGCCAATCGAAAACTGTCTGTCCGAGGGATTGAAGAAGAATGTATCATTTCAGTTGGATCATGCCATGAAATCCTGACACAGCATGTCGCAATGCGTCTTACCGTCAACTTCGTCCCACGGCTCATAAGTCAAGACGAGAAAGACCTTCGCCTCAAATCTGTGAAGAGCTTTTGGATCGCACGAATGAGAACGATATTTCCTTACGAGAATCATAACCGCTGATGAGACGTACATCTACGGTAATGACGCTGAGACCAAGGTTCGGCCTTCACAATGAGACGGGAAATGTTCTCCAAGACCAAAAAAGGCTCGTCAGGTCAGGCCAAATGTCAAAGCTATGCTGATAGTTTTCTTTGACTCTGAAGGAATAGTTCATCATGAATTCGGGCCACAGGGGCAAACTGTTCATCGATGGTACTATAGCGACGTGCTGCGACGCCTGAGAGAAGATGTGAGAAGGAAACGGACTGAAACGTTGCGAGACGGTTTATGGTTCTTGCATCTCAATAAGGCACCCGCACATTAATCCCTGTTGGTACATGACCGTGCCACAAGAAACGAAATAATTGTGTTGCTTCATCCTCCGTACTCTCAGACCTCCGGGCTTATTTTTTATTTCCAAAGTTGGGAACCCCGTTGGAAGGACGAAGATCTACAACGATAGGCAAGTTAAAGAAAAATTCGCAGACGGCGCTTTGCCTGATCCAGCAAGAGACTTACCGAGACTGCTTCCGGATGTGGAAACGGCGTTGGGAGCGGTGTATCAATAGCGTACGACTGTATTTCCAATGAGACCATGCACAATAAATAAAAGGTAAGCGCAGAAAAATTTCGAGGACACACTTCCGCAATATTTTGAACAAACCTCGCATACCGTAATTTGCGAGCGATGGGTATCTCATTCTTTCTGCAGTTGTTGAATAAAAAAACACTCATATTAATATGAGAACAATAAATAATAGGAGTTTATTGATGTTTTTAGCGATAAAAACGTAACTGAGATTGGCCTACCAAAACCTATTTCATTGCCGGCCAGAGTGGCCGAGCGGTTCTAGGCGCTACAGTCTGGAACCGCGTAACCGCAACGGTCGCAGGTTTGAATCCATGGATGTTTGTGATGTCCTTAGGTTAAAATAAAAATGGTTCAAATGGCCCTGAGCACTACGGGACTCAACATCGTAGGTCATAAGTCCCCTAGAACTTAGAACTACTGAAACCTAACTAACCTAAGGACATCACACACACCCATGCCCGAGGCAGGATTCGAACCTGCGACCGTAGCAGTCCCGCGGTTCCGGACTGCAGCGCCAGAACCGCTAGACCACCGCGGCCGGCTGTCCTTAGGTTAGTTAGGTTTAAGTAGTTCTAAGTTCTAGGAGACTGATGACCACAGATGTTGAGTCCCATTGTGCTCAGAGTCATTTTGAACCTATATCATTGCATTCACACACGTACACACACACACACACACACACACACACACACACACACACTGTACAGAAAACTTAGGAGGAACACGTTGCTGTACTGTAGCTAGTCAACCGAAGGAGTAATTTATGAAGGGTGTAGCTAGAGTTGAGGGATAGAGTGTGCAGCCCTAGGCAGGTAATGAGTAGACCGGCTCAACTTATGTGGAGAAACTGTTCGCAAGCTGGAGCAGCTCTCCACAAACTTCCAGCGGTGGCGTCGATCGAGACGAGCCGAGAGGGACTAACTATTCTTCCGACGTTGGCGACTTTATCGCAACGCCGTTCAAATTTATCTACTGAGCTGCTCTCCCACAACACAAACCCAGAGTACCAACCCAAGCTGGGATGACCAAAAACTGTTGGCTTGCACTCACAGGACCTTGCTATGGAGTCGGGCTGACGGTATCCCATATTCTAGTTGAATTTCCCCTTCTTTTCGCCCTTCGTACTAAGTACTGCCTTTCAGATTCCGTGTCTTTAATATTAGCAGACGATTCACGGGATGGTTGAATCGGTTCTTAGTTTCCTACGTGAAAGTTGTTTCTCTTTTCACTTACAAAGTTTTGCTTTATTCCTGGCGCAGGGACAGGGTGGTTGTGGTTGGGACCTTTCTTCGTGTTTTCTGGGTGTGAGACGCATGACCATTCCCTCGTGCTAAGACAGCACTTTTATTTCTTTTGTTTTTCAGGTTTTTTAGATCTGGCCCACCCTTTTATGCATTCTACAGTGTGTCTTTTAACTTCTTCGCTTTGTACCCGTAGTTTGACCCGTCTGACTGGGTCCACCCACTTTGAGCGGATCCTTTATCTTACGCAAGTAACTTTTGAATCAAGGGACTTATGACCTCGCCGTTTAGTCCCATAAGCCCCTCAATCAATCAGTCAGTACAAGGGATAGCACCTCCCACTGTTGGCAAGACGTGGTCACATAGTGCCGAAAGCAGCGGATGGCACTTGTGTATAGTAACCTCGCTGTCGAACTGTCTTGAAACCAAATACCACCATGCTTAATGCCCACTATCGACGCCATTTTTCTCGCGCTCAGATTCCCGTATAGCTTTCCTGCACATTGCTATAGCGTAACTGCATACTATTGTGAACGTACCATTGATGTTGGGCTTGAAGAGATGAAAGCGCAAGTGAGGGTCAGTTTAGAAAGTTTAATTGGTCCGTTAAAGGTTGGTATTTTTCTGTCTTGCTCTGCGTAGGTAGAACGCATTACTCATAACGACAGCGATGCGGAGACTTGTGGAACAAACAGGTGGTTCCTGTGGTCGATCGCAGTGGAGTTCACTAAGCGAACGGCTGGCCAGAAGTCAAGTCCAGAGGAGAGCAATAGCGTAAGAGTACACAAAAGAGTCCAGGGAACAATGCGAATCGAAAACTTAAACAGAGGAAAGGGCAATCACTCTGCTAATCAACCGTGGACATCAAAGGTTTCAAGGAAACAGCGCGACTGAGGGACAAGCAGGCGCGCGCGGTATTTACAGGCACTTTAACGTCACTGGACGGGCTTACGTGACATGGTTGTTGCTGCGACGGCTCACACTGTGGGAGCGAGCAGTTCGCTTGGTATGAATCTCTGACCTTTCCTCCACGTCAATGGCCGTACCTGATGTGTTAGATGCCACCCACATCTTCCTCTGTTTGGCATTATCCTACAAAAAAAATGGCTCTGAGCACTATGGGACTTAACATCTGTGGTCATCAGTCCCCTAGAACTTAGAACTACTTAAACCTAACGAACCTAAGGGCACCACACAACACCCAGTCATCACGAGGCAGAGAAAATCCCTGACCACGCCGGGAATCGAACCCGGGAAGCCGGGCGTGGGAAGCGAGAACGCTACCGCACGACCACAAGTTGCGGACCATTATTCTACAACTTTGTATATTTATGTTAGGTCTTTTTAAAAATAGGGCAGCCGTTGTCTCTGTCTGTGTGTGTGTGTGTGTGTGTGTGTGTGTGTGTGTGTGTGCGTGTGTAGTGTTGAGTGTCTGCGCACGCCTTCTATTGCGCAGTCGAAAGAACGGTGGTGCGTTTCCTGACGTCACAGTGGACAGTTTCCAACATCTCAATAATATGCCAATATAAAGCCAATAAAGATTACGAATCAAATGAACTATAATTTTTTTTTCTGAATAAATTATCCAGATTACTGGAGATTTACGTACCTAACTTACGAAATCAAACTCAGAATACGAAAAATGTTTCACTTGCGGGTATATCATACTTCTGTCTGAAATGTACTTTGTATAACAAGAAAATAACTTCCAGTGTAAGCTTTCCGACCCGCTCACAGATTAACTGTTTAATCACACTGTTCTCTATGGATAGTATAGATGTAAGGCTATGTCCTTGAACTATTCTGGCCCATACCTCGTTACAGTAAACGTTTTCTCTCGAAAGTAGAGCTCAGCAAGTAGCGCCGCAGCAAAACAAAACTCTAAAGATGAACTAAAAATGATATTCAAAAGCGTCTGTACCACGATGTGCAATTTGGCCACAATTTAAATCGCATTTATTTTATGGGAATAATTTTTGGTGCTAATGACCTACAAATAACTTTTCGAAAGCAATTTTATGAGAAAGAATTACTTTATAGAAATTGGGAATCTATGGTAAGTTCCTATGGAACCAAACTGCTGAGGTCATCAGTCCCTGTTTGACTTTCAGTATCGTAAACAATACCAACTTCATAGAAAAGTAAAAAGTAACTGGGTTCTTGACAGAGTGATTAACCAAATCTTTACTTTTCATAAAGATTAATCTACCCAAAATGATGTCCGTTCTTTGAAAAAAAAAATCTATACGTGGCGTAGGAGAACTTCTTTCCTAGCTGTGAGCAATCCACGACATGTGTTTGAACCAAATTTCGGTACGACGATTACTTTTATGACAGAGTGCTACCTGCGTGCAAGTGGGCAAAGCAGCAAATTTACCTTAAAGCACAGTTCTTCACCGAAACTTTTCTAAAATATTTCCTGAAAATCAGTATTCAATTTTTAACAGCTCAATTCCAGATTAAAATATCCTGACCATTCAGTTCTGCTTCCCAACATACCTCCACTAATAATAATGCACTCTCTGCGAGCGCCTTTAGGCAGAGACGGCGTAACAACACAATCCAAAGACCGTGGATCAACATGGCTTACTTCAGATATTGGCATATCTATATAAGAAAGCACGAAGTTAACAATTCTGTAATGATCGAGGTGACATGCACACCTCACACGGCATGCGATGTTCAGAACCCAAATATCAATTTCCCGAAGCAGTTCGATGCTTCTTTCAAAAATTCTCGAGAAAATCAACAGCGAAATTTTCAGAGTGTCTTTATTATCCTAAAGTAGGACCAATGTTTCGACAGGCAGTACTCCTCTGTGGTAGGTTGCTCGCCTATAGAATGCATGGCCTTGGTTCGACTCCCAACCAAAGCAAATTTTTAAACAAAGTAAGTAGCGCTAGCGACTGTTAAGCGATGTTTCGAGCAGCATTTGCGTCATAATTTTTCGTTTTTTCCCGGTTCTGTTCGAATAACTATGCCACTTGAATACAAAATTCATCAAATATATCCTAATTAACAATATCCAATTCTCATTATTTATGAAATAACACTTCTCCTTATTTTCACCACATATGACACTAAAAAATTCCAGTTCTCACCGAAAATATAAATTCTTAATTACCGACATTTTATGGAGGATAGTTAATAAGGATCATTCAAATTAAATGGAGTAACAAATTAACCTTTTTTCATCTTTGTATGTTTTACGCCTTACGGAAATGCTCTCGAACTTCCAATGTTGTCTGAAAATTTGCCTTAACCAGGAATCGAGCCCAAGCCTCGTACAGAAGAGGTAACACTGCGCTATGCCACCTGTTAGAGCATCGAGCATACGTTGTGGTATTAAAAACGCTCTGACAACGTCAAAGTTGATTTTATCGAGAATTTTTGAGAGTTTTCTGATGACTGGGTGTTGTGTGCTGTCCTTTGGGTTAGTTAGGTTTAAGTAGTTCTAAGTTCTAGGGGACTGATGACCATTGATGTTAAGTCCCTTAGTGCTCAGAGCCATTTGAACCATTTGAGAGTTTTGACATTGGGTCACTCACTGCTCATGAACTATCATTCCACCAGAAAAAATGAAAAGCACCCTTTTATAGAAAATTTAATGTAGTTAAATTTTGTACGGGGACACATTTTCGCGGGGGGCCACAGTTTCTGAGTTACTCAAGGAAAATGTACGAAAGTGACTTTCAAACTCACCTCCACCCCCTCACTCATCTCTCACAAACGAGAATTTCTGGTGTATTGTTCATGACTACTAATGACAATAATTTCCGACTAAACGAACTACCGAGCGAGGTGGCGCAGTGGTTACCACACTGGACTCGCATTCGGGAGGACGACGGTTCAATCCCGTCTCCAGCCATCCTGATTTAGGTTTTCCGTGATTTCCCTAAATCGCTTCAGGCAAATGCCGGGATGGTTCCTTTGAAAGGGCACGGCTGATTTCCTTCCCAATCCTTCCCTAACCCGAGCATGAGCTCCGTCTCTAATGACCTCGTTGTCGACGGGACGTTAAACTCTAACCACCACCACCACTAAACGAACTATTCCGGATATTTGATTTTTTTCCCTTTTGTCTGCTGTTACGCCACCAACACAGTCGACTATTTCTTTAACATTATTAAATTAAGCAAGCCCTTGAGGGAAATGAAAGAAAACCGACTTTTGTAAACGTTAGTTAAGACTAATTACCTTGACAATTCGAGCCAAACTTATCCCTTACAAGCACAGTAATTCGGTAGGCAGATGGCATTGTTTATTTCATGTAGTTAAGAATCACAAAATTCTTTGGCAAAATTTACAGAAACATCAATTTTACAATTGTTAACTGTTCGACTACGACGGTGGCGTAGTAAGGTTAGTCAATGAGAACCAAATAAGCTCAAATGGGGGAAATAATTAGCGCAGTCGCAGAGTCCAGTGTAATGGTAGGAGGGAGTGCCGTGAACCATATGCTAGAAATCCTGACCGGTGGAGGCTAACTGTGGTAGAGGGGGTATGTTTGCAGGTAGCTTTTGTACGTTTTTTCTAGAATAACTTGAAAACTGCTGCCTCTATTGGAAACGTACCTCAGTACAAAATTTAAGTGCTTTCAATATCCTACTAAAAAGTTCCTTTTTTTGTAGGAGTAACAGCCTGTGATAAGCGAGCGAGAGAACATGATAACCTCGTGAGTGGTTTTTGAAGGGTAGTTTTAATATCACAGGTTTATAAAAAATTACAAAAATCCTATTCCCACGTGATTTCGTTGTAAATGCTACAATATCTTACAAATGATAACAAGATGGCAGGAGATATGAATGCAAGACTGTATACATTGCAATGGCAAAGAAATGAGGATGCAACGTCACCTAGAAACTGGAAATATAACCCCTTCTTTAGGAAGGACATCAGCTTTCACATGCACAGCTCGAGGATCAAGATCTGTTTATTTTCTTTTTTTTTTCTTTTTAGTCTTCTGACTGGTTTGATGTGGCCCGCCATGTATTCCTCTCCCACGCCAACCTCTTCGTTTCAGAGTAGCACTTGCGACCTACATCCTCAATTATTTGCAGAATGTGTTTCAATATTTGTCTTTTTCTACAGATTTTATCCTCTACAGCTCCCTCTAGTGCCATGGACGTTATTCTGTGATGTCCTAACAGATTTCCTATCATCCTGCTCCTTCTCCTTGTCAGTGTTTTCCACATATTGCTTTGGTCTCAGATTCTGTGCAGAGCCTCCTCATTCCTTACCTTATCACTCAACCTGATTTTCAACATTTGTCTGTCGCACTACATCTGAAATGCTTCGATTCCCTTCAGTTCCGGTTTTCACACAGTTCATGTTTCACTACCATCCAATGCCATGCTCCAAACGTACATTCTAAGAAATTTATTCCTCAAATTAATGCCCGTGTTTGATACTAGTAGGTTTCTCTTAGCCACGAATGCCCTTTTTGCCAGAGCTAGTCTGCTTTTGATGTCCTCTTTGCTCCGTCCGCCATTGGTTATTTTGCTGCTTACTTCATCTACTTCGTGTCCATGAAGCCCGATGTCAAGTTTATCGCTGTTCTAATTTCTGCTACTTCTCATTACTTCTGTCCTTCTTCGATTTACTCTCGCTACATATTCTGTACTAATTAGATTATCCATTCCATTCGGCAGATTCTCCAGTTCTTCTTTCACTGATTATAGCAATGTCATCAGCGATTCTTATCATAGATATTCTTTCACCTTGAATTTTTATTCCCTCTTGAACCTTTATGAACAGTAGAGGCGAAAGACTACATCCCTGACTCACACACTTTTTAAACCGGGCACTTTGTTCTTGCTATTCTACTCCGATTTTTCCTCTTGGCTCTTGTACATATAGTATACAGGGTGATTCAAAAAGAATACCACAACTTTAAAAATGTGTATTTAATGAAAGAACATAATATAACCTTCTGTTATACATCATTACAAAGAGTATTTAAAAAGGTTTTTTTTCACTCAAAATCAAGTTCAGAGATGTTCAATATGGCCCCCTCCAGACACTCGAGCAATATCAACCCGATACTCCAACTCGTTCCACACTCTCTGTAGCATATCAGGCGTAACAATTTGGATAGATGCTGTTATTTCTCGTTTCAAATCATCAATGGTGGCTGGAAGAGGTGGCCGAAACACCATATCCATAACATACCACCATAAGAGAAAGTCGCAGGGGGTAAGATCAGGACTTCTTGGAGGCCAGTGATGAAGTGCTCTGTCACGGGCTACCTGGCGCCCGATCCATCGCCTCGGGTAGTTGACGTTCAGGTAGTTACGGACAGATAAGTGCCAATGTGGTGGCGCTCCATCCTGCTGAAATATGAATTGTTGTGCTTCTTGTTCGGGGTGAGGGAACAGCCAATTCTCTAACATCTCCAGATACTGTAGTCCAGTTACAGTAGCACCTTCGAAGAAAAAGGGACCAAAAACTTTATTGGCTGAAATGGCACAGAAAACGTTCACCTTAGGCGAGTCACGTTCATACTGAGTTGTTTCCCGCGGATCCTCAATGCCCCATATACAGACATTGTGACGGTTGACTTTCCCGTTAGTGTGGAAAGTTGCTTCATCACTAAACACAATCTTTGAAACGAAAGATTCATCTGTTTCCATTTGAGCAAGGATAAAATCACAGAAATCGATTCTTTTAATCTTATCAGCTGCAGACAGTGCTTTGAACCAATTTCAGACGATAAGGTTTCATAACTAACCTTTTTCGTAGGACTCTCCATACAGTGGATTGTGGAATTTGCAGCTCTCTGCTAGCTCTGCGAGTCGATTTTCTCGGCCGTCCAGAACTTTTCCCTTTGCACAAACACCCATTCTCTGTAAACTGTTTACACCAACGTTTAATACACCGCCTATCAGGAGGTTTAACACCATACTTCGATCGAAATGCACGCTGAACAACTGTCGTCGATTCACTTCTGCCGTACGCAACAACACAAAAAGCTTTCTGTTGAGCGGTCGCCATCTTAGGATCAACTGACGCTGACGCCTAGTCAACAGCGCCTCAAGCGAAGAAATGTACAACTAAATGAAACTTTATAGATCCCATAATTCGCCGACAGATAGTTCTTAGCTCTGCCTTTTGTCGTTGCAGAGTTTTAAATTCCTAAAGTTGTGGTATTCTTTTTGAATCTTTCCCTCTTGCTCACCCCTATTTTTCTCGGAATTTCGAACATGCTGCACCCTTTTACATGGTCGAACATTGTTTTCCTGATCGACAAATACTGTGAAAGTGTCTCGATTTTCTTTTTTTTTTTTCAGTCTTGCTTCCACTGTCAACCGGGATGTTAGAGTTGCATCTCTGCAGTTGACTGTATAATACCTAATGAGAATTTAGCCCTGACAGCACCACGGGTTCAGAGTGGAGGAAGTTACCCAGCCGCACACGGTCAGACGACAGTGTGGCTGCGTTGACCTGGCGCCGTCCCAGAGACGGGCAGCCATCTCGTCCCGGCCGCTGCAGCCAATATCTCATTCCGGACGGGCGGCGGTGCCGGCTCGGCCAGAGCAAGCAGGCCACGGCGTTCATTATGCGCTGCTCCGCCCTGCTCTAAGACCGTGTAGCGCAGCGTTGCGTCTAGTCACCGCTGCCTGCGTCAATGGTCCGTGCCGCGAGAGGAACTGGGGCGTATATGCCATCAGGCTGGGGCGAGGCGAAGCCCACAGACAGACTGTCTGCACTCCAGGACGTGCGGACTGCGGAGACAAGGGCCACTTGCACCGCATATTGCTGTTGGAATCTTCCTCCTGCTTAGTCAATACTCCAAGTTCAAAAGTTCAGGTGCGTTGGGTTGTAGTAAATCACTTATGGTCTTTGCCTGCATTATATCTATCACATAATATGCAAAAAACTGGTGATTTCTCAAACTGGGCAACAATCAAGAATGGGGTGCCGCAACGTTTCGTCTTGGGTTCTCTGCTGTTCTTAAAATATATTAATGGCTTGCGATTCTATATTCACGAAGATGCAAAGCTGGTACTTTTTGCCGATGACACCCGACAGACAGGAATTAACTGGTGAGATTGTAAACGATGTTTCTCAGAATATCATTAAGTGGTTCTCTGCAAATGGGCTCTCATTAAACTTTGACAAAAACATAGTATGTACAGTTCCACACAGGAAATGGAATGACCCCATTAATAAATATAGACTTCTATCAGAAATCGGTAGCTAAGGTAGAATATTCAAAATTTCTAGGTGTATGCATTGATGAGGGGTTGAACTGGAAAAAAACACACTGAGGATCTGCTGCAACGTTTGAGTTCAGCTACTTTGAGTTCAGCTACTTATGCTATTAGCGTCATTGCAAATTCTGGCGATATACATCTCAGTAAATTAGCTTACCACGCCTATTTTCATTAGCTGCTTTCGTATGGCATCATATTTTGGGGTAACTCATCATTGAGTAAAAGAGTGTTCATTGCACAAAAGTGTGTAATCAGAATAATTGCTGGAGCTCATCCAAGATCATCCTGCAGACACTTATTTAAAGAGCTAGAAATCTTCACTGTAGCCTCACAATATATATATTCACTTATGAAATTTGTTATTAACAATCCGAACGAATTCAAAAGTAATAGCAGTGTACATGGCTACAACACTAGGAGAAAGGATGATCTTCACTACCCAAGGTTAAATCTAACTTTGGCTCAGAAGGGGGTAAATCACGCTGCCACAAAAGTCTTTGGTCACTTACCTAATAGCATCAAAAGTCTGACAGATAGCCATGTAGCATTTAAAAGGAAATTAAAAGAATTTCTTAATGGCAACTCGTTCTACTCATTAGATGAATTTTTGGATATAGTAAGCGGGTAATTTCCCAACCTCCCCAAAAAAAATATTATTCAGTGTTATGTAATATTTTGTCTAATGTAATAGTATAGACACCTTTTATTAACCTGAATAGTTCCACATCATTACGAAGTGTCGTATTCATGATCTATGGCACAAGTACTAATCTAATCTAATCTAAACGGTAGCAATGGCGTCCTGGCACGGGAGGTATTATCAATTGTTTTAAAAATATCCTTACTAATATTATGTCCTATTGTAAGGTGCAATATTTCTGGTTTACTTATTCTATGAAATGAAATGTGGTGTGACGACGGCCTCCCGTCAGGTAGACCGATCGCCTGATGCAAGTCTCTCGATTTGACGCCACTTCGGCGACTTGCGCGTCGACGGGGATGAAATGATGATGATTAGGACAACACAACACCCAGACCCTGAGCCGAGAAAACCTCCGACCCAGCTGGGAATCGAACCCGGGGCCTTAGTACTGACAGTCTGTCGCGCTGACCATTCAACAACCGGGGGCGGAACTTATTCTATCATTGAAGGCAACTGTGTAATTAGAAATGACATCTTTAATGTGGCAAAATTGGCACGAAAATACACGCTTTTACACAGTTTTCAATCTGACAACAACAAAAAATTAGTTATCAGGATAACACATCTCATCAACATAAAAAAGTGAAATAATCATAAACACAACAATATTAAATATTAACTATCAGAAGTATAAATTTTCCTAAACAGGACAATATTAAAGTTTAGCTAAAATTTTTTTTACAAAATTGTTCCTACTCTTACGTTACGATGTTGGTCAGGACTACGAAAATCGTCCGATTCCTGTTCAAAGATCGGTACTTTTTTTAGGGTGACACTCTAGTCTACAGTGGGTGGTTAGTTGACTCAAGCTGGTGAACCAACAAGTGCCGGCCGGTGTGGCCGAGCGGTTCTAGGGGCTACAGTCTGGATCCGCGCGACCGCTACAGTCGCAGGTTCGAATCCTGCCTCGGACATGGATGTGTGTGATGTCCTTAGGTTTACGTAGTTCTATGTTCTAGGGGACTCATGACGTCACATGTTAAGTCCCATAGCGCTCAGAGCCATTTGAACCATTTGAACCAACAAGTTTACGCCTCTGCACGCGGTATTTACCTTAACCTGCGATTAGCTGCCATTTGCTAGGCCGATCGTTTCTGCTGAAATGCCTATAAAACTAATTACACATTTGCTGAATTTTCCAGCAGAAACTTTCCCTATGTTTCTCGATATGTGAGAGAACATGTACTCATCCCTAGTCTTAGAATGTGTCGATATACACACGCATGGTTGGAGCAGCGTGCATATTATAATGCCCTCTCAGTTCTCGCAAGAACGATTAACTAATTGTCTGGTTCATTTCACCCCAGGTGGAGCTAAACTATGCTACAGTTGATTTCTAGCTGGATATCAGCCGCCGCATTGTTCCTCTGCGTCGTACAGAGTGTTATGCGCTCCATTCTGCACTTGACACCAATTCGGAGAAGATCCCACAAAAATTTCCGTCTGTTCTTCCTCATAGCCGAAATGTCTCCCCACCTGGATTCTTTTGTTCTTTCCGTAACAGCTTTTTTTCGACCAATAGGAGCGTTCCTCTTACATTGTGAAAACTCTCTCTACCAATCACAAGGTCCCTACCATTAAATTGCGTCGAAACATTGGCTCTTTTCTCCTTCCTAACGCGTTCCCGCCAGTCAGACGTTTTGTGCCCACGCCAATGTCAAAATACGTACGTTTTATCTCATGTGTGTACCACTCGCTGGACACGTGATCGAAAACGCGGCACTGGTCTTGTTTCATTTCAATTTGGAATCCCGAAATGCACTTTTCTAGAAGCTTTCTTTCCTGTCCTCCCTCAGATGGGCCATTATACTTACTCTCCCCATTTGAGTCACCTAGTCGGTCGTTGGCTTTCCGCCTGGGACAACCCTTTAAGTGGTTTCCGTGGTACTCCCTGCAGTGCGGCCTTGCCTCGTCGTCGTTCCTCTTAATTCCAAACTAAAACGCCTCTCGATGCTTTTTTCAGCTTCCGCTCTAACATGCATTGTAGGAACGGTGTGTTAATTACCGTCGATTGAATGTCATCCCTTTTTGCATTACATACTGCCGGGCAAATTTGCTCATTACGACCGAATTAGTTTAGGTGCCGTATTCACCTTCCCATTGCGATGTATGAAGCTCTCATGTAAGGTGCGAATCTGACCTTCATTTATTCTGCCACCTTACAATATAAGCACTGAATTACATAACACACAAATGAGTCATTTTCAAAATGCAGTTTGGCTGCCATTAATTAATTTACTATCGGTTGCAGTGTTATTTATCTCTTACTGTATCACTAGGTGCGATAGATTTTGGAAATTATTAACCCCAGTGGTTCCTTTTACATAACCTCTGCTCCAGGAAAGAAAATTAACGTATTAACTCTACTGTCAATCTCGCCAGCGAGTTTGTTGGTAATAGTATTTTTTTCTATAAAAGAGAAGGAAATCGTTAAATTTTGTGTTGGTTCTTGTTTCTTACGTGTGACTGTTTTATTAACTTTTGCTGCCAGTGGTTTGAGAACAAAAAAAAGTGTGCAAATAATTCTCTCCTAGGATGAGTTGCACGAAGATGAAGGGTGATGCTGAAATCTCTATCTCTTTGGGGTTGCTAAGATGGTGAAGTACCTTTCTGGACTTTAAGAGAATATACACCAAATTGCTTATATACGGTGGTACGTTATAAATTGGGTAGAACGAAATAGATTTTCTGAGAAGGAAAAGTTAAATCCCTGCAGTTTATGAAGGAACATCCAGATCTGACTAATTTTTCAGTTTACACACAATCTCCGTTTTTCGATATTTGATGACAGCAGTCGATATACAGTCGTGAGGAACAATCGTTTATTAAACGGATAAGACATGTAAGACAATTTCATTTCGTATGTCTTCACCCAAATTACGATTTTGTGATGAAAAGTAATGACTCAAAATTCCTTTATGAAAACTCTTAAGGCTTAGAAATGAAACAAATGTTACTAACAAATGGCCCTGAGCACAGTGGGACTTAACATCTGAGGTCATCAGTCCCCCAGAACTTAGAACTACTTAAACCTAACTAACCTAAGGACATCACACACATCCATGCCTGGGGCAGGATTCGAACCTGTAACCATAGCAGCAGCGGGGATCCCGACTGAAGCGCCTAGGACCGCTCGGCCACCACGGCCGGCTGTTACTAACATTATCCATCTTTATGCTTCACATCTTCATCTGCCGCAGATAATTTGTACTATGGAGATGTATAACGACACTATGGCAATGTGTAAGAAACAGCCTGTTGCAATCGAATTTTGAATTCAAAGATGTCTCCCACACATGCAGCACCCTCTACCCCAGCATGAAAATGCCATACCACAAACGAGGTTTGCAGCATCTGCAACAATCCGACGCTTTGGCATCACTGTCATCAATAATCCTCGACACAGACCCGACTTGGCACCATCCGATTTTCATCTTGCTCATTGACCACCTTCGAGAATTTCACTTTGATAGTGATGAAGCGGTGTCAGCAGACGTGAGGCTGTGCTTTGGTCAACAGTGAAACATTCTACAGCGAAGGTGTCAACAAACTGGTCTCTCGTTGGGAGAAATATGTTCGTCGCCAGGGAGATTATGTAGAGCAAACAGTAGGTAGACGTGAAGGACAACGGTGTAAAATGTTCATAACGTTTGTTTTATTTAAAATACTTCAAGAGTTTTCACTTAAGAAATTCAGAGGCATTTCTTTTCAGTATGACGACGTATTACTTAGTAATCAATCATCTCTCACCGTATTTCAGTAGAAACCCAATAATTTTAGTTACTTTGAATCACATGACTTTTTTTTCTGCCTTCATAAAACTTTTTCACTATCTGCTCGTAACTGAATCAGTCAATTCTCATTTCTAAATATATAAAGTATAAAAAAAAAAAATCTCACGACACTCTTCTTTTCTCACCGTCCTTCCACTTTGAACTGTCCCTTCCTCTGATTTTACGCATATACTAATCTCTCTGGGCATAGCACCCATACAACATAAATTATATTTACAGACACAGAAATTTACGTATTTCATGTAACACCGAAAATATTAATTACGGGAAAAGAAAGAGAATTATAAACAGAAACGCCAGAAACTTTCTGTCTCAGTTGGATTATAAATTCTAGTTCCTTCCTGGTTCAAAGAATTCAGCAATTCAAATGCTGAAATACGAATGCAAGTCACTAACTAAAGGTAACTTATTTTTCTTCTTCAAAGACTGACTCAACTTTGACATGCCCAAACTTAAGAGTTGTTTATGTGTGTCTGTTCAATTGCGTCACAGAATAGCTCTGTTCGTCATGATTTGGAGGACTTTACTGTGAGTACCCCTTTCCCTATATGCACCAAGACAGAAATGAGAGGAGTTATTCACTTGCTTTGCTGTGAATCGGCTGCATATGCGAAGATTCTTCGCAGGATGCAACTTTTGGAGAAAGGGGAAGAGATCGTGCATTCCGCCAACACTTCTTCTCGGGTGCCAACCTTTCATCTCGCAGCGGAGTGCTTGAACCCAACGTCTTCGATCGTGGAATGTAGCACAGTTTCTGTTTTTCCTTATAGTTTACCCCCTCCATGGATCTCTTTAGTAGTACAGAGGTTATTCAGCGATGTCCAGACACATGTCTTATTTTCTTTTCCTTTATTCTTGTTAATGTTGAACTACAACACCATTTGTCGTCAATTCTGAGAATAAGCTCATTCTACTTATATTTCCTCTTCATTCTGTAACATCACATTTCACACGAATTACCGATCGAGGTGGCGCAGTCGTTAGCACACTGGACTCCCATTCGGGAGGACGACAGTCCAAACACGCGTCCGGCCATCCTGATATAGGTATTCTGTGATTTCGGCAAATCGCTTCAGGCAAATGCCGGGATGGTTCCTTGGGAAGGGCCTTGCCGATATCCTCCCCATCCTTCCCTAATCCGATGGAACTGATGCCCTCGTTGTTTCGTCCCCTTCCCTCAAATCAACCAATCAACTAAACAAACGAACCGATTCTCACCTTTTATATAAGGAAATGATTGACTGCTACTCACCGTAATGATGACACCATGAGTTGCAGGCAGGCACAACTAAAAGATACTTGTACATACAGCTTCCACACATAGAAGTAAGTATACCTAACGTACACATAACCGAACCGCAGGAGATGGCGGTCATGTGAGTGTGAGATAAGCTTGTCTGTATGAGTGAATGTGTCTGTGTTTGTGTGTGTGTGTGTTTGTGTGTGTTGCAAGGGGGCTTAAGTACAAAGAAAAGACTAATATTAATGAATACATGCAATAATTTTACTAGCTGTGTGACCGGTTACAGAGTCTCGTAACCGTTTGGCCCCGACTAGTATTAGCACGCAATCTAACTGCATAAAATAAAAATAAAGAATGACAAGGAACTTCCATTAACACAATTGATTAATTAAGTCCCCTGCAACTATAAAAGCTACGAAACAACAAAGCACAAGAGTAACTGTTCTGTGTGTGGTAGTGTGACTCAACGTACATGTATCTGGCTCGGTTCTTTCTCAATACGACAAAATACTTTAAACACCATTTACAATGAACTAATTGACGAACCAGAAATATTATAATTGCACATAGAAACCAGAATTACAAGTGTAATAAATGAACACGAGCCAGATGCTTTGTTGACTGTACCTGTGAGCGAGAGGGATTGTTGTTAAAGAAAACTGTAATACCTTTTTACCTCATTATACGTTGACGAAAATATTCCATTACACTAGCATCATAAATGAAAAGCCTATCTCCTTTCTCAAATATATTCTGACAATTGCATCTTCTTCCAACTATACAGTACACCAACCGAACAATACAACATTTCAGTCAACACTCAGATCGTCTACTCTTTCGCCCAACAGAACAACTACTGTCGTCGATATCCTCTGAACTACTACTGCCCAGTGGAGGCGGCGGAATAATAATCTTAGACGCAATCTCTGGCGCTGTGACTCAGTGTAACCAACTTTCAGTGTGTTGTGTCTGCGTGTGTGTTTGTGTGTATGTCTGTGTGTGTGGGTTTCCTTTTCTGAAGAGGCTTTGGGTGAAAGCTATATGTGTAAATGTCTTTTTGTTTTGCCTGCCTACAACTCAGCGTGAAATCTTTACAGTGAGTAGCAGTCTGTCTTTTCCTTACATTTGGTCATACTCCCACCTAGGTTTTTCATTGTTCGATTATCATCTTTTCTGGTTTTCCTTGCTGTCCATGATTCACTTCCATACAATGCTGTGCTAAAACGTCTGTTCCCCAAATTCCTCTTTTACATTAAGTGAGACTTCTTTTAGCGATGAATATCCTTTCTGCGTGTGCCAGTCTACGACTTGCTCGCTTCTTACTTCATCCGTTATGTGTTATTTTTACTTGCACGGTGGCAGAATTCGTTCTTTTTGTCTGTGAAGTGGTCTCCCATCGAGAGTATCATTTCTGATACTGCTCATAAATTTTACCTTTCTTTGGTTTACTGGTGGGTCACATTCTGCGTTCAGTATGTGCTATAGTATGGACAGGTACTGTAGTTCTTCCTCACTTTGACAAACAGTAGGAGTGCCGTCAGCAGATCTTGTCATTAATACCCGCATTTTAGTCCAGTCCTCAAGTTTCATATCCTTATGGGTTCTTCGATGTACATGTAGAAAAGAGAGTGAGAAAACCACTTGTAATTTACAGCTTAGTGAACGAAATGCTTACCAGTGGATAGACTATTATAAAAGTAATGTGTATCTCTCTGCAGTAAAGAACATTCGGGTGAGAAATCCACATCGGTAACTGGCATGAACCGCAGAACAGCTCACAATGGGACCCTACCAACTTCGTCTTACCGAACTGATTGATATTGACTGCAGCTGTACGGCACGACTAGCAATTTAACTATATGTAAACAGGAAGACGGAACTCTCAATAGTTTTTGGGAAAATCGAATTTTTAGGTTTTAGGATTTCTTATATACTTTGCAAGTTCACTAGCATTCAATGAGTCCGCAGGCGAGCAAGTAAGTTCCCAGTTTCATAAGTGCGAGGTTGCTCATTTCTTATGAGCTATCATCAACCAATATGCGATGATATGCTGCGATGTGAGTGGCGCACCGTAAATCTTATGACGACAGACAACCAACGCTGAATTTAAATCAAGTTCGTTTTGCAATGACACTTTGTAATAATTATGGTGTTCTGTGTGAGTGAAACGGCGCTATAGGTTACCCCCGATGTTACTCAACCTGTACATCGAGCAAGCAGTAAAAGTAATAAAGGAAAAATGGTAGACAGAAATGTTCTTTGTTTTTTCCAACTTAACGGACTTCCACACACATTCTGACAACTGCTTAATGTGCTCAGTATGGACTGTGACCACCTCTGGCAGCAATACAGGCATGGCAACGACGAGACATGTTGTGAATTATGTTATCAATCTCATTTTGACGCAATAACGCCCATTCCTTGTGCAGAGCTGCTCTCAAGTCTTGGAGAGTGGTTGGAGGAAACTGACGTCATGCAACCATTCCACGCATTCATCCCAGACATGCTCTATGGGATTCAAATCGGGAGATCAGCAAGCCCCGCCTTGGGTGCAATATTTTCCGTTTCGAAGAAAACATGCTCTATGAGGTCGAAAATTATCGTCCATCAATACAAAGCCTGCGCCCACAGCACCTAGCAATGACCACACATGAGATCGCAAGATCTCGTGACGATACCTGACAGCAATTAAACCTTGCCAGTTCATCTGTACAATTTCATGAACAGGTGTTCATGTGGTTAACATAATCCCTATCCAAACTTTTAGCGATCCCTCTCGATATCGGTCTCTCTCCGCAGTGCCTGGATCCCTAAATCGAGTTCCACTTTCCGTCCAGATGAGAATCCGTCGAGAATCGCTCTGTAAGCCAAATCGGGTGTCACCTACCAAAAGAACACTGGCTCAGTGCTGGACTGCCCAAGTGACATGTTGACGGATCCAGTCTAGATGTTCCCTTCTGTGACCACGCCTCAGGGGTACACATACAACAGGTATCCGACATTAAAGACCACTCTGCCAAAGCCATCAGTACGCTGTTTTCCTCGATACAACACGTCCAGTGGATGCTAAGGGGTTAGATCCAGTTGCTGTGCATTAATAAGGTGATACCGTCGTGCCAAATAACGGTTCTCTCTTCGTGATGCCACGATACAGTTTCGGTGTCTATAAACCGTCAGCACACCCATGAAACAACAGAACGATTCACATTAAGCTTTCGGGTCACATCAGTTTGCGTGTGTCCTGCCTCCATTCTTCCTATGGTTCTCCACTTCAGAGAGTATGGTAGGCATCTTTCGGTGCCATACTCCACTGTTTGTGACTGTACGAGTATACACAGTAACTATAGCAACTGTGGTTGAAGGACTGTCCGTCAAAAACGACCTCGTTAGATAAGTGCCCTGATGTCATCGGTGGCGTGGTTGTCCGTTACTGGAATGCCACCTTCCATGCCGAAAACGATTGTACGGACATCTGTTGACAGTTTGTATGATTATGATGTGAATTGAGCTGAGAAGGGGGACGCAGCGGTTTGTTGCTTTAATTTTGGACACCAGTGTAGATTTATACAGTACATTATGGTCATGACGATAAGAAATTTTCTGATCATTATGCCAGAAATCTGGCAACTATGCAGGCAGTGCCAGTATGCCTCAGCTAATACGACAACAACTCACCATTTCAACGTAATGCAACTGGCCTAGAATGGAGGGGGTGGAGAAGTTGAGAAGACCAGGCAAAAAACGCAGCCAGTGCTGAAAAAGGCTTCTGCCATGACATCGCAGCGAAGAGTTAGGGACCTTACAGCACTTATACACTGATATACTATGACCACTGCCCCCCCCCCCCCCCCCCACGGCGATGGATGCCACCCGGTGACGCTGGCGGCACGTGACGTGTTAACAAAAGTATATAAGAAGTACACACACGAACAGGGCATCACCTTAGCGAAGATGTGGTCTGCAAATCCGGAAATCCATTGAGGTAATCGACTCTGACAAAGGGCAGATTATTTTTATGCAGAACCTGTGAACGAGTATCTCAAAAACGGCTAACATGATCGACTGTTCACGTGCTACTGTCGTGAGCATCTAAGAAAAGAGTTAGAAGGACAGTGACACAACCATTAGGCGCCTGTTAGTTGGACTTCAACGACTCATCACAGAACGTGGGGTTAGGAGGTTTGTCTCCACTGCAAATTAGGATAGATGGTGATCTGTGGCATCTCTGCCAAAGAGCTCATTGCTGGCGGACACACACGTGTATCGGATCACATTGTTCATCGTGCACTTTTGAAGATGGAGCTCCGCAGCAGTCCCCCCCCCCCCCCCTCCTCCCCCCAACGTGCTCATATGTCGACACAACTATACCGCCAATTAGGCTTTCAGTGGCCACGGGCTATCGGGATTCGACCGTAGAGCAATGGAAACGTGTCGGCTCTTCGGGTCAATCATATTTTCGCTGCATTAGGTCGACCGAGCGAGGTGGCGCAGTGGTTAGCACACTGGACTCGCATTCGGGAGGACGACGGTTCAATCCCGCGTCCGGCCATCCTGATTTAGGTTTTCCGTGATTTCCCTAAATCGCTCCAGGCAAATGCCGGGATGGTTCCTTTCAAAGGGCACGGCCGATTTCCTTCCCCATCCGCCCCTGATCCGATGAGACCGATGACCTCGCTGTCTGGTCTCCTCCCCCAAAAACCAACCCACCAACCAACCAACATGGTCGTCTCCGCTAACGCCGTCATCGAGGTGAACGGCGGATCGAAACGAGCAGCGTTCCACGGACACAGGCTGGTGGGAGCAGTGTTATGCTATGGGAGACATTCTTCTGCGCTTGCAGAGGACCTGTGTTAGTAACTGAAGACAGCTGTGAACCAGCTGCATCCCTTCATGCTTGAAGTCTTCCGCGACGGCGATGTCATCATTCAGCAGTACAACAGTCCGCGTCTCGGAGCCAGAACCGTATTGCAGTGGTTTGAAGAGCACTGTAGTGAACTCACTCCCTGAGCGACCAAATTCTCGAGATATAGATCCTATGGAAACCGTCTGGGTCGCTACGGGCGCCATGAACGCCTACGCAAATCACAGGCTCGCTATTTGGGCTAGTTACGTGACTTGTGCTTAGACATCGAATGCCACATACCTCCACAAACCTATCAACAAACTATCGGATTTCTGATACGCAGAATAAGTGACGTATTTCCATCCAATAACGGGCAAGCAAGCTTTTAAGCAGCTGGTCGAAGTGTTTCGGCTCATTAATGCAGGTCTCACACCTATGCTATCTATGGTCGTTACGTGATGCAGAAGTCTTGTACAGGGTGCTGAACACAGCATGATATCCACTGAGCTATTGGTCACTTTCATAGAAGCAACAAACTGACTGTCTCATATGCAGACCAATTAGGTGAACTGCACCATTGAAGATGGTATTCACTGACCATACATAATCTCTATGGTTTATCGCTTTGTGCTGAAATTCAGTGATTGACTACACTGCTTCTGTTAAGTGATTTAGTCCTATCTTCATGTCCATCAAGGTGAATCCTACTCTCCTCAGCCCGGCCAATGTTTCTTTGCATGTACATAATAGCCAGAACATCCAGATGGCCCAGGTGAATGGAATTGCCACAAAACAGAAAATCTTCGTCGTACTCGCCTCAGTCAACTTTTCATGCAGCTTTTTAAGAATAACACACATAAAATAGACTGGGACCCCATCAAGTTCAAAGCTCTTCGATACACGAAAATCAAGCCTCGTGTCACGCCTTAATTGTTATTTCTGTCTATATTCATCATAGTATACACAATGTGATCAAAAGTATCCGGACACCCTCAAAAACATACGTTTTTCATATTAGGTGCGTTGTGCTACCACCTACTGCCAGGTACTCCATGTCAAAGACCTCACTAGTCATTAGATGTCGTGAGGGAGCAAAATGGGGGGCTCCGCAGAACTCACGTACTGCGAATGTGGTCAGGTAATTGGGTGTCACTTGTGTCATACGTCTGTACTCGAGATTTCCAAACATCCCGAGATCCACTGTTTGCAATGTGATAGTCGTGTGTAGTGCCAACAGTAAAATTCGGAGGCGGTGGTGTTATGGTGTGATCGTGTTTTTCATGGAGCGGACTTGCACTGATTGTTGTTTTGCGTGACACTATCACAGCACCGGCCTACACTGATGTTTTAAGCACCTCCTTGCTTCCCACTGTTGAAGAGCAATTCGGGGATGGCGATTGCATGTTTCAACAAAATGAAACACTTGTTCATAATGCACGGCCTGTGGCGCAATGGTTACACGACAGTAACATCCTGTAATAGACTGGCCTGCACAGAGTCCTGACCTGAATCCTACAGAACACCTTTGGCATGTTTTGGAACGCCGAATTTGTGCCAGGCCTCACCGACTGACATCGATACCTCTCCTCAGTGCAGCACTCCTTCAAGAATGGGCTGCCATTCCTCAAGAAACCTTCCAGCACATGACTGAACGTATGCTTGCAAGAGTGGAAGCTGTCATCAAGGCTGAGGTTGGGTCAACACCATACTGAATTCCAACATTATCGATGGAGGGCACCACGAACTTGTAAGTTATTGAGAGCCAGGTGTCCGAATACTTTTGATCGAATACTGTAATTCGCAGCACACATTCTTGCTTCAAATATTTCCAAGTGTCCTATGGGAGCCCCGGTGAATTTCCGCTACCGAATAATGCTGCTCTCACCTGCTAGCGTCCATACTGCAGTGCATGTTTGATCAAGGGTTTGCCTGTAATACGGCTTATCCAGACATGATCATCGATTTGTTATAAGACAAAATGTGATCATTCGATCGGAGGACACATTTTCATTGATTCACCACCCACTCTCGATGATCCTGTGCTCTCAGCAACCATAAATGAGTATTGAGGATTTCACTGGGCCATCATAGTTACACGCTTAGGGGCTACTGCTGTTGAGCTTCATGATAAGCAGTCAGCGCAGAGACGTGTACTCCGAAACACTATACCAGGATTGTACTCTGTCCGTAGATATGGCACGGATCTCCACTTATGCTCCTTTACATAGAGGGAAAAACTCCGACCTACATGGTGTGGGCGATGCAACACTTGTCACATATTGGTGGTTTCACCATTCTTCAACAACATTACAATGATGCTCACGACAATTCCGAAGTGCTCATTGCCATTTACCAGGCAGTAGCAATCTGATCCATGTCAAAGTCGCTTTAATCAATTTCCGGATTTGCTTCTTTATCGTCAATAGAACGTTTCCAAGTTCGCCTATGCTCCGCTTACGTACTTTCCTTACGGTGCGACGTGTCCATAACACCACCAAGCGGCATTTTTTTTTTTTTTTTTTGGATCATCATTGCATCTTCCAGTTTATGGTATGAAAAGCAGATCAAATCTACTAATACATGAAATGTATTTGCAACTGTTAATATGAACTACCATCATCTGTATAGCGGAATCACGACAATGAAAATTTGTGCAGGACCCGGACTCAAAACGGGAATTCCCGCCTATCGCGAGCGGTTGCCTTACCATTTCACCATCCGTGAACTCTTCACGGAACGACCCAAACTTCCACTATGGAGTTAACCATGTGTCTAAAGCCTGCACTAGAAGATCCATAACGTATATTCCTGTCCAGGAAAGATATTTTAATTGAAAGCAGCTTGCCCGCTGACACCATGAAAGCGACTTTAAATTAAAGTGTCTCCCAAAACATTCAACAACATAGGTCGCTTAAATATCCTTTAATTACACGACAAACAACCGGTTTCGACAGACTTTGGTGTCATCTTCGGGTCTTACAAAGCCTTTTTGCTACGAAACCCGTTCATTTTACGTTGGCCCTCACGCCAAGTTGTCATATGAATGAAAATCAGCGTAATGTAAAAGGTTTATCACAACTAAAATATAACATCTTGTGCAAAAAGGCCATATAAACTGAAGAGTCAAAAAAACTGGTACACCTGACTTTTAACGTGTAGGGCCACCGCGAACACGCAGAAGTGCCGCAACGTGACGTGGCATAGACCCGACTAATGTCTGAAGAAATGCTGGAGGCAACTGACACCATGAACCCTGCACGGTTGCCCATAAATCCGTAAGAGTACGAGAGGGTGGAAATCTCTTCTGAACAGCACGTTGCGAGGCATCCCGGATATGCTCAATAATGTTCACATCTTGAGAGTTTGGTGGCCAGTGCAAGTTTTTAAATACAGAAGAGTATTCCTGGAGCCACTCTGTAGCGATTCTGGACATGTGGGGGTGTCGCATTGTCTTGCTGGAATTGCCCAAGTCTGACGGATTACACAATGGACTTGAATGGATACTGATGGGCAGACAGGATCCTCGTGTACGTGTCACTTGTCAGAGTCGTATCTAGACGCATCAGGGATGCCATATCACTCCAAGTGCACACGCCCCATTCAATTACAGAGCCTCCTACAGCTTGAACACTCCCCTGCTGACACGCAGGTTCCATGGAGTCATGAGGTTGTTTCCATACCCGAACCCCCCCAACTGTTCGATACAATTCGAAACGAGACTCGTCCGACCAGGCGACATATTTCCAGGGTCCACGCGAGGCGTAAAGTGCAGTCATCAAGGGCACACGAGTGGGCCTTCCGCACCGAAAGCCCATATCGCTGATGTTTCGTTGAATGGTTCGCATGCTAACATTTGCAGATGGCTCAGCATTTAAACAGCAGCTGTTGGCGGAAGGGTGGCACTTCTGCCACGTTGAACGATTCTCTTCATTCGTCGTTGGTCCCGTTCTTGCAGGATCTTTTCCGGCCGCAGCGATGTTTAACCAAATTTATTCACGGTATACTCGTGAAATGGTCGTACGGGAAAAGCCCCTAATCACTGCTACCTCGGAAGTGCTCTTTCCCATCATTCGCCGACTATAACACGACGTTGAAACTCACATAAATCTTGATAACCTGTCATTGTAGCAGCAGTAACCGATGTAACAAATGCGCCAGACGCTTGTGGTCTTATATAGGCGTTGCCGAACGCAGCGCCGTGTTGTACCTCTTTACATATCTTTTGATTTGAATACGCATGCCTACACCAGTTCCTCTGGCGCTTCAGTGTATAAATCGCTCACAGATGCATGTTACATCATAGAAACAAAGTACACAGTAGTACATCTGTTTACAGAAGCTGGACATATTCTGAACAGGGAAAATCCACTTTGAACAACATGTAAGGCACAACTGACAAGTCTGACACAGCAGCTGGACACATTCCAAACAGTGAAGATCCAGTTTAAACGGCATATAAGGTACTTATGGCAAATCAGTGTTCATTATACGCCATTAAACTGGATTCCTACAGTTTAGAATATGTCCACCTACAGTGTACTGTGTTTCTGTTAAGCAACATACAGCTGTGAGAAATTTATACGCTGAAAAGCCAAAAAAACTGGTACATGTGCCTGGTATCATGTAGGACCCGGGCAACCACGCATAAGTGCCTTAACACGATTTGGTATGGACTCGACTAAAGTCTGAAGAAATGCTAGAGGGAACTGGCACCATTAATCCTGCAAGGCTGTCCATAAATCCGGAAGAGTATGAGGGGTGGAGATCTCTTCTGAACAACATGTAGCATGTCAGCCCAGATACGCTCAATAATATTCATGTCTTGGGAGGTTGATGGCCAGCGGAAGTGGTTATATTCAGAACAGTGTTCGGGGAGCCATTCTGTAGAAATTCTAGATGTATGGGGTGTTGCATTGTCCTGCTGGAATTTCCCAATTCCTTCAGAATGCACAATGAGCATGGATGGAAGCTGATGATCAGACAGGGTGCTTGCGTACGTGTCACGTGTCAAAATCGTATCCAGTAGCATCAGGGGCCCCCATATCACACCAACTATGCACGCCTCACACCACTACAGAGCCTCCCCCAGCTGTAACAGTCCTCTGCTGACACGCAGGGTCCATGGATTCACAAGGTTGGCTCCATACCCGTAAACATTCGTCAGCTCGATACAACTTAAAACGAGACTCGTCCGACCAGGCAAATGTTTCCGATCATCAACAGTCCAATGTCAGCGTTGACGGGCCTAGGCGAGGCGTAAAGCTTCGTGTCGTGCAGTCATCAAGTCCATATCGCTGATGTTTCGTTGAATGGTTCGCACGCGGACCCTTGTTGATGGCCCAGCACTGAAATCTGGCGCAATTTGCGGAAGGGTTGCGCTTCTGTCACTTTGAACGATTCCCCTCAGTCGTCGTTGGTCCCGTTCTTGAAGAATCTTCTATACGAAAATTGCTGGGTATCTATCACCCAGTCTCACCAGTTGAGATACAAAATATGACCTCACCAGTTATGGACAAGGATCCGGTTCTGATATTTGTAAATATAGACCAATTTCAACGATAATTGTATCACGGATTATGATTGGATTCCTTTCTTTTACTTATTAAATTAGTATATCTGTAATGCACAATGTACCTTAAATGTGATTATTAACTACATATTTTTGTCATACACTTACCTCTCTGCAACAAATATTTCGACTCTAAAAATATGTAAATATTGTTAATGAACTACCGACTGAGTAGATTCTCCATTGAAAGTTGTGAAACTTTCATTTGCCGCAAACGTAATGAAAGCGTCTTTATAGTCAGCAAAGGTATAATCCTACCAAGGAGGAATAAAACTGTGAATCATGGACAGTGTACAATCATATTTCTGTTAAATGCTCCAGCTTTCGCTCATTCCGCGATCAATAACGTCTGATGGTACTATTGCGTAGTCGGGTATTGCCATTGTAATTTATTCTCCCGATAAGAATTACAGTTTACCACACTGTATTTTGTTTGTTAGGCATTTAATTTCTTGTTAATGTTTTCATAGCTTCACCAAGTTGGAAACTGGAAGTAAGTCCTCCAAGAAATTTTAAGCAAATCGCTCAAGTACTTTTGGAGTTGTTTAGTAACAACGTCTCTCCTGTATTTATATTAAAAATGTATAGCCTATATACACCCAAATGTTCACTTGTAGAAATTTAAATCCGCCAAGAACGATCAGAAATGTTTGATTGTAATCTTTCCCATTTATGTATTATATACGTATATGTTTCAAGTCAGATTACAATATCTTATGGAGGCAGTGATCTTCCTCTTCTCTTGAAATCAGAATGTGCAAAAGCATCAAGACTGGGCGGAATAAAACTGTAGATTTGCACAAAGAAACAAAGTCAATCTTCTATACACTTAACTATGTATTCCAGACTCATCGGTTCATGATAAGAACAATACTACCCAATTAGAACTATCCAGAGACTTTCTAACGTTGCACATTCACTAATATACGGAATGATGTCAGTGTGTTCACTATCCTCATAGATCCAGAACATTCGAGGGGTATCCGTATACATTTAACCCCACTAATATTTGCCCATCAAATATAAACTATCGTAACTAGAACGAATACAAGAAAGAAATCGAAACCTCATTTCCTCAGTACAGCACCTCATTACTTTTTCGTTCTCGTAGTCGCTTTCAACCGATATCATGCACGTCTGTTGTTCACAAAAATTGATGGCTTGCGTGGGTACGAATGTTTATGGGAGAATCGTGGACAAGTTTGAAATAAATCGGTGAAGAAATTTTCGAGATGTTTGCTAAGAACGTTTCCCTTTACATATTGGTATAGGTAGATTTTAGCCACTCAGAAACTTCGTGAAATAGATACATCCATGATCTTATATAGCACAGGAGCAGACGACATAGTGTTGACGATTCTGACACAGTAAACAAACAAACTTAGCCTCTGAAGAGGCCCATAATAGCTCGACACCGCTCATGGAAAAAACTTAAATCTACTTAAAAGTATCTGTTGCTGGCTGCGTTTCTCTCAACATTACTTGTTTTATTAATTTCTAGCAATGTAGCGCTCCCCGAACTCTTGTGCTTAGAGAAAAATCAGTCCCAGCGCCAAGGTTATAAATAAGACACGGAATCGTAAATCAGTTCTCATTTTCCGCGGGAAGTACGCTTCACATTTCTGTTCAATTTCCTGCCAGCACTCGAGTCTGATACTCCCTTATTAATGCAAATCTTAAGGTCTTTGTGAAGTTCGTGAATTGGACTAGCACCGCTTCTAGACAAAAGATCAATGGCTGTGTAATTTTGTGAGAAATAATTCTTGAGGCTTCAAGTATTTCATTGTAAACGGGAGCGCATCTTAAACCGCTCACGTAAAGAAAGCGACAAAAGACCAGTGGCATTGTTTTCTGCCCTCGCCTCCAGCGTCTCAAAGGGAATGTTCTCAGTTTACCGTTCTCAACAGGAGACTAATTAATTTCGAGAGGGAGACTTGGTACAGAAGGCATGAGCTGCTATGTATTCTCTTTCATTTACCGGCAGTAAGCTCTGTAAGTGTCTGTGTGGAACAAGCGAATGTATCTTGCGCTATCTCCAACAGTACGTATTCCCTGAGGGTCCATTTGTCTATTTCTTTTTAAACATAGCTGTTTTTCCAAGGCTGACATACATATTCTTACTGCTTTGTCTAGTCAGTTCTATTTATTATTTTATAATGTACCCACAGTCGAGTTCGAAGCTACAGAGCTCCATCTAGCGGAATAAAAATGCGGTGAAGCGAAGTATGTATATCAGTAGTAAACTCAGTTACGATGTTTTCGTATCACTTGATACACAGACCAGTGACCAGTTTCCTCATATTCAGGCAACACTCACTGCGGATGTGCTTAAGTTCCCGAACACTTGAGCATGCGGATGGAACCACGTGGCTTCGAAATCGAAGGAAATTAATAGAACTGTGTGGATAAAGAAATGAAAATCAGGAATACGTGGTACTTATTTTATTCCGTAAAGGTATTAGCAACAGATACCTCCATCTAAGTCAGTCACCTCAGATGCTACTATACCATCATTTTTAATTTCTTAATGTCTGTAGTAAAAGTAGCTTAGTTCTATTATCCATTTGTGTTAATGTGTGTTAGTTTGAGTTAGTGTTTCTCTTTTCCTTAAACGTTTGAGCCTGTGTGGTTTAATGTTAACGGAAGAACATTCCTATTGCTGATTAACATTATTCTGGGTGTTGTACCGCACCACTAACATGACGGCAACCACTTAAGTCTGCATCGTTGTTACATTGTTATTTTGAACCAGAGATTTGCGTTGTTGTTGACGTTGCAAGTGCTTAGTTCTCAATAATTAAATATTCGGGAAGAAATTATACAGCAATTTTGAAACCGCTCCTATTTTATAAATTTCAATCATACGCCGACAACGGTCCTTCGAGATCTGGCGGACTCAATGATGCACGATCTCTGAGCCACACCTTCAGGGGTTCCGTACCACTATACAGGGTGGGTCCCTAACATTCTAACATTACCACTGGAAAGAGCTCCCAAAACACAACAACCACTAAATAACCAATTCCGAAGACCGAAAGTGAGGTGAGTGACTGGCATAACTGATAAATACAACCCATTGACAAACGCATGGATGTATGATTTTCAACAGATACTTATGTTTTTTAAATGGTAACACTATTTTTAGCACAACACCAAAATAGAAAGAAATACTTAATCAATGCATTTTCTTACATTGTATAATGTTAATTACATCTAGAGTAATTTGTAACGTAAAGTTGACGCTTGAGTAACTCCTCAGCAGTTCAGTCGTGTGTATCGGAGAGGACCGAATTAATTAGGTATACTATAAGAACAGTAACGTAACGTAGTTACAGAGGAGACATGAACACCACGTTACGTCCACATGTTAACATTTTTATTAGTCTTTTTTGTCAGAAGAATACTGTACGGTACTGACTTGTTAGAAAAAATGAACATTAACATGAGATAGTAGTTTAACTTAAAAATTATTTTTTTTCAATTACAGGATGTAAAAGAGTGTGTCCTGACATCGCAGGTCAATAAATGTTCAATGTGGTGCCCATAATTTACTGCACATACACTACTGGCCATTAAAATTGCTACACCACGAAGATGTCGTGCTACAGACGCGAAATTTAACCGACTGCAAGAAGATGCTGTGATATGCAAATGATTAGCTTTTCTGAGCAATCACACAAGGTTGGTGTCAGTGGCGACACCTACAACGTGCTGACATGAGGAAAGTTTCCAACCGATTTCTCATACACAAACAGCAGTTGACCGACGTTGCCTGGTGAAACGTTGTTGTGAGGCCTCGTGTAAGGAGGAGATAAAGGTCGGATTGTAGCCTATCGCGATTGCGGTTTATCGTATCGCGACATTGCTGCTCGCGTTGGTCGATATTCAATGACTGTTAGCAGGATATGGAATCGGTAGGTTCAGGAGGGTAATACGAAACGCCGTGTTGTATCACAACGGCCTCGTATCACTAGCAGTCAAGTTAAAACGCATCTTTTCTGAATGGCTGTAACGGATCGTGCAGCCACGTCTCGATCCCTGAATCAATAGATGGGGACTTTTGCAAGACAACAACCATCTGCACAAACAGTTCGACGACGTTTGCAGCAGCATGGACTATCAGCTCGGAGACCATGGCTGCGGTTAATCTTGACGCTGCATCACAGACAGGAGCGCCTGCGATGGTGCACTCAACGACGAACCTGGGTGCACGAATGGCAAAACGTCATTTTTTCCTGGTTCTGTTTACAGCATCATGATGGTGGCATCCGTGTTTGGCGACATCGCGGTGAATGTACATTGGAAGCGCGTATTCGTCATCGCCATACTGGCGTATCACCTGGCGTGGTGGTATGGGACGCCATTGGTTACACGTCTCGGCATCCTCTTGTTTGCATTGACGGCACTTTGAACAGTGGACGTTACATTTCAGATGTGTTACAACCCGTGGCCCTACCCTTCATACGATCCCTGTGAAACCCTACATTTCAGCAGGATAATGCACGATCGCATGTTGCAGGTCCTGTACGGGCCTTTCTGGATACAGAAAATGTTCGACTGCTGCCCTGGCCAGCACATTCTCCTGATCTCTCACGAATTGAAAACGTCTGGTCAGCGGTGGCCGAGCAACTGGCTCGCCACAGTACGCCAGTCACTACTCTTGATGAACTGTGGTATCGTGTTGAAGCTGCATGGGCAGCTGTACCTGCGCACGCCATTCAAGCTCTATTTGACTCAATGCCCAGGCGTATCAAGGCCGTTATTACGGCCGGAGGTCGTTGTTCTGGATACTGATTTCTCAGGATATATGCACCCAAACTGAGTGAAAATATAATCACATATCACATCACGGTACACGTTCTCCTATAACGTAACCAACAGAAAGAAGTCTAAAGCTGTAAGATCAGGAGAATGGGCTGGGCAATTTTTGTGTCTGCCACTTCTCTCAAGGGTCAGCCTAGTGTTCATTGCAGAATGTGCAGGAGCACCATCGTGTTGAAACCACATACGTCTACGTGTTTCCAGAGGGACATTTTCTAGCAATATTGTCAGATCATTTTTTAGACACTCCATGTCTTTTGCAGCTATTTTGGTGCCTTCAATGAAATGAGGACCAATGAGATCGTCGCCAATTACTCCGCACCATACATTTACATCCCACTTTCGCTGTCGCTCTACCTGTCGAAGCCGTCAAGGATTGCATGTTTCGTGAATTCACCGCACCGTCGTTTGCGAAACCTGCTTCTCCGGTGGACAGGTAGAACCGCAACGCATTCTCTGTCAATGCCCATTAGCAGAAATTCACTCGATTATTGAAGTCATCTCCATGTAGCTGCTGCTGCAACGACACATGATACGGGTGAAATTTGTGGCGATTAAGTATGCGCAATACACTACTTTGACTCATTGCACTGCCTCTAGCGATGTAACGTTAATTAGTGCGTGGGTTCACGGCAACAACAGTTAAATCACCAACCGAAACTGCTTCTCATAAGATGGGTTTGTTACGGACCCATTTGAGTGTTATGACCATACGAGTTGCATACAATTGTTTGCAGATTGAAAATGTGCGTTGGACGATCTCTGTCCGGGTACCTTTCTGCATACAACCCGCAGGTTGCAGCTGCATATTGTCTACACTCACAGTAGATGAGTATCATCGCTGCCTATTCAGAGTTAGAATAAACCATTTTCACACTTTTTACAACACTGTACACACTGTTGTACATGCGACCTTCTGACGTTCCTACTGCACGTACTTCTATTCTCACTTGTGTACAGTACACTATTACAGACGTCCGGTAACAAAGTGTGCAACAGTTATTACGAGTTGTTGTTGCTGTGGTCTTCAGTCCAGAGACTGGTCTGATGCAGGTCTCCTTGCTACTCTATCCTGTGCAAGGTTCTTCGTCTCCCAGTACCTACTGCAACCTACGTCCTTCTGAATCTGCTTAGTGTATACATCTCTCTCGCGTTCATCTAGAAAAGATAACCTGAAGATGCCTAAATGAGGCCAAACGAGTCGTTGAAAAATAAAAAACTAAAATTGCAACCAAGACTGTTTTTAACCAATACTGTTAAGCACTGGTTTGCTGTATGCCACATATGGATTGGAAGGTCACTATATTCTTCTTGAAGTCTGAGGGTATTTCGCCTGTCTCATACATCTTGCTCACCAGGTGGTAGAGTTTTGTCATGGCTGGCTCTTCCAAGGCTGGCATTAGCTCTAATGGAATGTTGTCTACTCCTTGGGCCTTGTTTCGACATAGGTCTTTCAGTGATCTGTCAAATTCTTCACGCAATATCATATCTCCCATTTCATCTTCATCTACGTCCTCTTCCATTTCCATAATTCTGCCCTCAAGTACATTTGCATGCGCAGACCTTCCTTATAGTCCTTCCATCTTTCTGCTTTCCCTTGTTTGCTTAAGACTGGTTTTCCATCTGAGCTCTTGATATTCATACATGTGGTTCCCTTTTTTCCAAAGGTCTCTCTAATTTTCCTGTAGGCAGTATCCATCCCACCCATAGTATTATTTGCCTCTGCATTCATACGTTCGTCCTCTAGCCATCCTTGCTTAGCTATTTTACATTTTTTGTCGATCTCATTTTTGAGACATTTATAATACTTTTCACCTGCTTCACTTACTGCGTTTTTATACACTCCTGGAAATGGAAAAAAGAACACATTGACACCGGTGTGTCAGACCCACCATACTTGCTCCGGACACTGCGAGAGGGCTGTACAAGCAATGATAACACGCACGGCACAGCGGACACACCAGGAACCGCGGTGTTGGCCGTCGAATGGCGCTAGCTGCGCAGCATTTGTGCACCGCCGCCGTCAGTGTCAGCCAGTTTGCCGTGGCATATGGAGCTCCATCGCAGTCTTTAACACTGGTAGCATGCCGCGACAGCGTGGACGTGAACCGTATGTGCAGTTGACGGACTTTGAGCGAGGGCGTATAGTCGGCATGCGGGAGGCCGGGTGGACGTACCGCCGAATTGCTCAACACGTGGGGCGTGAGGTCTCCACAGTACATCGATGTTTTCGCCAGTGGTCGGCGGAAGGTGCACGTGACCGTCGACCTGGGACCGGACCGCAGCGACGCACGGATGCACGCCAAGACCGTAGGATCCTACGCAGTGCCGTAGGGGATCGCACCGCCACTTCCCAGCAAATTAGGGACACTGTTGCTCCTGGGGTATCGGCGAGGACCATTCGCAACCGTCTCCATGAAGCTGGGCTACGGTCCCGCACACCGTTAGGCCGTCTTCCGCTCACGCCCCAACATCGTGCAGCCCGCCTCCAGTGGTGTCGCGACAGGCGTGAATGGAGGGACGAATGGAGACGTGTCGTCTTCAGCGATGAGAGTCGCTTCTGCCTTGGTGCCAATGATGGTCGTATGCGTGTTTGGCGCCGTACAGGTGAGCGCCACAATCAGGACTGCATACAACCGAGGCACACAGGGCCAACACCCGGCATCATGGTGTGGGGAGCGATCTCCTACACTGGTCGTACACCACTGGTGATCGTCGAGGGGACACTGAATAGTGCACGGTACATCCAAACCGTCATCGAACCCATCGTTCTACCATTCCTAGACCGGCAAGGGAACTTGCTGTTCCAACAGGACAATGCACGTCCGCATGTATCCCGTGCCACCCAACGTGCTCTAGAAGGTGTAAGTCAACTACCCTGGCCAGCAAGATCTCCGGATCTGTCCCCCATTGAGCATGTTTGGGACTGGATGAAGCGTCGTCTCACGAGGTCTGTACGTCCAGCACGAACGCTGGTCCAACTGAGGCGCCAGGTGGAAATGGCATGGCAAGCCGTTCCACAGGACTACATCCAGCATCTCTACGATCGTCTCCATGGGAGAATAGCAGCCTGCATTGCTGCGAAAGGTGGATATACACTGTACTAGTGCCGACATTGTGCATGCTCTGTTGCCTGTGTCTATGTGCCTGTGGTTCTGGCAGTGTGATCATGTGATGCATCTGACCCCAGGAATGTGTCAATAAAGTTTCCCCTTCCTGGGACAATGAATTCACGGTGTTCTTATTTCAATTTCCAGGAGTGTATTTTCTCCTTTAATCAATCAAATTCAGTGTTTCTTTTGTTACCCAAGGATTTCTACTAGCCCTCGGCTTTTTACCTACTTCATCCTTTGCTACCTTCATTATTTCACCTCTCAAAGCCAACCATTCTTCTTCTACTCTATTTCATTCCCCTGTTCTTGTTAATAGTTCCCTAAAGTTCTCTGCGAAATTCTCTACATCCTCTGGTTCCTTCAGCTTGTCCAGGTCCCGTCTCCTTAAATTCCTATTTATTGCAGTTTCTTCAGTTTTAATCTACATTTCATAACCAGTAAATTGTGGTCAGAGTCCACTTCTGCCCCTGGAAATGTCCCACAATTTAATACCTGATTCCTATCTCTCTGTCTGATCATCATACAATCTATCTGAAACATACCATTGTCTCCAGGCATCTTCCACGATTCTTAAACCAAGTGTTAGCTATGATTAGGTTATGCTCTGTGCAAAATTCTACCAGGCAGCTTCCTCTTTAATTCCTTACCCCGACTCCATATTCACTTACTACTGTTCCTTCTCTTCCATTTCCTACTATCGAATTCCAGTTTCCCATGACTATTGAATTTCCTTCTTCCCTACAATCGAGAAAATTTCTCTTATCTCATCATACATTTCTTCAATTTCTTCATTATCTGAGGAGCTAGTTGGCATATAAACTTTTACTGCTACAGTAGGTGTGGGCTTCGTGTCTATCTTATCTACGATAATGCGTTCACTATGCTGTTCGTAGTAGCTTCTGCATCTTCCTATTTTTTTGTTCATTATTAAACCTACTCCTGCATTACCCATATTGAATTTTGTATTTATAAACTTGTATTCATTCACCTGACTAGAAGTCTTGTTCCTCCTGCCGCCGAAATTCACTAATTCTCACTATATCTAACTTTAACCTATCCAATTCCCTTTTTAAATTTTCTAACCCACCTGTCCGATTATGGGATCTGACTTCGGTTCTCCGATCCGTAGAATGCCGGGTTTCTTCCTTGTGATAACGACGTCCTCCTGAGTGGTCCCGGAATATTTTACCCAAGAGGACGCCATCATCATTTAACCATACAGCAAAGCTGGATGCCCGCGGGAAAAATTGCGGCTGTATTTTCCCCTTGCTTTCAGCCGTTCGTAGCACCAGCACAACAAGGCAGCTTTCGTTGATGTTACAAAGCCAGATCAGTCAATCATCCAGACTGTAGCCCCTGCAAGTACTGAAATCGCTGTGCCCCTCTTCAGGAACCACACTTTAGTCGTTAGTAATTTTCCTGATCATACTGTTGTAATGACTTCATCTTGCCAACTATAGATTGGGAGTCTAATGCTATCAAAACTGATGCCAGATACAGTGATTCGTGTGAAATTTTTCTGGATGTCTTGTTCGAAAATTCCTTCGGGCAGGCAATTAGAGAACCATCTGGTGAGGGTAACATCTTAGACCTCCTGGCACCAAACACACCTGAACTTATCGCATCACTTAATATAGAGGAAGGTATCAGTAGTTATAAGGCTGTGATAGCACGTAACGAATCTACTTAGAAAGAGTGACTGGACACAAATTTCAGCGTATCTGAGCAGTCAGCATCAAATATTCGGTGATGAGGATGAAGATGTGGGACTCAATTGGAAAAAAATTCAAATAACTAATGCAGTATGCCTTAGAAAAATATGTTTCGAGTAATGTTCTAAGGGATGGAAAAAACCCGCCGTGTTATAATAGCCGTGTTAAGAAACTGCTACAT
This sequence comes from Schistocerca piceifrons, assembly GCF_021461385.2. Classification (NCBI taxonomy): domain Eukaryota; kingdom Metazoa; phylum Arthropoda; class Insecta; order Orthoptera; family Acrididae; genus Schistocerca; species Schistocerca piceifrons. Next base: position 105,318,606 of record NC_060141.1, on the reverse strand, counting down.
AAACAAAGAGAACTTCACCGCAGATTCAAGAGAAGTAAAAACATAACTGACAAACAAAAGCTGAACGAAGCTAAAATGAGTGTAAGGAGAGCAATGACAGAAGCGTTCAATGACTTTGAAAGTAAAACTTTGTCAGCTGATCCGAGTAACAACCCTAAGAGGTTTTGCCGTATGTACAGTAAAATCCCCAATAGGCTCAAACTCATCTCTTCATTCACTCAGTGACCATACTGGCACCGAAACGGAAGATGACAGAGAGAAGGCTTAAATACTGAATTCGGTCTTCCAATACGGTTTCACCGTGAAAGATCGTAACACGGTCTCACCTTTCAATCGTCGTACGAACCTCAGAATGGCAACTAAAATCGCTTAGCTGTGGAAAGGCATCAGCACCAAATGAGATACCTATAACATTCTACAAAGATTGTGCAAAAGAGCTTGCTCCTCACCTAGCAGTAATACGTCGTAGATAGCTTGAGCAACGAATGGTATCTAGCGACTGGAAGAAAGCGCAAGTCACTTGCACTTTGAGGAAGGGCCGTAGGACAGATTCATACAAATATAGACCTATACTGTTGACGTCAATCTGTTGTAGACTTATAGACAAACTTTATGATCAAGAATTATGACGCTCTTGGAGAAGGAAAATCTCCTCTATAAAAATCAACATGAATTTCGCAAACAGAGATCCTCTGAAACTCAGCTCGCTCTGTTCCTCCATGCGATCCACAGCCTCGTAGACAATGGCGCTCAGGTTGATGCCGTTTTCCTTGAATTCACGAAGGCATTTGCCACAATCCGGCACTGCCGTTTAGTGAAAAAAAAAAACGAGCTTACATAGTTTCGGAACAAATTTGCGACTGGATCCAAGACTACTTCGCAAAAAGAACTCAACAAGTCGCTCTTAACGGAACAAAATCGACAGATGTAAACGCTTTTGTCGTATTTACGAGTTCCTAACCAGGATCGAATTTTATTATACCATCTGTGTGCTTTAATAGTTTAGTTTCTAGAGTTTCTGCATGTAAATTTAAAATCTAATAACCACAGTTCTCGCGTTTCCGTTTGCGTCAGAAAGTAAACCAATTTTGTGATATATTACAAGTTCCTTACCAGGGGCAAATTATTTAGTTTCACCCGAGTGTTTCGATAGTTAGGTTCTTGAATATCTGCGTATTACTAGACACAGTTCGTACGTTTTCGTCAGGGTGTATATTAGAGTTGCGCACCGCGGGCCGGTAGTCCGTTTATCCGCATAGTTTAGTTTTCCACGGTCTTTTGCGTCAGAGTCCTCCGATCGGTCCTCACTAGTGGCCAACCCAATTACTGCTCGCACTAAGGCTGACCCCTCACCTGTGGTCGAGTGGAAGGTCGCCCCAGGGCGAAGCAGGTGGCGAAAGACTTCGCAGGCGGCCGCACGTAAGGCCTCCCCACTTTGTCTGACAAACAGGTTATAGGTGCTGTCTGTGGCTGACACTGAGCCCGATGCTGTCGGCTACCCTATTTCAGAGGAAACCACTCAGCCTGCAAGATCCGGGCAATCGCAGCGGGTGGAATTATTGGTAGTTGGGAGCTCCAACGTTAGGCGCGTTATTGGTCCCCTTAGGGGCTTGGGTGACAAGGAGGATAAGAAAACCAATGTGCACTCCTTGTGCATACCGGGTGGAGTCATTACAGACGTGGAAAGGGTCCTCCCGGATGGCACGACGAGCACAGGGTGCAGCCAACTGCAGGTGGTTGCTCACGACGGTACAAATGATGTGTGTCTCTTTGGATCAGAAGAGATTCTCTCTGGTTTAGAGGGGCTAACAGAAGTGGTAAAGGCTGCCAGTCTTGCTTGCAAGATGAAAGCAGAGCTGACCATTTGCAGCATAGTCGACAGGACCGATTGTGGACCTCTGGTACAGAGCTGAGTGGTGGGTCTGAATCAGAGGCTGACTGTTCTGCGACCGTGTAGGCTGCAGATTCCTCGACTTGCCCTAAAGGGTGGTTGGGTTTCGGATTCTGCCAAACAGGTCAGGTGTCCACTATATGCTGGAGGCGGCTACACGGGTAGCAGGGGCTGTGTGACGTGGACTTGGCGGTTTTTTAGGTTAGAGGGTCTTGGGAAAACACAAGATAGGTTTCAGTCACAAAGGGTGTAGGCTGAACACAGGAAGAACATAGATACAGGAACCATTGATATAACTGTTGAAAATTGTCGTAGTTGGGAAAGTACCAGAGATCCAGGCGCTAATAGAAAGCACTGATGATCAAATCGTTACTGGCACTGAAAGCTGGCTAAAGTCGGATGTAAGCTCAGCCGAAATTTTTGCGAAGAACCTAACGGTGTTCCGAAAAGATAGGCTAAACACGGTTGGCGGTGGCGTGTTTGTTGCTGTTGGAAGTGGTTAAACTTGTCGCGAAATTGAAGTAGATACTTCATGTGAGTTAGTATGGGCAGAGGTCATTGTTGGCAACCGGAATTAAATAATAATTGGATCCCTTTACCGACCTCCTAATTCAGATGATACAGTTGCTGAAAGTTTCAAAGAAAACTAGGTCTGATTTCAAACACATACCCGACTCATACGATAATAGTTGGTCGTAACTTTAATTTACCCTCCATATGTTGGCGAAAATACATGTTTAATTCCGGAGGTACGCATAAAATATCATCCGAAATTGTGCCATTCGGAAGGACGACGGTTCAATCCCGCGTCCGGCCATCGTGATTTAGGTTTTCCGTGATTTCCCTAAATCACTCCAGGCAAATGCCGGGATGCTTCCTCTGAAAGGGCACGGCCAACTTCCTTCCCCATCCTTCCCTAATCCGATGAGACCGATGACCACGCTGTCTGGTCTCCTTCCCCAAAACTAACCAACCGAAATTGTGCTAAACGCATTCTCTGAAAATTATTTCGAGCAATTAGTTCATGAGCACACGCGAATAGTAAACGGTTGTGAAAACACACTTGACTTCTTAGCAACAAATAATCCTGAGTTAATAACCAGCATCAAAACCGATGTAGGGATTAGTGAACACAGGGTTGTGGTAGCGAGATTGAATATTGTAATCCCCAAATCCACGAAAAATAAGCGAAAAATATACCTATTCAAAAAAGCAGATAAATAGTCACTTGACGCCTTCCTGAGAGGCAATCTCCACTCATTTCAAATTAATAATACACTCCTGGAAATGGAAAAAAGAACACATTGACACCGGTGTGTCAGACCCACCATACTTGCTCCGGACACTGCGAGAGGTCTGTACAAGCAATGATCACACGCACGGCACAGCGGACACACCAGGAACCGCGGTGTTGGCCGTCGAATGGCGCTAGCTGCGCAGCATTTGTGCACCGCCGCCGTCAGTGTCAGCCAGTTTGCCGTGGCATACGGAGCTCCATCGCAGTCTTTAACACTGGTAGCATGCCGCGACAGCGTGGACGTGAACCGTATGTGCAGTTGACGGACTTTGAGCGAGGGCGTATAGTGGGCATGCGGGAGGCCGGGTGGACGTACCGCCGAATTGCTCAACACGTGGGGCGTGAGGTCTCCACAGTACATCGATGTTGTCGCCAGTGGTCGGCGGAAGCTGCACGTGCCCGTCGACCTGGGACCGGACCGCAGCGACGCACGGATGCACGCCAAGACCGTAGGATCCTACGCAGTGCCGTAGGGGACCGCACCGCCACTTCCCAGCAAATTAGGGACACTGTTGCTCCTGGGGTATCGGCGAGGACCATTCGCAACCGTCTCCATGAAGCTGGGCTACGGTCCCGCACACCGTTAGGCCGTCTTCCGCTCACGCCCCAACATCGTGCAGCCCGCCTCCAGTGGTGTCGCGACAGGCGTGAATGGAGGGACGAATGGAGACGTGTCGTCTTCAGCGATGAGAGTCGCTTCTGCCTTGGTGCCAATGATGGTCGTATGCGTGTTTGGCGCCGTGCAGGTGAGCACCACAATCAGGACTGCATACGACCGAGGCACACAGGGCTAACACCCGGCATCATGGTGTGGGGAGCGATCTCCTACACTGGCCGTACACCACTGGTGATCGTCGAGGGGACACTGAATAGTGCACGGTACATCCAAACCGTCATCGAACCTATCGTTCTACCATTCCTAGACCGGCAAGGGAACTTGCTGTTCCAACAGGACAATGCACGTCCGCATGTATCCCGTGCCACCCAACGTGCTCTAGAAGGTGTAAGTCAACTACCCTGGCCAGCAAGATCTCCGGATCTGTCCCCCATTGAGCATGTTTGGGACTGGATGAAGCGTCGTCTCACGCGGTCTGCACGTCCTGCACGAACGCTGGTCCAACTGAGGCGCCAGGTGGAAATGGCATGGCAAGCCGTTCCACAGGACTACATCCAGCATCTCTACGATCGTCTCCATGGGAGAATATCAGCCTGCATTGCTGCGAAAGGTGGATATACACTGTACTAGTGCCGACATTGTGCATGCTCTGTTGCCTGTGTCTATGTGCCTGTGGTTCTGTCAGTGTGATCATGTGATGTATCTGACCCCAGGAATGTGTCAATAAAGTTTCCCCTTCCTGGGACAATGAATTCACGGTGTTCTTATTTCAATTTCCAGGAGTGTATAAGTGTAGAGTCTCCCATAAGTCCAACCCCCCGTCCAAGTCGTGGGAGATGGGCAACGGCACAAAGTAGGGGATTGCCTTTAGGGGCGATGTACAGCGGGGACTTCGTGTGCCCCAGGACCGCTACGGTAGCTGAGAAGGCCCTATGGGAACCCTGAAACGTGACGGCTAACGGGGCTCTGGTGAAGCTGCGATAGGCCTAGCAAGCCAGTAGTGGATAAATCAACTGCTTTTAAAAAGGGAACATGCCTCGGATCACGGAACGGATTTAAAGGAAACCGACCAAGCAATGGAAAAGGATTACGAGATGGTTTACGGCTGGACACCTTAAACGTAAGGACTCTAACTGGGAAGTTAGAAGAAATTGTAGAAATGATGGAAAGGAGGAAATTGGACATCTTGGGACTTGCTGAGACTAGGTGGAGAGGAGTTGGTGAAAAACCACTAAGTAAAGGATGTAAACTGTACTGGATAGGGAATGAGAGGGGAAGAAATGGAGTGGCAATAGTGATCAGAGAGGGTCTGCAGGAGGAGGTGGAAGGTATCAATGATCGAATGATAAAAGCCAGAGTACGGGTGAAAGGAAAAAGCATTGAAATCATCCAAGCATATGCCCCACAGGTGGGGTGTACAAAAAAGGAGAAGGAGGAATTTGAAGATGACATGCAAAAGCAGCTAAATGGAGGAAATCAGATTATAATAGGGGACCTCAATGCACATGTTGGCACAGACAGGAAAGGATTCGAGGAGATAATGGGACCAGAGGGCTGGGGGAACCGAAATAGAGAAGGAAAATTGTTGCTGGAATTCTGCAAGAGGAATGGGCTGGCGATCGCAAATTCCTGGTACAAGAAAAGGAGTAGTCACAAAATAACTTGTTACAGTGGGGACTGGTCCAAAACTTCAGTAGTAGACTATGTACTAGTGGATAGGCAGATGATGAGCAGCCTCACAGATGTTAAGGTCATACCATCTGAGGCCTTAGACAGTGACCATCGGCTGTTGGTAGCCACCCTGAGAGAGAAAAAAGATAGGAGGGCAACAGATATACAGGAGAAAAGGTTGAAGACATGGATGCTGAAAGAGGATGAACGGAGGACCCAGTACCAGACACTGATCAGGAAGAAGCTGCCAAAGGAAGATCAGAGAACAGTGGAAGAAGAGTGGGGCGATTTTAAGAGGGCTCTAGTTGAGGCAGCTGTGTGCGGAAGAACTAGCACAAAGAGGAGAAGTAGGGAAACCCCATGGTGGAACAACATATGTAAAGAGGCAGTACTTCGAAAGAACAAAGCCTTCAGAGTATGGTTCCAGACCCGAACAGAGGAAGCTAGGGTGAAATATAAGGAAAGCAAGAAAGCGGCACAGACCATGGTAAGGGCGGAGAAGAAGAAGTGGATGGAAAAATGGACAAGAAGGTTAGAAGAGGACAGTGAAGGGAACAAAAAAGTACTTTACACCATGGTAAGAAATAAGAGGGACGACAGAAGCGAGTGCCTGAGGATCATGGATAATAATGGAAGAGTTGTGGAGGGAATGCATGAGCTCAAAAAGATTTGGAAGGAGTACTTTGAAGATCTGTTGAATGCCGCCAAGCGGGTAACTAACAGCGATGGAGAGCCTAAGGCAGCAGACGATTATAATAGTGGGGAAATTGATGATCTAACTTGGAATGAAGTGGAAGAAGCCATAAAGAGGATGAAAGGGGGCAAGGCACCAGGTTGGGACGAAGTAACAGTGGATATGATACGAGCAGCAGGAGAAGTAGGAACGCAGTGGCTATACAGAGTGCTGAGGGTGGTGTGGAAGGAGAACAGAATTCCTGAGGATTGGAAGAAAGGAATTATAGTCCCGATCTTCAAGAAAGGGGATAAAAGGAGATGTGAGAACTACAGAGGAATCACCCTGGTATGCCACTGTGGAAAAATCTATGAAAAGATGCTGGAGAAGAGAATAAGAAGCAGTATTGAAAGTAGACTGCAAGAGGAGCAATACGGTTTCAGACCGGGAAGATCAACAACGGACCTCATATTTGCGGTAAGGCAACTGCAGGAAAGGCACTATGAGTACGGGAAGGACTTAATCATGGCCTTTTTGGATATTGAGAAGGCGTATGACAGTATCTGTAGGGACAAGCTCTGGGATGTGCTGAACGAAAAAGGGATAGATGAAGAGATAACACGAAAAGTCAGAAAAATGTATGAGGGAAGTGAGAACTGTGTGAAAGTGGGGAGGGAACGTACTGCATGGTTCAAGCTGGAAAATGGGCTGCGACAGGGAAGTGCACTTTCGCCTTTATTGTTTATTATTGTTATGGATGAAATCCTACAGCAAGTATCAGCTGCAATTGGAGATCATAAAATGAAAGCAGTGCTTTTTGCCGATGACTTGCAAGAGCAGTTAGATGCATGGGAGGCAACGGCAGCACAATATGGAATGCATTTCTCTGCAAAGAAAAGTGAAATAATCGTCACAACAAGGAAGAAGAATAGGCCAAATGTGGATATAACTTGTGGAGGGGAAAAACTACAAGTGGTAGAGAACTTCAAGTACCTGGGAAGCGTGATTGAAAGTAAGGGGGGAAACGCAATGGAAATAAATGAAAGGTGCAGAAAAGCAGGGCAGTTCTACAAATGCATTAGGGGGCTTATTTGGAGCAAGGAGGTGCCACAGAAATCCAAGGGAATTATATACCGAACCTACTTTGTCCCCATATTGACATACGAAAGTGAGACATGGGTAATGCACAAAAGCGACAAAAGTAGAATACAGGCTAGTGAAATGAAGTTCCAGAGGAGCAGGTTGGGTGTAACAAGACAAGACAGATTGCGAAATTTGTATGTGAGGGAAAGGCTAAAGGAGGAACCAGTACAGGACAGGATAGAAAAATCAAGACTGCAGTGGTATGGACACATGAAGAGAATGGATGAGGGAAGAATTCCAAAGAGGATGTTTGATCTGCAACTGGAGGGGAAGAGGCCCAGAGGATGACCAAGAGATAGATGGGTGAAGGGAGTGAAGGAATGTGTGATGAGAAGAGGAGAGAACTGGACGAAGGTGGAAGAGGGGGAATGGTGGAAAGACAGAACACGATGGAGAGGCTTGTGTTCCCGACAGACCCAGCCAGTGGCTGGAAACTGTCCAAGATGATGATGATGATGAATATAAGTGTAGACCAGATGTGGCTTAGATTCAAAGAAATAGTATCGGAAGCAATTGAGACGTTTATACCAAATAACTAACAAACGACGAGCTGATCCTCCTTGATACACAAAACGAGTCAGAACACTTTTGTAGAAATAACGAAACAAACATGCCAAATTTAAACAGACGCAAAATTCTTAAGATTGGCGATTCTTTACAGAAGTTCGAAACTTAGAGCGGAGTTCAATGCGAGATGTCTATAACAAATTCCACAACGAAACTTTGTCTCGAAACCTCGCAGAAAATCTAAAGAGATTTTGGTCGCATGTGAAGTAAGTTAGCGGCAAGAAGAAATCAATGCCTTCTCTGCGCGATAACAATGGAGATCTATCGAGGACAGTGCTGCCAAAGCAGATTTACTAAACACAACCTTCCGAAATGCCTTCACAGAGAAGAAGAAGTAAATATTCCAGAATTTGGTTCGAGAACAGCTGCCAAAATGAGTAACGTAGAAGTAAATATCCTCGGAGTAGTGAAGTAACTCAAATCAATTGCAAGTCTTCTGGTCCAAACTGTATATCAATTAGGTTCCTTTCGGAGTAAGCTGATGCATTAGCTCCATACTTAACAGTCATTTACCACCATTCGCTCGACGAAAGATCCGTACCCAAAGACTGGAAAGTTGCACAAGTAACACCAATATTCAAGAAAGGTTAGTAGGAGTAATCCACTAAATCACAGGCCCATATCGTTAACGTCGATATTCAGCAGGATTTTAGAACATATATTGTTTTCGAACATTATAAATTGCCTCGAAGGAAACGATCTATTGACACACGGTCAACATGGGTTTGGAAAACATCGTTACTGTGAAACACAACTAGCTCTTTATTCACATGAAGTGTTGAGCGCTATTGGCAAGGGATTTCCGATCGTTTCCGTATTCCTGGATTTCCAGAAGGCTTTTGACACTGTACCATACAAGTGGCTCGTAGTAAAATTGCGTACATGTGGAATATCGTCTCAGTTATGTGACTGGATTTGCGATTTCCTGTCAGAGAGGTCACCGTTCGTAGTAATTTACGGAAAGTCATCGAGTAAAACAAGTGATTTCAGTGTTCCCCAAGGTAGTGTTATAGGCCCTTTGCTGCTCCTTATCTATATAAACGATTTGGGAGACAATCTGAGCAGACGTCTTCTGTTGTTTGCAGAAGACGCTGTCGTTTATCGAATAATAAGGTAATCAGAAGATCAAAACAAACTGCAAAACACTTTAGAAAAAATACCTGAATGGTGCCAAAAGTGGCAGTTGCCCCTAAATAGCGAAAAGTGTGAAGTCATCCACATGAGTGCTAAAAGGAACTCGTTAAACTTCGGTTACACGATAAATCAGTCTACTCTACAGGCCGTAAAGTCACCTGAATACCTAGGTATTACAATAACGAACAACTTAAATTGGAAGAAATACATAGAAAATGTTGTAGGGAAAGCTAACCAAAGACTGCGTTTTATTGGCAGGGCACTTAGAAAATGTAACCGACCTACTAAGGAGACTGCCTACACTACGCTTGTCCGTCCTCTTTTAGAATACTACGGCACGGTGTGGGATCCTTACGAGGTAGGACTGACGGAGTACATCGAAAAAATTCAAAGAAAGGCAGCACGTTTTGTATTATCGCGAAATATGGGAGTCTCAGAAATGATACAGGATTTGGGCTGGAAATCATTAATAGAAAGGCGTTTCTCACGAAATTCCAATCACCAAATTTCTCCTCCTAATGCGAAAATATTTTGTTGACACCGACCAACATAGGACGGGACGATCACCACGATATAATAGGGGAAATCAGAGCTCGTACGGAAAGATATAGGTGTTTATTCTTTCCGCCCTCTATACGAGGTTGGAATAATAGAGAATTGTGAAGATGCTACGGACTTAAATGTGATTTACAGAGTGTCCATGTAGATGTAGATGTAGTTGTAATATCCTGTGTACCCCAAGGAAGTGTGATAGGACCGTTGGTGTTTACAATATAAATAAATGATCTAGTAGAAAGCGTTGGATGCTCTTTAAGGCTGTTCGCAGATGATGCGGTTGTCTATAACGAAGCAGCAACGGTGGAAGGTAGTAACGATTTGCAGAACGACCTCCAGAGAACTGAATGGTGCAGGCTCTGACAGTTGACCTTGAACGTAAATAAATGTAAGATATTGCGCATACATAGTGTAACGTTCCCTGGCAAACTCACACATTAACAAACTGAAATTTATTTGTACCATATACGCCACTCTGAGCAATTTGTATATAATGTAATTATTTAACAAAAAATATTATTGAATTTTGTGTAAAAGACATTTGTTATTATTGTAATATTTTTTGTAGTAATATTCTCTCTGTATTTAGGATGGTAATATTTCTATATTAAATATGTAATTGCGAAATGTGTCAATATCTGAGATATCAGAGATAAATTCAGCCAGAGGGAAATAATGTCGTGAAATTACAAAGAAATGTTAATAGTCAGCAATACTATAAAAGCACAATGCACTATGTATTCTTTGGTCTTCCTCGTTTAGAGCTGAAAGCGGTAGGAAGCTGTATCGATGTTTTTGGTGAATGGGTAGACGTCATTTGTCTGTATCTAGATTTAGCCGCCATTGAAGGAGAAATTACGAACTAATGTGAGTTGAATTATTGCTTGATCTAAATATATCAGAATTTATAAAACGTGTGTATTATTAATGTAAATTAGCTTGCCCATGTCATCTATAATATTTCTTTAAAGAGTTTTCAGCATTTTTTAGCGGTGTTGCTGGGCTGTGCCGCGACCGATCGATTTGCAGCGGCGGCACATTTAAAAAATTGTTCCGCTACAGGAAAAATCAACCAAACCCGTAAATCGGGAACAGATAGATAAACATTAACAATGAACTAAGAGAATGTTCTTCTTTTACAGCGATCCAGAGACTGAGTGTTAGGAGATTTTAAAAAATAGTTACACATTTGTGCATTCTTAGACGGATAGTTAACATTGAAATTTAACAATTTTGGTTCTTTCAAATAACTTTAATGTATAGTGAAGTAGGTTTGATCAGTGATAATTAAATGTCGGCTTGGTAATAATTAACCATTTTCTGTTAATAGTGATAATCTTGTGTTCAAAAGCTAACGCCGGGAAAGAATTCAGTAAAAATATTTAACAAAAAAATCCACTGCATTTAGAAAATGTGTGCCAAGGCCGAATGATGTAAAAAAAATTAATTTTCAACCAAATATTCTTAATCAGTTAATATGAGTTCACGTAATTTTTAAATGTACGTAATTCTTTTGAAAGCGAAAATTTTTATTACCACACGTAAATAAGAGAGAGGTTCTACAACAAAGTTCGCACGCAAAGAAAGTAAGGTAAAGAAAATTAACTTAAAAGCAAATAAAATTCTTTAACGAAATTTACACAGCAATTTCACAGATTTCGTTAAATTGGCGCCCACCGTGGGGCACGAATATGCAGTGGCCACTTAATACCCATGAGATAACTAGGGAATTATTATAGTCGAACTTTGTTGGAGAACATTTAATAATTTTTCCATGTATTGTATGTATTGCATAACCAATATTGTGTGGTAATACCTGTATATGATTTTTTGCATGAGAACACTATATACCCAGAGGCAAGCTGAAGAAGAGAGCTCATTATTTCGAAAAATTAATTACCTACCACAACATCAGGGGGCAGCTGCACCCAAGATAGATCACCAAAAGGTAAAGCTACAGTGTAGTTGTCCTGTGGGTAGTAAAGTATCCTCAGTGCGGTGTTCTCGGATCATTAGTGGTGTGCTTGTTGTTAGCGCTTTGTTTTAAAATAACAGGACATTTGAGTAGTTAGTCATTGTAGTATATAATAAGTGAGTTTTAACAAATGACCATGTCTTGTGTGATCATGTCAGTGAAACCTGAGTGTTAGGATATTTAGTTCAGATTTTATTTCTTTTGTTTACTATGGTTAGATTGCGTAGTCAGAAGGATATCAATATGGATAACGAACAACAGTCAGTAAGTAGTGATACCGAGTTAGAAAGTGGGACACAAAGTAATGTTAGTGACGTAGTTCAGGAAGTACAATGTGAGAATCTGGGGGCAGAAGGGCAAGAATTGTTGCCACTGCCACCCAGTGATTCAGTTGATAGCGGAAATACTGTGTCACCCGCAAGCACTGGACACGGACCAGAGAGTGGTGTGGTGTCAGAAGTGCAATCATTAAGAGTTATGTTCGAGCGCATGCTCAATTTCCAAAGTGAATTTGTACGTATGCAAGCAGAGCGTGACCAGAGATTGATAGCTGAATTTGCATGTATGCAAGCAGAACGCGATAGAGAACGTGATGCTAAACAAGCAGAGCGTGATAGAGAACGTGATGCTAAACAAGCAGAGCGTGATCGACGCATGCATGAGAGAGACTTGCAGTTAATGCAATCTTTAGAAGCTATGCAAAGGGAGATTGTTAGTATGAAGCAAAACTATGAAACCTTACCCAAAGCGGTGAAAGAACTAAGCGAAAGAGTAGATAGTATCCAAGTGGCTAACGCCAGTATCGTAGAGGAAATCAGTGTACTGACCAACAGGGTGGAACAATTAGAGATTGACACAAATCAAGTAATTGAGGACAAACTGTCCGAACAAGTGCACAAAATAGAAAACGAAGTTATAAAAGAAATAGACGAGAAAGTGCAGAAAACGAAGTTATAAAAGAAATAGACGAGAACGTGCACGCCGCGATTGAAGCCAAAGATGTGGGCTCAAATGCGGAAGTGCAGAACCTGAAAAGCTGGTACACAATGACATTCCGCTGTGGCAGCGGAATGTCAACCGTCGTAGAGCGTGCACGCCGCGATTGAAGCCAAAGATGTGGGCTCAAATGCGGAAGTGCAGAACCTGAAAAAGCTGGTACACAATGACATTCCGCTGTGGCAGCGGAATGTCAACCGTCGTCTTGCCGAAATAGATAGCAGCTTGCGGCATGACGACTCACAGCTGTGTGTCACGCCAGCCAGTCCAACAATGATAGGCATATAAATACAGCAGTAAAAAATTGCGACTGCGAGACAGAACAGGCAACCAATGTAAGCGAAACAAATAATTGTCATTCCAAAGTAGTGATTGAAGAAAGTCTGGTTAGAAACCGACAGTTTCAGATCTTTACAACGGAGAAGAAATCTGTTCACTCTGTAGTGTTTATCAAGGGATTTAGAAACATTTTGCCTAGCGTTTGGAGTCATACTCAGGAAATACAGTTCGTTGTGTCTTACAAACAAGGAGATGCTGCATTGTGGGCAACCGAAGCAGCTGACAGTTGCGATACATATGAGCAATTAGAAAAGGCATTCTTGGCCAAATATTGGTCAACATGTATTCAGGAGAGATTACGGAAGGAGGTATATAATCCAGAACCGTATTCTCCACGATTAGGCAATTTGCGAAAATATTTTGAGAAGTACATTAATAAGACCCGTTATTGGGACGAGCAGATTTCATCCCGGGATTAGATCAGACTTTTGAAATCACACTTGCCGATACACGTAAAGGAAAAACTTATACACGTGCCCGAAAACGATATGGAACATTTTTTGTCTGCTCTGGACTCAATTGACCTGATTCAGGAGGATGTTAAGGCAGCCTCTGAACAGGCTAGAAGTAACGGAAACGGTTACAGAAATGGTCGAAATAACACGCCTCCACCAAGTAATGGAAACGGCGGAGCTAACAATTGGAGACAAGATTATGTACAAAACGGGAATAGAGGTAGAGACCGGAACGGCAATAGTCCGCCGGTGAATAATGACCGGAAAAGGAGGTCAGATGACCGATATGAAACAGGCCCACCAAGCAATAGTAGATGGAAAAATGCCAGGGGGCCGTGGAACACTAATACTTATAATGATGCAAACCGAACTTGGCCACAGAACCAGAGGCCCAGTACGGACTGGCAAACCAGTGAAAGATATGACAATAACCGACCGCCACCACAAAATCCGCCAATTGCGCAACCGTGGCGGCCGACGCAACACAACTTACACATAGTAGAGGTCAGTGACACAGAGCAGCCACACCCATCCACCAGCAATAATCCAACAAACTAGATTCAGCCGAGATACGCTCTCCATCGTCGGCTGAGGTTTGGAGTGAGAGCAGCCCGACACAGAACAAAACATCGGGAATCTGTATCCTTAGGTATAATGACGGGGTACAGATGGGACATGAATTAATAACTTAACCATCCACGTGCATAAAGGAGCACAAAGACAAAGTACAAGCGATAATAGAGATCAAAATTAATAATATTGATGTGCAAGCAATCGTAGATACAGGTGCTACTGTCAGTGTCATGAGTATGGACTTATTCAGAGTACTGGGGAAAGAAAAGCGTATGCTGACTTTTCCCGTGAATAATTGTGAAGTCACTGGAGCCATAAGTGCACAGCGACAAATAATTAAACTCCAAGTGCGAGTAGAGATGTATTTAGGGGAAGAAGCCATAGCGTGCTCATTCCTGGTAGTAAAGGGTTTAGAGGTAGCCTGCATTTTGGGGGTAGATTTTTTGAGAGAAAGGGACGCAATAATCGACCTTTCTCGGGGAAAATTAAGTTTGATGAACGCTGGTAGGAGGATAGAATTGTCCATGCTCAGATCTGAAGAGGTACCTGTGCCTAATTGTAATACTATTAACATAAAATGTAGGAATCAGTGGATACTACATTTAGACAATCATTCTATAGGACAAAATCACTATTATCCAGACTTACAAAGTGATCAATTAAAAGCAAATGTGGACGCACTTGTGAACAAAGTATCACAGTCCGAAAATTTGAATTCAATGCAACAGCAGGATTTGGTACAGTTATTATCTAATTATGCAGATGTATTTTCAGAACGACCAGGAATTGTTAAGGGATATCAGTACAATATCGAGGTGAAACCTCACAAAACCTACTGTCGAGCCTCATACTCCATTCCTTGGTCCAAGAAGGAAGTAGTAGCTAAAGATCCTTGAAACAGAATAGCAAGTAGCAATTGGTGTACAATGGACCTTTTAGAGTAGTAAGTGTGCCACATGAGTGTAGCTATCTCTTAGCGGATCCCCACTCAGGGAGAGTACGGGGACTGTATCCGCATAAGGATGTACAAATATTCATACAGTAAAAGACTAATAGTCCTATGGGGACACCATTCTTTTGTAAATAATGAACATTAATGATGTGTGATCTGTAGACATAATGTACTAGTGTAGAAGTATTTAGTTATAAGAATATGATTGACTTTCTCATGTGTGTATGAATATTTGTGTTATGTCTTCTTTTAATTAGTGTTATCTAAAACATGCTCTAAATGTCTCCACAGATAATCTGATTAGTGCAATTATTTGTAGTGTTAAGCTGTGACAGAGTTCAGTCAACAGGAACATTTTAGTAATGATTAGTTAGTGTACTGCATAATTTTCTATATGTGTGTCAAAATTGAAATATTTCTTGGCACAATCTTTTCTATTATATATGTGTGTATGTATATATGTGTAGCTGTCAGATTGACAGATTCGAACCCAGAATAATATCAATAATATGAGGCCCTGAGAACTTTATTATCTAACCAATGTTATCAGAGAGAATAATGCACCCAGTATTGACCCGAGGGCACCATGGGAGGCAAACTTATTGCAAATTTCAGTAACGCAAAGTTACGCACAGAGAAGCTTCAATTGAAGCATGTGCAGATTCAATCAGTAAAAAAAAAAAAAAGGGAACTAGCCAGATACAGTCCAAGTCAATTTTAACCTACAGAGACTACACTGAAGTTACGTAGGACCTTGACAGTAAAGTGTGACATGATTTCAAAGGAGTTATTGAACAATATGCCTGAATCCGGCTGGAATGCACAAATAAAATCTACTCGAACACGAATATAGATGATTTTTGGGCAAACTAATACGAAATTTTAATATTTGTTACCATATACGCAAATATCACACACCTTGGTAAAGAGTTACGAATGTGCTGTTACAAAAATTGCACAGCGGACATTGTAAATAAAAATAAAGGAACTTAAACAAAAGTGCAGTATTGTGTGGCAGAGACAGACAGTGACTGTTAAACCTGCAGCAATACGTCACGAAGTTGTTGTGTATAAGTAATAAAAAACTGTATTATCGCCGTGTGTGCAAGTGGACAAGGAACTAGCACGACACGAACAGTGAGCCGATAACGGACGGTGGACCAAGTTAGTGTCAAACTTTAATTCTTTGTGTGTCAAGGGACGCCAGAAAAGCGCATTGACTACAGAGATACATTTTGTCCTAAGGTGAAACTTGCGTGTGACTAATGACAAGTCATGACATGGTGAAAAATATTGTGTGCCCAGAAAACGTGTTACTGTGACAACGAAACATTGTGCAAACCAGACTAGTGAAGGCCTACTGAATAATAACTGCCAATAACTGTGTGCGCTCTTTCCCACAGCAGGAAAAATGCCCATAAGGATAGTACACTGTTTGTGAACTTGTTGCATGTTTGCTGGAGCACTGCAAGAAGACGTCACACGGGCGAGCTGATATCCAACGCGCATCCGGCTACATCAGCCATGCAGCGGCCGCAGCAGCCCGTAGCAGACCAGACAGCCACGCCCCTCCGCGCCGTAGCTGTCAACACCGGGGGCGGTGACCTACACGGAGCCGACGCGCCGCGCCGAGTGCCGCTCAACAATCATTCCGCACCGCACACCGACTACAGCATTGTTGTCATTTTCCAAAATATTTACACAAACTGCATAACATATCAATGACTCCATTTTTGATAAACATTGAACATTTATTATGTATACCTGTGAACTGATAAGATAAAATGAACACTAACAAGTGTAGGATATGGATTTGTGACACGTAGGTAGTGGGAACATTATAAAAAGTGATGCTGTGCTAAATGATTTCAAAAAACTAAGTGATATGTCTTAGGACAAGTGACCTTGCGGTATATCGTTGAACTGTATGTGACAGTGATATTATGTAACCGTTGGTGACAAACTGTTAAATTAATTCTAATGAATGACTGTTAAAGAAACAATATTAATCATGAACCAACTGGGATGGCTGGGCTCCGGCACAGTTTTGCCCAGGTTTTCTGTCTGCCTTCGCCCAAATGGGGGAGCCATAAACATATATAACCCTGGGACAGATTAAAAGAGCCATTCCATAAAAATACAGAATTGTAAAGAACGTTACTGGCACCATTGTGTCAAAGTATAGAAACTCTTTGCCAAATGCTGCCAGGGGGCAATGTAACGTTCCCTGGCAAACTCACACATTAACAAACTGAAATTTATTTGTACCATATAAGCCACTCTGATCAATTTGTATATAATGTAATTATTTAACAAAAAATATTATTGAATTTTGTGTAAAAGACATTTGTTATTATTGTAATATTTTTTGTAGTAATATTCTCTCTGTATTTAGGATGGTAATATTTCTATATTAAATATGTAATTGCGAAATGTGTCAATATCTGAGATATCAGAGATAAATTCAGCCAGAGGGAAATAACGTCGTGAAATTACAAAGAAATGTTAATAGTCAGCAATACTATAAAAGCACAATGCACTATGTATTCTTTGGTCTTCCTCGTTTAGAGCTGAAAGCGGTAGGAAGCTGTATCGATGTTTTTGGTGAATGGGTAGACGTCATTTGTCTGTATCTAGATTTAGCCGCCATTGAAGGAGAAATTACGAACTAATGTGAGTTGAATTATTGCTTGATCTAAATATATCAGAATTTATAAAACGTGTTTATTATTAATGTAAATTAGCTTGCCCATGTCATCTATAATATTTCTTTAAAGAGTTTTCAGCATTTTTTAGCGGTGTTGCTGGGCTGTGCCGCGACCGATCGATTTGCAGCGGCGGCACATTTAAAAAATTGTTCCGCTACAGGAAAAATCAACCAAACCCGTAAATCGGGAACAGATAGATAAACATTAACAATGAACTAAGAGAATGTTCTTCTTTTACAGCGATCCAGAGACTGAGTGTTAGGAGATTTTAAAAAGTAGTTACACATTTGTGTATTCTTAGACGGATAGTTAACATTGAAATTTAACAATTTTGGTTCTTCCAAATAACTTTAATGTATAGCGAAGTAGGTTTGATTAGTGATAATTAAATGTCGGCTTGGTAATAATTAACCATTTTCTGCTAATAGTGATAATCTTGTGTTGAAAAGCTAACGCCGGGAAAGAATTCAGTAAAAATATTTAACAAAAAAATCCACTGCATTTAGAACATGTGTGCCAAGGCCGAATGATGTAAAAAAATTTAATTTTCAACCAAATATTCTTAATCAGTTAATATGAGTTCACGTAATTTTTAAATGTACGTAATTCTTTTGAAAGTGAAAATTTTTATTACCACACGTAAATAAGAGAGAGGTTCTACAACAAAGTTCGCACGCAAAGAAAGTAAGGTAAAGAAAATTAACTTAAAAGCAAATAAAATTCTTTAACGAAATTTACACAGCAACTTCGCAGATTTCGTTAAAATAGGACAAGAAATCCGCTATTGTATAGCTACACTATTGATGACAATCCGCTGTAAACATTGTCGTCCTAAAATATCTAGTAGTAACTAACAAGAACGATCTTAAGTGGAATGACCATATAAAACAAATAGTTGCTAAAACAGATGCCAGACTCAGATTCACAGGAACAATGTTAAGGATATAAAACTCATCCATGATGGAAGTGGCTTATGAAGCGTTTATTCGACCCATTCTTGAGTATTGTTCATCCATCTAGGATCCTACCAGATAGGACTGATAGAAGGAACAGAGAAGACCGAACGAAGAGCCCCACGTTTCGTCACAGGATCGCTTAGTCGGCTCGGAGATCTCCCAACTCCATTGCCGGACGTTACAAGAGACGTGTTGTGCATCATGGAGGGATTTACTATTGAAGAAAGAACTTTCTGGGAAGAGTCGGGCAACATATTACTTCCTCCAGCATACATCTCTCGTAATCACCATGAGGAGAAAATTGGAGAAATTCTAGCCAATACAGAGACTTACCGACAATAATTCTTCCCACGCGATATTCACAAGTGCAACAGGTTGGAGGGATCACTTAGTGGTACAAAGGTACTCCGTGTAACATACCATTAGGTGGCTTGTGGAGTACGATTTAGATGTTAAGCCAGACAAACCGCACCCAAGGGTTGTCGAAGGGGTTGCTTAACGCTCAGGCACTAAACCAGTCGTGACGTTGAATGTATGTCGAAGTTCCTCACGCTTTTGGACCATTACTGAGGAAGGTTGTACCCACCAGTGGAAGGCAGCTATGGCGTTTCGGAAAGGTGTTGCTATAATTGTGTTGCTCAGAGCAGTAGTATCAGTTTTAATCATCAGCAGATCAGTTTTTTTTGTATCATGGACATGTCGTTGCATAAAAGATTAAGAAGCTAAACTCATAAATACAGAAAGCTGCTTAATGACGTGCTAATTTGGATAGGTAAACGGAGGTGGCCGTATATTATCATCCATCCCAGCATTTGCCTGAAGAAATTAAGGAAACTTCGGAAAATCTAAATGAGACTTCCTGGCAGATTAAAACTGTGCCGGACCGAGACTCGAACTCAGCACCTTTGCCATTCACGGGCAAGTGCTGTACCATCTGAACTACCCAAGCACGACTCACGCCCCGTCCTCACAGGTTTACTTCCGCCAGTACCTCGTCTCCTACATTCTAAACTTCACAGAAGCTCTTCTGCGCACATTGCAGAACTAGAACTTCAGGAAGAAAGGATATTGCGGAGACATGGCTTAGCCACAGCCTAGGGGATGTTTCCAGAATGAGATTTTCGCTATGCAGCGTAGTGTGCGCTGATATAAAGCTGTAAGGACGGGGCGTGTGACGTGCCTGGGTAGCTCAGATGGTAGAGCACTTGCCCGTGAAAGGCAAAGGTCCCAAGTTCGAGTCTCGGTCTGGCACACAGTTTTAATCTGCCACGAAGTTTCTAATCAGCTCACACTCCGCTGCAGAGTGAAAATCTCATTCTGGAATCTAAATGAGTTTCGTCGGACGAACCATCGGTTATTTTGCTCCCCAAATGGCAAAACTCCTTTACAACTTTAAGCGTCTCAAAAATGGTTCAAATGGCTCCGAGCACTATGGGACTTAACTGCTGAGGTCATCAGTCCCCTAGAACTTAAACCTAATTAAACCTAACTAACCTAAGGACATCACACACATCCGTGCCCGAGGCAGGATTCGAACTTGCGACCGTAGCAGGCAAGGCCAGCCTCTTTGAAAGAGTTCAGCATTATTCGTAGTATCGCAATTTTAAAATACTGCAAAAGAAATACTGTAAAGAAGGTACTTAATAATATAAATAGCCAATCTAATACGAAAGCAGTTATACTCTGGTGTGCAAATCGTTAAGTACGAAAGTAACTTTCATATGATGTATCACTTCCAAATAAATTAGCTCGATGAAACTTGGATGCCACATAGAAAGAAATGATGCAGTGTAGTACACACGGTAACTCAAAGAAATACATAACAGGACTTAAAGAAAGGACACTTTTATTGAAAGACAACTATCACACGGAAGTCACTACGATTCACGATGCATCCCTGTACCTTATAAAAATCGGGAAACAGTTCTTGGTGGGGTGTGTTGATAACCACTGTCTACAACGCATATTGCATGATAGCTGATAGGATTGTAATGAGTTCTTGTAATACTACCTTCCACTCTTCCACCATCGCGGTTAACAACTTCTGAATGGCAGCTGGTTCATATGGACGTGTTAAAATATGTGCCCCGAACACACCGCACACGTGCTCGACAGGCAATAAGTCGGAGAAACGAGCAGATCAATCTGTTCCTGAAATATGGTCTCGTTCAAGAGCTGCTACAGCTGCACAGTTCGATGCAGTTAAGCTTTGATATCCATAAAAATGTAATCACTGCCGAATGCACTCCTGAGTAGAGGGGAAGGCATATCGCAATGACATTGGCCGGTGAATATACCGTGTTCAAAGATTTGGAAGTCAGTACGGTCATGCATTATCCTGCCTCCCGACACCGTAATACCTGGGACAACAGGCCGATCATGTTCGACAGTGTAGCTGGGAGCATTTCGTATTTACACGTCTCGCCAAATGGCAATACGTCCGGCATTGTCGAACACGATCTATGAGCACGTCTTTGGCTAACGTTATTTTTGCACTATACTACTTCCCCATGTGCATCTCTTCAGGAATATTCTCTGTCCTGATCACATTTTATAGGATGACAGTGTGCGACAGCATCGAACTGAGCAGATGGAGGAGCTGTCGAAACGGCAGGTTTTTCGGTGAATGGAATGTCCTGTCAGTTCCCCCTACTTAAATTCCATCGGGTGCGTGTGGGACGGATTAAAGAAAGGTCCATATGCACCAACGACCATCGAGCATTCCCCAACCGCACTGGTGGAGGAAAGGAAAGCCATACTATAACAACTCCCAGTGAACCTTGTAGGCAGCATGGGAACACGTTGCATCTACATCTACATCTACATCTACATCTACATACATACTCCGCAATCCACCATACGGTGCGTGCCGGAGGGAACCTCGTACCACAATAGCATCTTCCACTCCCAAACAGAACGAGGGAAAAATGACTGCCTATATGCCTCTGTACGAGCCCTAATCTCTCTTATCTTTGTGGTCTTTCCGCGAAATGTAAGTTGGCGGCAGTAAAATTGTACTGGAGTCAGACTCAAATGCTGCTTCTCTAAATTTCCTCAGTAGCGATTCACGAAAAGAACGACTCCTTTCCTCAAGAGACTCCCACCCGAGTTCCTGAAGCATTTCCGTAATACCCGCGTGATGATCAAACCTGCCAGTAACGAATCTAGCAGCCCGCCTCTGAATTGCTTCTATGTCATCCCTCAATCCGACCTGATAGGGATCCCAAACGCTCGAGCAGTACTCAAGAATAGGTCGTATTAGTGTTTTATAAGTGGTCTCCTTTACAGATGAACCACACCTTCCCAAAATTCTACCAATGAACCGAAGACGACTATCCGGCTTCCCCACCACTGCCTTTACATGCTTGTCCCACTCTGCAATGTTACGCCCAAATATATAATCGGCGTGACTGTGTCAAGTGCTACACTACTAATGGAGTATTCAATCATTACGGGATTCTTTTTCCTATTCATCTGCATTAATTTACATTTACCTATATTTAGAGTTAGCTGCCATTCTTTACACCAATCACAAATCCTGTCCAAGTCATCTTGTATCCTCCTACAGTCACCCAACGACGATACCTTCCCGTACACCACAGCATCATCAGCAAACAGCCGCGCATTGCTATCCACCCTATACGAAAGATCATTTATGTAGATAGAAAACAACAGCGGACCTACCACACTTCCCTGGGGCACTCCAGATGATACTTTCACCTCCGATGAACACTCACCATCGAGGACAACGTACTGGGTTCTACTACTTAAGAAGTTACAGAGCATGCAATGCCGTCTGTGGTGATCACACACCGTCTTAAAAACCGTGTACCACCTTTTGTAATGACAGCGGATCCATCGTGAATCGCGGCGACTTCAGTGTACCTCTTGTCTAGGAATAAAGGTGTGGGTATCATTTCTGTACGTCGTACTGTGCATTTATGTCAGTTCCCACCCGAACTACACTTTTGTAGATCTTTCTATGTATGGTCCTAGTTTCACCGAGCTATGTGACTAGGCAGTGACGAATTATGCGAAAGTTACGCTCATCCTTAAGTCTTTCACACCTCTGCACATTAACATAAGTGGCCGATGTTCATACAATAATTAAACATTTGAAAAAAAAAACACATTGCTGAAATTAACTTGTGATGTGAAGTACGGAATGGTGATAGTGAAACGTCGTGTGGTGAAGGCCTCCCGGGGGGGTAGACCTGATCGCCTGGTGCAGGTCTTTTGAGGTGACACAACCTGGGCGATTTGGGTGTCCATGAGGACGAAATGATGATGATGAAGACAACACAAACATCCAGTTCCTGAGCAGAGAAAATCTCCAACCCAGTCGGGAATCGAACCCGGGCCTCCCCGGTATGACAAGCCGGCGAGCTGTCCACTCATCTACGGTGGTGGACTACAGTGAAAAATGAAACTGAGTTTTGGATACACCGGCACTTCAGAGTGTTTCTCCTTTCGTGTTTCCTGTGAGCAGCAGACACTTATATGCAGGGATACGTCGCCCGACGTCGCCCGCTGGAGTGTCCACACACTGAATGCTTCGTAGTGCTATTATTACTTACGGACAGGTGAATGGTGGGGGCAGCGTTCGCCTCCGGCGCTACCTGAGCGAGCAGTGGTTCGGCGTAGGTGAGGGGCGGCGCAGGTAGCTGCGAGGGGGCGGCCGAGGAGGCGCGTCTGCGCTCCGCGGGTGCGGCACGTAAGCCGCTCCGGAGAGCCATTAGCCGTGACGGACGTGGGCGGCGGGGGCGGCGGCGGGCGGCGCAGGCGGAGGCGGCTGCTGCAGGTCCCGGGCGGCTCGTATTTATCCACGTCCAGCCGCGGGGATTAGTTCTGCGAAGAGACCCGGGGACACTTCGGAACAGGCCGATGCGCGGCACGGCGCTGCTGGTGCGTTTCCTTCGAGCCGCTGCGAAGCCTGTCTCACGAGATAAATAACACTTCTCAACAGACATTTTGGTGCCGACAAGCTCAGAACGATTTTAGAGTCTCTTTACTGCACTGAACACAGACATGGCATCAGTTTTTGGAGACTAGCTATTGTTTTTGAGTTATTTTGTTTGTCCCACCAAGATGAAAATGAAAAATTTAAATGTATCGAGAAAAAGCTTCCAAACCGTACTAAATCATTAAAATGTGCACCAATTGTTCTAAATTAGGCTTATAATACCACAATTCTTCCAACACTACAACAGCTGCAGAATAGTTAACCTTGTTGCCATAACATGTAATAGCAAGTTCATCAATCCTTTGTTGAGTATTAGGAACAAGGAGAGCCAGGCGTAGGTCGTCCGGATAATTACGTATATGGTCCCAGTTGTCAGAAAAAACTCCAACGCAGACATTAACTGTAAACAAATACTTTTATTCAGAATGTTACATTACCTTTACTCTTACAAAACGTCATATACACTCTATTTCTTACAATAAATGTGATATATTTTTCACTCTGAACATTATCTGTCTTTGACAGAAGACTATACAGTCTTTCTAGAAATTAATTATAAAACAGTCTACTTTGCAATGGCACGTTCATTGTAAGGTGACTGGTTGCGATCACATGGTTATCTTCAGAGCTTCAAACCTGCAACATGACACAGGATATAAATTAGAGAGATACATAGAAAGAAGTTAAAACCTGCTATAAATTTGTGTAACATATATATACCCTATTGATGGTCAGTGGAGGCACACGGAGCAGGAATCACGGAATGATAATAGTTAACTGTTTGAGGACAGCAGCGCGGCTAATTCTTAAGTACTGGAGACTCCGTCCACAGCTGACAGCATGATATCAGCGTTAGTTAGTCAGGTGAAAGTCGAATGATTTCCGTACAAAAAGATATACTCGTTAGCAAATAGAAACACAAATTTATATGGAATAATTTTATAATAAAAACAAACAGCTTGTTAATGCAGCTACTGTCAGATAAATATACCAAGTATTTTAAAAAGGAAACAAATACCTCGTTCGTTGTGTATAGATTGCTCTCTAGGGGCTCACTGGAAATATCATTAAGATATTATTGGTTTTTATGGAGATTGTGGACGCCGTTCCCAAGATGTAGCAACAGGGTGAATTCCAAAGAGAGGGCGGTGCGTATCATATATGATGCCAGCAGACATCATTCCATAGATGTACGAGGTAGTTCGTAACTTTGGAGATGGCAGTCGCTGATCTCGGCCGATTTGCGTTGAAGCAGCCATGAATATCGATAAATAAAACTTACATTAGTAGAGAAAGCTCCATAGATATAGTCACAGGCCATAAATAATAGGTATCCGTTAACGTAACTATCGATCTACAGTAAATAATTGTTCATCGTAACATGCTAGCAAATAACAACAAAATTTGTATCAGAAACCAGCGTGATCAAATTTCTAAAATATAAAAAGTGTGTGAAGAAGGATGTACAACGGATTTGCACAGTTTTAAAATCAAGATATCAGAGTAAGCATTCTAGAGCAGAAAGTCAAAAATCTCAAAAAAAAATGCTTGTCATTGAAATCTAGGTGCTAGTTCATAAGTCTTTAGACTTATACCTGATTGGCTAACGCTGAGATCATGCTGTCAGTTGTAGGCGGAGCCTCCAGTGTTTACGAAATATCTACGCTGGTCACTCCAGCAGTTTCCCGTATCGTATTAGTCTTGAAGGTCTGAAGATGATCATGTGATGATCGAAACTAGTCACCTAGTAGTAAACATGGCTTTGCGATTTAGACTGTTTTAGAATCAGTTTCAAATATTCCTTTTCAATCGTTGACTTTCTCCAGCAGTGGTTTCAAAGAAAGTGTATCACATGGCTCTGAGCAGTAAGGGACTTAAAATCTGAGGTCATCAGTCCCCTAGAACTTAGAACTACTTAAACCTAACTAACCCAAGGACATCACACACATCCATGCCCGAGGCAGGATTGGAACCTGCGAACACAGCAGTCGCGCGGTTCCAGACTGAAGCACCTAGAACGGCTCGGCCACCGCGGCCGGCGCAGTGATTTCAAAAGTAGTATCAAAAAATTCCGTTTCTATGAATGTCTACTACGTGATAGATAAGGGCAGTTGTTTGGAGATTCCAGCAGTAGTCTGCCAGCATATGACTGTCCCATCTTCCTTGATACCTTTCCTCCATGACAACTGAAAATGAAAGTTAGGGACTTATGGTAAATAATGACCCTTGAATATCTTTGCTATGTGGCACAAAACATCTTGCTGACTAAAAATTGGGATACACACGCTTCCGTTTCTTGTATTTACTGAAGCCTTTTACACTCAAGACACGAAATAACAGTTCTTGTGGTTTCGTGGCTTTCTCAGTACTATTGGCACTTTAAAGTTCAAATTTCTGAATGCCGTTTTTTTCTATAAATATTCTGGCAATCCGAAGGCTTATCTTGGTCCCTATGACGAATACCGAAATCTGCCAAAAACACACATAAAAAAAGTTTTGCATCATCCCAGTTTCCAAAACTCCTGAAGGCAGACGTTGACTATGGATATTGTATCAGAGGCACAGTCCCTTTGACTGTTCAAAGATGTCACTAAACCCTCCCAAAGATGTAAACAACCATTCGTGAGCAGTGCCTTTTAGACGGAGGGGGTCCGGCAGCCGATCAGTTCCAGTCGTTCCACAAGGAATGAGGTACACGGCTTGTGTTTCTGTAGTTCAACTACGCCTAGAAGGTCAAGGCCCCGGCTCGATCGCATCCGCATTGTTACTTTGTGCCAGGAAGGGCTCTCAACAAGTGAAGTATCCATCCGTCTCGGAGTGAACCAAAGCTATGTAGATCGGAGATGAAGTGGGTACAGAGAGACAGGAACTGTCGATGACATACCTCACTCAGGCAGCCCAAGGGCTATTGTAGTGGCTGACCGCTACCTACGGATTGCGGCTCGCAGGAAGCCTGACAGCAACGCCACCATGTTGAATAATGCTTTTCGTGGAGCCACAGGACTTCGTGTGACGACTCAAACTGTGCATAATAGGCTGTCATTAGGGTTATCGTCAACTGCACGTAGAATTGCCTCGTCCATTGCAGTTGTTCTCGTCGTTCTAGGTCTTCCCCAGTCGCGAGTCATAGGCTGGAATGTTCCGTGCTCCATAAGACGCCGATCAATTGCTTCGAACGTCTTCCTGTCGGGAGACCTTCGTTCTGGAAATCTGTCTCGATACAAACGTACCGCGCCACGGCTATTGCCCCGTGCTAATCCATACATCAAATGGGCATCTGCCAACTCCGCATTTGTAAACATTACACTGACTGCAAAACCACGTTCGTGATGATCACTAACCTGTTGATGCTACGTACTGATGTGCTTCATGCTAGTACTGTAGAGCAATGAGTCGCATGTCATCACAAGCACCGAAGTCAACATTACCTTCCTTCAATAGGGCCAACTAGCGGTGAATCGAGGAAGTACAGTACATACTGACGAAACTAAAATGAGCTCTAACATGGAAATTAAGCGTTTCCGGACACATGTCCACATAACATCTTTTCATTATTTGTGTGTGAGGAACGTTTCCTGAAAGTTTGGCCGTACCTTTTTGTAACACCCTGGAGATTCAGCGACACCAAAATACGTAATATCCCTTGCAACCTCAGCGGCGCCTCAAAATGGTGCTGTGTGGATTATAAAATATTGCATTTCAGTATCAGTCACGTTTTTATTCCAGTTTTTACTGACTCGTGGCGTTTGGACAGGATACTGCCTCAAGTGCCTAACACATATCTACATCACCATATTAGGTACTTCTATGAAGTGCGAAAGAAATTTCTGCTGAATGTGCCTTTGTTTTTCCTGTCCAAAAAATTTTTATTTGTATTATTGTGTACCGTGTGAGTTCCATATAATTTAATTAATATCGAAGTAACGTTTCTCTACATGGAGTGCTAAAAGATTATATCCTCTCTGTCAGAGAGACAGGACGCAAAATCATTTCATTGCGGTTTCTCACACAGCTTTCTGCAGTGATATTGGTACAGAATGCCAAAAATGTATAGAAATTTGAAGTCCATGGCCCAGTTTAAAGTTTCCTGTTGTGTTGGCAGAAGAGTCAACACCGAGTTACGAATGGAGGCCGAAATGCATGCGTTTTAGCCCACGCAGGCTGGCGTGAAGAGGGAAGCACTATACCGACGTGAGGTCTAGAACATGACAAGGAATCAGAATTCAGAAAGCGGACATAATTAGTTTCATACTTAGCTTTAATTCATTAATGATGAACGTCGCTCTTGAGGGTACATGATTGACAATATTATCTGTTCAGAATACATTCATAGTAACTGAATATGGCGCCATGCTAGGTCGTAGCAAATGACGTAGCTGAAGGCTATGCTAAACTGTCGTCTCTGCAAATGAGAGGGTATGTAGCCAGTGAACCATCGCTAGCAAAGTCGGCTGTATAACAGGGGCGAGTGCTAGGGAGTCTCTCTAGACTAGACCTGCCGTGTGGCGGCGCTCCGTCTGCAATCACTGGTAGTGGCGACACGCGGGTCCGACGTATACTAACGGACCGCGGCCGATTTAAAGGCTACCACATAGCAAGTGTGGTGTCTGGCGGTGACACCACATTTCCAATGGAAGGCTCTGTAGTCCGAAGTCGATATACCAGTAAAGCAAAATCGCTGTACTTACTTAGGAAATTATCCCACCATTGCACGAGGTTGAAGATACCAATTTACTGTGTCCTACTGCATGAAGAAGTCCATAGCTGCATACTGTACATTCTCATTCAACAGGAATCGCCGACCCTTCAAGGCTTTTCACAAGGGAACAACGGTGGGATTTTCGCATGGAGAGAGACCAGGACAATAGGGTGGGTCATCAAATGACTACCACTAGAGTTGACAGCTTCTGATTTACAACATTAATAGTGGAACGAAGTGGGTCCTGGCACATTTAATTTGTTCAGGTTGCATACATTCAGAGCCAAACATACATTCATCCACAAGCGTAGCTTTATCAATTCTCTCATTGTTTTCCTCCCAACTGGTCATTAGAGCACAGATTAGAATTTATGTGTGGCTATTTCGTTTATGAACCAGCTGTAAGAATGCGATCAGTCATTCACGATTGTCACAGTGAAGGAGAATTTTATCTTGTCCTTCCTCTCAGCATATTGGTCTCATGCTACACAAGACCGAGTAAAACATGGCATCATAATGATGAAACGTTTCAAACAGTCTGAATTTTCCAGTCTTGTGAAGTATTTTGAAGACATGTTGCATTAGAATCAGTATCTGTCAAACCCATGCAGCCCCTTAGAACTCATCCGCATTTGCTTAATCAAATGGCCTGAACATTTACGACATATTATTTTGGCAGGACGTACCAAAGACGACATTGAAGCTTTTCAGGGACTGTTACAAGAATTGGAAATTGGCAACGACAATCGCGGGATGCGAAAACAGGAACACAACAATTACAGGTCACATCCGCCACAATTCCGCGATGACTGAAATAATAACTGGACACGACATGGCTATTCTTTCAACGCAAATCGTGACTAAAACAGACACCACCCGTATGACAACCGTTGGCAGAGTGATAGGTAAAGTGAAAGATCGCATTTCTGTAGTAATTAATATGACAGAGACAGCCATAGAAACAGACAGTATGGGAACCAAAACAATTATTATGAAAGGAGACAGAATAACTTCAGACGCAACAGTTTAGCGCGCAGTTACGATTCAGGTAGAAATTCTCCACCAAGTGACCGACAAGAAAGAAATTACGGAAACTACCGACATGGCGACAGACGATATAATCTTAACAACGGACCAGAATTCAATCGGAACTCGCGGAATTCAAACAGGGCAGGGCCCTTTCGACAAGGTGAAATTGTAGAAGTTAGATCTCCTAATCCCAATAACGACGTGCGCCAACAAAGAGACAGACAATGACTCGCACCACAAGCAGCCACGTGCGCCGGCTGGCTCAGAGAAAAATAACATAGACGCTAACCTTGAGAAAAATTCCAGTATTCTTTACCGACGTATACCGCATGATAATTGCGTTCAAGTTGAAACTCTGCATACTAGGAAGAATAAAGGTTTGCGCCACATTTCACGTGCAAAACCGTTTATTGAGAGATAATCTGCTTTTTAACTTAGTCTTTGCTATAAAAATGTTCACTTCACTTTACTAGTACGCTTTGTCAGACTTATAAACTGTTAACGTGCAACGATGTTTGATGTTAGCTATCCAGTCAAGACCAAGAGAACTTATTTAAACAGTAATTATGAAGGCATTGTTATACTGAACGGACGACACAGTATTGTTATTTGTATATTCTTGCTTGATAGTTGCACGGTTACATAACAAATATAGGTCTTACATACTTAAAACATATACTGATAATGAGATTTTAAAGCAACGTTTTGGTTTACTTGAAAAGACATTCTTTATTTGAAGTACTTTCTGTGAGATTAAATATGAGTTGGTATTTGGTTTCTTTGACAGCTACACGTTTATTTCACTATGCTACTAATGTGTGACACAATTTACATTGTTGCTTTTGCGGTGTATCTGGTTTATATCTGCACAGTTTTTATGTAATATTCTGGAAAGTAAAACTTGTTAGTAGTAACTTTGTGGTATAGCTACAATGAGACAGCCTTTTCCATAGCACAACAATACGTTACAGTACAGTACTTTCTTTATCATGGCAATAAGCGTAAGAACTACGATATCTATACGCAAAGCATTTCACATTTTTTTTTTATGATGAGGTAAGTACATTGACTTCTGCAGAACGTTGCTTACGGAGGACGATAACTACGACACTTCCACAGAATTACCTTACGGCAAAACGCAAATTTAGCGCTACAGGACACTCATTTGAGTGAGTAATTTTTATACTTAAAACATTTATTTTTAAAGATTTTTGAATTACAAAGATAAAAAAAGATTTCTGTGATACATTTCATTCGATTGATGTAATCTGTAACACCTGAGGGTATAATTACATTAATCCTCAGGGGGGTACACGCTTACTTTGTGTACCATGTGTGTGGCAAGCACAAGCAGCCCCAGCTAACATAGTATTTGCTTAGACACCTTTACACGTCAGTACCATATTTCTCTAACATATAATTACACAGCTATCTGATAATTTAACTGAGAGAGACAAACAATTTTTTTACTATGTCAGTGACAGATGTTTACGCAATTAGGCACATGGATAACTTCACACTTATGAAATTGTATTTTGTCTATACTTCGTGAACTGTTCATGTTTTTTTGGAAGCATTGTGATACTATGCTTTGAATGATGTTTTTTTGGAAGCATTGTGATACTATGCTTTGAATGATGTATTTGGTATGGGATCATAATTTTTGAAGTACGTTTGAGGTAGATGACACTACTGAAATGAGCAGATAATTTTTTTAGGTTTTGAAATTATTGCAGAAAGCTACGACGTTTTTGAGATTTGACTGAGGTGTTATGATGTTATTATTATGACGATGATGTGTAGTATCCCATTGAGGTATGTCTATGGACAATAAGCTGATGCTATATGAGGAATTTGTTTATGCTACATACTTATTATAATGAAATTATTGAATAAGTGTCGACGGATTTGTATGTGTGTAATAAGGTAAGGAATAATGAGTAGTGGTTAGGAACTCTGATTTGTGAAAAAGGATGTTGGAAACCAAGAATCGTACTTTAAGAGTTATGAAACACGTGTACATGCATGAATGTATCACAACAGTGCTATTCATGACATTTTGTTTCTGCGCATTTCTACTGTAATTTTTCTATGTGTGAAATATTTTTATATGAGACTATCACTGTAGTTGAGACTGCTGTCGTAAATTTTTGGGTAAGAAAGCTAAGTGACCTTGACATAGTGCATTGTGGGCCCTCAGCTGTGCCAGTCGCCTGGGGAAAAAGCCATTAGGTGGAGAAAAAGTGACTATTAACCTCGCTATTGACATTACTTTGTTGAAAGCATCGCAAATATGACACGCTATTACTTGGAAACATATGATTACTCTTGGGAGCTCATACTTTATGCTACTTACTGAAATGCTTATGAATTGATGGGAAATATTCTTACATCGGCACACCTGATTATGACAAGTGTCTTTCTATGAGAGCTGAGAAAATTTCTACTGACTTATGAAATGCCACATCGCTAGTGAATGATGTTTTTATGCTTTGCTTTGTACATATTGCTTATTTCCTTTGATATCTGGTTTCCAGCTGTGTTGCAGCATTGGTTTTATAAAATAAAATTAAATGCATTTGCTAATGTGAACACCTTCTGTCAACAGATCTATTAAATAATAATTTTATGATCCACATTCTTCGAAAAAGGAGCACTTTGATAGGAAAGAACAATAAGAAGGGACTAACAACAGTAACTCCATACATAATTTTCTTTTCAAGTTCTTGGTATTTTTTTTTTTTGCATAATAAGTTGTTGTGGTGCACCACTTGAAGGACATAGACATTAAGATGTGAATAGACATTTGCCTTATCTGCATTGTTGTCTTTAGTGTACTGTTTTTTCTGCTTGTCAATTTGTCATGTTTAGACATGAGTTATTGCATTTGCTGCTGCTGTTTACCAGGCATAGTGCTAGTGAATTTCACTTAGTTAAGCCAGTTTTACTACTGATTTATTTTTCTTGTTTGCTGCATATTAGCTTATATTAGTTGTAATGTTCCATTTTCTTTGCTAATTTAGATATACTGCTGCTTGCTTTACCAATTCGCAATTTTTTTGTCATTGCTGTTTGTGTTATTGTTTTGTGTTGCTGCATTGCCTCATCTCTTAGTTTATGCATCTGAGCTCAGTGGATTTAAGTTAGCTTAAGAAGGGGGGTAGGCTGTATAAGAGAATCAGCTGTCATGAATTGGAAGAAATGCATTGAGAAGCTATAAGAAAAACGTTTGGCCAAAAAAGTAGTGTACAATGAGAAATAATTATTTTGAAAGAGAATATGAACAAAACAGTTGGCTTTAGGGACAATAGGTTTAGATAGGATATTTTTTTTTATTTTGCAGGAACATATGTTGAAATAAGAGGAAAGACCTTTATAATGAAGTTCTGGGTCGGACTGCAGTACCAGACATCTCACTAAAACAAACCCTGTCCCTTCCTTTTGTGTTATCCTGCTATGTGTTTGTGTACTCTTGTGTATTTGTGTTCTTCCTATCTTCATATGTTTATCTGATAAGAGTTATGTTGTAGAATTTTTCTAATACTATGTTATTTACTTTGTAAAGATGTTTAACATTATTAATTCTGTTCTGTTTCAATGCTCATGTGTGAAATTAATGTTTCAAAAACTAATCTCATTATTTTATTTATTTACTTACATCATAATTCGTGTAACACTGATGTACATGTTTATTTCTTTTCTTTTGTAACGCCTGTACTATTACAAATGTTATCTGTATTGTTATGTTCTTTAATGATGTATTTTGTACCTTTGTAATTGCATTCTTATGTTGTAAATTTATAATTGTATAGACACCAGTTCTTCAAATTAAGTTTCGTTTCACTGAACACGTTTTTGTTGCTCACAGTATATGCACAATATGTAAAAAAAAGGGACTGTTGGTGTTCACACGTGTGTTCATAATTCAGCAAGGGACTGGTTAACAGCACAGACTATTTGACATTTCGATTCGATTTTAAGTAACTCAGCAGTTATACCTTCACGTGTTTGTTCAAGTGTGGTGTCTTACTTCTGGAGCTGTTGCTGTGTTTGTCTCTGGTGTTGTTCCATTGTGTCTAACTTTTGAAGCTTTTGTCCAATTTGTTGCAATAATTGTAATAACAATGCACTGCTGTCTGAAACATGTTCTTCAGTGCCATTCGGCAGTGCATTTGCAACGGCAATTTTCGCATTTTGAAAAGCAGAAAATGTGTCTTGAATAATTTTTGAGAAAACGGTGAGGACGCAAAACCTGAATCTACAGTATTTTCAAGATTGTGTTCCGTCATTTCGGATTCCTGAGGCGAGCTGTTGCCGACCGACCGATCGATAATGCTTCCCTGTTCGCTAATTGTTTCACTGTCTACACCATTATTTGCCGCCCACTCCATTTCCCTAGGCACAATTACCAAATTACTACTTTAAATGTCTGTTAATTCATTACACTGTGGTGCTGATAAGCTACGCTCTGTGATTTTCTGTGTTACTATGTGAAATATTGTGACAACTATGGCGTGTGGAAAATGTAATACTAGGTTCCAAAGTAAACTGAGAAATGACAGTGAAGATGAGGGTAGTGTGTTAGCGCCACCGTGTAATGAATTAGCTAATGTTCAACATTGTAATTTCATAATTGTGCATAGGGAAATGGACCAGGCGGCAAATAATACGGATATCAAGCGTCAAGACTGGTAAACCAAAAATGAATAAGTGTGCCCTCGCCAAATGAGTAGTCCGAGACATTTGAAGTCACACTGTCGGTATAGTAAGAGCTTCACCACAGGCTGCCCAGTCCAAACTACTGTTAAGTGAAGTCAGTCTTAGGACAGGTCCCAAGTACCAACAACACATGCCAGAGCTTCGACCAGAAGCGCTTCCCATACCAAAGTCCAGCAGCCGAGTGCCCTGCACCTCAGAAGAAAAAATATCCGTTCTCCCACAAAGTGCATGAACGACACTGACTTCACGCAATCTGGAGCCAATCACAGGGCTCTAGAGGAGCTAAATCTCCCCTCCCACACGACAGTACTAACTCATGTCAAACTAGGGCAAGAATTAAGAAACCTGCCTCTCTGGAAAAAAAGGAACCGCCAATTACTGGCTTTTTTAAAGTCTTTATCTAAATCGCCTGTGCTTTGGAGTGTGTAAGTCCGAGCTATTAGATGTAATATAGATTCATCTCCTTACATTTCTCAGACCCTGGATAATTTCATATACAACTGAGGCAGCCAGGAAGGGATTCACTGGCCTATTTGCATTATCGGTGAACACAAAAACAGGTGAACTCTTATTACACATGGCTCTGCACATAATGCCTGGTTTTATGTCTCCATTGTGTGGATGCATTCCTTCAATATGTCACCACCAACCCAGCATTCCGCTGGCACTGCAGCAGGTAGCTCGGCATTGTACTGTTAGAGACCTGTCTCGACAAGAGGCTGCCCTGTCTGCCCTGTACAGCTGTGGGCCTGTCCGGCAAGATTTATTGAGGGAAGGGCTCGCCGCCAATTGCTTTCAACTCCCAAAATGCCGGTTCTACAAGCTAATAATCATAAGAATACCTCACACTTTTAGCGCCCTACAATGCTCCATCACCGTCTGCTCAGGCCGTTAAGTTTCTAGAGTCTCTCTCAAGGTGTGTCACGTTGTAATGAAATCTTTAATAATTATCTGTACATGGAAAACAGGTGACAGAGTAAATTGTCCTCTGTCAATACAGATAAAACACTGATTAGCTAAAAACAGGGTAATTGAACTGTCGCCAGGCTTCTGGGGCAATGGATCTACTGAATTTTGAGGAAGGTAATTGCGAAGAAGTTCAAGCAAATGATCACTGTTGAGGCAATAGAAGGTCGTCACACTTTTCCACAGCATAGCAATTTAAAAAAAATATATAAATGGATCAGAAAGCACTGGATCATTCTGAAATACTGAAGTTTGAAAGTAAAGTTAAATGGAGTTAATGAGTAAGTAAATCCTGGCTTAATTTAAACTTTGACATGTAAGAAATGATTTCAATCACCTTGGTGTAACGTAGTACAAGATTTAGAAATAGAAAAGCAATTTACTTTTGATTGTTGGAAGATTGAATTCAATTTATTTGAAACAAATGAGCAAGTGATTTAACTTTTAAAATAACAACAATAGAACTCATCAAAACCAGCAGAAGTCACTCGCTGAGCTAAATACAGAATAAATCAAGTTGCGCACGCTTAATTTCTGCTGTATCTTTACGACACTTGGTGACTGTATGGAAAGGAAAAAGGGACCCTGCCTGGTAATACTGTCGGAGGACAATTACAACACAGGTGCCCTACAAGTTTTAACTATTGCAAGTTATTATTGAAGTTAGTCATACTTCGTGAAAGAAATGTAACTGGGAAAAGCCTTTACATTCCTATATCTGTCAATTAACAGTCTTACGATGTTGTAGCTGTGTGGACGACAATGCTGAGCAGCCGTTGTTGCTGTTGCTGCTGTTCGATGAGAACCCCGAGTCGTCTCCAGAGCTACGGATAATTATGGGACAGGCAATAGTGGGAATTGCTGCTTCTTTCGCCTGTCCATTCATATCGTGCTGTCAATACACGGGGGTTAATAACTCAGGTGCGTCTACATTGGCGCGATCATAGCTGCACACCGCCGCGGTGGGAGCGCCAAAACACATAAAACCCCGCACATCCATTGCCATTTCGTCGTTGCTATCGATACATTTCAGTAAAGGTTCCTAAGCTATTATCCAGCAATCAATTATATGCAGTCAAAAATAGATACACTAGTACATCGATTACGTATTTGTTATAGTTTCTGTAATGGGGTAAGAATATTTACAATTTCGTTTTCGATGGTGCCAGCCAATCTAATGTCATGAGCAGTTCATTAATCGACAGTTCAAAACTGGAAGTGGTTGCGAATCTAGTCTTCGTTCACTACATCACACTCAGGTCGGCTAAAGTGGAGAAACGCAGGGAACAACGTTCATCTTAGAGTTACCGCGATACGGTGTTTTCATTCCTTTTCTAGAGATCTGTCAGTACCTCAAGAATTCAATTTACACTACTGGCCATCCGAAATGCAACACCAAGAAGGCCTGGAGTTATCTCAGCCAAATTTATTTGGACGCCAAGACCTTGTGCGAAGTTCGTATGATTGAAAATACAGCCACATGTGAAGTGAGGAAGATTACGAAATCAGTATTGAGCGTGGCTGCCACTGCTGGGTACAACCGCTTGCGACACGCCACGGCATTGTATCAGAGAGGCTCAGGATGCGTTGTTGGGGATGTAGCAGTACATGCTGCTTCCACATACTGCCATTGTTGATCTAGTGTAGCAGCGGGTGGTGTATCGCAAGTCAGTCGCTCCGCTGACGTGGACCAAACGTTCTCGACAGGCGAGATGTTTATAACAGGGAGTTCAAGGCAGCAATGCAACACGATGACGAGGAACAAGTCGTGAACATTGCTTGCCACATGTGGAGGCACATTATCCTGTTGTAATGTAGCGGTCGGCTAGCTAGATATGGGAGGACAACGGGCTCTAACACTTGAGAGATGTAAAGCTGGCTGATAGGTATACTGGCAATGCGTACTAGAAAGTCCGGGAGTGAAATCCGGTACCTCCATAAAACACATGGTGCCCTACAAGTTTTAATTATTGCAAGCTATTATTGAAATTAGTCACACTTTGTGAAAGAAATGTAACTGTATAACGCCTTTACGTTCCTATATCTGTCAGTTAGCAGTCTTCCATTGTTCTAGCTGTGCGGACGACCAAGAATGTAGCCGACGATAATTCTGAGCTGCCGTTGTTGCTGCTGCTGCTGTTATAGAACCCCGATCCGTCTCCATAGCCACGGATAATTATGAGACAGGCTATAGTTACAATTACAGCATCTCCCGTCTACCCACATCTACTGTGCTCTCAATACTCGCAGGTAAACGAAGCAGGCGCGTCTACTCTGGCGCGATCGTAGCTGCGGCGGGAGCGCCCAACAAACATTTCCACACTCTTTCATCAGTCAAGCTGCTCCTCTCTGCTGGCTTGGCGACAGAGAAACTCAACACGCAAACACAAACATCGGCACAGCTACTGCCATTTCTTCGTTGCTATCGATACATTAAATAACGTTCCTTTGACTATTACATAGCAGTTTACAATATTTTCATTATACTTACAATCAGAAATATTATTTATTTAGCGTATGGCTAATACAGACATATCATGAAATTAAATTACACATACATATGTACATATTGACACACAAGAAACTTAAGTTTATCTTTACAACTGAATATCCAGTCCTTCAATCCAGCGCACTGCATCTGGAGTCACTAGCAGGAAGTCCTCTTTGGTGCATTGATAGGCTCGAATCCTGCATTCACTGACAATGTGGTGAACAGTATGGTATGGAGCCCCGCAGTCACAGGCTGGATCAGGCAGCTTCTTCCACTTAGAGAGAGCATCCCCGCATCGGCCATGGCCGGTACGGATTCTATTGAGAGCAGTCCAGGTCTTGCGTGGTAGGTCAAATCCACTTGGAAGTTTAGCACCTGAGAAGATGTTATGCAGGTGCACATCTGTCACTGCTTCCCACCGACATTTCCATTCTTCAACAGGTTTGAAATCCTTAGCAACCATGTCAGCAGCATAGCACAGAGTTGGATGGCGTGATTTCAGTATCTTACGATTTAAAAGTTGTAAGAGGTATGCGCTGCCTGCGATATAGAATTGCTGACCAGAGAGCAGTGTTGACTGCAGTACGAACTGTGTAACTGTAGCAGTTAGTTGTTGCTAGTGGCTTGTCTGAGGTTGTCTACGCTTGTCTGCAGTCTGCTCTGGTCGGGAATCTGGAGATGGAGTATTATTGTATAAGGTAAAGAAGCAGGGTCGCGCATATATAGTAATGTATCTGAACTGTCATCCAAATGTTTTAAAAATGTCCTAATAATAATTTTGGTAATATAAAGTAATTTTTTTTAAAAAAAGCATTCATTTCAAAAAAATAAGTTGCTTCCTTTCACAAAATCACAAATGTATAAGCCAGCATTGCACGGAGCTGTGCCGAAAAAATTTTTAGGTAAGAGCGGATATATTCGCCGTTTTTTTTATTGAGGTAAGAATTTTTGCTTTTTATTCAGAATGATCTTACAGGGCCACGACGCAGCACTGCTGTCGTCCAAATTTTACCAGGTTACTGAATTTTTTTTTTTTATTATGAGGTTTAGGAATTTTTCTCTTTCGAGCTTACATTAAATGAGAAAAGAATTTTGTGGGTACATTAAATGTGAATGCATTTGTGAACGGAGATTATAAATGGGAACCAATTTTGTTCTGAGGTTACACTAAATAAGAATCACATTCATTATTCGTATTTAAACTTCGTGTGGGGAGGTTACACTTGGCGACATCCGGCCAGGATCGTATTTCTTTGTGAATCTCTGAGAAGTAGTCATATATCTGCTCTTATTTACTTAAATGTAGTTTGCATCTGGAGCAACGCATTAACTAATTTGTCACTCTTTCTTTCACAGATCATCGGCAATTCATTGCTCTTTGTTGTAATTGTGTTTGTTCCATTTTTGCTTTGTCCTTCTTTCGTTTTTGTGCTTATTTTTGATTTGCGAAAAATTCCGCTCAAAACTGTTAACAGTACATCGCGATGTGCAATGAGTGAAATAGCGGACTCGAATAATTTGACCGATAATACT
Source organism: Schistocerca piceifrons (assembly GCF_021461385.2). NCBI lineage: Eukaryota > Metazoa > Arthropoda > Insecta > Orthoptera > Acrididae > Schistocerca > Schistocerca piceifrons. The sequence goes on along the minus strand of NC_060141.1, from coordinate 105,279,705 downwards.
TGCGACACTCAGTGTAATAGTGATAATCTACTAGTTACAGATAATCAGTGCATACCGATCACTAATATTGATTTGGATCCTAATGATGAACAAACAAATTCAGTTGTGTCCTCTGTTAACTTAACGACAATTGATGACGCGGCACGTTCCGTTACAATGAACGCTGTCCAGTTTGACACGCCTGATTTGCAAAATTTACGTAACGAACGGATAAATGTGTCTAACGAAAATGAACAGTGCAGTCAAAATACGTCAGATTTATTTGATTCCGAGGTAGTGACCAACAGTGTACATCCAATTGGCGAACCTTTTCAAGAATCGGAAAAGGACCAAATGGTTACAGAAAACGTGACAAATGCAGATACACCAACACACAGCATAGAAAAAAGAGTCGCTAATTTTTGCTTGGATCAAATTATGGCATTATTGCTACAAATTAACGAAAACAATAAAAAACCAGACAACAATTACAAACAGTCTAAGAAAGAACGAGACGACAAATTCAAACAACTTAGTGAAAATCTCAAACAACAACTTAATGAAAATAATGAAAATCTCAATCAACAACTTAATGAAAAACAAGACAACAATTTTAAACAACTTAGTGAACAGATTACAGCCGTTGCCGCGCAATGTCATGATACTAAAGAACAATTACGTGAGGACATTAAGGCTTGTGCTAGGAACAGTAGTGAAGAAATTAGATCTGTGGCACAAGAATTAAATAATACACATGCAGCCACAACTAAATTACTTAGAGAGGAAATTAGTGCAGTCGCTAAACAATGCTCTGAAAACGCAACACAGTTACGCGACGAGTTTAAATTAATGTCAGCAGAGCTTTCACGCACGCTGGATGCGAAAGTAGACGCGAATTTTGACCAACAGAACAGCCAAGTTGACGAACGTTTTAATCACCATCTACAAAATAGTGAAACGCGTTACCGTAAATTTATACAGGAACAGAATAGACTAAAGGGACAAGTCATGGAAACAATTACTGCACAGAGACAGTAAGACAAACGTAAATCATTTACGAAAGCAAAAACATACGCAGACAACAATATTGCTACAGTATCAGACGAAATTAATGCTATCAAACGGTTGAACACCGAATCACATGATGAAATCTCCGATCTTAAAACAAAAACAGACACACACATAGTAGACTTTCAGACAGTGACCGACAGACTGGAACAATTAGAACTAATACAGGATCCCGATGCCATCAAAGCAGATGTTAAAAAATGGAACGAAACCACACGTAAAATACAAAAACAAATTGATGCTTGTGATATTAAAAACGATGATCAGGTAAAAGCACTGACTGAAAAATATGATGAATTGGCCAATCGTGTTGATGTTATCGAAAGTAATAATGACACCAAATCAGACGATACGTCACCTGTTTCATTTAATCAAACACCCGAATTTCAAAATTTACAGCAGACGATCAGTGAGATAGATTCGTCCAATAATACATTACGTAGAAAATGGTCAATTTTACAGCAAGAAGTGACAGAGATGAAAAATGTTTCAGCCTCTAACACGGCACAACATACGCCACTTTGCGAACATTTATCAGACTCACACAGCCAGTATAATTTAAGTAATTTACAGAAAGTACGTGAGTTAGACTCCGAACAGTCACAGACAAACAGATTCTCATGCAATCCTGAACCTGTTCACACAGTCAGAGACGATAATTTTTATTGCAAATACTTTCTATCTTTTAGGAAATTTAAAGTATTTAAAAATGACAGAACAGAAATACATCCTTTGGACTGGATACAACAACTTGCTTTTGAATTTTCACCGCGATTGACTGTAACACAGGAACTAGAATTTATTTGCTGCGCGTAATGGACCTCAGCGGATTCATTACACTTCGATGAATATGTGCCATAGCGTGCACAGGGCCCAGAGCCGTAGTAGTGCTATTTCATCTTTATTTTTCTGCATTGCTGCCTTCTCTTCTACTATCCTTTATATCTGTCAAAACAGCACCTCAACTATCGATCTATCTAGAGTTAAGAATAAGCAAAGAAACCCTGATACGACAAGTTTTACCCGAAAGTGACAATTTTCATTAGGAACTCCAGAACTACCAGCGTAATTTTGATAACAAACAAAATTTTTAATCATCAGTATGTACAAAATTTTCAGCAGTCGCAAACACATTTTGGTAACAATACAGGTTTTTCTCCGCAACAACATCAAAGGCAGCCGGTTAGCATACCTAACCAACAATGTGATGTACAAGGTCAACCAAGCTTTAATGTTTCGCCGCCTTCACGTATAGAGTCAGCTCCAACAAACAGTAACGCACAGCAACAAGGAAATCAGTACGTACAGAAAACACACTATTTCAGCTCATATCGCAATGCACCGTATAGGAATGACTATCATGACAGACGTAAAAGTAATGAGCACAATTATCAGTGTACGTTTAATAACAGTCGGTCTTATCAGCAGCAAAATCATCCGCAACAACAAATTATCATGAATGAACCAGACAGTAGGTATCATCCCGAACGTAATACGTCAGGAAGAAATAACAGAACAGTACAAATAGTGGAAATGCCACAGCATCCTCCCGAAAATAATAGCACGTAAGATAGAATTTGACGAGATACAGTACAGGTTGCATCTTACAGTAACGCAAGCAATGCTTTTGACACGCAGAATCTTGTTCACGAAGATGTTATTACTTTTGACGACATCCGAGACACTCTTTTGCAGGAAAGACCAGTTATTCAAAAAACCATTTCACACCCTGTCATCTAAGTAAAGATTAGATCATCCAAATTTTCAGCAGTAATCGATTCTGGATCACCTATGTCAGTTATAAATGAGGAAACTTTCAACGAATGTAACAAAGAGAATACCTATCCTACGTTACCATTAGGCAAAACTAACGTAAAAGGAGCAGTATCTGGTAAAGGAGTAGATGTAAAATTACACACACATTTATCATTTTGTATTGCAGGTCATACGTTTCACTCAAATTTTTGGATTGTTCCCTTATTGACGACAGACGTTATTTTAGGTACGAATTTTCTGGTACAACACGACGCAATTATTGACTTTCAAAACTCCTATTTAATGTTAAAGAATGAAAATGTACAACTGGCTTTAGAATTTCAGCACTCTTTATCTGCAGAAGAACAAACAATTAATCGTACAGAGGTCATTTCCAGATCACGTGACATAGATTGTCATTCCACATTGTTCACAGATATGTACGTACACAACTATAATACTCCAGACGAAGCTGACTATGACGTTATGCAAATGATTTCTGATAAAGTTAAACAGAGCAGCGCAAATTCAGACGACGAACGCACGCAACTACGCAAAATTCTTTTACAGCAAGCTCCAGTTTTTGACAACGTTCTTGGTACTATGTCCGGTTTTATGTATGAATTTTAAGTTAAACGGCACGACACATTTAAAGCCAAACATTATCCCATTCCGTATATTCACAGAGAACATGTTAAGAAAGAATTGCAAGCTATGCTTGACCAAGGAATTATTGAACCGGCAGTTAGTCCGTACATAATCCCGCTCCATATTGTTAAGAAAAAGGATAGCTCACTTCGCCTCGTACTTGATTCGCGTCACATCAACGACATTATTATTAATGAAACAGATCGCCCACAGACACTAGAAGACCTTCTACAGAAATTTCATGGTACTGCTATTTATTCCACATTAGATTTGAAATCGGGATTTTGGCAAATTTAACTCCATCCGAACTGCAGAAAGTACACGGCTTTTCTCTGTTTTGGTGACTGTTATCAATTTTGTAAATTACCGTTCGGTTTATCTATTTCTTTAGCAGCATTTATTCGCGGTTTGAATACAATACTTCCGGCAGAACTTAAAGACAGAGTCACAACGTATGTAGACGACATTCTTATTGCAGAGCTAACTGGTCTGAACACAATCTGATTCCTGAACAACTGTTACGAACTTTTCGTGCACAAGGACTTACAGTTAATCTTAGCAAATCGCACTTTGGCAAAACTTCCATACAATTTCTTGGACATGTAATTTCAGCAGAAGGCATTGCGCCTGACCCGGAAAAACTTCACGTTTTACGTGTCATTACTGTTCCTACGACGAAGAAACAACTACGCAGCTTTTTGGGTTTAATTAACTTTTTTCTTAAATTTATTCATTGCTCTGCTTTAGACACCCCTATATTATGTCAATTGACGGGTAAAAACACTATTTGGTCCTGGGATAGCCAAGCACATTCTGAATTTATGAACCTGAAATAAGCTTTGTTGAATGCACCACTTTTATCACATCCAGATCTTACTAAAGATTTTTCCATTGCCACCGACAGTTCTAACACCGCTATAGGCGTACACATTTTTCAGGAAATTGAAGAAGATGGTATTACAGTAATGAAAAACATCGCCTTTGCAAGTCGCATTCTGTCACCTGCTGAACGCAATTATTCTGTTACAGAACTTGAAACATTATGTGTTGTTTGGGCCTTTACGAGATTTCGGCATTTTCTTTACGGAAGACATACTACCGTTTACACAGATCATAGAGCAATACAGTTTTTACTTTCCGCTAAATTTACACACGACAGATTAAGCAGATGGAAACTTTATTGACAGGAATTTAATTTTACAATTTTTCACATTCCCGGCACACAAAATATTGAAGCAGACGCACTATTCCGTTCTCTCAGCCACAATCAGGAAGACATCGCAACCAACTTCTGCAAAGCAAATTTCAGCGTCATGTACATTCAACAAGTTGAATTTGAAAATTTCATTTCGTCGTCATTACAAGACATAGTACAAGAGCAGAGTAAAGACAACGTATGGAAAGAAATTAAACACCTTTGGCAAGATAGGAATAATGTTACCATTAGAAACCATTACACTGTACGGAATAATATTCTGTTTCGACGCTCTCACCCTGACAGAAACAATTGGTTATTATGTATTCCTGACGAGCTTGTTAACAAATTAATTTAGTATACTTATTTAAGTTACGCACATTATCGAGCCAGAAAATGTTTTCTTATACTGAGACCGAACTGTTATTTTACCAACATGGAGAAACGTATTCGACGAGTTTTAGCGTCATGTAAAATCTTCCAGAAAGCTAAGTCATATACGACTTCACATATTCCTCCGTTACATCCCATTGTACCTGTTAAATTGAGACACATAGCTGCTGTAGACATTTTTGGTCCGATTCCCAGAACTAATAGAGGTTTTTGCTACATCTTTGTCGCTGTTGAACTCACTTCAAAATTTGTTACCTTCACTCCGTTACGCAAAGCTACTGCCAAAACTGTTTCGAAAGCATTTGTAAAACATTTTCTATTCCATGTAGGGCATGTATTGAAAGTAATTTCCGACAATGGATCACAGTTTCGATCTGCTATGTGGACACGTGTGTTGTGAGATTGAAACACTTCTCCGAGCTATGCATCCAGGTACCATGCTTCTTCGAACCCTTGTGAACGACTAATGAAAGAAATTGGTAAACTGTGTTGAATATACTGCAAAAAAAAACATATTGATTGGGACACACACATATTCTCATTCCAGGATGTAATTAATTCCATACCAAATGAATCTACTATGCTATCTCCGACTGTTATACTGAAAAATGTTGAACCACCTAACAAAATTAAAGAATTAGTAACCTTTCCTACATCTCGTCGACTACGACACCGTGAAATAATTGACATTGCGCTGAACAACATCAAACGTGCCGCAGAGCGCCGGAGAAGACACAAAAACAGGTTTGTACACGCCGTGACTTTCACATTGGACAGAAGATATTAGTACGCACACATTATTTATCCAACAGAGGAAAGAATAGGTGTAGTAAAATTGAGCTTCCATACGCAGGTCCATATCGAATTCTTAGCATTCCTCACCCCAAATGTAGTACACGTCGAAACTTTGAGAACCACAAAAAGTAAAGGCAATCACCATGTCTCCAATATTAAACCCTTTATTAAATGAATATACTTTATGATTTATCGCACTGTAATGCCATTTCATGATTTTTATATGACCAATGATGCAGTTATATTTATGTGACTACTTACTGATGATTATCGTATTTTTTTCTTGGCAAGTGCCCGGCAAGGTAAGGTTAGCAGGTCGCTTTTCTTGTCGTTACACATCAGACCGTGCACATTTTTCCAGATAAGCTTAAATATTTTATGACCAATTATGAAATTCTATCTAGTGACATATTAATTTTATCAAATTCTTTCTCCATTAAAGTCTTCAACTCTCGCCTCTATCAACTACACAACGTACAAGCTGAACAAAGAAGGGCATATCTTGTCGTTACACATCAGATCGTGCACGTTTTCCATTCTTCATGTATGTATGATTATTTTCCTGTTTTGTTTGTATGCACTATGAAATCTTTAAGATATAACAAACACCAGTTGACTTTGATATTTTGCCTTATGATGTCTCAACATCGTGACTATTTTACATTTTTTTTTTCTTTTTGCTGCTACATTGTGATACTCTGTGTACATTTTTTGCACCTGCACACTGTCTATGTTTTTGACATATTACGTTTTCTGTCATGCTATGCTGTATGCTCAATTATATCACTAGAAACTAGTTTTTATTTAATGGGTATATAATTTAAATGCAAGTCATTAATCATTGTTCATCATTTTCAGAAAGCAATAACGTGTAAAAGAAATAAATTAAACAAACCACAGTGGATTACTATGAAATGGGAATTTCACCTTCGGAATGAACGAAAGAAGATGCAATACCTCGCCACGAAGAGTAAATGGATCAGAATTAACAAGCATTAACAAGAATATACTATACACATCGTATGATAGCGGTCTTAACTAAATTTTCTTTCAGAATACGAGGCGATTGATGCAGGCTGTCAGACAGAACTACACAGCTTAGTTTTAGTGATGACATATGCTAGAAATAAGGAACTCTATAATATGAATAGTTGTATGAAGTAAATGGTAATATAAATAATGAGTAATGAAGTGTCTTTTTGCAGATGATAATGAATGGTGATGAATAGTGATGAACAATATGGTATTATGAATAATAAAGTTTTTCTTTACAGGTGATGATAATAATGAAGTTATGGTGATATGAATAATAAAGTTTTTGTTTACAGGTGTTGATAGTGATAAACTTTATATGGCCACTAAACGCACCACTTTTAAGTTTTTATTTGCAGATGATGATAATGATGAAGTTTATATATTTACTGTTAGTTAAGAAATGCTATGTAGTTATTTAAGTATTTGTTGCAGTTCGTTTTGACAGTATGTCTTATGTCGCATGGTATGATGACTCAAGGTTTTGGAAAGGACAGCTAGAGAACATATATATTTAATACACATTTCATAACCTGTTAATTCGAAGTTCACTACTTTTCAGCATAATATGCGTTTCTTCTTTCAGCTTAATAGTCCATTATGTATTTTTTTTCCAGGAGAAGCTATTCATGAAATTAATGTGCTATAAGCAGTTGTTCATTAAACCTGTTCTAGTACTTGCATTTTTTTACCCATTTGTGTGTGTTATTCATGAATGTGATGACATATACTCAATTTGTTTCATAACCTTGCTACAGCTGACTCATGACGAATGACGTTACCTATCCTCATTTGCAGCAATAAGTCAAGAGTAAATATTGTTATGCCCCAGCAATTAATTATCGATCCCAATGCAATGCATTGCTAGTATAAAAAAAAGTATTACCAGTCCCAAATAATGCTACCAGTTTAAGAGAGTTCGGAGTAATACTGAATGATGTTTTTCTAATCACAGACCTTGAGTAATAGTTACAGTGTGTTACATTTTAAATATGTCATATGTCACTTGAATGATGAGTACCGTGTAATAGTGAATGATATTTTGTTATAATGCATACATGCTCTACACTCATTAGCTCCCGTTTGTATGATGACGTCTGATGATTTGTAACTGGCCAATGAGTGCCCATAATTATTTTAAATATGTTGTATGTCACATGAATGATGAAAAATGTTTTGAAATATTCAATACTTGCTATATGTGTAGTAACCAACCAATGAGTGCCAATATTTATTTTAAATATGTCATATGTCACTTGAATGATGAAAAATGTTTTGTAATATTCAATACTTGCTATATGTTTAGTAACTGGCCAATGATTGCCACTGTTCCTTATATATGTATTATGTCACCCACATGCTATATATATATGAATACTAGTAGCATGATGCTACATTCTTTAGCTCTTGTTTGAAGGATGACTTCTGATGGTTTGTAACTGGCCAATGGGTGCCAATGATTGCTATAACTAGCTGAATTATGTAAATAGTGAAATGTCCCCTTTCAAGAATTATACATGACTGTCCTTAACCTGACACACAATATTTTTAGCGCAACGCAATCTGACTTTCAAAATCCCTACAAAAGAATGGCCCTGACTAACATTAAACTATACCTTTCAGAAATCACTTACCTCACAAAAATCTTCATTACTCGAACTACTGCAATACAGCGAGCGCCACTACTGCCAGCTAAATAAATGATTCAAACTACGGAAGGCGCTAACTACTGATAGGGATAGTTAGCAAATGAAAGATATTAATAGAAAACAAACAATGTATTTACCTTGATAGTCATAATATATATAGCAGTTCATGACAAATTACAAAACTCCGCCATCTCTCTCCCCACATCTACCACTGCTGGCGGCTCACCTCCAACTGCGCAACACTACGCGCTGTTCACATCCAGCTGCCGCTTCCCAACACTACAATGGCAGACAACAATGCAAACTAGACACAGACTGCACACAGCACAGCCAGTCATTTTCACACAGAGGTGGCGTTACCAATAAAAAAACCTAAACAGCCTACTTACATAGCCCCCATGCTACCCACAAAAAATTTTACAAATTGTTTTGGGCAGTGCCCAATAATGATTTGATAAAATTTTTCATAATTACAATAACAAAGATATCAAATGCACACACTTATTGATACAATGTTGGTCAAAAGCTAAAATTTTCTCACAGTCTATAAAGACAGTCCTGATTCATCACAGTAAAATGACAGTGTTTTTCTTTTTTTTTTTAAGTCTGAACAGTAAAAGAGAATGCACACAGAAGTAGTGGATTTCCATGCAGTCTTGAAGAAGTAGTGTTGTCCTTCCAACGAAAAGACAGTGCTGACTCTTGACATGCAGACAGGTAATGGGCCACAACAGAGCAAAACCACAGCAGAGTCAGTCGAAATTTTGAAGAGTATTGGTAGGTAGGTCATCACAGAACAGACCCACTGTCATTAGTAAAACTGGCTTAACAGAATAATACAAAGTCAATTTCAGTAATACTATGCCTGGCAAACAGCAGATATCTAAACATGACATAGCTCAAGCAGAAAAAAATATTACACTAAAAACGGCCATGTCTAATACCTATGTCACATCTTAACACTAGAGTGATGCATCACGAGAACTTAACGCTAGCAGATAAGTTACCAAATCGTAAAGAAATTATTTATGAATATTCCTGTGAAGGGAAACGTCTATTTATGTGCCCTCGTTTTCTTGGAAGTAGACCATTAATTTCTTATTGACTGGATCTGTAGGCATAAAATAACTATATTAGTACATATATTAAATTTTATTTGAACCAATGCTGCAGTGCAGCTAGAAACTATGTATTAAAGAAAATGAGCAATCTCTCAACCAGAAAGACCATGGATGTAAAATGTTTCTCATCATTTCATTTTAGTATATATCATAAATTAAGAGCTCCACAGTATAATTATATGTTTTCAAGTTTGAGCGTGACGCATTTGCGATGCTTTCTACAAAGGAATGTCGATAGTGAGGATAATGGCCTCCCTTTTTTTTTTTTTTTTTCTTCCTGTGCTCTGAAAAGGCACGCGCTAATGGCTTTTTCTCCAGGCGTCTGACATAGCTGGGTGCCCACGACGCCTTACGTGCAGGTGGTCACTTAATTTTCTTACGGAAATATTTACGACAGCAGATTCCGCTACACTGGCAGTCTCATATAAAAAATTTCAGAGGTCGAGAATTTGCGTTGCAAATGTGTAGATACAAAATCTTATGAATGTAACAGTGTCCAAAAAATTTTCGCCGGCATTGTGATACATTCACGCATTTACACACATTTCATAACTCTTAAAGTACGATTCTTGGTTCCCAACATCCTTTTTCGCAAATCAGAGTCCCTAACCACTAATCATTAATCCTTACCTTATTACACATATACATATTCGTCGTCATAAAAATAACATCAAAACACATCAGTCAACTCTCAAAATCGTCGTAGCTTCCTCCAATAATTTCAAAACCTAAAAAAATTCTCTGCTCATGTCAGAAGTGTCATCTGCTTCAAACGCACTTTAAAAATCATGATCCCATACCAAATACATCATTCAAAGCTCTCATAGTATCACCATGGTTCTGAAAAAATATGAACAGTTCACAAAGTACAAACAACATACAATTTTGTAAGTGTGAAGTTATCCAACGGCGTAATTACGTAAACGTCTGTCACTGATATAGTAAAATAAATGTTTGTCTCTCTCAGGTAAATAATCAGATAGCTGTGTAATTCTGTGTTAGAGAAATATGGTACCGATGTGTAACGTTGTATAAGCAAATGTCATATTAGCTAGGGCTCCTAGTGCTCGCCAAACACATGGTACACAAAGTAGGCGTGTACCCCCCTGAGGATCAATGTAATTATACCCTCAGGTGCTACAGATTACAGCAAAGGAATGAAATGTATCACGGAAAAACTTCGTATCATTGTACTTCAAATATCTTTAAAATTAAATGTTTTAAGTACAAAATTAATCACTCAAATGCGTGCCCTGTAGCGCTAAATTTGCGTCTTACTGTAAGATAATTCTGTGGAAGTGTCGTAATTATCGTCCTCCGAAAGCTAAGTTCTGCAGAAGTCAATGTACTTACCCCATCATAAACGAAACTGAAATGCTTTGTGTATAGATATCGTAGTTATTACGTACATTACTGTGATCAAGAAACTACTATACTGTAAAGTATTGTTGTGCTACGAAAAAGGCTCTCACATTGTAGCTTACTACTAAAACATGTTTTGCTTTCCAGAAGAATTCAGAAAAAACTGTGCGGATATAAAACAGATACACCGCAAAAACAACATTGTAAATTGTGACTCATTAGTAGCGTCGTGATATAATCGTGTAGCTGTCAAAGAAACCAAATGCTAAGTCATCATTAATTCCACAGAAAGTACTTTAAATCCAGAATGTATTTTCAAGTAAACCAAAATGTTGCATTAAAATCTCATTAGCAGTACTGGTAAATGTTCTAAGTATGTGAGCCTTATAGTCATTACGTAAACGTGCAACTAACAAGCAAGAATGTACACACACAATAACACTGCGTCGTCTGTTCACAATAACAATGCATTCGTAATTTCTGTTTAAATAGGTTCTCTTGGTTCTTGACTGGATATTTAACTTCAAACATTGTTGCATATTATCAGATTCTAAGTCTGACAAAGCATACTAGTAATGTAAAGTGAAAAGTTATATGACAAAGACAAAGTTAAAAAGCAGATTATCTTTCAATAAACGGTTTTACATGTGAAATGTGGTGTAAACCTTCACTCTTCCTAGTACGCAGAGTTTCAACTTCAACACAATTATCATGTGCTATACGTCGGATTCTGTAAGGTCCATTGTAAACTAGAAAGAATTTGTGACTCAAGTGTTTCTTCTTATGTGACAATGAATGAGCTTTAATGAGAACTTTCTGACCAATATACAATTTCTTTGCATTTGCTTTACCGTGTAGTTTTCTCCTTTTGTCTGCTGCAGATTTTATATTTTTAAGACCCAAATCAATTATGTCTTTGTGTCGAAGTTTACGTGTATTCGGGAAAGGTACAAGCTCTCTGATTCTGTTCGGTGGTTCTTCATTCTTTAGTACAAGAGTAGGTGGTAAAGCAGTGGAATCATGAGGCATTTCATTCAGCACGTTTTGAAATAAGTGTAAATATCTGTCCCAATGCTGATGCTTTCTGTGACAATAAAGTCTGCAAAGCTTATTGATTTCTTTCATAATCCGTTCGGAGGGGTTACAATGTGGTGAGTACAATGAAATAAAAACGCGTTTGATTTTATGGTTGCGAAGCATGCGTGACCAAACAGCAGATCTGAATTGCGGTCCGTTATCTGAAATGACTTTACTAACGTGTCCAACTTCACATAAGAAATTTTTAACAAAGGCGTTGGATACAGACCGTCCAGTGGCTTTACGTAACGGTGTGAAAGAAACAAATTTTGAAGTAAGTTCAACAGCGACTAGAACGTACGAAAATCCATCAGATGTTCTGACAAGCGGTCCCAAGAGAACAACAGCAGCAAATTCTTTTAATTTAGAAGGAATAATAGGAAACAACGGAGCACGATGTGAGACAGTAGATGGTTTCGCCTTTTGACAAAGTTTACAAATAGACAAGACTCTTCGAATTCTCTCTTCCATATTGTTAAAATAACAAGTCGTTCGAAGAATACGATAAAATTTTCGTGGACCAAAATGTGCGTAGCTGAAATGAATGTACCAAATGAGCTTGTTAACAAAATCGTCTGGAATGCAAAGTACCCATAGCTTGTCATCAACAGTGCAGCGTTTGAAGAGTATGTTGTTTCTAACCAGGTAATAATGCCGAATCTGTGTGTGTGTCTTTTCATACCATTTGCTCTTGATGTCTTTCCAAATCGGATCTTTATCTTGTTCATGAGCAATGTCCTTTAAAGATGTGGTGATGAAGTTTTCAAAGGCGACTTTCCGAATGTAAAGAATACTGAAATTTTTCTCGAGGTTGCCTTCTGTGTTACTTTTCTCAAGCCCAGCCGGTGCGCGTGACAGTGCGTCCGCAACAATGTTCTCCTTACCGGGAATGTAGACTATTGTGAAGCGGAATTCTTGCCCAACGTTTTAACCTGTCATGATTTAATTTTGAAGACATAAGAAATTGTAATGCACGATGATCACTGTATACTTTTACGTGCTTACCAGAAAGAAAGAAACGGAATTTGTTAAATGCCCAAACGATAGCTAAAGCTTCTAATTCAGTAACGGAATAATTTTTTTCAGATTTTGTTAGCACTCGGCTAGCAAAAGCAATGGTTTTCTGAACAGTAGTGTCATTTTCCGTGGCTTCTTGAAATAAATGAGCACCAAGACCGACTTTAGAAGAATCCGTGCTAAGGCAGAAATCTTGTGACAGATCTGGATGAGCTAGTATTGGCGCCTTAGGTAGCGATTTTTTCAAATAATTGAATTCCAACTGTGCTTGTTCGTCCCAGTTCCAAATAGTATTTTTTCCAGTGAGAGAACAAAGTTTTGGTGTAACAAGAATTTGCGTTTTCAGAAAACGACGGTAAAAATTTACGAGACCTAGAAAACTGCGGACTTGTCTTTTTGTGGATGGAACTGGAATGGCTCTGATTGCTTCTAACTTTTCAGGATCCGGCTGAATGCCTTCAGAAGAAATAATATGTCCCTAAAACCTCACCTTTGACCTACCGAATTCAGACTTTTCCAAGTTAACTGTAATTCCAGATTCTGCAAAAATACGTAACAAACTGTTGAGGATGCGATTATGTTGTTCCCATGAAGCTTCTGCTATTAGAATGTCGTCCACATATAAGGTGATGTGACGTTTTAAGAACTCAGGTAATATGGAATTTAGCCCACGAATGAATGCTGCTGAAGAAATGTTCAAACCAAAAGGAAGTTTCCGAAACTGATAACAAACGCCGAAACAAAGGAAAGCTGTGTATTTTCTACATTCTGGATGAAATTCGATCTGATAAAAGCTGGATCTGAGATCAATGGAAGACAACACTTTTACACCATTAAAATTTTGAAGAAGTTCTTCCAACGTTTGCGGCCTGTCTGTTTCAGGAATAATGATAGTATTGATTTGTCTCTAATCTAAGACAAGCCTGATCGATCCATTTTTTTCTCAACAACATGTAATGGATTGTTGTATGAGCTTATTGCAGGCTCAATAATGCCCTCGTCAAGCATAGATTGTATTTCTGTTCTAACATGGTCCCTATAATGTGCTGGAATTACATATGGTCTAACACAAAATTTAGTATGGTCACGAACACGAAATTGGTATTGAAATCCCTTGATTGCTCCTGTTTTATGAATAAAAACTGTGTAATGTGCTTGTAAAATCTCAAAAAGTTCCTGCCTATCAGTGTCATTACGATTCTCAATTGTTTGGATTTTATTCTGAATTAATTCATTAATTTCAAATATGCCATCGATATCATCCCTGTCAGTACTTGCAGAGTGATTGTTAGTGTCTAGTTCCGTAGAAAATTCCGAACTGTTGTCCAACAGAAGGTAAATCCGATTAATTTCTTCGTCATGGTTTCAGAGCCAATCTTCAAATTTCAAAGCTATTGACTTACCTTCCTTCTCTAAACTTATTTCAGCATCGTGAAAGCTTAAGATTGCTTTGTATTCATTCAAAAAGTGTACTCCCAATATAATTTCCGTCGACAATAATGGAACAATAAGAAAGCTCATAGAGAAGCTGTCGCTTTGATAACAGAATTCTAAGTTGGTTTGTTGGCGTACATCTACACTTTTTCCAAAGATTGCACCCTGTAATTTAATCTTACGTAACGGAAGTGTGGAACAATCGTTCGATTTGTTGCATTTGCTAAAGGCTGTATCACTAATTACTGAAATGGGACTGCCAGAGTCACGTACTGCCGTAAATTTTACGTCATTTACTGTAATGTGAATCACAGGATATCCAATGTTGTTATGTTTTATGTCATGTTCCTGGAGTAAGATGTCCCTAATGTCTTCCATTTTTACGTAATTACTAGCTACGGCAGCTGCGTCGTCAGTTTCATAAGTACGTTTTGTGGCTGCCAGCGGTATGAGTCATTGCCTATTGTGTCTTTGTTGGCGCGCGTCGCTATTGGGGTTTGGAGACCTAACTTCTACAAATTCACTTTGTCGAGAGGGCTCTGCTCTGTTTGAATCCCGCCAGTTCTGATGCAATTCAGGTCTGTCGTTACGATCATATCGTCTGTCGCCATGTCGGTAGATTCCATAGTTCCTTCCTTGTCGGTCACGTGGTGGAGAATTTCTCCCTGAATCGTAACTGCGCGCTGGACCGTTGCATCTGAAGTTATTCTGTCTCCCATGATAATAATTATTTTGGTTCCCATATTGCCTGTTTCTCTGATTGTCTCTGTGATAGTCATTACCGCGGAGAGGTGATCTTTCCCTGTAATTATTACTACTCTGCCAACGGTTGTCATACGGGTGGTGTCTGTTTTGGTCACGATTTGCGTTGTAAGAATAGACTTGTCGTGTCCAGTTATTGTTTCTGTCGTCACGGAATTGTGACGGATGTGACATGTAGTGATTGTTTTCCTGTTTTCGCATCCCGCGACTGTCTGTGTCAATTTCTAATTCTTGTAACAGTCCCTGAAAAGCTTCAGTGTCGTCTTTGCAACGTCCTGCTAAAATAATATGTCGCAAATGTTCAGGAAGTTTGATTAAGCAAATGCGGATGAGTTCTGAGGGGCTGTATGGGTTTGACAGGTACTGATTCTTGTGCAACATGTCTTCAAAATATTTCACAAGACTGGAAAATTCAGATTGTTCGAAATGTTTCATCATTATGATGCTATAATTTACTCGGTCTTGTGTAGCTTGAGACCAATATGCTGAGAGGAAGGCATGATAAAAATCTCCTTCCCTGTGACAATCGTGAATGACCAATCGCATTCTATCAGCTGGTTCATTCTCTAAGTAGCAACACATAAATTCTAATCTGTGCTCTAACGACCAGTTGGGAGGAAAACAATGAGAGAATTGGTGGAGCCAAGCTTGTGGATGAATGTCATTGCCAGAATTCTTAAATGTTTTGAATTTACGTGTAGTAATGAACAGCTTATAGTCAAAATCATCGTGTCGGCGAGTCGCATATCGGTCATTGTTACGTTGTTTCGGTGGTTCCATCTCAAAATTCGGTGTGCCTTGCCAATTTCTTTCATAACTTCCTAAGTGCCATGAGTTATTATTTTGTGGCTGTTCCGTACTTCTATGTCCCTCTCCCCGTGTTGGAGCGTGAGTGTCCTCTGAAATATGAATTCTTTGTATGACTTGTGCCAACTGATCTTGTACTTCCCGGATTTCTCTTTTGTATTGCGTATTAATTTGATTCTGATTTTGTTTGAATTTCTTAATTTGTTCATACTCTTCTGTGTCAGTGATGGCTACAGGTCTTGTGTCATTCAGATCATCATCTACCTTTGCAGATAAGTTAGTGACCTGATCCGAAAGTTCGGCTACTTTCTCCGATAGTGAACACATTTCCTCAGTGTGTTTTTCTGAACCAAGTTTCAGAGTGTCCATTTGTGTTGAAATCGAATCTACTGAGTCCTTCAAGTTTTCCTGAGTTTTTGCAAGTTGCGTAACCGAATCGGTAGATGCAACTGAGTCAAATTTAGCTTGCAAGGTCTCATGATTTTCATGAACAATAGTTTGCAGTTCTTTTATGGCTGCTTCGTGATTCTGTAATGCATTTTCATGCCGCGAAAAAATAGGTTGAAAATGCTCACAAATTTGTGTTTTTACGTCATTACAGACTTTTTGACATTTCGATTCGATTTTATGTAACTCAGTAGTTAAATCTTCACGTGTTTGTTCAAGTGTGGTGTCTAACTTTTGAAGATTTTGTTCCATTGTGTCTAACTTTTGAAGCTTTTGCTGTGATTGTCTCTGATTTTTTCCATTGTGTCTAACTTTTGAAGCTTTTGCTGTGTTTGTCTCTGATTTTGTTCCATTGTGTCTAACTTTTGAAGCTTTTGCTGTGTTTGTCTCTGATTTTGTTCCATTGTGTCTAACTGTTGCTGTGTTTGTCTCTGGCGTTGTTCCATTGTGTCTAACGTTTCAAGCTTTTGGCCCATTTGTTGCATTAATTGTAATAACAATGCACTGGTGTCTGAAACATGTTCCTCAGTGCTTTTCGGCAGTGAATTTGCACCGGCAACATTCACATTTTGACAAGCGGAAAATGTGTCCTGACTCATTTGAGAAAACGGTGAGAACGCAAAACCTGAATCTACAGTATTTGCAAAATTGTGTCCAGTCATTTCGGATTCCTGAGGCGAGCTGTTGCCGAGCGATCGATCGATAATGCTTCCCTGTTCACTACCTGTTTCACTGTCTACGCCATTGTTTGCAGCCCGCTCCATTTCCCTATGCACAGTTACCAAATTACTACTTTGAACATTAGTTAATTCATTACTCGGTGGCGCTAACACACTGCTTTCGTCTTCACTGTCATTTCTCAGTTTACTTTGGAGCCTAGTATTACGGTTTTCACACGCCATTATTGTCACAATATTTCACACGATAACGCAGAAAAACACAATTTGAAGAGCAACAATAAGAGAACACATTAACATAGCACTGAAAATAATATCTCGTTAATTGCAAGCGCAGCAGCGAAATACTTGGTGCACATTAACATGCATGCCACAACAACAATGAAAGACTGCAACTACAAAGGAGATCCTCTCTACAATTACGCACTAGCAATAAACAAAAGCTATACTAATTACACAAACTACAAGAAAAAATCAGAAGATTCCAGTGAGGTATCCTCGGCTAAGGGTCGACATATGAAACGTCCCCTTTGAAGAATTATACACGACTGTCCTTAACCTGACACACAATATCTTTAGCGCAACGCAATCTGACTTTCAAAATCCCTACAAAAGAATGGCCCTGACTAACATTAAACTATACCTTTCAGAAATCACTTACCTCACAAAAATCTTCATTACTCGAACTACTGCAATACAGCGAGCGCCACTACTGCCAGCTAAATAAAAGATTCAAACTACGGAAGGCACTAACTACTGATAGGGATAGTTAGCAAATGAAAGATATTAATAGAGATCAAACAATGTATTTACCTTGATAGTCATAATATATATAGCAGTTCATGACAAATTACAAAACTCCGCCATCTCTCTCCCCACATCCACCACTGCTGGCGGCTCACCTCCAACTGCGCAACACTACACGCTGTTCACATCCAGCTGCCGCTGCCCAACACTACAATGGCAGACAACAATGCAAACTAGACACATGCTGCGCACAGCACAGCCAGTGATTTTCACACAGAGGTGGCGTTACCAATAAAAAAACCTAAACAGCCTACTTACAATAGTATGCCATTAATTAACTCTTGTTTTGTATGATCTCTTTTGAATAATGCATAAAAATGGTTTATAACTGGCCAGTGAGTGCCAATGTTCACTATAATCAGATGATTTATGAACATAATTCTGTAATACTTCATACATAGTACAGAAATGTTCATCAACTAGGCGATGAGTGCCACCAATTACTCAGATCTGTGGATAGATTAGTGTAAATCTCAATGATGACTGGCATAAGACTTAATGTCCTTCACCTTCTGACCTAATTTCCAGGAATTACTGCAATATCCGTTTGTCCTGTCTATCCTCATGATCATGGAGCACTATATTTGGTTTTTGCACCTATTCTACGTTGGTGTACCTTACAAGAACGTGGTGTTGACACGACATGCTGTCCACCACCTTGAGCGATGGAGATGTTATTATGGTCCCACTTTTTGGTGTACCTAATGTACTACCAAAATGATAACATTGAATATTAATACGACATTTCAGTGTCTTGGCTACACTGATTAATACTTCAAGTAAGAGGACTTCAGATTGTCTCACTTGGTGGTGTGCTTCTGTAGCAAAATATGGACTTTCAGTGCAGCTACGTGCAACCTACTGTGCTACAACCACGATGCAATCCTTCCCTTTCCTATCCTAGTTCTTGGAAAATGGTAAAAAAATGCTACAGTGCGTATGCACTTTACGTCATTTGTTAATATGATTTGTACTCATTGCATATACATTTTGTCATTGCCTGAAATGTTCTGTACTACAGTGCGTGTGCACTTTATATCATTTGTTAATATGATTGGTACTCATTGCGTATACATTTTGTGATTTCTTGATATGTTCTGTACTCAGTGCATGTGCACTATATTTTATTTCATGTTCTGCACTTATATATATATGTATACATTCTGTGACTGTAAACTTAGTTAATTAAGAAAAATTAGTTGCTCATGGCAAGTCCAATTGACTCACCATCGCTGCCAAATTTTTGCCCCCCCCCCCCCCCCCCCCAGTGGAGGGTTATGTAAGAGGTATGTGCTGCCTGCGATATAGAATCGCTGACCAGAGAGCAGTGTTGACTGCAGTACGAACTGTGTAACTGTAGCAGTTAGTTGTTGCTAGTGGCTTGACTGAGGTTGTCTCCGCTTGTCTGCAGTCTGCTCTGGTCGGGAATCTGGAGAAGGAGTATTATTCTATAAGGTAAAGAAGCAGCTTTGCGCATATCTAATAACGTCTCTGAACTGTCATCCAAATGTTTTAAAAATGTCCTAATAATAATTTTGGTAATGTAAAGTACTTTTTTTTTTTAAAAAGCATTCATTTCATAAAATTCAGTTGCTTTCTTTCACAAAATCACAGATGTATAAGCCAGCATTGCACGGAGCTGTGCCAAAAAATTTTTTAGGTAAGAGTGGATATATTCGCCGTTTTTTTTATTGAGGTAAGAATTTTTGCTTTTTATTCAGAATGATCTTACAGGGCCACGACGCAGCACTGCTGTCGTCCAAATTTTACCAGGTTACTGATTTTATTTTTTATTATGAGGTTTAGGAACTTTTCTCTTTCGAGCTTACATTAAATGAGAAAAGAATTTTGTGGGTACATTAAATGTGAATGCATTTGTGCATGGAGATTATAAATGGGAACCATTTTTGTTCTGAGGTTACACTAAATAAGAATCACATTCATTATTCGTATTTAAAATTCGTATTTGGAGGTTACAAAGTGGCAGGTCGCTATCCACCGGTAGGTTAGAATTCCTGGAGATCTTGTGGAATTCTCTCATAAGGGCAGTAAAACTGCGTAGATCAGGAGGCATTATACTGGTTAACAGTGGAAGCCAATAAACTGGAGTAGATCTAATTGCGCCAGATATTATGTGCATTGTCGTATTCTGCTGAGTATCAACAAGACTTGTATGATGACTGTTCGTCCAAACAGGTGCACAATACTCAGCACTTGAGTACACCAAGCCCAGAGTTGAAGATCGCAGGGTGGTTGCTGAAGATCCCCAGGTAGTTCCACATAGCATATGGAGGATGTTGTTTCGACTCCTCAACTTTTGAGCTAAGTTAAGAAGGTGTTGTTTGAAGCATAGTGTACGATCCAGGATGACACCAAGATACTTTGGGTTCCATTCATGACGAAGAATTCTGCCTCTGAAACTTACTTCCAGCTTTACGTTCGCCAACCGGTTATTTAGATGGAAGCAACGCAATTCTGTTTTACTCACACTGGGTTGGAGTCTCCAGATTTTGAAGTAATTATCTAATGCAGACAGGTCATTTGCTAGAATCTCTTCTGTTTTTTTTTCATTTCCTGATGTTTTACGGCTAGAGCCAGGTCATCGGCATAGCAGTATTTTCTGGACGAAGTGTCAGGTAGATCAGATAGATATAGGTTGAACAGTAAGGGTGACAGAACTGATCCTTGAGGCAATCCGTTGTTCAGCTTCCTCTCCTTACTTATGTTGCTTCCAGTGATTACCTGGAACTTCCGATCACTTAGCATGCTGTTAATCAGTCGAGCCATTGTTCTGCAGGGTGTGATGCAGAGGAATTTGTAGATAAGGCCTTCCCTTCACACATTGTCGAAGGTGGCAGTTAGATCAACAAATGCCACAGATGTTTTCTGCTTCATTTGGTATCCTGACTCTATGAAGGATGTGAGAGACAATACTTGGTCGCAGCAGCTAGGCCCTGGTCTGAAGCCTGCCTGATCAACTAAAACGCTCTTTAAGATAACGCTACTTATTCTGTTATGCATTTGCCTTTCAAAAAGCTCGTAGCAGCAGCTAAGTAGGGCAATGGGGCGATAGCTTTCTACCTTGTTGCTGGGTTTGCCAGGTTTCAGAACAGATATTATCTTTGCCTTTTTAAACTCCAGTGGAAGTTGACCAGTCAGCAGGATGTCATTGAAGAATTCTGCCAGCCATTTCTTAGCTTTTCCTCCCATATGGATCGAATCCAGGCGCCTTAAGAGGTTTGAGGTCCTTCAGATGAGTGTCAATGTCTGAAACTGTGAAGGAATGGGTATACTCAGATGAGAGAGATGCCTTCTTTTTCAGGTCACGAAGCTGTCGTCTGATATGTCTTGTATGTTTCTTGTCAGGAGGTACTCTTGAGGTAGTAATGATGTGGGAAGCAATTTGGTCTGGTGTTACTTCGGAATTTTTTCTGCATGCTGGTGCACTTCCTCCCAGCTTTCTCAGAACACTCCAAGCTTTCCTGCTAGAGTGTTAAAAGTCCATATTTTCGACTGTTCCTGCCCATTTCTGCCCCTGAGACATGTCCAAGCTGGACAATAGTTCCGTACCTATCTCTGGGTCACCACTTTGCTGGAAATGTTGGTACAATGTTTTACTTTCATCATTCCATCCTGGAACATATTCTTTTCGGTATCCTGTTGGCATACACTTTTTAGCTGTTGCTGTTACTGCACCCATGAAGCGTTGATAGTTACTGTGTGATGGGGGTATCCATAGAATGGACTTATCCAGTTACGCCGAAAACTTCATCCAGTCAGCTTTCTGGAAATTCCATCGAGCATGCGTAGTTGATCGTGTGACAGGAACCGTGCAACCAATTTCTATTATTACAGGTCTGTGTTGGCTGTGAGGAAAGGCATCTATCACTTTCCTTGTGGTGCTGATGGGAAAGCCAGTTTCGTTGCAGCTAACAAAGCATAAGTCAGGATTTGACGTTGCTCACGTCCGTAGGTTTAACCTTAAAATACCCTACACGTGCCTCCTGGGTGGTGTTAATTGAGCAACAGTGTTTACAGGCAGCCAGACAATCCATAGGATCTCCTGGCAATGACGTATCAACTAAATAGCAGAAACTGTTCTTTTCAGAGCTCATTAACAAGTCAGAAATAAATACACTATTACATCGATTACTTATTAAATAAAGTTCTGTAATACAACTTGCAGCTTCAGAATCAGAAGTACAGTACAAGTTATATATGCATATTAAACGACAAAATTTTTGGATGCTGCAGAAGGTATTTTATTTCCATTTTCGGTGTTACACACTCCACAGTGGTGGTTTTCAACAGTAATGCCCTCCCTTATTCATTTTTTTCTCTAATGTGTGTCTACCAGTGCTCACTATCCTCGATAGTGAGCAAAAGAATAACAGCACATTGCCCTATTTGGACATATTTGGTAACAGCGTTGCCATATTTCACGTTTCCGCACTAATGCACACTCATCGGAAAGACACCAATGCTACACTAATCCCTTTCCTACGTGCTGATGCCTACACACCCCCTTTGGAGCAGTTATATGTTTAATAAACGCAGAAACATCCCCGTCAATCGGAATAGAACTTCACATATGAGGGCTTGCTCAATAGTAATGTCTCAGATTTAAACTCATATGGCTTTTTTAATATAAGAAAGACTATTAACGTTCTAACTCTTGATTCTTCATGTCTACATAGTTGGAGACCACGGCCGGTAGCGGGCTCCATATTTTAGGTTCTACCATTTAGTTGTGAAACGTAACTAAGTTGGCGTGTGAGAAACAGCATTCTGTAATCGAGTTCCGCCTAAGAAGAGTTTTCCCACGCATGGAGCAGCCTCCCCTTCACCATGAGACTGTCAGACAAATCAAGAGCACTGTGACATCTGCAATAGTACGACGACATGGGCTCACTGTCACCGAGCACAGAGTCTTCATCCAAATCTCAAAGAACACCTTCGAGGACTTCCCTTTGACCGTGGAGAATCAGTACAAGCAGAGGGACGTGTTGGCTCCGTCAGCAAAGCAAATATTCTACACTGTCGTGTCAACAAACTGGTCTGCCGTTGGGAGAAACTTGTTTGTCGCCATTATGACTATGATGAGAAATAAGTATGGGAACATGAGGCATAGGGATGTAGAGTGATAAAAACGTTTGTTTTATTTTAAAATATTTAAGAGTTCTTATATCTAAAATTCGGAGCTATTACTTCTCAACAGGCTCTCGTATTCATACGTTTTACAGCATATGGAAACAAGATACTGAATGACAGGTTAGAATATAACAGTGTAAATATTTTTAAATTTATTTCCAACATTGAATATTTGTGGCACGTATTACACAGAGATTTGGGGGATATTTGTCCAACAGCTGGAACGTTAGCACATACAGGGTGTTTAAACAGGTTTGCTGAAACATGATATGTGCTAAGAGAGAGGTAGGTGGTGCGATAAGCGGTTGTCTTCACGGGAGTCGAGAGGTAATAAGTAGACAGCAGAAGGCGCTGCACAGGGTCTCCCTGTCAGCGTGAGGTAAAACGAGACGCTTTCAGCAAGGTATCGATGATGTGTCAGTTTGATAGGTCTCCTAAGTTGAAGTGCGGTTGGCATTACACACAGCTGGAAAAAGGTATCGCCTTAGTTCCTCCACAGCCCAATACAGGGAACCTTCGTCCTTTGTCAAATGTCCATAAAGCATTAGTTTACTTTGAAATCTTGACTGAGATACATCAGAAGGACATGAGTGCAGCTTACGCGTTGCGTTTTAAGGCTGTTTTTGTCTGTACCCACCCCGGTGGTACGAAAATGCTTCGTGCCGCAGCATATAAATAAATGGAGATATTAAAATTTGTCCAAAAGTGGGTAACACTATCCAAAATGGTTAAAAACGTGGATGAGTTTGACAGTGCACTGCACTCGTGTCTCTTCTTGTGTATCTCAAGAATTCAAAGCGAGATGATGCACCTCTTCATGTTTCTCTATCCTGTCAAAACCACTTCATCTCCGAATAACTTTTGCACCCTACCTCCTTCTGAATCTGTTTACCATATTCATCTCTTGATCTCCTTCTACGAGTCTTAACCCCACATTTTCCCTCCAATACTAAATTGGTGACCCCTTGATTTCTCAGAACGCGTCCTATCGTCAGATCCCTTCTTGTAGTCAAGTTATGCGACGAATTTCTTGTCTCACCACTTCTATACGTTACCTCCTCATTAATTAAATCTACCCATGTTATCTTCAGCATTCTTCTGTAGCACTATGTTTAAAAAACTTCTCTTCATGTCTAAACTTTTTATCACTCTTGTTTCACCACCATTCATAGCTACACTTCATGGCTATAATTCCTACGACATAAATCCATATTCCATTTTAACAAATTTCTGTTCCCCAGAAACTCTTTTCATGCCATTGACAATCTACATTTGATGTCCTCTCTTCTTTGGCCATCATTAGTTATTTTACTGGCCAAATAGCACAAATATTAAGTGTCTCGCTTCCTAATCTTATTCCATTAGCATCACCACATTTAATTCGACTACATTCCACTATCCTTTGTTTAGCTACTGTTGATGTTCTTCTTTTACCCTCCTTTCGAGACACTCTCTATTCCGTTCAAGAGCTCTTCTAAGTTCTTTGCTGTCTCTGACAGAATTACAGTGTCGTCGGTAAACGTAAAAATTTTTATTTCTTCTCCAAACCTTTGATTGCTACTCTTAATATTTCTTTCAATTTTTTCACTGCTTGCTCAATGTACTCCTTCACAACCACTGTTTCCCTTCCATGTACCTCAACAGTTATAACTTCCGTCTGGTTTTTGTACATGTTCTACATAACCTTCCGCAACCCGTACTGTATCCCCGTTGCGTTCACAATTGTGAAGAGAATATTCCAGTAAATATTGTTAAACGCTTTCCCTAAGTCTGAAAATGCTGTAAACGTAGGTCTGCCTTTCCTTAACCTATCTTCGAAGAGAAGTTGTAGGGTCAGTATTGTCTTGTCAGCATTTCCCCTTAATCCAAATTGACCTTTCCCAAGGTCGGTTTCTACCAGATTTTCCATTCTTCTGCAAAGAATTAGTATTTTACAACCATGACTCATTAAACTACTGCTGTTATATGTGAGTGCTGTCTGAAAACAAACTCAGCGCTCACACTACAACTTAGTTGGATAGAAAACATGTCACAGATGCTCCACTAATATAAATAGATGGTTTTTGTGGTGGGTAATATAGGGATAGGAAAAGCACAATGTGTTAGGGGTTTTTAGAAAATGGTTAGAAAGGATGTTACAACCTGTTCGTTTCATAGTGTTGTATTCGTAAATTAAAAAAAAAAGGTGCATTTGTTTTCCGCGCGCAGCCCTCACTTAGAACTTAAATCAAGAGTTCAGCGACGACAGATGGATACAGAGGATGAGGGTTCAGATGCTATGGGTGGTAGGTAGCAGGACTAATGACGTCTCCCGTTCAATGCGTAAATTTTCCAGTGAGAAAATGGCCCATTCATAGCCGAGTCATTGGAGCTAGCTCTGGAAGAAATGGGAGTGAAGGGAAGTGCAATGCCTCAGTATGTACTGATTGGAACAATTATAGATACGATAATTCTCTGCGCAGAAGAAGAGAAAAATAGGGCGGTATCAATGGAGTGGATAAAGGATAAGGATATTTGGGGCGGGGCTAAAAATATCTGGTCAGAGTCTGACTGCAACTGCTCTTCGATTCTGAAAATGCAGAGCAGCAGAACGAAGAACTACAGCATTTCATGTACTAGCCTCCATCAGTTCCGGACTTGCTGCTGGGATAGTTTAAGACAGAAAACGCAGTCTCTTGACCGTAATCCATTTTTGTGGCATTTCCAGTGCAGTGCGTATCGATCGGATGCTGCAGTTGAAGTTTTATAACCTTCTACCTCCTGGGTAGGTACTAAGTTTGGCTCGTGATCGACATGAATTACAGCTGGTGGCAGTGCCAACTAATTGCGGCAAAATGTACGACCATATGATGGTGCAATATAATCAAAGAGTCGAACATGACAGATACAACAAACACAGACGTTCATAACCACTTCCATGTGCTCTGAGCTTTCTTGAAAAAGACGTTTCAGGAGAACATTTCTGTAATCAATAGTTGGAAGTACTGGTGTTTGTACAAGTCTCTTTTTCAGGTCAAGAGGAAAGACATGTTTATATTTTCGAAGGGATGGAGAGATGCTGATGTCTTGCACACTGCAGTTACTCGCTCGATCCAATTTAGATTTTCACGTATTATTACTCATTGGCTCTTTTCTGAGGGAGAGAAGTTGTTATTTGTCCTATTCAGGATTAAAGATGGCAGGAATTCCAGATTTTCGGGCTAATGAGCCGAACGACAAACCTGTACCGCTTGGATTTGGGATGGATTGAGCTTTAATCTTATGTCCTGGGCTACCTTCGATAGTGTACACAATTAGGTACTGAGATTCCGATAACCGTGTTTAAGTTTATTTGTTTTTCGAACTTATATACAACTGGGTGTCGTCAGAGCAGACATGGAGCTTGCAGTAGGACAAAAATAATGACACATCATTGTCAGACAGGACTTAGTACCGATCCCTGAGGGAGGGTTTCCAACCTCTACTGTGACTTTATGGTACCAAACATCACACATTGCTCGCGATACGGCAGGTATGGGCGAAATTAGTGCGCTACACTTGGCGAGAAATGGAGGCCGCGAAGTTTGGCAAATAAAATGTCTAAGACGAAGGCGTCAGAGGCTTCGCAGCACACAATAGTCACCTCTTGTGCATCCACCCTCAGCTTCAGGTCATCTTTTGCCTTCATTAAGGCAGACGTTGTGCTGCGATGTTTGCAGAAGCCTGATTCGTATTCGTCTAGTAAGTTGTTCGAGGTTTGGCAGGTAGCTGGTCGCGAACCATATACTTTAAGGCCTTTGGGAGTGAAGGAAGAATCCAAATAAGTCGGTCATCAGAGGGTGCTGTGGCAACGGCCTCTCTTATTAGTAGCTTGGTTAGTCCATGTTTCCAGGCCTCAGGGAAAACAGTTGTAGTTAAGGCGTGGTCAAAGATTAATGTTATACTGGGCAGCAGTGGGTCAATAATAAGCTTCCTCGTTTGGACTGTAATACCATCGCGTCCTGCAGACGTTGATCTCATACACACAATGCCTTTTTCGACGAATCTGCAACTAGTATGATTAGAGAGAAGTTTTCGTAGCTATAGTCGTTCAGCCCCTGAAGTAATCAATGAGGCTCTGTTATCTCTGTGGATCAGTTTTTGTAGGTTTTTTTTCCTTCGTTGTAATTTTAAAACCTGTACAACAGGTAGGCTGGCAGCAGCATTCTACGCTGCTCTTCAGCCGTAGAGTAGACAATGAGAGAAAAACATAAGGAATACACATAATTGACATAATGGCGGGTAATAAAATAGTAGACAGAAATACAAAAACATGGAGCTGTTCACACTCGACGATAGTCCACACTACAAACTGTTGACACGATGCACAAACACTGATGATTTCGATGGCACATGTGAACGATGGGGCGTGATGGTGAACACTAAACACAAAACACGACGGCACACACGAGAAACGGATGGCGATGATCTCCGGAGCGCGAATGTCCACGTAACGTGTGCGAGTCCGGGGACCTGCCAAGAGGGGAAGAAGGGTGAGGGGGAGGGAGAGGGGATAGCAGAGATGCCAATGGTAGAGGAGATGGGAGGAGGAGTGGAGGGATGGGGGTACGGAAAGCCAGGGGAGGAGTGGGGAGAAAGGGAGGAGGGAGGGAAGGGGGAGAGAAGGGAGAGAGGGTGCCCAAAGGAACAAACACAGGATGAGGGAGGGAGGTTCAAAATTGGTAGGAGGGGTAGATGGAGGGGAGGAAGTCATCATCAGGGAAGGGGAGCTGGCGAAAGCCACCTTGGGAAAGGGGGTTGGAGAGATGGAGAGCAGGTGGGACATGGAAGTACAGGCGCGGCAGTCGACGGGGGTGGGAGAGGATGGGAGAGACCAGCTGGTGAGGAGGATCGAGTTTGCGGGAGGTTCAGAGGATCCGTATCTGTTCGAGGAAAAGGAGGAGGTGGGGGAAGGGAATTAGGTCGTACAACATCCGCGTGGGGCAGTGGAGACGGATGCGATAGGCGAGGCGAAGAGCATGGCGTTCTAGGATCTGAAGGGATTTGTAAAAGGTAGGGGGAGTGGAGATCCAGGCAGGGTGGGCGTAGCAAAGGATAGGGCAAATGAGGGATTTTGTCGTAGGTAATATGAAGAACCGTTTCAGTTCTCTAGATGAGATAATGGAATCAGCTACAGCTTCTATTTTTCGTAAACCGAGACCACACAGGTTTTCCATATGACGGCTCATCTTTTTCAGTTGTCACTTAAGCTCTTCAGTCCCGACGTACAGGAACAGTATGTGCACATCAGGTCTTTGCATAGTGTTATCCTGCCAAGTATCGTATTCCCGAATTGAGACCTGATGTGCACGAATGTGCACATCATGCGGTTTTTGTTTTTGCCACTAGGTGGCAGGCAAGTCAGTTTTGGAGGGTTTTCTCGCATCCTGAAACTTCCTATCTGAATGATGGCTTCATCTGCGAGACCCGAGAAAGGTAAATTCAGTTTTGTTATTCATCTTAGAATTATATCACTGTTTTTATCATGTCTTACTCCAAACAAGACATCAAGTAAGTGGTATGTGCATGCAATTAGAACGATACTTTCTTAGTTTTACAAACATCGCCTGTTGAATTTGAAGTACAGATTTGTGTACATCAGGTCTTAGCTCGCAGAATATAGTCGTTCTAACGCTAAGACAGATCTCATTGTGAAATCGTAATTTAAAATGCAATCTAAATTAAAGTCTCAGACTTTAGTACAAATACTGTAGGATAGGAGTAAAGTCATTACGGGTGGTACAGGTAGTGTGCTCGATTCTAAACATCGTAACAGCTCTAAAAAATTTTATTTTGGTACTAGGTTCACTTTCATTTCTTTGTTCAATTACTTCAACAGTTACCTTCACTTTATTTAATTTTCGCTTCTCAGCTCTGACAGACGATGAAATTATAAAAGTACTTGAGAAGAGTTACTTGCGTTCCTTGTCAGATGAGGATCCTCTTGATAAAGTTCCAACTTCACCTGAACGAATTGGTGTGGGTGAAGTTGAAGCATGCAATGTGGATGTCCAGCCGCTGTGGCCGAGCGGTTCTAAGCGCTTCAGTCCGGAACCACGCTGCTGCAACGGTCGCAGGTTCGAATCCTGCATCAGGCATGGATGTGTGTGATGTTCGTAGGTTAGTCTAGGGGACTGATAACCTCAGATGTTAAGTCCCATAGTGCTTAGAGCCATGCAATGTTGATGTTACTCCTGACAATCACGAACACAATCCTGGAACATCAGCTTCATCTTCCCACTTTTGCCTACTAAGGTGAAGGCTATCTAAATAAGCAATACATTGGCGTAGTTCTGTGTGTCATCTGATACGGTTTACTTAACATTCTGGGCCGAGATGCCGTGGTCCATACATAAGACTCCCCGCTGACGTTTCGCCTTCGACTGCGGAAGGCATCCTCCGAGGACAATCGACGAACAGCTGCCGTGAAAGCCTTCATTCTATGATGACACGATTTAGATCAGTATTTTTCAGTGGTGCTATTTGTTTGCAGGTTGTGCAATCGACAGCCTTTTGGCGAAACTTTGAAGAACAGACAGATGATGAACTTATAAACCCTTCACAGATTTTTTTCGAGTACTTCGATAAAAATTTCTGGAAACTTGATGAAGGACAAACTAATTTATGTCAGTGCCAAAAGAACTCAAAAAATCTTGATATAAGTAGTAACGAAAGTTTGTCCCTTGTTGCATTGATATGTTGATGGGTACACTGAAACTGCCACTACTATCAACTATGACAAAAGGTAGATACTACAAGTTAATGAATTATCTACATTTTGTAAATAATTTGGAAGACTATGACGCAAATGACAAACTCTGGCAAGTTATACTGTAATTGATGCTTTTAGAAATAAATGTATTAGTTTACCCAGGTCTCAACACCTGTCTGTGGATAAACAGATGATTCCATTCACGGGGAGGAGTAATGTGTAGACATATGTACCTTCCAAACCTAATCCATTTGGCCTCAAAAATTTCATTTTGGCGACGCCAGATGGACTTGTCCTTGCTTTTGCTATATATGGTGACAAAGGAACAATTCCTGAAATAAATCAAAAAGAACATGGCCTGAGAGCGGGTATACTCAAACTGCTGGCTAGAACTCTACCCATTCATTACAACCATGTAATTTACAGTGATAGATTTATCACCAGTTAAAAATCTGTTCAGCTTTTACTAGACGGGAATATATTTCAGACAGGAACTGTGATGGCCAATAGAATAAAAGTTCAAGAGAGATCAGGAGCTACGGCGGGGAAAATGGGATGAGTACGTAAGGGAGGACCAGGAAATTTGTGCCCTCAAATGGAATGACAATAAATCCGTCACCCTTCTATCCTTGTGCACAGGGCCGAGCCAGAGGGTACCTGCAAACGATGGTGTAATACAGAAAAAGCAAAGGTCAGTGTCAAACAACCAGCCATCATCAAAAGCTATAATCGCTATATGGGTGGCATTGATCTTTGTGACAGATACATGGCATACTATAGGTCAAACATCAGGACAAAGAAGTTTACTGTCAGAGTACTCAACCACTGCACTGATTTAACCATAATTAATTCATGGATTATGTTAAAAATGTATTGTCACAAAGAAGGGATACCAAAAGTAAAGTGGATGTCTCTCATTAACTTCAGAATTCTTTTGGCCCACGATATGGTAAAGTCTTCAAAAATTGTAGACTCACTGGAACTGTAGAAAGCGATTTCTCCGACTGTAGCGCAGGAGTATGTCAGTAGTTCTCGTGAAAATGAACAGCATGAGCCCACAAAACGAAGAAGAATTGTACCAAAGCCAACTAGAGAAAAGCAAATGTGACAGAGTTGACCACCTTCCTGAAAATATTGAGAGTAGGTTTGCCTCGATCGTCTGGTAGGACATATTTTGAGGCATCAAGGGCTCAGCAATTTAGAATTGGGGGGCAGCGTGTAGGGTAAAAAACGTAGAGAGAGACAAAGAGATGAATACACTAAAGAGATTCAGAAAGATGTATGTTGCAATAGTTATGTAGAGATGAAGAAGCTTGCGCAGGATAGAGAAAAAAAAATGTGTGTAAAATCTTATGGGACTTAACTGCTAAGGTCATCATTCCCTAAGATTACACACTACTTAACCTAAATTATCCTAAGGACAAATACACACACCCATGCCCGAGGGAGGACTCGAAACTCCTCCGGGACCAGCCGCACAGTCCATGACTGCAGCGCCTTTAGACCGCTCGGCTAATCCTGCGCGGCAGGATAGAGTAGCATGGAGGGCTGCATCAAACTAGTCTCTGGACTGAAGACAACAACACAAACACAACACAGTTTTCCCTCAAGGTGTCTGTTACCTGGGTGTAGGTCGCGTACTCGCAAAATGTGTAAAAAGTGCAAAGTTTATTTGTGCGTATTAAAAAGACAATTGTTTTGCTAAAGTCCATAAACATGAGAAGTAATGTCTTCATAAAATGTAGTGTGTACCTAAAAATGAGAAGCAATGTGCACGTTTTTCATTGTAAATAAAAATATGAAAATACTATGGGATCAGCATTTTTTCTCTGTTAAGACCCAATGTACACATGTGTGTACATTCAATTATTCGAACATTATATAAATTAAAATTTCAAAATTTGTTGTTTTTGTGCTACTTTGAGATCAGCTGCACCAAAAAAAGCAACTGAAACCTTTTTCCATTCGTTGTTTATCTTCGAGACTGAAGAGGTTAATGGATGGACATGCCAGAGTTGTGAATTTCTTCTATCTTGAATGACTCTTGTTTCATTTCTGCTCGTAAACAATATGATGCGTAGTGCGCATATTTGACAGTCTTATGTACAGCTATCCTAGCTACGTGTGGCAATCAGATAATATTATTTAACGTACCAGGATGCTGATGTTTATCCCCAACAATCAAGAGTTTCAGAATAGTACAGCTGAAACTCGCGTTCAGATAAGGCGAAAAGAGTTTGCATCCCACTAAACTGCACAGCCGATTAGTCAAAATATTTCTTTCCGTTTCATAATCAGATCGGATGTACAGTCTTCTAACTGATATAAAGAAAAGGATTCCAGCTACTACTGTACTTCCAAAGTGAGCTGAGAATTTATGTCCTAAGCCACATCACTGTTTCCTCTTGTTTTTTAAACGAAGTCTTTGCTTCATTGCAGCTGATGATCTTCGTCATTAGGGCATCCCAATACGTCCTCATCCTCACTCGTCACAATTTATATGTTTTTTTCTCTTTTCTAGAATTCATCAGCAACGCTACATTCTTACTTTTGTGCATATCTTCTCGTTTACATTAGAGATTTCTACAGTCATTAATATTCTTATGCCTGTATTCATCTTTGAATGATTACTGTCAAAAAAATATTGTGAATTACTGCTATCTCCGTGAGACTGCTAGAATTCTTCCTACCATAAATGTAAATAAATTTGGTTCAGATCAGTTTTTCACTATTATTATTAATGATCCATTAGGCATGATGGTCATTTAACTGCACTTAAGAGGTAAGAGTGTTTGAATATGTAAATTGCTGGAAAAGGGGTGTTTGTTGTTCGTCCAATCAGTTTAAACAAATACAATAACCCTTTAAGAGTTAAATAAACAAGAAAGACAAATTTAATTAACATGGCATAATGTCTCATTACTAACGAGAGTAGCATTACGTAGAATTTGAAGAGATAAGCTGTGAAGATGACAATCTTTCTAACGCTATATGTTATTCAGAGCCTAAGGAACAATTACTGTTATCTTTGCTCATTTCGCTGCTGTTTTACAACGAATTTCTCTGCGCGTAATCGTAATTTTCGTCGAGGGCCTCGCTACACAAAGGCAGAGACGTGGCGAGGAGCTCGTAATCTCCGGCGCAAGACAAGCGCAGGTGGAACCAACCAACGAGGTCGCGGTCGTGTGTGAGTGTGATTTCTGGCGGCACGAGGATGTGTTATTATGCAAATAAGACGGCCGCTGCCGACAGCACTTCATCACGCAAAGGGGGGAAGCCCCGAGGGAGCAGCCGGCGCGTACGCGACGCTCCAGCCCGCATTGCTGCCAACATGACTACCTGGGCATGCTAGTCGCTGGCAATTCTCACTACGGGCCTGTGCGGGGCGGATCCACAATTTCCGAGAACGAACTTACACGCTCAGAAACTCTCTCTCTTTTCTCTCCTCTCCTTCTCTTACTGAACACACACACACCTCTAGCGAATCTACGGCCCACTTTATTGCGTTTCCGTTCCGTTGATATCACGATGAGGAAACTTCCTGCCGACTCGCTATTGTAACAGGTCGGTTTGCTGTAAGAGAATTTATGTCTAACAGATATATTGCTCACGCCAAGCACCAAGCACTCCTCGGCAGTCGCTCCTTTCACCCGTTCTGACCCGATCCCCCGCCCCCCCCCCCCCCCCCCACACACACATACCATCATCGCGGCCCATGACTTTCTCTCTCCTTCCTTCCTTCCTTCCATCCTCTCCGTCCCTCCTTGATTCCTGCCACCCGGCCGGCGAGATATTGAATCTCAAGTTTGTTCCGGCCGTCTGCGGGAGAACTGTTTGCGGCCAAACCTCTGGTTTGCTCCCCGTTTCCGTATTAGCCCCGCGACTGTCTACGGCCCCTGCTGATCCAGCGAATTACCGGCTTCCGGACGACACCTCTGTCGGCTACTAGTTGCCCAGGGCTCTGTTCACACGGATGAAATCACTTTCGAGTGACCGCCGGAGTTTAGTTGGTCATCTCCACAGCGGTAAATGGTGATTCTCTGCACATTCCCTTTGTAGTAATCGGAATTTCCCCTTCTTGACTGTATCAGTCAATAGAATCTGAGGAGCGATGAGTTGTGTACTGTTCAAACGTGTATTACAGTACATTTCTATTGACGTTAATTTAACTTAATGTGGCAGACAATTTACATGAACACAATGTGTACGGTACTCATAAAGCAGAGCAGTTTTATTTTCTGAACAAATAATTTAGTGCATAGTACGGCAAGAAAAAAAGGAATAAAAGTGAGATAGTGATAATACTTTCATCCTCCTTTACCTCCTCTGCATTACTGCAGATGACGTGTTACTGAGCACATTTGTACTGTGCATGCAGTACACGTGAGGTGCCTAGTTGTTTCCACTGCCCTGTGTGGAATTCATAAGTTCTTGTACACTTCACTAACCTGCTGTCTTCATGATGATGATGTCCCCAGCGCAGAAAACAGCACGCAGGTCGTGGATTCTTTTTCTTGAGGCTGAAATTAACTTCGCAAGGAACTGTTCTTTTAACTAAGAAATTTTAAATTGTAATTCGACTTATAACTCATTGGTTAATAATGACATCATGCAGTCAGAAGTGGGTGGAGCCTCCATTATATAAAGTAAGACGTGCACTGGTTTCTCCAGTTGTGATTCTCCAACAGAAAGGGGTTCCCACTCAATGGTAATTCAACGTTTTATAGCCGTATATCTCTATGTATTTTCATTAATGCATGTAGCCCTCTAATTAGTGCTTTGTATACATCTTGTAGGTCTGAAGATGACCACAGTAGTGGTCGAAACCGGTCACCTTATAAAATAAATCGTGATCAAGACTGTTTTTAATAGTAATTATTTACAAGACATTGATCACTGCTGTTCCCATAATGCATTCAAAAGAATGCAGAGAGTTGAGCAGAATAATTGCAACAATGTTAGAAGGGAGAAATCGCCAAGGGAGTCAAAGAGGGTTAAATTTTGGGTTTACTTCTATTTATTTTATGTGTAGATGTCTTCGACGTATCAAATGACAAGCAGAATTGCTACTTTTTGCAAACGATACTAGCGTTATAATAAATCCCTTTAGAAAGAAGGCAAGAGAGGAGATTGCTAATGTAGTCTTTCAAAAAAATATCTAGTGGTTCTCTAAACTGGGGTCTACTCTCCCAAATTTTTTTGGAAAACACACTCTGTTTAGTTCTACATAGCAATTCGAATAATACCAACAACTGATGGGGCACATGAGCAGCAGTGAGTAACAAGGGGGAATAGTACCAGGTATTTGTTTGTATTTATTGATGAAAACCTGAACTAGATGAAGCATATTACTGTTCTTATCAAACAATTAATTTCGGCTGCTTTTGCTCTTAGTATAATTGCTGATCTCGGAAACAAATGAATCAACCTCAGAACATAGTTTGCACATTTCAGTTCGACAATGCTGTATGAAATAATTTTCTGTGGTAAGTCATCACTTAGAAAAAGAAATCCCTTGGCACAAAACCTAACAGTAATAATTATATGTGGTTTTCACCTACGGACGTCATATAGGTACCTCTTCAAGGAGCGAGTTATTTTAATTGCACAGTCACAATACAGACATTCGCGAAAGAAATTGTAATAAATAATCCAACAAAATTTGAGAACCTACAACGCCAGAGGGGTAAATGACCAGTGTTACCCATTATTAAAATCGTCAGTGGCTCTCAAAGGAGTTCAATGCGTAGCAAGAAAAAATTTTGATCATTTGCCAAATAACGTAAAATATCTGACAGGAATCACGGCAAGTCTTAAATCTACTTTAAGATCATTTCTCCTGCACAAATCCATATACTCCAGAGACGAATATCTGTTTAAAAAATGGTAGCCAGAAAAAAGGAAACAACATGATTTTAAGTTTAGTTGCACGAGTAGGACTATCTACACATATCCCACAAACTGATTCGTTGCAATTGATTTCGAAAAAAGAGTCGTTTAAATCACCTGTGGAACATATAACTAACATACTACACTCCTGGAAATGGAAAAAAGAACTCATTGACACTGGTGTGTCAGACCCACCATACTTGCTCCGGACACTGCGAGAGGGCTGTACAAGCAATGATCACACGCACGGCACAGCGGACACACCAGGAACCGCGGTGTTGGCCGTCGAATGGCGCTAGCTGCGCAGCATTTGTGCACCGCCGCCGTCAGTATCAGCTAGTTTTCCGTGGCATACGGAGCTCCATCACAGTCTTTAACACTGGTAGCATGCCGCGACAGCGTGGACGTGAACCGTATGTGCAGTTGACGGACTTTGAGCGAGG
Source organism: Schistocerca piceifrons (assembly GCF_021461385.2). Classification (NCBI taxonomy): domain Eukaryota; kingdom Metazoa; phylum Arthropoda; class Insecta; order Orthoptera; family Acrididae; genus Schistocerca; species Schistocerca piceifrons. The sequence goes on along the minus strand of NC_060141.1, from coordinate 105,243,467 downwards.
GCGTATAGTGGGCATGCGGGAGGCCGGGTGGAGGTACCGCCGAATTGCTCAACACGTGGGGCGTGAGGTCTCCACAGTACATCGATGTTGTCGCCAGTGGTCGGCGGAAGGTACACGTGCCCGTCGACGTGGGACCGGACCGCAACGACGCACGGATGCACGCCAAGACCGTAGGATCCTACGCAGTGCCTAGGGGACCGCACCGCCACTTCCCAGCAAATTAGGGACACTGTTGCTCCTGCGGTATCGGCGAGGACCATTCGCAACCGTCTCCATGAAGCTGGGCTACGGTCCCGCACACCGTTAGGCCGTCTTCCGCTCACGCCCCAACATCGTGCAGCCCGCCTCCAGTGGTGTCGCGACAGGCGTGAATGGAGGGACGAATGGAGACGTGTCGTCTTTAGCTATGAGAGTCGCTTATGCCTTGGTGCCAATGATGTCGTATGCGTGTTTGGCGCCGTGCAGGTGAGCGCCACAATCAGGACTGCATACGACCGAGGCACAGAGGACCAACACCCGGCATCATGGTGTGGGGAGCGATCTCCTACACTGGCCGTACACCACTGGTGATCGTCGAGGGGACACTGAATAGTGCACGGTACATCCAAACCGTCATCGAACCCATCGTTCTACCATTCCTAGACCGGCAAGGGAACTTGCTGTTCCAACAGGACAATGCACGTCCGCATGTATCCCGTGCCACCCAACGTGCTCTAGAAGGTGTAAGTCAACTACCCTGGCCAGCAAGATCTCCGGATCTGTCCCCCATTGAGCATGTTTGGGACTGGATGAAGCGTCGTCTCACGCGGTCTGCACGTCCAGCACGAACGCTGGTCCAACTGAGGCGCCAGGTGGAAATGGCATGGCAAGCCGTTCCAGAGGACTACATCCAGCATCTCTACGATCGTCTCCATGGGAGAATAGCAGCCTGCATTGCTGCGAAAGGTGGATATACACTGTACTAGTGCCGACATTGTGCATGCTCTGTTGGCTGTGTCTATGTGCCTGTGGTTCTGTCAGTGTGATCATGTGATGTATCTGACCCCAGGAATGTGTCAATAAAGTTTCCCCTTCCTGGGACAATGAATTCACGGTGTTCTTATTTCAATTTCCAGGAGTGTATCATTTTTGAGCAGCATACGTTCAAACACTTAACAGCGATTACTTAAAATACTCTTTATGTAGCATTTGGGGTGGATTTTTCTATATGATTAGTGGAGCACGGTAAGAATTGTAAACTTCTTCTGTCGTCTGAGAATATCTAAGTTGGCTCTGAACACAACGCCTTACTTACAATGAACAGGAGCTAGCTGAAATTACCACAGTTACATAAGTTATAGTCGGGTGTCCAAGAGTGCGAAGTTTCCAACAAAACGTGATAATAGGCCAACGTGGAATTTTCTTAATCAGCCGTTACTAATGCATTTCTCTTATTAGAATGTTATTACGAACGTCTAACTTAACACGTTTCTGATGACAACACATATGTCTCTCTGTAAATCTATGCACAAACAGCCCACAATGTTAATGTAATTATTTTAATTTTTTACAACATTACTTACTAATTACAGAGTTCGTATTACCGGTTTCAGCAATTTACCTCAATCTTCAGCTGCGACTAAAGACTCGCAATTGTAACTGAAGTACAAATGCAGTTTAAGCTTTTAAGGCATTAACTAGTTTATCTACTTGCAGACCACCTAGTCTCCTCTATAGGTAAACACAACCAACCTAGATGACAAGTGAACTTGGCCACGTCTCCACTGCAGGAGCAAATCACTGATAATAGCACCTACAGCTAGGTAACCTCTTGAACAGCTTCATCCAATCACAAGGCAGCCGTGGTCCTTCCGCTGCCTCCTTCCGATTTTACTTTTCGCTATCTGGCTCCATTAAATTCCTGATTTATTGTGGCAACTACCGTTGTCTTGATCCTAAGATTCCTTTCAGCACTAGTCACTCTTGGTAGTACTTTTAGGAGTGTTCTCGCCACTGGCTGTGACATTAGTGTTAATATTCTGGTCTCATTCGACTCCCCGCTTGGTAGTCGATGACTGATCTGCAAGCGGTAACATTACCGCCCAGCTTCCACCCATTACAGTGCATGGATAATCCATACACGCAAAATATCGGTTCCTTCCACAATTATTTCCCACGCGTCGTAAATTTATTTTATTACAGGAAACATAGAAAAGACACCAATATCTCTTACACTCTCGAGACCCTTGTGAAATCCCCCCCCCCCCCCCCCCCCGCCTTTCCCACGCTAAACATCACCCCTAAACGAAGACTCCACCTTGTCCTACGTTTATTATATGCGGTACTCAACGCCAACTGCAGTAAAACTTCCATCTGCCAGTCTTACGGCTAAACATTCTGCATATCCTCCCCCAACGAAAGTTTAACTGCATCCTTCTGCCTTTGGGAGAAAATCGTTTAATCACACTTAGTACATCATTCTTCCATCCAGTGTTCACCAGCCCCTTATTACTCTCTAAACATGTTTAGCCACTTCGTGGCAGCATATGCTGCTTGACTGAGTACACATTATGCAACAGAATCCACCCTTCCCCATTCTTTCGCGCGTGGTGGTTGTGAACAATGGTTACTGGTGCTCCTTTCGGAACACCAAAAGGACTCTGTTTTCTTGTGGTAACTGAGTTAGTCGTTCCTTGTAAGAAATAAAGTGTTCCTAGACAATATGCTCCGTTGGAATTTCTTGACCCTCTCATGCAGGCTACAACCAGAAGGTGAGTAGCTCTTATTTGATTCCTCCACATATTGTTTATGCAACTCGTTAAGAGGACCAGACTTACGAACAAAACGAATGTATTGGTTAATCAAATGTTTTTTATTATATCTCCTCTGTGGTAGATAACATACAGTTTATGTTTGGCTCCGCAGTCGAGTTAAATTCCCTTTACGAAGTTACTCTGCTGCATCAGTCTTTTCCATCCCAAACAAGTACATTAGCTTACTAGCAGTTAGTTTTTACTCATTTAGTATCTTATCACCTTTCAAAACACCTAGCAAGAAACGGCATCAGTTCACTCTTTTATTGTCTAACTTCTACTACAATAAATGTTTCAAACAAAAACGGTCTGACGCAAAAACTTAGATCATGCAATGAATAATAGCTCCCTACGATACTTCCGGTAAATCTCTGGTCTACTCAAAGATATAATTAAGTAGCTGTACACTTTAAATTGCTGCAGTCAGAGCGTACGGCATACATTACGATTTGAGTGATTTCCTCGATAGACAGCGGATAGCGGTGTTAGCGATATCTGGCTCTTTCTTACATAAGGAGGTCAGAAACAGTTTGGAAAGCTAGTACGGGTATTGCAGGGTAAGTTATGCTCTAGCCATCTGAGCCACCGAGGAGTCTGCCATGTAAGCAGGAGATCCCGTGTTCGAGTCCCGGTCGGGGCACACATTTTAAGCTGTCCACATCGAAGTATAACAACAACACCTGTCGGCAGCTGAGGTTGGGAGTTAGTCATCATTTATTCCAGGGAAAAGCTGCACGGTCATCAACAGTAACTGTTCTTTCGAGAACAAGTTACTGTCTTCGTATATACAGTTAAAGACTACCCAGCCATTGACCTTCGTCTGTACGAATGTGCACAGGTTGCCCAAACTCTTACGGGAATCGCCAAAGTGTGCGCGAGTAATGAGTGGGTGGGCAAATGTCTATAAGGTACAATACACATGTAGAATTGTGGACAGTTGGGAATGTGAGTCTCACGGGAAGCGTGCAAGGGATAAGTCCCTGCAGTCGCGCTATTAATCTGTGTCCTCGGTGGCTCAGATGGATAGAGCGTCTGCCATGTGAGCAGGAGATCCCGGATTCGAGTCCCGGTCGGGGCACACATTTTCAGCTGTCCACATCGAGGTATAACATTAACACTTTTCGGCAGCTGAGGTTGTCGGTTAGTCATCATTTAACACCCTTATATGATTTTCACACTGTTTCTGACCACCCTGTTCTTATGCGCCATACATTCTGAGACGGCAAAGTATTTGGAAGAACAGCTGAATTCGTTGGATAACGAAATGAAAAGAGGTTATAAAATGAACATCAGGGAAAATAATAAGAGGATACTGGAATGGAGTTCAATTACATCAGGTGATGCTGATAGATTTAGATTAAAGAATGAGGCGATGAAAGTAGTTGATGTGTTTACCTATTTGGGTAGCTAAATAAGTGATGATGGCCGAAGTAGAAACTATGTAAAATCTAGACTAACAAGAAAAGCGTTCATGACAAAAGAGAAATTTGATATCATCGAATGTGATTTTAAATGTTGGGAAGTCTTTTCGGAAGTTAGTGTAGCCTTGTACGGCAGTGAAACGTGAACGATAGGCGAACGCATAAAAAAAGAGAGTAGAAATTTTGGAATTTGGTGCTTCAGAAGAGTGCTGAAAATTAGATGGGTAGATCAAATACCCAACGAGGAGATACTTTTTGTATGCCGCCTGGAAGGTGGCACGTGGGTAGGAGCAGGAAAAGGTGAAGATCTCTCGGTACTGCAGTGTGAATTAAAATCACCTTTACTTTATCAACAAGAGTAATACATAACTTTGCAATGTGGTGCGAAGTGTCCCGGCCGTCTGCTCTTCATCAAATGGGGTGAATCTACAGTGGCGCTTGTAGAGGTGAACTGCGCCTGCTAGGGGGCGCTGTCGTCATTCTCTGTCGTAGTGCCAACGTAACTGGCAGCTACGCAGTGGCATCCTAGCTATCGATACCACAATACTGAATCGTGTAGGAGAAAAAAGAAGTTTATGACACAGTTGACTCAAATAAGGGATCAATTGACAGGACATATCTCGAAGTCTCAATGAACTGTCGTCTTGGAGAACTGTATCAAGTCATTGTTCAGAACGAAGACTATAATCACACTACATTTATTTACGTTCAGGCCACCTGCTTGTTTCTGCACCAAAGAATTAAGAGTCTTCTAGTCTAATGGAATTATTTCCCTGTGCGCAAATGTGACGTATGCATATCGTCTTAGAGAGCTGAAACCCGTCTGTCCAGGCAGTTATGTACAGAGTGAACAGTAACGGTCCTACCACACGAGCTTCAGACCGTTATTTCGCGTATCCCTGTTTTTGCCTCTAAGATCGAAATAATGCGAATAATGCTAAGAAGATTTCGGCCAAGTCGCATACCTATTTCCATGCTTCATGCGAATATCATTGATGTTGTTTACTACGTAAAGCTGCAGAACTAGGCCGCTGGCTTTCCAGACGCCATGAAATAGAGTACTAAACCATTTACCGCATTCCAGATCTTGGGAACGAAAAGAGGAAGTTGAGTTGATTCATAAGCCTGATGCTACAGCAGCTATTGTGTCTACAGACAAGAATAAGTCAAAAGGAAATATGTTTCGTAATTCTTTACCAAACAGACGCTTGAGAACTTTTCTTTCAACCATTCTTAATTGCTAGAATGGTCTTCGCCTGATTTTCCTATCACGTATAACGCTTTGTTGTTCCTTTACCCTACGGTAAGCTGTTGATGGAAAGCAGTCGATATCTTTTGCATATTCAATATATACTGAAGCGCCAAAGAAACTGGTATAGGTACACGTATTCAAATACAGAGATATGGAAACAGGCAGAATACGGCGCTGCGGTCGGCAACGGCTATATATGACAAGTGTATCGCGCAGTTGTTACGTAGATCGGTTACTGCTGTTACAGTGCAAGTTATCAAGACTTAAGTGAGTTTCAGCGTGGTATTATAGTCGGCGCACTATCGATGGGACACAGCATCGCGGAGGTAGCGATCATTTCACGAGGGTACTGTGAATAACAGGAATCCGGTAAAACATCAAATCTCCGACATCGCTGCGATCGGAGAAAGATCCTACTAGAACGGGACCAACGGCGACAGAAGAGAATCGTTCAACGTGGCAGAAGTGGAACCCTTTCGCAGATTTCAATGCTTGGCCGTCAAGTGTCATCGTGCAACCCATTCAAAGAAATATCATCGATATGGGCTTTAGGAGCCGAAGGCACACTCGTGTACCCCTGGTGACCAAACGACACAAGGCTTTACGCCTCGCCAGGGCCCGTTAACACGGCATTGAAACTGTTGATGACTGGAAACGCTTACCTGGTCGGACGAAGTCTCGTTTCAAATTATATCAAGCGGCTGGAAGTGTACGCGTATGGAAACGATCTCATGCATCCACGGACCCTGCATGTCAGCAGGTGACTGTTCAAGCTTGTGTAGGGGCTCTGTGATGGTGTGGGGTGTAAGCAGTTGGAGTGATATGCGACCCCTGATACGGCCAGATATGACATCTACATCTACATCTACATGGATACTCTGCAAATCACATTTAAGTGCCTGGCAGAGGGTTCATCGAACCACCTTCACAATTCTCTGTTATTCCTATCTCGTATAGCGCGCGGAAAGAATGAACCCCTATATTTTTCCGTACAAGCTCTGATTTCCCATATTTTTTCGTGGTGTAGGTCGGTGTCAACAAAATATTTTCGCATTCGGAGGAGAAAGTTGACAGGTGACACGTACGGAAGAATCTCGTCTGATCACCTGCATCCATTCATATCCATTGTGCATTCCGACACACTTGGGTAATTCCAGCGAGACAATGAGACACACCACACGTCCAGAATTGCCACATAGTGGCTCCAGGAAAGCTCTTCTGGGTTTAAACGCTCCCGCTATCCACCAAACTATCCACACATGAACGTTGATGAGTATATCTGGGATGCCTCGTCACATGCTGTGCTCCGCCCTCTCGTACTCTACGGATTTATGGACAGCCATGCAGGATTCATGATGTCAGTTCCCTCCAGCACAACTTGAGACATTAGTCGAGTCCTTGCCACGTGGTGTTGCGGTACTTCAGCGTGCTCGCTGGGGCCCCTCACGATATTACGCAGGTGTAGTGATTTCTTTTGCTCTTCAGTGTAGGATGTAACGAGTTAGTCATAGCAGCCATTTTTCAGCTCAACGCTTTTATAAATCTGTATCTTCCATTCTAAAGACTGTCGAAAATAGAAACGACGTTGTTAGCTTCTTCGGCAATTCATCTTCTAGAAACTGAATTTTATAGGCAACTCTTTTTTAGATCATCTTCAGTTTCAGTTCTATCGTGATCTATGACAATTCGCACAGATAACTTTTACAGTTCTCGTGCTGCGCAACAACGTAATTTCCATGCTACCTGTGGAGAGCAAAAGCGAGGATGCTACCTTTAACTGTTAGGTCTATTTTAGACAGAGCCCCACGTGAATTTTTAACGGCTGTATCTGTTTCGTCTGAGAACTGTACATGTATACAATTTGACATACAACTTACACTGATCAACTAAATGAGTAGTACTCTAGTCGAAAATAAACGTAAAGAACACAGTAGGAGTAATTTCACGAGTTGTGAGGGTATGTGCTGTAATGTAGTGATTACAAAATCGAGTCAGATTTATTAATAACTTGGTAGTTTGAGCCCACTTCTCAGTATGCCATTGAACACTTCTGGTCTGGATGCATGCACTGTTTCTGTTAGGTAGGGTACCATAAAGTCTTGGCAGTTGAAAACTCTTAGCGGCTGAAGGCCTGCGCCACACGTCTGAAAGACAACTATAATTAAAACACATTAATAAACAATTATTTAACCAAGAAATTTCTTTTTAAACTTACAACAGAATGGTTGAAAATCCAACAAAAGAAATATTAACTTACTACACGGCTGTAGGTCACAAAAAAATTTTAAAAAATGGCTGAAGGCCTGAACAACAAGTCAGACAGTTTAAAAAAAAAACCTTCCTTCTTACAAAAATTTTCCTTTAAAGAATACACGCAGCTCAAGACCTTACTAAATGGGGTTCACGTAAATCCTCGGCTGAAGGTCACACATACCACATCGAACAACTAACGACTTAGGGCCTGGATTACAAACAGTTTCAGATAGAACAAATTTTAAGAAAAAAAGCTTTTAATACAAAATCAATTTTCAAAATTTTAATTTAACACAGCTGAAGGGCCACGCGGGATTAGCCGAGCGGTCTAAGGCGCTGCAATCATAGACAGTGGGGCTAGTCCTGGCGGAGGTTCGAGTCCTCCCTCGGGCATGGGTGTGTGTGTTTGTTCTTAGGATAATTTAGGTTAAGTAGTGTGTAAGCTTAGAGACTGATGACCTTAGCAGTTAAGTCCCATAAGATTTCACACACATTTTTGAACAGCTGAAGGCCCTTACATGAAATCTGAAAAGAACTGAATTAATACACGGCTGAAGGCCTCGCACAATACTTCAAACTAAATTGAAAATCGCAATCTAAAACAAACAGAACAAGTGGTGCTCAGAAGCCGGCATGAGAAGGTAGTTCAAACGTAAGGTGAGGTGAGACAGGTAGCCAAGGGTTGAAGTTAAATAATTGGATGGCAACCAAAACCAGGGATGGTCCAAGGACCGACTAACAGTTTAACCAATTCCCTTCCGTCCAGCCAATGGCGCAATGATGGGAAATATCGACCAAGGACGAGGATACGAACAGCATCAGCCGAGGGTGAGGATACAAACAGCACTATGTCTTCAGAAATTGGCGTCTAAAAACAGCCACGGGAACAATAACCACTCTAAGCAAAATATGAACCAAACAGCTTGATAGGCTGTCGAACTATATGCTGTTCTGGACAGCATTGGCACGACGAGGAAGGGCACACTGTCAGAAAACTACATTAACGACCAGGGCAGGTAACTGGGGCGTTAATGGCCACAGGTCAGAAAATACATATGGTGCACTTCACTGGCAAGTAATAGTCAATATAACAATTAATCACAACATAGGAAGACAGCTGCAAGATTTCACCGACTCCAACACATCAGACGCTGCTGCTAGCCCAAATGGCCCAGGGAGCAACAACCTGTAAATGAACGAGGAGATGCCACAATAGTTGAGGTTTCATAACAGGTTAACTGCGTCCAGGTTTGGTGGGCAACGAACTTTGTCGCTCTCGCATCTAGAGCCTCACGATCCGACAGCGCGTGCACGCCGCCAGCGATCCCGGCCTGGCCTCGCACTGCAGAGACTTCCTCGCTGCTCCATCCCAACCGACTGACAACCACACACACTACCACCTCCCGGAAGTACTAGCGGTCACACCAAAGATAGTACGACATTACTAGTATCGATACGAGCTGCTGCTGCCACTCAAGGAGGCAAGCCAGCAACTTCGTTACGCCAGTAAGTAAGGAAGAAATAAGACGCTACTCGATGTGACAAAATGCCAAAGAATAAACGGCATGGACACGCGGCTCTGTCATGACACATGAGAAACCAGGACTCCCATGACGCACCGTTGTGCCGTCAAAATTCCCTGTCACAACCAACCTGTAACACACCCTGTGATACAACTGATGAGCGGCTCTGTCATGACACATGAGAAACCAGGACTCCCATGACGCACCGTTGTGCCGTCAAAATTCCCTGTCACCACCAACCTGTAACACACCCTGCGATACAACTGATGAGGGACTCCTAAAATCATTCACGCTTTGACTACGCGCACTGTCCACGCCATGTCCTTGGTACTTCCGCGGCCATCGTATTATTTCTGCTCCACACTGCTCCTGGCTTGCTGAAATTATGTATATAAATATGCAACAAGCTTTAGGGCACCAACTCAACACTAAATACATGCAACACTGTCCTACATCTGAGACGTTAAGAAAATCACAGGTTGCACTGTTTACATATTAAGTCGTAAGTGTTTATGGAAATTAACATTCTTTCTAATTTGATGAGAGGTGATAATTATCATTCCCTTGTAATTGTACATTATTCTTCAAGATGATAATGTCTGTCACTATTGCACTTCACGCTTTACCATGCATTTCACAGTCTTACTCTGACCGAACCTTCGGTGATAGATACACAGGCAATGATGATGATTATCTTGTCCCAGTTATCACTTGGACGAGCTTACGCGTAATCATCGCGGCGCGGTTGAGTGTTAATGATGGGGAAATACAATGACCAACCGCATGTTCTCACGCTCGCTGCAAGACAATGGCACTTGGTTGCTCTCCATTGTGGTAAGCTATTTTACTGACTCACTGTGATTGATGTTGTTTAAATAGAGATGGGGCCCCTCCATGCCCGCACCAACGTGGTGACCATACCAAAAGTTCTATCGTCACCTCCGTCAACATGTTAGTTATCTAGTAAGTGGATCACAGGATACTGGGCTGTGATGTTATCCGTGCGTCTGGGTAAGACTACGCATTAACACGGTCCATCAGGTGATAGATAGTGGACGAAACGCGAGTGAGGGTAGCGATTTGAAGAGCAGAGGGAAAAAAGTGCCAAGACTCGTGCCGTGGGAAAGTAACCTCTGCGACAGTGGGATGGGTAGTAAGAGCAGTAGTGGCTTACTAGCTACGATAGTTCATGCAAGGTTGGATTTGTTAGTATGGGTATCATGCATCATTACCGTGGCAAGCGATAGCGATGCATCCCAGTTGTTGCAGCCGCTACATTCCTGGAACAATCAAGATCGTTATATAGTAGTGGGAGATCAGCCATAGATCATCTCACTGTGTGGGGGATGTGTGGAGCTTGTCTCCATGCAGTGTATGGTACGGCTTCCCTGCGTTGTGCCAGTTGTTCGGCAGTGTATTCCACCTGGATATCCAGTAATGGCGTCTGATTAACAGGGTCTCACCTGTACCGTTGTGTCTGCGTGTGCTTGGCCATAGATGTTAGGTCCTGACAAGTATGTCTTTTGGTTTTTTATGTTTCCATCTATGGTTGCGGTCGTAGTTCCCCAGATTCAGAGTAAACGGGTTCTGCGAATGTCTGGAGTTCCTGCAAAGTCTTGTGGTGAGTCTGTGGATTACCTCCGTGAGAGTCTGAAGTCGATATTCCCGGTGAAGGTCCGCGATGCGTGTGTATCGTGGAGCATTGCTTATGATTTTGAGTACTTTGTTTTGTATGAGCTGCAGACGGCGCAGGCGTGTAGGCGCAGCGTATCCCCAGACAGGAGCTGCGTACGTCATCAGGGATCGAACAAGTGTCATGTACATGGACCTTGACACCCTTCTGTTCAGTGTGCTACGCCTGTTGAGCATACGGTAGAGATGTTTGAGCCCCGCGCTAGCTCGGTTGGTCATGTGTTGTATGTAGTCTCCCCAGAGTAATTTCCGGTCCAGCCAGACAACGAGGTATTTGACTTTCTCACGGAAACGTATTGGGCGTGCATGTAGAGTTATTGGTCTGCAGGATCGGTGTTTGCGCAGTTGCTTCGGTCTTCTAATGAACAGAACGGCTTCGCACTTGTCGACGTTTACTCTAACACACCATTGCTCCAACCAAGGCTCAGCCACTCTGAGTGCAGTCTGTAAGCGTGACATAATGTTTGATGGTTTCCAATCTTGCGCGAGGATGGCTGTGTTTTCCCTGCAGGTCAGAGTTGAAACTCCTGTCTGTGAGGTATGAGTGTATTAGACGCACCAGCCCGTCGGGGAATCCCGCGTCGCTGAGTTTGCGAATGAGGCCATTGTGCCATAGATAGACGGAAGCCTTTTCGATGTCCAGGAACACCGCCACTGTTGCTTTATTTGTGTTGAAGCCATGTGTTACATGTTCAACGACCTGTAAGAGTTGTTGTGTTGTGGAGTGGTGATTCCTGAAGCCGAATTGCTCCGGTCTCAGGATGTCATTTGTTATGCAGTGTCTAGTGATGCGTTCGAGAATCACCTTCTCAACAATCTTACTGAGCGAGCTCGGAAGGCTGATGGGTCGGTAAATTTGTGGGAGGCTGTGGTCTTTCCCCGGCCTCCTGAACATCAGGACCTTCGCCGTCTTCCAAAAGGCGGGGAAGTGTTGGTGTTTTAGTATGGCATTCGTTATGTGTGTTAGGTACTCAGCTTTATCCGTGAACTCCTGGAGGAGACGGTCTTGAATGCCATCATGACCAGGGGCTTTCCTAGCAGCGGAATGCATTATAGCCCAGGAGACTTCGGCTGTGCTAGCATGTCGGATGTCGTCGCGCGATGGTTGGGCTAGAATGCTTGTAACCTCCTGGTCAGTAGCAAGTGTGAACACTGGATCTGATGGTACCAGCCTCGGTGTGAATGACGCTGCGGGCCATTAGTTCTGATTTCTCTTCCGCTGAGTATGCAGGTCCGTCAGGCCCTTGAAGCGTTGGGGTATATATTTCCTCCCTGGTGAAGTGTCGGGCTAGTTGCCACACGCCAAGTCGCGCAGTGTCCAGCCCTTCAGGTTTTTGGTTCCACTGTTGTGTTCTATGTGTTTGTATTTTATCCTGTATGATGCCCTGTAGCCTGTTAATTTGCCGTTTGAAGTACTGACGCCTGGTGCGCAGCCATTGTCGCCTGAGGCGATTCCTCATTGAGATTAGGCCCAGGATTTCCTGGGGCAGCGCCGCACTGCGTTGTTGTGAGGTGCGATCAGGTATGGTGTCCGCCATTGCGTCCTGGCCGGCGTTAGTGAGGGTTTCTACTGCCTCGTCAATTTGTGCTGTTTCGTTAATTTCGTGCATGGGTGGGCGTTTCCTTGAACAATGTCCAATTCGCACGCCCGTAGTCCAACATCCTGCGTTGTTCCATGTGCTGCAGTGTTTCCTCAGTGTATAGTATTACAGGTTGGTGGTTTGAGGGCAGATCGTTTTCAACGGCAACGTTGAGTGTCGCTGTAATTCCCTTGATGAGGGCCATGTCTAACACGTTTGGCCTGTGTCCCCTCTGACAGGGAATGTGCGCCGGTTCAGTCGGCGCTAGTATAATGTAGTTTCTGTCTAGCGAATGTTTATACAGATTTTTGCCGTTGAGATTTCGTATGCGTGAATTCCATTCTGGGTGTTTTGCGTTCAGATATCCAGCGACTATTAATTGCGGTGAGATGTTGAGTAGTGTACTGATAGCGCGTGTTGAAATGCCTAAAGGGCTGTTGTATACCGATATCAGTGTGGTGTAGGCTCCGTTGAACTCGACTCTGACGGCCGTAGCCTCGATGTTTTCCAGTTCAGGGAGCTCTATGTTTGTGTGCTCGATGTCTTTGTGTATGACGATTGCAGTTCCACCTGCCACGGCGTCGCCAGGTCGGTCGGAACGATAGACGCAGTAGCCAGGAAAGTTTAATTGTTTGTGCGGTTTAAGCTTAGTCTCGCTCAGTGGCGCCACAAGGATTCCCTTGCGCTCCATGAACGCGGCCAATTCTGCCCTTTTGTTGTGGATCGAGTCTGCATTCCAGAACAGGATCTGATAGTGTGTTCGGGTTTGCGTTACGGGCCGGGAGTAGTACGTTATTCATGTAAGAGAGTGAAAGAGTGTTGTGATGTCAGTGCGCATGACAGCCCAGTATTGCCCGGGTTCGGCGTTCATGAGCTGGGTGATGAGTGTAGTGACGGCTGTCAGCACCTTGTTAAGGATTTGAACGGCCGTGTGTCGAGGGAATAGTGTTTCCAGTATTCCCCCAGGTGATGTGTTGGTGTTGGGTGTGGCAGCCTGAGGTGCTGTTGTAGAGTTAGCGGCCGCTAGTGCGGGTATTGGTGTGTTGTTAGGAGTGGCATTTGTGTTTATGTTTTGTGACAGAGGTTGTGGCACCTGTGTTACTTTTGTGGTGAGAGGGATGGTAGTGTGGGTTAAAGTCTCTATGTCTTGTTAACTGTTTTCCTGTGTGTTATTGGTCTGTTGTTGCTGGGTGGCCTGTTGTGGTGATTTGGTGTTCCCCGCCCTGTGTTTACGTGTACGTATATTCCTCCTCTGGGCTTGGGGTTCTGGGGGTTCTTGAGTGGATGTGTTTTCCTGTATAGCGTGCGTTTCTTCGCAGCACGTCACTTCCGGGAGTGGGGTCGTGTTGTTTGGGGGCAATTGATGTTCAGTAGACACGCAAACGGGCGGATACTCAAATACGTCATCGCCGGCACTTTTTATGCGCTTTTCACTGACTCCACTTCCATATCTCATTACTTCACAATGACAGTACTTGCAGCCACCCTTGAACTTCTATAACAATGCCTCTCCCGTGCAGAGCTACCCACAACACAACATAGTAGCTCCTGGTCCCATTTTTGACTCTGTAGTGCAGCCACTGGCAAAGATACTCCGCAACAAAGTCCGCAATATGACAATACGCTCACAAGCCGTTATCTAAAGTCGTACCCGAAGGCTCCCCACAACATGACACAAGGAGCAAAACCGCTACGCCTTTTCAAAACAGTGGAAGAATCGGATATCGTCACCACCCTCGCCGACGATGGTCGTGCAGGGTAGCGCAGAAACGTGTTTCATCAGTGAAAACAATACGACGACATTCATCAGCAGTCCATGCTTCGAGGTCATAGCACCACTCCAAAGAAGCCGTTCGTGTTTCAGTGTTAACGTCAGCCTGCTCATGGGTTTATAGTTACCTAATCTGGCCAGTCAACAGCGCGGGATGAAACAACATTTTCTCGGATGTCAGACGTAGATGTGAATGTGTTATGATGTGCTTGGTGCACAGTACAGCGATCCTCCCATTTGGCGCATTAGAATCTTGTCGACAAGTATGCTTCCCATGACGCTTCCATGCAGTTCGATATGAGACGACGGTGACAGTTGAATGGCCCACACATCAAGATGTTACACGAATCGACCAGCCGACCAAATGGAGATCCATAATCAGGCCCCATCTCTTAACACTGTGTAGCTTCTGATAGCGCTGTCATACACGAGTACACATCATCTCTTTTTCATTCTCAGTGACAACTCAACTTCTGACGCTTTTGACGCCCGTGATACACCCCATCAGGCCTGTTAACTTCAGTAAACACAAAAAACAGTAATGCTCTCTGATGGCCGCTGTACTTCTCACACAGGTTTGTCACTTTAATGAATCAGTCATATACCCGCCACCCGTAGTGTGTAAAGTGCACAGAATTACAGTGACGACCGCCTTCGTCTTCTGGCTACGTCACTTTCTTTTCTCTGGCAGTGTACATGAAATTTAAAAGTGATACCCTACAAACATCTTCGTCTATGGATGCGTCATAACTTAGCACAGTCATGATTCTGTAGGCAGTCGAGAACTTTTTTCCCAGAAAGCACTGACCATCGTTTCTCACAGTGAGATACATATATAAAATTTTATGGGGATTACTTTAGAAATACAGTTAACTTACTCTTTTCTATTCGTTCTCATTTAACTGTACCTTAAGAAGTCTTTCAACGTTTTTTCTAACAATTTGGCGAGTGTAATTCTACTCCAAATTAATTATACACTTACTGCTGATTAGACTTTTTCAGTATTTCCTTGTCGGCGAAATTTCGTTTCTCTTCCAAAACCTTGCTTCCTTACCGTTTCGGAAGCTTACTATGGGATTCTTTTCTATGCTGCCTATTTCCTTCTTCTACAATGCTGTTCCTCATATAATACCGACATTACTATTTCCCATAGACTAACGTCAAAGCTGTTCTGTACCACATTCCCCAGATTTTCCAAACCCTATTTCTCTTACATCATTATCCTCCTGTCCAGCTGTAACACTGGCATTTATTATTATCACTTAAAGCTCCATTCAATCCGTTTGACCTTTAACAAGGGGTTCTCGCTTATTTATTATCAGCGATTTCGTCCATTTTTTAGTAACCTCTATATGCAGGGCTTGGGAGAAATCAAAGCGGCAGAAGTGGGAGTTCCAAATCAAATGTTAGGGTATTTCGAAGAAATTGTGTTAGAAGGGGACGGTTAGTGCTTGAGACGCTGATGTGAGGTTTGTTGCAAGGCAACAATTGGCGCAAAATAAGGATTACTGAAAAGTAATCTGCTGATCGTGATGTCCAGTCGGTATAGGGAAACACTTTTTTTTTAATTTTCAGTTTTTAATTTACTTACGCTATAAACCAACAGAAATAATGCTCTCTATATTTTATTTCTTAGTATTAGGCATGGAAAGAGAAGTCAAAGGTGAATCTAAAATGGCAAATAAATTTTCAAAAACGGATTGCACATACAGCGTTCACGAGGAGTACTAATGATTTTCCAGGAATGGACTGTTATAAAAGCGTACGGACTTCGTATTCCGTTAGTTTCATTTTGACCTTCGAGCAAGCCTCGGCAGGTGCGCGAAGTTCTCGGGGCAGGTGAAATCAACCCAACGAGAGAGAAAACGAAGTCTCAAAATTCCGAGAAGACTGCATTAAAATTCATTCCATTGTACATCACCAGCTATCCTCAATAGTATTTGGCGAAATGGTGTGTTATGCGTGGTTTATTGGCAGTATGCGATGAGAGAGAACCTTTTATGAGTACAAACCAAGTGTGGTTTTATATATATATATATATATATATATATATATATATATATATATATAAATATTAAACAACTATGTAATTATAAAAGTGCAGCGTTTATACTGTGACGGTTATACCAAAGGTATTCATCAACAGTAAAATATTAAAAGCATCAAAATTTATGCACGCAGTTCTCGTGTACCCGCTACATCCCTTCGTGGAACTTTGTTTTCAATCCTGAATTTTTCATTCCCTTTCCTTTTCATACCTATTGTCAAACTATTAATAAATACTATGTATTGAAAATTATTTCGGAATATTTGCAATTTAAGTAACGTAAAAACTGAAAATAAAAACATTACGTGTAAACGATTGTGCTCTGTAAGTAACCAGTAAACCTCCGATGCTTTAAAGAATCGAACTCCGACTTGTAAAACTTCTGGTTACTTTACAAATGAGTTAATATTAAATATTAGACGTCAAGCACGTATCAAGAAAAATTTTAGAAAAGGTTTGAAATTACGTTTACAGTTTGTTGGAAGTCATGAAACGCTTTAATTATCAAACACAGGATGAGTACGGTCTCGGTAATTTGCTCTCTGGTTTTACTAAAAGCAAGTTTTTCATGCATCTCATTTTTATGGCGTTACATCTCCTGAATTACGTGCAATACAGTTATATAATTTTGCAGGTACATTGACTATTGCATGTGGATACCGATTACAAAATGTATTACAAACAGTAAATAAGAAATAAATTAAACTGTCATGCGCGACGCGGCAGTTATACTGCTTGAACAGCGAAAATATAGTACGCAATAATGACGAGGAGCTCCCGTCAGGTAGACCGTTCGCCTGCTGCAAGTCTTTCGATTTGACGCCACTTCGGCGACTTTCCCATCGATGGGGATGAAATGATGATGATTAGGACAACACAACACCCAGTCCCTGAGCGGAGAAAATCTCTGACACAGCCAGGAATCGAATCCGGGCCCTTTGGATTAACGTTCTGTCGCGCTGACCACACAGCCACCTTTCTTTTTTTTTTGGTTAAATCTTATTTTGTTCGCATTTGTTGGTTGCATCTGCTCGGGGCGAACGTCGTAAGACATACGTTTAAGTTCGTTGTTGACCGATTAACTCAGTTTTTTTATTACAGAGGGCTGCTAACGCTCTGACCGAACTCGCTGAGCTACCGTGCCGGCTCTACCTGGAATGGACGTCGCTAGGTGCTGACATCCTCATATAATGCAAGAACAGAAGTTGGGTATTTGTACGTGTAGAGTTACGCTGCCTCAGGATTTCTATCTGTGGGACATGTCTTATTGCATTGAACCTTAATGAATCGTTAAGCAGCTCGTAAATGTTTAAATTCGATCAATAACTATACGAAACTAGCTGTTACCTACGGCTGCGCCTCGTATGTTGTGGTGTAGATTTGGTTCATATTCAAATGCAACCCCACTGAAAGCCTCGCACGTCCTACATGTAATGGTACGGCGTCTCTCTGTCTGTCGTACAACATTTAAATGACACCGTCATTCTTTGAGTCTTCAGAGCCATAGAATCTGTATGAGACGCAACATGGTCAGGGTCTAAAAAGCGACGGGCTTGTGACTGTTCTAATGTCCCTCTAGCTCTTAAAAGCCGCTTGACGTTCTGCATCTGAGTTCCGTCGGATCTTATATTGTTTCGAGATTTTTTTGGGTTCGAGTAACTTCCGCAGCTCGTTCTCTCTTAGAGGTTAGTTAGGTTTAAGTAGTTCTAAGTTCTAGGGGCTGATGACCTCAGATGTTACGTCCCATAGTGCTCAGAGCCATTTGAACCTTTTTTTTTTTTTTTTTTTTTTTTTTTTTTTTTTTTTTTTTTTTTTTTTTTTTTTTGCGAGGCGTGTCGTAAAATCAATAGTATTAATGTTACTTTATGCTATCCTTGCGTAATGCTTTTAAATATGGGTATGAGCTTACAATTAGATTTTATAGTTGTATCTCCACACTATATCCCTGTAAAAACTGGGCAGCTTCGCCAGATGGTGTAGCAATTGTTTTTAAAATTTCAGAAACCATGCACATGAGTAAACACTGGATTCGCACTGTCACGAAATCCATACTGCTTATGACATTGATGTATATACACATATGTTTGTGTACGTATGTACGTATAAATCTATGTACACATCTCCTAAACCACTGTACCTCTTCCAACCAAACTTGGAACAAGTATCACTCAATTGTCTTGAAATCACAGCTGCGGGGGTAAGAACCACCAACCTATCAGATGGGTGGAGGGAAAAAGCATTGTAGCCCATGCTTTAATCGTCCAGTGTTTGAGAATGAGGGCACTCAGAATCTAAGAAACTTTGTCTTGCTGACGATCCCCATAATAGACAAAATGAAAAATGTTCATCGCTTACTACCTTATTGTTGATTATGCAGTAAAATTGCCGCTAGAAGCACGACGTTTTAATTTATTACTTCTTCACTAGCAATGTATTCGCGACACATCTCGCAGATAGCACACTATTACTGTGGGGTCCACTTGTACATGGAGCCAGATATTGTAATATAATTCATGAAAAACGACCTGAAACGATTGTCATACGTAGAAGAGATTCTATTTTTGGCACTACTGTACCAAAAGTGTTGCCTGAGTGGCAGAATCGATTATAAGTAGGTGCGCGCGGAGCGCAGTAGCAGTTGCTATTGCGCTCTGTTACAGGTAGGATGTAAGACGTACACCTGGTGGCTAGCTGTGAGACTTTAGTTGTTAGTTTATAGACGCAGCATAATACAATTTTTACAAAATGAAGTGATGAGTGGTATTGTTTGTGCTCACACAGAGCCAGACAATGTTAGGTCGTAGATATTTCTATAAAAGTGTAAACTGTGTATTCCTAATTTGATGACACAAACATCACGCATTTCGTATTCATTGTCAAAGAAAACAACACAAATCTTTATAAAAGAACGCAACATGCATGGCATTTCAATTTATTACTACTGTACTGATAATTCTATTCCCACCATACTTAAAGACGGGGTTCACATATGCTGTTGAATGTACCTATCAGAATAACCATATCATTCCCGTCAAGTGGTTCAAAAGATATGACAACAGAGAGCTGCGTGAGACAAGTTGTAGTGCAAACTTCGACAGAGATACAGGTGAAATATGTATAAAAACACGTATCAGATATGTTAAATGTATTTGACATGGGTGTACGTGGGCAAAGCCACAGGTAAAAAGATCATCCCAAACAAAAATTTCAGACAAATTTGGTGCACATATTAGTTCCAATCTGGAAAGAAATAATGTGGTGGTAAGAACCACAAGTCGCCCTACAGAAGGAGGAAGGAGGAGATAAATAGATAGTGAGGTGGGGAGGAGGAGATGGATAGAGAGAGGCGAGAGGTGGAGATGGGCAGAGAAAGAAAAGAGGGAGATGTACAGAGACGTGGGGGAGGAATAGAAAATCAGAAATAGGAGGGAGGGGTAGGTAAACAGAGAAAGGAAAGAGGAGGAGATGAACAGGTAGAGGGGGGAACAGATGATGGACAGAGAGAGTAGGGAGGAGGTGGGCAAAGAGAGTGGGGTGAAGAAGATGGATAACTAGGGGGAAGGGGGTATGGAATTAGAAGAGGAGGACATGGAAAGAGGGGACAGGAACAGATGGACAAAGAGGGAGAAGAAAACAGACAGACAGAGGGGGACGAGAGATGGACCGAGACAGGGGCAGGAGGATACGGACGAGGAGATGAACAAAGAGAGGAAGAAGAAGGAGATGGACTGATAAAAGAATGGAATAAATATGTACCCAGACAAAGCCGAGTACTATGCTAGTAATCTATAAAGGTGAGACTATCGCGACGATCTCTTAACGATTATCGTAGGATCATTATACGCTGAACGATGATCGTCGGTTACCGTTTAGCTCTGAACGTCTGCAAATTATTGCTTTTTAATAGTCGCGTGTTTCCATTCGCAGTCACATCGTTCTAGCGAAGGTTGATAAAATGAGTTCACCTCTCAGTAAACGTAAAAGTGTTACTTAAATAGCTTTTGACTGGTGAGATGGAGGACGACGAAATACTTTTCCTGATGTATGAGACGAAAAGAGCCAAACTACACCGCATATTTGACCTCAAAAATATCGAACATCGATCATCGTACACCTGTGAGGGGACAACTATAAGTTCTACGAATTTTTCCATCTTTATGTTACGCAGCTTGACTACGTTTTATGAGTAATCAAGGACGATGTCTACAAATAATCATACAACCAGCTATTACCGTGAGGTAAGTGCTACTGTTATTTACACTCTGAAATTCAATTGCCTTGAATTTTCATAACTTACACATATTCAATAAAAAGCAAGGACAATAAAAAGCAGTGCATATCGATCAAATTTACTTAAAGATAAAATTCAAAATATACAAATAGTAGGAACCAACAAATTCTACATCTACTAATTTATGTAAGTGCTTCATATCCAGAGGCAAAATATTTCGGAAGTTCAGAAGGAAAGTGAGACGGAGAAAGAAAAAATAGTTCTGTTAGTGTAGAGCTTTGATTTGAATAACCTATTTCAGAATTTGGTGATAACGATTGAAGCTCAACAGTAGCTGAAGAATTATGGCCAAATTTCTGGCTATTGGAAATATAGCAGGAACCACATTATACTAACTCCATCATTTCAGTTTCAAGTCTTGTTATTGTAAACGTTTCAGTTTTTGGACGTCACTGTAGAGGAGCTTTTAATTTTTTGCGGATCTAGCCAAACTTCTGAAAAAGAGATCTACGACACCCTAACGTTGTTCCACAAGCAATGCCTTGATAATTTCATTTCGTTCAGGTTCCCTCTTTTCTTTGTTGTCTGCAACTTTTGGTCTTTTGTTTGATCTTTGTGTCCTGTGGTATTGCAGGAAGACGGAATCGGCCTTATTGTTGGCGTCGTTGTTGATGTTAGCGTCGGCAAGATTACGACTGGTGCTGAGGTTTGCATCAGTGAAATTTGCGCCTGGTGAAGGTGACTACTCACTTTTCTTGAGACACATTGAGACTGGAAAAGCTGCTGAAAGGAAGGCGTATGCAATGAATGGCATCTACTCATATAATAGTGTTAGGATTTATTTGTGTTGAATAGTGGTTGCATACCCACTTTATTATCCAGATGTTCTTAGAAATGATAATTTTTGCTACAGAGCCCTTTTTTCCTTGGAGTAGCTGCTGAGTCGGTGTTCTTTTCTTTTCTGTCTTAGGTATCTTCTATGTTTCTCCAGTGGTTTTTGAACTGATCAACTGCAAACAAATTTATAATAGATAAACCCATTTAAATTGCTAATTACGTAATTGACGTTAATAATGATTTGGTCTTTCTTATTTCCAGGCATTTGGCAGCTGGTGAATCCTTCGATTCGCTGCAATTTCAGTTTCGATTAAGTGTTGTAACGACACAAATCGACTTACGAGATATGGGATATGCCCGTTTTGAGATGGACCGTGTATATCAGCTGCGCTGACGTTGTTTCAAGTCTTGTAGTTAAATGTATCCGTGGTCTAGGGGTAGCGCCTTTAATTCATAATCAAAAAGTCTTCGGTCCCGGGTTCGATCCCCACCACTGCCAAATATTTGATAATAATCAGCCTTGGCGGCCGAAGACTTCCGGCATAAGAAGTCAGCCTCATTCTGCCAACGGCCTTGTCAAAGAGGGCGGAGGAGCGGATAGAGGTTCAGGGCACTCTCTTGTCCTAGTGGTGGGAATTGAAAGGAGGAAGTACAAACATGTTCCGGGAACAGCAGGAATGCAGAAATACAAGTCGCTGAGGAATGAAATAAATAGGAAGTCCAGGGAAGCTAAGACGAAATGGCTGCAGGAAAAATGTGAAGACATCGAAGAAGATTTGATTGTCGGAAGGACACACTCAGCATACAGGAAAGTCAGAACAACCTTTGGTGACATTAAAAGCTACGGTGGTAACATTAAGAGTGCAGCGCGAATTCCACTGTTAAATGCAGAGGAGAGAGCAGATAGGTGGAAAGAATACATTGAAAGCCTCTATGAGGGTGAAGATTTGTCTGATGGGATAGAAGAAGAAATAGGAGTCGATTTAGAAGAGATAGGAGATCCAGTATTAGAATCGGAATTTAAAAGAGCTTTGGAGGACTTACGGTCAAATAAGGCAGAAGGGATAGATAACATTCCATCAGAATTTCTAAAATCATTGGGGGAAGTGGCAACAAAACGACTATTCACGTTGGTGTGTAGAATATATGAGTCTGGCGACATACCATCTGACTTTCAGAAAAGCATCATCCATACCGTTCCGAAGACGGCAAGAGCTGACAAGTGCGAGAATTATCGCACAATCAGCTTAACAGCTCAAGCATCGAAGCTGCTTGCAAGAATAATATACAGAAGAATGGAAAAGAAATTTGAGAATGCGCTAGGTGAAGATCAATTTGGCTTTAGGAAAAGTAAAGGGACGAGAGAGGCAATTCTGACGTTACCGCTAATAATGGAAGCAAGGCTAAAGAAAAATCAAGACACTTTCATAGGATTTGTCGACCTGGAAAAAGCGTTCGACAATATAAAATGGTGCAAGCTGTTCGAGATTCTGAAAATGTAGGGGTAAGCTATAGGGAGAGACGGGTCATATACAATATGTACAACAACCAAGAGGGAATAATAAGAGTGGGCGATCAAGAACGAAGTGCTCGTATTTAGAAGTTTGAAAGACAAGGCTGTAGCCTTTCGCCCCTACTCTTCAATCTGTACATCGAGGAAGCAATGATGGAAATAAAAGAAAGGTTCAGGAGTGGAATTAAAATACAAGGTGAAAGGATATCAATGATACGATTCTCTGATGATATTGCTATCCTGAGTGAAAGTGAAGAAGAATTAAATGATCTGCTGAACGGAATGAACAGTCTAATGAGTACACAGTATGGTTTATGAGTAAATCGG
The DNA here is from genome assembly GCF_021461385.2 of Schistocerca piceifrons. NCBI lineage: Eukaryota > Metazoa > Arthropoda > Insecta > Orthoptera > Acrididae > Schistocerca > Schistocerca piceifrons. Next base: position 105,220,228 of record NC_060141.1, on the reverse strand, counting down.
AGAAAGACGAAGGTAATGAGAAGTAGTAGAAATGAGAACAGCAAGAAACTTAACATCAGGATTGATGGTCACGAAGTCAGTGAAGTTAAGGAATTCTGCTACCTAGGCAGTAAAATAACCAATGATGGACGGAGCAAGGAGGACATCAAAAGCAGACTCGCTATGGCAAAAAAGGCATTTCTGGCCAAGAGAAGTCTACTAATATCAAATACCGGCCTTAATTTGAGGAAGAAATTTCTGAGGATGTACGTCTGGAGTACAGCATTGTATGGTAGTGAAACATGGACTGTGGGAAAACCGGAACAGAAGAGAATCGAAGCATTTGGGATGTGGGGCTATAGACGAATGTTGAAAATTAGGTGGACTGATAAGGTAAGGAATGAGGAGGTTCTATGCAGAATCGGCGAGGAAAGGAATATGTGGAAAACACTGATAAGGAGAAGGGACAGGATGATAGGACATCTGCTAAGACATGAGGGAACGACTTCCATGGTACTAGAGGGAGCTGTAGAGTGTAAAAACTATAGAGAAAGACAGAGATTGGAATACGTCAAGCAAATAACTGAGGACGTAGGTTGCAGTTGCTACTCTGAGATGAAGAAGTTAGCACAGGAAAGGAATTCGTGGCGGGCCGCATCAAACCAGTCAGTAGACTGATGACCAAAAAAAAAAAAAAAAGTTTAATGAACTCTGTGCTGAATGCGCTTGAGAATTAAGGCATTTGCAACAGCGGAACGAAGTGACTGCGAGAATAAACACTGTGCAGGCGACGGTACACTTATTGAAATAGTATCTTTGACACTGGATAAATAATACTTTTCTCTGTGGCTCGATATATTGTAATACAAAGACATATTGTCGGAGCGGACCTAATTGCATTGTTGCACGGCAACCATTACGGAATTAGTTAGACAGTGGAGCTTATTTAAACGCTGAGGCATAATATTTTGTGAATATAAATACGAAAGTGGTCGTTTTGTTGAAGAGAACTATTGTATAAATAAATACTTATTCAAAGGTGAGCAATTTCATCATTTTGATAGCTTTGGAAATTTGTTTACATATACCCACAATAGACATTCGTCTCTGCGGCTTTATGAGTACTAGTTCGAGCCTGCTCGCGGTCCTGTTCCGTCGCCATACACAGTACGATACTGGAACTGTAATTTACTAGTATTTTCTCCTCCAAAAACTGAGACGACTATATTCATACAACCCAGAGTGTGCTACGAAAGTAGGTGGCCGCTCTTACCTAACGTGAGAAGTAAACGAAAGTAATCTTTTCAGGAGAGAGGCATGCAACAGCAGAGGTACGGTGTGCTGATGCTGCAGCTTTGTATCGCTACCATTTTATCGTAACGGGGACTATACGAACTTACATTATCCAAGTAAACTTCTTAAACATAGGCATAACTGGACAGTCTTGAAACTTTAGATCCGTTTAAAGGCACTCTTAATTAAAGAGTAAAAACGTCCTTGTGAAGCTCTTTAACACATTTAATTTAACATTCAAGTAACTTCGTTCCAACTTTAAGATTTCAACTTTAACAATCATTGAAGTAAATTGCTGTTTAATTTCTCTCCCTTCACTTATCTGTCACCTTATATGGTGTAAGTGAAATTACTAAATTCATAAAAACGTATGTTAGAGCACTCAAGAAAACTTCAGCGTCATTAATTTTGCCTCCACTTTCTCAAGAAGACCTGAAAAGAAAGCGAAAAAATTTGGACTGAAATGGGAATTCCTCAACGGTTGAAGAGCCAGTGATGGAAAACGTATTCTAACTGTATGCTCGAAAAATTTCTCCTCCCTTTTTGTAACAACAAAGCGTTTTTCTCAAGAGTGCTTAGGCTGTTGTCGACACCAATCGTAAATTCATTTATATCGATATGGAAAACAAGATGATCCTGGAATTTTCCCAATGTCTGCTCTGGGAAGACTATAATGGAGGGCTGCTTCCACCGCTAAGCAAGCTACCCAACTACGACGTAATGTTACCTCGAGTGCTGTTGGTAATGAGGCTTTTCGGTTGATTCAAAACACGTTGAATCCGAAAGGAAGCGCGATTGGGAACAACTTGAAAGCTGCATTTAAATACAGACTGGGGCATGCTCGCCGAACTTCTGAAAATGCGTTTCGATTATTAGCACAAGTTTTTGCCTTACCCCAGTAAATCTACTCTTAATAGTTCCCTGCTACTTACGCAAAATACTGAGTGGTGCCTATATAGGAAAACTTTCATCTTCTTGTCATCAAAATTCAAACAGGGACAGTTTGATTAGTTTGCCAAGAACTCATGGGTGTATTAACGTTGACGGATTTATAGTAAGGATTCATTTGCTGCATATTTCAGCACAGATTGGAGACTGGGCTGAAAGATCAACAAATTAACAAATCTACAGAATTTAATTTCAGTACTATTATTTTCGTCTATGTATTACTGCTATCTGAAAAACCTTGGCATCATTGATCTCACCCATGAACAAATTGACACGAACGTTTAAAGCTGTCTTTTTATTATTATTATTATTGCTAACCATATTATTATTGTAACTATAGCAAATACTTTTCTCAACTCTGTATACATATTGCTCAACATTATATTATATAATTACGGATTACATTAGATTTTTGTTAATTATGTGATGCCTTTCCGTCAACAGATTTTACATTGCAAATTATACAAGTAGTTATTAAAACTAAATACAGATATTTAAATAATAAAGAAGACCTTCCATGGTTTTCTAACTTTATTGGCAACCTCAGCCCATATACGGTCCTCGACCTGTTGATCTTTTACAGTGCACATTTGAAAGTTGACACAGAGACAGGTGATTCGCCACTTCCTCAACAAGATTTTCATCGTCTGTGTCAGACAACGGAGTCATCAGGTGCGTGGTCTTTCAAAACAAAAATCGTTTGCAGCTAATGACTACAGGCAGCCTTTTCTCGTATTCAACACGTACGATCGTCGTTAACGACTCTTTCGGCAGATGCTCGAAGCAACTCCACAATAAATGCAAATCAATAAGGTTTACGATTATTGTTGCACGATCATTGTTGAACGATAATCACCATAGCCGCAGCGAGGAAAACGTACCTTAAACCCTCAGGGTCACCGGCCTCCGCCCAAGTGCGATATGCGTCCCAGTAACGTGCACCAGATCTAAGAATAATAATTATGCTAAAAAATGCAACTTTTTAAAGTAGCATATGTTCCTCTATAGGGCCCAAACTATTTCGACACAAAATTTCGACAAAACTGATGCAGCAGTTTAGTCGTTAAAACGTAACAGACGGAGCTATTTTCACATTTATACCATTAGCATGGGTGGAAGGATAGATTTAATACGTTCAGCACTGAATAAGCATTGTATTCGTTTGGTTGAATCCTATTGCTTAGAACATATCAACCAATGACAGACTTTTCACGAATATGATAAAGTTCAAAAGTCAAAAACGACATAACTTATTCAAAGAGTAAATGTTTTTCTCCTAATTGGCTTAATACTCATCAAATCAGCAAATATCTTGTATTACACACTTTTTAAGATATCATGTAGTTTTTCTCAACGTTCAAGCTGTCTCCATACGTAATTTCATCGAAATAATCAGCGGTTTAGTCGCGAGAACGTAACAAACACAGCTACTTTCGCATTTATGATACAGACATGGATCCGGAAAATAAAAGTGTTGTTGCCCCTGGTAGCCGTTAAATAGGTAACGTGCCACTAGCTTTGTGAACCACGAACCGTGAACGGGGACAGCTGTTTCAGGAACATTGATTGCTCGGATTAACGACGACGATTCTCGAATGAGGCATCAAAAAGGGAAAAATTTCAATGTTCTCAATTAATTAATTATTGCACGGAAATACAACACTCGCCCGCGGCAGGGGGCGAATCCGAGACTCGTAAAACAATGAGAAAAAGAGACTCGTAAAACAATGCGCTTGGCAGCGTTTCGTTTATATTCAATTCCTGGGAAAGGGCCAGAAGAACACTCGAAATTGCCAATAAGAAAAACAGTGCTGCAGACGCCGGCAACACGGACAAAGAGAGAGGAGCCGGAATAAAATTGGTATTTAAATTGGAACAATAATGGCGGACGAGCTGCGGAGGCGCTGCGCACGACTGCCCTCGGCCGCAGCCAAAACACACACGCGCCCAACAGACTCAGCAGCGCCGGAGCGAGATTTTTACTCGCAACAAAATATTGCGTTTCCGTAACGTTTCAAACTCCTCCGTTGTCTCCTTTTGTTTCCTTTTTTCACTGCCTGCCAAATGTGCGACACTAGAAGTTCCTCAGTCGTTCGCTGTGCCAGCCGTCGGGAAAAGGCGTCGCTTCAATTGATGCATTGAATTTTACAAGCCTGGACAGGAACGGGTTTCTTCTGTACCTTTAGTAAAATTTTCGTAACACCGTAGTGCTTGAAGGTGCTATCAAAATTGTAAGGAATTTCAAGTTTGGCATCCGAACTTTACTTCAGATAGAAGAAATCGTCTACGCGATCGGCTTAAATTGGGTATCAGCATAATTTTGCATTGACTTTAGTGACGTTTCTGCCTGTTAAGTTAGGTACGATCGGCGAGTTTAGAAATTCACTAAGCTTCGGAAGAAGAAGAAGAAGAATAGCAACAACAGGCATGGAAAGAAAACTGACTAATGTGTTTGTCGACCAATAAGAATGCAGCTAAAAGCAGTGGGATACACAGGTCTGACTTCATACTCTGTTACAGCAGAAATTAAAAAAAAGAAGGTTCAAATGCCTCTGAGCACTAAGGGACTTAACTGCTGAGGTCATCAGTCCCCCAAGAACTTGGAACTACTTAAACCTAACTAACCTAAGGACATCACACACATCCATGTCCGCGATCGCGCGGTTCCAGACTGTAGCGCCTAGAACCGCTCGGCCACACCGTCCGGTTGAAATTAAATCATGACACTGCACAACAAACTGTTTGAACCTAACCACCAATTTATTTATGTAATTTTCTTTTCTTATACATAAGACGTACCAGAATGAAAAATGCTCATACCATAGCACCAAAAGAAAAAAAAAGGCAAGTATTTCATGGGCGGAGTTAGGGTGTAATAGGTGGGAATCCTACTTATCAGACAGATTTAAAGAAATTTAAATCAAAATATCTTGACATTTTCGTCATTTTTTACTTTCTAATATTTATATAATGCATCGTGTCATCCACTATTTGTCACGTCGTGCGATTCGACACAACTTGTTATTAAAGCATAGGGTACATGCGTCCCCACTCCAGGTTATTTCCTAATATTTGATGCACCCTCATTGTCGGATACTTCCTATCGTAGAAGCATCACCCTCTATAGAGGCTCATAAATTTGTGTCTATTTCTTCTTGTACCCCTCACCACACATGTAAAAGTCTAAGAGAGTTCACTGCACTGGGTAGGCAATGTGAATTTGGAAACTGCGTCAACATATCAAGTTGTTTTCAATGTCTTTGAAGCTGCGACATACGTCGAAAAGCCAGTTCCCTTCTTTTATATCCCAAACTCGCACAGGACACATACAGCTTTCTTTTTGTACTACGTTATGAGCTTTTTCATTCCGGTTCCCAAGTTTTACACTACCATAACTTTGACGATGTAAATTTTTGTTAACTCGGGCGATAACTGATCCGGTACAGATATTTTATTGTGTCACGAACAACGGTCTTGTAATACAGGAACAAATAAAGCTTTCACAAAACAACAGGATCACTACAAATACATGTACACGTATTTCCCTACCCCCTTACAAAAATGTGAACCGATTCGGACAAGTTTGAAACACAGAAGTGGTACACCTAAAAAACAAAAAATGTTTTTGCGTGAAGCTGTGTTTTTGAAAGCAACTTTTCAGTTTTATCCAAAGACTGCATTTTTAATTTACTTTATTCGCTTTGAACGTGCTACGCTTAGCCCGGCTTTGAACCATTGTATCTCGACAACGGATAAAGATCAATGGATAAAGAAAAATTCATTTTACATTATCCATTTATATAACTTCGAAGAACCTTTTAACCAATTCATAGAAATTTGAAGTATAGGAGGGTGCACTGCAAAAACCTCCCAGATAAACGTATCTTTTGCACTTAAAATCCAAAACGAGGCATATCCAAACGAGATCCGATACACCGGTGGACCATATGAGAACCATCAGTCTCTCTCCAGTCTGGAGTTATTTAAGGGTCACTGTTTTCATGCGTAAAATCCGCACGAAGGTGAGTATTTTCGCACTTAAAATCCGAACAGTACACCTACAAAAGGCCTCTCATTAATGCTGAACTAATGGCACCGATTAAAGTATTTTGCGAAAGGAAATAAATGATTCGCACAACTTGCCTGGTTACCAACTCCGGTTCGTTGTTCAGACCACTCTTAATGAACTGTATCACACTCAAAACAGTTGTTGGAGTGGCTATACGAATTACCGCTGGCCTGGGGAAACTTAAAGACATTTTTCCCCATGTTCCTTGCTCAAGTAGGAACGGAGCACGAAGACCCCCCCCCCCACGAAACCACGATTCTGTGCACGGCCTTTACATGCATATTTGCTGCAGCGCTTCCAGTTATTTGTTACATTCAGTTGAACATCTGTAATAACTACAGATCATAGTACAGTAATAGGTGTCATGGATGACCAACTCATATCATTAGCTGGAACGCTGTATCACATATGAACAAAGGAAACTGTTGCGTAAGTTTCGCATTCAATCAAATGACTCTTTTAAATAATAGCTTTTATGCAGAAGACGCAAGAGGACAAAACACTACGTTTTATACAACTAATGCTAATTCTGACTCATCAGCTACATTATTATTGCTAAAATTTAAATCAGAATGTTGAGACCTTTATATATAAATGGAAGGTGCTGAGGGAAAGTAGGGAAACGAACTGGAAGAAACTATTGATGCTAGTTGCTTCAAGACCTGTTGATGCAGCTGCCATCAACAGTTCCTTCCCTTTACATCACCCCCCCCCCACTATCATCAGTTTACATGACATGTATCACATCCGAGGATTCCGTGTGATGTCCGCTCTTTCCAACATGTCCGAAAAAAGAAACACCACCCATTCATATAAATACTTCATAGCTCCGAAAACACTACATAGTTCAGGACAAGTACAAAAATTTCTCTCACATGAGATATTCTGCTCGAAAATTTAATCCCTTTAAATTTAATGAAACTTTCATTTTTATTTTGAAACGATGGCACACTCGTCTGAGGATCGCATAAGGGATTCAAGAATGTTTACTACCACCTCAATGTGTATTCAAACCAATTAATATGCTACGGAAAAAATCTCTTATTACTAATACAAATGAATAATTTTTTCATTAAATACATTTTTATACTTCGTTTTTTGACATCACTTTCCTTAAAATGTTGCAGAGAGGGATGTCTTTAAATTAATTTCGGTAGGCGTCAAGCTTACCTTGAGACTGGGTTCATGCTGTCTTTGGACGTATAGTACCATCCCCCCTTTCTTTTCCTTTTAGTCATCAGTTTTCTAACTGGGTTGACGTGGCCCGCGACGAATTCTTTTCCGGTGCACATTTTTTTTATCTCAGAGTAGCACTTGCAACCTACGTCCTCAATTGTTTGCTATATGCATTCCAATCTCTGACTTCTTCTATAGTTTTTACCCCCTACTGTTCTCTCTGCTTCCACGAAGTTGTTTCCAGATGTCTTAACACATGTCCTATCATCCTGTCCCTTCTCTTTGTCAGTGTTTTCCATGTATTCCGTTCCTCGCAGATTCTGTGGAGAATCTCCTTATTTATTACTTCATCAATCCACCTAATTTTCAACATTCTCCTGTAGTACCATATCTCAACTGCTTCGATGCTCTTCTGTTCCGTTTTCTCCACAGCCCAAGTCTCACTATCTTACAATGCTGCGCTCCAAACGCACATTCTCAGAAATTTCTTCCTCAAATTAAGGTCTATGTTTGATACTAGTGGACCTCTCTTGGCCAGGAATGTCCTCTTTGCTTATGCTAATCTGCATTATCTGTTCTGTTGCTTCGTACGTCATTGCTTATTTTTCTCCCTAGTTAGCAGAATATCTGAACTTCGTCCACTTTGATCACGAATCTTGAGGTTAAGTTCTCACTGTTCTCATTTATGTTACTTCCAACTACTTTCGTCTTTCCTCGATTAATTCTCACTCCACGTTCTATACTCATTAGACTGTTCATTCCATTCAGCAGATCCTGTAACCCTTCTTTGCTTTCACTGAGGGCACTAATGTTATCAGCGTATCTGATAACGGAAATCCTTTCACGTTGACCTTTAATTCCCATCTTTTATTTTTGACATTGCCTCTTCGATGTATACATTCAACAGTAAGTGCGAAATACTACATCCCTGTTTTACACTCTTTATAAGTCGGGCACTTCGTTCTTGGTCTTCTGTTCTTATTGTTACCTCTTGGCTCTTGTACGTATTGCATATTGCCCGTCTTTTCCCACAGCACTACAATGCTTTTAATGTAATTCTCATGTGTTCTCGGTGTAATTGACTTATGGTGGATTCAAGGTGTTCTGCTGATTTATTGTTTCTATTGTATTCACAATATTACGACGACCGATCCAATCGTCTTCTTAAGGTGCGGAGTGTTTTGCAGTTACTTTTGCATGCAACCACTCTCCGGACATACAGAGAGAAATTTGCAGCACCTAAGGAAAACAGCTCGGTCGGATGTCGTAATTTGTGCATACAATGCACACAGTAACTCGCCAATACAACTGGTAGCACACGATTAATTCTTTTTATTATTGTGAAAGCCACAGGTAAGTAGGTTGGCTGCAGTGTATAGATACGGTCGATCCCGGTCACGAACGACATCTCTCAGTTGTTAGCAAAATGACAGATGAAGTATGAAAACACGTCTTTTTTCAATACTTACATTGCACATAGTCACAAAATGTGACAGCGTAGAGACCTAAAATAGACAGCAGCCATCAAATTTATCGTATTTCGTACATGAAATCTCTCAGCTGGATTTGTGGAAGTCTACTGCTGTACATTAAACGGGGGCTCAAAACAATTTCTTTTTATCGACTATCACCACAGGTAACCAAAAATAAATAAAGTACACTACCGGAAAATGCAATACCCTGAAGGAGAACTTTAATTTATTGACTAGTGAGGCTACAGGTAGTTTACATTTGTAGGAGTGTTTGACAACAAAACGGACCAAACAGGAGCACTTGTACACAGTATACCACCTATTCCGACGTCAATGCATGTGTGAATTCTCGCAAGCTAACGATTATAAGGGTACCTTAATCAATACTGCACAAAGCCTGGATAGTTCACTCAGAAATGACTCAGTCTGACGCTAAAAGTTACATAAAGTTGTGAACTAAATAATATAATCGATTATATGATGATGGGTAAATCAGAAACGCGTTATAAACACGTCAAAAAAGTTTTGCATCATCTCGGTTTCAAGAGTTCCTGAACCTGCACAGAAAACTGTAATTGAGATCAGCATAAACATCATTTCCACCATTTTTTGCTCATGGAAAGCACACTTTGCACGTTGTACCACCATAGAGCGAGAACTCCAGAGGTGGTGGTCCAGACTGCTGTATACACCGGTACTTCTAATACCCAGTAGCACGTTCTCCTGCATTGATGCATGCCTGTATTCGTCGTGGCATACCTTCCACAAGTTCATCAAGGTACTGTTGGTCCAGATTGTCCCATTCCTCAACGGCGATTCGGCGTAGATCCCTCAATGTGATTGGTGGATCACGTCGTCCATAAACAGCCCTTTTCAATCTGTCCCAAGGGTGTTCGATAGGGTTCATTTCTGGAGAACATGATGGCCACTCTAGTCAAGCGATGTCGTTATCCTGAAGGAAGTCTTTTACAAGATATGCATGATGGGGGCACAAATTGTCGTCCATGAAGAGGAATGCCTCGCCAATACGCTGCAGATATCGTAGCACTATCGGTCGGAGAATGGCATCGACGTATCATATAGCCGTTACGGCGCCTTCCATGACCACCAGCGGTGTACGTCGGCCGCACGTAATGCCACCCCAAAACAGCGGGGTAATCTCCACCTTGCTGCACTCGCTGGACAGTGTGTCTAAGGCGCTCCCTGACCGGGTTGCCTCCAAACACGTCTGCGACGATTATGTGGTTGAAGGCAATTGCGACACTCATCGGTGAAGAGAATGTGATGCCAAACCGCGCTGCATGGTGTCCTGGTGGCAAAGAAGGACCTCGCCATGGACGTCGGAAGTAAGGTTGCGCATTATGCAGCCGATTGCGCACAGTTTGAGTCGTAACATGACGTCCTGTGCCCGCACAAAAAGCATCATCCAACATGGTGGCGTTGCTGTCAGGGTTCCCCCAAGCCATAATCCGTAGTTAGCCGTCATCCACTGCAGTAGTAGCCCTTGGGCGGCCTGAGCGAGGCCTGTCATTGACAGTTCCTGTCTCTCTGTATCTCCTTCATATGGAGCAACATCGCTTTGGTTCACTCCGAGACGCCTGGACACTTGTTGAGAGCCCATCCTGGCACAAAGTAGCAAAGCGGACGTGATCGAACCGCGGTATTGACCGCCTAGGAATGGTTGAACTACAGACACCACGAGCCGTGTACCTCCTTCCTGGTGAAATGACTGGTACTGATCGGCTGTCGGATCCCCTACGTCTAATAGGCGCTGCTCATGCATGGTTGTTTACATGTTTGGAAAGGTATACTGACAACTCTGAACAGTCAAAGGGACTGTCTCTGTGATACAATATCCACAGTCAAAGTCTATCTACACGAGTTCTGGGAACCAGGGTGATGCAAAACATTTTTTGATGTGTGTACTAAAGTCATGTGTCCACCAACTCGTGACATTTCATTGAGCCACTTATCCAGCATTTGTGCACATCTGATATATTTATGCATTGTGGGCCACATGGCATCTTGCGGTATAATGCCCTATGTGTCGTGCCTGTCTTGTTGCAGTTCCCGCAATGGTTCTTGCAGGCTCTGGAACACGAGTAAGTTCTCGCTCCCTCGTGTCCTATATGCGTTCCACAGGCGAGATATCTGGTGATCATGCTGGCCAGGGCATTTGTGCACCACGAAGAGCTCGATGCGTTGCGGCAGCCGTATGTGGACATGTACACTTGACAGCAAAAAAGTGGGTCACTGCCGAATACAACCAACATAACGTAACTGTGTTGCAGGTCCTCTGCCCGCATCTCGTGGTCGTGCGGTAGCGTTCTCCCTTCCCACGCCCGGGTTCCCGGGTTCGATTCCCGGCGGGGTCAGGGATTTTCTCTGCCTCGTGATGGCTGGGTGTTGTGTGCTGTCCTTAGGTTAGTTAGGTTTAATTAGTTCTAAGTTCTAGGCGACTGATGACCTCAGCAGTTGAGTCGCATAGTGCTCAGAGCCCTTTGAGCAGGTCCTCTAAACACCAAAACCCCGTGGGGTACAGTCGTTTGACTACACACAATGAGTACTGCAAGAGACTACTAGAGACCAAAGGTCTTTATGGCGGTCAGTCTAAGCGTCAATTAATATCATCATACAAAACATATTAGAAAACACGTTCTTAGCGATGAGATGCCCCATAACACCCATAAACTAACCTTAATTACAAGAATTGACATTCCAAAAGTTCTGAGAAAACGGATTATTTTACAAATATCGTACAGTAATCCTGAGTCAAAATTAAATACTTGAGACAATATATGGAGTTAAAAAGCTGTACAGCATTTGGAAAAACGTTTTTCGCTCTCGAAAAGATTTTCCATTCACTTCGCTCGACGGCGAGTGGAACTGGATATTGGACGAAACAGTACAAAAACGCGATTAACGGCAACAAGCACTCTACGGAAATCTCAACATTAACAGCGAATTACCAGTGATATCATTGTTCTCGTAACACATCAACAACTACGTGTACACAAATTTCAACTTTAAATGACATGACCAACGTCGTCACTCTGCACCTGGATTCAAACCCAGCACCTACAGCCATTGCTAACTAAGCTTTGTTTGTGCCTTATTGAGACCCGATCACTAGGCATAAAGAAACATGAAGTATAGACGTTTTCACCAGTATCAGTTTTCAATTCAGATCCTGAAAATAAATGACGAAACGTTTGTACTGAACTGGGAATCCTGTCATAACAGTTAACTTCCTGGGAACTACCCTCAACGACGTTTAATATGGTGTCATTCGCAAGGAACAAGGTACGCTCATGTTTAAAATTGAAATGCCATCATGTAAAGCTTGTGACAGGGATGCGAACCCAGCACCTAATCAGATTGTTAACGAAGTACGTAAAATCAGAAGTTAAATATCAAATGTTTTCACCAACAGTGAGATGTTGGAACCTTGAATGACGACAGAATTGTTTTTGCCTGACTGGGATTCGAACCCAGCATATAGCGCCGTCGTTTTCTAGCCACGAACAAACGATGAATAGCTATTGTTTGTTCACCAGTAGCGAGATGTGCGGGTGTTTAGCCAGACATCAGGCGACGAAAAGTTCTGTGCTGAATGGAATTCAAACGCCGCACACGTGGTCATGAAGACACGGTAACTATCAAATCTTTTCCAATAACAGCTAGGAGTGGCATGTTTGTACTTTCAATTATGTGATGGAAAATACTCTGCTGGCTAGAAGTTGAATCCACAACATATCGTCGTTGGTGATCACAACGTCAAACCCAAATCCGTTCTCGCCGGTAGGATGGGGAGAGGAATGTTTGAACTTTAAAAGATTTAAGGAAACGTTTGATCTTGTAATGTTGTGATAAAAAGCTCATCATGTGGCTGTGAGTTGAAACGAACACGTTACAGCTGACAACGCACTAAGAGACGTTGAAAATGGAACTATTTTTCATTATTTGTTCGGAGTGCACATGCTAGGGCTTGAAATGAAATAATGAATATTTTGTGCTGATCAGGATTCGAAACCACATTGGTCCCTTTCGAGGAGGCCTAGAAGAATTTGCAATCTTGGGACACACAGTGAAATCGAATTCGAATCCCAGTCAGGCACCACAATTTTCAACGTCTCAGTTTCAAATGAAGTAAGAGCCTTGTGAACTTACATGGCCATTGGTTCATTAAATGAAATACGTTTTCTAGTTTACGACGGCTTGCTGGTGACAGAGTTTCTGCCTTCCGGGGTTTCTCCATCTGTCACAGCTCAAACGAATACCTCTCTGCCCCAGTCGGCAGCGAAGGGATGTTATCTTTACTGCGGATATTAACTAAGGAGCTTACTGGCGTTCTGCACTTTGAGTTACTAGGGGTGAAAGAGAGTTACTTGTGTGTGTTAAAAATCTACGCCTGACGTGAGATGTGAACCTACACATTTTACACATCAATACAAGATTAATCGACCAGACCACAGAACCCCCTGCCAAGCACATAATTATGAATTGCAGAGTATTCATTTAGATGTAGATGCGGATGTCAAGGGACGGGTAACAGGAAGGAGGGCGGGATCTGGGAATGGATAGAAGTGTAGACGTGCAAAATATAAGCGTGAAATGCTTGCAAAGTATTGCTTACTTAGATGTGTGCCACAGTTCTTTTTATCTTAGGACCGAGAGATAAGGAAGAACTGTTCTCAGAACGAAGGATGAGTTATAGGGAAGGGGATGGCTCTGAGCACTATGGGACTTAACATCTATGGTCATCAGTCCCCTAGAACTTAGAACTACTTAAACCTAACTAACCTAAGGACAGCACACAACACCCAGTCATCACGAGGTAGAGAAAATCCCTGATCCGGCGGGGAATCGAACCCGGGGACCCGAGCGCAGGAAGCGAGAACGCCGCACGACCACGAGCTGCGGACTAGGGAACGGGAGATAAAAGAATACGGTTTCATAGGTGCTGAGAGGAATGACAGAGAGTAAAGACAGCAGCAACTAAAAGAGAAAATGTAGCGTCAATGGAAACCGCTAGATTTGTTTATAAAGTTTTGGGGGAATGTAAAAGAAGGGTACTTGCAGCGATAGTGTCAGAGCGAGAGAGAGTGTGAGAGAGAATAGAGGAGATATTAACAACGAGTAAACGTAATATGAAATAGTTTGCGTATTGTGTGGAGGACGGAGGGTGTATTCATGGATGGAGGGGAAGAAAGAGATGTGTTTGAAATAACAAAAACTACTGTGACAGTGTCCATCTACGCTAATTAGTATGTAAGTATCTAGACAGGGTATAAATGAAATCAAAATAGAAAATTTAACAAATTGTATATTCAAAAGAAACCCACTTGAATTAAAAACGCAACTCAAAGGAAAACCAATCCATATTGTATCTTTTCTGTTGCCACGCGATCTTCCGCTAGCTCTCAATGAGGAAAAATGACGAAACAGAAGACATAACGAAACATTTAAAGGACTCTAATATTCTATCCAGAATCCTTCATTATTTTGTACTTCTATCATGCATCTTGGCATTGAATGTATAAGCTGTCGGACGTAACAGCCTTCCAGGTTTCCAGGACGCAGTCCCAAAGAGCGTCCGCAGTAGTTGGTTGGTTTCGTGGTCAGTTCTCTGTTAATGTTTTGGCGACCTAGCGACCTCAGCCCACATGTTTTCCATGGGGTTCATATCAGCCGTCCGTGGTGACCAGTCCACGACGTTGACGCCAATCGTGGAGAGCAGCTGCTGAACAAATGCAGACTTGCGAATGGGAGAATGGTTCTCTTGCAATGTGACGTCCCCTTCTGCGTACAGCATTCGCACTGACGGAAGCATCACATTTTCCAATATGTGGGCATACTGCACGCTGTCCAGAGTTCCTTTTATCCTGTGAAGAATTCCCGCCCCTCTCGCAGAAATCCAACCCCAGCAGGTAACAGAAAGCCGGCCACTTCTTCTCGTAGTGGTTACATATTCGCGTCGATGGCGAGTCCCTTGCGGCCTGTAAACGATTCGTGGACCGTGGTGACTGGTGGAAAACACCATCTCATCAGTGAAAATGACGTTGTCCCACGACACCTTCAGATGGAGCTCCGCAAATGCTAGCCGGTATAAAGAGTTGTCTTCGCTGAGCTCTTGTTTCATGGCGGATCGTCGTGCATGCAGTCCAGCGTCCCTCAGCATTCGGCGAATCGTGTCACTGGAGCCGGAGAAGTTGGTATCCCGCCGCAGCTGCTTCGCGTTCAAGAAGGGATTTTCTCTGTTCCTAGACACTAGGACCCTGTCTTCCCGCTGTGAGCTCACTCTCTTCCTGCCTGGGCCAGGAGCCCTGTTGGTGGTGCCTCTTTCAAGGCAGGTCCTCCACCATCTCGTTGCAGTGGTATGTGGTACGCCATACCGTCTGCAAACTTCTCTGATGGAACATCCTCCTCCTTCAGTGAGAGCGACGACTCTACCTCGAATAGACCTCTCCCAGTGAGCCATTACGGCAGACAGCCTGCTGTGTATTTCTGCTTGCCGCTCTTATACTGATACCAGGAGAGGAGGTAAACATATTTACGACAAACGGAGCAGCAGAAGCAGAGGCATGCGGCACAGCCGTGCTGGTTCGTCCCGGGATGTTGGCCCACAAACGCCACCGCCAGCTCGCTCACTTCCGTCTCGCCTCGGCCAGCGTGTCTGGCCCGTAGCTCGTGAGCCACGGCTAGTACAGACCCGGGTTGCAAGGGCACGATCACCTGTTGAAGGATCAAAAGTTACACCTAACCTACCCAAGTCTGTAGTATAAACTAACACAGCTACAGCTACTATGCTATAACATATGCAGGCACACCTCCATTTGATGATTCATTCAAATATTTGACGAACGATACGTTCAAAAATACATTCATTTTAATCATAGCTACCACAAAATATTTCACCCAGCTAGCTATAGCATGACGCAGGAAACTATTCTTTCTTGTAAGCGCCGTGCATTATATGTAGCCTTAAGAAAACGTGTATTCAACCACGACAACTAAGCGGAATGTAAAAGTAAACAGGTTTGGCGGCAGCTTCTCCAAATAATAGTATATACGTAGTACATAATACACGTTTTGTGCAGTTATAACATGTACTCAGTGTCTCTGAAACAATACGTGCTGCACGACGGAAATTACTTTCTGCTGAGGTACTCCATTTACATCTCAATGATACACGACCACTTGAGAACATTGCTCTCTACCACAGTCAATCCACTTGTAAATTAACACCATGATATCGCAGATACTAGGAAACACGTTACTATGGATGAGGAAGCCCTTAAGGTTTGCAACTAAACATGCTACTCCTAGCTACTACTGAATAAGAATTTGATTATTAACGTGTCTTTATAACGATGTGTGCGGCGTTCGACTCTCAGTCAGCATAGACCTTTTAGACGCCTTATTTCTAGTTAAACGTGCGCACATCTCGCTAATGGTGGACCAACATTGGACATTTCTCGTCTGTTCCTGGTTAGACAACGACGGCGGTAGGCACCGGGTTCGAATCCCGGTCGTCATTTAGGTTCCAACCTCACTACTGGTAACAAACTGTGATATCTACATTCTCATTTTATGTACTTATTCAACAATCTGATTAGGGGCTGGGTTCGCATCCTTGTCAAATGGTTCAAATGGTTCAAATGGCTCTGAGCACTATGGGACTCAACTGCCGTGGTCATAAGTCCCCTAGAACTTAGAACTACTTAAACCTAACTAACCTAAGGACAGCACGCAACACCCAGCCATCACGAGGCAGAGAAAATCCCTGACCCCGCCGGGAATCGAACCCGGGAACCCGGGCGTGGGAAGCGAGAACGCTACCGCACGACCACGAGATGCGGGCGCATCCTTGTCACCAGCATTACATGATGTCATTTCAATTTTAAACATGTGCATCCTTTGTTCCTTGACAATGCAACTATATACGTCTTTCGAGGTTAATTACCAAGAAGGTAATTGTCATGTTAGGATTCTTGGTTGCGTACAAACATTATCATCATTTACGTTCAAGTTGAGAATTGTTAACTGATACTGGTGCAAACGTCAACATTTGACGTCTCTTTCTGCCTAGTGATCGAGTCTCGATAAGGCCCAAAGCTTTGTTTGGTTAACAATCGCTTTACGTTCTGGGTTGGCATCCGGATCCAGAACGAAGACGTTGGTCATGCCATTTAAAGTACAACTTTGTGTACAACCAACTGTTGATGAGTAATGTGAACAATGATATTACTTCTGATTCGCTGTTAATGTTGGGATTTCCGTAGAGTGCTTTCCGCCGTTAATAACGTTTTCTTTAAACTGCTTAGTATTACATAAAGTTGATGCGAAACCACTCCCCAATGAACGTTGAACGACATTGAGCATGTGTTGTGTAAACCTTTTAGACAGCAAAGAACTTGTTTCCAATTGTCATACTACTTTATAAATCCATATAGTGTCTCAAATATTTAATTGTGCCTAAGGATTACTGAACGATTTATATGACAAAATTAGTTGTCCCATAACGTTTGAAATATCACTTATTGTAATTAAGTTTAGTTTACAAACGTTAAAGACTGTCTGATCTCTTCTGTACTATCGTGGTGTTACTTTACATCTGGACGGACTGTCATAAAGACCGGTGTTCTCTAGTAGTTTCTAGCGGTACCCATTGTGTACCTTACAATGACTGTACTATGGAGGGCTGCGACGAGTGCAACACAGATATGCTATGCTGGTTGCATGCATTCAGATGTAGCCTACACGCTGGAATTGAGGGGTGACCCACATTTTTTGCTGTCGAGTGTACATTGTCCTGCTGATGAAGTAAATCACCTTCCTATTGAAGACGTGGCAGTAGCACGGCGATAACAGTCTGTGAAAAGTAACTGACACTGTTTACTTTCTCCTGAAGAAACACAAAACTGCGCGTTGTAACTGGTAGCCCTCACAACCTGAGGACTGGGGTGGGAACTGTGCGTCGATGACGAATAAACGTCCGTCTCTCGCATACAGAGAGAACCTCCACTCATCACTGAAGACATCAGAGCACCATTACATTATCCATTCAGCTGTTCGAGGACGCCATAGTAGCCTTACTTGATGTCAGTGGTAGCCTTCCCAGAGACATACGGGATTTTAACCTGCTGCAAGCAGACGGTTCCCTATAGTCACATGATACAGGCCGCGTTATGTGCCCTGATTTCGTCCCTGGATTATGTTCGGTCAGCCACTGTGGCTTCCTGCCCACTCGTCTCTTATAGGGTGCCTAAAACACGTTGCGTTCTTGGATAGCATATCAAGATTGACAATACTTAACACTGATTACAACGAGTTGTCGCAAGCGATGGTGACATGCATATAATCAGTGTCCTTCGCTACATTCAATGTCAATGCAAGTTATTCCCACTTGTTCATAACTCACTGCTGTCGTTAATACCACTGCTATTCTAGTCCTCTCTGCTGGTGCTTCTGTTAGTGTCCGTCTTCTATCGTCCCGCCGAGGCTGCCAGGAGCGGGGCTTATATGAAGGGCTTATTTCAATAGTGGTACAAGTCCATTTTTGTTCATTCTGAGTTACAGAGTCCTAAAGTTAAAAGAGCGGTGATAAATCTGCAGTTGAGATATTCAGGTACATATACTTGAATACTTCTGGTATCTCAACTGCAGATTTTTCAGCGCTCTTTTAACTTTAGGACTCTGTATCTCAGAATGAACAAAAATGGAATTGTACCACTATTGAAATTAGCCCTTCATATTCTCTTCGGAGAGAGGCCGCTCATGTCGTTGTGCAGTCCCAGTCAGCGAACTATTGGCTGACGTCGTTTCACAGCCTTCTGTGCTCTAGCGTTCTTCATCTTCATGTCGGTGCTTATCGTTACGCCGGAACAGCAACCACTTCTTGTACAATCTTGACCTGCATCTGTGTAACTCGGATGTCCAAAAAAATGGTTCAAATGGCTCTGAGCGCTATGGGATTTAACTTCTGAGGTCATCAGTCCACTAGAACTTAGAAGTACTTAAACCTATCTAACCTAAGGACAACACACACACATCCATGCCTGAGGCAGGATTCGAACCTGCGACCCTAGCGGTCGCGCGGTTCCAGACTGTAGCGTCTAGAACCGCGGATTTCCAAAAGCTGATCTGCAAAAGTGGGAATGCTCCATTGATGACTGTTAAAATTAGCGACGAACCACCGGTACACCGTGTCCAACATGTGCAACAGTCCGTTGATCTGTCCATTCAGCTTCATACAGGTCCTCAGTGCAACCGCGTTCAATTCGCTGAAACTGTTGACCGAAAGTACCTACTCCTAGGGTGGGCATGGTTGTGCCCTAGAATGAATGTTACAAATACTGTTCACCTTTGAACTCAGCACAAGTACCTGCCTGCGGAGAGAAAGGAGGGCGTGAACAGACAGGCCCCTGAGCGCCCTCGGTTCGGCGATGACCGTAACAACGTAATCACTAACACTAGAAGCCTTCAGTATGCACGTACAGTGACAGACAAAATATCACAAAACCAAAAAATAATTAATGTAGAGTAATGAAATTTCGTAAAATATGCGTGTGATTAACATTGCATGATCACAGTGCTGCTGAGATAAGCCAGTGCAAATATGTAATGATAGTCCGTAAATAACCGGTGTAACCGCTAGAATTTGAATAGAAGCAAGCAAACGTTGATGCATTGTGTTGCTCAGGTGTTGGATGTCAGTTGCGGGATGGGGTTCCATGCCTACTGCCCTTGGTTAATGCTGTTTGTGGATGACGCTGGAGGCGTCGTGCGATGATGTCCTGTATGTGATACCTGGAGACAGATCTGGAGATCGATAAGGTCAAGACAATATGTCGACACTATGTAGAGCGTGTTGGGTTACAACAGCAGTATGTGGACGAGCATTATCATGTTGGAAAACACCACTGGGATGCTGTTAATGAATGACAGTACAACAGGTCTAATCACCAGACTAAAGTACAAATTTGCCTGTAAGGTAAGCGGAATAACCAAGACAGTGCTGCTGCTGTCACGCGAAATCACACCACTGACCACAACTATACTCGTAGGTGCTGGTCCAGTGTTTCTAGAACGCAGACAGGGTCGTTGCAGACACCCAACTTGCTTCCTCCTCCACAACATATGACCGTCACTGGCACCGAGTCATTACTAGCTTTCATCAGAAGCCCCAAAGATCTCCACCCTGTCCTGCAATCAACTCTGGCTTGAAGCCTATTAAGCAGCAAGTGTCGGTAGTGTCAGTAGAAAGAACGCTACAGAACGCGTGGCTCGGAGCTGTCCTTGAAGTAAGTGATCCGTAACAGCTCGTTGTGTCACTGTGATTCAACCTGCTACTCAAACTGCTGCTGCAGTTGCAGCACGGTGGGCCAGAGATATACGTTGTACGCCATTGTCTATACTCTCGTTAGTGCTGCGTGGCCGTCCACGTTCAATCTTCTTGAGACCATATGTTCCCCTGACAACCGCTGCTAGCAATCATGTACAATGGCTACATTCCTGCCAAGTCTTTGTGCAATATCGCTAAAGGGAAATCCAGCATCTCGTTCATACTGAATGAGACGTTGATAATAGCCCGAAATTTGAATAGACACTCCTACCAACTTATGTCGCACAACTTCTTCTTTGTGTTGTGATTTTTTTTTCCGTCAATGTGTTGTACCCTGGTTCCAAGCAACACAGGTGCTGAGGGTGTTGCATCTTTTTCCGGCAGTGTCTAACCGATGGAAAGACAAAGGACTGCAGGATACAGAAACATAATATTTGGGAAAGTATTGTTAGAGTTGTGATACACAACCAAATCTATTTTGTGTGAACATATGCCGATTATTGAAGAAATGTGAAAACGTACCTACATATACTAACGCCGCGCCGTCTTACGATGTGTGGAAGAGGGTAATTTTTGTGCCACTATGATCCCCCAACCCCACCCTCCGCCATAGCCCCGCCATCTTTTGTGTTCGAGTAACGAAAGGTTCGCGGGAAGAGCGATTGCTGGTGAGCCTCCAGGTGGCAGAATATATCTAACTTTCCTTCATGGCCCTTGCGGAATCGGCCGCCACCCGGTTTGTCACATTTTAAAATACGTGTGCCGTCAGTCACCGTGCCTGCCGCGTTTTCTACAGCCGCCACCATGGCATGAGGGGGCTGCTTCGACCACTTAAGCCGCTGTCAGTGATATGCAAGAATCGCCTCTCCGGAGTTCCAGTGGCGGGCCTACCTAAGTTCAAACATCGATGCACAGAGCTAATTATGTGTTTGCAATTTTATAAAATTTACAGACGTTCATTGAGCTCAGATCTCGTCGTCATCTGTGGAATAGTCATTGTATTGAAGAATGGCCGAAATAAAAACCTTAGTAATTGTATGTAGTACTTCAACATTCAAATCTACTGCTAGTGACTGACGCTGCAACTACAGCAAACAAAGTTATTTCTTACTTTTACTGTTTGGTATTACACGTAGAATGCATTAATAGATGAATTTTCTGATCACTGACCTCTTCTGTTCCTCGCTCCTCTATCCACTCAAGAACCACAAAGCGTGCAACGGCCGGCCGGTGTGACCGAGCGGTTCTAGGCGCTTCAGTCCGGAACCGCGCTGCTGCTACGGTCCCAGGTTCGAATCCTGCCACGGGCATGGATGTGTGTGATGTCCCTAGGTTAGTTAGGTTTAAGTAATTCTAAGTCTAGGGGACTGATGACCTCAGATGTTAAGCCCTATAGTGCTTAGAGTCTTTTGAACCATTTGAGCATGCAACGGGAGTTACAACATACTTGCGACAAAGATGATATTTAGTGGACAAAGAGCTTTGGACACGAGATCAGGATACTTTTTTTTTCTTTCTGTTGAATTCTTTTTTGTATGTTTGCTTATGTTATGCTGAAATATATAAGCCGAAATATTTGAATTTAGATATTTAAAAATCAGGGCAAACCAAGGGAGAGCAACGCAAAAGTGTTGAGCAACCCGTATAACACCTTTTGCTCAGCTTCACAGTCAACAATTTATAGAACTGCTGTCAGCGGTTTCTTGTGTCTTAAAAGCGCAAGCAACTCAGAAGAGAAGATGATGATGTTTGGTTTGTGGGGCGTTCAACTGCGCGGTTATTAGCGCCCGTACAAATTACTAATCTTCTACTCAGTCCAATCTCGCCGCTTTCATGAGTGATGATGAATGATGAATCAACACCCAGTCCCTGCTCAGAGAACATCCCTGACCCGGCCGGGAATCGAACCCGGGACCCCATGATCCTCAGCCGGCACCGCTAGCCACTTTTTTTTAAATTTCTGTTTTTCTTTTTTTCTCTTTTCTTTTCTTTTTTCAAAGACGCTATCTATTTATTGCGCTATATATATATATATATATATATATATATATATATATATATATATATTGTTGTCTTCAGTTCTGAGACTGGTATGTGCAGCTCTCCATGCTACTCTATCCTGTGCAAGCTTCTTCATCTCCCAGTACCTACTGCAACCTACATCCGTCTGAATCTGCTTAGTGTATTCATCACTTGGTCCCCCTCTACGATTTTTACCCTCCACGTTGCCCTCCAATGCTAAATTTGTGATCCCTTGATGCCTCAGAACATGTCCTACCAACCGGTCCCTTCTTCTTGTCAATTTGTGCCACAAACTCCTCTTCTCCCCAATTCTATTCAATACTTCCTCATTAGTTATGTGATCTACCCATCTAATCTTCAGCATTCTTCTGTTGCACCACATTTCGAAATCTTCTATTCTCTTCTTGTCCAAACTATTTATCGTCCACGTTTCACTTCCATACATCGCTACACTCCATACAAATACTTTCAGAAACGACTTATATATATATATATATATATATATATATATATATATATATATATATATATATAAAAGAAAATTACCTCTTCCACTTCAGGCATTGGTCCTTATCACCCATACTACCAAAAATGTTCAAATGTGTGTGAAATCTTATGGGACTTAACTGCTAAGGTCATCAGTCCCTAAGCTTACACATAACTTAACCTAAATTATCCTAAGGATGAACACACACACCCATATCCGAGGGATCACCCATACTACCCCCAAAAACGTATCTAACATAAAAACGAAAACAAAGCTAGTGCCACCACCACTTTGACCCTACAGATGCGCTGCGCTGCGCCTCCGCTTCAGGTTCCGCCCACGAACAAAAATTAAATATGCCTCTGATCATTTTATAAAAAAAGAAAAGGATAAAGTAAAGGGTACAATACTTTATCATATTTTATTTGTTGTTCATTTTCTTCTTATGCATTTACTTGTAATTCATTTTTGTTCTACTTTTCTTTTCTTTTTTTTCCTTCTTTTGTCTCGGGGGGTGTCCAAAGCAGGCAGTCGGCGAGATGTCCTGGTCGTCTTCTCGTTCATCGTGGGTGAAACACTTTATAATTACCGTTGATATCTCTTATCAGTACATCATGTGCAATCTCTCAGTCTCTTCTCACACGTGGTACATTCCAGTGATCTGGAGGGCGCGTAAACAACGACCGCAAATAATTCGCAAAGAACATACCATACGACGAATTGCACCGTAAAATCGTGTAATTACTCGTAAAATAATGCCACTAGACCACGAGCTGCGGATAGCTCAGCAGAAAACGGCGTCCGAAGGTAAACACGGTCAGCTGCTGTCTCCACACTAGTGGCAGTTCGAAGAGAAGAAAAAAATCGCGGCCCCACCCGCCGGAGGTTCGAGTCCTCCCTCGGGTATGAATGTGTGTGCTGTTCGTAGCATAAGTTAAATCTAGGAACCGATGACGTTAGCACTTTGGTCCCTTAGGAATTCACACACATTTGAGCATTTGAAGAGGAAAACATGAGAGAGTACGTAGCACTTCTGTATCAGTCTATCGACGCCTACAAAATCACAGCTGAATCACGTCGCGCATTTTCTTCTCGTGTGTAGGAGTGCACACGAACTGGATATTAGCGAAATATTTCCCTTCAGTGAACCTCAAACCCAGATAAAACTAGTTCATAACTGAAAGGTTTGATTAATTTTTTGAGAGTCAGATAAAGGTCGCTAGTGTAGGGTACAAATTTTTCCGCATTTTGCGTCGAAGTGATCAGTCCTAGAATGGATTGCTGAATTACAGCCGGCCGGAGTGGCCGAGCGGTTCTAGGCGCTACATTCTGGAACCGCGCGACCGCTACGGTCGCAGGTTCGAATCCTGCCTCGGGCATGGATTTGTGTGATGTCCTTAGGTTGATTAGGTTTAAGTAGTTCTAAGTCTAGGGGACTTCTGACCACAGCAGTTGAGTCCCGTAGTGCTGAGAGCCATTTGAACCATTATCTGCTGAATTACAGCACGCCCTAGAAACCGTAAATTCAATTGTGGCTGTAGCGCAGCTTATCAGGATGAAATGCTTCGTGATTCTATTGTGCACAATATATTTGATCACATATTGAGTTCAGAAATTCTAAGGCAACACAGTGATATTTTTGAAGTTCGATGCACGCGAAATTCCAGGTTTAGCCGAGCAAATTTCTGTCTACCAATTTTCGCTTCACTTATGACGAACAACCAATGCTCTAGCCATATCCATTGCCAAAGCACTCGCAAATCAGAGCCGTGTAAACAAGGCTGGACGCCCAACTACACACAGCGTTTGTCACGTCGGCGAAATGCTAATTCACTACTACAGTTCCGCGCAAAGGAAGTCATGAGTAAAATGTCATGTCACCCATCATCCAAAGAACAGCTTCTTTAGAGAGCTAAATGCATTTTATGTATTCCCAGGCGACATACGAAACCGGTCTGCCGAATACTAGAAAGCACTCCTCCGTTTCACACGGGAATAACTAAAAGCAGGAACGAAAGGAGCAAATGTCATTTCTGTTCGGCTTCTGTACCTCCTCCTGCTCAAAAATCATACAAGCGAAGACCCAGAAAACGCACACACACGAGTTCAAAGTGAATACCTCACACTTCACACAGGCTCCACCAATCTCGAAAATCACGAAAGCGCAGTTGTGCACATGTGGAAACGGAGAACAGTTTTCCGCAACACGGAATGGACAGGTTTATTCAGAGAATTCACCGAAATCTGTAGATTACTTTGCAAATTTGTAACAACTCGGTGTGCTTTTGCAACTAGGTGCTGAAGCTTTTGTCACATTGCTTAACCGAGATACATATGGAAAAAAAAATGCCAGACCACCTTTTCCAACATCAAGCCTGGTTCTCACCGCTTGCAACGGCGACAAAAATTTCCGTGCTTGGGACGCGCCGCTGAAATGCAAAATAAAAAATAAAAAAATGGTGACTAGTGAAGCCTCTTTCACTACAGTTCCCTCACTCACTAGTCCATATATTTTCGGGATGGATGCATCTGATTCCTTAGGATTAGACGTAGAGGACAATGTGCGAGCCGTTGACACAGAAGTTTGCCATGCTGCAATCCAAGAAGTCTGTGACACGTATCAGTACTTGTTCAACAGTATTTGGGAATGTGCAAAACGTTTCCATGCCCATATTACGCTGAAAGCTAATGCACAGTCCAAATTTTGTCACACACGCTCATCTTCAGTTCCATTGTACCAAGAGACTAAGAATTATTTTTTTGGTGAGTTCTCATATGGGCTTGTCTGAATATCAACACCTACCTTTCGCAAGTGTTTTCGCGCCAGCGTTGTTCAAAAATTTCTCGAACGAGCAACGTCCTCGATACCTGCTTGTTTTAATTGTCTTTACGACATAATCGTCTCGGGCTGAACACCAGAATTACAAAAATTTGGAACATCTATCAGTCCTCGCTGACGTGGGCCTCAAATGCAGTTTATAGAATTGTTTTTTTTTTCAACACAACGTTTGAATAGTTAGGACATATCATCGAGGCCACTGGCGCTTATCATTATACAAAACATTTGCAAGCAATTCAGCACTTTCTATCTCGTCAGAATTCATTTGAATTGTAAGCTGT
Source organism: Schistocerca piceifrons (assembly GCF_021461385.2). Taxonomy (NCBI): domain Eukaryota; kingdom Metazoa; phylum Arthropoda; class Insecta; order Orthoptera; family Acrididae; genus Schistocerca; species Schistocerca piceifrons. The sequence continues at coordinate 105,194,315 of NC_060141.1, read as the reverse complement.
TTTCGAAAAACTGACTTATTACATGAAGTTCGTTTCTAATGCGTCACAAATTGCCTTGCCTCTGAATCGTCTCAGACTAAAAATGTACCGATCCATCAGACAAAAGACTGTAGTCAAGTTTTTCAAAGACTGAAAACTTCGTAGCTCTGTCAATCTTGCCATATGGACTACGATAGGCTGAAACCACTCGTGCTTGCTGTAGATGCCTCGTCCCATGGCATCGGGGCGGATTTAAAAATGGTTCAAATGGTTCTGAGCACTATGGGACTTAATATCTATGGTCATCAGTCCCCTAGAACTTGGAACTACTTAAACCTAACCAACCTAAGGACATCACACAACACCCATCATCACGACGCAGAGAAAATCCCTGACCCCGCCGGGAATCGAACCCGGGTATCCGGTCGCGGGAAGCGAGAACGCTACCGCACGACCACGAGCTGCGGACAGCGGTTTTACCCCACAAAATTGACAACACATGACGCACCATCCCGATAGCTTCCAAAACACTGAACAGTGCTCAGATTAATTATATCCAGCAGGAGAAGGAATCAGTACATCGTATCACTAAATTCCATCATTACCTGTACAGGACAGAGTTTTTCCCAGCCACAGACCATAAACGTTGACTGCACAGTTTCATCCATTGACAGCACTGCGCAAAAGCTTCAGTATTGGTCGCTTTTATTATCAAATTACCAGGACAAAATTCTGTATCGTCTGACTGTGCAACACGCAAACGCCGACACATTGCCTCGTTTACCTCTCGGCACAGATGCAGAGTTCCACGCATCCGAAACTTCTTGTTTACAAATTCATTCTTCTGATTTACAAGCACTGGATTCTTTCCCTGCTCATTCACAGCAGATTGCACAAGCTACAAAACATGATAAATCGCTAAGATTGCTAAAAAGCTACAATCGCAGATGTTGCCCTTACTCTCGGAAATGTACTCTCCATCCTTTAGTCTGAAGATATTTTGTGCACCTGAACAGTTTCTCTCTTCTCAATGATGTGATTCTGCCTCACACGCCAAACGAACAGACAAAAGTATTAATCCCCATCTCGTTGCAATGGCAAGAGTTAAATCTCTAGGTCTCATTCTGATACTCCATGGTAACACCTCTATATACACGTTGCTGACCCTTTTGGCAAACATGCTGGTTGGGTATCGCCGATGCCAAAAGTAAATACGCTTTTGTTGATCCAGTGCATTTAATTAATGCGAGCAGCATTGTTAAGACTTTATTTTTCCTCGAAAGCTTGCCACAAACAGTTGTTTATGACAATGAACCTCCTTTTTCTTAGAATGAATTTCCAAAATTTTAAACAAAGTGAAATCAAGACAGCACCATTCTCATCACAGTCGAACGGTGAGGATCAAAAAATTTGTGATTCACAGTCACGTGAAGATGCCTTACTTTCGTACTTTCCCTGCTACTCTACTGACATTTCCCCTTGCCGGCCGCGGTGCCTGAGCGGATCTAGGCGCATCAGTCCGAAACCACGCGGCTGCTACGGTCGCAAGTTCGAATCCTGCCCCGGGCATGGGTGTGTGTGATGTCCTTAGGTTAGTTAGGTTTAAGTAGTTCTACGTTCTAGGGGACTGATGACCTAAGATGTTAAGTCCCATAGTGCTCAGATCCATTTGAACCATTTGCATCTAGTGATTGTCGTGTAAGCTTGTAATCAAACAAAAATGGGTCTTGAAACGTCCCCTTTGGAAAATTATAAATTGCTGTGCAGGTAAACTTTTACGTTATTTGACTGCTGAGTAAAACTGACATACTCAGACAGTTCTCTCTTTACTTATTCTGATCATCAATAAACTGATACACAATATTTTTAGCGCAACGCAATCTCACTTTCAATAATCCCTACAAAGGAATGGCTCTGATTAACAATAACCTATACCTATTATGAATCACTCACCTCAGAAAAATCGTCGTTACTCGAACTATTGCAATGCAGCGAGCGCCAATACTGCCAGCTAAATAAAAGATTCTAACTACGGAAGGCAGTAACTACTGATAGGCATAGTTAGCAAATGAAAGATTTTGATACAGAACAAACAATGTATTTACCTTAGTAATGTTCAAAAGTCATCATTCATATATATATATATATATATATATATATATATATATATATATATATATGAGTTTTTGATATCCAGTCTTACAAATTTCCTTTTTCTGACGGACACACCTCCAGATCGTCCGCTCATAGTGACCTCTCAAAACTCTGGCATCTCTCTCCCCACATCCACCACTGCTGGCGGCTCACCTCCAACTGCGCAACGCTACGCGCTGTTCGCATCCAACTGCCCAACACTACACAAGCGAATATTCCAACAATGAGTCCAACCGACCACATACTGCACACAGCACAGTCAGTTATTTTCATATAATGCGCTACGTGCCGTTACCAACACAAAAACCTAAACAGCCTACTTACAGTCTTTAGGTCTACTTACGCACAATAGTCAAATTTTTATTTACACTGAGAGGTACGTTCCAATCTCTGCACCAAGCGTCAACCCTTCATTGATTTTCCTGACTTTTGGTAAAGCTTTTTAGAGTTGCTGTTTTTCTGTAAGAAACATCATCATCCACGAAAAGTGTCATAGCAATTCCGACGTTATTCAATGTCAGTCAAGAAGGACCAAACAGAAATGAGCAGAGGAAGTAATTAATTAAGTCGCAAATTTTTTGACGGTGGTAAGAGGGAGTACCATGAACAATACACAAAAAATACAACAGCTGTGAGCGGTGAGGCCGGGGGTGAGCGGAGGTCACCGTGGTTCGGGGACAGAATGAGACTTCAATTTTTTCCGTAACATTTTACTGCTAATGCGGTGCCATAATCGGAATTTGAGAGTTCATTCTTAATTGAATGCCGCTGCTCGTCGTCCATGCAGTATCTCAACCACCGGACTGCAGTAATTCATGTCATCGCAACGCAACGAAGAGAGAAGACAGTCTCACACCGTGCGGTGAGCACGGTAATACAGTGCGAGGACAAAGGACAGTAGACAGTAGTTCAAGTGGAGATTTGGGCCTTTCCTGGAAGCTTCCTCCGTTTGCCGAAGTGATTAAGATGACTGCTTGCATAAAGAGGGAAATCCGAGATCGAGTCCCAATGCTGCACTAATTTTTAAGTCACCAGTAAGTAGTGCAGCTGAAGTCTAATCATATTATAATTGCGAGTAGGTTTCTTCTATTTCGTACAGCTGTAGAACATAGCAGTGTCTACATGCATGTCTGCACAGGGCTTAGGATGCCATAAACATCAACACTGTGAAATATCATTGAGGAAATGGGCTGATGCGATAGCGCCAATATTTTCATTTATGAGAACTGCTAACTGGACGCCCTTGCACCATTGCATATGTGTCGTAGAGGAACTGCAAAGCCTGCGACTTTAAGGGGTAACATCCTGAAATGTTTTCCACGCTGTCATTGGAACATTTTTCTGCGTCGAAAATTGTGGCGTTCAGAGCTACTACCAACCGCCCTCGCATACCACTAAGGACTTTCGTCGATCCCGTGTAGTGTTCTCTGGGCGCAAGTTTGTTGCTTAAAGGTCTACAGTCGTTTTGTAATTTGTTTGTAATTTTATTGAAAAGAATCTTGAATATCGTTTCCAAAATTGAGTGTCATCCTGGTCTATCCCCACAATGTTTTATCGAGCTGAATAGCGAGACTGAGCACTGCTGCGAGCAAAACATTTATGAGGATATGTGCTAACAGTTCGTGATTGCATACATAAAATTTTTTATTCTCTGGTCTGTAGGTGGCTAATAACTTCAGCCGAAACTAGTAATCGATAAAAGTAATAAATTGTGGTCTTGACCAATAGAGGATATTATCTGAATCCAAAATTTGTACTACTACGGCACGTTTCATGTCACAGTTTATTGTACACTCGATACTGTTAAACGCGACGTTCCGTTAGCCATCCTCGCATTTGCATGCAATAGCGAAATCTGTCGTGAGATATGAATTCTTCTAAACATCCCCGAATCATGCAAAGCAGGAACTGTCTGCAAAATTCGCTGCTACAGTCCTTAAACCATACCGTTGGGTTCTGTACACATCAATCCTGTTTGAACTCTCATTAATGAAATATACTGACGCATTAGGTGCTGCCATACATCAGCAGCGAAATATGCCGGCACATCATCGTGAATGTATTACGTTCCACAAGGTGAATTTTCGGAGAAATCGAAGGTAACGGCATCCATCAACTTTTCTTGGAAGGATGTCTGGCGAAATGAAACAAGCAGAAGTAACTCAATCCACACGTTCAGTGAGTAACGCTGCTGTTGTGAGTCCTGAACAGTATGTGGATTTGCGTCAGATTTTATTCCGAAGCAGGTGGAGATTTATTAGAAAAGTGTAATTTTTAATACCAATGTAATACGAGGGGCGTTGAATGAGGAACGCAACATATTTTTTTTTCGGATAATTTCGGCTGAAGAAATTCGAAATTTGCTGTAGGATATCGTGGAACATTCCTGCTTCTGTCCCTGTCATGAAGGTCCGATAGGTAGTGCTCCTACACGTAGCCTTCAAAATGGCGTTTTTAATGGAGGTGTCACTGAGTTCCTTTTCACGGAGAACTAGAGCATCGACGATATGCAGGGGCGCTTGCAGAATGTCTACGGAGACCTGGCAGTGAACAAAAGCGCAATGAGTCGTTGATGCGGCGTTTCTCATTATCAGAACAAGGTCGCACAAATCAGTTTGACGTCCTACGTGTCGGCCGGCCGCTCACAGCCTCGACGCCAGCAATGTTCAAACGTGTGGAAAATCTCATTCGCGGTGATAGTCGGATTAAGCAGACACCTCGCTGGACGACTAGTCGTCTCATGGTGACGAACTCGTCCTCCAGCTAGGATACTCAAAGGTCTGGGTCCACGCACCTTCCATTTGATCGTCCTAATGAAGGATGCAATATTCGGGAAGCAGTACTTGGATGATGGTCAGGTTATCGATGCAGCAAGATGTTGGCTCCAACGCCGACCAGTAGAGTGGTACAACACTGGTACACAGGCCCTCCCAGTAAGGTGGTGTATGGCTTTCGCATTGAACAAAAATTACGTTGAAAAATAGGGTTTTGTACCCGGACTATTGCGTGATAATATGGTGTATTGGAGTCCCGAATAAAACCAACCCTTTTTTCAGAGAAAAAATTTGTGCGCGAATTATTGGACACCCCTCTTATGTAGGATAATATACCCTGTTGAAAGTGACTTTCCGTATTCACTCATATGCAGGTGTCTCCTAAACGGCTTATTTTGGGACTAATATTTACTGCACCGTTTTTGCTTTTGTTATCTTACATTTTCACCGCTGTCAGTAATAGCTGTTAATTATGATATGCACTGTATGTCATCACAAAGACTCATGACTGAGACAGATATTTCATGTCGGTGGTAAGAGGGGTGTTTTAATCTGTAATGTAACAGCGAAAGAAAGAGCAATAACTGAGAGCGAATTCTATCGTTTTATTACAGAATATCTGTATTTCAACTATTAAATAGTCATTTAGTACAGTTTACAACAGGTGACATTAGTAATTCTGTCGTGTAGTAAACAGCATTGGAGGATGTGGGATGTTCAGGAGTGTAACATACTAGTCTCTTGTACACCGAGGTGACGAAGTCATCGAATACCTCCTAAAACCGTGTCGGACTTATTTTTGCGCGGCATAGTGCAGCAGCTCGACGTAGCATGGACTCAAGAAGCCGCTGGGAGCTCCGGTAGAAATATAGAGCCATGCTTACTCTGCAGTCTCCATAACTACGAAAGTGTTGCCGGTGCAATAATTGAACTCTCGATTATGTTCCAAAATGTTCGATGGGATTCATGTTGGGCGATCTGAGTGGTCAAATCATTAGTCCACATTGTCCGGAAGGTTCTTCAAACAAATCACGAAGAATAGTGGCGCATTGTCATCCATAAGAGTTTCAGCGTTTTTTGGGATCATAATGTCCATGAACGGCGAATGGTGCAAATGCAAATGGTCTCCAAGTAGCCGAGTATAACCATTTCCAGTCAATGTCGGTTCGATTGGACTAGAAAACGCAGTTCATTCCGTGTAAACATAGCCCACAGTATTACGGAGCTACCACCGTTGCACAGTGCATTGTTAACAACTTGGATCCATGACTTCATATGGTCTGCGCCACACTGTATCCTATAAATGATCGATGGGATTCAAGTCAGGCAGTCTGGGTGACCAAATCGTTCGCTCGAATTGTCCACAATTGTGGCCCAATGATATGGCGCATTCTCATCCATAAAAATCGAATAGGTGTTTGGGACCATCAAGTCAACGAATGGCTGCAGTGGGTCTCCAAGTAGCCGAACATAACCAAATACAATCAATGATCGGTTCAATTGGACCAGAGGACCCAGTCCATTCCATGTAAACACAGCACGCACCATTATGGGGCCACCACCAGCTTGCACAGTGCCTTGTTGAGCACTTGGGTCCATGGCTACGTCGGGTCTGCAGCTCTTACTAATAGATACCGTGACTCATCTGACCACGTCACGGTTTTCCAGTCGTCTAGGGTCCAACAGATATGTTGGCGAGCCCAGCAGAGTCGCTGCATCACACTGATTTCTGTGGTGGTTTCAAGCCAAGTGAAGGCCGTTGGCCGCTGCGTTGTCCATGGTGAGAGGTAATGCCTGAAATTTCAGATTCTCGGCACGCTCTTGACACTGTTGGTCTCGGAATACCGAATTCGCTAACGATGAGTGTAGCTTCAACTGGCATAACTTCAACTAGCATTCCGCGTTTAAAATCTGTTGATTCCCGTCGTGCGTCCATAATCACGTCAGAAAGCTTTCCATATGAATCAGCTGAGTACAAACGAAGCTCCGTCAATGCCCTGCTGTTTTATGCCTTGTGCACGCGATACTACCGCCATTTGTTTACGTGCATATCGCTATCCCATGACTTCGGCACCTCAGTGCATACCCTATATCAGTCAATATCTTTTACAGTGTCAACTTTAAATTAATATCACTTGTCGTTATAAGAAATGAGGAAGACTGTGAAATAGTAACAGGAAGACAAATTTCCAGATCGATTGCTGTTCTTTTCTCCATTGTCTATAATGAACGATCGCTGTGCACAGCGGGATCGTATGGATTCCAATCTAGTTACCAACTGTGCTCGGTTACAGCGGGTGTAAGTTGCTAAAATTTTGATACCGAACCAAATTTAATTAAGCTCCTTCAGAAATTGGCAGTTTTCAACTACAAACTCGGAACTTCGCATAGCTTTGGGTTCAAGTGCTTTCTGTGCGCGCTACAGGTGCATCTCAGAAATTTGGGGTGAAAAGTTTCTTGGAAAGTTGTTTACCCTTTGTCCAGAAGGTAACTTGCAATAGGGTATCTCTGAGCGAGCGAAACTTGCGTCCGCTCTCCAAGCTGCGGCATGAGATAGCCCGCGGGAAAGGGGAAGAAGGGGAGGGGGAGGGGAGGGGAGGATAAAATTTCACCAACGTTCTTTAAACATTATGCATCATTACAGGACGCTTTATACTGCGGCCGTATAAGCTTCGCCGAATGAAGTTTGCGTAAAAGTCGAAGTTTTAAGCCGACCCGCATTTCCCAACGTGCGGCTCGTCTCGGATTACGGGATTTGTGTTATAAATATCGTCCGAGCACGCCTGGAAGGTGTTAGCCGCGCTAAGGATTATTTTGCTTTCAGACAGATCCGCTCCGGTGTACAGGCATTGCGGAGGAGCCAAGCCTGTTTCAACTACCACAACCGCGCGCGCGTCTGCTTTTTTCGCCGGGCGCACTCTGTCGTAATTAATCGGCTGCGCCACAGCCAGCGCCTGCAGACCGCCACAACGTTCTCTTCTCGTCGTTTTTCACTTTTTATCCCACAGCTCCAGTGTACATAATTTAACAAACTTCAGCAGTTACAACGTGCGTTACCCTACTATGCGGAGGTTAAACTATTGTTTCAGGACGAGTTTAGCTGTGCAAGTAGGACATCAGCGCCCCTTCTCCCAAAAACGAAACGCAGTCACACATCACAGGAGCTCAAAGCCACGTTCCTGTTATTGCAGTGCGCCAACTGGAATGCTCCAGAAGCTTCTCAGCCCGAAATTCATTTGGATGCTGAACGTCTGTGTGTGACTATCTCTCTCTCTCTCTCTCTCTCTCTCTCTCTCTCTCTCTATCTCTCTCTTTATCTTCCACAGAGATACAACTGAACGTTTTTAATATGTTGTCAGATCGAAACAGTATTGCGCTGAAGGACACGGGCTCTCCGAGGCTTACTGCCCTCTTTTGGAGTCGGGTTACAACAAACTGAGGACTCGGGAATTTATCATGTTTTACATTTTGGATCGAAATTCAGTCTTCAGCTATCGACAAGTACCATTGCAAATTACAACACAGTGCGAGAAACACTCTGTTATACAGCGACCCTATTATTAAATTTCCATTTCCGAAACGCTTTAGAAAGAGTACCAGTGCTAAGATTGAACAGCAAATTAATGGGACAGGGAGAAAAGCCATTAAAAGAAGACAGCGCTGTAAGAGTCTTTTCGGCTACAAATGACAGACGACTTTGTGTGTTTCACATTCAGTGTGCATTACTACACACTGTAAGTAGGCTGTTTAGGTTTTTATGTTGGTAACGCCACGTAGCGCTCTGTATGAAAATCACTGACTGTGCTGTGAGCAGTCTGTGGGCGGTTGCTATTGTTGCAATATTCGCTATTGTAGTGTTGGGCAGTTGGATGTGAACAGGGCGTAGCATTGCGCAGTTGGAGGTGAGCCGCCAGCAGTGGTGGATGTGGGGAGAGAGATGGCGGAGTTTTGAGAGCGGATGATCTGCACGTGTGTCCATCAGAGAGAGTAAATTTGTAAGCCTGGCTGTCATGAACTGATATAAATATTATGACTTTTGAACACTATTAAGGTAAATACATTATTTGTTCTCTATGAAAGTCTTTCATCTGTTAAGTATGCCTATCAGTAGTTAGTGCCTTCAGTAGTTAGAATCTTTTATTTAGCTGGCAGTATTGGCGCTCGCTGTATTGCAGTATTCGAGTAACGAAGATTTTTGTGCGGTAAGTGATTCATGAAAGTTATAGGTTATTGTTAGTCAGGGCCATTCTTTTGTTGATATTATTGAAAATCAGATTGCGTTGCGCTAAAAATTTTGTGCGTCACTTTAGTGTTGATCAGAATAGGTACAGAGCGAAACTTCTGAGTACGTTCAGTTCTGCTCAGCTGTTTGAAAATCAAATAATGTAAGAGGTTTATCAGCACAGTAAATCAGAAATTTTTCTAAGGGGATGTTTCAACACGTTCGCCAGTCAATAGCTGTGGCATTGTTAGGTAAGCCCATCCACCGCGGCTAGGACGTACCACATCTAATGGGATAAATAGGCTTTTAATTGTCTTGGGGACAAAACCGCCTAAACAACGAACTGACATAGGTTATTAATTGACCTGGGAACATCGCATAATATGCAAAATAACACCGGTTTCTCACTGTCGTGCGACTGTGCTGAATTTACTGCCCACCCTTTTTTGCCACAATTTGAAACATGACCTTCCACAACAGATCGCAGTGTCTCGGGGGTAAACATTTGTAATTGCAACACTGAACACAGCATCTATCACATAACCCGACAGCCAGAAGTCACACGTGACCTGGACGGCCAGACTGTAACGAAAGGACGGCTGATTATTCTAGTATTTTCGAAACACCTCTGCAGCATCCACCTCACTTGCCGTGCGATTTTCGGAGGAGCGCCATCTTGCACAAACATGATCCTACCTGAAACTTCCTGGCAGATTAATATTGTGTGCCGGACCAAGACTCGAACGCGGGACCTTTGCCTTTCGCGGGCAGGTGCTCTACCAACTGAGCTACCCAAACGCGACTCACGCCCCGTCCTCACACCTTTACTTCTGCCAGTACATCGTCTCCTACCTTCCAAACTTCACAAAAGCTGAAACTTCCTGGCAGATTAAAACTGTGTGCCGGACCGAGACTCGATCATTGAGAATGAGATCCCATGTCCGAGTCTCGGTGCGGCACACAGTTTTAATCTGCCAGGAAGTTTCATATTAGCGCACACTCCGCTGCAGAGTGAAAATCTCACTCTGTTCGCAGAAGCTCTTCCGCTTCTGTGAAGTTTAGAAGGTAGGAGACGAGGTACTGGCAGAGGTGAAGCTGTGAGGACGGGTCGTGAGTCGTGCTTGGGTAGCTCAGTCGGTAGATCACTTGCCCGCGAAAGGCAAAGGTCCCGAGTTCGAGTCTCGGTCCGGCACACAGTTTTAATCTGCCAGGAAGTTTCATTTCAGCGCACACTCCGCTGCAGAGTGAAAATCTAATTCTGGTATTTATTTAATATTTATTCAGCTATCATGAATGTGCGAATCCGGCATCTCATTTCATCTAAACATGAAAAGTTTTTCTTTAATGTATATCCAGATACCGTCTTCCCACCTTCCACATTAGTGTACACCTCACTTTTATGGACACCTTCATCACAAACACCGATCCCCAAACAGATATTTCACCGACAGATACCCTTCATGTGCAAAATTTTGGCGTCATTCTGGGCAGTGATGCCCTTTTACCTTGGCAAATTCATTATGTCGCACTCCGCATTGCAAGTCATTGTACGAAAACAAACGGTATTACGCGACCTGACACAGAAACGTGAAGTACTTAGAAGAGGTCATCCGATGCGAATGTAAAGCACCAATGATCACGAGAGTGCGTTAGACTTATTCGTGTTTAGTGTTGTTACCAGCCGGCCGCTGTGGCTGAGCGGTTCTAAGCGCTTCAGTCTGGAACCGCGCGACCACTACGGTCGCAGGTTCGAATCCTGCCCCGGGTGTGGATGTTTGTGGTGTCCTTAAGTTAGTTAGGTTTAAGTAGTTCTAAGTTCTAGGGGACTGATGACCTCAGATGTTAAGTCCCATAGTGCTCAGAGCCATTTGAACCATTGTTTTGTTGTTACCAGGCCTCGTAGGGTATATAAAGCTCGTGGACAGCGGAAAATGTTTAGTGGTCGCTGTGAAGGACACGGAGAAGCCGTGTACTCGTGTGAGACAGCCTTATCGAAAGAGACAGATACGGAAACGCGGTTGTTGTGAGTCTCCATTTTGCCGGCTTATCAAATAGTACAGTATCCAGATTTGTGGGAGATTCAGATGAGAAGCACTCGATGTTGGACTGCATGGGAACTTGAGGACAGGCTTGGGACTAATCGTCGACAAGGTTCCAATCGACCACGACTGAGCACCACAGGCGACCGAAGTGGCCGGGCGGTTCTGGGCGCTACAGTCTGGAACCGCGAGACCGCTATGGTCGCAGGTTCGAATCCTGCCTCTGGCGTCGATGTGTATGGTGTCCTTAGGATAGTTAGGTTTAAGCAGTTCTAAGTTCTAGGGGACTGATGACCACAGAAGTTAAGTCCCATAGTGCTCAGAGCCATTTGAACCATTTAATCACCATAACGGAACATCGTCGTACTGTGCAACAAGCGGATAGTAACCTGTTAACATCTATGCCTGCCATCAGAGAATAAGTAATTGACTCCCTACAACATCCTGTGACATCTCGTACCATCGGTCGGAGACTAGCAGTTGCTACACTTGGGCATTACTGTCCCACGAGTAGGTTACTGTTGACACGACAAGAACGGCTGCGTTTGGAAAGGTGCCGTGAGCGGGAAGCGTGGACTGCTGATCAATGGCATCGTACTGTGTTCAGGGACGAATCGCGGTTTGCACTACCCCTGATGGCCATAGACGGCGAACACGCTGTCGACCTGAGCTGAGGTCCCATTCTTCCAGTAGTTTGGAGACACATAGGGGTGTTATCCTTCATCATGATACCGCGAGCCATCCGATGTGACTTTAAGTAACGTAGTGTTTGAGGGAGCTGGGACGCCACAACGGAACTTTACAGACAAGGTGAGTCCTCATGTGTTACCACTTATGCAACAGTATCGTGGCACCATTGACATGCGAGAATGCTCATACACGCATGGCATTTGCCTGTATGAACCGTTTGCCAGATGTTGGAGTACTACCATGGCCAGTAATGTCTCTATTTTGGTCCCTCATAGAGCATGTGCGGGACCAGCTCCAACGTCAGCATCGTCCCAGTGACTGAATCCAGGTTCTGAAGGACCATTTGCAAAAGCTAAAGGCCGGCGTTCGTCCCAGGCGTGAGGAGGTGCTACGTCATGATGATAAGTGGGCTCCTACTGCAATAACATATAAATTATGTGTCCCTTTGGAAGTCAGATCTGGACAGATTGAATAAGAGTCTCTGACCATTCTTTCAACCAACCTGCTGTCTTCTAGAGTTGTGTCTCCGGCGCTGAAGACAGCTCGTCGGTCATGGGGTCTTCTTCAGTGGAGGCTGCTGCGCTGTCAGTTCGAACCTGTGGCAGCTCGTCTCGCAGTCTCGTTCTCGCTTCCCGGGCACGGGGTCACGGGTTCTATTCCCGGCAGAGTCAGGGATTTTCACCTGCTTCTAGATGACTGGGTGTTTGTGTTGTCCTTATCATTTCATCATCATTCATGAAAGTGGCGAGACTGGACTGAGAAAAGGTTGGGAATTTGTATGTGCACTGATAACCTCGCAGTTGAGCGACACACAAACCAAACATCATCATCATCGAACCTGTGATGGTGCTTTTTGTGGGATGCCACTCGCCCAGGTTTGTCTCTGTATCTACAGAGAGCAAGATTTGCGGTACTGACAATGAAGGTAGGCAACACTTCTCATTAATGTATCCTGTTTGGTTATTATTCAAATATTCACACATTTACACTGTCTTTTACAATACTCGACATAGCTCTCGTAATTGCATGGTAACTTTTCCATCCAACTTCCGAAATGTGAAACACATGTCCGGCTCTCCGATACTCACTAGACAGAGTGAGCATAACTTATTCACAACTAAGTTACTCCAGATATAGGGTACAACGTGTCCGGCTCTGAAGAACACCCGAAACAGAGTGACTATTACATATTGACATTTGAGCAACGCACGATCCTGAGATGCGTGTCCGACCCTGCAGAGCTCCCGAAACAGAGATACCGGTCCGGCCGTGCAGAACGCCTGAAATTTTTGGAAATTTGTGGTAAGGTCTTATGGAACCAAACTGCTGAGGTCATTGGTCCCTAAGCTTACGCACTACTTAATCTAACTTAAACTAACTAGTACTTCGTCTCCCAGGAGCGCCAAAGCGACCCGAAGGTGTCCGAAGCACTTCGGTTGCAATATCGTTACTCTTGTTTCGCAAAACTAGTGAAATTCAGTAAACAAAAACCTTAGACTCGTCGGGTAACCATGAGAGATTGTGATACTAAAAACTGGGTTAAATACAATGAAAAATACATAAATAGTTAATAAGAGAAGTTAGGCGTTTTGGCGCCTAGCATCCAAACGTACCGACCAATCAGAAGCAAGTTCAGAACAATTGGCGAACTCTCCCACGCGACTGGTCCATACTGTACCACCTGACACTTGTACCTCACTCGACTTCTGTGCCATATGGTACTTCACGTATATCAAGCTACATGAAGGCGAGCTTCTAGCTTAATAAAATACTGACGACGACAGCCAGGAATATCACAAACATCCCATACCCTCTTTACCCGTGAAGTTTCATTTTATCCTCCGACTGAGTACAGCATTTTTTATACATTTTTTGCCACTGCAGTGTACAAAAAATACACTACTGTAGACGTGGGTGCACAAGCCGTTTTGTAAGAAAATTGTGATTCCATGATCAGGAGGAGCCACTGACTTCAGTATTAAGCGTTGCCGTAATTAGTTCTAACTTATTTGAAATGCAAACCTTCGAATAAATCCCCATATCATAGGGGATGTTTTAGAATATGGGAGCAACAATTGGAGCACTATCTGCTGAAGTAAGCGACATACAAGCACAGATATATTCCATGATGAACAGGCAGTGCAGGGCTTGTACCTTGGCCTGCGAAATCACCTCAACCAATTCTTTCTAATATTCTTTGTTCGGTATTATCAAAAGTGAAGGAAAAGCGCTCCATTAGACGCAGTTGGAGAACGGAAGCAAGTTTTGGCATAACACAGTAAAGAATTGGTAACTTGCTGCAAAGAAGTGCGCTATATTGCATCAACAGTCACTACCCTTAGATCCGAATAGGGGACTCTTTTACCTCTGGTATATTTTACGTAAAAAGATGTCGTCGTATTAAGCATTAGAGCACATGCCCGCCAAAGGCAAAGATCCCGAGTTCGAGTCTTGATCTGACACCCAGGTATAATCCGCCAGGAAGTTTCATATCAGCGTACACTCTGTTGCAGAAAGGAAATTCATTTTGGAAACAATCTCCCAGGCTTGGCCAAGCAATATCTCCGCTATATCGTTTCTTTCAGGAGCGCTAGTCTTGTGAGTTTCGCAGGAGAGTTTCTGTGAAGTTTGGAAGTCAGGAGATGAAATGTTGGCGGAAGTAAAGTTGTGAGGACTGGGCGTGAGTTGTACTTGGGTAGCTTGCCGGTGAAAGGCACAGGTCCCCACTTCGAGTCTCAGTGCTGCACACAGTTTTAATCCGCGAGGAAGTTTCATATCACCGCACACTCCGCTGCAGAGTGAAAAATCCTTCTGGAAATAACGGCAGTTGCTTCGATTGGCTTTCAGCTGTTCGCAGTAAAAGTACAGCAAGGATATGTTCGGTAATGTTGCGAGGCCCGATCAGTCAACCATGCAGAATGTTGCCCTTGCAGCTACTGATAACGCTACTCTCTGGTCTCGCCACATATACCCATAAGATGTGGTTGCACCTAGGGCATGACTATATTCATCGTAGAGGCACGCAAGCCACTCCGCCTCGGCAAGGGCTCTGGTTCTTGAGGGCCAGAGAAAGAGAACGGAAATGGAAACGATGTTCCTGAAGCTCCTTATCAGTTAATTTTTCGTTCATCACAGTGGAAGAAGCTAGCAAAAAGTTTCAGTTCTAAAGCCGTACAGTCCAGAATCGATATGTCAATCAGGCAAGTCATCCTACCGACGAACCAGTTACAGGTACCCCATTTGCAAAACACGGTGTCCTGCTGCGTGAAGAAGTCTGTAACTGCCTGCTGCATATCTTCGTCCAACTGATATCGCCAACCCTTCAAGCCTTTTTAAGAGACCTAAGGCTTGATAATCGCATGGGGATAGAGACCAGTGTCTTCCACTTGGGTTGGAGGAACTTCTTATCTCTCCCAGACCGATCGGCGTCTTGAGTTGATTCACGACAAGCCAGGATCTAGTAGCACCATCCCACAATGGTGGCTTTCGACAGACATGCTGCTCCATACACATTTTTCATTCTCCGATGCATGTCTGCCGGTGTTCTTTGTCCTTCGACAGCCAAAAAAAGAAAAAAAACAGCAAGTTGACACGTTGGTCCCTTTTTTGGGTGCATTTTCCAGTAACGTCACCATAGTTCATGTTTACGCATTTACCACACGCTCTTCGGAAAGACACAGATACCACATTGACCCCTCACTGACATGTCAGTGTTAATATATCCGCACAGGAGTCGCGTTACGTTGCGTAGAAGCTAAAACAACGCCCCCAAATGGAAGCATTCAGATCGCCCCCTATATATGTCATATTTTTCATGTTATGAGGTCGCATTGCTGATTAATTTGTCATAATCTTTAAGAATGCACTTCACAAACAACTAAGGACGACGAAACAAGGCCCGTAGTTACATTTATAAATGTCATGTTCAGCAAGCATTAACGATAGTCTCATACAGCCCTGGTTCTAGGTTTTAGTCTTCTTACTGCCGACGTTCTGAAGAAATTCTCTGTGACTGCACATTTTCAAGTGGTGTAAATTGTATACGAGCCAAATGTTAAAGCATGGACAACCCAGCAAATACTCGAATGTCTGAGAATAAGAGAGGAGAATTAACGGGTACGGAGGAAGAGCTTTGTGTTTTCATTTCAATAGACGCTACTCGTATAAATACCAAGTCCTTATAAATGAACGATATGGCGTGGTCAGTTGGAAATACGGGTAGCTGCTAAGCCGTCACTTAAAGAAATCAAGAAATTATATGATTACTACATCGTCACTCTGAAACTGGACCTATAGTAAGTTATTAAGACAGTTGCTATGACGTTACGCCGTTAAAGTGTCGATGATGAACGCAAACACCCTTATTTTAAACATTCAACTGATGCGTTTCATCCATTGCCAAATAATGTCCAGTTGGGAGAATAACAAATGTCAACCTTTCAATAATATGTAGTTCTTCAGTGACGTGAGAACATCGAAGGACGGTCCTTAGTATGGTCTGACGTAAGCTGTGGAAAATATGAAACACCTAAATAAGAGTGGCCTAGCGAACGTTATTTGAACTTGACGCTACTCCATTCCGGCGCTCTACTGTAAAAGCTCTTGTCCTCACAAGAATTGCTATTCCCAGAGTCAACTACATTAATACTATATCAACAATAAATTCTATGGTATTGTATGGACATACGGTTTCCTGAACTTTCACGAACACAGTCCCATGCATCAATGAGCATTAGGGGCGTATACAGGAATCGCATGTGGTCGTCTAGGCAAAAGTCCTGGTTCAGGTTTGCCTTCTCCTGTTATGAAAAGTCAATGGGTGTCTGTGTCGAGAGGATGTCTGTGAAGTGGACTTTTTCAGTATAGTGTTGTGCTTGTATTGTTACTTACCACATGATCGGAGAAGCTGAAATTCGATGATGGCACATAGCTTGCAAACTGTGAATGGTACCAACAGTCCTGCTGTGTTTAACAATGTCCCCATCAGATTAACAGATCACAAACAAGAGTGGCACATGCACACACTCCACCTGGTACACAAGAGAAATTTGAAATTTAACCCAGGGAATTAGCGCAAAGTGACACTGAAGAAGAATTACAGATCGGGTTCAGTGTAATAACCAGTCTAATGACCAAAGAATATGGGCTGAGACAAATCGAAGAAAGACGAAGGCAATGAGGTGTAGCATAAATGCGATAGAGATAAACGTAACATCAAAATTGATGACAACGAAGTAGACAGATTGAAAGGTCTCTGTTGGATTCCGTTGATGTTAATTTCTTAAATCTGTTGTCATTTATGGCATACATTCCTATCTAAATTTACTGTGGTGTTTCTGACTCTATCTGGGAGGAGACTGATCAGTGGAACGTGTTACTTTTACACATAATCAAGAACGATTTGTCACACTACTACACTTTAAAATACAGTTTATATGTAGTTCATGTCACACAGTCTCATACGGAACCTACATCTGTTTTCTTTTATATACTGTATATGATAAGATACTGTCATCCCCCTTCCCTTCTGTGTGAAAGGATGAATGAGCAAATGTATTTCTAGTCGCATGCTTGATGGTAGCAGACAAGCCTGTCTGCTAGAGACAAGTAGGACCAACGTCAGAACAGGTAGTTACGCTTTCCAAAGCAAAGAGGTTTCTATTCTTGGTATCGTCCTGTCCGTCCCTTGTCATGTTGGTATAGGAAGCTGCCTCTCTGGTCACTTCCGTTTGTATCTGTGAGGCACCATCAGGAGGGGCCCACAGCAGTCTGTCCATGGCGAGCGTCTGAAGTGGTAAGATCTCCAGCTAAGCGCATCTCTGCTAAGACTGTAGGACCATGGATTTCTTACATTCGGCCTAACTGAAAATTTAATCACCTTTGTTTCAGGTTTAGATCTAAAATATCTGATGTTATCTTAAATTGCAACGCAATGTAATCCAAGTGTGAAGTTCAGAATATCTTCCAGTAGCTGCATTGTCACTACTTTATGAGCAAAGTGGAACCACATGTTGATGATCCATAACTCTAACTAAAATCATCAATTTTAAATGCGAATGTGTGTGAGATTATAACGTCTCGACTTGACAATATTTTTCAATACAGTAACTTTTCTTTGTGTTCAACTCACGTGGGGTGTACTTTGTGAGACCAGTACCACGTGCTTATATAATTGTTTCACCCATCACATTAATAGTATGACGATAGCAACCAGTTCGATGTTTTCCTTTTAAATTGCGTTTCGATATAGTTTATTTTAATTATCAAAATGATTGTGGAGTGACACTCTTTGTGTAAACCAAGTTGACCACGTGAAGCATGTGGGGTAAGCATCAAAGTAGCTCTCAGCTATTCTTTTCGAGAAGATTTCACAGACTATTAGTATGAATTTAGTATACCAGTGTGTGGTAATTTCATGACAGACAGGATTGCGCTACGAATGTAACTTCTTTGGGTGATAATTGAATCGGTTGGTTGTGGTTAATTTCCTCTTGCATATGTTTCAACGTTCTTCGTGTGTTATTTTATGAATGCAGTGTTGTATGCGGTCTCCCAACTTTGGCTCCATATTTGATGTGTTCAGTAAGATTACAAACTCACATTTTCACAGTCCTAAATAAGGCTCCAGTTCAGTTATGAATCAAGTTTAATATGCTGAAAATTTAATGGAACAATGATCAATGTTAAAATAAATGTCCAAATATGAAGTGATTTATTTCTTTTTATTTAAATTCTCTTTATACACAGGGTGAGTCACCTAACGTTACCGCTAGATATATTTCGTAAACCACATCAAATACTGACGAACCGATTCCACAGACCGAACGTGAGGAGAGGGGCTAGTGTAATTGTTTAATACAGACCATTCAAAAATGCACTGAAGTATGTTTTTTAACAAAAACCTACGTTTTTTTTAATGGAACCACGTTAGTTTTGTTAGCACATCTGAACATATAAACAAATACGTAATCAGTGCCGTTTGTTGCATTGTGAAATGTTAATTACATCCGGAGATATTGCAACCTAAGGTTGACGCTTGAAACCTCCTACCAGTTGCGTGTTGTAAGAAACACGGGCCACGGTCGGCGAACAGCTTCTGCAGGGACATGTTTACGATGACGACCGTGTTTACGAGTGTGGCTGTAGTGCACTGTTGTGGTTTGGTCTAGCTGTCGCAGTGTCCGCATGTAGCGCTTGCTGCTATTGTTATTCTGCATTCGTCTCCGCACGCAGACCAACTGTAGTTCACCGTTTTACCAGACTTCTGTGATAGTGTAGTGTTGTAGGAACTGTGACCATGGTGTATTCGAACTCTGAAAAGGCGGAGATGATGCTCAACTAGGGCGAGTGTCGACGAAATGCAGCTGAAGCCGGCAAGGTGTATGCAAAAGGGTACCCGGACAGAGAGCATCCAACGTTCCGCACATTGCAAAACATCTGCCGCCAACTGTATGCAACAGGTATGGTTGTAGCACGCAAACGGGTCCGTAACAGGCCCGTCACAGGGGAAGCGGGTGCAGTTGGTGTGTTAGCTGCTGTTGCCATGAACCCACACATGAGTACACAGGACATTGCGAGGGCCGGTGGACTGAGTCAAAGTAGTGTCATGCGCAAACTGCATCGTCACCGCTTTCACCCGTTTCCTGTGTCGCTACATCAGCAGTTACATAGTGATGACTTTAATCATCGAGTGCAATTCTGTCAATGGGCATTAACAGAGAATGCGTTGCAGTTCTACCTGTTTACCGATGAAGCGGGTTTCACAAACCACGGGGCAGTGAATCTGCGGAACATGCATTACTGGTCCGTGGACAATCCTCGCTGGCTCAGACAGGTAGAGCGACAGCGACCGTGGACTGTAAATGTATGGTGCGGAATCATTGGCGGCCACCTCATTGGTCCTCACTTCATTGCAGGGGCCCAAACAGCTGGAACATACATCGCGTTTCTACAGAATGATCTGCCAACGTTTCTCGAAAATGTCCCACTGGAAACGCGTCGACGTACGTGGTATCAGCATGATGGTACACCTGCACATTCCTCAATTAAAACTAGGCTGACCCTTGACAGGATGTTCGACGGGCGTTTCATAGGACGTGGAGGACGCATAAATTGGCCAGCCCGTTCTCCCGATCTTACACCTCTGGACTTCTTTCTGTGGGGTACGTTAAAGGAGAATGTGCACCGTGATGTGCCTACAAACCCAGAGGAAATGAAACAACGTATTGTGGCAGCCTGCGGCGACATTACACCAGATGTACTGCGGCGTGTACGACATTCATTACGCCAGAGATTGCAATTGGGTGCAGCAAATGATGGCCACCACACTGAACATCTATTGGCCTGACATGTCGGGACACACTCTATTCCACTCCGTAATTGAAAACGGAAACCACGTGTGTACGTGTACCTCACCCCTCATGGTAATGTACATGTGCGCCAGTAAAAAAGACCAATAAAAAGGTGTTAGCATGTGGACTTAATGTGCTGTTCAAGTCTCTTCTGTACCTAAGCTCCATCACCGTTCCCTTTGGATCCCTACGTAATTCGGTGCTCTCCGATACGCACGATCGAACAGCGGAGGAGTGGTACTCAAGCGTCAACTTTAGGTTACAATATCTCCGGGTGGAATTAACATTTTACAATGCAACAAACGGCACTGATTACGTATTTGTTTATATGTTCAGATGTGCTAACAAAACTAACGTGGCTCCATTTAAAAAAACGTAGGTTTGAGTTAAAAAACATACTTCCGTGCATTTTTTTATGGTTTGTATGAACCAATTACACTAGCCCGTCTCCTCACGTTCGGTCTGTGGAATCGATTCGTCAGTATTTCATATATATATATATATATATATATATATATATATATATATATATATATATATATATATCACCGGTTGTCGTAACATGACTATTAAAAGATTATAATGTTAGTCTGGTTGGGAATTTGGTAAGCTAGACTGGATACCTGGTGAAACAGTTGCTCAGTAATGCAAGGTTAACTTCCCCAGATAGCTCACAGCTTTTAACCCGCTTTTATTGTCTTGAATATCAGCACCACTTTCAGAACAACTTAATGCATCAACATTACAAGATTTAAGCAAACATCAAACCTGAAAGCATACTAACACTTGATGGACGAAGCGAGGATATAAGAAGCAGAGTAGTACAAAGAGGGAGTTGCTCGAGAAATGAAGTCTCCTAGTCTCAAAGACTGGCCTTAGTTTGAGGAAGAAATTTCTGAGAATATACGTTTGAATCACACAATTGTATGATAGTGAACCACGGACTCTTGGAAAGCCCGCAACGATGAGAATCGAAGCTTTTGGGATGTGTTGCTGTGGAAGGATGTCGAAAATTAGGTGGACTTATAAGAAAAGAGGAGATTCTCTGCAGAATCAGTGAGTGGAGCATGTCGGAAACATTGAGAAGAAGAAGGAATAGGATAACAGAACATGTGTTAACACTTTAGGGATGATATCCATGGCATTCCATGGAGCCGTAGGAGGCAACAACTGCAGGGAATAACATAGATTAGGATATACCCAACAAATAATTGAGGACATAGGATGCATGTGCTGCTCTGAGATGAGGAGGTTGGCAGAGGCATCAAACCAGTCAGGAGACAGATGACTATAAAAAGCTAAAATAAAGTCCGCATAAACATTACGCCTCCAATTATCGTTTCTTTTCCAGTAAAATACTGGCAGTGATAATTTCTTCTACCATCAAACCAACTAAGCGTGCGTTGAGTGTTATTGACGAAGGCTGCGTTGTCAATTGCATCGACGGAATGTCAGATGGAAGTTGTAACCTCTCAACAGATTAAAAATATATAATTATATCATTCACATTTAGTGTAACCTCCCAACAGAAAAATAAAATAAATAATTATAGCATTCGCATTCAGTGTAACTCCCCACAGATAAATTTCGTAACCTACCAATAATAAAATGTACTAATCTCTCAATGAAATTGTGGCTCACTTATAACCTTTCAATAATTAACTGACTTTGACTCTAAACTGGTAAATTTGGACGTTATACTTACCTCAGTGAAATCGCAGGATAACGCGTATATATCTGCTCCTATATGAAATTTTTCTGGCACAGCGCAGTGCAATGCTGGCCGATAGATTTGTCATGTATAAAAGGAAAATACTGATTTTTCTTTACAATAATTAGGATGACCACGGATTGAGAAATTAGTAAATTCTTTAAATTGAGATGAATTATTGTCAAAAGTTAATTTTTATAAGAAAGATTATTATTAAGAGATTTTTTAAAAATCATTTACATGGCGCTTGATATAACAATAGTACATATGCTGCTTTTACCTTATATTACATCGCTCAGGCACCGCCATCGCTCCCCTCGACCGGCCCAGTCAACTCGATACACACGACTGCAAGCTGCTACAAACTCCTACTGCCACACAGTTCCTACTGCGGCCAATATTGCTCTCTGGTCTGAGATTCTCTTATAGCTTACATATCGCAGGCATCGCGTGAGCAATCCATCGAAATTACATCTGCTCGAGTGTGCTAGCAATAAATTCCTTGGTCATGGACCTCTTAGAAAGTAAATTTAAGAATTTTGCAAGAAAGATGTAGTTGATCAAACAGTAATTAATCCGATGTGTAGAATAAGAAGCCAACTTACTATCTTTGTAGTTTTTCTTTGTAAATTATGCAACTTGCCAATTCAGTTTGAAGGCTAATTAAGCCTAGATGTAAAACATTAGTGTTGGAATTTTAACACAAAGTAGCGTTTGCAGGAGAGTTGTTGCTAGTGGGAGGTTGAGTGAATTACTACTCTCTCTAGTGATTTTCATGCTGTTTAATTTTTCCTGAATCGCTTCATGTGTGCCTACACACAAAAGAGGAGAATGCAACAATATGTGTGTGTGTGTGTGTGTGGGTGGGTGGGTGGGTGGGTGGGTGTAAGGGAGACAGAGAGAGAGACAGAGAGAAGGAGTCTTTGTGAATTAGAAACATAGAAGAAAACGGTGAAGAGAACGGTGTGAAGGGTGGACGGGTGGCTAAGGGGACACTGTATTGGAGGACGAGAATTTGAGGAACCCGAGGCGTCTTTCCCTCCTTCCCTTTCCCTTTCCCTCACGTAGCCGACACCCTGGCTGAATCCGGCGGCTGACAGGATGGTGGCGAGCGGCGCGTGACGCTGATTGGCAGCTCAATTGCGGACACTTCACCTCCCCCCACCCCCTCCACCTCCTCGGCAACTGCTGTCGGCTGTCATTTGTTCCAGAGTTCATTTGTCGAGCGGGCAGCGGCGACGGAAGGGGAGAAGCCCTCCCGCGATATCTTATGCTTAGCTATGAACTGTCTCTGGTCTGAAGAGGGGCAGAGAAGTGTTTCAACGTAATGCCAAATTGCATTAATACGATGAGCACAGTCGAAGGATGTCGCACAGTTAGTTGGGTATTTCTCTGCGAATACGAATAGAAGGAATACATCTCAGGTATTTTTCGTTTCTTTCAGTATTAGATATTAACAAAAATTTCAGAAACAGCATCACAAGCTACTGAATTTAACATAGGCTTCCTGTCTGCTTGAAACATTTCTACATTGAATAACCCGCTAGGTAAGGGATGGGTAACAGAATGTCGTACCCACGGGCTGCATTACTTTTTTGCAATTAAGACTCTCACACAGCCTCCAACACAATGTGTACAATGCGGTCAGCAGCATGATAAGAGTAAATTACGTTCGATACTGAGTTCCGCTGCAGACTTTTCCCCTACACAAATGCATTATTTTCAGTAGCACTTGTCGATAGATAAACAGAACGACTTCTGCGTAGTTCACCTAATATTTGGATCTGGCACCCTGTATACAAATATAACCCAGAAGAAGAAATACTAGTTTATTAAAATATTATGGTGCGGAAGTAAAGGTAAATTATTCTTTGCTTAAATGACTCACACGGTCCTCAGAGGCAGCGAGTGATACGTGACTTTGGGAAGTGAGCTATTCATACATTTACGCCTATGTTGTTCACAATTATGCCAACAGAAGTACTTTTTCATCCATTTGTGACAGACGTTGTATATGAGCACCCTGGTCGACACCAAATATGTACATACAACAATTCAGCTCATAAGTGTTCCAACATATCTGAGGTTCAGACCACAAATACAGGTGCCCCAAAAGCCCATGGAAATGCGCAGATGCACCGAAAAATGTAGGGAGAGACATAAAAATTCAGACGCATGCCTCGAATGGCAAGGGGTTTTATTGAAATCAAAAACGATTGCCGAAACAGGGAGTCAGATCATCCCTGGTCTGGTTGATAAACACCCTCTGGAATGCACGACTTTCATGCAGGGTGGCACTCACCCCATATCGCCGAACGTCTGAGAGACCTCTTGCGCACATCGTTCGATGACGATCGGGTTCCGGTCCGCCGCGTCCACCAGGCTTCGCCTCGCAGGTCCCTGGATCGCAATCTGTGTGCTTGTTGGTTGTGGGTTTACCTGATTCGCCAGACTACCGCGATCGTCCGACCTCCCTAGGAGTTCTGAAAGACAACGTCCGACTGCAGTTTCTCACCAGACCTACTGATGAGCTGTACAGAGATTTTCACAACATTGTTCCTCGACTACAGGCATTGCTGATGAATAACGGCCAACAAGTTGAGCATTTGTTAGAACGAATATCGTCCTTGGTTTGTTCTGCCAATTATGGCTCTTGTATCATATGAAGCGCCATCTGTTTACCATTTTGTGCAATTTTCTTTCCTCAATAAAACAACCCGTCATTTCAAATATGTTTGTCAATTTTTACATCCATACGTGCGCTATTCCGTGAAGTATCGAACTTTCAAACGTTAACGAACTTTGTGTCACCCTGTATTCATTCTTTAGCACGATGTATCCTCAGTTCACCTTCAACGGAGCTGGTGAAAGTCAACCATTCCTTCGTCTTGCCCAATACGCTCTCTCTCATCGTCCTTTTAATAAACTTATTATAAAGCAATTCAACAGTATAATAACTGACATATTTTACACTGAAATACCTCAACAAAATGGCTCTTTGACTGGAATACTCTCTTTCAAATTCTGAAGGTGGCAGGGGTAAAATACAGGGAGCGAAAGGCTATTTACAATTTGTACAGAAACCAGATGGCAGTTATAAGAGTCGAGGGGCACGAAAGGGAAGCAGTGGTTGTTGGGAAGGGAGTGAGACAGGGTTGTAGCCTCTCCCCGATGTTATTCAATCTGTATACTGAGCAAGCAGTAAAGGAAACAAAAGAAAAATTCGGAGTTGGAATTAAAGTCCATGGAGAAGAAATAAAAACTTTGAGGTGTCTTGAAAGGAGGATATAAGATGAACATCAACAAAAGCAAAACGAGAACAATGGAATGTCCAATTAAGTCGGGTGATGCTGAGGGAATTAGATTAGGAAATGAGACGCTTAAAGTTGTAAAGGAGTTTTGCTATTTGGGTAACAAAATTACTGATGATGGTCGAAGTAGAGAGGATATAAAATGTAGACTGGCAATGGCAAGGAAAGCGTTTCTGAAGAAGAGAAGATTGTTAACGTCGAGTATATATTTAAGTGTCAGGAAGTCTTTTCTGAAAGTATTTGTATTTAGTGTTGCCATGTATGGAAGTGAAACGTGGACGATAAATAGTTTAGACAAGAAGAGAATAGAAACTTTCGAAAAGTGGTGCTACAGAAGAATGCTAAAGGTTAGATGGTTAGACCACATAACTAATGAGGAGGTACTGAATAGAATTGGGGAGAAGAAAAATTTGTGGCACAATTTGACCAGAATAAGGGATCGCTTGGTAGGACATATTCTGAGGCATCAAGGGATCACCAATTTAGTATTGGAGGGCAGCGTGGAGGGTAAAAATCGTAGAGGGAGATCAAGAGAGGAATACTCTTAACAGATTCAGAAGGATGTAGGTTGGAGTGGGTACTGGAAGATAAAGAACCTTGCACAGGATAGAGTAGCATGGACAGGTGCATCAAACCAGTCTCAGGAGTGAAGACCACAACAACAACAACCTCAACACACTGTAATGTCCCTGCGTAATGTTATATATATTAATATTCCGGCTGCAAGTATCAGTGATGATATGCTACTGTCCTTGAGACGACAACACTCTTCGCTGTGACGACGACGTTCTTTGCTGTGAAAAAAAGAAGGCTTTTTTTTGGCAATTGTCGGAGATAAGAACGCCGATTGGGCATTGTGTTTTTCTGAGGTCAGATAAGTTTACATGTAGACGTAATCTGAAGTGCAGAGGTCAACTTGCGATCGCAGTTATCAAGAATAAGAAAATTTCTCTTATGAAACAGAAGGTAAATATCGTCTGTGAACTTTTATTCGATGTTGGATCCCCGGACCTTCATAAAAACTATTAGTTTCTTTAGCAATATAGTGCATAGTGATTTATCGCGAATTAACAATATTGGGCGAATCTGCTACTATCACGGTCCGAACGACGTGCAATAGAAATATTGCCGTCAGCTTGTGTGTTGAAGACGTTCACTAAGTGACCAGTTTGTTAATCAGAAGATACCACTCTGCCACTGTTGTTGATCCTTCTCATTCTGAAAGTGTTCCCAGAAAATCTTACGGCGACTGTGAGTGTTTTAGCTGCCAAGAGAGACGGAGTCTTCATCGCGAGTTGTAGCACTTTTCTTCGGCTGTGCCTGGTGTTCTCTGAGACCGGAGAAACGGAAACCTCCGACCGCCAACTCATCCTGTACCCGTTCTCTCCTCACAGCAGCCACGCCGAAAACATAGCAATCAATAGTAAAATTTTTTCACAGATTTTTGTATTAGACTGGTGAATAGTTTTAAAATGTATGCGTCTAGGTACAAATTCAAAAGAGAGTTTAAATGCAGTACCTGCCTTATCTGTGTAAATGTCATTAATTTTTTTCGACGTACCAGTTCATTAAAACTCCCCATGTTTATTTTATCAAAACAATTACTAAAATGTGAACTCTCCTCTCTTTTCTTCCACTCAGTTCAACACCAGGAGAAGACAAAGTACGTAAGTGTTACTTCTGTTACTTTACTTCAACACATCTGGAAAAGGGACTGCGCAGAGATGGAATGACTCAGTTGAGCACCTAATAGCGACTAAAACACGCTTTACGAGGAAGGAACCGCCGTGGCTTGGAGTCAGTACACCACGAATTACGCTGTCAGAACAGGCCTGACGCACCGGTTCTAGGCAAGCATCTTCCAGTCTCCTCCCATTAAAATCCCGAGGAACGTCTGAGTGAGCGCATCTGCGTAAATTACAAGAAGAGGAGAGAGCCTGCTGTAACTCTATATTTGCTGCAAATTTTGTCCTTGCTAACCAACAGCCACTTTCTTACGTATGCTTCTGTATTTCTTGCAAGTAACATGATGTTTCAGCACCTGCTCATAATTTAGTTTGATGTCGCCAAATTCAACTACTCTTCTACACACCATACGTCAGCTAAAACTAATAAGAACTTGCAGCGTGCTGCAGGTGAAAAACAGGTCCTCAGCTTCTCTTATAACTGTAATAAATGGTTGTAGCTCCGTCGTAAGTTGAATTTAGAAGTATCTTTTTTTATTTCTTGGTGATGACAAATGTCGACTTAACGTGGTGTATTTCACTACTGTTAATTCGGCCACAGTACTGCGCTGATCACTGAATGGAAAGTTTCTGTACATGTGCTACCGCCTGTATTTGTCACACTTACGGGTGATATGAAAATGGATACAGGTGTCATCGTCAAGAAATAAAAATTGACAGTTCTCACTGCAACCTATGACGGAGCTCCAATTATTTATTTCAGTTTAAACTAATAAATATTAATTGACCAACTCCTCTTGAAGTATTGCTCCACCTATTAACACTTAGGCTTCATACACAAACACATGTACTCATCCATTCCGGCATACTAAAAGTTCATCAAACAAATATATGGTGTAATTTAAGCAGGTGATATCGTCAGGAATGGACAACTGTAAAACTAAAATTGATACGGCGGCCGGGGTGGCTGAGCGGTTCTATGCGCTACAGTCTGGAACCGCGTGACCGCTACGGTCGCAGGTTCGAATCCTGCCTCGGGCATGGATGTGTGTGATGTCATTAGGTTAGTTAGGTTTAAGTAGTTCTACGTTCTAGGGGACTGATGACCTCTGAAGCTAAGTTCCATAGTGCTCAGAACCTCCTGAACCATTTTTAGAAATTTGAAACAAAATATAGAGTCTAATGTTAAAGTGAAGAGCGCTTGTAACATTTTAACTTATTTTGCTCAGATCACAAAGAGAGTCAATTTTGATTTATGATGATACACCCTGCAAGTCACATTTAGGCCAGAAAGATAAATGTTGTATTAACTTCTTGCGAACCACAATGAACTGTTGAAGAAAGTAGATCCAATTACAAAATTCTCCTGCGTTAATGTGAATGTAACTGTAACTCTAATGGATAAAAAATTATACCTGCGAGAAAATATTATGTTTTTACTGTATCAATGTAAAAGTGTTCGACTGGTTATATTCTCTCGAAATTCCACTGAAAAATCCTTCTTTAAGAAAACTAATTTATTTGATATATATACTTCCTGCTGAAAATAGTTTATTACTTATCTAACCTAATCAGTTTAGAGCCTTAAGATATTTCACAAATTTTAATAATTTAAAAGTTCATTCACCAGGTTAAGTAACAGCATTAGTTGTGATACAATTGACAAAGGTCTCGTTTCAAACACTGTCGTTTGTGTCTTGGATGAATATGTGTTGTTATTGTGACAACATATGACCCATGGCTTAGGGTAGCGTCTTTGATTAGTAGTTAAAACGTCCTCTGTCCCTGGTTTGATACCAGCCACTGTTTAAATTTTGATTAATAATCAACATTAGTTGCCGAAGACTTCAGGCTTAAGAAATCCCCCTCATTCTGCCAACGGCCTTGTCAAAGAGGTGGGGAAACTGCCCCTAAAGGTGGAAGAATCAGCAATGTCATGAGGACGCAGAAGGCATTGGAAGCCACTGCATTAAATACACATAACGTGTATCCACAGGGCATTTGACCTGTAATTGAAAAAGAGTCATGATGATCTGTCCATTGGCAAAAGATTTCTCAGTGGTCCACCACTCCGATCTCTGGAGGGGGACTTCAAGGGGGGGTGAACATCAGAAAAAAATCGAAACTATAACGTTCTACGAGTCGAGGCTAGGAGTGTCAGAAGCTTGAACGCGGTAGGGACGCTAGAAAATGTCAAAAGGGAAATGAAAAGACTCAATGTAAATATAGTAGGGGTCCAGTGAAGTGAAATGGAAAGAGAGAAGGATATCTGGTCAGATGAGCTTAGGGCAATATCAATATCGGCAGAAAATAGTATAAATGGAGTAGGATTTGTTATGAATAGGAAGGTAGGGGAGAGAGTGTGTTACAGCAAACAGTCCAGTGACAGGGTTGTTCTTATCAGAATCAACAGCAAACCAACACCGACAACGATAGTTCAGGTACGCACGCCGACGTCGCAAAATGAAGATGAGGAGATGGAGAAAGTATATGAAGACATAGGAAGGGTATACAATACGTAAAGGGAGATGATACTGTAATAGACATGGGGGACTGAAATGTAGTTGTAGGGGAATGAGCAGAAGGAATGGTTACAGGAGAATATGGGCTTGGGATAAGTAATGAGAGAGGAGGAAGACTAATTGAGTTCTGTAATAAATTTCAGCTAGTCATAACGAATACTCTGTTCAAGAACCACAAGACGAGGAGGTATACTTGGAAAATGCCGGGTGATATGGGAAGATTTCAGTTAGATTACATCACGGTCAGACAGGCATTCCGAAAACAGATTCTGGATTGTAAGATGTACCCAGTTCACATAGTAGTAATGATGAAGAGTAGGCTGAAGTTTAACAGATTAATCAGGAAGAATCAATATGCAAAGAAGTGGGGTATGAAATACTAAGGAATGACGAGATACACTAGAAGTTCTCTAAAGCTATAGATACCACAATAAGGAATAGCTCAGTAGGCAGTGCAGTTGAAGAGGAATGGGCCTCTCTAAAAAGCGCCATCACAGAAGTTGGAAAGAAAAACATAGGAACAAGGGAGGTAAAGGCGGAGATACCATGGGTAGCAGAAGAAATACTTCAGCTGATCGATAAAGGAGGAAATACAAAACTGTTCTGGGAAACTCAGGACTACAGAAATACAAGTCAGTGAGGCATGAAATGAACAGGAATCGCAGGGAAGCTAAGACGAAATGGCTACGTGAAAAATCTGAAGAAATCGATAAAGAAATGACTGTCGCGAGGCTGACTCAGCAAATAGAAAAGTGGAAACAACCTTTGGTAAAATTAAAAGCAAGGTTAGCCGTGCGTGGCTCGTCTTCGTGCCATCTCTTATTTAACATCATGTTTTTGCCGTACTGCCACCTCGTTATGTTAGTTTCCATTACTTGTGTCACTGAGTGCTGCTTTGCGTGCCCATGAGCGGCAGCAGCAGTGCTTATCGATATAAGTCCTGCCGTATTATCTTTACTGGACTGCTATTACTTGCCGGTGTTGTGTAGTTCTTCGTGCAAGTGTTCGTGAAACTGTGTAGAGTTTGTATGATTTGACTGACAGGTTATTTTAAATGTTGTCGGCATACTGGCTCTGAGGAGTCGGTCGCTTGGCGTGGAGCAGCAAGGAATTCTCGGCGGGGCGTAGTTTGGCCGGAGCCCATTGCCGGTCTCTACGCGGTGTCTTAAATAATCACTATGTGGACGATGTGGCCTGTTCTACACCTTATTTTAGAGCTATGTGACGATGCTGTGCTGATTATATTTATATGTTTTGACGATGCCATTATGGCATAATCACTTTAAGACATGGTCATTACGGCCCGAAACCTGTCATCATCTAAAGAATTGATATTGTGATCAGAGACTGGAATAAAAAACATTTGACAGTATTGGATCACTGTTTGTATACGCGATTATGTCGCAGTTGGTAAATCATGTTGCAATTGATTTTGACCATGTGACACTTTACAAGACAGTAAGTGACAGAATGACGTGAAAAAAATCTAAGAGAGCAGCTCATATTATCTCGAATGTCATTTATGTAGATCGGAGAGGACCTATATCACTTCCTTGGGGAATGCCAGATGTTTTACTCGATGAATTCCCGTCGATTACTACGAACTGTGACCTTCCTGACAGGAAATCACCAATTTAGTCGCACAACTGGGACGGTACTCCATAAAGCACTCCGTCTTCAGTCCACGAGTGGCCTACCGGGACCATCCGACCGCCGTGTCATCCTCAGAGGAGGATGCGGATAGGAGGGGCGTGCTGTCAGCACACCGCTCGCCCGGTCGTTATGATGGTATTCTTGACCGAAGCAGGTACTATTCGGTCGAGTAGCTCCTCAATTGGCATCACGAGGCTGAGTGCACCCCGAAAAATTGCAACAGCGCATGGGGGCTCGATGGTCACCCATCCAAGTGCCGACCACGCCCAACAGCGCTTAACTTCGGTGGTCTCACGGGAACAGGTGTATCCACTGCGGAAAGGCCGTTGCCTAAGTGACAGAAAGATGTGCAAAAAGTCTAGGAGAGCTGCTCATATTATCTCGTATGTCATTTATGTAGATTCCTTGGGGAATGCCAGGTGTTCTGGTTTGCTCGATGATATCCCGTTACTTCGAACTGTGACCTTTCCTACAGGAAATCACGAATTTAGTCGCACAACTGTGACGGTACTTCATAGGCACGCGACTGTAAGTCGTAAGAAACGATGTAAAAAACCCTCCTGGAAATTTAAAAATATGGAATCATTTTGACATCCCATGTTGATAGCAAAGAGGATTAAGATAAGTTGAAATATAACTTACGAGGTAGGGGCTTAAGGGGGTAGGACGTCAAACGGGCCGACTTGGAGCAGGAGAGGCACCACAGGACATTTTAATTTCTACTGTCTATACTTTTACAAGTAAATTCATTAAACTTTGTGAGCATGACGAAGAAGGATTCAGGATTCACACTCGTAGCAGCAGAAGTTCAAAAACATAATAAAGTAATTTTTTTTACATGTGAAATTTCATCATTTTTTCACTTACTATTGGCTGTATTTCTTGCTATAGGTACACTTTTCTTCATAGGTAACAGAGAGTGCTCGATGAGATTTGCACAGCATACAAACCATACTTACAGGTGTCTGAAACTCTTGAATCTATTTAATGTATGAAAAAATGAATGAGCTGTTACGTTTTAAACTTTACGTATAGGAAAAAATCAAATTTTGTAGTTAATTATCTCAATTTTTACCACAGTTTTTAATAGATTTGGGAAATTCTAGAGTTTTATACACGTGTAAGTATGGTTTGTATGCTGTGAAAAATTCATCAAAGAATCTCTCTTACTTGTGAAGAAAAATGTACCTATAGCCACAAATGCAGCCAACAGCAAGTAAAAAAAATGATGAAATTTCAATCTAAATATAATTTATTTTGTTATGTTCTTGCACTTCCACTGATATCAGTGTGAATCCTGAATCCTTCCTGGTCATGCTGACAAAGTTTTATGAATTTGTTTTTAAAAGTATAGACAGTGGAAAATAAAATGTCCTGTGGTGCCAGTCCTGCTCCAAGTCGGCCCGTTTGACGTCCTACCCCCCCCTAAGTCATTTACCTTCACGATGCGCGCAGTCCGCACTTGCTGCCGGCCAAGGACGGCGGCTTTCACAGCTGGCTGAAGTAGCCGGTAACAGCTCCCTGCGGCCACCACGCTGACGTCAGCACCGGTGGCGGAGGCGGCCCGGCCGTCAGCCGCTGCCGGTGGGTGACAACTGCAGCATTAGCAGCCGCCACCCACGCCCGCCCACCCCCTGCCACCCTAGCAGCCGCAGCCGCAGCCACCAAGACGGTGGCGCCTCCTCCCGTCCACAGCCGCCTGCCAGCCCGGCCTGGCACCGGCAATAATTAATAGAGCGGCCCTCTCCGTGTCTTAATTAAACTTTCGGCAATTGCGGCCCCTTAATAAGGAGGCGACCAGGCCGGGGACTAGGAGAGAATAGTTGGGGGAGGGGAATGGGGGGGGGGAGAGGGTACAACGATGGCGGACGCGTCCGGCAGGGTGCACCACGCTGGCCGCCTACCGAGCCCGGAGCTGCATTAATAATGTTCCGCACGGCGGCGCCTCGGATCTCATGCATACATGTAACGAGATTGTTACTTGGTAAACTCGGTTAGGCGACGGCCGCGGCATTCGCTAGAGATTGTGCCTCGGTTCTCGGCCCTAGTCGGATCTGACGCCTCCTCACCAACTCCCCCCGTTATCCCCACCTACCGTCCCTAGAGCGGGCCGTACCCGGCCCCGCCCGCCCTCACCAACTAGGCACTAGGCGGTAAGTGAGGCGGGCAGGCGCGCCTTAACAAAATTAGGAAATCAGCGGGGCGCCCCGATGCCGCTGCTGCCTCGTGGCGTGCAACCGCGCTCCGGTGCCACGCCCCAGCGTCGGCAGGTGGCTGCGTCACGCACTAGGAGCTCGAACAGAGGCGTTTTATCCGTGCTGCACGTCTGTAGTCTCTGAACTAGAGAGTGGGGAAAGCGACATTAGCTGTATTACTGATGTCTGTTTCTCCTGTAGTGTTGACATGGGCTACTAACAACGGAAACTGCCCATTGTACCCCCTCAGATTTACTGGTAGAATAGCCCATCGGTTAGCCCGTCAAAAACGGAGCACTGATCAAGCATGAAAACGGGAAGAAAATGTACGGAACTGTAAAAAAAGCAAAATAGATACAGAGAATGGTCCAAGGTTAAGAAACATAGAGCTGCCTTAAAGATCAAACGAAACTGTAGCGCACTTGTCCCTACTTGAAAACAATATCATAGTTTGGAAATGATGCACGAAAAAATTTGCGCCTATCAACAGAACCTGAGAAAGTCATGCACCAATAACTGCAGCTTTGCAACTCTATTGGAAATGTTACCCGTCCGCAAAGAATAAGAGTTATTCGTAACTTCTGGGACAGTTAGTGTTTTACGCGTTAACAAACAAAACTTAGAACTTAGAAGAGTACACGTTTTATAATGTAGAAGAACATTTTTAATTTCAAGAAGAATAGCAAGTGTAACGAATGCATTAAAAACCTTTTATCTATCGATTTATGTGGGCTACAAATAGGAGGACAGTTTTCTCCATAGAAGCAGAATACTTATTCTTTCTGTTCTATTATTCCGGAATCTTTCTTATGTTGGTTCTAAATAGAGAACTGTTCTAATTTATCAAAACCCCTTTGGCGCTGAATTTTGTTTCACTTGTTGAAAAATGAATGACTTCTTTACAGGCATCACATGCATCCAGTGCATAATCATTTAAATTGTGGAAATGTTTTCGAATGTACGTTTGTTATGGATTTTTCGGTCACCTTTTTGCCTGTTATATGCTATGTCCCACAAGGAACTCTCGCCATTGGAGGTGGTAATCTGTTATTCATCTTACCATAATTACTACTTCAATCTTGTCTTACAATTTAAGGCATATATGGAAACAAACATGTGACGGTACGTCGCGTCGAACTTTCTATCCTTCAAAAAAAAAAAACGTGAATAAAGAAAAAGGCGTCGGGGTTAAGTGGTCAAAGTGTTGGATAGCCAAGCGGCTGGGCCGCGTTCTAAGCTTCGATGTCTCATTTTTTTTCACATCATTATGAACTGCCAATCCGGTCATTGAAGTGTTTGTTCTCTTTCTGTAGTCTTGGCAGTTGTCATACTATGAATTGTTCATAGAATATGAGTCATGTGGTATGAATACGTTACCTACCCAGGTGAACGGGATGAGTGGTGAGAGCAGGCGAAGTACCACACAGACGTCTCACAGAAATGATAATAACAAATAAACGGGTGGAAACTTTGTTACAACAAAGAAATTTAAGGGTCGAAAGAACGGAAAGCAACTTGAAAAACGTTAAAAACGTATGTTTTGCCAGAGCACAGAGAAACTGTGTGACCTGGAAACTGTTGCGTTCATTTGTTGCACTATATGTCACAAACTATTATGTTTTCATCATTTCCAATTGAAATTATATCTCCTTGACAACTCCTTCTATACCATAGATGAATTCGTGAATAGGAATAAGTAAATCTATAAATATAGTATATGAATGTTGAGCCATTTGAGGGAATGGGGTAAATAATAGAAATATCGTTCCACATCATAACAGCTACCGTACCGTGGGATCGATCACTGGAACACGCTACCAACCAACTAACTAACTAACTACCTTTGGAATGATCACATTCACATTGATACGAACACGTAAATAGGGCAAGGAGGCATATCTCACTCACTCACCAGGCGGACAAATTAGAAATTCATAGCATATGTCACACGTCCTGTTAACGCCGTGTACGACACACTGGACGTGTTTTCCGGTGAAGATTTTGTTTGACTTGTCGCCTTGTCATCAAACGTTTGCTGTTTCCATTTGAGAGCCACTTCCTTTCGGCTGCTAAAAAAGTGATTGCGCAGAACCAACTATCATTATAGGTCCCTTCCTTACATCTCGCTGTTGCAAACGGACGTTACACATTAACAGAGACACAAATTT
The DNA here is from genome assembly GCF_021461385.2 of Schistocerca piceifrons. Classification (NCBI taxonomy): domain Eukaryota; kingdom Metazoa; phylum Arthropoda; class Insecta; order Orthoptera; family Acrididae; genus Schistocerca; species Schistocerca piceifrons. The sequence goes on along the minus strand of NC_060141.1, from coordinate 105,158,861 downwards.
GGATTAAGTGAAAAGCGTAAAATAAAGGATAAAATAATTAACATGAGGGACGTTTCAACACAGCTCACCCGCTTGGCAGTCCAACATCGTGACGACTTACCCATGACGTAGTTGCTGTTCCAGGTTCCTCTACACTCCTGTAGCGGCACCACTGTTTAGGATAGGGAAAGTTAGTTTCGAGCGATAATCGGAGCACGAGTTACAGCCAGGTGCAGGCCAGATTGCTGTAAGCTACGCATACCAGCAGTTGCGAAGGCAAATAGAGGCTCTCATTAGAAAACAACACCAGTTTATACTTGGCTGCGTTCCTCTGTTTCGCTACTGCACCGCTGCACGTCACATACGCATAACACTTTGGTTGGCCAGTGGCCCTCTTCTGCCTGTGACTTGCGCCATGAAAGCTGCAGTGTGCTCCCTCTCCGGCAGTTCTGCGCCCCCGTGGCCTCTATTTGCCTTGGCAACTGCTGGCATGCGTAACTTACAGCAATCCGGCCCACACTTGGCTGTAACTCGTGCTTCGAATACAGCATACAACTAGCTTTCCCTATCCCGAACGGTGGTGCCGCTACACTGCACTTCTTGTTCCTCGACCGTCCACTGTTTCTATTTTGCTTTTCTATTACGGTCAGTGCACCTTCTTCCTGTTTTCATGCTTGGTCTGTGTTCAGTTTTTGACGGGCTGCCCACTGGGTCCTCCTACCACTAAATCTGATGAGGGTTCAATGGGGTGTTTCCCTTGTTAGTGAAGTTCAGGGTGAGACAAGAAGTCGTTAACATTAATTGGGTGTTCTCTCTTTTCATTTTTTTTGCAGATTAAACAATGGTGTCCCGATATTCCACAAAGGAACAAAGGAAGACAGCTGCCTGAATGGAGGTCTTTCAGTCCCTGAGAATCGTACAAGAAAAATTCAAGGCCTGGACCGGATACGATGCACCACTGCAACCTACATCTAGTAGGAACTACGAAAGATGTGTAATGAAGGGAACCGTTCAAGATGATTGTAAGGTTAGCAGGGGTAGAAGGAGGCCTGACCGAATGAACTCAAGAGAATATCATACTCATCTTTGGCAGTGAAGGTAGCCAGCTCCACGAAGTTCTCGTGCAGACTCTCTAGAGACTAATATTTCTCAAACGCCAGTGATTAGAATTTTGTACCGTGGTTTAGGAATTAAACAGTAACTCTGGCAAATTGTGCAGCAGGTCGCAGACGTGGAAAAGCAAGCAGGTGTAAGTGCTGCACAAATAATCTTGGAAATGGTGCACATGGAGTCTGACATCTGTTTAGGTTTTCTGATGGTGCAGCATTCCACAACACTGATCGGCACAGTCGGCACAGGTGTGTCATCTGGTCCACCGAGCAGCCTTCGGAAGTTGGAGAGCACTTCTTTTTTTTTTTTTTTTTTTAAGGACAGACCTTCAGGGAATAGAATTACCTTACCATGCTCAGCACGTTCATGGAGGATAACGCGCCATTTGCCATGTGGGAAGGGTCCTTCCGGATGCCATTAAGGGTACAGGGTGCACCCATCTGCAGGTGGTCGCTCATGTCGGCACCAATGATGTGTGTCGCTATGGATCGGAGGAAATCCTCTCTGGCTTCCGGCGGCTATCTGATTTGGTGAAGACTGCCAGTCTCGCTAGCGGGATGAAAGCAGAGCTCACCATCTGCAGCATCGTCGACAGGACTGACTGCGGACCTTTGGTACAGAGCCGAGTGGAGGGTCTGAATCAGAGGCTGAGACGGTTCTGCGACCGTGTGGGCTGCAAATTCCTCGACTTGCGCCATAGGGTGGTGGGGTTTCGGGTTCCGCTGGATAGGTCAGGAGTCCACTACACGCAACATGCGGCTACACGGGTAGCAGGGGTTGTGTGGCGTGGGCTGGGCGGTTTTTTAGGTTAGATGGCCTTGGGCAAGTACAGAAAGGGCAACAGCCTCAACGGGTGCGGGGCAAAGACAGGACATGCGGGGACCAAGCAGCAATCGGTATTGTAATTGTCAACTGTCGAAGCTGCGTTGGTACAGTACTGGAACTTCAAGCGCTGATAGAAAGCACCGAAGCTAAAATCGTTATAGGTACAGAAAGCTGGCTTAAGCCAGAGATAAATTCTGCCGAAATTTTTACAAAGGTACAGACGGTGTTTAGAAAGGATAGATTGCATGCAACCGGTGGTGGAGTGTTCGTCGCTGTTAGTAGTAGTTTATCCTGTAGTGAAGTAGAAGTGGATAGTTCCTGTGAATTATTATGGGTGGAGGTTACACTAAACAACCGAACTAGGTTAATAATTGGCTCCTTTTACCGACCTCCCGACTCAGCAGCATTAGTGGCAGAACAACTGAGAGAAAATTTGGAATACATTTCACATAAATTTTCTCAGCATGTTATAGTCTTAGGTGGAGATTTCAATTTACCAGATATAGCCTGGAACACTCAGATGTTTAGGACGGGTGGTAGGGACAGAGCATCGAGTGACATTATACTGAGTGCACTATCCGAAAATTACCTCGAGCAATTAAACAGAGAACCGACTCGTGGAGATAACATCTTGGACCTACTGATAACAAACAGACCCGAACTTTTCGACTCTGTATGTACAGAACAGGGAATCAGTGATCATAAGGCCGTTGCAGCATCCCTGAATATGGAAGTTAATAGGAATATAAAAAAAGGGAGGAAGGTTTATCTGTTTAGCAAGAGTAATAGAAGGCAGCTTTCAGACTACCTAACAGATCAAAACGAAAATTTCTGTTCCGACACTGACAATGTTGAGTGTTTATGGAAAAAGTTCAAGGCAATCGTAAAATGCGTTTTAGACAGGTACGTGCCGAGTAAAACTGTGAGGGGCGGGAAAAACCCACCGTGGTACAACAACAAAGTTAGGAAACTACTGCGAAAGCAAAGAGAGCTTCACTGCAAGTTTAAACGCAGCCAAAACCTCTCAGACAAACAGAAGCTAAACGATGTCAAAGTTAGCGTAAGGAGGGCTAAGCGTGAAGCGTTCATTGAATTCGAAAGTGAAATTCTATGTACCGACTTGACAGAAAATCCTAGGAAGTTCTGGTCTTACGTTAAATCAGTAAGTGGCTCGAAACATCATATCCAGACACCTTTTTCTAAACACCTTTTTCCAAAGCTGTTTCACAGAGGAAGACCGCACTGCAGTTCCTTCTCTAAATCCTCGCACAAACGAAAAAATGGCTGACATCGAAATAAGTGTCCAAGGAATAGAAAAGCAACTGGAATCACTCAGTAGGGGAAAGTCCACTGGACCTGACGGGATACCAATTCGATTCTACACAGAGTACGCGAAAGAACTTGCCCCCCTTCTAACAGCCGTGTGTCGCAAGTCTCTAGAGGAACGGAGGGATCCAAATGATTGGAAAAGAGCACAGATAGTCCCAGTCTTCAAGAAGGGTCGTCGAGCAGATGCGCAAAACTATAGACCTATATCTCCGACGTCGATCTGTTGTAGGATTTTAGAACATGTTTTTTGCTCGCGTATCATGTCATTTCTGGAAACCCAGAATCTACTATGTAGGAATCAACATGGATTCCGGAAACAGTGATCGTGTGAGACCCAACTCGCCTTATTTGTTCATGAGACCCAGAAAATATTAGATACAGGCTCCCAGGTAGATGCTATTTTTCTTGACTTCCGGAAGGCGTTCGATACAGTTCCGCACTGTCGCCTGATAAACAAAGTAAGAGCCTGCGGAATATCAGACCAGCTGTGTGGCTGGATTGAAGAGTTTTTAGCAAACAGAACACAGCATGTTGTTATCAATGGAGAGACGTCTACAGACGTTAAAGTAACCTCTGGCGTGCCACAGGTGAGTGTTATGGGACCATTGCTTTTCACAATATATATAAATGACTTAGTAGATACTGTCGGAAGTTCCATGCGGCTTTTCGCGGATGATGCTGTAGTATACAGAGAAGTTGCAGCATTAGAAAATTGTAGCGAAATGCAGGAAGATATGCAGCGGATAGGCATTTGGTGCAGGGAGTGGCAACTGACCCTTAACATAGACAAATGTAATGTATTGCGAATACATAGAAAGAAGGATCCTTTATTGTATGATTATATGATAGCGGAACAAACACTGGTAGCAGTTACTTCTGTAAAATATCTGGGAGTATGCGTGCGGAACGATTTGAAGTGGAATGATCATATAAAATTAATTGTTGGTAAGGCGGGTACCAGGTTGAGATTCATTGGGAGAGTGCTTAGAAAATGTAGTCCATCAACAAAGGAGGTGGCTTACAAAACACTCGTTCGACCTATACTTGAGTATTGCTCATCAGTGTGGGATCCGTACCAGATCGGTCTGACGGAGGAGATAGAGAAGATCCAAAGAAGAGCGGCGCGTTTTGTCACAGGGTTATTTGGTAACCGTGATAGCGTTACGGAGATGTTTAATAAACTCAAGTGGCAGACTCTGCAAGAGAGGCGTTCTGCATCGCGGTGTAGCTTGCTCGCCAGGTTTCGAGAGGGTGCGTTTCTGGATGAGGTATCGAATATATTGCTTCCCCCTACTTATACCTCCCGAGGAGATCACGAATGTAAAATTAGAGAGATTAGAGCGCGCACGGAGGCTTTCAGACAGTCGTTCTTCCCGCGAACCATACGCGACTGGAACAGGAAAGGGAGGTAATGACAGTGGCACGTAAAGTGCCCTCCGCCACACACCGTTGGGTGGCTTGCGGAGTATCAATGTAGATGTAGATGTAGATTCTCCAGCGAGGATACTAGGATGCTTTCAGCAAGACGTCGCCCCTCCCCGTTACGGTCAGATAGTTCGGGATTACCTGAACGACACAGGTGGTAAATATGTTATTGGTACAGGTGGCCCCCTCCTATTGCCAGCACGTTCATCCGACCTGAAGCCATGAGAGTTTTGGCTGTGGGGCACTGTCAAGGATCGTGTCTATGCCAGAAAACCTAGCAACTTTGACGACGTGAAGCACCGCGTCACTGAGGTCATCTCTTCTATCAATGCTCAAATGGCCCAGTGACACGTGAAATTAACAATGGACGGGTTTTGTAAGTTCATTGAGTGGGATGGGTGCCAAACCGAAAACCTGCAACAAAATCTCTACGTTCTAATTTCATGTGATTATACACCCGCCGGCCGCGGTGGTCTCGCGGTTCTAGGCGCGCAGTCCGGAACCGCGCGACTGCTACGGTCGCAGGTTCGAATCCTGCCTCGGGCATGGATGTGTGTGATGTCCTTAGGTTAGTTAGGTTTAAGTAGTTCTAAGTTCTAGGGGACTGATGACCACAGCTGTTAAGTCCCATAGTGCTCAGAGCCATTTGAACCATTTGAACCCTCACCCCGTGTAAACACATCCCATTATTGTCTGCACACTGCGTCGCTCGTGGGTTCTGGAACGAGGCTGCCTAAGGATCAGTATAGCTTTGTGACACAGACTGTTAAAGCAGCTCGGTAGAGAGGATACGCAGATCCAGGTTTATGTTTTCTCTTTTTGGGGTGGGGGAACGAGGTCACAGTTTTCTACTGTCTGTTTCGCTTTGTATTGAATCATATTATTTCCCTTTCCTTTCTTTTCTTATATATAAGCTGTATGTAAATTGAATGAGCTATAAACCAAAGACACCGTCAAAAGTAAATGAACGAGTTATTTTGTGTCAAGGATAATGTTTTGATACATCATTAAGCATCTGTATGAAACAAAGTAAGAAATACGCTCTTCAGTTTATTAATTCATGTATACTCACCCATTAGTTTCAGGAAGTGAAGGCGTACGGACGGATGCTTGGATCCGGCGTACCAGCATTGTCAAAAATTTATGCTTCAACCTTCATTAAGACTATTATAAAAGGTTACTAGAAAAGGAATATATACGCACGGTTATAAGTTCAACTCCTATCTGTTCATCATCACTCGCCGCCGAGATCCTGCATCAAGATGTTCCGTGTAGACAAGAATAATTAAAGCCGTATCTGGAGGAGCGTTCCTGCGTCGACATTGTCACACTCAAGACAATAAACACAATGAAATTTATGTGAAAGTAATGACTCAGACTTAATAGGCACCTATTGAACTTAGGTTACTTATACTAGAAATATTGTGCTTCATACGTTCAAGAACTTATAGTCAGATCGATAGGTTCAATGGATGCGGTGAATATTTGGTACCGCACACTACAGGAAGCAGGAGTACGTAATGCAAATTATGTTTATTGACTTTCAATGTAATGATATTAGTTAAAGTTCACCCAAGATTGTGCACAGATTCATAAATTACCTTCAAAATTTTCTCAACTACACTTCCCAATAAGTTTTTCCAATTATTCAAGCAATTATTAATCCATTTCAACATCCATATACCTATATAGCTTCCCCAGACCATTGCGTATTTATCTTTTTACACTAGTTCCTTATAGGATCAAAACGCCGGCCACTGTAGTCGAGCGGTTCTAGGCGTTTCAGTCCGAAAATACGTGCTGCTACGGTCGCAGGTTCGAATCCTACCTCGGGCATGGATGTTTGTGGTGTCTTTAGGTTGTTAGGTTTAAGTAGTTCTACGTATAGGGGACTGATGACCTTAGATGTTAAGTCCCATAGTGCTTACAGCCATTTGAACCATTTTTAGGATCAAAACGAATATTGGTCATGGAGCGATAGAATACATGAAATTAAATCATTAAACTTAAAAATAAATATAATAAAGTTTACACTAATCCTATGCAGACGACAACTTTTGTGAATATATTAGCGTAATCAGCAATGTAACACAGGAATTTGCTTAAGGTATAGAAGAACAAGAGTGAGGCCTGAGGGAATTCTTCAGTTTAGACTTAAAAGAGCGAGGAATACTGCTAAGAATGTTTAATTCTTGTGGTAGCTAGTAGCTTACTAAAATGGATGCGGCAGGGTACTGTTCGACGTTCTTCACAATTGTCAAGAAGCTGCAATCCAGATGCAGATTGGATTTATGCCCAGTGTTAACTGAGTAAAATGTCCTAGTTCTTGTCACTAAGCTCGTATTGTTAATATTGTTAACAACGAAGGACATCAAAGAAAATATACGTTGATAGGCCACTGTCAATAATCTGGACTCCTGAACAGGGGTCGACGAGAGGTTGATTAACTTACACAGACTACTACTCGAACTGCCAGTTTGTGAGTAAATGATACCCTTTGTGAATGGGAAGACTTACCCCAGAAAGAAATGCCGTTTGTGATAAGCGAATGAAAATAAGGAAAACGGGCTAATTTTCATGTTGGAATTTCACTTAGTGCGTATTGCTCTAGTTGTAGGCGTAGTGCCATTTAGTTATTGAACAAGATCTTGAACATAGGCTTTGGTCGAGAGCTTACTACAGATCCTAATACCTTCGAATTCGAATTGTTCAAACTCACTAATCTTGTACCCACTCTCTGTAATCAAAATCATGGTTTTAGCTTAATTGCGTATTAGAAACTCTAAAACATTTAACACCAATTTTTTCTACAAGCTATAAGGTTATCTCTCTGTCTCTATTATTTGATACACTGCCCATATTACACTCAACATCCTTCACCACTAAGCTAGTGCCGTCATCGAACAGAAATATTTTAGAATCATCTGTCATATTAAGAGGCCTATCTTTTAAATATATTAGAAACAGCAATGGTCCCAGGAGAGACATCTGAAAGACGAAACCCACGCCCCCCCCCCCCCTCCGACCCTTCTGTCCAATTTATCTGTCCCCTAGGCAGACGCCACCTCACACCACGGTCTCATTGTTGTGGGGAATGACCTTCAGCTTAATGTAAGTGAGGAACCAAAAGGCAACAGACACGTCAAGCGTTTCTCTGTCTTTGTTCAATCGGCCCAGGTGTGCATGCCGAGAAATAGGTAGGTGCTGAGACAGAGAGCAAAAATAATCATAAATAAGAAATACTCGTAATACAGTGTGACAAAAGACATGGGACAGCGATATGTACATATATAAAAATGGTTCAAATGGCTCTGAACACTATGGGACTTAACATGTGAGGTCATCAGTCCCCTAGAATTAGAGCTACTTAAACTTAACTAACCTAACAACATCAAACACATCCATGTCAGAGGAAGGTTTCCAACCTGCGACCGGAGCAGCAGCGCGGTTCCGGACTGAAGCGCCTAGAACCGTTCGGCCACAACGGCCGGCTGTACATCTATAGAAGGTGGCATTATCGTATACACAAGGTACAAAAGGGCTGTGTATAGGCGAAGCTGTCATTTGTACTCAGCTGATTCATATGAAAAGGTCTCCGACGTTATTATGACTGGATGTGGGGAATTAACAGACTTAACAGACTGAAAGCGCCAAGGTAGTTAGAGCTGGACCCATGGGGTCGTTCCATTTGGGAAATCGTTAGGGATTTCAGTATTCCGAGATTGACAATGTCGAGAGTGTGCCAGGTTTCTGGCATTCTGGCATTACCACTCTCCCCACGGATAATACAGTGGTGAACGGCCTTCGCTTAACGATAAAGAGCAGCGGCGTTTGCATAGAGTTGTCAGTAATAACAGGCAAAAAGCACTGCGTGAAATAGCTGCAGGAATCAATGTGGAAAGCAAGACGAACGTATTCGTTAGGACGATGTGGGGAAATTTGACGTTAATGAGCTATGACAGCAGACGACCGACGGCAGTGCCTTTGCTAACATCACGACATCGCCTGCAGCGCCTCTCCTGTACTCGTGAGCTGATGGTGGGGTTCGAGTGTGGCATAGACGCTATGAAGCCACGTATCCAGGTTGTCAACAAGACACTGTGCTAACTGGTGGTATTTCCATGACGGTGTCAGCTATTTACATGGGACGGACTAGGTCCTGTGGTATAGCTGAAGCGATCGTTGACTGGAAATGCTTATGTTTGGCTACTTGGAGAGCATTTCTAACTATTTCTGGACTTCATGCTATGGATGACAAATTTTCATGTCACTGGGCCACAGTCGTTCGCGATTGGTTCGAAGAACATTCGGAACAGTTCGGGCAAATGATTTGGCCACCCATATCGTACGACATGAATGGCATCGAACATATACGGGTCATAATTGCGAGGTCAATTCGTGCACAAAATCCTGCTCTGTCAACACACTCGCATTTAGGGACGGCTAAAAAGGCAGCGTAGCTCGTTGGGCAACTTTCCGTTTATTTAAGATGTCCTACATTGAATAAACATTACTCGCCATAAATCTCAGTCGTCTACGTCAATTACAGACGTCGGAATAGAACCATTATTGTTAAGCTGTTCATTTACACTATATATTTCTTTGTATTTACTAATTCGCAGTTCCAGCCACTGGCTCTGAGCACTATGGGACTCAACTGCTGAGGTCACCAGTCCCCTAGAACTTAGAACTAGTTAAACCTAACTAACCTAAGGACATCACAAACAGCCATGCCCGAGGCAGGATTCGAACCTGCGACCGTAGCGGTCTTGCGGTTCCAGACTGCAGCGCCTTTAACCGCACGGCCACTTCGGCCGGCTTCCAGCCACTGCATGAACTATTTCACTGCAGGAGCACCGCTTTAGGTAACTATTTGCAGCGAGTTAGCTGCTGGAATGAAACTAGACGTTTGCAGCTTCACCCTATGACTGCATCAAGATATTCCTTTAAACCACAGCCATCCATAACCACTCCGAGGTTACGAGCAACATCAGGTAAAGTCACAACTGATTTTCTCATGTTGCACGCTGTTTAGAAGAACAGCTGCACTATGCTGTAATCATTCGTTACTATAGCAGTAGATAATACCAGTCGTTCATGAAATATGCAAATTTTCCCTTAAAACATTAACTATTTTTTCCTGTTTACCATGGTGGCATTCAAACACTTAAACTCTTTTTAGCAAAATTAAACCTTAAAATAGTCAGTTTGATAGCCATCAGTCCATCTCACATTCTTCGTTTGGCTATAAAATTGAGCAAAAGCCATAGTGTCATTTTCCCCAAATCACTATTTACGTTTTTCTTTTTCCCTCCTATATGTTTAACACAGACAGATCCTTTTTTACAAAAGCAGATTCCATCTGGTGAAACTGATACCTCTTTTGTCCATTTTTCACTCTCCATTAGCCTAAGAAAATTGGAAACATCTCATCGTGGTTCTTATAGGAAGCCGCTTTAGTTAAACTTATTTGGCCAATAAAATGTAAGTGTTATGTGTAAATTGAATATGGAGAGTGCAAGAAAGGAAAAGAAAGAGAAGGACTTACTGATGTCAGCTGTATCGGGGTATTATGCAGAATCAGGGGCGACGAGTGAGAATGTGTACAGGACGACAATTCGAACCCCGTATAACACTTTCGTCTGCTACTGTTATACTATAACCCCAAAACTGGAGGTAGTTCGTACAGTGAAATTATTTTTATTCAAGCAATTATAGCATAAAGAAGTAGGGCAGTGTTACCCTCTGAGAGGAATTTTGTTTGTGTTGACCGTTTTGTACCTAACGGAGGTGGCTTATCGGAAGTGAAAGTCAGAATTACGTAAATATTTAAACAGTAACAAACAATATTTTACCTATCTACACTGTTCAAAGAATAAAGAAACCGGTCGCCAGCCTAATTAGGCAAGAGAATGGTTGAAATTCTTGTTCAAGAAAGTAAGTATGAGTAACCTTAACGGACAAACACAACCTATACTTTGCCACATGCGAGTGCAATGAACTCTGACACCTGCATATGTTCATGGTAAGGTTGGAGTTGACAGAGCAGAACAAACTATTTGCATAAATACAACAGACAACAATACACACTATTACGTTCAGGGCTTATTCTAACTGAATGGTCTTTATAACATTACTATTAATATTCACAGTAGAATCATAAATTGGACATAGGTTCAGCATTACCTTTCAAACATTTTCCTAGCTGACATAAAATTGTAAATGTATTTCACTGCAAAATTATGAGCTGGTCAGAGGTTAAGTCTCTCTCAGCTAAATACTTTCCTATTTACAATGAAAGTTAAATGTATTTCACTAACAAATTACTTCTCACAGTCTTTTGAATAAAGAAGTTACTGTTTTAATAGATAGTTGTCTTTCTATTAATTGTTATTTATCATGAGCATAAAGGATAAACTGTGGATCCTATTACATTATTAATATGCACTTTCAATACACAAGAGAAACCCAATATTGTACAGAATTTGGCTTGAATAGCAAGAGTAATTAAAACTTTCCATAATTAAGTAACGCTGTGCAATTGAACTACTTTCACTGGAGGGGGGCCCTTAATCTTGACCACTGTAGCAGAGCAAACTAAACACACTTTCATTACACTAGAGAGACAAGTACTTAGCAAGCATGAACATATAACTCTCAAAAGTTGCAGTTCTGAACTTTTACTTCATTGAAACACGAAATTAAGATATTTGTAAAATCCTTTCAACAAACAATATTAAATTTAGCACATTCTATTGCCATATTACTTTTAAAATGTTTTTAATTAAGGACACTCGGTGATCACTTTAGCATGGAACCTAAGTGGTTGTGTGACTAGGGATAAAAAATCAAGGTAAGTACAAGGGTTCAGTCAAATTTTAATTTATGTTTGGGTACACCACAACATCGTATGAGTTGATCCTTCACTGTACATTACTATAGTGTTCCATTACAGAGATTGCGCAATGTGGTGGCGATTTCATGTTGGTAGGTGGATTTGCCGGTAGAATTGCTGGACCCTGTCATTTTCTTGGTGGCGATGATAGATACCAATTCCAGAATAGTTACAGCTCTTTATCCATCCATCCGAGGCATTGGAAAGCGTCAGGAAAAGCCTCTCCTTCGGAACCAGCACAATAGACAACTTTTTCATGAGCAGTCGATAGTTTGATAAATCGTCCCCGACTGACTCTTGGTTCCACCTTTTCTACCTAGGCCCACCACAATTCGCTGCATGCTTCCGTTCCCGAGGGGAACCACAACACCTTTCACATACAAAATAACTAAGAGCCCTAAATGTGGATCAGCAATTACATAACAACAGCAAAACACATAAATTAAAACAGAATATTTGCACATATTGGTATTTCTACCAAATATTATTTAAACAAGATTATTCAATCTCAAAGATAACCAAAGACACTAAGAGATAAAGACAAACATATGATTTGCTCATTTCGTACATATTTCATAGGTCAGTCTTCCCTCATTCCAAAAGACATCAAAGTTTATAACAGAGAAAAGAATAAACACTCTCATGGTATGGATTCAATCCAACAACATTTACAGAAACTCAACGATATAACATTAAATAAAACAAAAGGCAAAATAAGTCAGTAGAGGAGTAAAGCTATGGTGTTACACCTGGACGTCCTGCTTTCTAGGCAAGTGCGTTAACCACTGCGCCATCCGTGACACACTGTTAACTCAACTCTACGGACCATCTCGGCACACGTCACGGCCAACTCATGTTCCACCGAGCGCCACCTATCCACAGTCACTGACCATTTCCTCCATGCTTGCTCCTCTGAGATTTCTATAGGAGGTCGGACGTACTTGTGCATCCGCACTGAAGAAGGTGGATGCATTGCCCTACTAAGCGAATCTCTTATTTGAATACGTTGTGTCTGTACTTTTCGACATGTCCGAAAGAATGGACAGCACGAATTCAAAAAATTTAAAAGTCTTCTCACAATTATACGTATATCACTAAGCATTATGATTGTGAACATTTGTCTTGGAACTATGGCTATACGAGCATGTATGAAGGGGTGCACTTTCTTTAAGTCATTTCCTTCTACGCTCCGGAAGTCAGTCTTCTCCTTCTTTCCCCTCCCCTCTTCACTGATCCACACCCTAAAGGACAATATTTTCCATCCTCTCTTCCTTTACTCAAACTTCCTGCGGCTCCCTGGTTCTTTCTATAGACTCAGAAACCATATCGAAATTGTTGTTGACGAATTTATTGTTCTATCAACCGGTGAATTTGGCTTTTATCTATATTGAGGGAATGCTAATGGCCAGGCAGCAAGCCCTACCACGTGAGTACGCGCTCACACCAGCAGCCGTAAAATGGCATTGTTTGTACGTTGCTTACAGAGTCTAAAATTGCTTTCCATTTTCGAGACTTCGCCTTTTTCCTGATGATTTATTCTCCGAAATTTAGCTTGAAATTTGGGAAGTGATACATTGAAAATAGAAACGCTGTTTTAAAAGATTTATACTGATAGAGGGGAGGTGATATTGTGACCCCTATGATATCTTACACCCCCACCCCCTTCACCTTAGGATCTGTGCCTGCTGGAAAGACACATGTCGTGTCTGCTCGTTCTTCAGTTTGCTTGCAGACAGAGAAAAGCGCACACTGCAGGCCCCGCATGTCAGGAGTTCTGGAATTATACTTCACAGTTTGGAACAGAGAGTAATAAAGCAAAGTAGGATTATTTCCGAATAATAGGGTAACGAACATTTGTCGCAGTATTGTCGACAGAGGTTATTTGGTCCGCAGTGGTAATAAAACCCGCCTGAAAAGTCATTTCCTGATAATCCCTCACACCAGGTGACGTAGATTGCTAAGCAAACAGTCGAAGAATGACAATCGCTTTAAGATAACGTTGTCGATGACGTAGCTCAGTTAGTGCTGCTTTTGTGGCACTGTTTTAAGGTTCTTTTCACTAATTTAAACTTGACCCAGTGTCATTTTATAGTACGTTTCTCTCCAACATTTCAACGAATCTGTGTAATGTATTCATGCATATTATCATGTTTAACGCTTTCAGATACGATACTGTGCTCGCCCTCTACTGCCAAATGTTGTAGAATTAGGTTTCCAGGTTCCATCGTTGTGCATAATTCATATTAGGCTTTCACATATAGCTTTTCATTTACTTTTCTGGGTGTGTGGAGTGTGTCCCGAACTATTGTTTAATCCAGAGACTTAAACTTAATAAACGAGTACATTGTATTATTAATTTATATACAAAAGCTTTAACATATTTTAAACATTTTCGACAGAGCGTGTGCAAGTCATCGCCAGCGCTGGCAGGTTTCTATAAATTCAACTTGCCGATAATTCAAGAGATGTTAGAAAATTGGAGCGAAGTGAGTCGTGGAGGTGTTAGGTTACTTCACTGCCCCACTTAACTCGGAAAGAAAAATTACTGAATGCATAACGTAGATAATGTAGTATAAAAGCATAATTTATGATAAAAGATATCTTCAATATTGTATTTCTTTGATCTGCAATTGATTGGCACATACCGCGGAAAAATCGGTCAGGTGGAGCATGAGCTATTGTAATTTTATGGAGGTAAACGACATGAGGACTGGGTTATTGTAACGGAAGTTGGGGCGGCCGCCGAAGACTTGTGGCTTTCAGGTGGGGCGGGAGCAAGAGCATCGGTAATATTCTCGAAGCCTCGTGCAGGATTGCTTCTGTGAAAAACCAAAAGTAAGACGCACAATAGTGAGGTTGGACTCGATTGTTACCCTGAAGGCTGGGAGAAGAAAAAGTAGTCAGTCGAGAAAAATACGTTTTACAGTAGTCAGAGAGAATACCAAATCATTCTCGGGAGATTTCGAAGTGAGTTTCCGTGGGAACAATACACGTTGAATCTCGTAATATCAAAACCGAATTTGGTCAGTGAAGTGACATGTCTGGAATCTCAGTTGGCTACGAAGTTAGAAGTGGGATTGATTGTAAGGCGAGTATCTGTGCAGTGCCCTTAAACAGTTTTCCAGTAGTGGGCCGCTCGATGGGGAGACCACCGTATCCTGCTGGAGTATCGCCAGTATTAAACCGCTGGTCACCCAAAATGCAACACCCTAAATTTCCTTTAGAGCCTAAAGGAAGTATCCAAATCAGGTGAATTTTGCAGCGTAGGTTTGCAGCGGTGAGGGTTGCACATAATTAGTATTTCAGCTCAGGCCACTTCACGGGCGCCAGTAGCGCCACATGCAAGCACTATAGTACGTGGGAACAGACGGCCGTTTGGACGTAGTTGAATTATTCTTTCTTCGATTCCCAGCGGGGTCAGGGATTTTCTCTGCCTCGTTATGACTTGGTTTTCTGTGACGTTCTTTGGTTAGTTAGGTTTAAGTAGTTCTAAGTTCTAGGGGACTGCGTTGGTTTTGCGTAAGCAGCTTCGGTGTACCTCGTAGAAGACAACGAGCATCTTTCGAGCACTTTTCGGCGTTCGACCACGGAAGAATCGTTGCCTATAGGGCTTGCGCATTATCCTTCAGAGAAATCGGCGGTGGTGTCGGATGGAACCAAGCAACTGTGATGCAGATCTGTAATCTTTGGACGCAAGAGATAACGACGGACAGATGGGACTGATTGCGACCATGTCGTTGCAGCACAGCACGCGATAACAGATATATTGTGTGCATGGCGGTGATGGATCGCTATGCAACATCAAGTACCAAATTACAACAAATTATGTCTGTTGCGCAACAAGAAGTGTCTGGGCATACTATTACACATTATTTGCAGCAGAGTGGACTGTCCGTAAGCCGTCGATTGATGCGTTTACCATTGAATCAACGTCACAGTCGCCTGTGCCGGCAATGATGCGGTGAACGACGGACATGAACAGGAGAATGGCACAACATTGCTTTTACCGATGAATCCTTATTCCGCTTTCACCTGCACGATGGTCGGTTTACAGAATGCTGGAGACACCGTGGTGAGAGACTGTTGAACTGTTACCTAATGCATCGCCATGCTGGTCCTGCGCCTAGTTAATGGTTTATGGTGGTAATGGATTTCACTCCCGCAACTCCTAGTACGCAACGCCTGTATACCTACCACCCAGCGTTACATCTCTCAAGTGTTGGAGCCTGTTGTCCTCGCATACTCTTTGAGCTTGCCGACGGCCGCATTGCAACAGGATAACGCCCGCCCACAAGTGGAATGCAATGTTGAACACCTGTTCGTCGTCATCGGGTGGCATTTCTGCCTTGGCCTCCCTGTTCTCCCGATGTCTCACCTGTCAAAAGGTCTGGGAGAAGATAGCGTAACGACTGACCTTTTTACACCACCCGCTGCTGCACTAGATCAACATTGGCAGTATGTGTAAGCAGCGTGTACTGCTATATCCCCAACAACACATACGGAGCCTCTCTGATTCAACGCCGTGGCGTGTCGCAAGCGGTTGTAGCCAGCAGCAGTGGCCACGCTCAATACTGATTTCGTAATCTTCCTCACTTGACATGTGGCTCTATTTTCAATCATATGATCTTCGTACAAAGTGTTGTTGTCCAAATGAGTTTGGCTCAGATAACCCCAGTCCTTCTTGGTGTCGCATTTTGGATGGCCAGTAGTGTAAATTGAATTCTTGAGGTGCTGACAGATCTCTCGAAAAGGAATGAAAACACTGTTTCGCGGTAACTCTAAGGTGAACGTTTTTTCTTGCGCTCCTCCACGTCAGCCAACCTGAGAGTGATGCAGTGAATGAAGACTAAATTCGCAATAACATCCAGTTTTAAACTACAGATCACTGCTCTGCTCATGATACTAGATTGGCTGACACAATAGAAAACGAAATTGTAAATATTCTTACCCCTGTGGGCACTGTTACTTACACGATCAGTCTAGCGGGCCGCTGTGACCGAGCGGTTCTAGGCGCTTCAGAGCGAAACCGCGCTGCTGCAACGGTCGCAAGTTCGAATCCCGCCTCGGGCATGGATGTGTGTGATGTTCTTAAGTTAGTTAGGTTTAAGTAGTTCTAAGTCCCATAGTGCTTAGAGCCATCTGAACGATCTGTCTGGGCGTAAGTGAATCCCAAGTATCCAATATTCACTTTGTGGACTGAACTGTGTTCCGCTTCACCTGGAAAAAGGGCAAATAGCTTTCCCTTCTTTCTACAATCTCTTATTGCGTGATCCTGATTGCGGCAAAGAAATGACCTACTAACGGCTTTCAGAATCTTAGTGCGGACATGAACTCACTTCATCATCTGGCAATTTTTTGCTGTTCTAAAAATACACAGCAAGATTCTACCTTCCGTACCGACTTGCATACTGTACGTCCTGACTTATGGCGACCGTTGGGGACTGCTGCACACAATACTGTCAGTTTATCTGCAGGTTTCCCCACGACACTTTAACGCCGTCAGAGAGGCTCCCCCCCCCCCCCCCCCCCAACCATTCTAACAAGAAGCCTATTAATTCCTGGATGTTTCCTTCGGAAATTTTATCCTCTTCGTATGAATTATACAGCGTCGACATCGGTCTGCCGGGAAAGCATGGAGTATCTTTGAAACTAAAACACGACCATAAGCCTTTACGTTGTCACCTAGCGCCTAAGGCGCTTGAATGCACTTACTGCATTCTGCAAATGTTAAGAGGTTCTGGGGAGTCAGGTGCAATAAGTATGACGAGTTCCAGATGGTCAAGATGAGCCTTGATAATTCCATTCCCGTCACCGTACGTAACATTTCTTTTGTTTGTTAATAAGCTGCCGCAGTTACAGAGAGGCCTTCTACCAAACTCTTCGGTTTCCTCTCCAAACTGCCACGAGGAAATACACTCCTGGAAATTGAAATAAGAACACCGTGAATTCATTCTCCCAGGAAGGGGAAACTTTATTGACACATTCCTGGGGTCAGATACATCACATGATCACACTGACAGATCCACAGGCACATAGACACAGGCAACAGAGCATGCACAATGTCGGCACCAGTACAGTGTATATCCACCTATCGCAGCAATTCAGGCTGCTATTCTCCCATGGAGACGATCATAGAGATGCTGGATGTAGTCCTGTGGAACGGCTTGCCATGCCATTTCCACCTGGCGCCTCAGTTGGACCAGCGTTCGTGCTGGACGTGCAGACCGCGTGAGACGACGCTTCATTCAGTCCCAAACATGCTCAATGGGGGACAGATCCGGAGATCTTGCTGGCCAGGGTAGTTGACTTACACCTTCTAGAGCACGTTGGGTGGCACGGGTTACATGCGGACGAGCATTGTCCTGTTGGAACAGCAAGTTCCCTTGCCGGTCTAGGAATGGTAGAACGATGGGTTCGATGACGGTTTGGATGTACCGTGCACTATTCAGTGTCCCCTCGACGATCACCATTGGTGTACGGCCAGTGTAGGAGATCGCTCCCCACACCATGATGCCGGGTGGTGGCCCTGTGTGCCTCGGTCGTATGCAGTCCTGATTGTGGCGCTCACCTGCATGGCGCCAAACACGCATACGACCATCATTGGCACCAAGGCAGAAGCGACTCTCATCGCTGAAGACGACACGTCTCCATTCGTCCCTCCATTCACGCCTGCCGCGACACCACTGGAGGCGGGCTGCACGATGTTGGGGCGTGAGCGGAAGACGGCCTAACGGTGTGCGGGACCGTAGCCCAGCTTCATGGAGACTGTTGCGAATGGTCCTCGCCGATACCCCAGGAGCAACAGTGTCCCTAATTTGCTGGGAAGTGGTGGTGCGGTCCCCTACGGCACTGCGTAGGATCCTACGGTCTTGGCGTGCATCCGTGCGTCGCTGCGGTCCGGTCCCAGGTCGACGGGCACGTGCACCTTCCGCCGACCACTGGCGACAACATCGATGTACTGTGGAGACCTCACGCCCCACGTGTTGAGCAATTCGGCGGTACGTCCACCCGGCCTCCCGCATGCCCACTATACGCCCTCGCTCAAAGTCCGTCAACTGCACATACGGTTCACGTCCACGCTGTCGCGGCATGCTACCAGTGTTAAAGACTGCGATGGAGCTCCGTATGCCACGGCAAACTGGCTGACACTGACGGCAGCGGTGCACAAATGCTGCGCAGCTAGCGCCATTCGACGGCCAACACCGCGGTCCTGGTGTGTCCGCTGTGCCGTGCGTGTGATCATTGCTTGTACAGCCCTCTCGCAGTGTCCGGAGCAAGTATGGTGGGTCTGACACACCGGTGTCAATGTGTTCTTTTTTCCATTTCCAGGAGTGTACATATCCGTTGACAGCTTCAGTTCTGCATCAAAAGAGGATTCTAACAGTCCCAAGGAACGAGTCCAATGTTCACTGTCACCAGACAATAGCCCTAACTTGCTCAGTGGTAGCCGAACACTGTGACTGCACGACAGTGTAGAAACCCGCTAACACGTCCTATCGGCTTTGGCGTCTGAAGTCTTCACGCAATGTATATGAATCAGAGAACGGGATAAGAAAGGGAAGGGATGGGTGAGAATACGTGACTTTTAGCCACACAGGACGTTGCGGTAATGCAATGGCGAAAGTTGAAAATCCGTGCGGGACCGGGATTCGAACGTCGATTTACCGCTTCTCATGAGCTGTTGCCCTAACACTTCGGCCATCCGGACACGGTTCCTGACCGACTGAAACCTACAACTTGTCTATGGACCAAAGTGCTACAAAAATACAGCACGAGCACCAAGATAGTTGGCACTGCAAAGTTCTGCCAGCCCCTACAGCCTGTGAAGTTATCACCAACTTGCAGCGGGCCCAACAGGACGCACTCCTCGTAAAGGGTCTTGCCAAGCTTGATGCACTCGCCCCGTAACCACTACTTAGCTCTCCCACGCCTGGCATACCTCCCGGCCCCGGAGAGCAATCTGGCTATTCGGAGCGGCAGCGAACCAAAGACTCGCAAGCTAAATTAACCCCTGCTCGCAAAATACTGATTCCTGTTATTCTGGCATCATTAGGACGTCCACACCGAAGCAGTCGAGGAACCGTAGCGCTCTTACAGAAATATACATATTTCAGTGTCTGTCTTCTATCGGACATTTCCGGCTTCGTTCTCCATGTCGTCAAGTAAGTCTTGGATTAAGTCGTCCAGCGTCATTATCCTAGGCAATGTTTCCAACTATCGACCGCTAATATATTCTCTCTCAGATCAGGGTGTAAAGTCAGGAGACAAATCTACGATATTAACGAAGTGTGTAGCGCTGGAATGCTGCGTTCCTTATTTACACTCCAACTTGCACAGTCGGCTGCTTCGATATTGTAGCTCACGTTTGGTCGTAATTCCGGTATCGGTAACAGGTGGCAACAGTTGACAAGCATCAACGCGAAAGTTTCTCGATAGACTTACTTTACACAGGGTGTTACAAAAAGGTACGGCCAAACTTTCGGGAAACATTCCTCACACACAAATAAAGAAAAGATGTTATGTGGACATGTGTCCGGAAACGCTTGATTTCCATGTTAGTGTTCATTTTACTTTCGTCAGTATGTACTGTAATTCCTCGATTCACCGCCAGTTGGCCCAATTGAAGGAAGGTAATGTTGACTTCGGTGCTTGTGTTGACATGCGACTCATTGCTCTACAGTACTAGCATCAAGCACATCAGCACGTAGCATCAACAGGTTAGTGTTCATCACAAACGTGGTTTTGCAGTCAGTGCAGTGTTTACAAATGCGGGGTTGGCAGATGCCCATTTGATGTATGGATTAGCACAGGGCAATAGCCGTGGCGCGGTACGTTTGTATCGAGACAGATTTCAAGAACGAAGGCGCCCTAACAGGAAGACGTTCGAAGCAATTGATCGGCGTCTTAGGGAGCACGGAACATTCCAGCCTATGACTCGCGACTGGGGAAGACCTAGAACGACGAGGACACCTGCAATGGACGAGGCAATTCTTCGTGCAGTTGACAATAACCCTAATGTTAGCATCAGAGAAGTTGTTGCTGTACAAGGTAACGTTGACCACGTCACTGTATGGAGAGTGCTACGGGAGAACCAGTTGTTTCCGTACCATGTATAGCGTGTGCAGGCACTATCAGCAGCTGACTGGCCTCCACGGGTACACTTCTGCGAATGGCTCATCCAACAATGTGTCAATCCTCATTTCAGTGCAAATGTTCTCTTTATGGTTGAGGCTTCAGTCCAACGAAATCAAATTGTAAATTTTCACAATCAACATGTGTGGGCTGACGAGAATCCGCACACAGTTGTGCAATCTCGTCATCAACACAGATTTTCTGTGAACGTTTGGGCAGGCATTGTTGGTGACGTCTTGATTGGGCCCCATGTACCTCCACCTACGCTCATTGGAGCACGTTATCATGATTTCATACGGGATACTCTACCTGTGCTGCTAGAACATGTGCCTTTACAAGTGGGACACAACATGTGGTTCATGTACGATGGAGCTCCAGCACATTTCAGTCGAAGTGTTCGAACGCTTCTCAACAACAGATTCGGTGACCGATGGATTGGTAGATTCGGACCAGTTCCATGGCCTCCACGCTCTCCTGACCTCAACCCTCTTGACTTTCATTTATGGGGGCATTTGAAAACTCTTGTCTACGCAGCCCCGGTACCAAATGTAGAGACTCTTCGTGCTTGTATTGTGGACGGCTGTGATACAATACGCCATTCTCCAGGACTGCATCAGCGCATCAGGGATTCCATGCGACGGAGGGTGGATGCATGTATCCTCGCTAACGGAGGACATTTTGAACATTTCCTGTAACAAAGTGTTTGAAGTCACGCTGGTACGTTCTGTTGCTGTGCGTTTCAAAAAAAATGGTTCAAATGGCTCTGAGCACTATGCGACTTAACTTCTGAGGTCATCAGTCGCCTAGAACTTAGAACTAATTAAACCTAACTAACCTAAGGGCATCCCACACTTCCATGCCCGAGACAGGATTCGAACCTGCGACCGTAGCGGTCGCTCGGCTCCAGACTGTAGCGCCTAGAACCGCACGGCCACTCCGGCCGGCCGCTGTGTGTTTCCATTCCATGATTAATGTGATTTGAAGAGAAGTAATAAAATGAGCTCTAACACGGAAAGTAAACGTTTCCTGACACATCTCCACATGACATATTTTCTTTCTTCGTGTGTGGGGAATGTTCCCTGAAAGTCTCGCCGTACCTTTTTGTAACACCCTGTATATGCACTTGGTGCATCTGCTAAATATTTCAAGAAAAGAATTTGATGGCCATCAGTGGTAGGCATTCATCTTTATAACTTACCGGTTTCGGGTTTTGTAACCGTCATCACTGGACGACTAAACAACAACGACATTTGGGTGCGGTTATTTGTAACTTTTCAGCTACAAGTCACGATTTTCTATTGTTTATATTTTCAATGACGTGTTCAGGGAATTATTCCCATTTCCATGTGGGTTTTTCTCTTTGCAATATTCCGTACTTTTGTAATGTCCTTTTTTATGTGTGAGATTCTGCATTGTTCTTTTGTCTTCACAGGTCAATGTTACGTAGGGCAATCACAATACCTTTGAACCAAGAAAACATGCAACCAGAAATAAATATCGTAAAACAGACTGCAGTTGCCAACAATGTTATACTGCTTTAATGGTTAAACAGAGTGGAAAAGGTCCCAGACGTAAATCACATCACAGAAGAAAAAGGTAAAAACAAACTTATATCGAGGATGCCGTAAATTGGCACTACATTGCAGAAGACTGGAAGTATTTTCAAAAACCACAAAGCAAAAATTGGGTTTTCTACAACGAATAAACTGCAATGAAAACTAATGCATAACGCAATCTGTAGCCATGACCTTCACTCAGACTCTGGAATATACAAAGTAACATGCCACGAATGCTCCTCGTTCTACCTGGGACAAACAGGCCAAGATTTCATTACCAGGTGCACAGAGCACATTAAAAGCTACGCAAACAACAGGCACACAGTATCACCAGTACACAATACATGACACCTATTATGAAAAGTACAGCAAAATGTCAAAGTACTCCACCATCTAAATGAAGAACATAAAACTGATCTGTCAGAAGAACTGGAGATATATTAATATTATAAAAAATGTAAAAGCAAAATATTAAACCTAAAACGTGAAAGTGAATGAGTGAATTTCTTCAGATGCTTCAACAGTATACTTAAATAAAAATAGTAACACATACAAATAAACACCATTGTAAACAGATATAATCAAATTATGATCCAGATTGTCATGGTAGATTCTCTCTTAAATAAATATATGATTCTCTGTGGAAGGCCTATAGAATTATTATCTGTTGACTACATATAAAACCACTTTGTAACTTCTTGTTTATGTAAGTTTGTTATTCTCGACTTTTACAGTGCACAGAAAAATGTGTGTTATGTTTAATGTATGTGGGACACTGCACAACTAGATCACAAGAAAACTGTAAGTACAAGTTATCCAAATTTCGTCACTAACTAAACATAACAATCGATAGTCAACTAAAAATTAATGTACAACCTCACACATCAAAACACATTACGAAAAGTGACATAGTACATAGGAAAACCGCGCTTTAAATTAGGAATAATTTGCCGGGATCCGTCGTATAAAATATAAATGAATGAAAACCGGGTAATTTACAAGAATGATTGCCTCTCGAAGTCGCGGGGTCCAAATGATACATATCGAACGTGTGATCCTAAATCGTTCACGCGACTCTGGTGGCGGGCGTTATGAGTTTGTTTACGGTGGTCACTACAGAAACGACAAAAGAAAATCGTTAAAAATACCTGTAATTACAAAGGAGACGACTTACCTTACTCGTTGTCGGTGTTGTCGTCATGTGAAAGTCCATGTTGTACGCTACGGGAACAATTTCCTTTCGGCCATTAATTCGCGGAAGTGTGTAAGTTAGAGCAACTAAGAGAACGACGGAAAACAGATAAAAGTGACGATCACAAATAACTGATCATAACGCCCTCCACCAAAGTCGCGTGATCGATTTAGGATCGCACTTTCGATATGTATCGTTTGGACCCCGCGACTTCGAGAGGCATTATGGAAATTACCGAAAACCGTGACCGTACCACGAAAATTATTTTCAAGCAGATCCATTGTTTTCACTATTCCAAGCTTTCGTAAACTGTTTCTAATGTATCAAGTCAGAAAACCAACACAAAAATGAAAATAGTGTAGCAGACGAAAAGAACGAGAAATTCCATAATTCTATGTGTGTAGCGCTGAAACTTTCCGTTCTTCATGTTGATTAAAAAAAATCTAAACCGGTAAAAGACAAAGTAGAAAGTGTATAACTGACAGCTATAGAAACGCTTTTCTTCTTATGACAGGGTGAGCTATGAGCTTGTTACGCAGTCAGATAGTTGATCTGCCCTCTTCTCAAATATTATTGCAACAGCTAGAATACGAGCACCAAGCGGACACAGTTACAGTAAAGAATGCAAGTAATCTGAAGTTGTGGATGTGTGCCGGCCGAAGTGGCCCTGCGGTTCTAGGCGCTGCAGTCTGGAACCGCGAGACCGCTACGGTCGCAGGTTCGAATCCTGCCTCGGGCATGGATGTGTGTGATGTCCTTAGGTTAATTAGGTTTAACTAGTTCTAAGTTCTAGGGGGCTAATGACCTCAGAAGTTGAGTCCCGTAGTGCTCAGAGCCATTTGAACCATTTGTGAATCTGTAAATGACATAGCTGAGAGCCTGTCTAGTCTGTTAAACGTGTAGAAACTCTGCCGCTTTAATCGCTTACAATCGATGTGAAAGTCCTCACAAAGTGTCTTAGACGCCCCAGAGATCGAAAAGTTCCCATTCGGGTCGCTTTATCCTCAGTTCGGCACCAGAAAATAATTGGGAACAATCACAAAGAAATTTTAACGGCAAATAACATACACTTTTAATTACGCAGAAGTTATATATCACGGAACTTATATAATGTATTTCGTTACAGAAACACAGATACAATCAGAGATGGCGTTTAGTGAACCCACACCACATGATCCGACGCCTACTATTGACGGGGGCCATGAATTATGCTTTCTGACGAATCGTCAGCGATATAATCCGACACCATCTCCCCATATTCTGGTCACTGTCGGACCAAATCTTTAAGGTACGAACTGCCCTGTTCCACTTTCGATAAATCCTCTAGTGAAACTCCCAACTAAAACATAAAGTACTTGAATGTGTACAAGTTGCTGTAACAAGCAATGTATCATCTCCTACCACCACTGAGCGACTATAAACACTAGGCCTCATTCAATACGTACTTTTTTAAATATTCTCTCACTACACTTACACCTTCATACTTATTCCGAAAGCAACCTAGGACACGTGCATGTCGGACTGTACCTTGTACCACTGCATGTCGGCATTTTTTACTGGAATAATTTGGCGTTTCTTCTGCTTCCCTCGAAGAGGATCAAGGAAAAACGGCTGTCTATTTGCTCCTGTACAAACCTGACTTCTCTTATCTCGTATCTCGTCTTCACGGTCCTTACACGAAATCTATGCTGTTGGAAGTAGTAACATTCTGCAGTCTGTCGCAAATGCCGATTCTCTAGACATTCTTAATTTTGTTTCGCGAAAACAATGTCTTCTTCCCTCCAAAGATCCCATTTGATTTCAAAGGGCTAATCATGGCTCAATCTACCGGCAACAAATGTACCACCACGTCTCTGAATTGCTTCTATGTCTTCATTTAATCCAACGCAGTGTCTTTGCCAAACACTAGAGCAGTGCCTAGTATTGACAGTACACTTTTATTCGTTCATCCACTCTTATGAAAGTTCCATTGAGTGCACAGTTAGGTGGTCGAAGTCTATAAGCGACGGCGTAGACTGTAAGAGACTGCAGTGACACATAAGACATCCATGTTTATTTACGCAATAAAACTTTGATGAGCACACATATAGTATGTTATGTTTCTTTCTTCAGCTGCAATACCTGTTAGTTAGCACTGAGCAGACTTCTAAAGATAGACAGTAGATAGTCGTCTTTTCCATTGTGGTATTAGATCCTGTAGAGTAGCTGTCGCATCACGTCACACATCGTGGTTTCTCCGACACAGAATCGATAATAGAATTTCAAAAAATTTTGACAGTTTCTTATAGCCTTTACATATTGTGTTATCTCGTACCATGTTCAGTGTATACAGGGTGATCCGAAACCCCACCGGCTGTTCAGGGCTATTTTCTGCATATTTTGGTGTGAGGGAATCGTGGTCTACTGTGGCTCGTTACGGAATTATTGAATATCGTTAGATTTCTTGCTCTTATTTATCTCTGTACGGTACTATACTAAAAATATCTGCATAATACTGCAAATCTCGACGCTATGCACTATGTGTCTTGTTTGGAAACTCTTGTTCAATTGCTTCATGGTTCCAGGTGGTTGTAAAAGTGTAGCTTCTCAAAGAGGCCCATATAGCAACGAAACGTGAGAGATATCCTGATGCGTAAATGCGGAATCGATTTACACCAGAGAAAAAGGTTCCAAATTTGCACACCAGGTGAAAGCAAGAAAGAAGTGTAGAAATGTTTCCGTTTGCAGAGGAGTGGGCAGAAAAGATCAAATAAGTGAGTAACGCATAACGTTGATTTCGTTATTAACCGACTCTTACACAGTTTGTTCAGTATCAGTACAGGAAGCGTAGACGAGACGATGCATCCGTAAAATAACACGATCAGCAGTGGCTCGCAGGAGTTCCGCCGGAATATGAGCAACGTGTTCCTATATATTAGTCTTCATAGCAGGTACAGATTGAATGGGTCCGTGGTAAAAGAGTTCTTTTAGATATCCCTAGGGCCCCAAGTCATAAGGATAAATATTAGGTGATCCTGCGGGCAAAACCTCCGGAGACAACACTTTCGTGGCAGGCTGCATTACGCAGACCCGCCACTGGGCGAGGGACGTGAGGTGTTATCCACTCTGGCATGAAAACACTGTGTTCCCACTGTTGCACTCATCCAAAACAGGAATCACATGCTGTACAAAAGGGTCTCGATAACCTGACGGGCCCTCTGGATGTATTCTCTTCAAAGAACGGGCCGGGAATAAAGGTACTTGTGAATTCATACTACACAGTCACATACGGTGAATGCGATGGCTCTTCTTGCATAACACCTAGTTCAACAGGACGCCGAATTCGGCAAATCTGTGTATTCACTACACCTTGTAGTGTAAAATGTGCCTCATCATATCATTGCATATTGGCCAGCTACATATAATCAACTTCGATCCGTGCCCGAACCGAAGAACAAATTCAAAAGTTGCTACGGATCGTGAGGTTTCAGATGCTGCGCAGTCTGCATCATGTGCCGGTACAAGTATAAAACATACCGCTAAACATTCCGAACTATCGGAAATTCAAGTAAGACTGCACGATCACTAGCACTACTCGGGACTCTTGCTGCATGGTCATTTACAGCAACAGCAACCTCGTCAATAACTTCCACGGGGATAGGACGCCATCTCTTCCAGGTGCCACATCAAGCTCACTTGTTTTTTAGAATTTCATTACCATCATCTTTCAACCACGCACTGACATTGTAAATCTCCTTAGACCTTTTAGTCAGCGATACTGTCTCAATGCAGCACTATAATTGCTGCAGTTAACATAAAAAAGTTTCACTAACAGCGTACTGTCTCTCTTCTTGATGACCATACTGTTTATTCACTTCATGGCTTGTCAAATGACACCGTTGATGTAATACAGTCATAAAATCTGTGTAGAGCACCAGATTTGCACCTCGCGGCCAGAACTGGAACTTTGTCTTGAAACCTGGCAGAAAATCCGAAGAGATTCTTATCGTATTTGAAATATGTTAGCGGCAAGACACAATCAATCCCTTCTCTGGGCCATAGCAACGGAGATACTATCGAAGACAGCGCTGCCAAAGCAGAGTTACTAAACACAGCCTTCCGTAATGCCTTCACAAAAGAGGAGGAATTAAATATTCCACATTTCGAATCGAGAACAGCTGCCAACATGAGTAACGTAGAAGTAAATACCCTCGGAGTAGTGAAGCAACTCAAATCACTTAATAAAAGCAAGTCTTCTGGTCTAGACTCTATACCAGTTAGGTTCATTTCTGAGTATGCTGACGCATTAGCTCCATACTTAACAATCATATACAAGCGTTCGCTCGACGAAAGATCCGTACCCTAAGACTGGAAAGTTGAATGGGTCACATCAATATTCAAGAAAGGTAGTAGGAGTAATCCACTAAATTACAGGCCCATATCGTTAACGTCGATATGCAGCAGGATTTTACAACATACACTCCTGGAAATGGAAAAAAGAACACATTGACACCGGTGTGTCAGACCCACCATACTTGCTCCGGACACTGCGAGAGGGCTGTACAAGCAATGATCACACGCACGGCACAGCGGACACACCAGGAACCGCGGTGTTGGCCGTCGAATGGCGCTAGCTGCGCAGCATTTGTGCACCGCCGCCGTCAGTGTCAGCCAGTTTGCCGTGGCATACGGAGCTCCATCGCAGTCTTTAACACTGGTAGCATGCCGCGACAGCGTGGACGTGAACCGTATGTGCAGTTGACGGACTTTGAGCGAGGGCGTATAGTGGGCATGTGGGAGGCCGGGTGGACGTACCGCCGAATTGCTCAACACGTGGGGCGTGAGGTCTCCACAGTACATCGATGTTGTCGCCAGTGGTCGGCGGAAGGTGCACGTGCCCGTCGACCTGGGACCGGACCGCAGCGACGCACGGATGCACGCCAAGACCGTAGGATCCTACGCAGTGCCGTAGGGGACCGCACCGCCACTTCCCAGCAAATTAGGGACACTGTTGCTCCTGGGGTATCGGCGAGGACCATTCGCAACCGTCTCCATGAAGCTGGGCTACGGTCCCGCACACCGTTAGGCCGTCTTCCGCTCACGCCCCAACATCGTGCAGCCCGCCTCCAGTGGTGTCGCGGCAGGCGTGAATGGAGGGACGAATGGAGACGTGTCGTCTTCAGCGATGAGAGTCGCTTCTGCCTTGGTGCCAATGATGGTCGTATGCGTGTTTGGCGCCATGCAGGTGAGCGCCACAATCAGGACTGCATACGACCGAGGCACACAGGGCCACCACCCGGCATCATGGTGTGGGGAGCGATCTCCTACACTGGCCGTACACCAATGGTGATCGTCGAGGGGACACTGAATAGTGCACGGTACATCCAAACCGTCATCGAACCCATCGTTCTACCATTCCTAGACCGGCAAGGGAACTTGCTGTTCCAACAGGACAATGCTCGTCCGCATGTAACCCGTGCCACCCAACGTGCTCTAGAAGGTGTAAGTCAACTACCCTGGCCAGCAAGATCTCCGAATCTGTCCCCCATTGAGCATGTTTGGGACTGGATGAAGCGTCGTCTCACGCGGTCTGCACGTCCAGCACGAACGCTGGTCCAACTGAGGCGCCAGGTGGAAATGGCATGGCAAGCCGTTCCACAGGACTACATCCAGCATCTCTACGATCGTCTCCATGGGAGAATAGCAGCCTGCATTGCTGCGAAAGGTGGATATACACTGTACTAGTGCCGACATTGTGCATGCTCTGTTGCCTGTGTCTATGTGCCTGTGGTTCTGTCAGTGTGATCATGTGATGTATCTGACCCCAGGGATGTGTCAATAAAGTTTCCCCTTCCTGGGACAATGAATTCACGGTGTTCTTATTTCAATTTCCAGGAGTGTATATTGTGTTCGAACATTATGAATTACCTCGAAGGAAACGGTCTATTGACACACAGTCAACATATGTTTAGAAAACATCGTTCCTGTGAAACACAACTAGCTCTTTATTCACATGAAGTGCTGAGTGCAATTAACAAGGGATTTCTGATCGATTCTGTATTCCTGGATTTCCGGAAGGCTTTTGACACTGTACCACACAAGCGGCTAGTAGTGAAACTGCGTGCTTATGGAATATCGTCTCAGTTATGTGACTGGATTTACGATTTCCTGTCAGACAGCTCCAGTTCGTAGTAATTGACGGGAAGTCATCAAGTAAAACAGAAGTGATTTCAGGCGTTCCCCAAGGTAGTCTTATGAGCCCATTGCTGTTCCTTATCTATATAAACGATTTGGAAGACAATCTGAGCAGCCGTCTTCGGTTGTTTTCAGATGACGCTGTCGCTTATCGACTAATAAAGTCATCACAAGATCAAAACAAACTGAAAAACGACTTAGAAATAATATCTTGATGGTGCAAAATGTGGCAGTTGACCCTAAATAACGGAAAGTGTGAGGTCGTCCACATGAGTGCTAAAAGGAACTCGTTAAACTTCAGTTACACGATAAATCAGTCTAATCTAAAAGCCGTAAATTCAACTAAATACCACGGTATTACAATTACGAACAACTTAAATTGGAATGAACACATAGAAAATGTTGCGGGGAAGGCTAACCAAAGGCTGCATTTTATTGGCAGGGCACTTAGAAAATGTAACAGACCTACTAAGGAGACTGCCTACACTAATCTTGTCCGTCCTCTTTTAGAATACTGCTGCGCGGTGTGGGATCCTTACCACATAGGACTGACGGAGTACATCGAAGAAGTTCAAAGAAAGGCAGCACGTTTTGTATTATCTCGAAACATGGAAGAGTGTCACAGAAATGATGCTGGATTTGGGCTGGAAATCATTAAAAGACAGGCGTTTTTCGTTGCGACGGAATCTTCTCACCAAATTTCCAACACCAACTTTCTCCTCAGAATAAGAAAATATTTTGTTGACACCGACCTACGTAGGAAGAAACGATCACCACGATAAAATAAGGGAAGTCAGAGCTGGTACGGAAAGATATAGGTGTTCATTCTTTCCGTGCGCTATACGAGATTGGAATAATAGAGACTTGTGAAGGTGGTTCGATGAACCCTTTGCAGTCAACATAGGGTTAGAAAACATCTTTCCTGTGAAACACAACTAGCTCTTTATTCACATGAATGTGATTTGCAGAGGATCGATGTAGATGTAGATGTGAAGTGTAGTTTATGAAGTGAAGTAGCACGGAGACATATACTTTAAAATGTCTCCGTTATTATTAGAAGGTTTCTCGGAACCCCATGTTTTAGTACTGAAATACATAAAAGATTTTCATACGCTTAAAATGCGGTCTGAGACGCTAAATTAGCTTTGCTTCATTTCAGTTTCAAAATTTCAGTAACCCATAAAATTCCTTTCGTATGATTGATATACCCTATTACGGACGGAAAAAGAAGCAAACCAGAAGAAAAACGACCCTATCGGAGGGCAAAAAACGGCTAGTATGCTTCTATTTTAAAAGACTATGACTGAAAAGTCGGGTACTAGCTGCGTCATTCTACCTTCCTCAGCACCTTTACAATTTTTTCCAAAAATTTAGCAAGCCAACTTATTCACAGCTTTTTATGCTGGAAGAAGGTAGACAGTGATTGTGCTACAGAAAGATCCGGTGGCATTGTGAAAGAAAGGGAGCGACACAGTGGCAGTGAAACATGCTGGGAAAAGAATGAAGGAGGCAGTACCACTGGGAGAGGAATAAAGCGAAAGACAAAATGGAAGTGGGTGGGAGGCAATAGTAACGAGTAAAAAGACAGCTTATCAGTGGGAATGAATGAGTGAGTAAGAGAGGGAAAGGGGAAGACAGTGCCACTGAGAGGAGACGGTAGTAGTAAGACAGAACGAAGGAGACTGTGGCTGTGAGATGGGAGACAATGACAAAGATGCACAACGGAATAATGCCAATGGATTGGACGGAATGACTGAGTGAGAATGGGCAAGTGCTAGTGGATGGGTGTGAGCGACTCACAATGATGGACTATTGGATGTGATCTAGTTAGAGTTATGGGAGCTTGTGGGAATGAGACGTGAGTTACATATTAAAAAGAACTTGAATATCTTAGGATGTTAAAATTTTTGGTAAAATTTTAAAGGTGCTGATGAAGATAGAATGAGGCAGCTGACGCCACACTTTTCGGTGAGACACTTTTAAAACAGCAGCATATTAGCCTTTTTGTCTTCACATAGGAGAATTTTTCTATGGTAGGTATATTTAGTAAGCCGCTATCCTCTACCGTCTATTTAAGAGTGTTTATGCAAAATTATGGACACGATTTACGCCCTGAAATCTACCCGAGATACCAATGACGAACGCGAAATGACCTTTAGACAGACAGAGAGGAGGTGGCAAGCTCATGCAAATCGCATCGACAAAGGGAAAGTTACTCGGACGTAACAAAATAGAGTACGTACATGAAACTCTTGAGCCCGTATAACACAACCTCTCAAGTGTAATAAATCTATCTCATCGGTTCTGCTTGTACAAGGAGAAATGCCTGTGCCATCTGTTACCAATTTACCCAATAACCTATGAACATTAACCCGTGTGGCAAATGCTATGATCTGCAATCACTTTGTCTCAGCAGCAGTAAACCTCGGCGTAACGGTATCAACGGCAACTTACCTTCTAACGGGGAACGGATGTGTAAATTACACCAAAAATCAAGTGCAACACAAAATCAGGAAGCACGCCACCCCTGAATGTGCATAAGAATTCTAAAACGCAAACTATCAAACGTGGCAGAAACTGTTAATTCCAGGTAAACTGTATAAAGTAATTAATTCGAGAAGTGGAAATGCAGTAGGTTAACCGTATACTTGACAGTAGACTATTTGTACAGTTTCGAAGTTGCAACGCTGAATAAACATCGCGTCGGAATATCTTTCATTCCTTCCGAACAACATTTCATAATCAAAAAAGAAGTAAAATTGTAGAATCCTCGATAACTTCGTCATGAAGTTAGTCGTTTGAATTTACAGATACGTAGCACAGACATGGATTCAGGGCAACGTGTGTTTCGAATCGTTTCAAAAAGTGAACGAAGACGCCATATTCTGCTTGTGAAATACACTCTTAAAGAGAAACACGGAAACGGTACGACTTTACCTATCCTGTCCGTTATCACGGCCCGCAATCAAATTAAAGCTATGACAATTTTGCGTCTTGTCACTATTGTACCGATGTTGGCTGGTCGGCAACATTCATATTCACATTATACAAATGCCCGGCAACTTTTCACCAGGGAGTGTTGCTCCGAGTGACGAACAAGGAAGACGTGTGTTTGTCTAATATAGCGTTGTGGAATAGAAAAGCATTATGCCGCCTTGCATTTTTATTCGCTAAAGGCGGTCAAAGCACTTAGTCACTATCAGATAGACTCATACATTCTTGATTAGAAGCCGATGACCTTGGCGCAGTGGTAACATCGGTTCCCGTCGGATCAGCAAAGTTAAGTGCTGTCGGGCTCGGCTAACACTTGGATGGGTGACCGTCCGACCTTCCGAGCACTATTGACAGCCGGGATGCACTCAGTCCTTGTGAGGCCAAACTGAGGAGCTACTTGATTTAGAAGTAGCGGCTCCGGTCTCGTAAACTGACAACGGCCGGGGGAGCGGTGTGCCAACCAAATGACCCTCCGTATCTACAACCGTTGACACCCAAGGCGTGAGAACGACACGGTGGCCGGTCGGTACGTACGGCCTTCAAGGCCTACTCGGATGGTGGTTTTTCTTTTTCTTTCTGGTTTGAAAAGAGGTGACGTGTAATAAATTTCTATGATCAAACAAATGAGTTCCGCCGATAACGTTGCAGTTTTGCGACATGAGACTGGAGCCCTTTCCAAAACGGCTGTCTTTCAGTCTTTCACCCCGAACATTAAAATTTGTCCTTTTTGACTGAGGTACCGTCTGAAGCAATTACAATTGTTCTTATAAGTCTTCCTGAAGGCATAATGTGGTAGCTGAAATCGAAATAGAATGACACTGACCACCTACAAGTAGCGTCGGGAAGAGGTTGACGTGTTTCGTAACGCGCCTTTAACAATATAAAGAAATGGTGATTCTTAAGACTTTGCCTGTGACGTGTTGACATTTTGAAGTGTCGAATGTCAGCATCGTTCTTGCACGTTATTTCGACAACGTGACTCGTTACCTTCATCAAGTGTTACTTCAGACTGGTCGTCGAATGGAAGTGTGTAGGTATAAACACTGGAACCGTTCCATTCGACGAGCGGTCTCGGATTGTACCTGGTGAAGATGGTCAGTCACGCTCTTGAAATATCATGCAAGAACGATGCTGACACCCGGCAGAATATCCGACACCTTAAGAAGAGATTGACAAATTGACCCTTTCCTCACTCCAGCACTGGTAGGAACATGTAGCATTCTGAGTGTTATATCAATCCAACTGAATTCTTTTCGGTGAAGAAATGGTGTTCGGTTTGAATACCATCCTTAGAAGCAGACTGTACAGCTCATTTTCCATTCCCGCATATAATTCTTGCATTAAGAGCACGTCTTTCATCCTCTCGTTGACAATGAAATGCTCTCGTGCGTTAAACAATAACGGTTTCGGCAAACGATGACAGATAACAAGCCAAGTTTCGTAAGTAACGTTGTTGCAATAAACAACAAAATAATTGGGGCTTTCATTATTCGTTTCAACTACAATCAATATTTATCAGTAAAATTGTAAGTAGAACACAGTATACGAAAACAATACTGTTTGGAAAACGAAACTATGCGGAAATATCCGGTGAGCCACCGCCTCTCCCCAATGACGTCACAGCAGCTAACACTGACAAAGACTGTTTCGTGCAGGGAGCCAAAACACAGTTCTGTGAATTCTATCATCCACGTTCTACGTCTGTAACTACATTCGGCTCTGAAAACCACTGTGAAGAGTGTGGCAGAGGGTACTTCCCATTGCTCCAGTTATTAGTCCTTCTTCCACTTCCACTCACATGTGGAGCACGATAAGGATGACTCTTTAAATGCCTCTCCCTACAGGAGCTATATATAGGTTTCAGTAGAATATCATAAGATTCAACATATAAAGCCGAGTTCTGAAACTTAGTAAGCTCTGTCGGTACAGTCTGCCTCTATCTTCGAGCGACGACTAGTCCAGTATCTTCAGCATCTCTGTGACGCTCTCCGACTAGTCTCAAACCTCTGAACATTCGTGCTGCTCTTCTCTGTATGCGTCAATGTCTTCAGTGGTACTGATCCCACACACATGGGCAATATTCTGTGATGGGTCGCACAGGCGATCTGTAAGCAAACTCCTTTGTACACGGATTGCCTTATCTTAATATTCTACCAATAATCAGAATTCTGCCACCTGCTTTACCCAAAATTGTCCCTATGTAATCGTTTCATGTCATATCTCTACAAAGCATTACAAGAACTTTCAGCATTGCAGCGCGTTAGCAATCGTAAGTATCAAATAATTATGAATAATCCGCTTCGATTGCACAAAATACCTGGTGTTTACCTAGGTTTCAGCGTGGGTAACCACGCCTTCTTCAGAACAAATATAAATTAGCTTCCCTAAATAGGCATAGTCAAAGGCTAAAATCAACACCTACAGCGGCAAGAGCCCATGGAAATTTTTACAGATACACGGTTCATGTGTACCAAGTCAATAATGTTACTTATCTCAACCCTGTGTGTGTTGCCTCGCCCCAGCCAACGTACGATGGTCACAGGCTCTCCACCGAACTGAGGCACCGCAGGCTGCTCACATACGAGGCTATCGAAATCACAGCGCATGCGCTCGGCCTCGAAACGCTCTTCTTATGCATGGGAGCGGGATTAAAAAGTTAACACGGATCGGGACCTAACTGATTGCCAAAAGTTGTCACACAGATAGCAAATTGAGCAAATGATGAAAGCGATGATTCGGGAATTAAGACGTATTTAATAGCAACGCACGACAAACTTTGTGCACGGGTGGTAAATCAGCCACAAGCTAATATGGAGGCCCTAGAATTAGGCCGGCCAAGGTGTCCGAGCGGTTTCTAGGCGCTACAGTCTGGAACCGCGCTACCGCTACAGTCGCAGGTTCGAATCCTGCCTCGGGCATGGATGTGTGTGATGTCCTTAGGTTAGTTAGGTTTAAGTAGTTCTAAGTTCTAGGGGACTGATGACCTCAGAAGTTACGTCCCATTGTGCTCAGAGCCATTTGAACCTAGAATTAGGTACAAATTACAACTAAACTAAAAAGATAGCTATGCTAAGGACGTTATTGTTAACAGATAAAATCGCGCTAATAATATCTGCAGCAGAAATAACCACAGTCGCTACATCGCAAAATACTAACAAGGGAACCTCCCTATCGCACCCCCCTCAGATTTAGTTATAAGTTGGCACAGTGGATAGGCCTTCAAAAACTGAACACAGATCAATTGAGAAAACAGGAAGAAGTTGTGTGGAAGTGTGAAAAAATAAGCAAAATATACAAACTGAGTAGTCCATGGGAAGATAGGCAACATCAAGGACACTGGGACCGCAGGAGCGTCGTGGTCTCGTGGTAACGTGAGTAGCTGCGGAACGAAAGGTCCTTGGTTCAAATCTTCCATCGACTGAAAAGTTTAATTTCTTATTTTCAGTTTATGTGACAAACTCTTATGTTTTCATCACTTTTTTGGGAGTGATTATCACATCCACAAGAAAACCTAAATCGGGCGAGGTAGAAGAATCTTTTTACCCATTCACCAAGTGTACAAGTTCGGTGGGTCGACAACATATTCCTGTCATGTGACGCACATGCCGCCACCAGTGTCGTATAGAATATATCAGATGTGTTTTCCTGTGGAGGAATCGGTTGCCCTATGACCTTGCGATCAAATGTTGTCGGTTCCCATTGGAGAGGCACGTCCTTTCGTCTACTAATCGCACGGTTTTGCGATGCAGTCGCAAAACACACACACTAAACTTATTACAGTGAACAGAGACATCAATGAACGAACAAACAGATAATAACTATGCAAAAATAAAGAAAGTAAAATTTTCACTCGAGGGAAGACTTCAACCAAGGACCTCACGTTCTGCAGCTGCTCACGTTACCACGGAACCACGGCGCTCCTGAGCTCACACTGTCCATGATGTTGCCTATGTCACCCATGGACTACTCAGTTTGTATATTTTGCTTATTTTTTCACAGTTCCACACAACTTCTTCCTGTTTTCTCAATTGATCTGTGTTCAGTTTATCAAGGCCTATCCACTGTGCCAACTTATAACTAAATCTGAGGGGGGTGCGATGGGGAGGTTCCCTTGTAAGCAGCCGACCAGGCCGTAATCAGAAGACGTTAAAGATTGATAACATACCTTGGCTCCATGATCTTATAATTACATAAAAGCCAACGAAGGCACATAAAATACCTCTTAAAAGCGCGCAGCAATAAGAAAATACAAATGGTGTTCTTGGCTAACCAAACCCTCAATTCAATGGGAGGGACAACGTACCAAATTTGGGGAGGGGGGAGGGGGGGGGGTCGTTATCATCCGGGAACAATCAACATCGTGCGCGTGCATCAACCAACTTCCACGTCATGCAAATTAATTAAGTAAGGGACCGAAACCTTCAAAGAAATTTCTGTTTTTTAATTGGAGCTGATCGTTAAGGACATCGTCTTTGGCATACTGTAGGTGTTTAAAAATCTGCATTCCCTCTAAGATGTCCAATTTTGAACCCTTAACTTCAGCATGAAGCAACTCGATATTAGACGGAGGACTTGGCGTATGAGTCATTTGTATAAGGTGTTGTGCATAAGTGGAACCCCTCGTACCATCACCACTTGTAGTGGGGATGTGCTCTTTATATCTAGTCATCAGAGCTCGGCCTGTCTGATCTATGTAAAATTTCGGACAGTCATCGCAAGTAATTTTATACACTCCAGACTGAGACAGTTTATCATCTAAGATCTGCAACTAGTGGATTAAATTCTTGTGCAGATTATTGCTGGTGGAAAAGGCTACTCTAAAGTTATAGGCTCTAAGTAAACGCCCTAATTTGTAACTAACATTACGTACACAAGATGTAGATACTGTTGCATTTGGTTTGTCATTTACTAAATCTCCTAATGTGGAAGCCGTACCATTATTTTTGTTTATTTTCTTATTGTACAAACGTCTTACCTGTTGTGAACTATAACCATTATTTCTAGCGATAGCTTCCAGTGTGACCAATTCGGTTTCTAGCGCCTCCGGTGACAGGAGGATAGATGTAGCTCGATGTATAAAGCATTATACCCAGTTACTTGTAGTAATTGATGAATTGCTACCATGACTCTTTGATATTTTACATACAGCATACAACGTTATCTTGTTCTGTGGAATGCATAATTTTACATTTTTGAACATTTAAAGCGAGTTTCCGATCTTTGCAATCTTATCGATATCCAGCTTAATATCTGTACACCTTTCTCCAGGCAGTACTTCTGTACTGACAACATCATCTATGAAAAGTCTGAGTTTACTAGTGATACTGTCTGGAAAGTCATTGGCACACAACATGAACAGTAAGGGTCCTTTACTCTCCCCCAACGCACATCTGAAGTAACCTCTACATCCGTTCATGACTCTTCATCCAAGATAACATGCATCCACCCTACCATAAATCCTCAACAAGTCAAAAATTTTGCCTAATACCTCATAATAGCGTACTTTTGTTAATAAGCACAGATGTAGTATTGAGCTAAAAGATTTTAGAAAATCAAGAAAGTTTCCTGTGTTAGGTAACCTATTTTTCTAATTTAATGTGAAGAGCCAACAGTATAGCCAATTCTTTAATGTTACTTGAAAATTGCTGACAATATTCACTACAGACAATGACTGCACAACTAGTTTTCTTCTCCTTACCTCTAAATATGTTGAGGGAGATCTGTTATTTCAGCAGCCTTGGGGTTCTTCCTTTAGCTGGCTTTCAACTGGAAAGTAACTAGGACCTAGGTATCATAAAACTGTTCCATATAACTCGATTGGAGATATACGATTTGAAGGCCACGTGAAAACCGTGAGATTCAGACCGCTGGACAAGCCATTGGACGCTCCCGTGGCGTACAGGAATGTCCACTTAAATCTGGGTAATGGGTTTGGTGATTGGTTCCGAGCAGTTGTTTTGGTAGGAAGCTCGATTTTCCCAGTCTGTCTACATGTAATTCCTTTGGTTCACGTGGATAGAAATCTGACAATTAGTGGGAGACATTTTCTGCCTTCTTTTCAGTCCACAGATTTACTGCTTGACCATGAGAAAATACGCTTGAGCAAGAAATTGCTAAACATGTTTACAAAAGCATTATTGCTAGGAATCTGCAAGGTCTACTACAATTAAACGGTGAGATTACAACGCTGGAAAAACCAGCTGTGTTTCATAGAGTCGAGTCAGAACAACCTTGGAGAGACATTGAAGAGAACACTCGCTGCAGGAACACCTATGAGTATCCTTTCTCCCACTTGTAGCAGAGAATTGCTAAGAGGGATGTCTATGACATAGATCGAGGTACACAAATCGAGTTAGACCAAATTTCCAGCTGCTACTGGCCCCTCAGATACACGTACACCGGTTAAGATTGGTAAGCATGCACCACTGACGAAGTCACCTAGGCGAGGAGGATGCGAAGCTATTTAAATTTCATCTGGGTTCCATTACACAGATTTAACTTTCGCAGCCAGCTAGTCGCACGCATTTTACTCTTTGGTCGCAGTACTGGTGTTCCATCTTGCTATACCGGGGACGTTTCTTCAAATCGTTAACCATTTCCACTGTCGTTGGCCATATCCATGACGTAATTTAATATTATGTTTTCCTGTGTCCTCTCACCTGTGGCAAGAGTACAGTTTCTATTTGCCTTCTCTTGTCCACTTACTAAATGTTCATATACTTGATTCAGTGGGGTAACCTGTTATTTGATATTTTACGGCAATAAGCCAATTTTTATATTGACTGATAGTTTAATTTCCTAGTTTGATGAATCACTCAGTTAATATATCTGTGTGAATTATGGTACCTACTGGGTGACAATTACTGAACTTCGTGGGAAGAACGTAAATAAGTTACAAACTACGGCGTACACACACTTTATTCAACATGTAAACGTCACTACAGATATTCGGATTTTGGTTATGACATGTTCGATATGCCTGGAATCATTGGCGTTGATGTGGCGCTGAAGAATAGCTAAATTCTGCATGACCCGCTAAATTGTCGGAACATCGATACTCTCGCTGATTTCCCGAATGGCTGTTTTCAGATCAGCATTGGTTTTAGGGTTATTGGCGTACACCTTGTCTTCAATGTAGCTCTACAATAAGGATTCATATGTTTTGAGATTCGGAGAATATGGTGGCCAATAGAGGCCCACGCCAGTGGCCTCTGGGTACCACAGAGCCAAAGTGCAGTTTCCAAAGTGCTCCTCCAGGACATCAAACACTCTACTGCTTCGACGGGGTCGAGCTCCGTCTTGCATGAACCACATATTGCCGAAATCAGGGCCACTTTGGATAATGGGGATAAAATCATCTTCCAACACCTTCACATACTGTTCGGTACTCACCGTATTGTCAAGGAACATCGCATCGATTACTCCGCGACTGGTCATTGCACTCCACATAGTGACCCGTTGAGGGTGAGCAGACTTATCGATCGCGAAATATGGATTCTCAATCACCCAAATATGCCAATTTTGCTTATTGACGAACACATCCGAATGAAATTTGGTTTCGTCGCTAAACCAAACCATATTCACATCAAAGTCCTGTTCGTCAGTTACGTGGACAATAGTGTTGGCGATACACAACCACCGTTTCATGGCTCCGGGACTTAATGGCTGATGCGTTTGAATTTTATATGGTAAGAGATGCAGGCCTTCAACAAAAATTTGTCGCAATGTCTCCCAGTTGATTCCCACCCGTGGCGCAACTCATCTGATAGATTGCCTGGGACTTGTTTGAAACACAGAGTGGTCTTCTCGATGTTTTCAGGCGTTTTCGCCCTTTTCGAACGACCGACATTGTCAACACTATCACGAACACTGCCCCTTCTCACAAATTTGCGAATCAAATTCTTGATTGTTAGTACACTTGAACCCGTTGTCTTCAGCTTGTAGTCGGTAGTTCAAAGGAAGTAACTACAGTTGGGCTGTTACTGCTCGCACAGTACGCCTTCACAAGCGCTATACGCTCAGGCACGCTGTACTGTGACATTTTCTCATGCAAATGGCCGACAACAACAAGGCACGTGCGTATGCTCACACTAGTTACTATCATGCGCTGCGGCCAACTGTTTATTTTGAACGTCCTAACGCAAACTGTTCGGGAGTTATTATTTCATATAATTCGATAATTTTCAATTTGTATATTTCCGTGCTTAGCTGGGCCACCTCTAGTTAATTTCATCTAATAAGATGTTATCTCTAGGGTGAGACTGTTTACCTTAACTTTGCAGGGGCTTACGGGGAGCTCCCTTTCTTGCAGGTCACCGGGGATCAGATCTGTAGCATCTTGGGGTATGATTAACAGCTCATGCCTTGACGCTTAGCTTTCTGTATGTCATACGAGAAAAGTGCGAGCTGCATTTCAAATGATTAATGGTTATGGGATTCATGCTTGTTGACATGGACGACATTCGTTTGGAAATAGCTCATTACGTTTGAGCTCAGAACATATTCTAAGATTCCACAAAAAATCTGTGTCAAAGACATTGGGCGGAAGATCTGTGAGTCACTTCTGCTACCATTCTATTAGACAGGCGTGGTCTGTGCTTCCTTCCAAGTCATTGATCTGAGTGACACAAAGGCACAGCCCACCTCACCCATCCCTCGCTGTTGCTATGAGGGACATACACTGGGCTGCAGCAGGTAATCCCTCAACTGCCGCTGGCCTCTTCGCGTCCCGTGTCCATCAGGTGCGACGCGTCCCACGCACGACGTAAATCAGGCGGCCGGTCTCCCCCGCGCTGCGCTGTGCTGCGCCGTGCCTCCCAGATTCATCAGCGGCCTCGCGGCGCCGCAGTAACTCTCCACGTCGGGGCCGCTGGCGCTAGACGCTAACTCGATTTACTCTGCCCGGCTCCGCTCCCTGACAACGCGCTAAACAAAACATTCGGGCCGGCCGCGTCCGCTCGGCCACCGCAGGCTTCGAGTCTTGTCCACCAGCCAGCCGGGCAGTCGGGCGGCCCACTTTTCAGCGCCAATAAACGCATTGGTCGCGACGCGGCTGTTAATCAGACGCACGCTCTCTGCGAGTATCCTGCACCGTAATCCGTGTCCCACCCTTTGACCGCCGACTGCCAGCGGCCGTTTGTCTCACGCAAACGGCTCTACGTCTGCTTTATTGTGTCGTCCATGGACAAGCAGTCTTACTTCTAGTGCCATAATTTCCAGATAACACGTTTGTTCTGGTTTTCCAACGGTGCATCTTATGTTATATACACCGTGAAAATAATTGAAATACATGAAAAACAAACAAAAACGTAAATTAGTTACAAAATACGGCGGGCACACATTTTATTCAGTATTTAAACGTCACCGAAAGTAGTTGGATTTAGCTTACGACATGTCTGATATGTCTGCGACCCGCCAGGGTAGACAAGCGCGCTAACGCGCTCCTTCCTGGACTCGGGTAGGCGCGCCGGCCCTGGATCGAATCCGCCCGGCGGATTAACGACGAGGGTCGATGTGCTGGCCAGCCTGAATGTGGTTTTTAGGCGGTTTTCCACATCCCGCTAGGTGAATACCGGGCTGGTCCCCATGTTCCGCCTCAGTTACACAGCTCGCAGATATGTGAACACATTCGCACTATTCCATGGGCTACACTCGAAGCAGACAGTTGGGGTACACTAATTCCGTCCCAGGGGGTATGAGGTGGCGGCAGGAAGGACATCCGGCCACCCCCTACCCATTAACATGCTAAATCCGATTAACGATGGCTGACCCTGCGTAACTGCGGGACAAGGCTCAAGCGATAGAATAGAATGTTTGATATGTCTGCCGTTATTGGCAATGATGTGGCGCAGACGAATAACGAAATTCTGTATGACTCGCTAGTTGTCGAAACATCGATGACCTCCTGAATGACTGTTTTCCACTCAGCATTGTTTTTGGGCTTATTGCTGTACACCTTGTCTTTAATGTAGCCCCACAAAAAATGCGGCGCATGTGTTCAGATCCGGAGAATACGGCGGCCAGACGAAGCCCATGCCAGTGATATTTGGGTATCCCAGAGCCACAATGCGGTCCCCAAAGTGCTCCTCCAGGACATCAAACACTCTTCTGCTTCGATGGGGTCGAGCTCCGTCTTATATGAACCACACCTTGTGGAAATCAGGGCCACTCTGGATAAAGGGGGTGAAATCATTTTTCAAAACTTTCACGTACTGTTCGGTAGTCACCGTCCCATCGAGGTATATCTCACCAATTATTCCGTGACTGGGCATTGCATGCCACAGTCACCCATTGATGAGATGAAGAGGCTTCTCGATCGCGAAATCGGGATTCTCTGTCCCTCAATTGCGTCAGGTTTGCTTATTGACAAACCCATCCAAACGAAAGTGGACTTCGTCGCTAAACCGAACCATGTATGCGCGTACTAAATCTCGTCACGCCCAGCGTCAGCCATGCAGTTTGAACGTCCTAACGCAAACCGCTCAGAAGTTACGATGATTTTATTTCATATAGTTCAAAAATGTCACCGTGTACGTATGGCGACGGGTTTCATTCAAAGCTTCATTCCGTCCAAAAGTATCGGTTACTAGATACGTTCAGAAGTAGCTGCATCTGTTGACTGCCGGCCTTTCTACAGTGCTTGTCGGAAGGAATAGAGTGTATATATTTTAAAATTATTTCTTTATTTGGCTACGGCAAATTATGTGATATAATGATAAAAACAGGAGAATTCTCTGATTTCATCGCAAAATGCGTACATGAAACAAAATTATCTAAGGATAAGCGAACAGGTGTATTGGATGTTTCGTCGGAAAAAGTCATTGGGCTGACTGGCATCTTATTTCTAGGGATAATAGATCACGTCATAGCGAACAACTTTTTGTAGAGCCAAAATGTTTGTAGTATTTGCCGGCCCTGGCGAAACGTCATTTTACTGAACTTGCGGAGTCTGCTAACCAAACGTGTTGCATACTGCTAGCTACCGTAGTAAAGTGACAGAGTGATTTTCAACAAGGTACTTTAAGAAAAAGTATCTCTAAGTGCAGAAAGTACGAGGGTTGTCCAGAACGTAAGTTCCGATCGGTCGCGAAATGGAAACCACAGTGAAAACCAGAAACGTTTTATTTGCAACAGTTAGATACACGTTCGACCTACTTCTCTACATTGTCGCCGCACCAACTTCGAGTGTTGTCGTAGTGTTTTATCAACTTTCCAATATCCTCGTCATAGAAAGCAGCCGCCTGTGCTTTCGGCCAGTTATCTGCACTGGTCTGCAGCTCAGTGTCTGTGGAAAATTTTTGTCTTCATAGCCAGCGGTTCATGTGAGCAGAGATGAGACACAGGGAGAGCCAATTACGGACTGTATTGTGGGTGATCATACACTTCTCATGAGAAACGCTGCAGGAGCGTCTTCATTGCCCCAGCAGTGTGCGGCCAAGAAATGGCATGA
This sequence comes from Schistocerca piceifrons, assembly GCF_021461385.2. Lineage (NCBI taxonomy): Eukaryota > Metazoa > Arthropoda > Insecta > Orthoptera > Acrididae > Schistocerca > Schistocerca piceifrons. Next base: position 105,114,801 of record NC_060141.1, on the reverse strand, counting down.
AAAAGAACTGCTCGACAGTTGTGTTATGTGGGCTCATGACACAGGCGAAATCTCTAACGAGGCCCTTATACTTGGCGGGAGACGTGATTCCCTAGGCATCTTTACGTGCTCACTGTTCACTCAAAACAAAAAAGAGCGACACGATACGATTGACGGGCATACTAGAGACACTGCCCAATACATCTGTGCAAAGCTTTACCGGATTTTCCCACTTGTTTCCATTTCGCGACCGATCGGAACTTACTTTCTGGACAACCCTCGTATTTTAGAAGCGTATCAGGAGATTTAATTTGATCTTCCCTGTACCCTTCATTCGGAGCAGACGACTGGATTATAGGCAGCACGCAAGGCATATTCTCGCCGCAACATGCCTACTCCCTGCCGCTTCTCAGGGCCGTAACCAGTACAAAAGGATGCCTATTGCAACCAGGAACTGTCAGCAAATGTCTTGTCTTTAAAGGAAGTTGTTCGTCATAACGTGATTTATCTCCCTTAGACATTTGATGGAAAGACGATCATGTCCAGATATCACCCATATACAATATCCACCTGTAGAAAGATCCCAACCACACCACACTGCCGGCCCAAGTGGCCGTGCGGTTAAAGGCGCTGCAGTCTGGAACCGCAAGACCGCTACGATCGCAGGTTCGAATCCTGCCTCGGGCATGGATGTGTGTGATGTCCTTAGGTTAGTTAGATTTAACTAGTTCTTAGTTCTAGGGGACTAATGACCTCAGAAGTTGAGTCCCATAGTGCTCAGAGCCATTTGAACCACACCACACTCTTAGGTGCGTGCGTCAAAGGGCAAGGAACCCAAAGGCATTCACGCAGCAGCTGTTACACAACTGTCGTGGCTCCCTACATGCGATCTATCTGCTAGGGGTGACAGTTGTGGATTCAAACATGTATTGTCAAATCGGATATAAGAAGACCTGTGAATATGAAGGGGCGGAGGTAACAAATGGACTAGCCCCGACGATGCAGGACGTTAATTTGAAATGGATACCACTCAGTTTTCCAAGCGAGGCAACGTTTGCGACAGTTAACCTTTCTGAATGTATGCTTATTTTTTCCTTCTGTGTGAATTGTGGAAGGGATCGCAGACCCAACACAATGTCAGTATAAAGTGTAAAGCAGCCCATTCATAGCCGGACCGGTCCGCCGACCGACCCGTTGAGAGGGTTGGCGCCGACCGACTCGCCTGTGTGTGAGCGATGGGCTCGCGCTGGTGTCCGGAGCTGGGGTGCGTCGCCTCCACCGGCGAGCCGCCACCTGCTTCCCCGACCTCCACCTGCTGAGCCGGGTCCACAGCTCAGGCCGGCCGCTTCCTCCCAGCCCACATTCCGTCAGTACGGTGTCCGACTCCGTGTTATTTACTACTTCTTTCGTAGTCACTGCTTTTCGCTGCTTTTATGATAATGTCGTTCGAAGAAAACAAAGACTTTTGGGCGTGTTTCATTAATATGTACAGAGAATAGCCATCTTTGTGGGAGATAAAATCGAAGGACTACTCCAATAGGAATATGAGGAACAAAGCCTAAGAAGTTCTTATAGCTAAGTGCAAAGAGATGAATTGTGCATCGGTCATGGCGTTTGTTATTAAAAAAAATTAGTTCTCTACGAGCGTCTTTCCGGCGACAGTTTAGAAAAATAGAGGACGCTAAATCAGCAACTGGAAGCGCTGCTGAAAACGTGCCAGAACCGACGCTTTGGTACTACGGTCTGCTGCAGTTCACCCTGGATCGAGAAGAGGTGCGATGTGGGATATCTTCACTAACACAGGGGAGGACTCTGGAGGATGAACAGACTGAAGAAGTAAATGATGAGTCAGATATTGATGTTGTAAGTATATAAACGCTTTTATTTATTAAGTATACAAAGTATAAATAAATATTTATCTGGACATAAACTCGAAATGATCAATGCTTCTTGAAATTCTAATTCATTCACACGTCACTGAAATATTGCTTGTATTTTCCTCGCACTCCCTCTGCAGTAACTGTGCTGGTTTGTCGTGTCGTATCGAGTCTTAACATTTGTTGACTACCTGACTGCAAGTTGTTATCAGTAAGGTGTACAATATGTGAGTTATTGCAATCAGCGGCAGTATGAATGTAATTAGGGGCTTTTCTTCCTTAAAAAGTTGTGCAAAACTGTACATGCAAGAACGATTCCATCAACAGTTTTTACGTCAACCGCTATTGGCGTTAATAACACTCTAATCTGTTTGACATTATTCCAAAAAGCGTTCTCAACTACTCGCCGAGCTCTGCTAAGCCTGTAATTGAAGATCTTTTTCTCCCTTGTTAAGTTCCTTTGAGGATACGGTTTCATTAAATTCGCCATGAAAGGGAAAGCTTCATCACCTACGAACACAAATAGTACTGTAGAACCCACTCCTTCCAGATAAACGGGATCTGGTAAATTTAGAGTTCCAGATACTAGTGAAGTGTAGAAGTGTGTAAGCTTTAGAATACCACCATCTGTCACTCGACCTTTCGTACCGGTGTGAACATATATAAAAACATAGTTTGCATTTACAACAGCGAAAAGGACAACACTGAAAGTACCTTTGTAATTATAGTAATAGGAGCCACTACCCGCAGGTTTTTTAATAATATGCTTGCTACGAGTCGCTCCTCCGCAGGATGATAGCTTTTATATGCGTTTCTTTCTTCTCAATTTTAGGCCGTATGAGATCCAGTAATTCACAAAAAGTATTGTCATCCATACGTAAGAAGTTTTTATAGTCTGTAGGCTCTTGAACTTGGAGGGTACGTAACATATTTATGTGAGAAAACTTGTTTATCGCTGAAAGTATGGTTGAGAGATAAATACGTTTCTTTTTCTTGCCTTCATCTACACATAACATCACTGCTGCAGTCGCAGCAAGTTTTCCTTTTCGTTTTGGCATGGTGAGCGCTGCCACAAGACTGTGCGCTCGCAGCTAGAGGCCGCCCAGCGGTCGGGGGTGGCCACACACAGCCCGACTTGTCGGGGCTACCATTAGCGAGCGGTTTGGCGGACCGGTCGGGCTGTGAATGGGCAGCTTTAAGGAGACAGCAGTTGAAGGTGACAAATGGACGCATCCACAGGACACAGTTGTTAACTGACTGCCTGTGATTCGTTCGATGAGGGATTGCCAGTGGTAACAGCTTACCATGACAGTTGTGTTGTGGGAAGTACAGAATATTTAATAGGGGTGTTGAACAATAATTTGATTGTCCAGAAGAAGGACAATGGCCGATCAGATGTGGTTATTCCCAAGGATAGAGCTCTGTAGAACACGTAGAGATCATCATGGCAGGTACTTTTCGTCGACTTTCTAGCGAGAGTCGAGGGAAGACACCGCCAGAGTAAGAACATTGGTGATGGCCTTGATGACACATGCCTGCTGATAATCACTGCCGCTAATGGGTACCTAGCCTCGGCCGCTGCCGAAAGACCTGCATTCTGTCTCGCCGACTCCACACCACTGCCGGAAGAGATGGCCAGTCACCCGCAGCATGTCTTCAGCTCGCCACCAACAACCTGATCGTCGTCAGGTAAATGACTTGCACTATGGCACTTCAAAGTCCGCCTGCCAGTTTCATTTGTCTCTTACTAGCGAACGTATAAAAACCCCAGTGTGTCGTTGTTAAGTAAGAAGAAATTATTGCTTTGGTCAGTTTGTAAATTTGTTTCTGTTTGTAAATTGTGTTCTTATAGCAACAGTCCAATAGACCTATGTTCCTAAAAATAAACGTTCGCGATTACCATCCTTATATTCCTGTAACTGACAATCCTGCCATTCAGTAGGTAAATTAGTAAATGCAAAAAGTCAATCACTACGACATTACAAGCAAACAATGTCACTATGTACGGAAATGAGTGTTCTCCCACGAAACAGAAGATGTCATCGAGATGAAATAACATGCAGGACAGAATTAAAATTTATGTAAGTCAGTAATTGGGCCAAATTCCATCTATAGCCAAGGGTTTGGACCGTGGTATGCTATTCACCTACGAAATTAACTGATTCATTGTTGGTGTTGTTCTATCTGTTGTGCTGAACTGAATGAATTACTTTTTCTGAAATTAAAAAAAAAGGGTCGTTAAGCAGATAAGTACCTATCGCATCTTTGAAAGACATTTGAATATTTTTTGTTGTTGTTTCTCCAACATGGGAAACTGTATTACCTACCAAAAGCATCAATTCTACTTGATTTAAGTTGAGTGGCAAATAATTATTACATAAAATCTACAGTAGTGGATCCAGAAATGAATCCTTTCGGACTCAATTTGTAATTTCATCCCGTCTAGATTAACAAGTACAATTTTCCCGTATCATTTTTTAAAATTAAATTCAGACAAATCGTTTTTATCTCTAAATAAATAATACTCCAGCTTTCCTAATACAAAATGAACTAAACAATGCACTACATTGGACAGATTGTACATGAAGATGTTTCACAGTGTAATGCTTTGCAAGATTTGCTGATTAATTGTATAATTTATATTTAGAACTGAAAAGTGTGAAATCAAAACTCTGATGTGACAGTTAAATTGCATCCAAATATGTATGAAAGCGTTCCTGAGAGGGTTTCTGTCTTATCTACTTCACAAGCTAATGTCAGTGAGGCAACTGAGTGATTCTTACTTGCGTTTACGCTGATACCTTTCTGATAAAGAATTTTAATTATGGTATACTTTAATCCGTCAGGTGAAGTCCATGTGTCTGTGATGCACTACATACTTCACGAAGGGATGCCATATTGAATGGTAAATTGTCTTTGGAATTTTGTTTAAAATTTCATCAATATAAGTTTAATTAGTTTTTTGGGGCGAGATCTTTTCTTTATTTTCTCGTTTCATCTGCAGTTATCCACAGTGAAGAACTGAAAAAAGGGGGAAATAGATTTCAGCGTATTTCATGCGAGTTAATCGCTAGGGTACTGGGAAAATGCGATAAATCTACAAAGGGAATTGCTTACAAATAATTAGCGCGACACATCCTAGAATATTGCTCAAACGTACGTGTCTGATGCCACGCCCATCTAACAGTAGGATTCAAATGGCTCAAATGGCTCTGAGCACTATGGGACTTAACATCTGTGGTCATCAGTCCCCTAGAACTTAGAACTACTTAAACCTAACTAACCTAAGGACATCACACACATCCATGCCCGAGGCAGGATTCGAACCTGCGACCATAGTAGTCGCGCGGTTCCGGACTGAGTGCCGGAACCGCAAGACCATCGCGGCCAGCAACAGTAGGTTTAGAAGTTATACAAAAAGGGCTCCAGGAATGACAATATGTCTGTTTGACCTACGGGAGAGGGTTATAAAATTGCTGACAAGCATGAACTAGCAATCACTTGAAGACTGAAGCAAATCACTCTACCAAAGCATGCTTACCGCTTTTCAAAAACTGGTATACTGTATGTGAACATTCTGGGAACATAGCACTGCACACTATGTATCACTCACGTAAAGCCGATGAAGACAAGACTTGTGACCGAGCACATAGAAGCATTTCAGCGGTTATTCGTCCCTTGCTGCATACGCCAATGGAACGGGAAGAGTCCCTCGTAGATGGTAGCAGAATGTGAAGTACTATACACCACCACCGTTAAGTGGTGATGATACCACGCACTTCACAATAATTTTGAGAATATGGACATAACCGTAAATGTAAATGAACAACTTGACCCTGTATTTGTTGCAACTTTTTGGTAATTATTATCAAAAAAAGTTGCTTCTTATGAATTACAGTCACATAATAATCTTTCAGATTAATTGTATTATTGTAATGTTGCTGTCTGTTCTCCTTACGTCGGGGTTCCTGAGACAACCCTGACATGGTTGGGAGCAAGACACAGGGGCTGCTCGAGTGGACGGCTGAGCAACAAATTGAGGATAGAATATAAAATTTTATTTATTACGCAAGAAAATTCATGCAAGGTACTGGTAAAAGGATATTGACATATAACTTGTTCAATTTAAATGTACATCAGCTGATTTAACATGAATCATCAACAAGTTATCTAACATCAAACGATCTGCAAATATGAGATTTAAACCTTTTCCAAAACTTTAATGCTTGTAAAATGTTATTACGAAACACAGAAAATTATCAAACTGGTCACTGTGTTTAAGCCTTACATAACCTAATGGGCACAATGGCTTACAGGAAATAATATCACAGACGTGTAGCAATATCTGCCCACTACAGCACTGTCTTACGTGACCTTGTGTGCCACAATGATTCACAGAACCAACTCATATAGTTAAATGGTAAATATTACCCACAATGCGGCTTGCGTTATAATCTTACGTAGCACACAGATTTACCAAGAGAATGCAATTAATGCGAAGTACAGTCTGGTCCAGAGTAACAAGTGCCCTACCACTGACTAAACTACTCAGAATCAGTAATGAACTGTTTTACAAGGCAAGCACATTCAGCTCAGACAAGTTAACAAGACAGTGCCTCCATTTGTGTGGGCCAGACACCCCGTTGCAACAGGAGCCGTTAACAAGAGTACCCGCAGAATTCTTTCTAAAACCACACCGTGAAATGACGTCAAAGGGGTTTCCAAAACAGTATAAGACTCAACAATAATGAGTAAGACAAAAGGGCAAAAAAACAAACACACATGCCACTTACAATTAGCCTTGAATTATTCCTAGCTGTGTTTAAGATTGAAATAATTTTAATCCAACTGGTAAACAGTGGTGTCACAGTAGACTTAAAATTCACTTCACTAGCGTGACAATTTGGGCGTCCCTTAACTGACATAAGTTCAGTAACGAACTGAAACGCAATTTAAAGACATCCAAGTAAGGGTATTGTCAAACACTTCGTCAACAATTTATGCAAACACGCCCACACAGTTCATACGTAAATCAACCAGGGCACAAGTCAGTATTTCGACATGCGACGTGGGAACACTCACAGCTCAGTAGCGCAAGCCAAAATACGACAGAAAGAAGTCTCGCTGTAACTCCACCAGATGAAGATGCACCAAACTAACAGCTCCCCTTCAACAATATTAATCGAAATGCCGCTAATAAGGTAATGGCCAGAATAACACCAGCCCGTAGCCACAGCGTGAGGAAGGTTGAACTCGTAAACAGAACGAACGACAGCGAGTCACTGCAGCACCCCTAGTTCCGCTGCTCGGCCGGCCCCAATGCTACTGCCACACACACACCACTTGCCGAAGCGACTTCCCGATCTAACGGCGTCGCTCCGCCCAGGCCCGCTCGTCTCTCTCTGCCCTAGACTCCCTTTCAGCTTCCCGCACGGAATACCAGAGGGCGCACCAACCCACGCACCGCAAGGCGAATCGAAAGAGATCGCACACACTACACCCGAACAATCAAATCGCAGGAGCACACGTCACAAACCCTAATTTCTTGAGTCTTGCGGTTTGCAATGCGTATGTTTACCCGTGGTCTAGGAGTAGCGTCTTGGATTCATAATCAAATCGTCTTCGGTCCTGGGTTCGATCCCCGCCACTGTCTAAACTTTGATAAATAATCAGCATTGGCGGCCGAAGACTTCCGGCATGAGAAGTCAGCCTCATTCTGCCAACGGCCTTGTCAAAGAGGGCGGAGGAGCGGATACAGGTTCAGGGCACTCTCTTGTCCTAGGGGTGGGAAATTGCCCCTAAAGGCGGAAGAATCAGCAACGATCAACGACATGAGGATGCTGAAGACAATGAAAACCACTGCATTAAAGACACGTAACGTGTATCCACAGGACATGTGGCCTGTAATTGAAGAAAGTGTCATGATGATCTCTCCATTGGCAAAAGATTCCGGAATAGTCCCACATTCGGATCTCCGGGAGGGGACTGCCAAGGGGGAGGTTACCATGAGAAAAAGACTGAATAATCAACGAAAGGATAACGTTCTACGAGTCGGGGTGTGGAATGTCAGAAGCTTGAACGTGGTAGGGAAACTAGAAAATCTGAAAAGGGAAATGCAAAGGCTCAATCTAGATATAGTAGGGGTCAGTGAAGTGAAGTGGAAGGAAGACAAGGATTTCTGGTCAGATGAGTATCGGGTAATATCAACAGCAGCAGAAAATTGTATAACAGGTGTAGGATTCGTTATGAATAGGAAGGTAGGGCAGAGGGTGTGTTACTGCCAACAGTTCAGTGACCGGGTTGTTCTAATCAGAATCGACAGCAGACCAACACCGACAACGATATTTCAGGTATACATGCAGACGTCGCAAGCTGAAGATGAACAGATAGAGAAAGTGTATGAGGATATTGAAAGGGTATTGCAGTATGTAAAGGGGAACGAAAATCTAATAGTCATGGGCAACAGGAATGCAGTTGTAGGGGAAGGAGTAGAAGAAAAGGTTACAGGAGAATATGGGCTTGGGACAAGGAATGAGAGAGGAGAAAGACTAATTGAGTTCTGTAACAAGTTTCAGCTAGTAATAGCGAATACCCTGTTCAAGAATCACAAGAGGAGAAGGTATACATGGGAATCGCCGGGAGGTACGGGAAGATTTCAATTAGATTACATCATGGTCAGGCAGAGATTACGAAATCAGATACGGGATTGTAAGGCGTACCCAGGAGCAGATATAGACTCAGTTCACAATATAGTAGTGATGAAGAGTAGGCTGAAGTTCAAGACATTAGTCAGCAAGAATCAATACGCAAAGAAGTGGGATACAGAAGTACTAAGGAATGACGAGATACGTTTTAAGTTCTCTAACGCTATAGATACAGCAATAAGGAATAGCGCAGTAGGCAGTACAGTTGAAGAGGAATGGACATCTCTAAAAAGGGCCATCACAGAAGTTGGGAAGGAAAACATAGGTACGAAGAAGGTAGCTGCGAAGAAACCATGGGTAACAGAAGAAATACTTCAGTTGATTGATGAAAGGAGGAAGTACAAACACGTTCCGGGAAAATCAGGAATACAGAAATACAAGTCGCTGAGGAATGAAATCAATAGGAAGTGCAGGGAAGCTAAGACGAAATGGCTGCAGGAAAAATGTGAAGACATCGAAAAAGATATGATTGTCAGAAGGACACACTCAGCATACAGGAAAGTCAAAACAACCTTTGGTGACATTAAAAGCAACGGTGATAACATTAAGAGTGCAACGGGAATTCCACTGTTAAATGCAGACGAGAGAGCAGATAGGTGGAAAGATTACATTGAAAGCCTCTATGAGGGTGAAGATTTGTTTGATGTGATAGAAGAAGAAACAGGAGTCGATTTAGAAGAGATAGGGGATCCAGTACTAGAATCGGAATTTAAAAGAGCTTCGGAGTACTTACGGTCAAATAAGGCAGAAGGGATAGATAACATTCCATCAGAATTTCTAAAATCATTGGGGGAAGTGGCAACGAAACGACTATTCACGTTGGTGTGTAGAATATATGAGTCTGGGGATATACCATCTGACTTTCGGAAAAACATCATCCACACAACTCCGAAGAAGGCAAGAGCTGACAAGTGCGAGAATTATCGCACAATCAGCTTAACAGCTCATGCATCGAAGCTGCTTACAAGAATAATATACAGAAGAATGGAAAAGAAAATTGAGAATGCCCCAGGTGACGATCAGTTTGGCTTTAGGAAAAGTAAAGGGACGAGAGAGGCAATTCTGACGTTACGGCTAATAATGGAAGCAAGGCTAAAGAAAAATCAAGACACTTTCATAGGATTTGTCGACCTGGAAAAAGCGTTCGACAATATAAAATGGTGCAAGCTGTTAGAGATTCTGAAAAAAGTAGGGGTAAGCTATAGGGAGAGACGGGTCACATACAATATGTACAACAACCAAGAGCGAATAATAAGAGTGGACGAATAAGAACGAAGTGCTCGTATTAAGAAGGGTGTAAGACAAGGCTGCAGCCTTTCGCCCCTACTCTTCAATCTGTACATCGAGGAAGCAATGAGGGAAATAAAAGAAAGGTTCAGGAGTAGAATTAAAATACAAGGTGAAAGGATATCAATGATACGATTCGTTGATGACATTGCTATCCTGAGTGAAAGTGAAGAAGAATTAAATGATCTGCTGAACGGAATGAATAGTCTAATGAGTACACAATATGGTTTGAGAGTAAATCGGAAAAAGACGAAGGTAATGAGAAGTAGTAGAAAGGAGAACAGCGAGAAACTTAAGATCAGGATTGATGGTCATGAAGTCAATGAAGTTAAGGAATTCTGCTACCTAGGCAGTAAAATAACCAATGACGGATGGAGCAAGGAGGACATCAAAAGCAGACTCGCTACGGCAAAAAAGGCATTTCTGGCCATGAGAAGTCTACTAATATCAAATACCGGCCTTAATTTGAGGAAGAAAGTCCTGAATATGTACGTCTGGAATACAGCATTCTATGGTAGTTAAACATGGACTGTGGGAAAACCGGAACAGAAGAGAATCGAAACATTTGAGATGTGGTGCTAAAGACGAATGTTGAAAATTAGGTGGACTGATAAGGTAGGGAATGAGGAGGTTCTACACAGAATCGGAGAGGAAAGGAATATGTGGAAAACACTGATAAGGAGAAGGGTCAGGATGATAGGACATCTGCTAAGACATGAGGGAATGATTTCCATGGTACTAGAGGGAGCTGCAGAGGGCAAAAACTGTAGAGGAAGGCAGAGATTGGAATACGTCAAGCAAATAATTGAGTGCATAGGTTGCAAGTGCTACTCTGAGATGAAGAGGTTAGCACAGGACAGGAATTCGTGCGGGGCCACATCAAACCAATCAGTAGACTGATGACCAAAAAAAAAAATTGTTTATAGGTATGCCCTAAGTAGCTTATAGTGAAAGAAACAATGATAGTGAGAGGTGGCATGAGCCCCCTCTCATATTTCTGTCTTACTCTGAGTAACTCGATTTTCCTCTCTAATTGCATGTGGTGAAAAATTGCTATTCCTTCACACGCGGACTTCCCACGCAGCGTCTCTCGTCACCCGGGTGGTCCGGTGACTGACGGGAACTGCTGATCTTGAAAGGATTAAGCCGACGGGTGTGAGGGAGTCGAGTGGATGCTTTCCAGATGCCGACATTGTCATAAGAGTGGGGGCAACACGCCCCACAGGAGCCTGATGGAGCGGCCGGGCGAGAGATTCCGTTACTTCACAGAAACTTTGTGAAAACACTTTCTGGCGGGCTACCAATGAGGCTTGGGAATGACTTGTGTTCCCAGGCAGTCTTGGCGGGCAAAATCCCGCGTTTTGTGCAAAATCATAACTGTGATTGGCTTGCTCAGGGGATAGCTCCATGATGCAGCAAAATCGGCGCAGAAATTGGCTCCAAGTATCTCCATTGGTGGAATAGTAGTGCGTTGGCAATAGAGTGGAATTTTCCACCGGTTATCGAGTTGCTGATTGGAACGTGTAACCATGGCCACTGTCGTGGGGGTGGGAATAATGTTCTGTGTTCAGCTTGTACGGGTGCTCTTGAGAGAAGCGGGTCGGAGTAGGTTACAAGACTGAGCTGTCGCTGCTCTGGACAGGCTGCCTTCCTACTTTCATTTAATTGTAACTGTTTGACAAAGTTGCTTAAGTTTGGACTTCAATGTAACTTTCCGAGTACAGTTGACAATTGAGCGTTCTGCCTACAAGCGGCCTATGTTATCCGTCTTGAGCAGTTTTGGCTAAAGTTGACTGTACTGGAGTTACTGTGTGACTTCTCTTGTTAAAATCACTCACTGTACCGCCAATGATTGTGTAGCGAGCCTTCTTCGTCTCCCTCAGAGGCGTATTTGTGCTGCTAGGAAGTCTTTAGTCTGGAACGACCAGACCAGGAGAATTTGTTTCGGGCTATATTCGCGACAATATCATCAGCACGACGGGACGTCGAAGCAACCAGCCATCGCCTCCGGTATGCCGGATCGTGTCCTTGCAGTTAAGAAAACAGCTTGGTTATGTACGTCCACAGCACCGGCAAATCAAGGAATTTTGCTAGGTGATAATCAGAGCTCAGCAGAGCGCGCCTATTCGTCTTTTCTAACTTTGTTCTGTCTTGGGTGTTCATTGTCAGAGTTATCACTAATGTAGCAGCAATTAATGTTGGATTGGATGGGTGTTTCTCTTAAGATTTGAGTTGCAAGGGATTGGTTCCTCATACCACTTGGTCATAAAAGTCGCAATCTAGTTTACGTGCAACTTCACCTTCACAGCATTTATTTGAGTATCCAAAAATGGCTCTGAGCACTATGGGACTCAACATCTTAGGTCATCAGTCCCCTAGAACTTAGAACTACTTAAACCTAACTAACCTAAGGACATCACGCACATCCATGCCCGAGGTAGGATTCGAACCTGCGACCGTAGCAGTCTCGCGGTTCCGGACTGCAGCGCCTAGAACCGCAAGGCCACCGCGGCCGGCTATTTGAGTATCCAATTTGTTGTATTGTAAATGTTTCATGTGTTTTGTTTATTATTTTGTGTTTAGTCATAATAAATCAAATTGTTATCTTGGACAGAACTTCCATTCTGTTAATCGGTAGAGCAACCCTTTCATTTCTCACTACGTTAATGAAACTTTCCTTTAACTAATTAATTTCTATCTAATTAAATTATTGCAGGTGCCAAACTCTTTCCTACTCCACTTGCAGGGTCATTTACAGTCAGTTCGCGTTTCTTCTTAATCCATGTGCAACAGCGAAAGTCGGAGTTGGAAAAGGGGGGGGGGGGCTTAGATCATCATTTCCTAATGAAGATTCGAGAAGAATTTAGTGTTAAATACACTGCTAGCCCCGGCACCTTGCAATAGATTTTATCGTTTCTCGCTTTTTAATAAGATCGCCAGTGACATTCTGACGAAATCCCATCACTTTATGGGCCTAAACTATTCCATTTGCTTCACTGGTTCCCCCCAACACAAGAACTATCTCGGGTGTCTATGAATGTAAGATGCACGGTGATGGGGTATTCGGGATAGGTATAACATCAGACAGAAAGGATTTCCAGCTCAATCTACCGGAGAATTTTCAGATAGTTGGTAAGAAGTGTTTGAAGCTTAGAGGAAGCAGCGATGTTTATCAGACTCTACGGCAGGTTACCTGTAAAACGAGATAGTAGCAGCACCCGATGTGAATGTTTAATTCCAGGGAGCACTTGCTCTTCGGTGTAACGACCTGCAGCACCGTGCTTATCCTCGGGCGAAATGCGGGAGGCATATTTTTCAGAGACGCCTCTTAGCGCGCACTCTGAGCGCCCCATTTGCTGTCAGTGGAACCGTGAGGCGCGATAGCGCCTGCATCACCACACGGTACACTTGCTGGCGACAACGGCGTCACGGACTGGCGTCGGAAACAAGGGGCTGCTTATCATGCGGCCTGCTTCCTTGTTACAGCGTTACCCCGCGCCTGCGATCTCAGCCGCTGCTGAAGCCCGCAGAGAAATTTACTGCCGGGCACCGCAGCAACCGTTAAGGTGCCCCCCTTTTTTCAGTATTTACACCACTTCTAATATACAGATAACGTTAACCACCACCGCTACTTCACGAATGAGCGAATTTGAAGGGTTAACTTTGTACTGAATATGATTCTCGTCGTATCGAAGCCATTTCTTACAAAGTCCTTGCTGTCAGTGTCAGGCGGTTGTAATAAAACTTTTGGAGAACATGGTTGTGGAGATGAAGCAGCGATTAGTATGATTTGTTGTGTCGGTAGCTGGGCCGACACCGTGAAGTTGAGATGGCTGAAAAGGCAAGCTAGACTAACGCAGACGGGCGTGATGTACTGGAACAGGATACGTAATTAATGTTAGGAAGAAAAGTACGGAGCAGGATTAATACTTATCTTTAATATCATTGTGGTACATCGATCTTGACGATACACAGGAGACTTTAAGTACAATCACTGTATGGCTAATGCGCCTTGCTAGTTCGTAGCCATTAACTTAGCTGATGGCTATTCTGTCTCTCGGCTAATGAGAGAGAAAGGCTTCGTACAACTGGGCGGTAGCTAGGTTCTCGTACAACTGGGCGGTAGCTAGGTTCTCGTACAACTGGGGCGAGTGCTCTCTCGTATCACGAGACCTGCCTTGGTGGTGGCGCTAGGTCTGCGATTACACAGTGGCGACACGCGGGTCCGACATGTACTAAATGGCCCGCGGCCGATTTAAGCTACCACCTAGCAAGTGTGGTGTCTGGCGGTGACACCACATGATTAATCAGTTATTCGTGGGCTTAAATAGCGTTCTGAGATCACGTGAATAGACGGCAACAACCCAAGCGGCTATCAACGGCATTAAATACAGTTTATTATATGCAATTACTAGTCACCTTGGTTTAACATAAATTTAAGTGACCGTAAATAATAGAAAACGAAACCATTCCATTTAAAAAGAGTTAAGATTATAGCGTCAATTATAAAATAATAACAAATGTTCCGCAGTCAACTCGTAAAATTCGTAAAAGTGTATTACATTATGTGCCATAATATAAAGTAAAACAATTTGTGACACACAAAGCTGGTGTCCTCTTGTATTATAATATATCTATTCGTACATTTACGTAGAAAACATTTGAGTCAAATTACTAAAATGGGTAATATGGATGGACTACAAAGCCCTATACTCCTTGTGTTGAGGACGCTGTCGCCATGGATTATAAAGAGTATATCAGCCGCCCTCTAGTCTGTGTAGCGAGGACGCCGTCGTCATGGTAGCAGCTGGTGTGTTCGTATGGTGTTATCTTTGCCCTGGCCACGGCGTCCGTTACCGTGGTAGCAGTATGACATGGCTCTTCATCCACAGAGATGTTGTCACTTATTTGAGGTTATGGAAATATCGACAATCAAGGATAACCTAAAGATTCTAAAGATAGGATAAAAGTTTACGACACGTTTGTAGTACCCAGTAAAGGAATTAAAGTATTAAAATAATAAAAGGAAAAGTAGCATCATTGTGTACAAATAATATTTTCGAATAGCTCGAATTTTTTTAAAATCATGATTCTCTATCTGTTCATTCAGCATCGCTGCCAGATTCTGTTTATTGTGTATAAAATTTTCCAGGCTCTCTAGAATATCTATCATAGGTCCTTTTTGGGTTACATGCAGTATCTTCAGATTTTACTTTATGTTGATTTCTGCATGTTTTTCCATATCTAAATGCTGTCCGAACAGTGATTTATTACGTGCTGTTCCAGTAGTGTGTTCTTTAAATCTGGTATTAAAACTTCTCCCTGTATGCCCGATGTAAATTTTGCTACAATCTTTACAAGTCAATTTATAAATTACTGATTTATCAAGCATCTTGTTTTTAACATCTCTTATACTATGCCGTAGGTGCAACCACAACGGAGGGGTATCTGTTGAGAGGCCAGACAAACGCTTCCCGCGGAACGCATTCATCGGTGGACCAAACGGAAGTCGGAAGATGCGAAATACAGGCAATAGGGTGGGTAACAAAGAACAGTTCAATGAAGTTTTCTGAGCTCCTTTCGAGTGCGCAGACTTGTGTTAAGCCTAGCGTTCGCATGGAGAAGGAGAAGGTCGTCCACACTTCTGTGGCGACGAACTTGCTGAAGTCGTTTCTTCATTTTCCTGAGGGCAGCACAACACACTTCAGTGTTGACCGTTGCACCACGAGGGAGGACATCATACAAGAATAACCCCATCAGAAGACCGTAAACATTCTGCAGCCGCCTATGAGTTACTGCGAAGCTCTGGTTTCCCCCCGAAAGAAACATAATAAGATTCTCTACTTGGAAATCACCTCCGTTGCAGACGTCATTTTGAAGGCTAAATACAGGCGTTTCAGAAAAGATGGGTAATTTTCAGAGATGTCATTTATAATCGGTCTTGATTGCAAAATATTTATTCACATGACCAGTTTCGGTTCCTCTAGAACCATCTTCAGATCTGCAAATTTCGGTTACATTCAATGTGACGCAGCATGTGAAGGTTGCTGAGTGTGGACGGCTTACTCCTGTAACCGAAATTTGCGGATCGGAAGATGATTCTAGAGGAACCGAAACCGGTCATGTGAAGAAATGTTTTGCAATCAAGACGGATTATAAGTAACATTCCATAAAAAAGTGATTGCGGTATCCCAGCAGACATTATGTCTGTTTTTGCAAAATGTTCAGAGATACGAGAGGAATGATCATTCGAAACAAACAGTCATATAAACATACGTTCTAAGACCCATACTTTAAGAGCTATGAGCAATTCTTGATCTTTGTTGCTGTGAAACAAACCTCTTCTACTGAAAGCTCTTTGCTTTCCATATTCTGGGAACGAAACCAAGAAACAAATGTCCGGTGCTCCAAAATGCTTAGTTCAAGAGATGTGACTACTTGTTCATTAGAAGAGTTGGGTTTCAAGGCAGCAAAGATGAACAAGTGCTCATAGCTCTTCAGATAAGCGTTTTAGAGCCCATGTTTACTTTACTTTTTTGTTTCGAATGATCATTGCTGTCATATTAATGAATATCGACCATTACTTCTGAATAGCGTCGCCTCCTGTCGGAACTTCATGAATACGGTCTGAGGGAACATTCCACAACGTCCCAAAAATAATTCCGTAATTTTTCGACCGAAATTAGTAGAGAAAAAGAAGTGTTGTATTACTTACTGGAGAAAAGAGACACTCTTGTATGAATATCAAGAGCTCTGATGGAAAAACAGTTCTAAGCAAAGAAGGGAAAGCAGAAAGATGGAAGGAGTATATTGAGGGTCTATACAAGGGCTATGTTTTTAAGGACAATACTATAGAAATGGAAGAGAATGTAGATGAAGATGAAATGGGAGATCTGATACTGCGTGAAGAGTTTGACAGACCACTAAAAGACCCAAGTCGATACAAGGCCCCGGGAGTAGACAACATTCCATTAGGACTACTGACAGCCATGGGTGAGCCAGGCCTAACAAAACTCTACCATCTAGTGAGCAAGACGTTTGAGACAGGCGAAATACCCTCAGACTTCAAGAAGAATATGAACATTCCAGCCCCAAAGAAAGCAGGTGTAGACAGATCTGAAAATTACCGAACTATCAGTTTAATAAGCCAGGGTTGAAAATACTAACGCGAATTCTTTACAGACGAATGGAAAAACTGGTAGAAGCTGACCTCGGGGAAGATTAGTTTGGATTCCGTAGAAATGTTGGAACACGTGAGGCAATACTGACCCTACGACTTATCATAGAAAATATATTAAGGAAGGGGACACCTACGTTCCTAGCATTTGCAGACTTAGAGAAGCTTTTGACTATGTTAACTTGAATACTGCAGGGGTAAAATGCAGGGAGCCAACGGTTATTTACAATTTGTACAGAAACCAGATGGCAGTTATAAGAGTCGAGGAAAATGAAAGGGAAGCAGTGGTTGGGAAGAGAGTTAGACAGGGTTGTAGGCTTTCCCCGATGTTATTCAATCTGTATACTGAGCAAGCAGTAAAGGAAACAAAGGTAAAATTCGGAGTAGGAATTAAAATCCATGGAGAAGAAATAAAAACTTTGAGGTTCGCCGATGACATTGCAGTTCTGTCAGAGACAGCAAAGGACCTGGAAGAGCAGCTGAACGGAACGGACAGTGTCTTGAAAGGAGGATATAAGATGAACATCAACACAAGCAAAATGAGGACAATAGAATGTAGTCGAATTCAACCCGGTGATGCTGCGGGAATTGGATTAAGAAATGAGACGCTTAAGGTAGTAAATGAGTTTTGCTATTTGGGGAGCAAAATAACTGATGATGGTCGAAGTAGAGAGGATATAAAAAGTAGACTGCCAAGGGCAAGGAAAGCGTTTCTGAAGAAGAGAAATTTGTTAACGTCGAGTATTGATGTGTCAGGAAGTCGTTTCTGAAAGTATTTGTGTGGAGTGTAGCCATGTATGGAAGTGAAACGTGGACGATAAATAGTTTAGACAAGAAGAGAATAGAAGCTTTCGAAATGTAGTGCTACAGAAGGATGCTGAAGATTGAATGGGTGATCACGTAACTAATGAGGATGTACTGAATAGAAGTGGGGAGAAGAGGAGTTGTGGCACAACTTGAGTAGAAGAAGGGATCGGTTGGTAGGACATGTTCTGAGGGATCAAGGGATCACCAATTTAGTATTGGAGGTCAGCGTGGAGGGTAAAAATCGTAGAGGGATTAAGAGATGAATACACTAAACAGATTCAGAAGGATGTAGGTTGCAGTAGGTACTGGGAGATGAAGAAGCTTGCACAGGATAGAGCAGCATGGAGAGCCGCATCAGACCAGTCTCAGGACTAAAGACCACAACAACAACTACATACCTTGCATACATAATTCCTGAATATAACTTGGTATTATCTGAAAACTGTAATATTTATGTATGTACTTTTTATCAGACATGAACAAAATCAGTCCTGGTAGCAAGACAGTATGATCACCAAAGCCCCCAACGGTAAGGGTTCAAAATACCAGACGTTGCTGCTGAATAGATGTAGGAACAGTCAGTGGTCAGGGTATTCAGTAAGAGCACGGGAACACCGTCAGGACCCCGAGCAGTGGTGAGAGGTACAGGGGCCGGGAAAACGAGACAATGATGGACTCGCAGGGTCTGCAGGGCGTTTTTGTCGCGTCGGGTCCGAAGACTAACGACCTTGCAGCAGCGGGGCAGGCGGGCAAGAAGACGCGACAAACGGTGAGGGCAGCCAGGTGGGCGGAGCCGCTCAGAGCAGAGCAAACCGGCCGCTTTGTTTGCGCCCTCTGATGTATGGCCGACAAAGGACACGGCCGCGGCGCGCAGCGCCGGCGTCCCACAGAGCCGCGCTGCCGACCCTGCTGCCGGCCAATTTTCTGCACCGAATGCGCTGAATCCGCCCACCTTAAAAGCTGCGCATGAGCCAAAATGTGGGGCATTTATTTCGTTCCGACGAAAGAGACCAGTTAGCCTTATTTTGCTTTGAGAGACATAATGAATGTAATTCTGTCCCCAAAAACCACCTTGTCACGTCAATTTCATGTTGATGACGTTTCTTGGCGACTTTACGGTACTCCAGTACTGCCATACTGAGATCGGATAACGCAGCGGTCGCTTTCACACTGTTACTTAAGTATCAACTTTGCCACATATGGTCAACCCCTTAACCTCGAACTGCTTCTTTACGAACTACACAAACATCGACCATCAATCATCTTATTCCTAGACATGGGAAAGGCTACAGTGTTCGTTCACGCTCGACTGGTACTCATATCCAGTCAGTTCCATACACCTTATTACATCTTTCCCGACTAACAACCAATCTCGTGGAATAATAATCATAATCGACTCCCGTATTTCCCACCCAAAAACTACAGGCCTGCCCCGTGATGGATTTTGTCGAGTCAGTCATCAGACTGTTTTGATGCGGTCCGCCACAAATTCCTCTCTTGTTTCAGCCTCCCTATCTTAAAGCAGAAATTACGACTTATGCCCTGTTTTTTTATGGGCATTTAAATTTCTATCTTCCTTGAAGATTCTACCCTGTACAGCTCCCTCTACTGCCATATTAGTTATTGCGTAACATCTTAACGCATGTCCTAGCATCTAGACCCTTCATCTGGTCAGTGTTTCTCAAACCTTCATTTATTCTCAGAGTCCACAGAACCTCGTCCTTTCTTAACAGTCCATTTTCTACTTATGTCATTCCTAAGTGATTAATATTGTTATATTCCTTTTTTCCCTCAGTGTTTTCGTACTGTCTTCTTTCGTCGATTAACTGAAGTATTTTTCCGGTTACCCAAGACTTATTCATAGTTACTTTCCTTATGCTTTTGTTTTTTTGTCCAACTTCTGTGATTGGCCGATTAAGAGATGTCCATTTATCGTTATCTGAACTGCCTACTGAGTATTCATTATCAAGGTATCTACCAAGAGAACTCCAAATGCACCTCTTCCTTACTAAGTAGTTCAGTATACCAAAGTACAGTAGCTCACTTCGTTCCTTATTGATTCTTCTGTCCGATTCTCTTAAACACCAGTCTACTCTTCACCGTTACTGAACCGTGACACGAGTCTGTACCTGTGCTTGTGGACACTTTACCTTCCAGTATTTTATTTCAGAATCTGTAAAAATGAAGTACTCCATCCGGAATCATCTTGTAATTTTTTAACTGTGTATGCACTATCATTAACTGAAATATATTGCAGAACTCAATATTTCTCGTCTCTAATTCCTATTACCAAATTCATATTCTCCGTAACTCAGTCTTCTATTCCTTCCCTGCTACCGCGTTCCAACCTTCCATGATTATTAGATTTTTCATTTCCTTTTGCATAGTAGATTACATGTTCAATGTCCTCATACAATTTTTCCGTATCTTCATCTTCTGCTCGTGATGTTGGCACGTATTCTTAAACTGTTGTTGTTCGTGTTGGTTTACTTCTGATTCTGGTGAGAACAACCCTGTTACTGAACTGATCACAGCAATCCACTCTCTGCCCTGTCGTCTTCTTCATACAGAATCCTACTCATTTTATACTATTTTCTGCTGCTATTGTTATTTCCTGTATTCGAACAGTCGTGATGTGTCTGTTGAGCTGTTTAGCATATTCCTCAGATGCTATAATCCAGCACCCCTGTGACTTGCAGGTAAGCGAAGCTCCCTGTGAGATAATGCAAATTTAAAAGAAACAATGTTACGCAACCGAAACATCTTATTGTATGAAAAAGACCACCGGTAAAATTATAGGTTCCACACCTCACACAGATATATTAAAGAAGGGTCTCATCTGTCTACAACAGGACACTAACGGTCACTGTAACAATTTGGTCTTTTACCATAGGACAAATTTTTCCCCATTGAATGAAACATATAAATAATTAACTACAGGACAAAGGGTTCTAATTATCAACTAAATTCTTGGCGCTGTGTGGTGGACACATGAAAACATAATATGAAACTATGTCACGGACACACAACGAATGTGTAAATGGTTTGTGACAGTATGAACGGCAACAGAATTTGACGAATTGTATGATGGTAGCTCCTAGCTGGCTGCAATCGTTAATACTGGGTAATTAAAACCTCCTGTATATTAACTAGCTTCGCGTCTTCATTGGCTTGGTGACTACATCGCCGGCTCATGCTTACCACATTACCACTCTTAAACAGAATGAGTGTGAAATACATTGGCCGTAATGTCTGGAAATTGTGAGTCTAGCTCGACGTCTGTACTTTGTCCTAAGTCAGTGATACCACCTAAAGCGCATTCTCGATGGCGTTCCTGAAGAAAGTGTTTTCTGACTCCTACTTCGCGAAACTTGGCTGGGTCTGCCAGCATTGGAACCCACTGGACAACTGCAACAGTCTTCGTGAGTTCCGATCAGTTACACTTTTATAAACGAGTTTAACAAATTCCAACTGTGGCGGATTTTGTCATTGCTGAACAGTAAATGTGTGGCAGAGAGAGGAAAGGCAGACAATCTCTCCTACTACGTGACAGCTTTCCAACCCTAGCCAAGGAAATGGCTTGCACACAGCTACCTGTAGCAAAACGTGCCTTCGATGGAAATAATTATTGTGTGCCAATTACTATCCCTGTTACTCAGATTCAAACGAACATTCCTTCGTTGTATGACCGCAGACAATGGCCAGTCAAAGTTCTGAGTTCTTTACCTGACTTTGAGATCTTTATCTCTTAAAAAAAGTTCCTTCTAGCATTTCACACAACGCATTTTTTACGACACACAGGCTTTCCTCCTACGCCCCTCTATGTAGAGATGG
This sequence comes from Schistocerca piceifrons, assembly GCF_021461385.2. Taxonomy (NCBI): domain Eukaryota; kingdom Metazoa; phylum Arthropoda; class Insecta; order Orthoptera; family Acrididae; genus Schistocerca; species Schistocerca piceifrons. The sequence goes on along the minus strand of NC_060141.1, from coordinate 105,093,136 downwards.
GACACAGCAACTTCACTTTCCCATAATGCACAGAGGGAGGTTATAGTGCTGAACAAGTTTATGACACTCTGGCCTTTTTATGTTAACCTCTCTGTCGTGAGCCAGCTAAGGAATGCTCCTAATGCAGGAAATCTGGTCCTCCTCACCATAATAAAAAATTCTTCGGTCGCCATTGCAGATGTTCTTTATTCAGAATTTAAGCAATTGCTGTGGTAGAACACCGGACGCACGACATCTTGATTACTTCTGTCCTTTTTGAAGTTTTTTCTTCTTTCCATTTCGCATTTTCTCTCCATCATTTTTAGTAATAAGTGCTATCTTTGCTTACACGTCCAATATTATCTGCTATTCATTAACATCCAAATTACGATCAACATAGTGTGCTAAGTGAGGGTATCTTGCTAACCTTGAAATTAAATAACACATAACATACGAAGCAAGGAAGACATAATACGAAACCTAGTACAGGAAAAGAGTGCATACCTCGCCAACATAATTCTAAAAGATTCGCACATATGCCGTAGTTAGAAACAAAAATTTCTGAGAATGTACGTATGAAGCACGGCAATGTATGAAAGTAATTCGTGGACTGTGGAAAAAACAGGAAAAGAAGCGTTTGGAAGCGTTTGCGTAGCAGGCCTTGTAAAAAAGTTAAGTCGACTGGCAATATAACACTTGAGTACTTCATCCCAGGACCTGAGGGGAATGGAATATGTAGGAAAAGTTATATGCACGTTATGACATCCTGGAATCACATCCATTGTGCTACAGGATGCTGTAGCAGGCAAAAATAGTAAGAAAGTGTTGACTGAAATATGCACAGCAATTAATTGAGACTTCTGTGTGTAACTTCTACTCTGAAACGTCCCCTTTTTTTACTATTTATGCATGACTGTGCTTAACCTGACACACAATACTTTGTTAGCGCAACGCAATCTGACTTTCAAAATTCCCTACAAAAGAATGGCCCTGACTAACATTAAACTATACCTTTCACAAATCACTTACCTCACAAAAATCTTCGCTGCTCAAGCTACTGCAATACAGCAAGCGCCACTACTGCCAGCTAAATAAAAGATTCAAACTACTAAAGGCACTAACTACTGATAGGGATAGTTAGCAAATGAAAGATATTAATAGAGAACAAACAATGTATTTACCTTAATATCATCACAAGTCATAATATATATATCAGTTCATGACAAATTGCAAACCTCCGCCATCTCTCTCCCCACATCCACCACTGCTGGCGGCTCACCTCCAACTGCGCAACGCTACGCGCTGTTCACATCCAGCTGCCGCTGCCCAACACTACAATGGCGAGTATTACAACAATGCAAAGCAGACACAGACTGCCCACAGCACAGCCAGTGATTTTCATACAGAGGTGGCGTTACCAATGAAAAAACCTAAACAGCCTACTTACATAGCCCCCATGCTCCCCACAAAAATTTTTACAAATTTTTTCATAATTACAATAACAAAGAAATCAAATGCACACACTTATTGATACAATGTTGGTCAAAAGCTAAAAATTTCTCACAGTCCATAAAGACAGTCCACATTGTTCATCACAGTAAAATAGTGTTTTTCTCAAAGTCTGAGCAGTAGAAGAAAATGCACACGGAAGTAGTGGATTTCCATGCAGTCTTGAAGAAGTAGTGTTGTCCTTCCAACGGAAAGTCAGTGCTGACTCTCGACATGCTGACAGGTAATGGGCCACAACAGAGCAAACCCACAGCAGAGTCAGTCGTAGTTTGGAAGAATATTGGTAGGTAGGTCATCACAGAGCAGACCCACTGTAGTCCTGGTAGAGATTGTGGTATTGGTGGGCCATCAGAGGTGCAGACCCACTGCAGTCCTTGTAGAAATAAGGATATTGATGGATCATCAAAGATGTAGACCCACTGTAGTCCTTGTAGAGATAGCCAGCAGCCATCTGTTGTGACTGTGCAGGTGCACAATCACCATTGAAGAGTCTTGTGGATAATGTAGCAAGTCCATAACCACCACTTGTGCGCTCACAAAGTTTTTGGAATTGTCCTTAGATCCAGCAATGCTGTTATCCAGTCCCTTGCTGAGTTATTAACACACGTGCAAACACTCACAGTCCCAACTTCTCACATAGTGTCCATATAGTATGACCAACAGAAAAGTGTGCAGTGAAATGAATGCTTACAAGATAATAATATGATGGACTGGTGTCAATTACAATTATATAACATAAGAATACAATTACAAAGATACAAAATACATCATTAAAAACATAACAATACAGATAACATTTGTAGTAATACAGACTTTACAAAAGAATAGAAATAAACATATACATCAGTGTTACAGGAATGATGACATGAGTACAAAAATAAAAGATCAGAATCACTTTTGAAACGTCAACTTCACACATGAGCATGAAAACAACACAGAATAAATAATGTCTAAGCATCTTTACAAAGAAAATAACAGAGTATTAGAAAAATTCTACAACATAGCTCTCATCAGCTAAACACATAAAGACAGGAAAAACACAAATACACAAGGGCACACAAACATATAGCGGAATAACACAAAAGGAAAGGACAGGGTTTGTTTTCAGTGTAACATTTGGTACTGCAGTCCACCCCAAAACTTCATTTCATATATCTTTCCTTGTATTTCATCCTTTGTTTCCACCAAAAAAATTCTATCTAAGCATGCTTTCTGTATTTATATGTTCACACATTGCTTACCTCATCATTTATTTCCAAGAAAATCCTACCTATACGTCGTTCCTGTATTCTATTCATATTTCTTTCAAAATAATTATTTCTGATTGTACAATACTCATTGGGGCCCAAATCTTTCTTCGCAATGCATTCTTTACCTATTCTCCATATTCAGTTTCTTATATAGTCTACCCCCTCTTAAGCTAACTTAAATCTACTGAGCTCAGATATATATACCAAGGGACGAGGCAATGCAGCATCACAACAAATCAACACACACAGAAATGACAAAAAATGCAAATTGGCAAAGCTAGCAGCATAAATGAGCAAAAGTCAAATTCAATAACACTATGCCTGGCAAACAGCAGCAACTTATACCTAAACATGACATAGCGCAAGCAGAAAAAATATTACACTAAAATGGCCATGTCTAATACCTATGTCACATCTTAACATTAGAGTGATGCATCACAAAAACTTACGCTAGTAGATAAGTTACCAAATCGTAAAAAAATTATTTATGCAATTCCTGTGAAGGGAAATTTCTTTTTGTGCTCCCTCATTTGTTTTGGATGGATCATAAAATTATTTACTGGATCTGTAGGCATAAAATATTTATATTAGTACATATATTAAATTTTATTTTAACCATTGCTGCAGTGCAGCTAGAAACTTGATATTAAACAAAATGTGTAAGTAAATACATAAAGCAAGCCATATGGCATTTTTCTTAACTAGGAAGACAATAGCTGTGAAATGTTTCTCATCGTTTCATTAGGCATTTCAGTAAATATCATAAATTACGAGCTCCACAGTATGCTTTCAACAAGGAGATGTCAGTAGCGCGTACAATGGCCTTCCCTTTCTTTTTTTTTTCTACCTGTGCCGCTGAAAAGGGCTCGCAATAATGGCTTTTTCTCCAGGCGTCTGACACAGCTGGGTGCCCGCGACGCATTACGTGCAGGTGGTCACTTAACTTTCTTACGGAAATATTTACCGCTACAGTGACAGCCTCACATAAAAATATTTCACAGGTCAAGAATTAGCGTTGCAAATCTGTAGAAACAAAATCCTATGAATATAACAGTGTCCAAAAAATGTTCAGTGGCATTGTGATACATTCACACATGATTCACACATGTCATAACTCTTAAAGTACGATTCTTGGTTTCCAACATCCTTTTTCACAAGTCAAGAGTCCCTACCCACTATTCATTACTCCTTACCTTATTACACATATACGTATCCATCGACACTCGTCAATATTTCGTCATTATAAATATGAAGTATAATCAAATAACTCATATAGCCTCAGCCTATTAATCGAAAACATACCTCAGCAGCATAATACACATCGTCGTCGTAAAAATAACATCATAACACCTCGGTCAAATCTCAAAATCGTCGTAGCTTCCTCCAATAATTAAAAAAATTCTCTGCTCATGTCAAAAGTGTCATCTGCCTCAAACGTACTTTAAAAATCATAATCCCTTTACCAAATACATCATTCAATGCTCTCATAGTATCACAATGGTTCCAAAAAAATATGAAGAGTTCACACAGTACAGACAAAATACAATTTCGTAAGTGTGAAGTTATCCAACGGTGTAATTACGTAAACATGTGTCACTGATGTAGTAAAAATAAATGATTGTCTCTCTCAGTTAAATGATCAGATAGCTGTGTAAATTGTGTGTTAGAGAAATATGGTACCGATGTGTAAAGTTGTATAAGCAAATACCATATTAGCTAGGGTTCCTTGTGGTTGCCACACACATGGTACACAAAGTAAGCATGTACCCCCCTGAGGATTAATGTAATTATACCCTCAGGTGCTACAGATTATTGCAATGGAATGAAATGTATCACGGAAAAACTTTGTATCATTGTGTTTCAAATATCTTTGAAAATAAATGTTTTTAGTACAAAATTGATCACTCAAATACGTGTCCTGTAGCGCTAAATGTGCGTCTTGTTGCAACATAATCTCTGTGGAAGTGTCGTAGTTATCGTCCTCCGAAAGCTAAGTTCTGCAGAAGTCAATGTACTGACCTCATGATAAACAAAGTGAAATGCTTTGCGTATGGATATCATACTTATTACGCTTATTGCCGTGATGAAGAAAGTACTGTGCTGTAACGTATTGTTGTGCTACAGAAAAGGCTGTCTCCTTGTAGCTATACCATAAAAGTTACTACTAAAACATGTTTTACTTTCCAGAATAATACAGAAAAACTGTGCAGATATAAAACAGAAACACCGCAAAAACAACATTGTAAATTGTCACTCATTAGTAGCGTCGTGATAAAATCGTGTAGCTGTCACATAAACTAACTATTGTCTCATCTGGTATCTCACAGAAAGTACTTTAAATCCGGAATGTACACTCCTGGAAATGGAAAAAAGAACACATTGACACCGGTGTGTCAGACCCACCATACTTGCTCCGGACACTGCGAGAGGGCTGTACAAGCAATGATCACACGCACGGCACAGCGGACACACCAGGAACCGCGGTGTTGGCCGTCGAATGGCGCTAGCTGCGCAGCATTTGTGCACCGCCGCCGTCAGTGTCAACCAGTTTGCCGTGGCATACGGAGCTCCATCGACGTCTTTAACACTGGTAGCATGCCGCGACAGCGTGGACGTGAACCGTATGTACAGTTGACGGACTTTGAGCGAGGGCGTATAGTGGGCATGTGGGAGGCCGGGTGGACGTACCGCCGAATTGCTCAACACGTGGGGCGTGAGGTCTCCACAGTACATCGATGTTGTTGCCAGTGGTCGGCGGAAGGTGCACGTGCCCGTCGACCTGGGACCGGACCGCAGCGACGCACGGATGCACGCCAAGACCGTAGGATCCTACGCAGTGCCGTAGGGGACCGCACCACCACTTCCCAGCAAATTAGGGACACTGTTGCTCCTGGGGTATCGGTGAGGACCATTCGCAACAGTCTCCATGAAGCTGGGCTACGGTCCCGCACACCGTTAGGCCGTCTTCCGCTCACGCCCCAACATCGTGCAGCCCGCCTCCAGTGGTGTCGCGACAGGCGTGAATGGAGGGACGAATGGAGACGTGTCGTCTTCAGCGATGAGAGTCGCTTCTGCCTTGGTGCCAATGATGGTCGTATGCGTGTTTGGCGCCGTGCAGGTGAGCGCCACAATCAGGACTGCATACGACCGAGGCACACAGGGCCAACACCCGGCATCATGGTGTGGGGAGCGATCTCGTACACTGGCCGTACACCACTGGTGATCGTCGAGGGGACACTGAATAGTGCACGGTACATCCAAACCGTCATCGAACCCATCGTTCTACCATTCCTAGACCGGCAAGGGAACTTGCTGTTCCAACAGGACAATGCACATCCGCATGTATCCCGTGCCACCCAACGTGCTCTAGAAGGTGTAAGTCAACTACCCTGGCCAGCAAGATCTCCGGATCTGTCCCCCATTGAGCATGTTTGGGACTGGATGAAGCGTCGTCTCACGCCGTCTGCACGTCCAGCACGAACGCTGGTCCAACTGAGGCGCCAGGTGGAAATGGCATGGCAAGCCGTTCCACAGGACTACATCCAGCATCTCTACGATCGTCTCCATGGGAGAATAGCAGCCTGCATTGCTGCGAAAGGTGGATATACACTGTACTAGTGCCGACATTGTGCATGCTCTGTTGCCTGTGTCTACGTGCCTGTGGTTCTGTCAGTGTGATCATGTGATGTATCTGACCCCAGGAATGTGTCAATAAAGTTTCCCCTTCCTGGGACAATGAATTCACGGTGTTCTTATTTCAATTTCCAGGAGTGTATTTTCAAGCAAACCAAAATGTTGCATTAAAATCTCATTAGCAGTACTGGTAAATGTTCTAAGTATGTGAGCTTTATAGTCGTTACGTAATCGTGCAACAAACAAGCAAGAATGCACACACACAATAACACTGTGTCGTCTGTCCACAATAACAATGCATTCGTAATTTCTGTTTAAATAATTTCTCTTGGTTCTTGGCTGGATATTTAACTTCAAACATTGTTGCATGGTAACAGTTTCTAAAGCATACTAGTAACGTGAAGTGAAACGCTTTATGGCAAAGACAAAGTTAAAAGACAGATTATCTGTCAATAAATGGTTTTACATGTGAAATGTGGTGTAAACCTTTACTCTTCCTAGTACGCAGAGTTTCAACTTCAACACAATTATCATGTGGTATACGTCGGTGAGGAGTGCTAAAAATTTTCTCAAGGTTAACGTCTTATGTTATTTTTCTCGGAGCTAGCGGGCGCACGCGGCTGCCTGCTGCATGCGGTGTGAGTCATTGTCTGTCCCTTTGTTGGCGCGCGTCGTTATTGGGGTTTGGAGACCTAACTTCTACAAATTCACCGTGACGAGAAGGCCCTGCTCTGTTTGAATCCCGCCAGTTCTGATGCAATTCAGGTCTGTCGTTACGATCATATCGTCTGTCGTCATGTCGGTAGATTCCATAGTTTCTTTCTTGTCGGTCACATGGTGGAGAATTTCTCCCTGAATCGTAACTGTGCGCCAAACTGTTGCGTCTGAAGTTATTCTGCCTCCATTGATAATAATTGTTTTGGTTCCCATATTGTCTGTTTCTCTGATTGTCTCTGTGACAGTCATTACTACGGAAATGCGATCTTTCTCTGTAACTATTATTACTCTGCCAGCGGTTGTCATATGGGTGGTGTCTGTTTTGGTCACGATTTGCGTTGTAAGAATAGCCTTTTCGTGTCCAGTTATTGTTTCTGTCGAACCGGAATTGTGACGGATGTGACCTGTAGTGATTGTTTTCCTGTTTTCGCATCCCGCGACGGTCGGTGTCAATTTCCAGTTCTTGTAACAGTCCCTGAAAAGCTTCATTGTCGTCTTTGCAACGTCCTGCTAAAATAATATGTCTCAAATGTTCGGGCAGTTTGATTAAGCAAATGCGGATGAGTTCTGAGGGGCTGTATGGGTTTGACAGGTACTGATTCTTGTGCAACATGTCTTCAAAATATTTGACAAGACTGGAAAATTCAGATTGTTCGAAATGTTTCATCATTATGATGTTATGTTTTACGCGGTCTTGTGTGGCTTGAGACCAATATGCTGAGAGGAAGGCATGGTAAAACTCTCCTTCACTGTGGCAATCGTGAATTACCGATCGCATTCTTACAGCTGGTTCATTCTCTAAGTAGCCACACATAAATTCTAACCTGTGCTCCAATGACCAGTTGGGAGGGAAACAATGAGAGAATTGATGGAGCCACGCTTGTGGATGAATGTCGTTCCCAGAATTCTTAAATGTTTTGAATTTACGTGTAGTAATGAACAGCTTATAGTCAAAATCGTCATGTCGGCGAGTCGCATATCGGTCATTGTTAGGTCGTGTCGGCCGTTCCATCTCAAAATTCGGTGCACCTTGCCAATTTCTTTCATAACTTCCGAAGTGTCCTGTGTTATTATTTTGTGGTTGTTCCGTATTTCTAAGTCCCTCTTCCCGTATTGGAGCGCGAGTGGCCTCTGAAATACGTAATTCTTGTATTACCTGCATCAGCTGATCTTGTACTTCCCGGATTTCTCTTTGGTGTTGTGTATTAATTTGATTCTGATTTTGTTTGAATTTTCTGATTTGTTCATACTCTTCTGTGTCAGTGAAGGCTACGGGTCTTGTGTCATTCAGATCATCATCTATCTTTGTAGATAAGTTAGTGAACTGATCTGAAAGTTCGGCTACTTTATCCGATAGTGAAATCATTTCCTCTCTATGTTTTTCTGAACCAAGTTTCAGAGTGTCCATTTGTGTTGCAATCGTGTCTACTGTGTTCTTTAAGTTTTCCTGAGTTTTTGCAAGTTGCGTAACCGAATCGGTAGATGCAACTGAGTCAAATTTAGCTTGCAAGGTCTCATGATTTTCATGAACAATAATTTGCAGTTCTTTTATGGCTGCTTCGTGATTCTGTAATGCCTTTTCATGCCGCGAAAAAATAGGTTGAAAATGCTCACAAATTTGAGTTTTTACGTCATTACAGACTTTTTGACATTTCGATTCAATGTTATGTAACTCAGTAGTTAAGTCTTCACGTGTTTGTTCAAGAGTTTGTTCCAATGAGTCTAACTTTTTAAGATTTTGTTCCACTGTGTCTAACTTTTTGAGATTTTGTTCCACTGTGTCTAACTTTTTGAGATTTTGTTCCACTGTGTCTAACTTTCGAAGATTTTGTTCCATTGTGTCTAACTTTTGAAGCTTTTGCTGTGTTTGTCCCATTTGCTGTATTAATTGTAATAACAATGCACTGGTGTCTGGAACATGTTCCTCAGTGCTTTTCAGCAGTGAATTTGCACCGGCAACATTCACATTTTGACAAGCAGAAAATGTGTCTTGACTTATTTGAGAAAACGGTGATAACCCAAAACCTGAATCTACAGTATTTGCGAAATTGTGTCCTGTCATTTCGGATTCCTGAGACGAGCTGTTGCCGACCGATCGATCGATAATGCTTCCCTCTTCACTAATTGTTTCACTGTCCGTGCCATTGTTTGCCGCCCGCTCCATTTCCCTATGCACAGTTACCAAATTACTACTTTGAATGTCTGTTAATTCATTACTCTGCGGCGCTAACACACTGCTTTCTTCTTCACTGTCATTTCTCAGTTTACTTTGGAGCCTAGTATTACGTTTTTCACACGCCATTATTGTCACAGTATTTCACACGACAACACAGAAAAGCACAATTTGAAGAGCAAAAATAAGAGAACACATTAACATAACACTGAAAAAATATGTAGTTAATTGCACGCGCTGCTGAGAAATACTTGGTGTAAAACTGCATGCATGCTACAACTGTTTTACTGTACCACAATGAAAGACTGCAACTACAAAGGAAATTCTCTCTATAATTACGCGCTAGCAATAAACAAAATCTACACTAATTGCACAAACTACAAGAAAAAAATCAGAAGATTCCAGTGAGGTATCCTAGGCTAAGGGTCGACATATGAAACGTCCCCTTTTTTTACTATTTATGCATGACTGTGCTTAACCTGACACACAATACTTTGTTAGCGCAACGCAATCTGACTTTCAAAATTCCCTACAAAAGAATGGCCCTGACTAACATTAAACTATACCTTTCACAAATCACTTACCTCACAAAAATCTTCGCTGCTCAAGCTACTGCAATACAGCAAGCGCCACTACTGCCAGCTAAATAAAAGATTCAAACTACTAAAGGCACTAACTACTGATAGGGATAGTTAGCAAATGAAAGATATTAATAGAGAACAAACAATGTATTTACCTTAATATCATCACAAGTCATAATATATATATCAGTTCATGACAAATTGCAAACCTCCGCCATCTCTCTCCCCACATCCACCACTGCTGGCGGCTCACCTCCAACTGCGCAACGCTACGCGCTGTTCACATCCAGCTGCCGCTGCCCAACACTACAATGGCGAGTATTACAACAATGCAAAGCAGACACAGACTGCCCACAGCACAGCCAGTGATTTTCATACAGAGGTGGCGTTACCAATGAAAAAACCTAAACAGCCTACTTACAACTCCTCCCTCCTTCCCCAATGACACACAGAAAACAAAAGCCCAGATCGAGAGAAAATGAATGCGTTTCGTAACGGGGTCATTTTGTAAATGGTGGGGCATTACTGTAGTACCAGAAATACATTTCGCAATGTGGGGTGACTTTCTGAACATAGATGCGTAATGTAGATATCTCGAATCATCTGGAAGTTATCGGCCATGGCAAACTGAAAAATAAAGAATTAATCTAATCATCATGACGAATATGCCCATTAATATCGAATATATACAGTCGACCACTACCTGAAAACAGAGTGCTTGCATTACCCTTTCCTCAACAGAAATGGCGGTATTTTGAGGTGCTTAGATAAATGTAGTGAGGTTAACTTTGATCATGGGAGTAGTCAGTTACTCGTGAGAAATTTTCTTGTGATTTTTGTCTGAGATCTATCGCTACAAATTCTGTAGAAACCAGCCAATCTTGCGTTCAAAAAGACTTGGGGTGACTTCCTTGCGGTGGGTTTTCTATTGTTCGTCATTACAAGTTTCTATGTGGGCATTAGCAACTGATGTACGTTGGTAAGTGCCATGTTGCTAGTTACTGTTACGACGTAGCGCTTGGAGCTCTGGATATCGAAGAGAATGAGAACCGTTAACCAGGAGGGTATCGGTGTAATGGTGATTTCCGGAATTCTTAGGAGCTTGGTGGGACCCCAGTTGACCACTAGGCAGTGCCCACGTCCCAGTCTGTCACCGTTTTATTACCATAGCGAACTGTAATAAATAGTAAAGCATGCTTTCTGCGTGTATCTTAAATGATGTCGAGAAAACAAAACGTCTTTTCGTTGTCACAGACGATTACATAAGTCCTGATGCGTGGTGTGCCAGTTCGATTTACTTTTGCGTGAAAATCCTCTATGCCTCATATATCGATGGTGATCAGGTCTTTAGTTGCCACCAGATGGGGGAGAAGTGGCGGTGGTGGCGGGGGAGGGGGGGAGAGAATGCTCGATAGGGCACGCTTGGTGACTGGCCGCCAGAACGCCAGAAAAACAGTGTGGAATTGCGTTTGTTCTAATGGCGTGAGCTCCGGTGCGGTCCTAGTGGCGAAATGATGGAGTGCGTCTGTATCGCCATGGTTTTCAAGCTCGTCTTGGCGAGAGATTTCGTTGGCCTGAGGCATAGCGGAAGGAAAGTTCTGCGGGAGTTCTTGGGAGGAGCCATGGCTAATGTGATACGGCAGTGGGACGGTGACTTTTCTCCAGCATGGCGAACATGCCGTGGATATGGCTTCATTTGTCCATTCTTTGCGGAGATTTCCTTTGTTTAATGGTGAGCTCTGATAAATTTCCTTGGGAAATCCTTATTCTTATGTGGAAACCTACCAGCCATTTCGAACTTTCGTTGTTCGCCACCATGAGGTTTTATGAAATTTGGAGAGAGTGCCGGAACGAGTTGAGTGTAAAGATCCGCGCTGCGATAAAATTCGTCCTAATTCTTGTGTAGTAATTAAAGCGTGGGGCCAGTGTAGTGACTGAGATTGTCACAGTGGTTTATTCACCTAACTGTGTAAGACACTGGTCGGAGCCGTTCATAAATTTTAATTGTTATTAATCTGAACGATAGTTGCCTAAGTCTAAGTAGTAAAGTTTTGTTTGTTTGTGGAAATCTGAAAGGTTTCTCTTTAAACTGTTTGTGTTCATTTGTTGTGAGACGGTGCTTATGTTTCTTTTTTTATTTTCCAGGTAGCTTAATAATTATGCTTGTAAATCCTAGAGCTTGTAGTGACAGCTGATGAGCGTTACGTTTGTCTTGGCTTAATGCACCCTTCTTATAGCTACGTGTAATTATTCCGCCACATGATTCCAGTAGCTACACGCGCTGGTTTTGGGCGTGGTGCTCGAGTCTGATATTACTGTAGTTCTTGATATAAAGTGCAGTCTTACTGTTGTGTAAAATTTAATTCTTTAAGTAGCTCCGAAAGTAATTCATTTAACAGGATGCTATGTAAGATTGTAAAAAGGTTCTTAACTCTGAAACTTCCTGGCAGATTAAAACTGTGTGCCCGACCGAGACTCGAACTCGGGAAAACTCAATGGCAACCTGTCATTAAATCTTGAAACACTCAACTAACTTTAAATTCCAAAAAATTACTGCGAGGAGAGCTTCTGTAATGTTTGGAAGGTAGGAGACGAGGTACTGGCAGAAGTAAAGCTGTGAGTACCGGGCGTGAGTCGTGCTTCGGTAGCTCAGTTAGTAGACACTTGCCCGCGAAAGGCAAAGGTCCCAAGTTTGAGTCTCGGTCGGGCACACAGTTTTAATCTGCCAGGAAGTTTCATATCAGCGCACACTTCGCTGCAGAGTGCAAATCTCATTCTGGTTCTTAACTCTGTTAGTGTCTAGCCATTTTGCTTTGGTCACTAGGAAATTTCGTCTCGTAAGAACTCTTTGGCTTGTAGTCGCAGTAATTTTTTGGAATTTAAAGTTACTTGAGTGTTTCAAGATTTAAAGACAGGTTGCCATTGAGTTTTCTTCTGTAATGTTTGCTTGTTTAAGCCCATTGCGAACGCGATCGATTGAAGGTATAATTAAGATCCTCTTTACCTTCTGGAAAATTCTATCTTCAATGAATGTACTTTAAAGTATTAAGTGTTTATTAGCTAATCCAGCCTCTGACCACTCATGACCTATATCCTGACTATCGCGACATTACACATCTCTCTACGATGAATGCATTCCCAGTCTTTTTAAATTACTGAGCGGTTAAATCCAAAACAGTGTGTGGTAGGGTAACACTTGATGTTTGCTATGAATGTTCTGATATTTAGTGCATAGTGTGTTAAATCGCTTGTCCTTGTTCAAAGAAAGGGAAATAAGAGGTAGTCATTGAGAATTAAAGAGGTGAATCAGATTACATACAACTGTCCCGAACATCCTCGAGTTTTTCCCATACCACAACTAACCTAATAATAAAGAGTGAAAGGGGCTGCATAGTGATGTCCTTTGGGTATCCAGCCACATCAAATCTGAGTTAGTTGAATACGTATGAATGCTGTATGCGCTTTGTTAGGCCACTTCCCACTGCCTGTTTGCTTATAAGATGTCATTCCATTTCGAGAAATAAATTAGCTGTACCTTCCACAAAGTGTAGTTGGTAATTTCACCATGTCCGAAGCTCGTGGTCGTGCGGTAGCGTTCTCACTTGCCGCGCCCGGTTTCCCGGGTTCGATTCCCGGCGGGGTCGGGGATTTTCTCTGCCTCGTGATGACTGGGTGTTGTGTGATGTCCTTAGGATAGTTAGGTTTAAGTAGTTCTAAGTTCTAGGGGACTGATGACCATAGATGTTAAGTCCCATAGTGCTCAGAGCCATTTGAATTATTTGATCTCACCATACTCACTACTGCAACAGGTAAAGAAGCTGAAATGTGGGGGCAAAGGAAGGATAATAAAGTAACAGAAGCCTAAGCTTTCAAGTACAATAAACTTTCAGAATACTGCTGTAACAAAAGTGGTACCTCTTCTGTCACTCCTTACTGAAATATCTTCAAAAACCAGCAGCAAGGCTAGATGTGCACGTCAGACTTCAGATTATTGAGGACGCAGCTTGATCGCAGATGGCCAGTGATTGGGAAAAAAATATCATGACTTTGTTACAGAAATGTTTCTATCAACGACAGAAAATATCTTCTGAAAATTACGTACTATCTAATGTCGATTGGCAAGATTTAGAGATTTTAGAATATTTTCCGAGTGGGCGTCTAGTGGCCAAACCAGTGATCCACTTAATCATGTCTCTCTCTCATTTTATCTCTCATTGTCTACTTATATTCCACGCAGTCTAAAATCCAGTTGGCAACTCAAGTAGTAACACGAAGAAAACAATCATTCAACACGGAAAAGTCTGAAATCGCTGATTATCTGCTTCATTTCATATTATCCCTAATGCCGTATCATATTACAGTAAACGCCATCCACCAGGGAGTAATTGTTTCTACCATATTTAATAATCTGCTTTTGACATAGCTTTTATAAATGAGAACAACACTGCAATCTTTTAGTTTACCTTCCTTGTGACACTTGTACCCATAAACGTACAACACTCCCAGCTGTAGTATTATTTTTGACAATCTGCCTGACTCACACTGGTTCCCAAGAAGCCAATGAAAGGTGAGGTTTAAAGTGGTTCATTTAAAATAATGTTTTCAATTAGACTGCAGCATCCATACAAATTTCCTTGCTTACATACTGGCAAACGTACTTTCACAGATTGGATACTACATTTGTATTTAATCAAGAAAGTATAACCCTTGCAGTTACAGAAAGAGAACAGGTTCCCAGATCCCTGCTTCAGAACGCTAGATTTCCACGTCTTATTTCCAATCATTGCTCCCGGAATCACTGGACGAGTTTGACGTCACTAAATGATCGTGTAGCTGGCAGTAAAACGGCTGCGTCACTTAGCTTTTATGGTTGTTTGAGAGGCTGTAGAAGTCTCTGTCGAAATTTACTGTTATCCACTTTGCACTAAAGTTAACGGCCGTTTCCAGATTAGCCCTGAGTTCCGGAAATGTAGTTTCACTTTAAGTAGCTATTACGATAATCGTCAGGCGGAAAGAGAAATTCCACTTCGCGTGCGAGGCGAGATGAATCTGTTGAGCGTTTCAAAGGATTTAACCATTACGAAGAATTTAATTTCCTCACATTCATTATCACACCATCACTGAAAAGTCAGTTTCGTCGGCGATAATATACAAGCATTACATTCATGGTCATAAATATCTAAAAATAAAGCCACTTAGAAAATTAACATGCAACTGCAGACATTTTTTTTTGCCTTCTTATTCTGTATCGTAGCAACCGTAGGGTTACCTTAATACAGGCAGTTCAGGGCGGGAAGACAATTAGCATCAATTTTATTTTGATTTTAATTCCAGTCTCTGTCTTAAGATATCGTATGCTACGACGATTGTTACCAGACTGTACATGTCATATCTTTATGTAATGTTATGTTTTTCGTGTTAGTAAATAATCTGCGCTTCACGTAACAGCTACTTCTAGGTCAAGAGAGACAAAGAAATGGCTGTGTTTAACTATTTATTTGTTGCATTACTTTTTATTTGCGGCATATGTGTCCGAACTTCTATACTGGTTCCACAGAGGATCATATTGCCTTCGTTTTAAATTTCCGTAGTACTGTTAAGGAAGTTCAATACTAATTATATAATAGCAAAATCGAGAGAAATAAACCTTCCATTTCGAGTAGTTTTATGACTTCTTTGATGCTGTCTACCGTTCTGTCCTATCTTGAACTCATAATTTCATCTCTACGCACGAGCTAGCCTCATCAACCTCAAAAATTTGTTTTTCATATTTCAGTCTCGGTCTTAGTCTTCCCGTGATATATTCCCTCATTCCACCTCCGAGCGGTGTTGATGCATTTCTGAACACTGTAGCATATATAACACTGTAAGTAGGCTGTTTATGTTTTCTTATTGGCAACGTTACGCAGCGCTCTGTATGAAAATCACTGGCTGTGCTGTGTGCAGTCTGTGGCTAGTTTGCATTGTTGTTTGCCATTGTAGTGTTGGGCAGCGGCAGCTGGATGTGAACAGCGCGTAGCGTTGCGCAGTTGGAGGTAAGCCGCCAGCAGTGGTGGATGTGGGGAGAGAAATGGCGGAGTTTTGAAATTTGTAAGACTGGATGAACTGCTATATATATTATGACTATTAAGGTAAATACATTTTTTGTTCTCTATTAAAATCTTTAATTTGCTAACTATGCCTATCAGTAGTTAGTGCCTTCCGTAGTTTGAATCTTTTATTTAGCTGGCAGTAGTGGCGCTTGTTGTATTGCAGTAGTTCGAGTAACGAAGATTTTTGTGAGATAAGTGATTTGCGAAAGGTATAGGTTAATGTTAGTCAGGCCCATTCTTTTGTAGGGATTTTTGAAAGTAAGATTGCGTTGCGCTAAAAATATTGTGTGTCAGTTTAAGCACAGTCGTATATAATTGTTCTAAGGAGACGTTTCATATGTCGACCCTTAGCCGAGGATTTCTCACTGGAATCTTCTGATTTTTTCTTGTAGTTTGTGTAATTAGTGTAGATTTTGTTTATTGCTAGCGCGTAATTGTAGAGAGAATCTCCTTTGTAGTCGCAGTCTTTCATTCTCCTACAGTAAAACAGTTGTGGCATGCATGTATATTTGCACCAAGTATTTCGCAGCTGCGCTTGCAATTAACTAGATATTATTTTCAGTGGTATGTTAATGTGTTTTCTTATTTTACTCTTCCAATTGTGCTTATCTGTGTTATTGTGACAATAATGGCGTGTGAAAAACGTAATACTAGGCTCCAAAGTAAACTGAGAAATGACAGTGAAGACGAAAGTAGTGTGTTAGCGCCACCGAGTAATGAATTAACTAATGTTCAAAGTAGTAATTTGGTAATTCTGCATAGGGAAATGGAGCGGGCGGCAAATAATGGTGTAGACAGTGAAGCAATTAGTGAACAGGGAAGCATTATCGATCGATCGGTCAGCAACAGTTCGCCTCAGGAATCCGAAATGACAGGACACAATCTTGCAAATACTGTAGATTCAGGTTTTGGGTCCTCACCGTTTTCTCAAATAAGTCAAGCAACATTTTCTGCTTTTCAAAATGTGAATGTTGCCGGTGCAGATTCACTGCCGAAAAAAAAGCACTGAGGAACATGTTTCAGACACCAGTGCATTGTCATTACAGTTAATGCAACAAATGGGACAAAGGCTACAAAAGTTAGACACAACGCTTGAACAAAATCAGAAACAAATGGGACAAAATCTTTAAAAGTTAGACACAATGGAACAACACCAGAGACAAACACAGCAACAGTTAGACACAATGGAACAAAATCAGAGACAAACACAGCAAAAGCTTCAAAAGTTAGACACCACACTTGAACAAACATGTGAAGATTTAACTACTGAGTTACATAACATTGAATCGAAATGTCAAAAAATCTGTAGTGACGTAAAAACACAAATTTGTGAGCATTTCCAACCAATTTTTTTGCGTTATGAAAATGCATTACAGAATCACGAAGTAGCCATAAAAGAACCGCAAACTATTGTTCATGAAAATCACGACACCTTGCAAGCTAAAATTGACTCAGTAGCATCTACCGATTCGGTTACGCAACTTGCAATAACTCAGGAAAACTTAAAGGACACAGTAGATACGATTTCAACACAAATGGACACTCTGAAACTTGGTTCAGAAAAACACACAGAGAAAATAATTTCACTATGGGATAAAGTAGCCGAACTTTCAGATCAGTTCACTAACTTATCTACAAAGGTAAATGATGATCTGAATGACACAAGACCTGTAGCCTTCACGGACACTGAAGAGTATGAACAAAGTAGAAAATTCAAACAAAATCAAAATCAAATCAATACACAGTACGAAAGATAAATCCGGGAAGTACAAGATCAGTTGGCACAAGTAATACAAGAATTACATATTTCAGAGGATACTCGCGCTCCAGTACGGGAAGAGGGACATAGAAATACGGAACAACCACAAAATAACAACACAGGACACTTCGGAAATTGTGAAAGAAAGTGGCAAGGCGCATTGGATTTTGAGATGGAACCGCCGAAACGAAGTAACAATGAGCGATGTGCGACTCGCCGACACGATGATTTTGACTATAAGCTGTTCATTACTACACGTAAATTCAAAACATTTAAGAATTCTGACAACGACATTCATCCACAAGCATGGCTTCATCAATTCTCTCATTGTTTTCTTCCCAACTGGTCATAGGAGCACAGGTTAGAATTTATGTGTGGCTACTTGGAGAATGAACCAGCTGTAAGAATGCGATCGGTCATTCACGATTGTCACAGTGAAGGAGAATTTTATCATGCCTTCCTCTCAGCGTATTGGTCTCAAGCTACACAAGACCGAGCAAAACGATGAAACGTTTCGAACAATCTGAATTTTCCAGTCTTATCAAATATTTTCAATACATGTTGCATAAGAATCAGTATCTTTCAAACCCATACAGCCCCTCAGAACTCATCCGCATTTGCTTAATCAAACTGCCTGAACATTTACTACATATTATTTTAGCAGGACGTTGCAAAGACGACACTGAAGCTTTTCAGGGACTGTTACAAGAACTGGAAATTGACACTGGCAATCGCGGAACGCGAAAACAGGAGCGCAACAATTACATCTCACATCTGTCACAATTCCGCGATGTCAGAAATAATACACGACAAAGCTATTCTTGCAACGTAAATCGTGACCAAAACAGACACCACCCGTATGACAACCGTTGGTAGAGTTGTAATAATTCAGGGAAAGATCACCTCTCCGCAGTAATGACTATCACAGAGACAATCAGAGAAACAGACAATATGGGAACCAAAATAATTATTATCAAGGGAGACAGAATAACTTTAGACGCAACAGTCTAGCGTGCAGTTACGATTCAGGGAGAAATTCTCCACCACGTGACCGACAAGAAAGAAACTATGGAATCTACCGACATGACGACTGATGATATGATTGTAACGACGGACCTGAATTGCATCAGAACTGGCGGGATTCAAACAGAGGAGGGGCCTCTCGACAAGGTGAATTTGTAGAAGTTAGGTCTCCAAATCCCAATAACGACGCGCGGCAACGAAGACACAATAGGCAATGACTCATACCGCTGGCAGCCACAAAACGTACTTATGAAACTGACGATGCAGCTGCCGTAGCTACTAAGACATTAGGGACATCTTACTCCAGGAACACGACGTAAAACATAACAACATTGCATATCCTGTGATTCACATTACTGTAAAAGACGTAAAATTTACGGCAGTACTTGAGTCTGGCAGTCCCATTTCAGTAATTAGTGAAACAGCTTTTAGCAAATGCAACAAATCGAACGATTGCCCCACACTTCCGTTACGTAAGATGAAATTACAAGGCGCAATCGTTGGAAAAAGTGTAGATGTATGCCATTCTTCTGTCAAAGCCACAGCTTCTCTATGAACTTTCTTATTGTTCCATTATTGTCGACGGAAATTATATTGGGAGTAGACTTTTGAATTAATACAAAGCTATCTTAAACTTTCACGATGCTGAAATAAGTTTAGCGAAAGAAGGTAAGTCAATAGCTTTGAAATTTGAAGATTGGCTCTCAAACCATGACGAGGAAATTAATCGACTTTACCTTCTGTTAGACAACAGTTCGGAATTTTCTACGGAACTAGACACTAACAGTCACTCTGCAAGTACTGACATGGATGATATCGACGGGATATTTGAAACTAATGAGTTAATTCAGAATAAAATTCAAACAATTGAGAATTGTAATGACACTGATAGGCAGGACCTTTTTGAGATTTTACGAGCAAATTCTACAGTTTTTACTCACAAAACCGGAACAATCAAGGGATTTCAATGCCAATTTCGTTTTCGTGAGCATAGTAAATTTTGTGTTAGACCATACGTAATTCCAGCACATTATAGGGACCGTGTTAGAACAGATATACAATCTATGCTTGACGAGGGCATTATTGAGCCTGCAGTAAGCTCATACAACAATCCATTACATGTTGTTGAGAAGAAAAATGGATCGATCAGGCTTGTCTTAGATTCGAGACAAATCAATACTATCATTCTTCCTGAAACATACAGGCCGCAAACGTTGGAAGAACTCATCAAAATTTTAATGGTGTAAAAGTGTTGTCTCATATTTATCTCAGATCTAGCTTTTAACAGATCGAACTTCATCCAGAATGTAGAAAATACACAGCTTTCCTTTGTTTCGGTGTTTGTTATCAATTTTGGGAACTTCCTTTTGGTTTGAACATTTCTTTGGCAGGGTTCATTCGTGGTCTAAATTCCATATTACCTGAGTTCTTAAAACGTCACATCACCTTATATGTGGACGATATTCTGGTAGCAGAAGCCTCATGGGAACAACATAATCGCATCCTCAACAGCGTGTTACATATTTTTGCAGAATCTGGAATTACAGTTAACTTGGAAAAATCTGAGTTCGGTAGGACAAAGGTGAAGTTTTTGGGACATATTATTTCTTCTGAAGGCATTCAGCCGGATCCTGAAAAGTTAGAAGCAATCAGAGCCATTCCAGTTCCATCCACAAAAAAACAAGTCCGCAGTTTTCTAGGTCTCGTAAATTTATGCCGTCGTTTTCTGAATATGCCAATTCTTGTTACACCAAAACTTTGTTCTCTCACTGGAAAAAATACTATTTGAAACTGGGACGAACAAGCACAGTTGGAATTCAATTCTTTGAAAGAATCGCTACTTAACGCGCCAATACTAGCTCATCCAGATCTGTCACAAGATTTCTGCCTTCTAAAGTTGGTCTTGGTGCCCATTTATTTCAAGAAGCCATAGAAAATGACACTACCGTTCAGAAAACCATAGCTTTTGCTAGCCGAACGCTGACAAAATCTGAAAAAAATTATTCCGTTACTGAATTAGAAGCTTTAGCTATCGTTTGGGAATTTAACAAATTCCGTTTCTTTCTTACTGCTAAGAACGTAAAAGTATACAGCAATTTTCGTGCATTACAGTTTCTTCTGTCTTCAAAATTAAATCATGACAGGTTAAAACGTTAGGCATTATTTCTGCAAGAATTCCACTTCACAATAGTCTACATTCCCGGCAAGGAAAACATTGTAGCGGACGCACTGTCACGCGCACCGGCTGGGCTTGAGAAAGGTAACACAGAAGGCAACCTCGAGAAAAATTTCAGTATTCTTTACATTCAGAAATTCGCCTTTGAAAACTTCATCACCACATCTTTAAAGGACATTTGTCATGAAAAAGATAAAGATCCGATTTGGAAAGACATCAAAAGTAAGTGGCATGAAAAGACACACACACAGATTCGGCATTATTATCTGGTTAGAAACAACATACTGTTCAAACGCTGCACTGTTGATGACAAGCTATGGGTACTTTGCATTCCTGACGATTTTGTTAATAAGCTGATTTGGTGCATTCATTTCAACTATGCACATTTTGGTCCACGAAAATGTTATCATATTCTTCGGACGACTTGTTATTTTAACAATATGGAAAAGAGAATTCGAAGAGTCTAGTCTATTTCTAAACTTTGTCAAAAGGCAAAACCGTCTACTATGTCACATCGTGCTCCATTGTTTCCTATCATTCTTTCTAAATTAAAAGAATTTGCTGCTGTTCATCTCTTGGGACCGCTTGTCGGAGCATCTAATGGATTTTCGTACGTTCTGGTCGCTGTTGAACTTACTTCAAAATTTGTTTCTTTCACACCGTTACGTAAAGCCACTGGACGGTCTGTATCCAACGCCTTTGTTAAAAATTTCTTACGTGAAGTTGGACTCGTTAGTACAATCATTTCAGATAACAGACCGCAATTCAGATCTGCTGTTAGGTCACGCATGCTTCGGAACCATAAAATCAAACCTGTTTTTATTTCATTGTACTCACCACATTGTAACCCGTCTGAACGGATTATGAAAGAAATCAATAAGATTTGCAGACTTTATTGTCACAGAAAGCATCAGCATTGGGACAGGTATTTACACTTATTTCAAAATGTGCTGAATGAAATGCCTCATGACTCCACTGCTTTACCACCTACTCTTGTACTGAAGAATGAAGAACCACCGAACAGAATCAGAGAGCTTGTACCTTTCCCGAATACACGTAAACTTCGACACAAGGACATAATTGATTTGGCTATTAAAAATATAAAATCTGCAGCAGACAAAAGAAGAAAACTACACGGTAAAGCAAATGCAAAGAAATTATACATTGGTCAGAAAGGTCTCATTAAAGTTCATTCTTTGTCACATAAGAAGAAACACTTGAGTCACAAATTCTTTCCAGTTTATAATGGACCTTACAGAATCCGACATATACCACATGATAATTGCGTTGAAGTTGAAACTCTGCGTACTAGGAAGAGTAAAGATTTGCACCACATTTCACATGTAAAAACGTTTGTTGAAAGATAATCTGCTTTTTAACTTTGTCTTTTCCATAAAACTTTTCACTTTACATTACTAATATGCTTTGTCAGACTTAGAATCTGTTAACATGCAACAATGTTTGAAGTTAAATATCCAGTCAAGAACCAAGAGAACTTATTTCAACAGAAATTACGAATGCATTGTTATAGTGAACAGACGACAAAGTGTTGTTATTTGTACAATCTTGCTTGTTAGTTGCACAATTACGTAACGACTATAAGACTTACATACTTAGAACATATACTGGTACTGCTAGTGAGATTTTAATGCACCATTTTGGTTTACTTGAAAATACATTCTGGATTTAAAGTACTTTCTGTGAGATACCAGATGACACAGTGGTTAGTTTATGTGACAGCAACACGATTTTATCACGACACTACTAATGAGTGGCAATTTACAATGTTGCTTTTGCAGTGTTTCTGTTTTATATCTGCACAGTTTTTCTGAATTTCTCTGGAAAGTAAAACATGTTTTAGTAGTAACTTTTGTGGTATAGCTACAATGAGACAGCCTTTCCCAGCCACAGCAATACGTTACATTACAGTACTTTCTTGATCATGGTAAGGTACGTAATAACTACGATATCTATACGCAAAGCATTTCACTTTCGTTTCTCATGAGGTAAGTACATTGACTTCAGCAGAGCTTTGCTTACAGAGGACGATAACTACGACATTTCCACAGAGATTATCTTACAACAAGACGCACAGTTTAGCGCTACAGTACATCTATTTGAGTGATTAATTTTGTACTTAAAACATTTGTTTTTAAAAAATTTTGGATTATAAAGATACAAAGGTTTTCCGTGATACATTTCATTCCATTGCCGTAATCTGTAACACTTGAGGGTATAATTACATAAATCCTCAGAGGGGTACACGCCTACTTTGTGTACCATGTGTGTGGCAAGCACAAGTAGCCCTAGCTAATATGGTATTTGCTTAAACAACTTTACACATTGGTACCATATTTCTCTAACACACAAATTACACAGCTATCTGATCATTTAACTGAGAGATAAACATTTTTTTACTACATCAGTAACACACATTTACGCAATTACACAGCTGGGTAACTTCACACTTATGAAATAGTATTTTGTCTGTACATTGTGAACTGTTCATATTTTTTCGGAAGCACTGTGATACTATGAGAGCTTTGAATGACGTATTTGGCATGGGATCATGATTTTAAAGTACACTTGAGGTAGATGACACTATTGAAATGAGCAGAGAATTTTTTTTTTAGGTTTTGAAATTATTGGAGGAAGCTACGACGGTTTTGAGAATTGACTGAGATGTTATGATATTATTACGACAGCGATATGTATTATGCTGTTGAGGTATGTTTATGATCAATAAGATGATGATACCGTGTATGAGGAATTTGATTACGCTATGTATTGCTTATAATGAAATATTGAAGAAGTTTCGATGAATATGTATATGTATAATAAGATAAGGAATAATGAGTAGTGGTTAGGGTCTCTGATTTGTGGAAAAGGATGTTGGAAACCAAGAATCGTACTTTAGAATTATGAAATGTGTGTACATGTGTGAATGTATCACAATGGCACTGAAAATTTTTTGGACACTGTTGTATTTATAGGATTTTGTTTCTACACATTTGTAACACAAATTCTCGACCTGTGACATTTTTTTATATGAGACCGTCACTGTAGCAGAATCTGCTGTCATAAATATTTCGGTAGGAAAGTTAAGTGACCTTCACGTAATGTGTGGTGGGCACCCAGCTGTGCGATAGTCGCCTGGGAAATAGCCATTAGCGTGTGCAGGTGGAGGAAAAAAAAAGGAGGCCATTATTCTCACTATTGACATTCCTTTGTAGAAAGTATCGCAAATATGACACGCTCAAACTTGAAAACATATGATTATACTGTAGAGCTCTTAATTTATGATATTTACTAAAATGCCTAATGAAATGATAAGAAACATTTCATGGCTATTGTCTTGCAAGTTGAGAGAAATGCCATATGGCTTGCTTGATGTATTTATTTACTCATTTTGTTTAATATCTAGTTTCTAGCTGCACTGCAGCATTGGTTAAAATAAAATTTAATAGATGTACTAATATAGTTATTTTATGCCCACAGATCCAGTCAATAAGAAGTTTATGATCTACTTCCAAGAAAACCAGGGCACATAAATAGGCATTTCCCTTCACAGGAATTGCATAAATAATTTTTTTACGATTTTGTAACTTATCTGCTAGTGTAAGTTCTCGTGATGCATCACTCTAGTGTTAAGATGTGACATAGGTATTAAAAACGGCCATTTTTACTGTGATATTTTTTCTGGTTGAGATTTGTCATGTTTAGATATAAATTATTGCATTTGCTGCAGCTTGCTCTGCCAATTTCCATTTTTTTCTTTTTTTGTCATTGCTGTTTGTGTTAACGTTTCTGTGCTGCTGCATTGCCTCGTCCCTTAGTTTAGCATCTGATCTCAGTAGATTTAAGTTAGCTTAAGAGGGGGTAGACTATATAAGAGAATGAGTTGCAATGAATTGGAAGAAATGCATTGAGAAGTCATACGAAAAAAGTACAGAAAGCAGGCATAGATAGGACTTTTTGGAAATAATGAAGAGTGAAGGGAGATCTCCGAGAAGTAATGAAAGTTTTGTTAGCAAAATACTGCAGTAAAAGAAACCCTGATCTTTCCTTGTGTTATCCCACTATGTGTTTGTGTTCCCTCGTGTATTTGTCTTTTTCCTTTATTTATGTGTTTAGCTGATGTTGTTATGTTGTAGAATTTTTCTAATACTATGTTATTTACTTTGTAAAGATGTTTTAACATTATTTTTTCTGTTTTGTTTTAATGCTCATGTGTAAAGTTGATGTTTCGAAAGTTTTTCTGATCTTTTATGTATGTACTCATGTCGTAATTCCTGTAACACAGATGTATATGTTATTTCGATTCTTTTGTAAAGCCTGTACTACAAATGTTATCTGTATTGTTATGTTCTTTAATGATGTATTTTGTAGCTTTGTATTGGTATTCTTATGTTATAAAATTGTAATTGACACCAGTTCATGATATTATTAACTTGTAAGTTCCATTTCACTGCACACATTTCTGTTGGTCGTAGTATACGGACAATATGTGAGAAGTAGGGACTGTTAGTGTTTACACGTGTGTTAATAATTCAGCAAGGGACTGGATAACAGCATTGCTGGTTCTAAGGACAGTTCCAAAAATCTTGTGAGTGCACTAGTGGTGGTTTTGGACTTGCTATATTTTCAGCAAGACTCTTCAGTGGTGATTGTGCACCTGCACAGTGGGTCTGCATCTTTGATGATCCGCCAATACCATTATTTCTACAAGGACTGCAGTGGGTCTGCTCCTCTGGTGGCCCACCAATACCACAATCTCTACCAGGACTACAGTGGGCCTGCACCTCTGGTGGCCCACCAATACCGTAATCTCTACCAGGACTACATTGGGTCTACTCCGTGATGACCTGCCTACCAGTATTCTTCAAAATTTCGAATGACTGTGCTGTGGGTTTGCTCTGTTGTGACCCATTACTTGTCTGCATGTCGAGAGTCAGCACTGTCTTTCCGTAGGAAGGACAACACTACTTCTTCAAGACTGCATGGAAATCCACTACCTCTGTGTGCATTTTCTTTTACTACTCAGACTTTGAGAAAAAGACTGCAATTTTACTGTGATGAATGATCAGGACTGTCTTTATGATGGACTGTTTGAAAATTTGAGCTTTTGACCAACATTGTATCAATAAGTGTGTCTATTTGATACCTTTGTTATTGTAATTATGAAAAATTTTATCAAATCAATATTGGCCACTGCCCAAAACAATTTGTAAAATTTTTTGTGGGGTGCATGGGGGCTATGTAAGTAGGCTGTTTATGTTTTCTTATTGGCAACGCTATGTAGCGCTCTGTATGAAAATCACTGGTTGTGCTGTGTGCAGTCTATGGCTAGTTTGCATTGTTGTCTGCCATTGTAGTGTTGGGCAGCGGCAGCTGGATGTGAACAGCGCGTAGCGTTGCGCAGTTGGAGGTGAGCCACCAGCTGTGGTGGATGTGGGGAGAGAAATGGCGGAGTTTTGAAATTTGTAAGACTGGATGTCATGAACTGCTATATATATATATATATATTATGACTATTAAGATAAATGCATTGTTTGTTCTCTATTAAAATCTTTAATTTGCTAACTGTGCCTATCAGTTGTTAGTGCCTTCAGTAGTTAGGATCTTTTATTTAGCTGGCAGTAGTGGCGCTCGCTGAATTGCAGTAGTTCGAATAACGAAGATTTTTGTGAGGTAAGTGATTTGTGAAAGGTATAGGTCAATGTCAGTCAGGGCCATTCTTTTGTAGGGATTTTTGAAAGTCAGATTGTGTTGCGCTAAAAATATTGTGTGTCAGTTTAAGCACAGTCATATATCATTGTTCTAAGGGGACGTTTCAACACTAGCTTCTCAGTTCTTATGATCAGAATAACCCTCAAATATCTTTCCTTAGATTTTGCTCTTACAGCTTCTTTATTAAGTGTTTTATCAGTTCACTTTTAGTTATTCGGTATCAGCACGCTCTACATGCTCCCCGTTTTCTTTTCGAGCTTTTCGTGCAGGAGTTTGGTTGGTTACACTTCTATTAATCCCATTGGGGATTTGGGGATGTTGTAGATTATTCGTCTGCTTCTGTACTTTATCCACATTCACCAAAGGACTACGAACATCTTATTCCTCCTTACATTTAAAGGCTTGCCCCATGTCCAGAGAGTATCCTAATTTTTCTACAGTCTTTCTTCCCTTATTAAGTATAACATGAGAGTTGCTTCACTGCTACCTTTTCCTTTCCTCATAATAATCAGATAATTACCAATAATTCCATAAACTTCTATCCATTCTTCTGCACTATTCTGATTATTTGTTAATAAAAGCTTAATATCAAGCTCATTGTTTCATAAATTACACATTTGTCACCATACAGAAGTAGACATGTATTGGTTTTAAGTAGCAATTCACATATCCTACACGATATTAAATATATAATCGAGGTTAACATCATCCTAATACCTTAGATTGCATACGACACATAGGTGGAAATATATATAAAATACTGTAGCAGACATATAAATAGAAGAAGTTAGCCCTACACTGATGTTCATGAGTGAAGTAGGTGATTTCTAGAGACCATCTAGTCTTGCCCTCACCGATAATCTTAATACTTTTAGGATGTCCAATAGCACGGGTCCCGACTTGTTTACTCACAGTATCTACAAGAACAGAGTCTCCACTACCAGCATGAGTCCGAAATATCTACTGTCTCAGATACATTGAAGCGACAAGAAACTGGTATAGGCACGCGTACTCAAATAAAGAGATCTGTAAACATGCAGAATACGGCGCTGCGGTCGGAAACGCCTATATAAGACAACAAGTGTCTGGCGTAGTTGATAGATCGGTTACTGTTATTCCAGTGGCAAGTTCTCAAGATGTAAGTGCGTTTGAACTTGGTGTTATAGGCGGCGCACGCGCCATGGGACACAGCATCTCTGTGGTAGCGATGAAGTGGGGATTTTCCCGTACGATCATTTCACGAGTATACCGTGATTATCAGGAATCACTGACATCGCTGTGACCGGAAAAATATCTTGCAAGAACAGGATCAGCTACGATTGGAGAGAATCGTTCAACGTGAAAGAAGTGCAGCTCATCCGCAAATTGCTACAGGTTTCAATGCTGGGTCATCAACAAATGTCAGCGTGCAAACCATTCAACGAAACATCATCGATATGAGCTTTCGGAGCAGAAGGCCCACTCGTATAACCTTGATGACTGCACGACACAAACATTTACACCTCGCCTAGGCCCGTCAACACCAATATTGGACTGTTAATGACTAAAAACAAGTTGCCTGGTTGGACAAGTCTCGTTTCAAGTTGTATCGAGCGGATGGACGTCTAGGGTTATGGAGATAACTTCATGGATCCATCGACCCTGTATGTCAGCAGGGAACTGTTCAAGTTGGTGGAGGCTCTGTATGGTGTGGGGCCTGTGCAGTTGGAGTGATATGGGACCCTTGAAACGTTTGACTCCGAAAAGTGAAACGTACATAAGGATTCAGTCTGATCACCTGCATCCATTCGTGTCTATTGTGCATTCAGACGGACTTGGTCAACTCAAGCAGGACAATGCGACGACCCGCATGTCCTGAATTGCTCCACAGTGGCTCCAGGAACACTCTCTTGGGTTTAAACACTTCCACTGGCCACCAGACTCGTCAGACATGAACACTATTGAGCATATCTGTGATGCCTTGCCACGAGCTGTTCAGAAGAGATTTCCACCCTCTTTCGGATTTTCAGACAGCCCTGCACTACTGATGTTGTCAGTTCCCTTCAGTACTTCTTCAGACATCAGTCGAATCCATGCCACATCGAGTTGCAGCACTTCTGCGTGCTCGAGGAGGCCCTACATGATATTAGACAGGTGTACCAGTTTCTTTGGCTCTTCATTGTATATCCGCAGCTATTTTTAAAAACGATGGTACTTTCAACTTCAGATTAATTATGAATAATATTCAAGGAATTTCAAGATCTTTACTAAACACCATGGTACATCTACATCTACATTTATACTCCGCAAGCCACTCAACAGAGTGTGGTGGAGGGCACTTTACGTGCCACTGTGTAAGACGTCGTGGTCTCCTGACCTTCATTGCTTACATGTTCCGCCTTCACAATCATTCGAATCCAAACTCGATAAGATAAAGTCAATGTTGTACGAATTCATGTTGGTTGGTTGGTTGTTTTGGGGGAAGAGACCAGACAGCGAGGTCAACGGTCTTATCGGATTAGGGAAGGAAGTCGGCCGTGAACTTTGAAAGGAACCATCCCAGCATTTAGGGAAATCACGGAAAACCAAAATCAGGATGGCCGGACGCGGGATTTAACCGTCGTCCTCCCGAATGCGATTCCAGTGTGCTACGACTGCGCCACCTCGCTCGGTGACGAAGTCATGTAAACGATATGCAAATAACTAATAAATCGCAAGTGCGCACCGTGGTTGAAATACTCGAGGCTGGTGTACACACATACATTCCAGACTCGACGGTCATAGGAGCTTTTAGTTCAAGAGAGGCAACCGCATGCTAGGAGGCCAGTCCCAACCCATCTATGTCGGTCGGTAGCCACCCGTGGAGCGGACAGCATTCGCCTGAGGGAAAGGAGGAACGACCCCATGATCGGCTTAGAAGCAAATGCCACTACACTGTGTGGGAGCGGCCAGCCTACGCATTCTTTACACATAGCACGTAGTTTCAGAGATTTTCACACGAGGACAGCAAACACCAAACGCAGATACTACAGATTTCTGGAATGGTCGCCTTAATCAGAACGCCATTCTCCCGTTTTGGAAGAGCAATGCTGATTGGCAGACGATATTTCTGATGCCTTGAGCTGAAGGATTAATGGAAGAGATCGAAAGATATACCCCTTCACGTCTGGCGTGGAGAGGCGCCGTTCGGTTGTCGCTCTTGGAGCGAGAACACGTAACGAGAGCGTGTGCGCTCGTACGTTTACTCAAAGAGTGAGGAACAAGTCTCTCCTCAGTACTTCACTGGGAGAGCACCTCTGTCAAGAGCGAATCGAAGTGTGACTCTGTACTGAGTCCTTGCGACTAAGTGTTGTTCACTGTGTTGGCCGTCACACTTATTGTGCGGTGTGAACTGACAGAGTTATAGTTAAACGTCTGGGAGCGAATTTTTAAGTGTCATCGAGGTGGACTGGTTATCTGACCGGTGTACCACGCCAGTAGTTAGACTAGGGGCGATCAGGAATCCTTGACTTCATCAAGGCGTAGGGAGAGTTTGACTGGCGAAGGTCAATCCAGATAGAACGAGATTTATCTTATTCGTCAGCAGCAAGTGGCGCAGACAGCAGTCAAGGCAGCTTACGGTATTGTGCGCTACAGCTATTGCGAGCTCCATATTTCCTCCACAACACTGCACTTCACTGCATTTCACACGCGACAGCCTCGACTGTACCTAGCAACATTCTAAAAGATATTTATTCAAGTTGAGTAGGCACGCCTCTCAGCCATTCTGCCAAGTCAACAACCACCTAAAACTTCGTATAGAAATTTCATAGCGAATCCTATCCTTGAGAGGTAACTTCACTTTCCAAAAAGAACCAGGATATAACTTGTTCAATTCATAACTAAAAGTGTCATTGTGATTTCCCAGAATTTTTGCAAAATTAATAATAACTTTCGTTAGTTTCATGTTTTTCTTACACTAACTAGCACTACTCCAGTACCCAAGTATTCCACTAGTTACATAAGAAATTTTGTGAATTTTAGTGTCATTTCCTTACAGCAGACGACTCCAGAAGATATTTATTGCTGAAAGTTTTTCAGGCATTTCTCTTTAGAACGTTAGGAGCATCTGTCTGACTTCAGTAGTAGTGTGGGGGTGGAAATTGCATCTTGCAGGAGCCACAGGGTAAAGGGTACACCTCAGATTAATCCGTTGCGCAGAATAACAGAATCTCAGATCAACCCCACGTTCATCACAACTGTCATTACCTCCCTTTTCTGTTCCAGTTGCGTATGGTTCGTGGGAAGAACGACTGCCGGAAAGCCCCCGTGGGGGCTCGAATCTCTCTAATTTTACATTCGTGATCTCCTCGGGAGGTATAAGTAGGGGGAAGCAATATATTCGATACCTCATTCATAAACACCCCCTTTCGAAATGCAAGCACAACAAATAAACTTCGTAGTAACTTCTACTATTGATTGTAAATTGCACGTCCGTATTGCAATGAAGTGGGGATTTCATAGTTGTGCCGTGTCTGTTCTTTCAGATTATCACAAAGAACAGTCAACATACATTCACATAATTCATTCGACTCGTTGGGCAATGCATAAGCCACCTTCATTGCAGATATACAATTACGTTCGACCTCCTGTGGGAATCTGAAAGCAGGGAGCATGGAGGACATGAAGAGGAACTGCGGACAGGTGGCACTAGGTGGGAGTGTGGATGGCTGGAAGGCGTGCCGAGACAGTCCGCACAGTTGCGATGGACAGTGTGTCCGGATGATGCAGTGGTTAACACACCTGCATAGTGAGCAGGAGGTTCCGGGTTCGAATCCCGGTCCGGCACACATTTTTACTCATCGACTTTCCCCTCCACCACTAGTTTACATATGATGTGCCATAGCTGTGTATTCTGCGTGGTGTCTGTTTTTCTCGGAAATGTCTGAAAGATGAGACACCACACATTCAAATAATTGATTCGCATAGGTGTCAATGGATCCACATTCTTTGGTAGCACAAGTACGTCCGACCTCCTGCAGGAATCTCAGAGCAGCGAGCATGGAGGGAATGGGCAGGGACTGTGGATAGTTGGCGCGCAGTGGGTCGGCCATGAGGCGTACGCAGATAGTCTGTGCAGTTTCCTAAATACTGTGTCTGTTAACTGTGTGCAAGAGCCTAATGTGTGTGAGATACCTCAGATGCGAGTCCCGGTGCGGCACACAATTTCTCCGCATAAAGTCCCGATGGAGCAGACATCATTAGTTCCTTTCCTTTCTGCCTTCCCTTGCCCCACCTTCCCACCTTCAAAGATTTTGTCTTGGAACTCTTTCATTTGGTCCGTGTTTGCATAGAAAAACAGTAATATCAGAAATTGAGTCCGCCTTGATGTAAAACATCTTGTAATTCGTTTATTTCTTTATTTTCCCAAACTAGGTTCGGCGACAAATATCGCCATCATCAGTGGGTTTTTTAATATAAAAATTGCAGAAAATAGCATGGTTATACAAAGTAAAACATTATTACATAATGACTTGTCGAATAATCGGGTCTACTGCCGGATGTTTGTGTCGCTCTGGCACAGTATTTCGTCCACGTAACTCGTTGCCTTCTTCAGGTGCTACCTGTGACTTCTCAGGTAGCACCTGAAGAAGCCAACGAGTTACGTGGCCGAAATGTTGTGCCAGAGCGACACAAACATCCGGCAGTAGACCCGATTATTCCACATGCCAAGATCTCGCCGGGAAAGCCTGAAGAGTTACATTATTACATGATGTTTTACTGTGTTTGTATTACCATGCTATTTTCTGCATGTTTTAGATTAAAAAAAACACTAATGATGGTGATATTTGTCACCGAAACTAGTTTGGGATAATAAAGAAATAAACGAATAACAGGGTTTTTGCATCAAGGCGGACTCAATTTCTGATATTACTGTTTTCCCACCTTCAGTTTAAAAAAGAGGTGAGAGAAGGAGCGCTAAACAGTTTCTGCATTTTTATCCGAAAATTTTAAGGAAACGTGGCTTTCCAGTTTGTCTTTCACTGTATTTATGATGGCGTTGTATGAAGTTTGTGTTTCACGGTGAAGTGCATAACAACACATTTCATTTCAAGTAGTCACTATGAGTGAACTTGACATTTCGATATTAGAGATAAGATTATGTCTCAGAAAATCAACATCGTCTTTATATACGAATTATCTGTGGAGGAATTTTCGATCTTTATTTGTTAAACTAACAGAACTGATATTCCTTCCTTCCTTCTTCTTCGAGCATCGGTGATATAAGATGACACCATTTCAATATAACTTGCATTCATTATTAATTAATAATGCTGTCGAAATTATTCTCTCTCTTTTTCGTAACATAGTGCGAAACCCTGCCTTCCCAAACTGATGAAGTTCATTTCGTGTAATTTTTGGTCAATTTTAGGTCGAACCTGCAGTCCATGTTTTAAATAAAGTCCAATTCTGATTATTATTGTTATTATTATGCAAAACTAACTCTTTGCATTAACTGTAACGACAATAGGGTTTCTCGTCAACAAGCTCGCTGCTTTCTGACGACGACTGTTTGACCTGACGTCTGGCGTGAGAATGAAAGTAAACTCATACGAGTAAGATCGTTTTGTGCCGTAAGAAAAGACTAGCTAATCTAATACCTTCTTGTCCGTTTTATAATTACATGTGCACATGTTTGTATTTCTTATTGGCAATATAATGTACACTTCCCCAATAACGTTTTACTTTCATGACAAGATGTAAAATAACAAAACTCATGCCAGGAAAGAAAGCTGATACAAGTGGCACATGTACAGAGTGTCCATAATTAAAGTTTCTGTTTCAGGGCGCTGTAGAAAGAGAACCACTGGTCACAACGACGTCGTATTTGAACATCGTATTGTTGACGCTAGCGGAAACGCCGTAGTAGACTAAAAGTTACAACGAAAACTTTAACAGTAGGTGTCGCTGTAAGAGTATTAGCGTAAAAGTGGTAGACTACAAGTGAAGGGCTTATTTCAATAGTGGTACAAGTCCATTTTTGTTCGTCCTGAGATACAGACTCCTAAAGTTAAATGAGCGCTAAAAAATCTGCAGTTGAGATACCAGAAATATTGAAGAACATGGTTTCTTGCTAGAGTTGAACTTTCCTTTCTCTTTGTTTGCATCATTTCATTTCAGAAGCATTACAGGCAGAAAAGTGGAGGTAATGGACTTGTACCACTACTGAAATAAACCGTTCAAATGATATACGACTCACAATACGACGGCTGTGGTTTGAGCTGCACTTTACACCAGCAACATTGTTCTGTGTAGATCACTGCGCAAGTGCTACAGTTAGCAGCTGTGCCACTGTAAGTTAGGTAAGCCAATCCAACACGGCAAGGTCGTACCACATCGGATGAGAGAAATCGGTTTTTAATTGCCCTCGGACCGAAAACCTCATAACAAGCAATATGAGGTAGGTTTATAATTGTCGTGGGATTGGCGCAAGACATATTCAATATGCCGTGCACCGTTTTCTGCCACAAGACATTTTCCGCAACAGATCAGTTGGCCGTTGTGGCCGAGCGGTTCTAGGCGCTTCAGTCTGGAACCGCGCGACCGCTACGGATGCTGGTACGAATCCTGCTTCGGGAATGGATGTGTGTGATGTCCTTACGTTAGTTAGGTTCAAGTAGTTCTACGTCTAGAGGACTGATGACCTCAGATGTTAAGTCCCATAGTGCTCAGAGCCATTTGAACCATTTGACCCACAACTAATCGGCGTGTGTCGAAGGACACGCACGAAATACGTTGCGCAACGTGTGCATTGAGTTCAAATACGTTCATAATTGGAGCACTGAACGCAGCATCTTTCAGCTAACCCCATAGCCCGAAGTCACACGGATTAAGATCAGGCGATATGGAGATCCAGGCTGAAGGGAAACGACGGCTGATATGTTTAGCATTTCCGAAAAGCGTCTGCAGCACCCGCTTCGCTTGCTGTGCAATGTGCAGAAGAGCTCCATCTTACATAAAAATGATCTTAACTTAACAGCTACGCAACTGAAGGGTTGCAAAGATGTTGGTGCGGAAAAGATTCTCACAGCGTTTAACAATGACGGTACAGACGGTAGGACGCAAGCGAGTCATCTCCTCAAAAAACTACGGTCTGACAAATGATGCTGTCAACCCACACCTTACAGTGGTAACAGTTTATGTGCGTGCGGATTCTTCGTTGGCCATATCCTGCAAATTCTGCGTACTGACATTTTCTTGGAGGTGGGTATGAGCTTCGTCCGTGTACAGAATGTTTCATAGCCATTAACTGTCCATGAGAGCAAGATATTCAAGAGCGAACATTTTATCTTGCGAACAGCTCTACCGGAAGCAACTCCTAATCTTGGGATATTTTATATGGGTGTCACGTAGGATTTTTCTACACTGTGCCCGCAGGTATGTTCAGCGTTCGGCCAATTCCCCGTGCACTGCATGTTTACACACCACTGCCCGGCCCCTTTCGAAAGCAGTTACCCATCTTTGACAGACGTCGGATCAACTGCTTTCCTCCATCTGTCACATTGCGCTTCAAATGAACCTGTCTTTTCGAATTTTTTTTAGCAAACTTCAGACCAATTTCTTTTTTCATATCCTTGAACTTCTGCAAGGCTCCTAGTGCACAGTCGCCGTAGTTGTAAAAGAGGTTTACTAGCAGCGCGCGATCCTTAATGGAGACAGTTGTTTTACGCGTCTCGAACGTAAACTGAGGAACAGCCGTATTCCGCGTGCCTGTTAGTGTGCAAGTTCTAATGCTTACAGCGTCGTTTATTAGCGAACTGCTCGGTATTTATTTATTTTGCTTATTTATTGATTAATTTCTTTATTCCCTGGTGACAATAATGTACTGTTCAAACCATGATGTCATTTGGAGCTCTGATTCTCTTTCTATAGCGTCTTGAAACCGGAACTTTAGTTATGGACAACCTATTCTTACGGATATTTTAAAATCGCACTCGGTGAAAATCGCACACAGCCAGAAATCTGTGAAATTCGCACCCAGTTTTGCTGGAAGCTACCTGCTCACGGGCAAAGCTTACCTGCGCCCCAGGGAGTTGTCATTCACCTGAAACGATCACTGTGCAGCACGGCCCACCTGCACTCGGAACATCCTCGAACACTCAAGTGAGTGACCGCTAGGATAGTCACTGTCAGTGTGAGTCTAACTTTCGGAGTGTTCAGCTCGTTCGCTTTGTGTCTCTGTGTGCTTATTCGCTCGATATGCAACTGTCAACACCGCCCACGGTAAAACATGTGCCCACTATGATGTTTACTCGTACATCGTAAAGAGAACCAAAGCAGATGGCACTGCGATATTGCGCTGTTCGAAATAATAGAACAACATATTGCCGAGGATCAATGTGGGCCTCTAGATGACGCTCCCGTAGAAGCAAAAAAAGACGCTGAGTCAGGCGAAGAAGAGATTACGAGAGGAAGAGACTTCGATTTCTAAAATATATACCGAAGAGTTAGGCGACTTGCACAATCGAGGGTATGATTTTATCACCGAAATGCCAGAACAGCAAGCAATGCAGAGGATATTATACCGAGTCATCAAAAAGTCAGTATACATTTGAAAACTGAATAAATCACGGAATAATGTAGATGGAGAGGTACAAATTGACACACATGCTTGGAATGATATGGTGTTTTATTGGAAACAAAAAAACACAGAAGTTACAAAAATGTCCAACAGATGGCGCTTCATCTGATCAGAATAGCACTAATTAGCATAACAAAGTAAGACAAAGCGAAGATGATGTTCTTTACAGGAAATGCTCAATATGTCCACCATCATTCCTCAACAATAGCTGTAGTCTAGGAATAATGTTGAGAACAGCACTGTAAAGCATGTCCGGAGTTATGATGAGGCATTGGCGTCTGATGTTGTCTTTCAGCATCCCTAGAAATGCCGGTCGATCACGATTCACTTGCGACTTCAGGTAACCCCAAAGCCAATAATCACAAGGACTGAGGTCTGGGGACCTGGGAGGCCAAGCACGACGAAAGTGGCTGCTGAGCACACCATCATCACCAAACGAAGCGCGCAAGAGCTCTTTCACGCGTCTAGCAATATGGAGTGGAGGGTCGTCCTGCATAAACATCGTACGTACCGGCAGGTGTTTATCAGCCAGGCTGGGGATGATGCGATTCTGTAACGTATCGGCATACCTCTCACCCGTCACGGTAGCAGTTACAAAACCAGAATCACGCGTTTCCTCGAAGAAAAAAGGCCCGCTAACGGTAGATGTGGTAAATCCAACTAATACCGTGACTTTCTCGTCGTGCAATGGAGTTTCCACGACAGTTCTACGATTTTCGGTAGGCCAAATTCTGCAGTTGTGGGCGTTGACAGACCCTTGGAGCGTGAAATGAGCTTGGTCGGTCCACAACACGTTACTCAACCAATCGTCATCTTGCACCATCTTTTGAAACTCCCACACCGCAAATGCCCTCCGCTTCACTAAATCGCCATGTAACAGTTCATGATGCCGATGGATTTTGTACGGATAGCATCGGAGGGTACGCCTAAGTGCCAACCAAACAGCAGTGTATGGAATGCCGGTGCGACGTGCGACTAGCCGGCCGGTGTGGCCGAGCGGTTCTAGGCGCTTCAGTCCGGAACCGCGCGACTGCTACGGTCGCAGGTTCGAATCCTGCCTCGGGCATGGATGTGTGTGATGTCTTTAGGTTAGTTGGGTTTAAATAGTTCTAAGTTCTAGGGGACTGATGACCAGAGATGTTAAGTCCCATAGTGCTCAGAGCCATTTGACGTGCGACTGCACGAGCGCTGACTTACCCGTGCAAAAACGAACCCGCTACAGTCTCCATTTCTTCCTGAACTGTCTCAGCAGCATTACGCCTTGTGCTCGGTAGGCCACCCGTGGCTTTGAACTTCGAAATCATTCTCGCCACTGCTGCATTTGTCAACGGACCTTTACCCGTTCGAATCCCCTACCTATGGCGATAGGATCGTAACGCTGAACTAGCACATTCCCCATTCTGATAATGCAGCTTCACTAAAAGCGCCTTTTCAGGTAACGTCAACATGCTGCGACTGCTGGCGCATCTGATTCTCTCTCTCATTACAGCTCCTTTTACACACGATTGCCAAGCGCAGTCACTGACGTTTTGCTGTCCAGCGCCATTTGTCGGAGATTTTGTTAACTTTTTTTATCTAGTAAAACCCCATGTCATTCCAAGCATGTGTGTCAATTTTTTCCTCTCTATCTACATTATTCCGTGGTTTATTAAGTTTTCAAATTTATACTGACTTTTTGACCAACCGGTACATATACTGGGGCAAATCACACGGCAATTACAAAGAGCCAGAAACACAACAAGAAGTTGATCTTCAAGAAGAGTTACTAACTACGAATGACAGCAGCAGTTTTTCCTTAAGTAATGACACCTTTGGCGATAGGATCTTAGTTTTTAGCGGAAAAACAGGCAGACAGGTTGTAAAGACTAAACAAGACTTTTTCATGGATGGAACCTTCAAATGCTGTAGCAAGCAATTTTCACAAATATGTACTATTCATTCAGACTTTGGAAGTTCAAAGAGCCGGCCGGAGTGGCCGTGCGGTTCTAGGCGCTACAGTCTGGAGCCGAGCGACCGCTACGGTCGCAGGTTCGAGTCCTGCCTCGGGCATGGATGTGTGTGATGTCCTTAGGTTAGTTAAGTTTAATTAGTTCTAAATTCTAGGCGACTGAAGACCTCATGAGTTAGGTCGCATAGTGCTCAGAGCCATTTGAAGTTCAAAATACGAAACAAACATCTATCCGATGCCTATTGCATTCTTACCAAACAAAAGCAAAGAAACATGTATCCGTCTTTTCCGGAATATTGTGGATAATTTACCACAATGGAAACCTAATAATGTCACCATTGATTTCGAATCAGCTGCGATTTCTGCGCTAAAAGTTGTGGTCCCGTCGGTTCAAGTGCATGGCTGCCATTTCCATATGAAGAAATCTCTATGGAGGTAAGTGCAAGATTTGGGACTTACTTGAAAATACAGAGAAAACGAAGAAGTAAACTTGCAAATTCGCATTTTTATTGCTCTGGCGTTCCGTCGACCTGAAGATGCCTGCGATGGCTGGCTCGTAGTACATTCACAAGCACCGGATAACATGGATGGCAGGAAAATCACAAAAATACGATCAGTCTTTGGAACTGCTACAGACGGCGCCATCCTACCACCAATGCTGTAGAAGGTTGGCAGAACAAAATTAGTAATCTTCTCTGAAAACCGAATCCTAAAATTAGAGACTTGATCGAGTGTATGAAGACAAAATCAGAGAACTCGTCATGTGCATTAACGAGATAAGAATTAAGTGTGGAAGGCAAACAAAGAAAACAACTTATGCGTAACCAGATGAAAGGCTGGAAAAAATAGCAGAAAGGTATACGAGGATGGTGACATCAGGGCTTGTTTGAAAGCTGTCTCCTATGTCCAAAAATTCGAATGAAATCATATGTTTGTGTTGGACGATAAATATGAAAAGAATGCACAAAATGTAAATACTCATAGTAACTTACAAATTTAAAAATAAAATATAAAATTTAAAAAAGTAAATACAAAAATAAAAAATATAAGACATACAAAATACTGATTTTAAACACACCTTAATGACAGTTTACTCTTCCCATTTAGCCAGTCCAAAGCCTGGATAAAGTGTGATGATTGTCTGTTTAGTACGAAAACTCCATAGATGCAACATTGTCATTTTCTATAAGAAACGAAGTTGCATGTATGGAGTACCATGATTGACTGTTTAATTTTTTTTTTATTTTCTCTCTCGCGAAATCACAAAATTTTTACATGTGGTCGCCAACGTCGTCCATCTCCAGAAACAATGTAAAACATACATATAATATTACAAACATATAATTTAAAAATCGTATCTCTTCAACCTGTCAAAAGCATACGTTAAAATAAACAAAAAATGAAGTATGGCTCATAACCGTATCATGTATATGTAATTAAAGTACATAACATGCATTATCGAGCGCCCTCTTTAAGGGCTGCTCGTATGTAGCGCTACGTGTGACGTGAGAAGCCGTGTACAGCTAATTTCACCTATATTCGTGCCTAAGCATGGACTTTTAGTTAGTACGACAACGTGTCTTAGATACATTACATGTACCATATGCTGATCCACGTCTGTGGACCATATTTTACTTTATATTTACTTTATTCTTTGTGAAGTAGAAGTAACTAAATCTTTATATTCCGTGTTTGTAAATTGGTTTTACTGTTTCCGATTGTAATTTCTAACGATATTGTATAAAGCAAAAAAAAACATCTAATAGAAAAAATGTAATGTGGCATTACGAATCTTATTCGACCATCACTAGTCCCCTTCACCTGTACACCACGTAAGATTACGTTTACACGGACTGCAAAAATTGGCTATTGCTAACTATATAGGCCGGGATTGTTGTCGGGGATTATCATGGTCACACGAATTACAACCAAATGTACGGCAGCATTGCCGGCCACTGTTGCCCGGCAATGTTTGCAGCAGAATATTTCTGGGCCAAATGTGTTTACATGAGCCACGCTACGGCCGCGTAATGAACAAAAGCAAGAGAGTGGATGTTAGGGGAGCTCTCCTACATTTGCACACTACAAGGAAAAAAATTAGCAAGAACAAAAGATACAGGGCATCATGGCGCCATTTTTCGGACTGCTTCCGCAACTTTAGCATGTTAACTGATACTGGGAACATATCTTTTCCAGAATGCTGAAATCCGATTTCGAATATGTCTTTTAAAAGAGAATTGGTAAAACCAGTACCAATATTAGTATATTTTAAGCAGGCTATTTAGGTTTTTATGTTGGTAACGCCACGTAGAGCTCTATATGAAAATGACTGACTGTGCTGTGTGAAGTCTGTGGCTGGTTTGGATTGTCGGAATATTTGCTATTGTAGGGTTGGGCAGTTGGATGTGAACAGCACGTAGCGTTGCGCAGTTGGAGGTGAGCCGCCAGCAGTGGTGGACGTGGAGAGAGGGATGGCAGAATTTTGAGAGCGGACGATCTTGACGTGTGTCCATCAGAAAGAGTAAATCTGTAATATTGGATACCATGAACTGATATATATGATGACTTTTGAACATTATTAAGGTAAATGCATTGTTTGTTATCTATCAAAATCTTTCATTTGCTAACTATGCCCATCAGTAGTTAATGCCTTCAGTAGTTAGAATCTTTTATTCAACTGGCAGTATTGGAGCATACTATATTGCAATAGTTCGAGTAACGAAGATTTTTGTAAGGTAAGTGATTCATGAAAGGTATAGGTTATTGTCAGTCAGGGCCGTTCTTTTGTAGGGATTATTGAAAGTCAGATTGCGTTGCGCTAAAAATATTGTGTGTCAGTTTAGTGTTGATCAGAACAAGTAAAGAGCGAAATGTCTGAGTACGTTCAGTTCTGCTCAGCTGTTTGAAAATCAAATGATGTAAGAGGTTTATCAGCACAGTAATTCACAAATTTTTCTAAGGGGTTGTTTCAATATATATATATATATATATATACGAGTTGCAACCGTTCAGTTTTCGGCTAGTGAGGACTGATAGCCGCGCGGGATTAGCCGAGCGGTCTGGGGGCTGCAGTCATAGACTGTGCGGCTGGTCCCGGCGGAGGTTCGAGTCCTCCCACGGGCATGGTTGTGTGTGTTTGTCCTTAGGATAATTTAGGTTAAGTTGTGTGTAAGTTTAGGGACTGATGACCTTAGCAGTTAAGTCCCATAAGATTTCACACACATTCGAACATTTTTGAGGGCTGATACATCTACATCTGCATGATTACTCTGCAATTCACTTTTAAGTGGTTGGCAGAGGGTTAATCGAACCACAATCATACTATCTCCCTACCATTCCACTCCCGAACAGCGCGCCGGAAAAACGAACACCTAAACCTTCGTGTTCGAGCCCTGATTTCTCATATTTTATTTTGATGACCATTTCTACCTATGTAGGTTGGCCTCAACAAAATATTTTCGCATTCGGAAGAGAAAGTTGGTGACTGAAATTTCGTAAATAGATCTCGCCGCGATGAAAAACGTCTTTGCTTTAATGACTTCCATCCCAACTAGCGTATCATATCTGCCACACTCTCTCCCCTACTACGTGATAATAACAAAACGAGCTGCCCTTTTTTGCACCCTTTCGATGTCCTCCGTCAATTCCACCTGTTAAGGATCCCACACTACGCAGCAATACTCCACCAGAGGACGAACGAGTGTAGAGTAAGCTGTCTCTTTAGTGGACTTGTTGCATCTTCTAAGTGTCCTGCCAATGAAACGCAACCTTTGGTTCGCCTTCCCCACAATATTATCTATGGGGTCTTTCCAACTGAAGTTGTTCGTAATTTTAACACCCAGGTACTTAGTTGAATTGACATCCTTGAGAATTGTACTATTTATCGGGTAATCGAATTCCAACGGATTTCTTTTGGAACTCATGTGGTTCGATATTCCTCTTTCAAGAGATGAAAAGAATACATCTTTAAAAGTTTACACCAGAGTTGCTAGTTATTTAGTGTTGGCTATTAAGTTTCAGCCGTACCTATTTTCAGATGCCACCTGTTACAGAGAATAAAATTTGTAATA
Organism: Schistocerca piceifrons; assembly: GCF_021461385.2. Classification (NCBI taxonomy): domain Eukaryota; kingdom Metazoa; phylum Arthropoda; class Insecta; order Orthoptera; family Acrididae; genus Schistocerca; species Schistocerca piceifrons. The sequence goes on along the minus strand of NC_060141.1, from coordinate 105,050,895 downwards.
AGTCGATGCGTCGAATGTGGATAATAAACGTAGCCTATCAGTAATAGTATGGTTCATACGCTAACCACTTACGTATTTTGTATTTAGGATGTGTTTGGTGTGGACTGTTCTATTTGCGTCATAGCACTTACATTTATCTCAGTTCTGCATTAACATATATAACAATTGCAGTTACAACTTACTGTGTTATGTTAACGTATCTGCATAATATATATTTTCCGTAACTGTTGTGCCTTCATTACCCAGCATAATGTGATTCACATGACAATGATATTTTATATACAGAGGCGAAGTTCCTCAATGAAACACACTGTGTGTCACTCTCCCTAATTTTTTCGTAACTATTATCACAATTTTGACGGATGTTGATACAACGAATTTTATTAGGTCTTTTATAATCTTTGATGTCTTCAATTTACTTTGCTATTGTATTAACATCAATGACTATATCCAATATAAGACAGTGTTCCACCACATCACAGTTGCACAATATATATTTAATTTCCTTTCAGCACTATTTGAAAGCAAACGTATTGCTTAATTACTATTTCAATGAAATATACGTACAATATTATTTCGCTTTTATAATTCTCACTATATAGATTGTAATTCACATGCTGATTAAGGTACTCTTGAAGGTTTCTATGAATTGTTTATAGGCGCGTATTTGATTATTAATGAATGGTGGAGTGCCTTTCATGTGCTGATAAACGTGCTACGGAAATTTTCTATGATTTTTCTGATACTCCATTTTGTTTCTTGATTTAACAATTGGTCTGGGAGCTTAGTCGTGTGAATGTAGATTTATACAGGTATTTCTTCTAGCGTGTCCATCAATTGCCCTTTGAAAGATTTGTACATTAGTGAAATTTCTCTCGATGTTTTCAATGGAGTGTGTATTACTCTCTGAGGTGCGTGCTGGAAATTGAAAGGCTATTTTCGCTTCTGTTTATGAATCTCGTATATCTCATTTTAAGGGGACCTGGAGTTCAACGAGCTGCATATCTACGCCTCGCTTCCATTACGTGTTACTCTTTATCTACTATGCGAAGGAAGTTGCGGTTTTATGCCAACACTGAATGACATTAACTAAAGCTGTACAAGGAAGGCTATTGAATTATCTGTTATAGTTTAAGAAATACGACATTCTGTATAATAGACAGTTTACTTTGGGGAATTTGGTGAACATAACTCAAATCATACGTAAGGTCCTGAAAATGTAGTTTTGAGAAAATGAGAGAAGATCGTTCTCAGAGTTTTCGACTCACCGTATGCCTCTTTCAGAACATTCCAGCAGAATTATTCTTGCTGGTCAGCTGCTCTTGATCCTCTGTAGACTTTTACAGGAATCTTTTCCTTACGCTGGACCGTTAGTGCTGACTTACGCAACCCTTTCACCTTCAGCTACATGCTGACAATCTTTCTCATTCATCACAGCTATCATATTATTTCCTGTTTGGATGCCTGATTTGTCCATTAGTTTTGTCTTCTGATTACACCATCACTGAAACGAGTGAAAGCATCCACTACACCTGAGCACTATCAATTGAACAAGCACTCTTTTTGGTACTCTTTGCCTAACACAGCTGTTGAAACTCTAATGAAGGTTTGGTGTATGGCCATGTAGACACCTGCTAAGTAGTTTTGTATCTGCTAGGTCCCTGTATATTGGATTTATCCTGGTGGGATGTCCAATTTGTCCATTAGTTTTGTCTTTTGATTACATCTTCACTGAAACAGATGACAGCATCCTCTAAACCTGAGTACTATCAGTCGAACAAACACTCTTTTAGCTACTCTTTGCCAAACACAGCTGTTGAAACTCTCATGAGGATTTGGTGTATGGCCATGTAGACATCTGCTAAGTAATTGTGTATCTGCAAGGTCCCTGTATATTGGATTTATCCTGGTGGGATGTCTAATTTGTCCATTAGTTTTGTCTTCTGATTACACCATCACTGAAACAGATGACAGCATCTACTACACCTGACTACTATCAATCGAACAAACTCTCTTTTTGGTACTCTTTGACAAACACAGCTGTTGAATCTCTCATGAGGGCTGTGTATGGTCATACAGACATCTGCTAAGTAACTTTGTATCTTCAACGTCCCCGTATACTGGATTTATTGCTTCCGTGACAGGCAAGACATGGTTGTGGTGATATTCCTTGCCTGTCGCGTGAGTGTCGCTGGTTCGCAGACATTTGTTCAAAGGGCGTTCAAGACCAAATCAACAAATGAAAAGGAGATAAAAATACATTTTTTGAAGCAGGAGAAATTTGTCTTTCAGATGGTGACAAAAATATGTTTTCGACAACTTCAGTCATTTCTCGTCCAGGTCCCCTCAAAACGTCCGTCTGTCCAACTTAGCCTTTATTACATTCGTTACCTTGGATTTTTTAACTGCCAAAATAGTTATATCGTCATGTTTTGGCTACTTTATAAATGGTTTTGATGTCGAGTGTGTATAAACTTACCTCTACTATTGTAATTTAGTATGCTTTTACATAAATAACAGAGCCACGTATAAGCCTCTTACTAAAACTTAGTTTAGTTTCCTAATAAAGTACCCTATGGGAGGATAGTTCTGTTAATAGAAAAAGCTAATCAATAGAGTTACCCTTTTTACAGGATTTGGCCATGTGATACGTATAATGGATAAGTAAATCAGACTATTCAATTCTTTTCCTAAGATTTTACCCAGACGTTAAACAGAAATGCAGTATGAATAATGTTATACTGAAACTAGGACAAGTTCCAAGTTAAAAGTTCGTGTAGTGGTTTGAAACATGTACTAATGATCGCCAGCCTATCCAGGCAATGTAACAGTGAAGTACCGGTATTGGAAAAGCTGAAGTATGACTTCCTGCCTACTTTCTTCCTGCTGTTCAATTTGGCTCTTCAAATTAATATTACTCCAATTAAACAGTTTTAGAGCAGACACTGGAATTTCTTTTTGAATACTACACCCTTATACATTACGTTTTTAAAAGAGGAAAATCCCAGTAAATAACTGCAGGGAAGCTAAAAAAATTGGCCAGAGAGACCTATACAAAATCATTTTCTATAATAAACAAAGTTAAATACTAAAATACTTAGATAATGAAGCACACACTCTTTCTACTGACCATTTCACTTCCAGAAAACCTCTTTCTTAATGGAACTTACTTTCGAAAGCTATTGTTCTTTGAACTAACTCTGTATAGCCATTTACCAGATTCTAGTAACTTAGCTACAGTCTGATTGAATTTTACGTTAGCAAACTTTAACTAAAACACTTTACAATTGTTAAGTAAACAGAAAAACAATTTAGATAATGCCTCTTTATATTAAGTCGGCACTTCATTAGTCTGTGAAATAGGATACTCGGATTCAACAAACACCAGGAAGGAAACCAATATAGGTGTATGATTAGGATGAAATAAATGAGTGAAGCACTTTCTTTAAACTTGAAGAATCATTATTAAAACACAGTTTAAATTAATGATTTACCCTGTACAAAAGTAAATTTACTCTAAAAATCTCATACTTAGTGGCTGTAGGCTTGGGTGTGGCGAACAATTATGGCGGTTACACTACCCACAGTACGGCCTGCAGGTCTCCTGCTTTATCGTCATAATTTCTCTTCTTGGCGTCGTTCAGTTCTACATACAGTAGCCCAACAACTCGTAGCTATCTCGTTTGCAGTCTCCATCCGAGGCATTTTGCGCTAATTTGCAGGCAAAGCATCTCCTGCTCCACTAAAGTGTTGCCTGAATCACTGCTGCATACAGACTGTGTGACTTACTTCCCGTGCTTGCTCTAGGTAGCATGCCAATTCGCCCTTGCCACCTTTTCCACTCACCAGAACCATTTTCGTTTTAAACAAAACCACATTGGCTTTTACGCGACACCTATTTCTTATATTGTTGCTAAGCGCATACGAGCATATGGGATTGGTTCCCAAATATGTGAGTGGCTCGAAGACTTCTTAAGTAACAGAACCCAGTATCTTGTCCTCGATGGTGAGTGTTCATCGGAGGTGAGGGTATCATCTGGAGTGCCCCATGGAAGTGTGGTAGGTCCGCTGTTGTTTTCTATCTACATAAATGATCTTTTGGATAGGAAGGATAGCTATGTGCGAATGTTTGCTGATGATGCTGTGGTGTACGTGAAGGTGTCGTCGTTGAGCGACTGTAGGACGATACAAGATGACTTGGACAAGATTTGTGATTGGTGTAAAGAATGGCAGATAACTCTAATTATAGATAAATGTAAATTAAAGCAGATGAATAGGAAAAATAATCCAGTAACTTTTGAATACTCCATTAGTAGCGTAGCGCTTGACACAGTCACGTCGATTAAATATTTGGGCGTAACATCGCAGAGCGGTATTAAGTGCGACAAGCATGTAATGGCAGTTGTGGGGAAGGCGGATAGTCGTCTTCGGTTCATTGGTAGAATTTTGGGAAGATGTAGTTCATCTGTAAAGGAGACGCTTATAAAACACTAATACGACCTATTCTTGAGTACTGCTCGAGTGTTTGGGATCCCTATCAAGTCGGATTAAGGGAGGACATAGAACCAATTCAGAGGCGGGCTGCTAGATTTGTTACTGCTAGGTTTGAGCATCACGCGAGTGTTACGGAAATGCTTCAGGTACTCGGGTGGGAGTCTCTGGAGGAAAGGAGGCGCTCTTTTCGTGAATCGCTACTGAGGAAATTTAGAGAAGCAGCATTTGAGTCTGACTGCAGTACAACTTTACTGCCGCCAACTTACATTTCGCGGAAAGACCAGAAAGATAAGATAAGAGAGATTAGGGTTCGTACAGAGGCATATAGGCAGTCATTTTTCCCTCGTTCTGTTTGGGAGTGGAACAGAGAGAGAAGATGCTAGTTGTGGTACGACGTACCCTCCGCCACACACCGTATGGTGGATTGCGGAGTATGTATGTAGATGTAGATGTAAGCGTGACGATTTCTTGAATTGTCAAATTTACATCACATGAACAATTTATACACATAAATATTTTTAAATATGAAAGGTCATTAGAAAATTACTTAACATAATGAGCAATTGACTTAGTTCAAATGGTTCAAATGGCTCTGAGCACTAACGGACGTAACATCAATGGTCATCAGTCCCTTAGAACTTAGAACCACTTAAACCTAACTAACCTAAGGACAGCACACAACACGCAGCCATCACGAGGCAGAGAAAATCCCTGACCCCGCCGGGAATCGAACCCGGGAACCCGGGCGTGGGAAGCGAGGACGCTACCGCACGACCACGAGATGCGGGCTGACATAGTATTTAACTTACATTACGCACATACAATGCAAAGAACTTCAGTCTCCAGTATAGTACACTTTACGTATACAGAAAACTCAGTAGGAATCCGCAAAAATTTTTAAAGCAAAAAAATTTATAAAAAGTTCAAATGAACCATAGAAAACTATTATTTTATTTGTTTCTGTCAAAATTGCGATAATGCCCGCAATAAATAAACTAGCGTAATCCAATGAGAACAAATTTTCCTCTGAATGTAAAATATCGTTGTCACGTGGATCACATCACGCTGGGTAATGAAGGTACCACAATTAAATACATATATAGTGCACATACATTAACATAATACGGTACAGTAAAGTGTAAATACAGCTACGCTCTGATATACATTCAAGTGTGGTGACATAAATAGCACTGTCCACACAAAACACATACTACATACAAAATACGTAAATAGTTACCATATGAATCATATTATTTACGATACCTTTATTATATACAACCAACGCATCCACTTGTAACAGATTTTGTTCTGTGTAAGAAGTGGCTTGGGAAAAGGGGCAAAATACGAAACTAGTCAACCAACGGTAGATAATTAATTAGCAACTTTGTGGTCAATGTTTCAAAACGTCTTTTCTTCCACATTTTTGAGTTGCCAGATGCGACGCAGTGAAAAATTGTATATCTTTAAAGTTCATTGCTCATGTGTGTGCTTCTTGGTACAAGGCATTTGTAATGCTTTGGTGGAAGGGCTCAAAGAATTTATTGAAGGAGTAGATCAGAGTTATAGGGCGTGCAACGTAATGTATGTATCGCAAGAAAATAATAACAGTTGGCAAATTGATGCCCATTTAATACGCGTGACGAAGCTTCGAAAACATCCAGGTGTCTTAATAACCAATGTAGAATGAAATTTCTATTCAGTACTGCAGATCTTCGAAAACGATAGCAGTGAGAACGTCCTTTTTCAGAATTCGCTCTATGAATACGTTAATTTCTGTTTCTTTCGCTCTAGTTATAGATGTTCATCGATTTCTCGTTAGTTGTCACGTTTGCCCAATTTTACATATCTGTAGCTCAAAAATGGCTGGCTCTGAGCACTATGGGACTTAACATCTGTGGTCATCAGTCCCCTACAACTTAGAACTACTTAAACCTAACTAACCTAAGGACATCACACACATCCATGCCCGAGGCAGGATTCGAACCTGCGACCGTAGCAGTCGCGCGGTTCCGGACTGAGCGCCTGAACCACTAGACCACCGCGGCCGGCTATCTGCAGCTGCTTATGTATTCTTGGAGCAGTGGTTCGTGTAATTCATTAGACGAACCTAATCTCCAAGAACGACATAATGCTGTTTCACGTGACTTCACACAGCGGCACTGTCGGCTGAAGAAGAAGAAACAATGCTGAGAATGAAAGGCCAACACATAAATAAGTACAAGAACTGAGACGGATATGGCCTGGCCATTGAAGCGTTGCAGCAGTGTTGCTGGAGACACTATTTCGGTCACACATTGCCGTAAAACAAGCCCTCGTCTCTCCTACCTGGCGAGTGGCGATTCTACCTGCCGGGCGGAGGTCGGACAGAAAGATTAGAGTACCTTTCCTCGACCTTTCCTGGATGCTAATTACACGTGCGCAGCTCGTGGTCGTGCGGTAGCGTTCTCGCTTCCCACGCCCGGGTTTCCGGGTTCGATCCCCGGCGGGTTAAAGGATTTTCTCTTCCTCGTGATAACTGTTTTATGATGTCGTTAGGTTTAAGTACACTGCTGGCCACCGTAAATGGAACACCCTGAAGGAAGCATCCGAATCAAGTGAAATTTACACCATGGGTTTGCAGCGATGAGATATGCAACTGATTAGAATTTCAGCGCAGACGCACATCACGCGCGCCTGTGGCGCCACCTCATAGCGCCATTTAAGGCTTGGCGATTTCGACGAGTGTACGTTCGGCACGTGTGTTTACCTTGTGGTTGTTTCACAAGACGATCAGTTATGCCTCGTAGACAACAGCGAACATCGTTTGATCAAGTATCCGAGTTCGACAGAGGAAGGGTAGTGGCTTACCGAGATTGTGGATTATCATACAGAGAAAGCGCTAGTCGTGTTGGACGAAACCAAACAACTGTAATGCGGATATGTGACCGTTGGATGCAGGAGGGTACGACGGACCGACGTGGTCGATCGCATTCACCTCGGTGCACCACTGCACGTGCTGATAGGCAAATTGTGCGCATGGCAGTGACGGATCGCTCAGTGACATCCCGAACCATAGCACAGCACATTCCGTCTGTAACGCATCATCCAGTGTCTGCGCGTACCATTCGACGCCGTTTACAGCAGAGTGGTCTGTCCGCAAGACGTCCATTGCTTCGTCTACCATTGACGCAGAACCACAGACGTCTCCGTCGCCAATGGTGTGATGACAGACGGATGTGGACGGCAGAATGTAATGACGTTGTCTTTACTGACGAGGCACGCTTCTGTCTGCAGCACCACGAAGGTCGGATTCGAGTGTGGAGACACCGTGGAGAGAGGATGCTGGACAGCTGCATTATGCACCGCCACACTGGTCTTGCACCGGGTATTATGGTATGGGGCGGTATTGGATATTACTCTCGCACGCCTCTAGTACGCATTGCCGGTACTTTAAATAGCCGGCGCTACATATCCGAGGTGCTGGAGCCAGTTGTCTATCCTTACCTTCAGGGCTCGGCCACAGCCATATTTCAACAGGATAATGCGCGACCACACGTGGCACGCATTTTCCAAAGGTTCTTCGTCAATAACCAGATTGAAGTGCTTCCCTGGCCGGCTCGCTCTCCGGATCTTTCGCCGATAGAAAACATGTGGCCCATGGTTGCTCAACGAGTGACCCAGATTACATCCCCAGCTGCCACACCAGATGATCTTTGGCAACGTGTGGAAGCTGCTTGGGCTGCTGTACCCCAAGAACACATCCAACGTCTCTTTGACTCAATGCCGAGACGTGTGGCAGCGATGATCTCCAACAATGGCGGCTACTCTGGCTACTGATTCTGGCAGGAACCACGTGTCACAGACGTCTGTAAACGTAATCATTTGATACTTGGTCAACATGTTATCTACAAAATAAATTTTGTTGTGTTACCTCTTGTCTTTCTTGGTGTTGCATTTACGGTGGCCAGCAGTGTAGTTCTAAGTTCTAGGGGACTGATGACCATAGATGTTAAGTCCCATAGTGCTCAGAGCCATTTGAACCATTTTGCTAATTTCACTGGGTGCGAGTTTCAGGACACAGTTCTTGATCTGATAGTCCATGGACTAAAGGAATCGTCATTCGATTTGGATAAAACACGCAAATAACAAAATTTGTAAGCTGTGGTCAAGACATTTCCACTGATAAAGTTAACACGTTAATATAAATCTTGTACTAAAATATGACGAACAATATTTCATAATATCAACGATATAATTTTATCATAGCGAGAATATTTCACCTCGTCTATATATTTACCGAACGGATGAGATGAAGCGTTGCTCTCAGTTGTCAGTCAATCGTTCCCTTGTACCTTACATGATCAACAGTTTACGGAGATTATTTAACTTCACCGGCCTTATACACCTGATTTTCAAAACATTTTTTAGCTTGTTGGTACAGATGTTCCTGATATATATTTTCGCATTTTCAGCTGTTTTGAATATTTAGATTATTGCTGACAGTCGGAAAGGTTGTACTTGTTTTGGAGTGCTCGACGAATTTTCACTTTCGAAAAAGATGGATCAAAGATTTTTCATTCAATTAGCTTCAAAAATGGAATGAAGTGCAGCATCGCATTCGAAGTATTGACTGTCGCTTTTGGCGACTCTACTATGAGGAAGACAAGAGTTTATGAGTGGTATAAACATTCCAGAGCGGGTCGAGAAGACGTCGAAGGCAACGTACGCCCGTAGACGCCTTAGCATATCAATATGGAAAAAGTACAGAAAATGTTTCAGCAGATTCGCCATCAGAGAGGTAGGTGAGGACGTTGGCATATCCTTTGCTCTTGCCAAGCAATTTTTGGCCTATTTTGGGCATGAAACTTGTAGCAGTTTTTGTTCGAAATTGTTGATCTTTCGACTAAAGCCGATGTCACGTACACATCGCTCAGGAATTGCTGAATAAAGTCGACAACGATCCAGAAAGTCTTAAGAAGGTCATAGCAGGTGAAAAGACCAGGGTTCAGTCGTCCCAGTGCAAATATGCCTGACGAGCCAAGACCGAAAAAAATTCGACGAGTTCGATCATATGTGAAAATTCTTGTCACAATGTTCTTCGATTACTATGGGGTACCGCAATTCGTGTTACTGCCTTACGGTCGTGCGTTCAATAAGGAACACTAGCTGAAGCTATGCGCCATTTCCGCGGAGCAGTCGAAAGAGAACAACGAGAATTGTGGCAAAACCACTCGTGGATATCGCGCCACGATAATGTACCCGCTTATACCTCAGTGTCTGTTCGTGATTACTTTGGCAGAAAACAAAGCCGTTATGTGTCCTTAACCAACGTATTTGCCGGATATGACCCCATGCGACGTCTATCTTTTCTTGAACCTGAAGAGAACTATGGAAGGGCGTCTTTTTGCCACCGTTGATGACTCGCTGAAGGAGTTGAACACAATAAATGAGTTACAGAAGTGCTTCCAAGATTGTAAAAAGCGCTGTCATTAGTGCTTTATTTCCGAGAGGGAAAACTTTGAATGGGTCAGAGTTGCTATTGATGAATAAATTAAGATTTTTTTTAAGAAAACCAAAAATTTCCGTTACCTTTTGATCACACCTCGTAGATTTATCTTTTCATTGTGTCTGTCTTCACACGCCGTGTTAAGTGGTAAGGGCCACTGCCAGCAATGCGTAACGGCTGTTCAGCAAATGTACTCTGGTAAGCGGGGACAGTGCCTGCCGTGGCTCTGAATGTGCCCCAAATTAAAATTTATCACCGGCCGTATTGTTGATTGTCGGGTCTATTAGCAGCGCTAATAGGAGCACCTCATTTGTCCGTATTGACGAGGCTGAAGCTGTTAGCTCCGCGCCGGCTGCTAGCTGCCTGTGACGTCACTGGACTCAGCCAATAGCAGCCGCCTGGCGGTACAGTACGTAAGCACTGGAGGCGAAGTCTGCTAATGCTGTGTAACCGTACGCGTAGCCACCTGCAAACGACATGGTCTTACTGCGAAGGTGTATGAACGACTTCATGATGCTGAAAGTACTAGACTGCGTATCTGGCAGAATAAAAAAAGAAAAGATATCAGAAAAGTTTTAAGATCGCTGGGAGTGTGCTTTGAAACGAGAACCTCCTTTATCCAGATTAGGTAGGACAGCACCTAATCCGCATTACCAAAAATTCAGATAATCCAGTAACATTCGCCTAACACATAAGTTCCAATACACGCTAAACAAACAAATCTTTTATTTTATCACTAACTACAAACACTTTCATGGCACATAAACTCTTTATTTACTGTTGTCTAGTAATGTTTATTAACTGAAACAATATATTAAGCAGCCACTAGATGACCAATAATATTGACAGTATTTCCCTTTTGCACAATAATATTGACTGACTAGGAATGCGATTGAGGGAGGTTGCTCAGTAATACTAAGAACATCAATAACTTGGGAAATATATTGTGCTGCCTGGAAATATGGTTACGTCTGTGGGAAGTATTCGCAGTATCTTCGACAGTGTCTGACGTGCTACACGCACCAAAGACGTTAGGTTAAGAAAATTTTGCAACATTGTCCCTGGGAACAAGGTTAGGTTTACTGTTGTGTCGAAAACGAATTCAAATCAAGCTGAAAGAACGGTATTCACTTTGTTGAGTATTCTCGTCTTTGAATTCGCTGATATTGTTTTTAAGCTGAGTGCCTCATTGAGGGAATATATGCATTTCATTCCAACTACTGTTGTTTCCTTAACGTCCTTTTATATACTGTTGTCGCTGGTCTCAAGTATTTGACATGGTGAATAGTTTTGAACGTCATGCCATCCATCTCAAGAAATTCTTCCTGCTATTGCCTTCTTCCGAATTGCATGAATTCCGTTTTATCTTGATTTATCTTTAGAACAGTCTGCTGTGGCTAGCTGACCATTTTCTGGTACATTTCCCACAAATCATCGTTTGATTCCCTCAGTAACACATCATACGCATATGCGAGACAAATGAAGTGAGCTTCATCTGTCCTCCAATCCACTCCTGCTGCCTAAATTCCCTTATAACTTTCCCTCAGATCACGTTGGATAGAACACATCAGAGAGCACCCACTTATCTCAAGCCTGTCTCCATCACGAACGCTTCTGATGTGAGCGCTCGGAAATGCATTGCTGCCTTTGATCCACCCGTACTAGTTTGCACTCTTCTCTTTAGCTTCTCAGGGATTCCGAAGCCACACAGTGCGCTTCATAGGCTATTCCTGCGAATACTGTGCTTGTTGTTGTTGTAGTCTTCAGTCGAGAGGCGGGTTTAAAGCAGCTCTTCATGCTACTCTATCCTGTGCAAACCTCTTCATATCCTAATAATTACTGCAACCTACATCCTTCTGAATCTGCTTAGTGTACTCATCTCTTGGTCTTCCTCCACGATTTTTAACCCCTACGCTTCTCCACAATACTAAATTGGTGATCCCTTGATGCCTCATAACGTATCCCATCAATCGATCCCTTCTTCAAGTTTTGCCACAAATTCCTCTTCTCCCAGATTCTATTCAGTACCTCCCCATTAGTTCCATGATTTATCCATCTATTCTTCAGTATTCTTCTGTAGCGCCACATTTCAAAAGCTTCTATTCTGTTCTTTTCTACACTGTTTATTGTCCATGTTTCACTTCCATAGATGGCTACATGCCATACACGTACTTTCAGAAAAGATTTCCTGACACTTAAATCTATACTCGATGTTAATAAATTTATCTTCTTCAGAAATGCTTTCCATGCCGTAGCCAGTCTACATTTTATATCTTCCCTACTTCGACAGTCATCAGTTGTTTTGTTCCCCAAATAGCAAAACTCAATTACCACTTTAAGGGTCTCAATTCCTAATCGAATACTTTCAGCATCACCTGATTTGATTCGACTACATTCCATTATGCTCGTTACGCTTTAGTTGATATTCATCTTGTATCCTCCTTCCAAGACACTGCGTATTCCGCTAAACTGCTCTTCCAGGTTCTTTGCTGTCTCTGACAAAATTACAACGTCGTCGGCAAACCTCAGAGTTTTTATTTCTTCTCCGTGGATTTTAATTGCTACTCCAAATTTTTCTTTTGTTTCCTTCAGCTTGCTCAATATACAAACTGAATAACAGCGGGGATAGGCTACAACCTTGTCTCACTTCCTTCTCAATCACTGCTTCCCTTTCATGCCCCTCGACTCTTATAACTGCCATCTGGCTTCCGTACAAATTGTAAATAGCTATGTGCTGCTCCCTGTATTTTACACCTGCCACCTTCAGAATTTGAAAGAAAGTGTTAAAATCAAAAATTTCGAAAGCTTTCTCTGAGACTACAAATGCTGGAAACGTGGGTTTGCCTTTCCTCAACCTATCTTCTAAGAAAAGTCGTAGTGTCAGTATTGCCCCGCGTGTTCCAACATTTCTACGGAGTCCAAACTGATCTTCCTCGAGATCGGCTTCTACCAGTTTTTATATTCGTCTGTAAAGAATTCCTGTTAGTATTTTGCAACTATGACTGATAGTTCGGTAATTTCACTCCTGTTAACACCTGCATTGTTTGGGATTTGAGTTATTATATTCTTCTTGAAGTCCGAAGGTATTTCGCCTTTCTCATACATCTTGCTTATCAGATGGAAGAGTTTTGTCTCGGCTGTCACTCCCAAGGCCGTCAGTAGTTGCAACGGAATGTTGTCTACTCCCGGGGCCTGTTTCGACTTAGGTCTTTCAGTTCTCTGTGAAATTCTTCACGCAGTTTCACATCTCCCATTTCATCTTCACTTACGTCCTCTTCCATTTCCATAACATTGCCCTCAAGTGCATGACTTTGTATAGACCTTGTATACACTCCTTCTACCTTTCTGCTTTCCCTTCTTTGCTTAGAACTCTTGTTCCATTTGAGCTCTTGGTATTGATACAAGTGGTTCTCTTTTCTCCAAAGGTCTATTTAATTTCCCTAGTGGTATGTGCCTCTAAGTTTATCCCTGATGAGGATCTAATACACAGCTGAAAGGTCATGTTAATCTGAAATAGAGACTTTCGAGTCAAAACAACTTTCAGCCGTCTAATAGTTATTTAATTGAACAAGCTATTTCGGATATGCATTACGCACTCTTCAGGCCCCCTGACCGACGTGTAGGAAGATTCCCACCTCTGGTCCAGTCAAAATAATAAATGTTCATGACAACAACAGTGGCACCTGCGACCGCCGTCACATTCCCAGCGCTTGCAGAGAGGGTGACAGTAATAACGCTAGGCATCATCTGACAAGGAGAAACGCAATTAAAATCAAACAATAAAAATCTATCACTTCAAATTCATATCCAGGTATCACAAATAAGTTACTTTTCAGGAAAGAAACACAAGGTGCACAGTGAACACCGAGGTGGGCAGGCTGAAACAGCTTATATAAGCGGTACAGACGACACCAACGGAGGATTGACATTTCCTGGAAAGCACAAATTCGCAACTTAGGGAAGAATCACATAGGGCATTGCGGTAAGAACAGAGCCCGCTAACGGCGCCAAACTAGATCGCACAACACGGTTCGTCCACAGGAAAGAGGAGCCCTTTCAGCGCACCGAAGTCAGCTACTTGAAATTAAAGTCGTTCTCTATATCTACGTCTACATAGATATTCCGCAAGCTACAGTACGCTGAGTGGCCGAGAGTAGCCTGTACTACTATCAGTCATATCCTTTCCTGTCCCACTTACAAACAGAGCGAGGGAAAAGTGATTCTCTATATGCCTGTGTATGAGCCTCAATTTCTCGTATCTGAAGGTCGTAGGCCCTAAGGGCGTTATATGTTGGCGGCAGTCAACTTCAAATGTCGCTTGTCTAAATTTTCTCAGTAGTGTTCTCGGAAAAGAACCTCTCCTTCCCTCCAGTCTCTTAATTACTTCATTTCCTCCTTCAGTCCGTCCTGGTGCGGATCTCATACATTGTGAGATCTCCTTTTCAGATGGACCACACTTTCCTGAAATTGTCTCAATAAACTGAAGTCGACAGTTCGACTTTCCTACCGCAGCACTCACATGCTCGTTCCATTTCATATCGCATTGCAATTTTACATCCAGATATTTAAACGACATGACTGTGTCAAGTAGTACACTACTAATGCTCTGTTCCAACACTACAGGTTGGTTTTCCCTGTGCATTCTCATGAACTTACATTCTTCTTCATTTAGATCTACCTGCCATTGACCATACCAATTTTGTCTGAGTCATCTTGTATCTTCCTACAGTCACTCAACTTCGACACCTTATCGCAGTTCACAACACCATCAGCCAACAACCGCAGATTTCTGCTCACCCCCGCCGGCCAAATCATTTATTTATATAAAGAACAACAGTGGTGCTATCACATTTCCCTGTGGCACTCCTGACGATACCCTTGTCTGTGATAAACACTCCCAGTCGAAGACAACATACTGGATTCTCTTACTTAAAAGGTCTTCGAGCCACTCACATAGGTGTGAACTTAATACATATGCTCGAACCTTCGATAACGGCCTACAATAGGGCATCGTGTCAAATGCTTTCTGAAAATCTAGAAATAGGAGATCTGCTTGTAGCCCTTCATTTACAGTTCGCAGTATGTCATGAGACAAAAAGGCAAGCCGAGTTTCGCACGAGCGATGCTTTCTAAAACCATGCTGATTCGCGGACATAAGCTTCTCTCTCTAGAAATATTTTTATATTCGATCTGAGAATATGTTCCAGGATTATGCAGCAAACCGAAGTTAGGGATGTTGGTCTGTAGCGGATCCGTTATTTTAGGCTTCTAACCTACAGAAGTCACCCGCGTTTCTTTACAGTCGCTTGGGACATTGCGCTGGGCGAGAGATTCGAGATAAATGCAAACTACGTAAGAGGCCAATGTCCTAGCGTACTCTGTAAAACCGTACGTGATGACTTACTTGCTCTAAAATCTTTCAGTTGTTTCACTGCGCCATGGATGCTTATTTCTATGTCGTCCATACGGTATGTTTGTACGATTCTCCTGCGTGAACGATTTCTTGAACGACAAATTTAATCTTTGGCTTTCTTTTTACTAACTGCCACAGCAGCCTGGTCAACAAGCGACTGAATGGAAGCCTAAGACCCACATAGCAATTTTACATAGAACCAGAAATTTCTCGCGTTTCCTGTCAGATCTTTTCCTG